>NC_059425.1:62179777-63429777 GCF_021028975.2 Sphaerodactylus townsendi
AAGAGCCAATGCAGTTCAAAAACATGCAGTGAGCTTTAGTTCCACCTTTGACTGCTCACTGAAATCTGTGGAGAAGGTGGTCACAATGGAGAATCCATTCTAATGAGAGAAAGCACAACTTATCCTACATGCCAGCACAAAGCAAGTGCTTCATGAACTTCAGTATCAAACAAGCTGTGCACTGGATGCTGTGTGTTCTCATAATTTTTAAACTTAATTTTCAAGTGCAAGGGCCCCAATTTGGATTCAGATCATAGTGTTTAGGGAGGGGATTACAAGAACTTCCACCCCATCCTCCCAACCCAAAACTTGCCCAGTGCCAAGTCTAGAAAATGGTATGGGGAAGGGTGACTAAAAAACAAAATAAAACCCTCTCTGTACACCTGATCCCTATCAGATCCCCATGTGCCTGAAAATTAAGTTTTAACAAATCACTGAGAACTCTCATTGCATGTTTGGTTTGGCCCTCAGAAACAGATCTTGCGAGAATTTTCTAGTTTAGGCAATTGTAGGTTGGTTACAATAATCCTAAGCACAGTTATACCCTTCAAAGTCTGTTGAAGTTAATTGGTGTAACTTTGTTTAGGATTTCACTGTTAAGCATAAAGGTACCAAAAATTCTACACAAGTTTGTTTATTTATTTGTTTATTTCAAATTTATATCCCATCCTATCCCCGCAGGGTTCAGGGCGGGTCACTACAACAATAAATACAATCCACAAAAAACATACAAAAACATTTAAAATAGAAATATACAAAAATTTAAACTATAATACCATAATGCCTAATACAAAAGTAGATGGCTACATAATCCTTTCCAACTCATTCTGTTCCCTCTCCCCCCACCCCAGAGACTGAAAGAAGATGATTAATTTGTTTAATCCAGCTGGCTAGATGGAAAAGGTCTGGTGGAACAGTCAGGTCTTGAAGGCCCTGTGGAACTGCAAAAGCTCTCACAGGGCTTTGATATCTCCCAGAAGCTTGTTCCACCAGGCCAGAGCCAGGGCCGAAAAAGCCCTGGTTCCTGTTGAAGCAAGCCAGATAACCCCCGTTGCCAAAAGTCAGCTGTGATTTTATGGCGAAAAACCGAACATGAACTGTGAATCCTCTTCTCTGCTGCCTACAGGAACAGCTCCCTGTTCTCCTCAGTTTACCTTGCCCTTCTGTTCCCATGCTGTATATACCTAATTAAAAAGTGACTATGAAATACTATTAGACAGGATGCTAAACATAACCCCTCCTACATATTATGGTACCTGGTTGCGTTGAGAAAGGGTAACTGGTAGAGTAACTTAGCCTCATTCCCTTGGATGATGGGAAGGGATGCTTAACCCTCCCTGCTTGTTACAATTAAAAATCTGAATTGAGTCTTGTGCACCTGATTTTTCAGGGCGGGAATGCTGGGATCTCTGTCTTCATGCAGTTGTTGGCTTTGGGGTTTAACCCAGGATGAGATCTGCCATTCCTGGGAAATCAAAGAGATCCTCTTTTGAATAACCCTGCAAAGTAGGCATGTCTGAATAGCAAATGACAAGTGAACAGGCCTAAATCTTAAAAGGATAAATATTTCTGAGCCCAGGCATAAGCAAACTACTTGGAAATAAATGGATTCCATCAGAAGGCTTAAGGATATCAGTGTGAGACATCATTTTAAAAAATTGTCTCATACTGTATTCTTTTAGGCTAACATTTTAAACATTCATCGGATGAAGAAAAAAAAAGTTAAAAGCTTCTGCTTTCCAGCAGCTAGATAATGGTCACTGATTGCTTTGCTAGACTCACTGGGATTGTACTGAGCAAGTGCACAAGAGAATAGAAAATAAAACATCAATTATCTGAGTATATGATAAGAACGGCCTCACTTCTGATGCAGTTAGTAGCAGAGATTACTGGTAACTATTTGAGATAAGAATATACGAATAACTGGAGGAGCACAGTTGACTTACACAATCATACCAGAATAGTTAATGATTACTCTTTGATGCTTCATGCAGGGAACTCTGCATGCCTTGCAGTTTTTTAACGGACATTGGATGATTTTAAAAGGTCATTGGATTATTTTGAATGGCCCCTTTCTTTTCCACATTGCCAAATGTGCAACAGTGAAAACATTTGCTTCTCAGTTGTATTATGTTCTTTTTCATATTAGCATAAAAGATCCAACAAACTTTAAATATCTCCTGTCAGATTTTGGAAAAAGATACATTTCCTGTATAGTAGTCAAAGCAATTTAAAGGTACATCACATTGGGCCAGCCAAAAATAGGAATATGTGTAACATAAGAATAAAGGAAGTGCACAAAAAAGACATACAAACAATAGCCTGAATGTAAACAAGTTGAAAATATGGCATGCAAAACTAGTGGTTGTCTTAGCAAACACCTAATATCCTTTTTAGGCTCAGGGGGTTCAGGGGGTCCAAAGTTCAGGGGGTCCAAAGTTAGGAACCTTCAAAGGTCCCCCCATCTTCTATTAGCTCCTATTGGAAACAATGGGGGATCAGGAACCCCTTTTGGGAGTCCATAACTTTGGACCCCTGAGCCAACCATCACTAAACCTGGGTGGTGTCAGCAGGAGACTCTCCTGATGATACTACCCATGTTTGGTGAAGTTTGGTTCAGGGGGTCCAACGATATGGACCCTCAAAAGGGTAGCCCCATCTACTATTAGCTCCCATTGCAAACAATGGGGGATGGGGCACCCCCTTTGGAGGTCCATAACTTTGGACCCCCTGAACCAAACTTCACCAAACTTGGCTGGTATCATCAGGAGTATCACCTGACGATAGCCCGAAATTTCGGTGCCACTAGCCTTAAAAATGAGCCCCATGCAGCCCCATAACTGAAAAAAAAACTTTAAAATACAAAAACCCCCACAAACGGGCAAATTCTAGCATGGATCAAAAAAAACCGTCGTGTGCACACGTCCTTGGGCAAGGCACTACAAGTACCCATTCAACTGCCTCGATTTTCGTTCGCGAACAGCGCCGCGTGGATCCAGTCCCAGTCTGCAGCAAACGAGCCTAGGAGTACACAAACCGGCCGCGCAAATTGCGAGACAGGCGCAACAAACTCGACAAGTGAACCTTCGCGGACTTTCTCTGCCTGTCAGGAGGCTGTCAAAAAGACACGTGCAGGGAAGGCGACGGAGCGGGGAGAGTGAGAGAGAGAGACGAAAAGAGCCGGATTCGGGAAAGGAGCGAGCGGGAGATGTGAAGTTCGAGGGATGCGAGCGAAAGGATGCTTCCCAGTCCGGCGCCGGGTGAGCGCGGCTGTGCTTCTCCTGCACTCGGCGGCTGCCACGCAGGGTGTGGTGCGAGCCCTCCTCCTCCCGCCCCGTATCCTTCTCCTGCCCGGCTGTGCTGACGTGTCTATTCCCCCTCCCACCCAGCAGCCAGCCCGGCAGCCTCGCTCACGAAACATGGCTGCGCCGCCACGGCGACTCTTAGCGGCGCTCCAGATGGCCGCACTGCTCCTTTGCGCCACGCCGCCGCCTTGCCAGGCCCGCTGGGAGCTGGACCGGCGCTTTGCAGAGTTCAAGCGCTGCGCCGACCCCGAATGCAGCAGTAAGTGGGGTGGCCGGGGGAAGGGGGGAGGAGGAGGAGGAAAGAGGCCGGCCGGCCAGGCAGCCAGCCATCCGCCGGGTCCCTGCGACTGCCGATCTGCAGCACCCGAGACCTGTTGGCATCTCCGAGGCCACGCAAAAAAAAAAAAAAAAAAAAAAAAAGGAGGCTGCCTCTTGGCCTTGCGGTGCTTGAGGAGGCAAGGAGGCTGAGGGTGTTTTTCTCTCTCTCTGCGTCGCTGCTTCCCTCCCGCCACCCCAGCTTGCAAGGATGAAGAGGAGGGTGGCAGCAGCAGCCGCTTCTTCTCACGCCCTTTTATGTTTTCCCCCTGCCGAGCTGTGAGAAGGTTGGCAGGCAGGGTAGACTTCCTCCCTTCCTGGCAGCCGCACCGGTGGGCCCCCTCCTTGCTGAAAATTAGTTCCTACTCTCAAACTGTAGTTTGCTGTAGTTAGACGCAGAAGTGAAGGCTACATTCTCTGCAGTTCTCGGCAGTATAGAAGTCAGCCTAACTGGACTGAGGAAGATTTTCTTCTGAGTAAACGTGACATCAAGAAATGGAGCATGTGCTGTCTCTGCCTTAATTTATTTCCCTCCCACGTCCCTAGTTAGGGGTAGAAACTGATAGCCTTGTCCGTTATCCACTTATGGGCAAACTCTTTGATGATTGTCACTTCAAACATCCTGTGCAGTGTCACAGAAAGTCCTAGGGCACACGGCTTGGAGTGCTCACTTTTTAATTGGTACTCGTATAATGTTGTCTCAAAGGACTGCATGGGTTGCTTGTGAAGGCAGGCCAGCCCTCAGGAAGAGTCTGATACTAAATAAATAACTTCTTGGTAGACCTGTTTGTCTTAATGCCTATGTTGCCTTTATATTAACGTGTTCTCAGTCAAGATTCCCCCCCCCCCCATAAGCATCAAACATTTATCTGCCTCTCTGTTGTAAATTAACTTTCTTCTAGAGCCACAAAAGAATTTGGATTTCTAAGAAGCCAATTCTTGACCTCATTCTGCCTTCCTCCTATCCATTTTCCTATCCTATGATAAATTTCTCAAAGCTAATCTGTAAATTACAACCTCTTGGGGAAAAATTTAAAATGTGAGTGTTTCTAAACTATCCAGCAACATGAGCATGGGATTTATTCTTGAAATTCAGAGTTTACTATAGGAATGTCTCAAACATTGTAGAATTTGTAGACAGAGTTTGTGTTTTTCATAGGTGTCATAGGGGACCCATTTCCAAAATGTGTTTATTTGGAAGGAAGAGTTCTTTACTTGCCAGCAAATATGCTTGGGATTATAGTTGTCCTGTTGAACCTTTGTATGCTAGAATGAAAGTAAATCCCAGTGAATTCAATAAAGTTTCTCTGAAGTAATGTTGCATAATGTTGCATAATGTTGCATAATGTCTGCGCGAACACCCTATAGGACCGGCTTTTATGAAAGCTCTTATGAGGGTGGGCAGCAATTTAAGGAAGTGAAGAGGAGCTTTCTTCTCTTCACTCCCTCGCATCCGCTAGCTCTACGCTTCAGTAGCACAATTGTTCAAGATAGATTTCAGTCATTGACCTCCTTGATCGGAGAGGTCCTCAAATTCTCAATTGAGTATTAGCTGTGAGGCATTTATGAGCTTTTTTGCGGATAAGATTGCGTCGCTCCGCCATGACCTTTCGCCCACATTAGCTACAATTAGTGAACTGGAGACTCCCTTGCCGTCTTCAGGCCCTTGTTTGGCCCAGTTTTCCCTGCTCTCTGAAGCCGCTGTCGACAGAGCCTTAGCTGCTGTTAGACCTACTACTTGTCCTTTCTGGATCCGCGCCCGGTCCTGGCTTGTAAAACTCTGCCGGGCGGAGCTACGACCCCATCTGTTGAGAGTATAATCAAGCGGTTCCCTTTGAGCAAGGAACCTTCCCGGATGGGTTGAAGGGGAGGCAGTGGATGCCTACTCCAACACTCTTAAAAAAGACCATCGTTAGATCCGAGTGATCTGGCCAATTACCGCCCCGTTTCGAATCTTTCGTTTCTGGGGAAGGTAATTGAGAGAGTGGTGTTGGAGCAGCTTCAAGATTTTCTGGATGATGCATCGGCTTTTGACCCCTTCCAGTCCGGCTTCCGTGCTGGGCATGGGACGGAGACTGTTCTCGTCGCCGTCACAGATACACTCCGTATTCAGCTTGACCGAGGCGGATCGGCGCTGCTGGTGTTGTTAGATCTCACCGCAGCATTTGATGTGGTCGACCACGACCTTTTGACCCACTGCCTGGCTGCCTCTGGAGTGCGAGGCACTGTCCTTCAATGGATTGTCTCGTTTCTCCGGGGCCGGAGTCAGCAAGTGAGGTGCGGGGATCAAGCCTCCTGGAAGTGCCCGCTTCAATGTGGTGTACCCCAGGGGGCGCTATTATCCCCGCTGCTGGCTAATATCTATATGCGACCCCTTGCTCCAGCTGAGTACGGAGTTTCGGGCTGGTCTGTCATCAGTATGCAGATGACACGCCCAGCTCGCTCTCTGTTGATGGAGGGTGAGCAGCCGCCGCCTCTGTGGCCTTCTACAGCACTGTTTGGAGGCGGGTCGCTGGTTGGTTACGGCAGAGCAGGTTAAAACTGAATCCGTCCAAGACGGAGATCCTCTGGCTTGGCAGCGTGGGAGGGTCTTTCCAGCCGCCCGGTGTGGGAGGGGGCCACTTTGGCATTGGACCCCCCCTCCGTCCGTTAGTGCCTGGGGGGTCCACCTGGATTCGCTCTCTGTCAATGGAGACCCAGGTGTGGCCCATACAACCCAGGCTGCTTTTTTTTCCACCTTCGCCAGGCCCGGGCGGCTCCTTCCTCTCCCAAGCGGACCTAGCCACTGTGATCCATTGCAACGGTCATCTCCAGATTAGACTATTGTAACTTCGCCTCTACGCTGGCCTTCCCTTGCGCTTTGATCCGAGAGACTAAAACTGGTCCAGCATGCAGCTGGCAGCTGTCTGCTTTGCAGGTGCAGCTTCACCGAGGCAGCATATTCAACTCTATACTGTGCCAGCTGCACTGGCTCCCGATGGAATTCGGATCATCTTCAAGGTGCTGGTATTGACCTTTTAAAAGGCCTCTACGCTGCTCTGGGACCATCGTATCTCCGCGACCGCATCACCCCATATGTCCCTGCACGGCCTCTCCGATCGGTTGAGGCCAATTCTACTGGTGGTCCCTGGCTCCTCGATGATACACGGGTGCTGGCCTTCACATCGGCCAGAGCCTTTACGGCCCTCGCCCCGGCGTGGTCGAACACCCTTCCTCCAGCTGTCCCGGCCCCGCGGGACCTGGGTGAGTTCCGCAGGGCCTGTAAGACGGGGAGTTGTTCTGCCGAGGCCTCTGGAGGAACCGGCCGTTGATTGTGCCCCCGCCCGCTCGGCCCCGACTAACCTGGGCCACAATGTGTCATCTCTTCAGAATTTCGCCCATCCCCCTCTTTTTAGAGAGGGGAGGGAATTTTTAGATTAGAATGTCGGACGCCTTTCTCCCCCCCTTTGGGAAAGGGAAGGGAATTACAACAGTAGATCACTGAACGCTATTTATTTACTGTAATTTATTACATATTTATTAGGAACGTTGTTATGGTTATTGCTGCTTTTAAATGTTTTAACTGCCTATATTGTTTTATTTCTGCTGTACACCGCCCAGAGCCCTCCGGGGATGGGGCGGTATAAAAGTTTTAAAAAAAATAAAAATAAAATAAATAAAAAATAAGATTGCTGCCTATCCATGTGAGATTACTATAATAAACTAAACTTTATTACAATAAAAAATAATCACCTTAACAATGCATTCTTGGAACAGAGCAACTTTTTTAAAAAATTCAGCCTCGGTACATCATATCTTAAAAAAAAACCTATTTGGAGCCACTGCTCTAGTTTGTTCTGCAAAATGACATAGTACATGATATTGACACGTTTCCTTTATTGCTTGGAGAGCTTTTTTAAAAAATTACATTGCATCTTTTTTGTGCTTTCTTTCAACAGTGTTAATGTGTCGAGGAAAAGCAGTGAAACACTTTAAAGGTCCAGATTGCCGCTTTGTAGAGTTCAAAGAAGGTGAATCTGTATATGTGTATTATAAATTAGCAGGAAGAAACAACGAGCTTTGGGCTGGAAGTGTAAGTTTTTAAACTGTCATTGTGCCTGATTTCCCCCCCCCCCACAACAGTTTAATTAATATTTATTATTTCTGTGGCTTTTTCATAAATTGTTGTTACTTTTAATGCAATGACGTCATATTGCATCACATTATGTACATAAGGGCTTGCCTTAGAAGTTCAGGAAGTCCTGTAGATTTAGTTTCCTTCAGATTAGGGTGTACTGCATCATAGCGACTTTGAATTATTTGTTCCATTTCCAAATATACAAGAGCAGCCGACTATAAACAAGCAGACTCCTCTGACAGACAGTCAAACTTCTGGTTGTGCATCAGGTTGCAAGAAAGCAACCACCTAGACCCCTGCAGTCTTTCATGCCATCTCTTCAGCTCTCTTTGCTTGACTGCTTTCTGCTATCTCCCCCCTGCTCCAACTCCAGGCAGAACTTTGGTCTCAGCCTCCCCTGCAACAACACCAAGTGATAACTTCCGAGAGAACTGTCCACTTAATAAAGGATGGGCATCCACCACTATGACACTAATGGTGTTTTTGCACTACTAGAAAAGGTACACTTATCATTTTCTAATATACTATTGCCTTCCCCTTTACGGGAAAAATAGTATTTAGTGATAAGGCTAATGTTGGTTTCACCTTATGATCATATGGGAAAATGCACATATGCTATGCCATCCAAAGGAAAAATCCAGATTTCTGGGAGTTATTACTGAAATATCATTTGTCCAGGGTGTGGTTGGAGAACCCATGATGAATTAGCTCTGCATAAATTAAGCAGGTTTGGATTGACAGGAGATCATCTGGGAATTATGCTGCTTTTGTTCCACGGTAGAAAAAAGGCTGGATATACAGTAAAATATTGTTGTTGTTACGTGGCATTTCAAGCATACTTCCAGTTTTTAAAAAGTTCTTAGCATTTCTTTTTTGAAGCAACTTGAGGGCCAAACTGAATGTTACATACAATTATAGATTTCTCTTTTCCAGTGGTTTGGATTTCTTTCTAAACAGCTGTCTTGAGGGATGCGATCAGGGACAGAAGGGGGAGGAGACAGCTTGCAATGTGTACCTGGCAGCAGTATTTAAATCACATCCTAAGACTTGATAAAGGATGCAGTTGGGTCATAAGTGGACAATTAAGTGAGTTTTGCAAAATGTGGCTTGCTGAAAAGATTAAAATATCCAGGGTGTAAAGACAGCCACATAAATCCATAAATCCATAAACTAATGGAACAAGTTATCCATTTCTATTAGTACAATCCAGATGCAAGTATCTTTCTCTGGATTGAAGTCTTTGTTGAGGAGATTCTGTGTTTGTGCAAATGCTTTTCATCCGAGATCAGACTACTTTATCTCTGCAGTAAGTTGTCAGGGGAAAAATAAAATACTCTTTTCACACTGAGATTTCTCACTGCTAAGTTAACATGGAAAGAAACCCTTAGTGGTGGATACATGGTTGGCAGGGCTCCATGCATCTCAGTGAGCAGAATTTTTCCTTTGCAAAGGGAGCAGTTCTAATATGAACTCTTCTAACACAACAAACTGCTAGGAAGTGCTGCCTTTTTAGTCTCTCAGGAGCAGTAGTGTCCAATTATTCTATAATAGAGTCAGTAGAAGCTTTCATACAGTGAAAGAAGCAGAATCAAAACATAGTATCATCCCAATAATTCCCTTCTGATATCCACAGTGCCACAAATAACTTGGATAATTAGGAGGATAATTTGTTTCCAGGGCTTCCAGCCTTTCATAAACAACATTAATAGTTGTTAGGCCAAACCTAGCAACCTTTGCTCATGGGGCTGGATAATTAGACGCACAAGTTCTTAAACAAAATAATCTGTTAATACCTACAATCAATCAAAATAATTCGCACAGAGCCAGCAACTGTGCACATAGTTTAATCTGCATGGTGTATTGGCTAGATTGTAAACTAGAAACTGAGAGATGCAGATTTAAAATGGGTCAAGATCTCCTCCAAGACTATTTGAGGCTGTGTAGAACCATCTGCTTGAGTACCTTGCTGAAGACTGGAATATTGCCTATTAGGTCACTGGGATCCAGGGTATCTTCTTGAGGAGGAGTCTCACGATCTCTTATTTTAAAGCAGCATTCGCTCCATGGTTGATTCCCCACAGGGGAAATATCCTGGGATTGAACTGGGACCGTAAAACACCAGTGCCTTTTGATCCTGGTCTGTCCCTCCCCACCGCAGCCGTGTCTGCAGAGAGGTCTCGAGTTGAAACCGAGATCGAGATGTTCACCTCCTTTCCACGAGGCTGGGATCAGCTCGGTGGCTCTTTTGTTGCTAGTTCATGATTGGCTGTTGCTTTGGGGTGGGAATGTGAACGAGCGTTCCCTTTTTTTGTTTTTCCATAATGGCTACGTAGCTACATCGTCACAAAGCATAGAGCGTCAGGAGGAGTATTGAATTTTCCTTTGCATGGTTGTAGCTTCGTAGCCAAGAGGAACATATTTTTTAAAAAGTGCGTTCCTGCCCACCATGAGTCACCCGTTCTGAGCATGCCCAGGCCACTGTGCTGTGATTGGCTAACGGCTCAAATGGAGACTCTGGACGGGAAAAATAACACAGGACGATTCCCCACGATATCAGCCTCATCACGGGATTCTCAAAAAACACCACCTTCCTGGCAGTTTTTGAAAATCCTGGGACAAGGAGGATATTGCAGGGCCAGGCTGTAACAGCCGAATTTGACCCGGGAGCCGTGGGAAGTCCCTCCTTGAACCGGGATGCCTACCATGCGTATCCTGGGATATTTCCCCGATGGGGAATCGACCCATGATTTGGTGAAAAAGTAACTGCCCTAGATTGTTCTTTTAATGGATACAACTGCCCATTAAGGATTCAATATTTTGAATATATGTTCCCTCAACAGGTTCAAACTAGGGGTCCCAGGCCTCCTGGTATGATGGGAGGCCTCTTCTCAGCAGTTATCCTAGATATATTTTTCTCCCTGGTGGTAGCAGGCCATCTGGTTGGGTTGTTCGCTGCCCTGCGGCGAGTAGGCAGGAAAAGGCTCTTTGGTGACTTCCTGTCAGGTGTCCGTGGTGGTGCCGCCCCAGTATCTTCCTGCCTCGGTCAGAGTAGGCAGCACTATCCACAGGCTCCTAGGCTGGATTTCACAAAGCTACCTTTTCTTCCTTGTGTTGTTGTTTTTTGTGATTCCCTTGTGTGCAGTGTACGTTTTGATCGTTTTCCACTCCTTCTGTCTGCGTGCTGACTGAGCTCTCTCCTTCCCTTGTGTTCCCGCCTTTTTCTTGGCTTGAGGAAGGAAGAGCTATGGCGTCGGCGCCATTTTCTCCACCAAGGGAGTCCTTCTACCGATCGCGGTAGAAACCACTAGGTCCAGTCTCCCACACACAGCCGCTGGGCTGATAGTGAGGAGACTCTTCTCGGACCCAACAGTCTCCCACACACAGCCGCTGGGCTGATAGTGAGGAGACTCTTCAGGAGCTGCGCAACAGCCGTGGGGCTGGGCGGCGGGCTCGCTCGCGCTTCCCAGGCCCGCGCGCAGGAAGACGCGCGCACTCCGAGGGCCCTTCACAAGGACGGGGAAGCGCGGGCCGGATCGACCGCGACCGCGGACAGGAGACGGATCGTCGCGGCGACCGTTCAGGCAGCGCCCAGGGCATCGCCCTGCCTCCGCCGCCTTTGATGTCTGCTGCTTCACGAGCCTTTTCCCCACCCCCGCTCTTGTTAGAGCGTCTGAGGGAACTTCGCTGCAGGTCAGTCATGCGGGTGCCATGACGGGGGAGGCGGCCTTGGGAGTATCTCTGCCTTCAGACTGGAGCGCCTTCTCCCCGCAGCAACTGGTCTCCTTACTACAGGGCTCCATAGACCAGTCGGCTAGTAGACATTTAAATGCTCGTGCCTCCCCTCAGACAAGCAGACGCAGATCCCCTTCCAGGTCCTGCAGGAGAATCAGATTGCTTGATTATGATGCAAGTACTTGAGTGAAGGGGAGGTAGACCTGGACTCAGACGCCTTTCTGAGGGAGAGTCTTCACTACCAGTTCAGGCAGACCAGAGCCACAGATTAATTACGGTGGAACAATTATCCACTCTTTTAGCCAAAACAATGTCGGCTTTGGAACTGAGGGTCTCTGAGGAGGCGGGCGATCCCAATGCTCCTGCCACGTCCAAGCCCACTAAGGGCTGCCCTAAAGGGATCTCCTACATCTTTCCTTAGAGGATCAGGCTACTCATTTTTTCCCGCTCCCAGAGTCTTTTGCCCACAGTTCAGAAAAGAATGGGTCACCCCCGCTTCAAACAGAGGGTTTCCTCCAGTCTACAAGTAGCTTTACCTAGCTCCGGACTAATTTTTGAGAATGATTAGAACCCCTCTAGTTGACGGTCCCATCTCCTCACTGCATTCAGGGGGTCTGGTTTCCCGGGACGGAGAGGGTGATGTTAAAGACCCCATTGATCGTAAGGCGGAACATGGTCTCCGCAGAGTTCATGATGGTGCGACCATGGCAGCAAAAAAATCCTGGTTCTGGCAGCCACCGTCCCCACAGCTCCCATTCTTTGGCTCCAACGCCTTCAGAGCATCATTCCACCCGAGTGCCAAGGCATTAGAGAGGGGGTGGAGAGGGTAGTCATGGCCACCTCCTTCCCAGCTGATGCCACCCTAGATGCACTCCTAGTCTCCTCTAGACCCATGTCTTCGGCATCAGTCTCACGTAGATTGCTCTGGCTTAAGCCCTGGCAGGCTGACACCCTATCTAAGACAGCGGTGGCTAGTTTTGATTTTGAGGGAGGGACCCTATTTGGGTCAGAGTTAAATAAGACCCTGGTGGAGACCAAGGACCATAAATAAGCTATGCCACAGTCCGTCAGAGACAGGCCCAGGTTTTCTGCAAAACCTGCCCTCAAAGCATTTCGTGGCCCCTTCCACCAATCACGGGAATATAAGAAGACTAGCTGGCAGCCTCAGTCGTCCTTCTGTAAGACACACGATTTTCGCAGCTCCAACTAGAGCGGCAACCCATTTCGGACCGACGCCTCTGACAATAACAACAAGGCGGGACTACGCCAGGGTTCCAGTCGGCGCTCGGGTCCTTTCCTTCATCCCCGATTGGCAAGGAAGACGAAGCCAACAGACTAAAGCTGGCTGTCAAACAGCTACTTACCATCAGAGCCATAGAACCGGTACCAAAATATCAACAAGGGATGGGAGTGTGCTCCCACTTTTTCACTGTCCCCAAAAAGAATGGGGATGTCAGGGCGATCCTCAGCTAAGACATGTCAATCGTCATCTGCGCAAATTCAGGTTTCGCATGGAAACCATCAGATCCACGGTTGCGGCCATCAGGAGAGGGGACATGATCACCTCCTTGGTTCTGACGGAGGCATACCTCCATGTACCCATACACCTGGCTCATCATCGCTTCCTCGGTCCGCGATAGCAGACCTCCATTTTCAGTACATAGCTCTGCCGGTCGATTGGCGACATCTCCCTGAGTTTTCACGAAAGTCTTGATTGCACCCATTTCCCTGCTCCGCAGTCAAGGGATGCATATCTATTCGTATCTCGACGACCTTCTCATCAGATCTTGATCGGAAATACAGGCTGTCAGAGACGTGGAAAGGGTCCAACTGGTCTTATCGGATTTGTCATCACGTGAGCAAGAGTTCCTTGGCCCCTTCCCAACAGATGGAACACTTAGGGGCATTGATAGACACGTCCATTTGTACTCCCTTTGTACCTCGGGTAAAAGTCCAGAAAATCCAAGAGACCAGTCTTCGCACCTTGCGGGCAAAATCTTCCAACTTACTACAACTTGCCAGTTTGCTGGGCCCTTTGCTGTCCACAATGGACCTCATACAGTGGGGTCGGGCCCACGCCAGGCCCCTACAAGCCCTTCTATGGCCTTATGCAAAGCAAATCATTCTGAAGACAGATCGATCATTGAGCCTCCCCACAGGAGTAAATCCTCAGTCTAAAATGGTGGACCACCCACCACAACCTCCTACAAGATGCGGATTTTTAGCCCCTTCGCAAGCAGATCCATATCTGCTTGTAGGATGCCAGTCTGTATCGGCTGGGGTGCCCAACTGAGCCACCACAGCTCCAGGGCTCCTGATCCCAGAAGCACAGGGAGCTTCCGATCAACATTCCTAGTAGGTCAGAGCAATGTAGTGGGAGGCCCTGTAATCATTCAAGCAACTTGTTCTGCAGAAGCCGCGTGGTGCTTCAAGACTCCAGGTCGCTTGCCCTACACAGAGAAGCTTTGCGTGTGATCTCATAAGAGTGGAACAAGAGTCTTACATCCCTGCGAGCCGAAAGCATTCGAGGCTCACTAAACACGGAAGCCCGACTGGCTCAGCCCGGTTCCCACGCTCTCCAGCTCCAAGTGGAGGCTGAACCCACAGCAGTTTTCCAGACCATCCCAGGAGCTGACCCGGGATGGCAAGCGGTCGACCTGCTGCATCACTCCTGTGTCTCAGATCAAGTATTCTTCACCAGATGCCACCATTCTGAGCTGACAGCAGCGACCCGATCGCAGCTCGAAGCTCCCTGGCCACAGGGGTTCCTCTATGTTTTCCTCCAGATCCCAAGTTTTTCACGGGCTTCTCCACTGCGTGCAGTCGGAATGGAGGGAAATCCTGCAGGAAGCCTCGAACTGGCCCAGGAGGACCTGAGTACTCAGTACTAAAGGCAGCTATCTCCTGTCACACCACCGTTGGTTCTACCACAGCTGCCAGACCTACCTCTCCCACAGGGCCCCCTACCACATCCTAGCCCAGGCTGAAACTCAGACTAGCCGCCTGGCGCTTGAGTGGAGACTATTAAGAAAGCAGGGGTTATCCTAAAAGGGTCATAAAGAGGCTATTTTAGCTGCTAGAATTGAAAGTCCCATCAGAATTTACTTGACTCCTCCTGGAAGGCTTGTAATGCGCGGTGGTGCGGTAGAAAAGAAGAGGTCCCTGAGTTAGCTTCCCCTGCTGTACATATTGGAATTCCTGCAGAGGCAGGGTTTGGAGTCAGGGTTGAGCAGTTCCACCCTAAAAGTCGTCAGGTAGCTGCCATTTACAGCTTGGTTCTACCTGGGGCCAGAGGGGATGCCTATCACCAGGGCACCCAGACACCTTCTGGAAATTCTCAAAGGGGTTTCTCAGTCCCAACACGCCAGTACAGCGTAAGCTTCCCTACTGCAAGCGTCTCCATGGGAGTGCTAGGCACGCACCTACCAAACCCTCCTTTGAACTTCCTGTGCCGGCCCTATACATTTTAAGAGAATGACTTAGGATGAAGCTTTTTGTTCCTGGTAGCGCATAACCTCCGCTGGAAGGGTATTAGAGATTAGAGCCATGTCCAACTAATCCAGAAATTTATGCTTTTTTCCCACTGCTTTAGACCTAAAAGTGGCATCCCTACCAAATTCCATTTTGCAGCAGGGAAGGTGGTTTCTGACAAAAAAAATAAAATAAAAAAAAGATTTTGTCCGAATCCCACATACCCCAGAGCGCGCCGTTGGCATCGCACCTGGATGGTGAGGCGTTCTCTCAAAGGAACCTTTCTGATACGTACTAAACAAACTCCATGGAAATGAGGCATGCTTGCTAACATCCAGCCCGCCCAGATTGGGCGGAACCTATGGCGGCTGCTTCTATCAGCTCTACTATTAAGGCCTGCATCCTTGAGGCCCATAAGGCCAGAGGATTCCCATGCTGACCGGAGTTACAGCCCTTCCACCAAGAACACGGCGGCCCGTAATGCAGCTCTCCAGCAGCGCTTTATTCAACTTGAACAGATTTGTAGGGCATCCATGGGCTCCACCCTCTTCATTCGTTAAACTTATTATAGGACTGGCATCCATTGATGCGGTGCAGGCTCCTTTGGGAGGCTGATTACTGGAGCACATTATCCGGGGAGATAGCAGACCCTCCCTTTTCTCTCAAGGGCACTTGCTTGGGAAGTTCCCAACCAGATGGCCTGCTACCACCAGGGAGAAACGACCCATTGGATACTCCCACCGTGAAAGGGTCTTCTCCTTGGTGAGTACGCAGGCCATCTGGGCCCACCAGGTTTTTTGCTTGACCCGATAATGTGTTCTCTCTAAATATCAGCTTTACAGGTTTTTTATAGTTTTACAGTTCAGAAGCTACCTGTTCTTTGTTGTTTAGCTGCTTTGGTCCCCTTTTAAATAGGATTATTCGTTTCCTTCATGGTATGTTGGGCCGTGGTGTTGTATATTGTACTTTTGTTACGTTTGCCGTGTACTGTTACTCTCGGCTAGTCAGATACTGGGGTGGCACCACCACGGACACCTGACAGGAAGTCACCAAAGAGCCTTTTCCTGCCTACTCGCCGCAGGGCAGCGAACAACCCAACCAGATGGCCTGCGACCACCAAGGAGAAGACCCCTTCACGGTGAGTATCCAATGGGTCGTTTTAAAAAAATCAACATCCTGTGAACTTCTGTGTCATTTCCTGGGAAAACCTGGGTGTGATGTAGGGTAGCTGTAGGAAACACCAGAAACTCTGTGCTTCTAAGGTTTCAGCCCCTAACCAAGCCTAAAAATGGAAAGGAAAGGATCCAAACAGTTTACCTCATCCAGGAAAGCCTGCCACCACACATTCAATCACCTTGCTCAAGAATAGAACATTTAAGACTGTTAATAGTTATTGAAAACTCCTGGGACCTGGTAGGTTTCCTTAGGATGAACTACAGCCTGTTTCAGGGTTTTGGCTGCCTCCCTCATGGTGGCATTAACTACCTCTCAGACCCAGTCAACCAGCTTCTAGCAGATTTAAATAGCCCTAAGGAAAGTGTCATACAAGCAGGTGGTATGTCTCAAGCCTCCAAGGATCCTGTCCATATCCGCAGAGTAAACAAACTGAAAAGTATCCCAAACAACTGGACAAGGCAGCACCCTGTGACCCTGCCTCTGCTAATGTAGAATCCAAGCTGAAATGGAGGAGATATTTCATCTGAAAAAAGTGGTGAGCAAAATGGTCACAGCAGGCCACCAAGCAGTCCACCTCCTTCTGCAAGCCAGATTCCAGCAGGCCTCTGACCACCAAGAACAGCTCTGCTGGCCTACCCTGTGCAAGTACAATGGTCATGGGATAGTGATGCCATCACTGCCATGGACTGTGCTTTAAAATGAGCTTTTTCTCATGTCCTATTGGATGTGCCCCTAGTCTTCCTCCACTGTAATGCACTTTCAATCCACTTTCAGTGCACTTGCAGTTGGATTTTACTGTGCAGAATAGCAAAATCCACTTGCAAACAATTGTGAAAGTGGATTGAAAATGCATTGTTCTGCATGTGTGGAAGGAGCCTAGGTGTTTCACATTCCTCCCACCAGTTTTCTGACTTTCCGCCTGCCAGTGACCAGGCGCAGTCTGGCAACCCTAGCCCAAACCAGTTTTATGTGGAGTGTTTCATCTCCAGCTATAACCTTATCAACCTTTTCCCAAACGTAGGGATTAATGTCTATTTTTGCCAATTTGTTGATGATCATCCTTGTAATGGACACTGATATCTTTAGCATGAGTCAGCTTATTCTGTCTAGCATTTAACATGTCAGAAGCAGGGGTGCTTTCAGTTTAGGCCAAAGCTACTGTATTTTAGTTGTGATCACATTTAAAATTCTTTCTTTATTGTGTATGTACTGATCTTATCTTTGGAAGGTAGACTGAGAATTCTAAGAATTAGCTTGCAATATTATAGCAATTACTTGCCCTTTATATTTGATAATATCTGTTGAGTAAACATGGATTAGGATGTAGAATGTTTGTGCAATTATTTAAACTGACAGTGCATTCCACAAAGGGGGAGAGGGCTGAGGAAGCAGTGGGACCCTGTATCAGTGCAAGGAGCAGTTATGACGGCACTGGGGCACATGCTGTAGTGCTGAGGAGCTGCACAGGAGTGCTATGCAGGGACACCAGTGCAGTTCCAAAGAAGGCATTTCCAGGGCAGGGTCAGCATTCGTCACCTTCCTGAGGTCTTTTGGCCCAGGAATGTGCCCATTTGCCGGCATGAATGTATGCTGGCAAAAGTGGTGGCACAGCTCGTTGTACTACATATAGCACTTTTACAGAGATAGGGGAGCCTTGGTGTCAGGTTGATGGTCACATCGCAGTAAACCTCTTAGGAGGCGACATGGCTGTGCCATCCCTGGCCGCAGCACAGCTACCACCTCCCCCAGATGGCACTATAAATGTTTAACAAAGGGAACAATATGGAAAGCCTCAGTTCTGTGTGCAAAATATCTGTTAGATATTCATGTTATTGTACCATATTGTAAACCTAAATAATCAATTCCAAAAAAACCCCAGTCATTCAAAAATGTGATGTTGCCTGGCACCTAAGAACTGTGGGCATTGTTTTTCCATCCTTCCATAGGACAGCCATCTAAGAATTTGATGTGGAGCTCTAAAAACAGTCACTTTTGAATTTAAAATGTTTTTCCACAACCTGACACCTAAGAAATCATTCTCAATTTTTACTAGGCTCACAATGCAATTTTGTGCAGAAGTTTCTTTATCTAACCCCTTAGACTGACCATAGACTGGAATGATTGTACATAGAATTTCACTATAAATTAAACTTTGATCTATCTAATTACTTTTAAACATCAGAAATAATGCCCAAGAAATAACAGTCCTTTGTTTTTTGATAACAAAAACCATCATGATATTAAGGAAACAGACAATGTTCCTGGGGCATATTTCTTTCGTGGCATCTCTAGAGAGAGCATGTGCCTTTAACATGTTCTGCCTGTTTCTAATTGCCTTGGTTATCTAATCTCTGTGGCAATTCGCCATCGTTAATATTGACTTCTTGACAGCAGTTATCTGAACTTGTAAGTGAGAGTCTAGCGTACAAGGCATTAGGAAGGGTGTTTGCTGTCTCCCGTAGCTTGCATGTGACTTCAGCAGCAGATCACCTGTGCCTAACTTCTAAAAAAAACAATACACGAGCAAAAAATGAATTCTTTTATGCTAATACTGAAGGTGAATAATGGCAAGGAAGTCAAAATAGCATAGCGTTATTGAGAGGTCTGCAATGAAAATACAGATTTTAAAAGGATGACTTAAAGGATGACTTAAATATGGAGTATTTGAATGCAAGGTCATCTATTGAAAATGAAACTTTTAAAATATTTAGGTTTAGTCATGGGTGAAAGATGATTGACAGAAAATAATCACTTTAAATAATCACTCTTGCATCACTTTAAAAACACTGCAAAGCATTAAATTATAAGGTAGCTGTAGCATCCCACGTAATTTGGAGACAAAAGAGGGAAACAGCACAATAGATTTTAGGGGTGAATTGCCTTGTATGTACAAACTGTCATGGGGGAAATAAATCAGAATGCTCCTTTACTCAACTGAATGTACCTGCTCACCTGTGCTAGTCAGTCAGTCTCAGGCAAAGGGAAGAATGATCTTGCCTCTGGTACTGTGGCTCTTGAAAAATATGGCCTTCTTGTGTTATATTTTATTTTACATCATGAAGACCACGGCTGCTAAAAACACAAAATTCAACACACTGTATTGGAGAGCAGAGTGCAGTTCAGATGAAGTTGGGCATTCTTAAATCACACAGTAGGTTTAAATGTTGTGCTAAACCCAAAGTATTTTGTTTAGCCACAGTTTGGGCCTGGGTTCTCTTTCTCTCACTTGCTTTCTTTGCAGCCACATAACGGTTGTGGGGAACTTATTTCTCTGAAAGGACCTGATTTTGAGTGGGGCCATAGCAGTAGAGGAGGGGCTCTAACCACCTCCCCTACTGTTTCTCTGAGTTAAAAGGGAAATATTTGCCCCATTGAAGGGCTGTTCAACCACTGCATATTGCACATGCAGCCCCATAGTGAGGCAAAATATTCTCTGGGACTTCTTCAGGTGGGCAAAATGGCATCGGGTGGGGGGACTATTTCTTTCTCCCTCCCCCGCATTATAGTTGTAATCTGAATTGGATCCTTCTGTATCTGAGGTAGTAAATTCCCCACTGCTGCCATGTGGCTGTAGGGAAATTGCCTTGGGATGGGGAAAGCCCAGCCTAATTTGTGGCCAAACATATTATGCAATTTGGCCCAACACACTTAGTTGGCAATAAATTCAAGTGACTTAAAACTCAGGTTAATCAAGAGGCTATCCAAGTAAATATAAATAGGGTCAAAATTCCATTCTTATTTTTTTTCAGGAATGGCTAACTTTATTCTGAAGATTGCCTAAATGTCATACAGTTTTTGCAGTACTCCATAGAAGTAGAACTTACATTTCAACATCAGTGATTCATTGTTTTTCTATATCATGTTTATCTCATCTTTCCTCCTGGGTGGATTTTCACACATTGATATACTTTCAAACAGGGTGGAGAAAAATCAATTACTTTAAAAAAATTGGATTTTTAAATTTGAATCAAAAATTTTTAAAATAAAAGGCCTTTTGAGGAAAACTATCAAAAGATAGTTTAAATAGTTTTCTATTTAAGCTATATTATGGTGCAAATGTTATTCATTATGAAAGGATTAATTTTTAATTATGTAGCATGAGCCTGAATATTCATGCAATGTTTAAAAGCTTTGGTAAATGAATTCCATTAATCTGTTCACAATGTCATGCTGTTCCAGAAAGTTCTAGAACTGGGGTCTGCAACCTGCGGCTCTCCAGATGTTCATGGACTACAATTCCCATCAGCCCCTGTCAGCATGGCCAATTGGCAGATTATTTTGGGCAGTTTTTCCATATAGAAGATATTATCACACATGCTTGGTTTTGCAGTCAAAACTGATATTGTGTCTTCAGAGATAACATGCCTCTTCTTACAGTGAAAATGTTATAAAATAAACATATTGAGTTGCAAAAAAGACATTAATCCCATTGTTCCTTTGCAATTTTATTCACATAGAATTAACCCCTTACCTGACCTCTTAAGTGCTAAGATTCAATAAGTTGAATGAATAGAATAATATTTGGAGTGGAATAGATCTGCACTAGGATCTAAGTGTGAGGAGGGAGGGGTTAGCAGTAAAAATGAAAGTGAAGCCTTTTGAACAGAATTCTCCACAAATGTCAGGATCCTTATATGCATAAAATGATTATCATATTATTCTCTCCCTGGAGGAGAAAATCTATAATGGCAGCAGGCCATAAAAGAGACCCAGTTTAGGAATATTTCAATGAAGTTTATCTATCTTTGGTTAAGGCAGGCATTATTCTAAAAAGGAAACCTTGATCTGGTTGTAAATGTTAAGATTATACCAGCAAGAATGTAGAAAACCGTGATTTAAATCAAGTCTTGCTGATTTAAATCAGATCCACCCTGCTTTCAGAACAGTTGCACATTGTATACTATAGACGTTTCAGACTGACACCAGAAGAGAACAAGAGCTACTGTGATTTTTCATCCCTCAGCACACCATAAATCTGTTATGGTATGTTGCCTTTCTGTAATATCTGGCTGTGTTTCTAAAAGAGTCATACTGACTACCAGCTGACTTTTGTCCCTCCTGATCTGCCTCTCTTTCTCTGCCCTTTATCTGCTTAATTTGTTTATGATGGGTGGGAGAGGAATTTTAGGTAATTCAGGACCTGAAAATGGTTCCTGATATGACAGTCTTTGTTGTCACCAGTTTTAGAAATTATAAGGGTATGAGATTGTAATTTAATGGTTTTTATTTGCTTGCTACATTTTATATGGAACTTGTATTATTATGTATGTGAGTTACCCTGAGCCTGGCTTTGGCTGGGAAAGGACAGGATAGCAAGCCAAATAAATAAATAAATATTTCAAATATGGTTTCATTCTATAATCCTTATAAAGCAGAGGCCCTGCACTACATTCTAACTTGAATCTGGCAGCCTAGTAAGAACCAGAAGTAGTTCTGATGCAATGCAGTTGTTTTGAAAAAGGATAAGCAAGTGCCCTGTGGTGTTCTTTGGGATGTCCACATACACTATGTAAATACTCTTGACAGGGGCACTGCCACTTCCATACAGTCCGTTATCACTGCTGAATCTCAGTTAACAGAAATATAACTTCAAAAGAGGTGTCTATATCAATGTTGTGTTTTCCTGTTTTCCTTGCAGGTTGGAAGTGAATTTGGATATTTTCCAAAGGATTTACTTGAAATAAACCATATTTATACCCATGATGAGCTAGAATTACCAACAGATGTAAGTTTTTTTTTGGTTTGTTCTATTTACTATAACCTGAAAAGTCAGGGATATTTATAAGTCATGACTGTTAAAGGGCTTATAGTCCCAACAGAATGTATAATGAATCCAACCAAGAAAGTGGGGGAGTAGACAATGAGAAAACAACTATATCCTATCAACTTTAGGGGGAAAGGAGAGCAGTAGATGAGGCAGCTACTGATCAGAATCAAAACCACAACCTTGTAAATCAGACTAGAACTTGGGATACCACCAAGTTGGATGCAGCCCATCAGCTGTTTATCAGGGATTTCACAAGCCTCCTGCTTTTTTGTGAGACTTCTAAAATAGACTGTCAAATAACTGGCAGGCTACAATACAGTTAGTAGAAAGCATTTTACTTTGTGGTTTGCATTGCACAATCCTGTTAAGGATGCCGTCTGCCTGTCCCATACTCTTATATAGGACAATTACATGGCTGTTTTAATGGGGTGGGGGACTATAACTATGATGCAGAAGAAGATGTTCAAATTGTTTCTTTTCTGCCTTCTTCTCCAGACTCCTCCTGATTCTTCACATGTAGCATTTCTGTTTACACCACTTGGCTGTGGTGTTAAAGCAGTGTGATTTGTGTTTTCAAGATTTATACCAGTTGTACCTCTGTGTTGTTCAGGTGGTGTAGGTGAGATGCACAATAAAAACAGACAAAATCAGCTTTGCTGAACAGGCATACTCCACTATGCACAACCTTAGTATGTGAACAGACAAAGAATAGTCTGTGATTTATGCAAAATATTCACAGGTTCTTTCATGAAACTGCTAGTTTAGATTTTTGCAGTTTCTGGAGTCTGGAAGCAAAATTTCTAAATTGTAACTAAACACCTGTATTGCATTGTTCTGTGAAGAATACATTCCTTATTGCTGCAGATCTTGATGTTCAGTCTCTCAACCAATCTGATCTGTATTCAGTAGGGATTACTATTAATTAAATACACACAGGACTGGCAATATAATCCTAAACAGAGGTATACCCAGTGGTGGGATTCAGCAGGTTCACACCACTTCGGCCAAACCGGTTGTTAAAATGGTGCTTGTAAACAACCAGTTGTTAAATTATTTGAATCCCACCACCAGAACTGGTTGTTAAATTATTTGAATTCCACCACTGGGTATACCCTCTTAGTCCATCAAAGTCAGTGGGCTTAGAAGAGTAGAACTCTGCTCAGGATGACTCTGTAAATCTTGCAAAATTTCTCGGGTGGTTCATATTGCTGTCTTTAATGGGCAGCCCAAGTTGATTGACATTAAGTTCATTTTACCCTGTGGATGACTTTCAGATGGCTGAGGGTTTTCCAGACCACCTGAAAGCCCTCTGGAGGCGGCATGGCAGCATGCCATCCCCAGCCACCAGAGCTCTCTGGATTAGACTATGAATGAACCATCTGCAGATTTTCATGGGAATTATTATTTTAGCTACGTTAAAAAACAACAAATAAAGTGCAGTATTATAATCTTTAAGAATCCCTTATGTAATTAAAGGTGTCATTTTTTCCCCTTGCAGGAAACAGATTTTGTTTGTTTTGATGGAGGCAAAGATGATTTTGAGAATTATAATGTGGATGAACTTTTAACATTACCAGAGGACATAGTAGCTAGTGATGCTGAAGCTGAGGTAGAAATTCTCAAGGAAGAGGACACTGAAGGGGCTGATCCTGCAGAATCTGTTGATCCACAGACTGATGATCTTGAAGAGGCCTTAGAAGAAAGCAGTGATGGAGGGGACAGTTTTCTTTTTGAAAAGGATGAGAATGTAGAGGGAGCTCTTGATTCCAAGAGTGAGAACTTCACTGTAAATAGTGACACAGACAATCCTCAGGGAGACCAAAGTGCACATCAACCTTTTGAAGAAATGCAGGAAATTTTAAAAGTGCCAGAACATGAAAGTGCCAAAAACTCTAGTATTTCTCAGGGTGAAGCTAAACAATCGGATTATGGAGGCAAAGATGATGGTGCTTTTTCACTTCTACAGCAAGAAGTGTCAGAGGAGCTGAAAACAAAATTTGGCTCAACTGCAGATGCTGTTGTGTCTGATGATGAGACAACTAGCCTTGTTACATCACTTGATGGCCGTCTGATGGACGATGTGGATATTGACTCTTACAATGCAGAGAGGCTGAAAGAATCTGAAGAGCAATCAGAAGGAATTCCTTTGCTGTCTTTCAGTGATGAAGTTACATCTTCTGAGGATCCAAAAGTTGAAAAGATGTTACCAGAGGGGATCCATGAGTCAGAAATGAATGATCTTGATATTACTGGGGAAGGTTTCAAAGAATCCATTGATGTGAAAAAAGAGAACTCTGGTTTATTAACAAATTTAGGGGATTCAATTTTTGCAGTTGTCAGTGGAGGTGAAAGAACAACTGATGAAACAAATGGGGAGAGGGTTGACTTAGAGGAGGAAGAGGAGGATGAAGTGGTCCTAATCAGCAAGAAAGAAAATGTTCAGACTCATTCAGAGGAGGCTTTATCAAAAAATGGTCCCTCATCAACAGAATATGATCATATTACAAAGGAAATACAGAATACAGATGACCATGATCTTAAGGAAAGAAAATATAAAACTCAGGACTATGAGGAAGAACATTCAAAAAGTAAGGCAGAACCTGGTACACAGAATCAATTGCAAAGCACATCTATGCATAATATTGGTGCCTTTTCTAATTACAGAGATGGCCAGGCATCTAAAGTACCTACAGAAGCAAAAGAAGAAACTATAAAACCACCTATGGGTGACACTGAAGATGATCCAGAAGGACTTTTCCTTCATAAAGTACAAGATGAAGAAAGAGAAAGGGAGAGCATTTTGGAGGAAAGCTTGGATAATGATACAGCACACAAAATAGTATGGGAAGAATTAGACGGAAAAGATTATGAGGATGTGAAATCTGTGAACAGAGAACCACGGGTGCTGGAAGAACATAGAAATCCAAGTGATCAGGATGATAGCAATCTCTTCACAGGTAAAACAAAACATGACACACAGCAAGGTGAAGAAGATTTTGAACTAACAGAGACATTCAGTAAGGAGAAACAGACAAATGCCTCTGCTGTGGAAAACATTTCCACTGAGGGAAATACTGAAGAGACAACCAAACAGGAAACTGAAAACCAGTATTTAGATGGCCATGAAGGCCTTGCAAGAAGTATTAAGAAGCAAGGAATAGATAAAATATCTACTATAGAAAAAATGAGCCCAACTCAGCATGGAAACCATACTCAGCAAAATATTATTCACCATGAAGCTGAACTCATGGACAAAGTTATTGGTGCAAATGCAGGTAGAGAGAAATCCTCCACAGCAGAAGTCCAGTCTGTAGAGACTGATGCTGAGGAAGACGACGACTTAGAAGAACTGGAAGAACTACTACAAGATGAAAATGCTGTTAATGCAAAACTATCTAAAGAGAGACTTTTAGATGAACAGAGTTTAAAACTAGATGTTCAGAGTGACAACCCTCAAGCAGAATTGCCAAATGATGCTATTTCAAGAGCTGCTAATCCTGTTGATGAAACAGGAGAAGAAGCAATAACAACACTTGAGCAGGGCAAAAAGGAGGAAAGCATGCAACATTTGCATGAAGAGCATGAAAGCATGCAATTGCATGAAGTTTCTCAAATAACCGAGATGACAGAAAACAAAAAGGAAGAGCAGGAGGAGATGGAGCCGTCAACATTACCCAAAGTAGAAAATTCTAAGGTTGAAGAAAAGAATATTTTCCAGGACATTCAGGACAAAATATCAACCAATTTACATATTTCTGAAGTAGGAGACAGGAAGGAAACACCAGAGCACCTTGTTGAGGATTCTCTGCAGAAAGAACTTGCAGACAAACACCAGCATTCCTATGATCTCTCCACACCTAGCATTGTCTTGGAAATAAAAAAGGAATTTATAGAGCCAGAATACGGGGAGTCTGTAAGAGAACTTGCTATAATGAAGGCATTTCTTGATGAAAAACGTATTGCACGCTTACAAAAATACCTTGGACAGCAACATGTTTTCAGGATAGAATCCTTGTTTTATGACATGGAGTTGGAATTAATGCTTGCTCAGAAACAAAATAACAATCATGAAGAGATTGAAAATGCTCTGGACCAGATCCTTGAATCTTCAGAGTCAAATATTCTGGATGTTGTGGAAAAGATTTTAGATTCAAGGGAGATAGAAAATAAGGAAGAAGTTGTGAAAGAAATTGATTTGTTTGATGAAGAAACTGCTCTAATGGATGATATTCAGGAGCTAATGTATTCGCTAAGACACAAATACTCTCCTTTTAGTGAGAGTGCTCCACTTGCATCCCCCCTAGAATCAGAGATGGGTTCTAGTGTGCTTATTACAGGTAAGATCTTAAAAGCGACAGGACTTTTAAAAAGGTCAGATACATAGTCACACAGGCACCTACAAATTTGATGCTGACAGCTGGAAAGGATTTTCCAAATTCACATGCTTGTCTAGGATAGATGCTGATAGGGCAATTTACTACATCAAAATGAAAGCATAAAGTGATTAGTGCTTTTAACTAATTCCCTTATTCCTGATGAAAATACAATGTTTTAACTAAAGTTTAATGGATAAGGCCCATGCTGAAGCAACTTGAGGGTCTCCAAACAGAATAGTTAAGATTATTTATGATTTCTGGAATGATTGTAAACCCATTTGTTTGGAAGTAAATCTGTTGAGTCTAATGGAACATCCAAGTAACCATGCTTAAGACTGCAACTTTTGTCAAGATAAACTGTAAATGCCTTAAAATGTTATTCGTTCCAGGCATGGCATATTTCCCAAGCATGAGAAGAGAACTGCAGCTCGTTTTTGTGCTTCCTTCTAATATTCTGTCTCCTTTCCCTCCCCACCTCCAAGCTACAAGTAGTTGTTGAAGGCTTTCATGGCCAGAATCAGTTTTCTGGACTGTGTAGCTGTGATCTAGTAGTTTTAGCTCTTAACAATGCACTCACATCTGTGGCTGGTAGCCCACAATGCAGGTGAAATGTTAAGAGCTAAAACCTCCAGACCACGGCCACACAGCCCAGAAAACCCTGCAGGCAGTTTTCTCTTTGCAGCTCACTGCTGTTATTGCTGATCTGCCTTTTCTCGTACAGTATTACAGAATCTTTATAACAGATCTACAAGTTGGGCCAGTTTAATTACCCCTAGTGTTATAAGTGAGGCAACACTGAAGCGAAGAGATCACAAGGCTGTTGGTGTTTTCTTTCAGAAGTACTGTTGTTGAGCTTCATTTGCTTTAGGATTTCTTTAGCAAAGAATTGAATTGCAAGCTTTCTCCCTGTACTTCCCAGTTTTTCAAGCAATAATTTCATTATTGCTTGAAAAACTCCACGTAATTGAATATTGGAGGTTGTATATGGTTGTATATGGTTGTATATGGTTGTATATGGTTGTATATGGAGGTTGTATATGGTGGAAAGTAAGAAATTGATTCATTCAGCTCTACTGAATAGTGTAAACTTACATTTACAAATAAATGTAAGAAATGCAGTGAAAGAAATGCACTTTTCTTTTAACAAATTGTTTCAATGAGCAATAAATGAGCTTTGAACTTCCATTGAACCAAGACATGCTACATTGAAATAATTGCTGAACACACTAGGCACCATGGCATCCTGATGCCTGGGATTTGTTGAACTGTGGTGTAATCGAAGGCTAGGCCTTAATTTTCACTGAGATAATAAGCCTATCACTTCAAACTGAAGATAGCATATGTTCATACTATTGGATGCTCATCCATATCTCACTGAAAACCAGTATGTCAGGTTAAAGTAAGGCTAAAGCTCTTCTCCCTAATCTCTAGATATCTATGAGGAGGATCTGGTGGCCTTTTTTATTTATTTATTTTGTATGAGGAGAATATGCGAGTTCCCACTTAACCAAGACACATATTTACTACCTCAATAAGAACTACAACTAAGTCTAACATACTATTCTCTTGATAGAAGGAAACTTATTAGGACCAAGTATGAAAATACCTCATTTATATAAGAACTGAAAGCCTCATTGATGTCCAGTACAAAATGTTAATAAGGTTTATTTATTTATTAAGACATTTATATATCACCTTTCCTTGTAGTTCAAGGTGACTTACAATAGTAGTTAAAATATTTTCAATCAAAACCAAGCCTAAAATAGCAAACCTGAAATCTCTCTCCTCTCCCCAGCTTAAAAGATACCCACCACTCAAACCTCCTCAAATGGTTATGCAGGAATTGCCAAGTTCAGTGCTCTTGAGGGCAGGCAATAGTTTTCTGCTGTCCTTTATACAGTGATCTGGATGTGTATTTTTTTTTGACAAGTTAAATACTTTCATGCTGCATTAGTTAGCACTGTTGGGCGAAATGGACTTTAGAGTTACAAAATATATGCTCTCAGGCTCAGTATTATATATGTTTTTCTGTTATACATCTATTGCATAGAAAATCAGAAACAGCACTATATTAAAATGTGGAGACTCTAAGGCCGTTTCCGCACGGGCGTTTAATGGTGGCCTGGGGACGGCAAAAACGCTGTCCCCAGGCCGCCATTCGCACAGGGGGCG
Organism: Sphaerodactylus townsendi; assembly: GCF_021028975.2. Classification (NCBI taxonomy): domain Eukaryota; kingdom Metazoa; phylum Chordata; class Lepidosauria; order Squamata; family Sphaerodactylidae; genus Sphaerodactylus; species Sphaerodactylus townsendi. The sequence goes on from NC_059425.1 coordinate 62,208,209, forward strand.
CAGCTGCTTCACAGCCGCCCGCCCAGCCCGAAGCTGGCGTTTCCACAGTGCACTTGGAAGCGCACTTGTTGTGGAAACGCTGGCTGGAAGCTGCTGCCGTGCGAACAGCAGCGGCTTCCAGGAGCTTCCCCCCCTCCTCCTCCCTGCACTTACCTTGTCCCCGGCCCTCCAGCGCGTCACCGAGGCCGGGGGACATGCCCCCCTGCCCGGCGACGCTGGAGCAGTCACGCAGGGCCGGGGGGCGTGTCTCCAGGCCTCGGCGACGTGCCGGAGGGCCAGGGATGCGCCGGGTCAGCCGGGCAATGGCGCTCCGCGGCGCCGTCGTCCCGGCTCTTTCTGGGACCATTCGTGCGAACGGTCCCAGCGTCGTCGGGTCAGCGCAAAATGCGCCAACCCAGCCGCCTCCGCCTCCGTGCGGAAACGGCCTAAGTTCAATGCAGCTTGAAAACCTTTTCCCTTCAGAATGAAAATGGGCAAATAAAATTTACCATAAACTGATTAAAAATAGATAGAATTTACTATTGATACCAAAATTTATTTATTTTTCTTCACAAAAGTGGAGAGCTTCTTCATTTCTGGAAATTCTTCTGAAGTATATCACATGAGCTGCAGCCATCTGGTTTCATATAATTTGCATATCATTTTCATGAGATGTTTGTTAATCCACTGCTGAAGGAAACACTGCATTCAGGAAATGTTACCTTTTTTAAAAAAATACCAACTCAAAAGTATTGATGTAAAATATTTGGTCTTGAAAACCTTTCTAAAACCAAATCCATGTTTTCAAATTCCTCTCTATAGCATTCAGGGCTAGCTGTTTGTTTTCTTTGAAGCAGAAACTAGAATTCTTTTACAGGTGCTATTTCCCATTGTTGCTGGGAAACATCTAATGATGTCCTAAGCTGTTGTACCCTTCAGAGTCCATTGAGGTCACTGGGTTTAGAAGGGTGTAACTATTTAGAACTGTACTGTTCATGTTTCACACTGCTGATATTTTATGTTCTGGATAATTTTTCTAAAAACGTTTTGGTATCTATGAAATAGGCCTAAGCTATTTTCAAGCAAAGTAGATGGCAGAATGAGCTGCTCTGTAACCTTGCAGGATAAGATGTGGTAACACTTCTTGACACTCATTACTTCCAGCTGAGAAACTAAAATGGAAGCTGTTTTTTTTCTGTTCATGGCAGCTAATGCAAAACAAACTGAAGATGACAGGCATGCTATACAAAGCCCAGCAGAAAACACAGATCAAGAACTCCCACCACATACAGAGCAGATGTCAGAAGAGCAAGGTGTTCTTCAGTTGGATGAATCAAAAGAAGATGTGAATGTTTTGGCAGCAACTAAAACTGTGGATGAAATAGAAGGTATGGATATTTTTGACAGAGAGAAGCAATTGTTTCATGTGGATACAGCTTCTGAACCAGTTGATTCAAGGATAAGTATGGAAGAAGATTTTATTACAGGTAGCTTCCCTGGTTGTTTTGTACTTTGTATTTTCTTTCAATAAAAATCAAAGTGGTTGGCTACTGAAATAGTTCTTAAGGAGGACAAATTGGTAAAGTCTAAAAGTTAGGCAATATTCAACATTCTATGGTTTGCAAATTGCACTATTATCTCGATTACTGAAAATATATGCAAACATTTTTGGGTATTATTATTAATGAAAATATTGAAGGGATTAAAACTGAAAAATCCCAATTTACATTTATATGAAAGAGACTGCTTTACATGCATGTATGTAACTGCTGTAATGTAGGCCAAGCTAAATGTAGGCCTGTTCTAATGTAGGCCAAGTTAAAATGATTTTATGCCTCTTCCTAAGTCAGTCAGTCAGTGTAGCCAAAGACTTTCAAAGAGTTGGATCCCCCACTGAGAAAATGCTCCATAGACAAATGTCTCTAGATTACAACGAAGGTATGATTTTTCTGTTAATGGTGGAATGAGAGTTTTATTGCACTCAAATGATTAATGCAGAGAAATCAGCAGGATATTTTAATAGGTCTAATCTGAAGGATTCTTCTTTCACCTGATCCCTCCCGACTTTCTCCTTCACTATCAAGAAGCCACTGGGAGTGGGCCCACTGGCAGCTGATACTGTTTGGCAAGGGACCATCTTAGCCTACCTGTAATGCCAACTGTGTTGGACTGGATGGCCTGTTAATCTGGTCCAGCATGGCCGGATCACTTGTGGTCTTGTGATTTCTGTAGATCAAGCTGCTAACCCTAAGTGCAGGTGTTAAGAAAGCCTGTGTCTTAACACTTGGAACATTTTCTCCATAGAGACTTGGAATGGTCAGTGGTAAACGGAAACAGGATAGATAGACCAATGACTCGTTGGTTGGAAACCATTAAGAGGGGCATGGGCATGAACATCAACCAATTGAAAGAAGTTGTGGCAAACAGGGAAGCATGGAGAGGGCTGGTTTACAGAGTATCCAAGAGTCAGACATGACTCAACGGATAAAAAAGAGAGAAATCTGAAGGATTGACAAACAGTAGTAGGACTGCAGTGCTCAACTCAGTTACTACGTAGTGTCTTAGTGAATTTACCAGGATTTATTTTTGCAAAATCTGAAGTAGATTAGTTGTAAAATGGAAAATCAAAAGTGTGGGATCCAGGTAAAATCACTTAAGCAAATCTTTACACTGTCAAAATACAAATGTTTGGTCAAAATAATTAATGAAAAAAAATATTTTAACCTAAGGTACACCTAATGCTAAAGACAATGCCATGGAAGAGCATAGTAATCCAACAGAAGCAGACTCTGCTGCTCCACAAATTTTGACTGCCTTGGATGGTGCAATCCTTTTAGCCAAAGAAAATATGCGACCCATCACAGAGCTTGTAAGTGTTTCACCTGTTTAATATTTATATTTATAATTTAAATTTTTATGTTTAAAAAGCAAAATGTCCTGTCTAAGAAAGTGTACATAGGATTAAACTGCATTCTCAAGTATGTACTTAGTTTTATCTCATAGTAATTGAATGTAGCAAATTTCAGTAGTACTTACTTTTAAGCAAGCAAGCTCAGAATGGCATAATTTTGAAGCAAGATCTATGAATGTTTGGTAAGATTCATAAATGCATTGAGAATTGCAGCATCTTGAGATTGCTGTTTGTGTGCATGTCAGAACTGCCTGTAATATGTAGCTTACTGTTGAAAGTAATGAGACTTGGACCTGGTATACACATGCAGCAGTATGAGATGGAAACTGGGTATTTTAAGCACTGATGTGGTAGGATGGGTTGTACTACTTGAGACTGTAGATGGGAAATCCCATTTCTGAATGCTCCTGAATATTAAACACTCCTTGCCAACAGAAGTGGCACAGCAGGCAAAAGTATGGGCCTTTCTCCCTGCAGTGCAGTTTTCTGTCAGCAGGGAGGCTTTGATTGATTGATTGATTGATTGATTGATTGATTGATTGATTGATTGATTGATTGGGGGGATTAGTTTTGTCGGAGTTTGTGTAAAGATCCATTCTAGACAAGCACCCACCATCTGTACCTCGAAACGGTGCAGTTCTCTCTACCGCCTAGTTCTCCTGCATGTGTAGACCAAACCTTCTTTCCAAGCAGTTTGATTTCTTGAACACCGGGGACCTTTAGACGCTTCTGTTTAAGTCTGTTGCGTTGCCGGTAAACGGGTAGTGGTGGGGCGTGGAGGCTGAGCGAGCTAGTGCGCCCTTTTGAAGTTTCGAGGCGCCGTGGCATTTGTTTTGCCTCGTTTCTACCTACACGCTAGTCTGCTTTCAATGGAGTATATCAAAAGATTTGACGACGATCGGGGTGAAAAGTAATCCGCGGCACTTCATGGGTCGGCCTTTCCAATCACAAGGAAACTGTCCCTCCCGGTTTCCGGTAGGAGCTGCGATGGCTAGTTCACTTCCGGGTTCCTCAACCGTCCCTGAAAAGTATCGTCATGAGTTGATGACGTTAGTAACCGAAGAGGGGGTCAGCCTGAGGTGACGTGGCCCTGCGGGAGCCGGTGAAGGAGGATCTGCAACCGGTATCGCGAAAGCGACAAAGTTCACCGCTGTCGCCTTTCCTCCCGTCGTCCCTTTCGAAGCGCTCATCGCCTCCGCCGCCCTCCCGGATGGAGCCCGCCGCTCCCTCCACCCCCGCCGGCTCCACCGCGCTGTTCCTCGGGCCGCTCTCGCGGGGCTACGCGTCCCTCACGGGCCACCTTCTGCAGGTGAGCGGCGGGGGCGGAGACGACCGAGCGTGGGAATTGCCGGCGCTTCAGGGGCCGCATCTGTGTGCTTGTTCAGGGAGCCCTTTCTGTCGTCGGCTGATTTTCCCCATTAAAAAGCCACTTGACGTAGGGAGGTGTGAGTCGTTCGTCGGGCCCCATAGCAGGACTAGGGACGAGAATTTCCTGGCAGGCCTGTAGAGGAGCTGTGACGATAAACAAGGTTAGTGTTATGGGGTTTGTAGAGATGACAGAGAGAGAACGCAGGAGAGATCCCGCTTCCCTTTGTACATTCCCTTTGTACATTTTCTTCTTTTCAGCCCCCCTACTTTTGATGGTGCTTTCATACAAGATTTAGGAACCATTTGGCTTGTTTTGGCGGTGCTGGAAAAGGGGCAAAGACTGCTGAGAAAATCATAGGACACTGGAAGAGGATGAGGTTTTGTGGATCCTTGCTGAAGCGAAAAGACTTGTGTTGTGACAAGTGAATTGAACATAGAGGCAGGCATTTTTTTTAATCGAGTTCTCATGGTGCTATTTCATACGAATTACTTGTGAAGTTCATGTTTGTTATGACTCTGGTTTCTCTGGTATGCAAGCAGACTTTCTGGGAACTTCACGTGATACCTTTCCCCCAGAAGTCTCCTGTAAACAAATGAGAGATTTTGATAGAGTTCTAAAAAAAAAAAGTGTTGGTTTCACTTTGGGGATCATCTAGGCTTGGAGTATTCCTTTCTGCATGATAATCCAAGTGTCTGGATGCCTGTGACAACTTGGGCACAGGTTTTTGTATTTTTTCCTGTAATTTCTCAGGGCTTTGTTGATTTTTGTAATAGTCCAAACAATACTTTTTTTCTTTATGACATTTTAACTGGTAAGAGTGAAATAGAAAAAGTGTAAAATAAGAAATGTTTGCTATTTTGTGATACTGGCATACTTGTAGCAAAGGATTTTACAGTGTTATTTATCCTCCTGCCTTCTTTGTAGATAATGAAAAGCCTTTTCACAGGGAGGAGGATGATAATCCATTATCACTGATTTTGTTGCCTGTGACTCTAATCTGAGTCCATTTGGACAGAGATACCTGGAACAACAGATGGGGAATTTATGCTCCTTAGGAGGTAATTGCGAGAAGGAGTATCCAGTTTTGTTACCATCTAGGAGAGCTAGTAATTGAGTTGGGAATGATCAACAAGATTTTAAAGATTGTTTCATAGAATATTGTAAGCCGGGAGAATAAGTCAGGATTCTAAATTGTGAATTTTTGTTTGTTTGTTTGTTTGTTTGTTTTTATTTATTTATTTATTGTTTAGATTTTTATACCGCCCTATCCCCAAGGGCGGTATAAAAGTGACACTCCAAAAGATAATAAGTGACACTCCAAAAGATACCTTTCCCCGAATATACTACATTCTCAGAGGCCCTTCAGCTGGAATTTCCTGCAAAGTTTTAAAAGATTTTGTTGGGAAGTTTTATCCATTTTTAGTGAGATTTTCTACACAGTAGCTGTGTGCCTGGAATTGTGGTCTATCTCCCTTATTTTGGTTAATGTGTATCTTCTCCTGGTTTCTTCTAAATCTGCTTCCTTATATCCGTTATTGGTTGTTGGTGGTGATTGCTAGAATGGGGAAAACAAGACACTACTTCAGAGCAGCTGTAAGGGACAGTTGCTTAATCATTTGATGGGCTCTCCTCTGGAATCGAGGAAGTCATGGGATACCTAGATAAATAATCCCAGGAAGACTCTGGCTACTACTTATTAACCACGGGTTAACAATCCTTGGCTGCCCAAGGTTCATCTGTGAGGGTGACTTCACTAGCATTAATCATTGTGGTGCAAGTGTGATTATTTCATTGCTTCCTTGCAGTTACTACCTCTAGTTAAAAATCTCTGTGTCAAAGAATACCTGGGCAATGATTGTTTACTTCTTCAGATGGTGGTAAATATCCAGAGCAAGAAGTTTGTTTTCCCTTCTTCAACCCCTATTTTGAGTCAGAACTATACCAAATACTGTAAGGTGAAACCAAGGAATTAATGAAGGGGCCCACAAGATGGAAGTTATACAGAAGAAATTGTTAATTTCTTTCTCTTCCTCTCTAAATAGTCATCTTCAGAATGTGGATGAATTACTGAAAATCTTTCAGCCAGTTTACACTATTTATACCCATGTCGTTCTGCTAAGTGGATGGAGGAACAGTGGTTTCAAGCTGATTGTAGATCAGTTAAGGGTGCAGTGTGATATATGCATAGACCATTTAGGCTACATAATTATGAGAATATGTTAGCTCAACTTCTTGCATTAAAGTGTGAATATAAATCTATTATTAGAACCAAGAAGACTTATTCTTCTGGTATAATCTTAATATTTACAACCAAATGAAGGTTCTGTTTTTAGAATAATAACTTTTTAGATTAGTTTTAGTTATATTTAAAAAACCCCACTGTATTAGTTATACTATTAGAAATATATGGATAGTTCACCTTGCCATAATTTAATAATTATCTGCCTCCAGTTTCATTCAGGTCACCAGGCTTTGTATTTTTTTGTTGCAGTATTTGCAATTTGCACACATGCTTGACTTACTTATAGGAACTTCGTATTCCCAGCTGGGTCTCTTTTATGGCCTGCTGCAATTATAGATTTTCTCCTTGAGAGAGAGAATAATATGATAATCCTTTGGGAGTCCCTGCTCATGCTCACTGCTAATGAGTTTTTTAGACAACTAAAAATAAATTTGATCAGGAATTTCAATACCTTTTGAGCAAGCCACAGAGTTCTTGTTCACCCTTGTACCCTCGTCTTTACTTCAAGGCCAATTCTTAAACATCCCTTGGCATGATCGACATTTTTTTTTTTGCCTTTCCTATATTGACTCTCTTGGACACATCTTGCTTTTCTGCCCAAAGTATAACAGCTTTAGGCCCAATTTCTCTGCCTTAACCTCGGCTGGGTTCTCTACCAATGCAAAGATGATTCTTCTTCTCAATAATCCCAAGACTGAAATAACGGAAATCATTGCCAAATTTTTGCTGCGCACTTTGAACTAGGTTTCCTTGGCTTCTGTTCACACTATTTTCACTGTTCTCTATTGGATTTATTTTTTCCTTTTGTCCCCATACTGTATATGCCTAATAAAGGTCTCTGAATCTGAATGATAATCATTCTATGCATACAAAGATCCCAAGATTTGTAGAGTATTCTGCTCAAAAGGTTTCACTTTTCATTTTTACTTCTAACCCCTCCCTCCTCACACTTAGCTCCTTGTGCAGATCTATTCCACTCTAAACAATCTATTCTTTCAACTTCTTAAAATCTAGCAGAAGAGCTAAATGGGTTGATTTTGTGTACATAGCATTTTTTGCTGTGAAGAAGATGCATGCTCTACTGACCCAGATTCACAGTTTTGAGAACTGGAAAACCAAATATGTGTGATATTATCATCTAGATAGAAAAAATTCCCAAAATAATCTTACAGAAACCTTTGGAAGAGCATGACACTATGAATCAATTATTTATTTATTTAAAAAGTTAAATATTGCATGAGTATGCATCCTCATGCTCTAGAATTAAAAAGTAATCATAATTTATGACCATCAGCCTTTGGACTATAATATACCTTAAATAGAAAACTATTTAAACTTTCTTTAGATATGTATTGTCAAAGGTTTTCACGGCTGGATTCAACTGGTTGTGGTGGGTTTTCTGGGCTGTGTGGCCGTGGTTTGGTAGATCTTGTTCCTAATGTTTCGCCTGCATCTGTGGCTGGCATCTTCAGAGGTATATTACACAGACTTCTCTCTAGTACACAGAAATCTATCTTTAGATAGATTTTTACTCAAAAAGCATTTTATTTAAAAAAATCCCATTTCAATTAAGAATCTGATTTTTTTTTAAATCATTGATTTTTACCTACTCTGATTGCTAGCAGCATGAAACTAGGTTTTGGGATTATTGAATTGTCATCAGTTATAAAAGCTGAATTTAAGTGTTTGATTAGCAAGCTAAAAATGGAAATGGCACTAGGCCTTGATCCAATTCCAACCAACCTCCTTGGATCTAATTCCAGTTGGTGGGCAGATTCTTGAACACCCATTTTCTTACAGATAGCTAGGACCAGAATTATTCCTAGAGTTTGGAGGCAAGCAACTATTGTGCCAGTATATAAAAGGCAACCCACCATATCCTTTTAACTATCAACCAATAAGTCTTCTTTCAATGGTCAGAAAATTGTATGCTTCTTTTCTTCATAATACATTAGTAACTTGGCTGAAAGAATTAATACTAGGCTGAGATGAGGTAGATTTTTAAAGAGGCTTGAGCTCAACTGATCATTGTTATACTCTTTATCATATAGCTTCCAAGTATACTAGATCCCAGGATGGGATGTTAGCAACAGTTTTTGTGACTCTCAGAGCTCCTTTTGATACAATCCTGAAGCAGTAGCTATGGGATCAGCTGGATGCATCTTCAGTTGATCAGCATGTTCTATTTCAGATCAAGCATCTGTATAAGTCAACAACCCAGCTGAGACTTCGGCTGTACTGAGATACAGAAGGGGTTTTATTCTGCCCCATCTGAATGCCTTTCCCTGAACAGTTATTACAAGAAGATATTTTGATAGATTATCTGATAGATTTTGTGCCTCCTGATTAGGGAAAACTGATACTATTGATCATGTTTTTCTTGAATTCCCTTGGTTTTTAGGTGTTAGAAATGAATTGATATTTCATTTGATTGAAAAAAAATATTGTTTCTGCAGCGGCCAATGTTTCATGATTGCAAAGTGACACAATAAATACATTTGCAGGTTGTAGAATATTTGATAGTACTGTAGTAGCTTGTCAGACTTCTAAACTCCATTAGTACTTTAGCTGAGTTTCTTGATGATGGTCAAATGAACAGTAACACAAGTAAGTAGATAAGTTATGCTATTTATTCAAATGCAGATTTGTTTATAAATCTGTGTTGTATCGTGCATTGGTTCTTGTTTTGCCCAGAATTATTATTGTTGTTATTGACGAGTTTTATAATCTTCTTTACTCACTGAGGCAGACTATGTAGCATAAATCAATGTCATCAAGAGGATGGGACACCCAGTAAACAATACAGCAGGATTTGGATTGCAAAAATTTGAAAACAGAACTTGAACAAAACATAAGTATGAATATGACATGTCGATGTAGAAATTACATAGTACGATCATACTGCAACTGACATCTGGCATACTATGCCCAGCAGTAAAAGCAGTGGTCTCTGCCCCTGTACCAAATCTGCCTGAGCCATTTTTGTTAGTACAATCTTGTTACCTGCGTAAAAATAATTCGCACTTTGCCAGAAATCAAGAGCACTGGAGCCTTCCTGACATCATTAGGTAGGGCATTCCAAAAAGGTGAGGGCCACAACAGAGGATGGTCTCCTACCCTTACTTGTTTCATCTGACACTTGGATCTATGCCGTAATAACATCAAGACTAAGTTACTGTAATGCATTCTACACAGATGTCCCTTTTGAGATCTCACCTCAAAGTCAACATGGAAAAGTCGGGTAGAGAACACATCACCCTCCTAGTCTATCCCCATCAGTTACAGGGTTCAGTTCAAGATACTTGCTATCACAAAGGCCTTCCTGCTCTTGGATCCTCATACCTGCAGGACTGCCCCTCCTCCTATGCTCCACCACAACACCATCACTCATCTGACAAGGGCCTTCTGCAGGGGCCAACATGCAAATAGGCAAAATCATCAACTGGCTACACATTCTTTCCAGCTACTCTTTGGGAAGAAAGCAGTTTTTGCAACTGCATTAACTTGCTTCTCCAGTAATAAAGTTGGATTCAGTATTACCCTTAGGCTTTTAATCGAGTCTGCTATGGACCCCACCAAAAGTGGAGAGCATGATGTCCTTCAAGATCTCTGCCTTCCCAACCAGCATTAGCTCTATCATGTCAGGATTTAGTTTCATTGTTTATTTTATTGCTCTTAGCCATTAACCACCTTTGCCACATCATCAGGAGATTTGGATAAGTTTTTATAGAGCTGAGTATCATCAACCTATCAATAACAGCCAACCCCCAAACTATGAATTATTTGTCTGAAGGACTTTATATGGAAATTACTCCCCTAATCTTGCAGGATTGTGTGGGGGTAAAAGGGAGCAGGGAGAAGCATGAATATTATCTGGTGTTCTTTGGAAGAGGGCTGAATAGATATGTAATTTATAGAGAAGTGGTTATTGTACTGTACCTGTGATCAGTATTCTTGCTTCAGGCAAAAAAAAGTTTGCTGTCCTTTTCCTATATTTCTTGAGCAGAAACAGAAGTTCTTGTTTATAGTATTATTTTGATTAACATGTGAGCATAAGCATAGTATGTTAGTGGTGGTCAACTATTTGAAGTGGCAGTGGATGTTGCACTGGTTATTAAGAGAAAACAAAGTTCTATGCAAAATAACAAGTTCAGTAGTGTTTCAGAACCCAGGAGTGATCTTCTTAATTTTGAACATAATGGCATTTTTATTTTTAAATTTTAATTTGAAGAATACTTAAAACAAGTTCAAATGGATTTAGGTTTTTTTTTTAAAAAAAGCTTTAGTAATTAAGAATGATGAAAATATAAGAATTTTGTGTTAGGAAACTATATTGAGATTATAAATTATTTAGCTGGAAATCTCTCAATATTTAATTTGCTTACCTCTAGGTCTTTCTCCAGAGAGACTGACGATTCTTTTGGATGCTATATGAAGTTCTTGGTATCCATGCTGGACTCAGGATCATACTCGCTTTTGATTTTATAAGCTTTTGCTTAATGGAAATAAATTTTATTTATTACATTTATGTTTATCCCACCTTTTGGTCAGAATAGAACTAGGTGCTGTCCCACACAGCCTAGGAAGTTGTGTTGAATTCAATGGACTGTTTTAGAATCAAATCACATAGCTGTGTGACTCAATTTTTTTTTAAAGTTTGTGGGTTGTTGTTGTTTTTTCCATCTTAGCTGGTTTCAACACTGCCTGAAGACATGCAGCCTGGACCTGATTTCCATGGACTTCCTTGGGAGCCAATTGTCCTAACTGCCTTGGTTGGAATTGCTACAATTGCCATTTTTTTCTGGAGAACCTGCTTATCTGTAAGTAAATTTGCATGTTCATATACACTGAATGTTTGATTGTTTGCTTAAACTTAGACATAAGTGATAGCATTTTTGCAGATCTGTTGACTTTAAATACTTATGTGTATTACAAACAGTGAAAAATGTACCTTTGCCTTATTCCTCCCGAAACATATTTGTGTCCTATGACATGGTAGAAAAGGAACGTAAGTTGTACTGTAGACAGCACACATGCACCCAGTTTATTTATTTATTTTATTGTACTTCTAGACCGCCCTCCCCTGAAGGGGTCGGGGCGGTGAACAACAACAATCCAAGTCATCCCATAAAATTGTTAATATCCTTTAAATGTCTGGAATAATCTACATAAATAACACTAAAACAATGTTATGAGATGCTGTGTGTTTTTTTAAGAATGAAGAAGCAAAGTATGATGCTATGAAGGCTGGCTTTCCTAGTGCTGTTTTCTGTACAATGCTGCCCTGTCTCCATTGCCAACCTTTTCCAATTGCACATCTGTTGATTGTTTTGTGCTACTTTCTCACTATATTTTTTCATGTTCCTTTTCTTCCATGGTTCTACTGTGGTACAGTGTGACTTATCATAACATAGCCAGCTTGTAAAGAAACTGAACTCTGGATCCCACCTAGAGATCTAAAATATATTGATCAGGTTCCATAGAAAATATATTTTACAGTTCTAGAAAATAGAACATAGCATCACTTGAAAACAATGCTATTACTTAAAAACATGACTAGCAATTGATAAAACAAACATGAGCTGTGGGAATGGCTTAATTTTGCTAAAACAGTTACTGTGTCATTTGCTTTTTAAGTCATTTAGTTCATTCAATCTGAAATTGGTATATGATATATGAGCAATGATTTGATGATTAGCTGTGCCTCAGAGAGGGTGGGAGAAAGAACAATCAGCCATATGTGGAACTTTGTATATTGAGGATAGATACTTAATTTCAATATTACACTGAACATAAATTTTGATCCCATTTCAGTTTACATTCTTGCAATTTTGTTTACGGTTTTGAAGTAAAAGGTAATTAACTTAATAACACCCACAGAGCAGTTGAGTAATCAGGCTATCTTAACTTTGAAGTAGGACATTGACCCAGAAGCTGTTTTTAGAATATGCTTTGAGCTTGCTTGTGCAATGTCACTTGACACTTGTATTGGAAACAAGCAGTACAAGTGTGGCTATTTTTGTGAAGTAAAACTAAAGACTTGCTGTTCTGTTATCATAAAGGCTTATTTTTCATTGTGGAATGGCATCAATAAATGGCTTAATGTTTTTCATAACACTGTTCTATTTCCTTTACCTTTGTAGGTAAAGAGTAGAATGTATCAAGGTAGGACTCTTCTTCTTTATATTGTGAATGCGGTTCACGTAAATTATATTCTGATGCCATCCTTATGTTTAATAACTAAGGACCAGCTGCCATGAGAATTTAAAAAAATCTTCAAAATCAGCCTAACTACAAGGTGTGATTCTGCAAATCTGGGGTAGGCAGGCATAGAAAAAGCCACTGTTTAAGGGGAAGTGAAAAACATTAAATGCAATGTTGGTGGATGTGCAGAAATAGGGAAGAAAGATAGATTTCAGGAGACATTTTTGTTTGACATAGCTCTTAGAAATGGTGAATGAGTTTGAGGCAGTGCTATCAGCCACCTGTACCATGAGAAGGGAGTGCGGGAATGGGATTTTCTCAGCCCTGAAGGTCTCAGTTGTCAAATCTTAAATAACCCTTGGGCACTTTGGTCTTTTACAGATAGTGAGCTTCAGATATGCTAACAAATGAGGCTTGAAAGTCAGATAGTTTTATATACAGGTCTAAAGAGCATCCACAAACACAATTAGGCATCCTGTCCAGCTGCAGGTCCTTGTGCTTTGTTAGATCCAGCTCCGAACCATTTTCTGCCTTCAGCAGAGGGTTTTCTAGAAATGCAATGTGAAAGGGAAGCCTGAAAATACTAGTGTATGGTCAGATCTTTGTATCTTTGCAATTTCTAATAGCTACCTCTTAAATGAGCTCCCTGCCTGAATGTACACTTTGCTGGAATCTCTGAAGGTATCTTTAAAGAAAATGAGTTCCTTTCTCATCCCCTGCAGACATCTCATCCCCTGCAGACATCTCATGCATTCAAGAGCTTTAAATATCTCTCTTCCTGCCCTGGAGCCCCTTATTTAAACTTTCCCTTCTTTCTTTTCCTGCATGCTTGTTTCATCTGTGAAGCAGAAGCATTGACATTGATCTGACCGATTCTGTAATGTATAGACTTGGCCCAGAAATTCATCATTAAGGGCCGTACTTGGAAATTCATGACACATAATTGTAAAGGTCGATGTGAGATACATACATTATCAAAAGTTAGTTGTTGTGATCTAATTCTGCAGTAATCCCTCATTTAGTGTTGATTTTCTTTTCCCTAGTGACAGAAAATCAGCTTGTTGAAAAAATTAAAACTCTCATAAAAGAAAAGACAGAAATCTTAGAAAAGATGTCACAGTATGATCAAAAGGTATTGTGCTGTCTTATTTTGTAGCTAAAAACTTACTGTCAATGTTTGTATAATTTAAAGTCTGCTGTTTGTTCTCTTTCTATCTATGAAATAATGGATGGGGTTACAGTTGAAATATGGAACATAAATATGATAAAATGAATATCTATCTATTACATGTATTTGTTTGTTTTTTTACTTTGTAACTAGATAAGGGAAGCAAAAGAGTCTGTGCAAGAGACCCAAAAACAGAATACACATCTCTCTGATGAAGCTGCAGGGCTTAAGGTAAAAAACAAATACCGTATAATTAAAGTATGTTAAAAGTGTACAAGCCCTGACCTGGGTGGTCCAGGGTAACCTGATCTTGTCAGGTTTCAGAAGCTAAGCAGGGTTGGTCCTGGCTAGTACTTGGATGGGAGACCACCAAGGAATTCCAGGGTCACTATGCAGAGGAAGGCAAATCACCTCTTGCCTTGAAAACCCAAAGGGATTGTAATAAGTCAGCTGTGACGTGACAGCACTTTACACACAAAAGTCTGCGAACAAAATAAATTTACTAATTGTAATTTTTGTAATAGGACACACTGAAGAAGCTTAAAGAAACAAATAACGTTTTAGATGATAAAGTGAGCAGCTTACATGCCAAGCTAGAAATGGAAAAAGAGCAGAACTTGAAGAAACAAGAGCAGGTAAGGAAAATGTCAGAAACTGTATTTCCAACTGAGTTTGGGAGTTTGACAATGTTTTATGTAATGAGGTTCTTCACTTCTTGAGAAGTTACTTTTGTTTGTCATTCCTCCCCATTAGCATTTTCTCTAAAATAGTGGGCCTGAACTTGAGCCATCATTTCAGACACTTCATTTCAGGGTTGGGGGAGGGGGGGGGGAGAGTAAGTTAATTACATTCATCTAAAGGCTCATTATCAAGTGTTTGTAGAGTATGCTGTAGGAACAACTGAAATTTCCAAATTTTCTAGCTAACGGATGTGATAATATTTATTGTCATAGATCACAGAAACCCAGAAGTCTTTGGAGAAACTCCAAGAAGTAATCGTATTGCATTCTGTAGAGCTTTCAGAGGTAAACCATTTAAAACTTGATTACAAAATGCTCTGACTCTGAATTCAAAGTTCGTATCAATGGTGGAAGGTATTTGTGAATGAAATTGTCATCCCACCCAAGCCATGAACTTTGAAAGCTGAGAATAGCCAGGCATGAATTGAGGAAAGCCAGACATTAACTTCTTGCAGAGTGCATCCTTTTCTTGGAGTAGGTGGATCCCCAGTGCCTGCCCTCCCTATTCCTCAGAAGCAGCACACTTTCAGAGTGCTGCTCATTCTCTCTGTCAATTTTATGTTTTGGTACAGTTTGTTAATTTTACATGACCGTCGCCTCAATAAATTATTCATGGAAATTTTTCATAGAAATAACTCATAGGAATTATTCATGGAAATTTTAGGTGCAGATAGCTCTCAACGAAGCTAAACTCAGTGAAGAAAAGGTGAAGTCTGAGCTGCATCGTGTTCAAGAAGAGAATGCAAGACTGAAAAAGAGTAAGGAACAGGTGAGTGTTGTGCTCATGAAACTGTCTTTCTTCTCTGAAGTGTTTCTGTGTCACTCCTGAAGTAGTTACTTAGTATTATTAAGTAATCCTTGGTTTTGGAACATGTATTAGACTATGAACATGGCTTATTTAATTTAAATACCAGTTAGGGATTTGGTATAAAAAATTGAGGAATGGAATCAGGCAGAAGTTACTGATGCTAAGGAAGGAAGTAGAGCAATGCAGATGCCTAGTTGCCACTGTTAGTGACATACCAGGTAACTAATAACAGTAGTGTGCACAGATGGTGAATTTATTTGGAGATAAGCAAAAGGTAGCAGAAAGTAGCAAAAGGTAGCCGTTGACTGTGTAAATCAAGGTTGATGCTTATCTGCTGTAGCTGATATGACATTGCTTTGAGTACTTTTTCTGCACTCAAACTAGCAAGAAGTAGAATGCCGTTCACCCTTCACAAGCCTCATGTGTTCCAATAAATGTTTCACTTTTATCATAGTATAGGTTTGGGTGGGGGGTAGTTCCACCTGACCCAGTTTAGATTGGTCATTGCAAAACCTGTCCTGAATCCTAAACTCCGCTGCTAGAATATTGATTTTCATTTGCAAAAGACTCCGGGTCACATTTAGAGAGCAAGTTAAACTTGATTATGGAACTTCATGTTCCAACTACTGGCAGAAACAGCTGTGTTTTTGGCAAGGAATGACTAGTCTTCCTGTTTGTAGCCATTTTGCATCAGGCTACTGCTAGCATTAAAAAAACCTGATGTCTGATAGTTACTGCTAGCATTAAAAAAAACTGATGTCCGATAGTTAAAGCAACTACAATTGGTGGTAATAGTACTGATAGAAATGTGTGGGTATGTCAGTTGTCTTTGGATTTGTAGGTTTATGTTGCTGCAGCTGCTTTTCTTCCCAGAAGATGTTGCCAGAGAGTCAGTTTAAGCCACTCCATGGTGGGAAGTGATCTATCAGACTTCCAGTTTTTGCACCTTGAATCTTTGCTGTCTGCTTCTTGGGCACAGACACTTGTGATTAGTGGTTGTGTTTTGAAGTGTGGTGCTCTGACAGAATAGTTGGGATGAAAACAGAAGAGGAAAAACGCAGCAGTTCCCTTTAGAACTGAAACTGAGATGAAGTCAACAAAGTCTATTCCAGTATAAACTTTTGTGAGCCAGGCCTCACTGGGGACTGCCATGGAGCAGTGCTGGTATTCGAGTAGATGCTGGTGGGGAGGGCATTCCCAGGAGTGGAGCTGACTTTAGTTGGCTTCCACCAGGGCTTTCAATCATGGCAACATTGACCTAGGGGCCTTGAACTTATGCCACCCAAAAGGGTGGCATAACTCCATTGAGCCCTGTAGTAGGCTTTCCAGGTGGCTGCTTTTTTTTTCTTTTTTGCTGCCTCGCTGCACTGCCTGAAAGCCTGCTGGGGGCGGTGTGGCAGCAGCACTGACTTTGGCTGTGGCTTCTGAGTCAGCAAGGGTCAGCTGCACTCCATCAAAAGGGGCAGGGGGGGAGAATCATGTCTTTCAAGACTTCCCTATTGCCACACAACATTCCCTCTGTCTGTTCAGGATTTAGTTTCAATTTGTCCACTTTTAGCCAGCAATTTTATAATTGTTTATAATTAAACTTACAGAAAATGACAGGGAGCTAGAATCATAGAATCATAAAGTTGGAAGAGACCACAAGGGCCATCAAGTCCAACCTCCTGCCTGCAGGAATACACAATCAAAGCACTCCTGACAGGTGGCCATCCAGCCTCTATTTTAAAAACCTCCAACGAGATAAACTCCACCACACTCTGAGACAGTGTATTCCACTGTCAAACAGCCTTTACTGTCAGGAAGTTCTTCCTAATATTTAGGTGGAATCTCTTTCCTCATATGTTCAATCCATTACTCCTTGTCCTAGTCTCTGGAGCAGCAGAAAACAAGCTTGCTCCCTCTTCAGCATGATATCGCTTCAAATATTTAAACATAGCTATCATGTCACCCCTTAATCTTCTCTTCTCCAAACTAAACATACTGTAAGTCTCTCCTCGTAAGGCATGCATTTCAAACCTTTGAGCATTCTGGTCACCCTCCTCTGGACCCATTGCAGCTTCTCAATATCCTTCTTGAATTGTGGTGCCCAGAACTGGACACAGTATTCCAGGTGAGGTCTGACCAATGCAGAATAGAGAGGTGCTGTTACTACTTTTGATCTGGGCACCGTAATCCTATTGATGAAGTCCAGAATTGCATTGGCTTTCTTGTTTGCTGCATCACACTGCTGACTCATGTTTAGTTCATGGTCTACTAAGACTCCCAGATCCCTTTCACATATACTGTTGTCAAGCCAGGTATTACCCATCCTATACTTTTGCATTTCATTTTGTTTTTTCCTAAGTGTAGAATCTTACAAAATGGAAACAGCAGTAGTGATTCTGCCCATGATTCTGCCCACAGTTTTAACAGGTCTTTTATCATTTAGCTGGTAGACTGAATTATTTTGAAACCTGGGATATAGCTGGTCTGATGCTCGTGATGTACCAGTAATACTGATAATATTGTACTGTTGTTTGCAGCTGCTCCAAGAAGCAGAAGGCTGGACTGAGAGACATGCTGAGCTCAGTGAACAGATCAAGATGCATCAGAAGACTCAGAAAGACATTGAAGAAGCACTTGCCTACAAAGACAATGAAATTGAAGTAAGAACACCTGACGAACAATTTTCTTCTATGTTCCATGGATTGTGTGACTGAGCTGCTGCATCAAATACTGCAATCCTTTGATTGAATGGCCTTTTCCCCCTGCTGCTTTAGGTTTTAACTAACTGCATTATGCAGCTGAAACAGCTTGATGCAGATGCTGAGCTGAATGGGAAGAAGGATGAAGGAAATGATCTGGCCAACGAGGAGCGCTCAGGTATTAAAGCATTAGATAACTTGACTGCTGTAACTCCTTGGGAGCAGCAGTGGTGTAGTGGTTAAGAGCAGGTGTACTCTAATCTGGAGGAACCAGGTTTATTTCCCAGCTCTGCTGCTTGAGCTGTGGAGGTTTATCTGGGGAATTCAGATTAGCCTGTGCACTCCCACACACGCCAGCTGGGTGACCTTGGGCTAGTCACAGTTCTTTTGAGCTCCCTCAGCCCCACCTACCTCACAGGGTGTTTATTGTGAGGGAGGAAGGGAAAGGAGTTTGTAAGCCCCTTTGAGTCTCTTTACAGGAGAGGAAGGGGGGAGGGTATAAATCCAAACTCTTCTTCTTGTGTACACTGTTTTGAGGACACAAAATTTGGCAGTCTTTTGGAGGAGCGACAGGCATTTGTATCAGATAATAGTCAGCAGTTAATGAGAAATGCAAAATATCATAGTTTAATCTCATAAATTGACATTTTGTTGACTTTTACGTGCATCTCTAAAGAAAATTGGGATAGATCCTAGCAGAATGGCACAATTGCAAGTTATGAGGTTGTACATCTAATAGTATGCTAGAGATCTTAACGAGGTTAACTTTAGACATTCTGGATTGTAACTGCACAATTCATATGTTAATTTGTTTGGATTATCATGGCACTTCTTTTCTAAAAAGAGTGATTTTAATGCCTGGTACTGTAACATGTGTCAAGTTGAAGTGCACTGTATTGACGCACTTCCCACTTGTACCAAAATATGTTGTTCGATAGATCTTTACTTAAATATTTGTCACAATGAAATAAAATAATTATTTTTCATTCTAGATACCAGGAATGAAAAGATGAAAAATCAGATAAAGCAGATGATGGATGTTTCACGGGTATGAAGCTTTGACTAGTTAATATAAAATTACCTATATTTCTATTGCAGTGGAGGTTTATGTGCCATTTTGTAACCCTTCATAGGTAAAAACAACATTATCAATAATTGAAGAAGACAGAGATCTCTTGCGGTCCAAACTGAATGATGAAATAGCAGCAAGACATGAATTAGAAGGTATGTATAACCCGCAATTTGGCTTGTAATTATGTTCAATAAAACCACCGCGCTAGCTCAGCCAGTAAGGTGGTTCTCATTCCCACTTCGTGAATACTCGAAGCCTGCAGCCAAACTGTGCTTAGTGCAAATCAATGTGAAATTATTTCTTTCACTACCCTCTGGATTTCAACTGATTTATTTATATATTTCAATATTTAAATTTATATTACCTTGAAGGCAGTATGCATGACTGAAAATTTATGTATTTATATTTTATTTATATTTAAATTTTTAGACCACCCTCTTCCAATGGGCTCATGGCGGTGAACAAGATAAAAATACAATAAATTATCCAAGTCCATCATATTAAAAGATAATTAAAACAGTAAGCAGCAAAACCACCATTAAAACTGTAAAAGGAAACTGTACAACGGCAGATGGCAATAAAAACCCACCCCCTAACTGTGCCCACAGGAGGCCTAGATGTATTAGGTCCACAATCAACCTGGCTGGCCAAATGTCCGGCAGAACAGGTTTGTTTTGCAGGCCCTGTGGAAACTTTGTAAGTCTCACAGGCCCTGATCTCCCTGGGGAGCCTGTTCAACCAAATGGGGGCCCTGTCCCTTGTGGAGGCCAGCTGGATATTTTTTCGGGTGAGGGATCTCCAATAGGTTCTCCTCTGAGGATCAGAGACACCTAGTGGGGCAATACAGGGAGATGGGGTCCTTCAGATATGCAGTCCCCAGACCAACACTTTGAACGTGATATGCAGATATGCAGTTAAGACCAACACTTTGAACGTGATCCAGAACTTGATTGGCAGCCCGTGAAGATGGTACAGGACTGGTATAATAAGATAGCAACAAACCAGAAGCAGCATTAGACCAATATAAAGAAGTAACAGCTGAAATTTTTTGTAGGCGTTGTTTTGGTAGCAGATGGAGAGGTTGGATTATTTGTATATAACTATAAGAAAAGAAAGAGGACAATATTAAACAGAATATAACTTTCCAACGAAAAGCAGAAGTTCAGCCCAATTCCCTCTACATACACAAAGTAATTATGAAATACCTGGAAAAATAAAAAAATGTTTCCATCTGGTGCTCAAAATCTAATAATGCACCTGGCAAATGTGACATCCTCAGGGGCTGTAGGTGACATTGTTCTGATGACTGTGGAAGCTGCTTTTTCAGAATTGCTATATCAGATGGGTCTTGTAAACCTACATGCCCTTGACATCCTCGCCCACATTTGCAAGACCTCCTTTGGCTGTCTTCCTTATTAGTGGGAAGGAACTAAGGAACACACCATCCTCTCTATATAGTTGTGCCCTCGTTTATGTATTCTCCATGGTTCTTCCCTTCAAGGTTGGGTGGACTAAACTGACCATTCCCACCAATTTCCCCTTTCCCATCAGTCCACTCTCATATCATTTCTTCGGTTCCTCTATTCCCCTGAAGCAGCATTTGCAAAAATCAGTGGGTTGTAGGGGAATCATAGAGTTGGAAGAGACCACAAGGGCCATCAAACACAACCCCCTTCAATGCAGAAACACATAATCAAAGCAAGATACATTTTTAATTCTGTTACTGGAAAATTTAGCCTCTATGCAGCCCTTTAACAACACATTTCCACCTACTGGGTCATCCGGGCCCTGCTTTTCAGGACACTGCTTGAACTGCCCCACTTCTGTTATGTATCCTGTCTTTTGACTACCTTCTTTGTGTTCTTTTTTCTCTTTCACCCCAGAGCATACAGTATGTCCTAATTTTAAATACTAAGAAATTTCTGTAGCACTCTGTATGTGAATAGCTATTCTCACTTCAATGTACTGTTTCTTTCCTTAAAGCCTCATCATCCACTTATCCTTCTTTGGACACCTTGTTCCTTAACTACTTTGGTATCACAGTGTCCCCATATCAGCCCCACCAGCTTGCCCCTGTGTGAAGTTATCCTAGCTGAACTGAGAACTGTCCTTTTCATCACAAAAGCTCGATTAAAGACTCCTGCCTCAGCTAACCTGTACTGGAATTTTCACCATCACAGATGCACGTGTGTGTGTTTTATTGCAGAGCAAATCAAGAAGCTGGAACATGATTCCTGTTCCTTCCAGACAGCAAAATCACAGCTTGAAAGTGAATGTATAACTCTGCAACAGAAAGTAGAGATTCTTACTGAGCTTTACCAACAGAAGGAGATGGCACTTCAAAAGTAAGTACTGGAATTTAAAAGAGAAAGGAGAAATCTGAAATATAAGTAAGATTGGGAGTGGGGTGTCTGTTTCCTAGATATTTCCCATTTAAAAAGAATAATAAACTGTCCTTCGCTCAAAGCCCTTGTTGGCAGTATGTGTGAGTTTTCGTTGTGGTTTCTTATCCATATGCAAGCCAGGCCCTTGCCCTCATCTTCGGGTGTGAGTCTACATTTACGTGCCTTTTACAGTGTTGTCTAGGTTTGGTATTAGTTCAGTGTCTCTAAGCAATTTAGGTTGAAAAGCCATGTTCGTTCTGCTTCTCTTGTAGAATAATTTATATTAGTAATTTTGAAGGCTGGAAAATTATTCTTCCTTAGACCTTGATACTTTTACTGCTGAAAGTCATGGGCCAGTTATACAATGGAAGGCTCCAGTGACTTCAAAGAGAATTTACTGGTGCTTGAAGATTTTACTCCCAGTCTGGCTCCAACATCAGAATTGGGCCAGGTTAGAGGATAGAAAATTGAACTAATAATAATATCACCAAATATATTTATATGAATTAAAACATCTCACAGAAATTGTCAAGTAACCCGCAATGTTGGCCGCTTGCCACAGAGGAGAATCTTTTTCTTGTGCTGTATCCAAAGTTCCTCTCCTCTAATGGTGATGCCTCCTTGTGCTGGAGTTGGAACCTCCTCTACCACTGGAAGAGCCTTGGTCTTTAGTGGAATGGAACTTTTATATCCAACCAAAGGTCTGTTTAAAGTTTGGGAATTTTTTAAAGAAGTATTTATAGTCCTATCCTCTTCCAAAGGGACACATTTTTTATGTCCTTCCTCATGTTTTTACACTATACCATTATGTGAAAATTTACTTGAAAGTCTTCCATGTTAAAAGCCCAAATTCTCCTCTGCTGTTGATTACAAAAAAGTGGGTTTATATGTAAAGAGAAAAAGAATTGTTAAGTAATGGGGAGGCAGACGTGGTTTGGGGCCAAGATATTTATTCGTCTGCATTCTACTGTTAAAAGCCGAAGTGTAGTATCAGGTGGACATCTGTGGAATACCAAAGTACTAGTGAAGTGTTCCATAGGCTTGTAATTGGAGTCAAACTGTTCCATAGTAGCATCCCACATGGAAAACAGTGTATGTGACTAGAAAGACTCTTTGACATTATAGATGTTTATACTGGATGTGAAGGGAAGTAGTTTTGAATGTTTGTGTTTTCATGGGGAAAGAGACAACACACCCTGCTCCCTTCAGAGATGTCACATGTGTTGAGGTCGCTCTCCTTATCCATGAATGGTTTGAGTTAGGAGGGAGAATGTCAACCTATTTTGTAACCATGAGCAGAGTGTGCATGCCCCACTATCTGTATAACAGTCCTGGGTGCCAGCACTCTTATTTCTCTTTCACCTGGGATACTCTGACTTTGTGAGCCGTTTGCCTTTTGGTGTCCCTTAACTATCCTTCCTTTGGTCTGGCAGCACAAGTGACTGCTGCCAGGTGGGGCACTTCTGTGTCTTGCTTAATTTACTTCTATTCTCTCCCAGGAAGCTGACACAAGAAGAGTATGAGCGACAAGAGAAGGAGCAGAAGCTCTCTGCTGCAGATGAAAAAGCAATCCTGGCGGTTGAGGAAGTGAAAGTTTACAAGTAATTGAACACAGTTGCCTTATACTGATTCAGACCCCTTGGTCCATCAAAATCAGTACAGTCTACTGAGACTAGCAGTTGGCTCTCCATTGTCTCAGGCAGTCATCTTTCACACTGTCTGCTACTTGGCCCTTTAAACTGGATATCCCAGGGACCTTCTGCAAGCAAAGCGGAGGCTCTACCACGAAGCCACAGACCCTTCTCAAAGATTTGAAGTATTATTAAATTTTGAGATTTTGAATAGTGAAAAAAATTAAACTTTTACCCTTTTTTGTTAGGCAAAGAATCCAGGAAATGGAGGAAGAATTGCAAAAAACAGAGCGATCTTACAAAAATCAGGTATGATGCGGCCCTGAGAAGACTCTGGGAAAGTGAATGCGGGTTATAGTAGGCCCGTGTGCAGATTAATTTTTAAAATTAAATTAATTAATTAAACAAAAAATTCTTAATGTTTTCAGATTGCTAGCCATGAGAAGAAGGCCCATGACAACTGGGTAAGGGTTGTTTTTTCCCCCCAAATCATCATTACATTTGTTCATTGCAAATTCTCCCTTTATTCCATGAATGCTGCTGACATCTCAATAGATGATCTCCTACATTTGGCTGCATTCAGACATGTTTATGAGCTGTAGTTTGTAAATCATGGATTGATAGAACTGTGAATGTGAGATGTCCAGCACTAAATTGGGGTTCTGTGGTTTGTACCTGGCTCATTAACGGTATTTCCATGATTTGTTCCCTTCTAGCTTATAGCACGTTCTGCAGAGAGAGCACTGGCTGAAGAGAAGAGGGAGGCTGCCAACCTAAGGCAGAAGTAAGCATGTTCTCTTCCTGTACCACAGATCAGCTTCAGTATGTCACTGGATTAAACAATACTGATATACATTCAATTGTAGTGTAATAATTCAGTTTATTTTTATTAGGTTAATCGAAGTAAATCAAAAAGTAGCTGCACTTCAGAGACCACTAATTGTGAAACCTACTCCAGGTCGACTAGACCACCAAGTTCCAGTCCGCAGAGGTAAATATTTTCTTTGCTCATTTGCTGCAAGTGAACCCAAGTGCTAAATTAGTTGTTCTGAAGATAAATATTCTGCACCACTGATAGCACACTATTCCTCTCATATTACAGGTCCATTGAGTCGAGATGGATCCTTTGGCCCTTCCCCTGTGAGTGGGGGAGCTCCTTCTCCACCACTCATGATGGAACCTCCTGTGCGGCCCCTTTCTGCTAATCCAAGGGAAGGGTCTAGAGGTGAACTTAGTAAGAAATTGGCATTTTTTCCCCTTAAGTTACTTTTGTTAACAAACTGTTTTGAAGCATTGCCACTTAACAGTGCTACATTATACTTCCTGCAAGTTGTGTTAGAATCCAAATGCCATCATACAGTGTTAATTCACTATCCTTTTATCAGTAGTGCTGTAGTCTTATAATTGTTAAATGAAAATTTGCTGATCCCAAGAATCTTTATAACCTGCTTGTAATTAAGGCTTTACAGCTCGCATATTAATTAGTTCTGGAAAAACTCTTGCCTTACTTGTTAATGAAGGACCTTGCCAAGTGTGTTGTCGAAGACTTTCGTGGCCAGAATTAACTCGTTGTTGTGGGTTTTCTGGGCAGTGTGGCTCTGGTCTGATGGTTTTAGCTCCTGCTGTTTTGCCCACATCTGTGGCTGGCATCTTCAGAAACTTGTCATGGTAAGAGAAACGCATCTTATTGTGACATGCCTCTGAAGTGAAACATTAGGAGCTAAAACCAGCCACCTGGAAAAACCCAGAACAGCTGTTTGCCAAGTGTATTCTTATCTAGAGAAGCAGCTCCTAAAATAGAAACATGAGCATTTAAAGTAAGAAGGATTAGCCATATGAGAAAGGAAATAGTCTACGATATCTCAACCAGTTTCGTGTGTGAGACTCAAATCTGATCACTTTTTGATCACTGATCACTGACTGACTAGATTTGCAGCTGATTTCTTGTTTCTGTCTATGTATGTTAAGAACAGCAAAAACAGTGAAAGTAACAAATAGCCTCAGATTAAACAGGATGACATTATTTAACACCAGGCCACAATCCAGCCCGTGCTGAATACTTCGTGACCCTTTCATTTTAACTGGTGAGCCAATCATGTGCTTAAATGTCTTCCTATTAAAATCAGTAGAACTCAGTTGTTTACCTTTGGCTGTTTTAGGCCTTTAGTTCTGCAAATTAATAATCCTTGATGCATAAAAACTCTGCTGCTCCTGCTGTTCTGACACACTACCTAAAGCTATGATCTTAATATAGTTCCATTTAAAATGATCAGAGTGTACTTCCTGGAACACGTGTTAACTCAGATGCTGTTAATAGTGGTGATTGTCTTAGAAAATCAGGGGCTGTCTAAAAGTTAATCATGACAGCCCTCATCTGATAGCCTTGGATTTCTTGTTCCAGTTTCAGGTGGTAGATGGGCCTATCTTAACTGTGGGTCAAGAGTGGGTCATAGGAATATGTGCTTCCCCTCCCACCTTGTCATCGATAAAAGATACCAATTTTAATGGTATTTGAGGCTAATAAGATTCTGTACTTAGAAAGAATTTTTATGCAGCTTCAATTTAATTAGCAGCCAGGGGTCTGGTTTTAGTTTAAGACTACTAGTGCCAGTTCATCCCTTATTTCTTGTTACAGTTAGGAGAATGAGCTTATAATTATTAACTATTGTTGTATCAATACCAGGAATAGCAGAAAAAGAAAGTACCTAGCTGAAGAGCACCAAGAATTCTATTGCAGAAACAGCTGCTTGCTACCATGCAAGTGGATAAGCTGTGTGTTCATTCTGCAGGTGCTGCTGTGGCCGATGGGCCTCCAGGCCCAAGAAGGCATTCTGAGCTGTCTGGAAGAATATCTGCACCAGGTGAGGTTGCAGCTACACAGTTACTAGTCATCTGAAAAAGTATGTAATCTTTTCCAGAAGCAGTATAAACGTACAAGGTCTTCTCTTTCCAGATCTTGGTCCTGCTGTAACATCCCTAATCAACTGTGGGCCAAGGCTAACTATCTTCCTCCGCCTTCTACCAAGGTAGTGGATGGAGATAGTGATGATGAAGTGGGAGTGAAGCTGTTCTTCTGCTCCAAAGGGGTGACCCCTGGACCGGAATCAGTTGTTACCCTATTATATATGTTGCATCGCTTCTTACTTATATGTCATCTATTTTGTCTGTTATTTCACTGCCATTATTTTTCTGGGGGAAAAATAAAGCGAAATCCTTCCAAAGAGCAGGAAGCCCCCTGTGCCGATGTTATTCTGCCTACATCATCTGAACCAACTGCAGTGAGTACAGAGAAGCTGGGAAAGGTGCTGTTGCTTCCATTGGTTTGGTGGAAACATTGCATTAGAAGCATGCTGTGTTTCAAGTGGTGGCATAACAAAATGAGTGTGGGCACAACTGCATCTCAAGCTGCATCTTTTAGCAGGGTTTTGACTTGTTCAGCTTACTTGTGTCTTTGGGGCAACTAATATTTTAACACTTAATTTGGAAAAGCCAAACATCTAATCTTCTAAAGGACAACATAATGTTTACTTTGCAAAAACATTTCTGGTGTGGTAATTCTTGATGCATTTAAACATCGTGTGTACTTTCTAGATTTATATGTGGAAACAAAATCAGGTTGGCATTGCTGTCATTTGCGAATGAAAGATATTTAGACAGCATGTTTGAAACAGGGATAGAAGTCCATTCTTTGCGACATTGTCTGACAACAGAAGGGAACTCTTCATAATATGGAGAGAAACGGAGTTTGAAAATACTGCTGCTACCTGACTTTGTGGCAGAAAATGCTGTTTGGTTAGAATATCAATCCTGTGTTTTATTGGAACATTTACTGGAAGGGTAACAGTGCGATTTTTCACAGGTTAATGTAAACTCTAAAGGACCACCATCATTTCCTGGTCCTCCCTTAATGCAGCCTCCAGCAGCTGGACCTTTGCCACCTCCAGTTCGATTTGGACCTCCACCTCGAGCACCTTATGGACCTCGGCCTCTTCCTCTCTCTGTTGGTATGTTTGCTATGATTTAGATTACATTGAATATTTTTACTTAAAAATTGTACAGCCTTTTAAATTTCATAATCTTTTTTGCACCTTGTTGCAGAACTGGAACTCTTATCAACATGCCACTTAAAGAGCATTCACTTCTGCCTTGTGTAGAATTGGCAGGACTTAGGCAGTATCTCCTATAGCTACTTGAGAGTTCATTACCAATGGCTGCAGTACTTAGAGCAAAGTGCAGAATATTATTTTGATATAATGAATTTTCAGTCACACCCATGGTTGTTACAGCACTTATAAAATGTGTCTGGTAGGCATTTTTGTGTGTTCCAAAAGTTAAATTAAACGACACCTTAATAGAAGAACACTTCCACTATTTACTCTTATGTTCTCAGGAATGCATATGTGGGCTTTACATGTGTCTGTAAATTAGGCCCATTTGCTCCATGGGTCCATATTTAATCTGGGAAAGCCAAATAAGCATCTCATCTATAATACTTATTCATTTTCCTCCTTTATCTTGAACAGTCTAAGTTTTTGTGGAACCTGGGCTTTCACCCCCTCCCCCCCAGTAAAACAAAGAAGTGACAGGAGGTTGTGGAGGGTACAATTTACTCCGTCTATACACTAGACTAGACCTTTTTTTCCCCTTGACCTCGAGTGGGTCTGCAAGCCAGAAATGTACTTTTTTGAAGTGAAAGCAGGGGAAGTCTTGGGATCATGTGTTCACTGTTAGATTTTAGGTTGAGATACTCACGTTTACTCTTAAATATGTTGCCAGAGTGCTGTTGAAGACAAACTGATTTATACACAGTGTACCAGCTTCACTGTTCTGCCTTTCTTTTTAGTGCGTGGTGCTCCTTCATCCATTCCGAGAGACTATCCACCTGGCCCTCCCTTTGGAATGAGAGACTTTCTCCCTGGCCCACTGCCACCCCCAGAGCACAGAGGGTATCTCCGTGGACCGCCTCCTTTCCGACCTCCAGCCCCCAGAGATTATCCTCCACGGCTACCCCCCCAAGGATTAAGGGACTATCTCCCTCCTCCATTCAGAGACTTGCCACCTTCAGGACCCAGTAACTACCAAGGAGGCCCTCCATGCCCACCATCCCCAGCTAGCTCACAGGACTCAGCACATCATCCTGAACAGAAACCGTGACTTGAGATTTCTGGACTGAACTCGACCACGTTTCATGTGGTGAGGATTTAAACAGCTTCAGCACAACCAACTCTGTTTCTTCTTTTCGATTTGGTTTCAGTGTAGCTTTTTTAAAATGCAAGAATAAGTTTGTCTCCAATCTCTAGCATTGTGCATTTTGATTACCTTTAATGAGGACTTGTCCATCCTCCTGGGATGCAAGTATAATTTTTCTGTGATGAACCTGAAGTCTGCTTCTTACAGCTGTGGCCAACCCACAGCTCTCAATGTGCAATATATGAAAAGTACCTGGGGTGGTTAGTTTTTAATTAATGTAGCCTGTGTAACAAATTGATGGATCACTTCATAATTCAAAATATAATCTGAACATTTCCTGTGGAAATATCATATGTAAGAAATGCTACCCATTCAACTAAAGCCTACAGTGACTGTAGACCAGTGGTGTACATAGGGATTCTAACTCAAACCTTTTAAAAACATCTGGTGTAAAAAACCAGAGGCATAGACTACACTGTACTGGAAGGACAGTTCTACTAATAAAGAAAGCAAGATCCCTTTTGCTAAATTTGAAGAATGAGTTCTATTCATCACAACATTTTCCTTCATGATCATAAAAGCACAACTACAGATTAATCAAGGAACTTGTTACAGTGTCAGGGCAACCTGCCCCTTTTAGCAGAGGGCTATGGTGGAGTGACAAACAATGCTACCCTTTTGTCAAGCTGAAAAAGATCATTAGAAGTCCTCACTGTCCAGGAAAACACAAGCCAGGTACTTAATAACGTATCCATTTTTGTATGGAAGGTCCCATGACCAAAACTTTTCTGGAAAGCTCAGACTGAAAAGCATGTTTGTTTCACTTCCAAGCTAAAAAATACCCCAAGTTGAAATAGAACTACTTACAACCAAGCCATTGTATAGTTGATCAACAGAAGTTTATCCATGATGCATGTCATGTTTAGGCTGTAGTGGGTGGGGCAAGGCTACTGGAATGTTTGCACAATGCATCAGTCAAGAAGCCAAGTCAAGCCTTCCAGGAGAAAACAGAACCAAATGCTGCCAAGATGTGCATGGGGAGAGCATCCTGGGTTCAAGGCAGTTTTCATTCCATTTCTCATCAGATGTAAACTTGGTTGCTTCAGTATAGCTTGCCCTTGAGTGAGGCACATGTGCTGTATTAACTGGGTTAAGACCTGTTTTTGTTTCGTAGAGTAATGAGCACACAATGTTGCCCTGTACTGAATCAGATCATTGGTTTACCAATGCCAGTATTGTTTGACTGGCAGCATCTCTTGGATGGCAATCTTTTGCATCACCTGTTACCTTATCCTTTTAGCCAGATAAACTGGAATAATAATTGGAAGAACATCTTACATTCAAAGCAGATTGTGTACCACTGAGCTATAGCCCCCAAGCCATTTGGATGGGAAATACGCCTTAAGTACAAAGGTCTGTTCTTATGTTTATAGAAGTAGAAGTAATTAAACAGCAGCAGTTTTAAAGAAGCAAGAATAATTTCTGGCCTTCAGTCCTAAGTTGGGTTTATGGGTGATGGAGATCATGTGCGCCCATGCCAGTGAAAGGCATTACAGTTGTAGCTTCCTTCCGTAACAGACATTCATGATTTCTAGGTATCGTTACTTGACAATCCTATGCTGAGTGCAAGTCACTCACCAAAGGGTATCCAGTAAACAGCATTTGGGACAAGAGGGCAAATCTTATAGATACAGAGCTACCTAAAGGAAGAGGAACAAATGGTTTACAGCTTTCCTTTTGGGGCTCAGAAGCTCCAGCATCAGCTTTTTGAGGCTCAGGAAACCTCCAAGTGCAAGGAAAGGGCAGCATACATTTGTGTTATTTATGCTTTTGGTTCACTAGCTCCGCAACAGTATGAATTTATTCATGATACCACCTCTGGATCAGTTCAATAGGACCAGGCCTTGGAGGGACCACTTTACTTGTTTCTCTCTATTGGATCCTATTTTCTACTTTGGCTAGTGATCCTTGCTTGCACAAGAGCAAGGTTTGGGATGGTACTGGCTGGTTCAGCTCTTCTGAAATTTTGAGTTTGCTAGGAAAGATCCGAGCTGAATGCCTTCTGCTTGCACTTGGGCTTCTGTCCACAGACAGGGAAGAGCAATGAAACTGGGGGTGGGTGGGGGAGAACACTGAAGGAAGGAAAGGAAAGGAAAGAAAATTGCTAATACTAACTGCAGCTGCAGTGAATAGAGAAATTTCAGGAAAGGGTTTGAAAATGAAACAGGCAGCATCTTGTTTGTGTCATGGCTGCATTTGTAAAATTGAAAGCAATCATCATTGTGCTATTGTAAAAAGTGTTATAAAACAAAAACATCCAGAATTAGGGAAGTTTGAGCACCTATTTGGGACTGCTCAGGAATCATTCTTTTTGGACATGCTAAAAGTACTTAGAAAAGCACCAGGAACAATTAAGTCAATTTGTCCTTGTAACTTCAGAAGTCAGGCAGCCTAAGCAACTGGCTGATAGTATAGGTTAGACTGACAGTAATTCTACCCAATTCATAAACATGGAAGCAGCTGACACATGATGTGTCTATAAAAAGACCAGATGACTTTTTGTAGCTAGACTAACCAACAGTAGTTATGACAGGTTTCTTATATTCAGGCCCTGCTTTAAGGCTTTCCGGAAGCCGTCATAGTGAGAAATGACACAATCTGTTCTAACAGGGCTCTTTTAGCCAGCTACCTAGCATAAAACTGCAAATTCTACCTCAACAGCAGCAAAGGATATCTTTTCATCACTGTATATTCAGGCCAAGCTTATATTTTATTATGTACTGTATCCCACCACTAAACAGGAAACAGGTAATAACTTCATACACTCTACAGTTAGGCTAACCAGTTATTTTGACGATGTCTTTGGAGTATTTCAATTTCTTGCATATGAGCTGGCAATCACCAGCTGACTTCCTCTTTGGGCTCCTATACTGGAACATCCCAGGAAGCATGTCAAGGTTTTGTGGGTTTTTTGGATTTAGGTCACCTTCCACAAGAAGGCTTCCCCTCAGGGAAGAGCTGTGGCCACCTTTTGTCAGCCCCACAGCTCCAACTGAAGCCCTGTTCCTCAGTGGGCAGGTCTTTTATGGCTTTCCAACATGGCGGAGGGGTGCCTATCTTACCAGTAGAAATTCTGGCTCACTTTTGGTTGGCCCTATCATGCTATGGCACTGCTGCTCAACACCCTTCTCTTATATTCTCTTAAAAATCAAACAACGTTATAGGCAGTACTTCTGTACTGCACTAGACATACAGACAAAAGTTCCTACCTGATCCTTTTCTAGTACAAGGAATAATGTTAGATTTCCTCTTAACAGAGACCTTAACAAGTGGCCATTAAACGAATAACTTCTAAACACAGAATAAAAGCTCTCCATTTTTTATCAACCAAATGTTCCCATATTAGTAATGAGAAAAAAATACAGTTTATCTGGAATCAGTGTCATTACAGTAGGAACAGTCAAATCATTTTTAGCTACTTCAGCTCAGGGCAGAGTTACTAAAGAATCCCACCTAGGGCTATCTACAGATCAAACCTGTATTATTTAAGTTTTGGAGTTCTTGATTAGCCATTTCAAATCAATCCACAGATGGAAGAGTGATGCAGTTTGGAACACTTGCACCAATTATTGCAAGAGTAACAGTTTGTTGATACTGGCACATCTTTATTGCTGAATCAGGTGTGGCAGATGTGGTCTTTCTACCTGCCTTTAAGTTCTCATATAGGTACAGAAACCAAGTTACAAAACTGAATACACGCAACCAGTCCAATCAGAAGCAAACTCACAAGACACTTTGGAATACCTGTGATTAAAAAATATACTTTCCAAAGGAACTGGGACTTCCTGGGTGGTAGGGACTGGGATACTGGTCCTATAGCCGTGCAGCATTTGATGCACCCATATGGGACCAGCAGGGTGAAACACTCCCAATTCTTCCTGCCTGCTGAAGGATGAATGCTACAGAAGCAGCTACTGTGGTTTTGTGGCAAGTGGTTCAGTTCAAAAGAGTTACTCTTTATGTAGTGTTTGATGAAGGTGAAGATACAATGGCTTCTTGGTCAACAGCTGAAGTTTCTTCCTTTTGAAGTCAGTGGGTTTTTTGTACCTGTAACCAAAGAGAACAGTGACAACTATGCTATCAAAGTTTAAAGATTTAGAACTGTATTCTGTTAATAAGAAAATCATAAAATGTATACAAACGTACTGATACCAGTAATAGGTTACATCCTCTGCCATCTGGTTTATTTAAGATTAATGCCTGTATCTAAATATTTAAGAAACCAATTAGATGGAACTAATAACTCCAATTACTCTAGCCACCATTTTATCTGTGTTCAGAACCAGGTCTATTTCTATAGTTAATGTTCTATCAGTTGTTCATCTCTCTCTATAAACAGTTGCTGCAGGCATACCTATCTGGATTTAAAACCCAATTTCTTACATATGAGGTTATATATACAAATAATGATATATATACATTATTTGCTATATACAAATAATGTTGCTTATAAGCAGGAGTCCTCACCTTGTGCTTGTGGGTACCACAGCACCCACCAACAGTTTTTGTGAGGCCTACCAAATGTTTTCAGGTCTTCCGTGAGGCTAGGTGGGGCTTTTACTTTTCAGCAAAGCTTCGGATTGGCCATTGGAGATTTGATCGGTTGTGCAGGTTTTAGAAAATGTGATTTAGGCACCAGCTGCCACCACAGCACAAGGATCTTCACTGCGTGACTGACGTTAATCAGCCGCAGTCATTTTGTGCTGGCATCACCTCCTACACAAGCTATTTTGTGGCAGCTTTTTGCAGATGCACAAAATTACATAGACACCCATAGGATTAAAAAGTTCGGGGACCCTGGATTTACTGGGAAATCCAAGCCCAGGCTACACAATTCTGCTTTTTCAATTAAGTTTTAGGCTATGTAAAAATGGGTTTGGTGATCAAAATTAAAAGACCAGGCAATTCAGAAAATCTCCTTATCAGCGTCCTGTGTTGCACAAGGTTGCTAGCAAAACTATGTCTGACTTTCACAGCAAATGCTCTGCAGTCTCCAACTGACTGGATAATCTGTTCGAACATTCAAATGGTTTGTAGCACACACACTTACAGTTCTATGACCATTGGCCCAGGTTTAATTTCATCCATTTCCATGAAGGCAAAGCACTTGGTACTAGTGAATCTTTTCTTAGGCTTATAGTGTTTGAATTCAAAGAAAATAGCTGCACCTGAAGGGGGAAAAAAAGTCTAACCAATACATACCAACTAACATATGTACTGGACTATAGAAAAAATATTATACATAAAGCTATTGGTAAAAAGGACTCTATTGTATCACACAATTCTATTAACAAAGATAAATAGGATTGACATATGGGGAATTAATATTAAGTTGATCTATTCATATTAAATTAGTCTATCTCACACACACACCCAAAACATAAAAGGAATAAAGCAGATCTGGCTGTTGTGTGTTTTCCGGGCTGTGTGGCCGTGGTCTGGTAGTTTTTGGTCCTAACATTTCACCTGCATCTATGGCTGGCATCTTCAGAGGTATGTCACAGTGAGATGTGTTTCTCTCCGTGGCACAGTGTGGAGATCATTTCCACTTTATGAAAGGAAATATCAGGTTAAACGTTATAAAGCATGAATACACAGTGCTTGTGGATTTCTTTTTGGCTCCTCCTAGCACACTCTAACTGATATCTCTAAAACTAATGCCAGAGATCTTGGGATCCATGTGAACAAAACAACTGACTTGTGTGTGGGGGGAGGGGGTGTACACTATGGTGTTGGGATGGGGTATAATGTTCCTCAGTTTCCACTGGTGCTTCCACAGCCACAAGAATGAGGTGGGGAGACTTTGCACAATGGATCCTCTAATTGCAGCTTCCCTGTAAGTGATGTGGATCCCATGATTCCAAGCATCAGGTTTTTGAAGGTCTTGGAAGTTCTTTAAAGATGACTGAAGAACACTAATGGAAGCAGCTTTTTCACCTGTGCATCATAGGATTCTAGGAATAGTCTGGTAGGTTGAAAGAAATCTGAAAGCAAAAGAATCTCACCCCTGTGAATTTTGACCTTTTGTTTGCAGTCTACCACACTTTGTTAACTATCTGCCCCCAAACATTGATCTGCAAGTCATATTTCAGTGTGATTTTACAATCCAAATCACAGACCTTTTGTTAATTTTTCAACATGTTTCTGAATCTCAATGTCTACATTAAAATGAATATATGTGTCTTCCTTCCTTGAAGCAACAGGTGTATCTTGCACAGGAGTAAGGTCTATTCCATTGAGATCTGTAGGGAGAAAGGAAAAAAGAAAGCTATAAATTATACTGCATTTCATAAAAATTATAGCATACAAATGTTTTATTTCAAGTTACTGAATAAAACTATAATGCAAACTGTCCATGAATGCATTTGTTTTATGAATGATGCAAAGGCTTCAGACCAGATAACTTTTACCACAACTTTTAAGGAAAATCAGCATAAGAATGTGAAAATAAGTTAATTCAGCAAATATTTATATGCTAGGAGACAAGCACCATTTTGGTAGTACAGTATTAACATAGTTATATAGTCTTTGCTAGTAACAGATTAAACTGAAGTGCCCAGCCAACCAATACAGGAAAAGTTACCTTTCACACTAACTGTGATATAGGGATCAATGCACTGCCCAGCATCCTTAAGACCAATTTTCTCAATTTTGATAGTAAGCAACATCATCCCAGGTTCAGATGGCAATCTGGGTAATAAAGTACCTGACAAGAAAATAGACCAAAATATTAAGCATAGTGCCACAGACCTTTCACACTAATTTCATGGCTGCTTCTACTTTCTGTTGCACTGTGAGACTGGAAGATCTAATGCACCATTCCTGGCAGTTGCAACAGGAGGACTGACTTGCTTTATATCATGTCCACACACACACATGAACAGAATTAGAAGGCCTATCATACCTTTCTCTAGACAAAACTTATCAGAGTGGAATTTGATAAATAATGAGTGACACACATCAAAAACCTATAAGTCCCTGGCACTCCTTGCTGAAGTGATGGCAACTAAGAATGCCACCTTGCAGGATAGGTCAGCTAAGAACCATGATGTCAATGGTTTGAATGGTTTGTTGGTGAGGTACAAGAGTACCAGGGAAAGGCTCAACTGAGGGACCAGATACTTCTGAGGAGGACAGAGATTACCTAGGCCTTTAAGGAACATCTTGCAGTAGAGTTAGAAAAAAGAGAGGTACACTCAAAGCCTAAATGATACGTGGAAATGGCCACCAAATGAATCTTAATAGATGCATTTACTAGCCCTGATTTCTTTAATGTGATCAAGTAAAAAAAAAATCAAAGGTAATTTACATGAGCCAGGGCCAACTCCCCTTTCAAAAGCCCACAACAAAAATAGTTTCAATTTAGCCCCCTACGACCTCCTGCTTGAAGCCTTGTGGGAGTTGAGCAATATCTTCTCAACCTTCTCTGACCACCTATTAGTGGAGGATCAGTCAAGGTACCATATGGAGTGACTGTATCTCCTGGCACTGCATTTTCCCTATGGACAACAGGTCCTTGACAGGGGGAAAGAAGTGCACTTGGCCACTCTCTGCAGGGTTGGGAACCAATGTCTCTTGTTCAATGCTGGTGCAACTAGAATGCAGGACCATTGGTCTGCTCATAATTTAGCCACCATCCTGGGGGAAAGGGGGAATGGAGGAAGCACATACAGAAATGTTCCCTGCCATACATTCCCTGTGCAACCCCAATTCAGGAGCAGAACTGGTGACATTTGAGTACTTGGTTGAAGCAAACAGATCTATGCTGGGTTTCCCACACACTTCACCCAGACAATATAAGTTTGGTGATCATTCATGATCAAAGAACTAGTCCTTGCTCAAAGCATTCACTAGGACATCGTCCTTCCCTGCAATATGAATAGCTGACAGGGAAACCTCGTGCTCTATGGCCCACAACCAGAGGCAGGTGGCTTCCTTGCAGAGGCAAATGAAACCTATTTCCCCTGTTCCAAGTTGCAATACTTAATTGTGGTATTGACCATAACCACCTGGATACTCTTTCTGGAAATCACCCCTGAAAAAGAGATAAGAACTAGTCTCACTGCTCACGGTTTCAGCATGTGTAATGTGAAATTGAGACTCAGAGCATGACCAAACACCCTTCACTGAACAGTCTCCACAAGGCGCTCTTCAGCAATGGACTGAGGTGTCCATGAACTGCAGATAATAAATAGGCACTCCAAAGGTAGATAATAAATAGGCACCCCAGTATATTAGACTCATTGGACCACCACTGAGCAAATGCTGGGGGAACAATCTCTCCGACTTCCATTATGGATGGAGTTCTGAGCCTCTGAGCCTTTCCAAGCCTCTGTCCTCTAGAGGAATTAGTTGGTCCTCCAATCGGGGCCGAGATCGATTCCAAGATGAACTGTGATGACCGCTGGAGTGCACAAGGTGCCCTCTTAGGGAATCAGAATATGTCAACTACAGGATGAGTTAGAGCTCTGGTGATGAGCACCACTAGCATACATCTCTGTAGCCAGTGCCAAACTGACCAACTCTTGGAGTCATGCGTCCTTGGTACCATCACCCATGACACCAGGCACAGAGTCCTGCACCCAAGATGAAAAACACTGTGCATAAATCTCCCTTTGGAGAAGCCTCCCAGCACTGAGAACCAGGCCTCGGATAAACCCTTTCCTGATCAAATGGCGTGCGACAACTCGGCAGCAAGGCCAAATGGCTCAACAAAAGAGCTTCAGAGGATCTATAGAAGCTACTCTTATTCAAACAAACAGAAGGTGACAGTGGGCACCTATCCTCTTAAAGCTGTCCCAGACTACATCCTTGAGGGGAAGCTGGCATTTTCCTTGGTGGTGAATGGGACATAAGATTGGTGGATACAGCCAGCGGTCCTGTGAGGGAGAGACTGCTCTTGCTCCGCTGGCTTTAATCTCTTCTTGGGCTTTGACAAAGAGGGCAAGGAAAGGGCCCTGCTTCCATGGCCCGAAGACGACCAAGGGGGGTTTAGATTACTTAGCCCCAGGACAAATCAAATGGTCCGGAGCCAAGAAACATTCATACAAGATTGTCTCCAACCTTGAGGCCCTTTGGGGTGAGTTGCAAGCATGCCTTACAAGAGGCTGGAATATGCCCATCACCGAGACACAAAAGACAATCAGAATGGCCATCGTTCTTGACCATCTATGCTCTGCACTTGGAGCATTTCTTGAACAATGACGACCCCTTCCTCTCCATTGTAGCTGAGAGAGAAGAAACAACTAGGTCAGGGATCTGCAACCTGCGGCTCTCCAGATGTTCATGGACTGCAAATCTCATCAGCCCCTGCCAGCATGATGGGATCTGAAGTCCATGAACATCTGGAGAGCCGCAGGTTGCAGACCCCTGAACTAGGTCAACAAAGGAAGGAACACAAGAAAACACGCCCTCTCAACACAGTGGCGAAAAGAGAACCAAGGTGATTCCTCCCTCCCCCTCTTCCCTCATGATCGTTTCGACAGGAAACTTTCCTGTCTTCAGTGTGAGGGAAAGGGGGACGGAGCACTCTGGAGATGCAGGAATGGAGATGTGGGACTGCACATAAAACCATGAAGATGAACAAGAACTTACAGCGTAGCTGGAGACTGTTTAGACCACATGGTGACTTGCCCGTCTATAGTGAAAGTCGTAGATATCACACACTGTCTAGATAGGCTGGTCAAGCACAGCTTTTCTTAAGTCCTTAATTTAATTGTATAAACTTCAGGGCAGAGTGGGGGCTGAACCCACAGCTCTGAAGTTTTATTCCAACACAGTAACTGCTATACCTGATGCAAGACTTATGCTTTATCCCAAGTTTCAAAATAAACTAATCACATTAATATTTAATGGATTTTATGAAGCAATTAATACTGCAAAATTCACTAACTGCCAAGGAAGGCTAGAAAGACACGCAATGAAGAATGAAAAGCCAGGGTGCAAGAGACTAGTTGTAAAAAAAAAAAGCTCTATCACATAAATAAATATGCTACCCAAAGAAGGTTCCACACTTACAAGACATAGCGCTTGTTTTTAAAAATGTGAGGTTACCCAGTTTCTTATATACTGAAACTTCAATGAAGGTATTGAAACCTTCCAGATTCCTTTAATTAACAATTGGTATGGGAGAAGGGGAAGGGCAGCTGAATGTCCACAAATCATAACGAGGCAAAAAGCTTGGCCTTGGACTAGCAAAAGGACCATTCTGTCAAAAAGAGAGGAATTCTGGAAGCAAGACATAACTGACCAACTGCTCACATCCCTATCACCCTGGAATTCTCTCCAATACCCAATTACCCTTTACACTATCCAGGGTGACAAGCACTTGTTTTCAATGTATTAAATGGCTTTTCAATGTATTAAATGGTTTTCAATGTATGAAATGAAGTGGAATGCTCCCAGGGCCCAAAACAGGGACCTAAGCAGTAGTCCATGTACAAATCTGGAGCGGAAGAGAAGCAAGAAGGCATGCAAGGAATAAGACTTCTCCTTCTCAAAAGATAGTGATACTCTTGGGCAAACTTAGCTTGAGTTGAAGCCAGTTTCTCTCCTTAAAAGACTAGAAGACATTCCTTTTCCCAGCTTGGAGAAATGAGAGGAGGATTTAGGTTAAGCAACAAGTCTGCCAAGGAAGGACAGAGATGCCAGGTCCTGAGAGTATACTGAAATCAGGAAACAAAAGGGAAGTGTGTGTGAGGAGTGCTGCAGACAGAGTTTTCAGATGGAATCGCAACTTGCCTGTATTGGATCCCTGTGAAATTTTTTGTTGCTGACAGTGCTGGATGCCAAAGTAGCATGATTAGTCTCACAGCTTTGATTAGTTTCAATGAATTGTCTGGGACTAGGTGGAGGGAAAGACTTGTTTCTATATGGGGCTGCTTTTGTTTTTCATAAGTATGATGAGATTATACTGAATTGAATTAGAGCCTGCCCCTTCTCTGCTGACTTCTGGTCTTTGTATTACAAACGGCCCAAAATGTGCAAAATGGTCACAAAATGGAGGCCAACTTTTCAGGAACATGTATATTAACTTCCATTGACTGTGCAATGGGAGGTACAGATGTACATACAGCTATTTCCAGTCCAAATATATATCTGAAAAATGCCTTATCAGTATTATCCCCATATAATTGGGTGCCCGGATGGTATCTGGAATTTTCCAAGGTACCAGTAAATGAGTCCCCAAA
This sequence comes from Sphaerodactylus townsendi, assembly GCF_021028975.2. Taxonomy (NCBI): domain Eukaryota; kingdom Metazoa; phylum Chordata; class Lepidosauria; order Squamata; family Sphaerodactylidae; genus Sphaerodactylus; species Sphaerodactylus townsendi. The sequence goes on from NC_059425.1 coordinate 62,247,843, forward strand.
ACATTCAGAAATAAGGAAAAACTGAACCAAGCAACATCAGAATCCTCAAAATAACCTGGATCCAAATACCAAATGGACATCTGGAATCCACATGACAGGAAATACAGGGTTTGTTCAGCTCCCAAATATCTGGATCAAAAAAATACAGACTTTTTCCCATTGGGAAAAGCAATAGTGGCAGCAGCAAGTTAGAACTTTGTATACTACAGGGTTGCCATTAAAATTTATTTTCCATTTCCCCCTACTTTCCCTGATCAATTTCTATTTCCTTGATTTTCCAGAAAATGGCAACCCTGTACTACGTATCTGTACAGCTTCCCCCACCATCACAGTTCTGAGGTTAAATAAATACTTCAGAGGCAAGTGCAATTAAATCTAGGTATTCTTTGCAGGTTTTATACTTCTAGTTTGTGATGTTCAAATGTGACATTATTTAACATACTCCTGTAAAGCAATGCAGATGCTTGAGGACTCTCAGCATATAGACCAGTCCATACAGGGAAGACGGACCATCTAGTATTTATTACCAAAAGGTTTCTGGTCAAGTTTGGCATGTAGCAGCTGAAATCTCTAAAGCTAAAGAGTGAGGCCATAGCAATACAGACACAATCACAATTAACAGTTGTTCACCTTCAAATGTTACCATACCTTCATTGGCTCCTGGGTTAGATGAATGATGTAGCACATGGTTATACGTTGGAGCCATGCATGTAGAAGACAAGACCAGTGTACAATTAAGGCAGCATGAAAATGCATTGTGCAATTCAAGTAAACAAGGAGAGGGTACAGGCAAGACAAGAAACACAGAGATTTAGCACAACAATCAACTAACATCAACAGGAGATGAAGCCTCAAAGAAATCTGGGTGTGTGCATAAACCACCTCTTGCCTTTACTCATAAACATAATTCTGACATTTTTATACAAATAAAAGCAAGAAAGACAAATTCTCTTCCAAGTTGAGCAAAATCATTTAGAAAGGTAAAATGAAATTGTAAACTAATACAGGTCATCTAAGAACCATTTTAGAAGCAATGATGAGAAAGGGGCGGAGGGAGAAGAACAAGACAGACGATGCGCATAGTAAGTAACTTACTTGTTACTTTATATACTATAATAAAGAATACTTTTGCAACACTGCTACAAACTTTTTTGTTGTGTTTTTGGATAAATAATCCGATTTTCTCTTGACCAACACAAACGATTCCATAGTAAGCTATTTTATTCTATATCCTATTAGAATACAATAATTTATTATGGCACTACCTCCAATATGAAGTCTGTTCTATTGATTTTTCTGAACCATACTATAACTGGAAGTCGGTAAAGAATTAGTGATCTTATTCATAGTCATAAAAAGCTACTGGGCACACTATTTCAATCATGACTTTTTTTTTTTTTTGGTTCTTTAGCAAGCGATTGCTTAGCTACGTTATTTCATTTTCCAGGATTTGCAAATCTACAGACGAGAAAGATAAAGACTAACCTGAAATGATCAAATACACTTTAGTAATTTGGCATACTAGTCAAACAGGTTTTGCCTAATGACCATCCAGGTGGTCCAGCGAAACTTCACAGCAGTAAGTACCCAGTCTGATTCCCCATCAGGTAAGTAACGGTTTCCCCTACCTGGAACTCTAGCAGAAAATGTGTCTGGAGAGCCTGCTCCAGCTCCACCCTCCTCATCGTCTTCCTCAAACTCCAAGTCTTCCTCTTCACCAGGAGCTAAAATCTTCCTTTAAAAAAAAAAGAAGTGCACGCCAGCAGCGGGGTTGACTCGTACATACAATTCAGCCCTGATTGATTCAGTTCAAAAGACTGCACTAAGAAATACTGCTTGAGGAAATATTAGGGACTGTAAAAGCTGCATGTCGGTTAACTTGGAGCAGCTGCTTCACACTTGCAAGTTTATCACCTCATGCTGAAGTTACTGAGCCATAAAAATGTGTGTCAGCACTCACCCTGATGCTGCAAACCTTTGCACCAGCTAGGAACAAGAATAGCATAAAAGGACAGAGATCTAAGAGCTATGCTTTAAAATAAGTTATATCCTCTGCCATTTTTATATAACACCATCAACATACATGGTGTATTACAAATCAAGTACGACGGACAGATTCCTGTCCAAAAACATTTACACACTAAGTTACTGCAACAGGGAAGATACAGAGGTAACTTGGGATGGCATGAGCAAATGTTATATGTACTTGGACTTCATTACAGTCTGGGTTGCTGACTAAGGGGTTATATGTAAAGGAAATAACAGTGTTTGTCAGAAATGTTTCTCATCTTAGTTTTTTTCCTATATTTGTGATGCAAATCTATGCAGTTCTCTACATATGCATGCCAAAATTTACAGAATACCATAACAGGGAAATTAGTTTTCAAGTAATAGACTCTAACAGAGACTGGCAGTCAAAAGTCCTGGAATATTGTGAAAAGTCTTGCCATTACAGCATGATGCATACAGTAAAAGCTTCCAGACATTACAGCCCCTGTATGCTTGACAGTTCCTCTGTCACAGAGGCCAGGCAAGTCTTCTTTGGAGCTGCATTCCAGTGTCTCATGCATATTAAATCCTCTAAGGGGATTTAGTAGATGGACGCCATTGATATATTTGATGTTAGAACGCTGCATTTTAATGGGGCTGGTTTTAATATATAGAGCCATCATTTAATGTTTATCTAAATTTGGTATTATTGATTTTACTGTGCTCTATCTATTTGCCTGTACACCGCCCTGAGCCCTTCGGGGGAGGGTGGTTTATAAATATAACAATCAATCAATCAATCAATCAATCAATCAATCAATCAATCAATCAATCAATCAATCAATCAATCAATGCATGCCCATTTCACATGTATGCTTCAGTTTAACTTATTTCTTACCTTGGTGGAACAGGCTGAATATCAAAAGGGAACTCTTTATTATAAGTGAGAATATTCTTTAGGACTGCAAAAAAAGAAAAGAAAATTGTCATCAACTATCAGCTTGTGTATCAATGTAATAAAGGATCAAAGTGTCTCATTTTTTGCCTGAATCTGAAATTACAAGTGTCTCATACGCTTCCTGCAACTCATTCCTATAAAAGGACAAGGTCAGGATCTCTAGTTACTTTTTCCACCAAAATGAACCATCCAAATCAAAAACCATGTTTATTACAGAACCAAGATCATGTGCTAACATACAACTGAAAACCTGTGCAACTTTGAAAAACAGTAAAAATGTTTACGGACAATTTTTAATGTCTTTAAAAACTAAACATTCCCCGTCTTGTAGTACAAAAGCATATAAGCATAAAAAGAAGCAGATGTGAGAAAAGCTACCTCTGAACCGTACTATGACCTTTATTTAGCTTTTTCAAGGCTCTGAACTTCCTTTATTCCATAATAAAGGAGAAACAAGTATCACACATGCACCTCACAGGAATGTCACAGACCAGATGTCCTAAATCTGGGCTAGAGGGAAACACCAATGAAGCAACTGGGCATGGAAAAAAAATTCCTCACAAAGCACCAATACACAGATGACTCAGTCTCTGACCTGAAAGCTTAAGTTTAACATGAGTGACCAACAGTGTATTTTGCATGTTAGGGGTTTTATGCTATGAAGAGTATGTCTTCTTGTCTATCAGCTAAGCAATATTTGTAGGCTGAGAACACTCACCCAAGGATAAAGGGACATAGTGGCTGAAAAGGTTTCAGGACATTCTATAAATTAGCAAAATGAGAGCCCTTCTCCCCATAGAATAGAATAGAATAGAATCTTTATTGGCCAAGTGTGATTGGACACACAAGGAATTTGTCTCCGGTGCATATGCTCTCAGTGTACATAAAAGAAAATACATTTGTCAAGAATCATAAGGTACAGCACTTAATGATTGTCATATAGGTCTAGTAAGCAATCAGGAAACAATCAATAGTAATAAAAACATAAAATGTAAAATCATAAAATAAAATGAAATGTCAGCACAGGCTATAGTCATACAGTCATAATTGGGAAGAGATGGGTAATAGGAATGATGAAAAAAGTAGTGCAGTAATTATATAATAAATATATAATAAATAGTTTGACATTATCGAGGGAATTATTTGTTTAGCAGAGTGATGGCATTCGGGAAAAAACTGTTCTTATGTCTAGTTGTCTTGGTGTGCAGTGCTCTGTAGCGACGTTTAGAGGGTAAGAGTTGGAACAGTTTATGTCCAGGATGCGAGGGGTCAGTAAATATTTTCCATAAGCCATACTGCCATAAAAACACCAATCACGAAAACCCTGGAAACTCAAACAAGTGATAATGCTCATTTGCATTACCAGTAGAGCTTTATACAGTAATTCCTCAGAAGCAGCAAACCCATTATGGCAAATTTTTGCTGAACAGTTATCACCAATCTGGAAGTTCAAAAGAGGAAGAGGTATTTTTTCAGCATTAAATGGAATGGCCAGACCAAGTTTCATAGTCCTGTTAATATCAGGTAAGTTCTGTAAGGTTGTGGGGATGCCTTGTTACTTTTTATCCCAGTGTGGTGCAGTGATTAAGAGAGGGACCCTAATCTGGAGAACTGGGATTGTTTCCCCACTCCTACACATGAAGCCTGCTGGGTGACCTTGGGCTAGTCACAATATACTCCGAACCCTCTCAGCCCCACCAACCTCACAAAGTGTTGGTTGTGGGGAGAGGAAGGGAAGGAGTTTGTAAAACACTTTTTGACTCCTTACGGTTGCCAAAAATGGGGTATAAAAACCTACTCCTATTCTTCTAGTATGACAATGTGCTAAAACCTGGAAAAGCAGGGATATGAAACTAAGTCTTCCCAGTCTGACATCAAGAAGTGAAGTCTTTTATAACCCTGGTTACAGGTAACTGATGGAGATGGCCTACCACTTAAAAGAAGACAATCAAACTTTTCAAGTATACTGATGGTCAGAATGCTTACCATATACGCCATTAAAAAGACACTGGACTCGTTGCTTCACAATGTATGCTTTTTAATTGGGATGTTCAAGGGTATCCTTCATGAAAAGTGAGATGCTGGAGGCTAAAGCCTGCGTTTCAATCTCACATCAAATGGAAGATTGACCAACATGGGCCGTGGTTCAGTCAAGCTTCAGTCCCAGAGCAGAGACTTGTGTAGAAGCAATAAATGGTTTCCTCCAAGAATCTTGCTACATCATTGTACTAATCTAAACCTATCCTATACAGACAGCACAGCAGAACTGCTTATTTCTAGCAAGATCTGACTGATAACTTCCCAGTGGATCCTGCAGAGATATAACCAGCAGCCTCCAACTTCAACCACTCCTATGGGCATTAATTTCTATTAAATTACATTTTCAAATAGTGTCAGTACTGGCAGGAAGACTGTTAAAGCAGTGGTATGATTGCAGATGCGTTTCCAATGCAGAATACTTACTTGGTTCTAGTTTCTTCAGGTCCTCTAGCTTAAATCCTTCTTGGGACTGTGTAGACTAAGAGGAAAACAGTTTTAGTATTTTTTCCATTTGCCTTTAGTGTTACATTTGTGACAAGAGGGGAAGAGACAAGATGCATTTGAAGCTCCTCAGTTCTTTTCTGAATGAATCTTGTATTCCAAAGAATCTTTAGTTCTTTGGATCCCTCTGAATTGCATTATTTTCCTAAAGGAGAAAGGATATTTAGATGCAAAATCAAGTTGCTGATAAAGTAGACTGCTTTCCCCAGAAGTCTGGAAAAGCTGGTGAAGTTCTTCTGCTGAATAATAAATCTTACGTTCACTCTGTGAATTCCTGAAGCACTATTAGTGAACTTGAACTAAAGGAAGCAAACTAAAGATCCCTCTAAGGAGTTAATACTTGAAGACTACCCTATTCTTTTCTCTAATAATTTTCCAAATTAGAATTTCACATCCATTTACTGGCATATACCCAAGTAACATGTTGTTTTAGTTAGAATTTAGTCAAGGGTCAAACTCCTCAAGGGACTCAAAGTTCAGGAAAATAAATACAGGCTTAGAACAATCATTCAGAAACAAATTCCATAAAGTCAAGCTATAAGCACCAGTGTGATCCATGACCAAATCTGAAGATGAAAAAACCGATCTTGCAAGACAGTACCTAGATGAATGATCAAGGCAGCACTGGGATGAAGAAGGGCCATGTGCCACAAGGTTCACTGCAGAAAGAATGGCTGGAGCAAACACAGATGACTTTGACAGATATGGACCTTCTTACAAGTCTCCCACTGCATAGAATATGATTATTTATGCTGCACGGTGAACTGTCAAGGAAGATTGCTAGAGCTTGCCTCAGTGTTATACAGAGGGACAAAGAAGGGACGCCAACAGGCACCTCTAGCTCTCAGTATTCCCTACCTGTTAAACAAAATCCTGTATCTAGAGATAAACCTGACAATCAAAACCATCTCTCCCTCTTCTCAGCAGGATGGCAGTGCAATCAACTCCAGCTTTCTCAAGCCACTGGAAAACTGTTTTACTTACACCAAACACAGCCAGGCTTTCAGTCTGTCCCTTGTTTCACTGTCCCTGTTTCCCCATCTTCGGATCCAGTGTTTGAATCCCTGCTTCGAGTCCAATGTCAGTACTGGCCTAGGAGAAGCCTTGGCCAGAGACCTTGGACAGCATCTGCTAGTCATGGCGTAGACAGACCTCTGCATAACCCTGAGCAACTGGAACACAAGCTGCCAGACATAATGGGTCTCTTGCTTGGGTGCTGTGTGGTTTCCGGGCTGTATGGCCGTGTTCTAGCAGCATTCTCTCCAGACGTTTCGCCTGCATCTGTGACTGGCATCTTCAGAGGATCTGATAGTAGAACACTAGAACACAGCCATACAGCCCGGAAACCACATAGCACTCCAGTGATTCCGACCGTGAAAGCCTTCGGCAATACATTGAAGATCTCTTGCTTGTTTTATAGGTGTGATAATGCTAAAATCTGTGCTGCTTCCTAGTGATATTTAGTAAGGCAGAATCTATCTGTGCTGCTTCCTAGTGATATTTAGTAAAGCAGAATCTATCTACATATGAATGATGCTTTTCTCCTTTCTGCATAATCTTCATAGGCAAAAGTTGAAAAGGAGCAAGCAAAACCTAGCTATGTTTGTGTTTCACCAGTTCAAAAATACAACTGAACTAACTCATTAAGATCTCCTATTTGTTGGATAAACGTCACAACTGATCATCAGGGACCATTCCCCCAAAATAGCTGGGGATCTTTGGTAAAACAGGTATCCTTAAAATAGAGGGCTTGAAAATGTTTAATTGAGACACAACTCATCCAAAAACTAAAAGGGAAGTTTCAGCGCTATACATGGCTATTTTCTCAATTTCATTTCTCACATCCAATAAACCAATAAAGGACTAAACTAGAGTCTAGTATAGCATATACACTCACTTTAAAACACTGCCTCTTCAATAAAACCCATGAAGAAAAACAATCAGATGAAAAAAAAAAGAACTATACCTGCAAAGCTGCACTCCTTAATTCCAAGCATGTTGCGATCTTAGCTAAGATTTTCTGTAAAAGAAAAGGGGGAAATTACCGTGACTTTGTGTTATTAGAGCAGGGGTCCCCAAACTTTTTAAACAGGGGGCCAGTTCACTGTCTCTCAGACTGTTGGAGGGCCAGACTAAAAAAAAACTATGAACAAATTCCTATGCACAAATGATTGTAAAATGTTTGATTTCACCTTTCAGCCTTTCTGTCATGGTCTATTTTTAGAACAGTGACCAAAGTATGTCAAGTACAGGGTGGGCTCCAAATATTGTTGGGGAGGCTGTGGAATACCTTCCCCTGTTAAAAAAAAAAGCAGAACTTTCCCAATGAAACATTCCATCTAAACCAGGATCAGGTATCTTCCTGGGTTCTTTCCTCCCTAGCAGCCAGCGAGCGATTCGCCAGCCTGGCTGATGCCAATGGGAGTGAGGCGGAACAGAAAGCCTGAGAGCAACACATGGAGTAGCTGAGAGGGAAGGGCGGAGCAGGCGTTGCCACATGTAAGGTTTCCAACTCTGGGTCAGAAAATTCATGGAGATTTGGGGGTGCCATCATGTAACTGCAATCAACAGCTGTTGGGGCCGGTTCCTCCTCTCCCTCGAGCCCCCACTGCACATGAATGGAGCCATTGCCGCCATGCCTGGCGGGCCGGATAAATGCCTTCAGGGGGCCACATGTGGCCCCCGGGCCGTAGTTTGGGGACCCCTGTATTAGAGTAAACTTTACATTTGAAAAAAGCTAACTTTTTCCAATATGTGCACAGCAACAGCTGCAATCCAACGTAGTATGAGAAAGATGCAAAAGATGTTTTCCATATTACCATTTAGTGCACCTAAGTCCACATTTGTGCATGTATACACATATATTTTGTCACACAAGCCCAACTGTACAATGCTTTCGGTTGCAAGCAGAATGGCAATCTGCTTGCAGACCAAGTTTTAACACACATACACACCCCTTCATGCATGCCTGAAAATACAGTACAATCAAACATCCTTATACAGTGGCATACAAACAAGAGAAGTAAAGATCCTTATCTCTTCTCCACTCACATCCCTTCCCACACCCTACAAGTCCATGCCAGAGACAGCCTGCTTTCCTTTCCTGAATTAACAACTATGCTCAGAACAGTATTTCCTCTCCCTCAAACAAGACCGTTACAGCTGCTTGAACTTGCCAGCTGCCCTTTTGCTATGGAGAAGAAATCTTTGACATGCATTAAAAAGCATTTGAGAGTTGAAGAATGATAGTACAGTCAGAACAAATTTGCTCAGGAGGGATTTAAAATCTCAAGGAATGTTTAAAAAAAATAAAAAGAGATCCACTGAATTGTGGCAAGATACCAGCAGGCGTTATTCATAAACCATTTCTCAGGAACCACACCCAATCCAAAAGTAAAAAGAGAACAAAACAGATACAAAACACTGCAGCTAAACACAGCTAGTGTTTTTCCAACTGTTGCTTTCTCAACACAAAGCTTCATTTTTCAAGTATGACACCAATATTTCATTAGCAGCATTGAAGTTGTAATAATCTCTACAAGAGAACACTTTGTCTGCATGTTTACGGTAACTGGATTTTACATAATCTTACAGAAACAGCTAGTGGATACACTGTCCATCAGGTCTGCTGTGCACATAGTGACTGTGATCATGGAAAATTCATATTGTACACCTACCACAAGTCGATAGCCCAAATGGAATTTCATTGTGTTCTTTAAATATATTATTTGAATATATGTATTATTTTCAATCAGTGGGCTCAAGGTGGTTTATTTCACATTTCTTTCCACCTGTATGTTATACCCTTCTGTACTTCACAATGTCATAAGGCCAAATATAACAGAAACAGCATGTACAGGAGCTAGAGTCTTAAGAGGACACCGCTTCCGTGTGAGAAAGTAGGTGGGACCACCTAAAAGAATTCAACCAACTAAGGAGAATCAACTAGTGCAGTGATGGCGAACCTATGGTACGGGTGCCAGAGGTAGCACTCGGAGCACTCTCTGTGGGCACGCGCACACAGAGTTTGTCATGTGGGGTGAGGAAAATCACCCCACAACACACACACACACACCTAGGCTGGCCTGGGCCACTGCACACGACATGCGCGCACCGCGGTGAGCAGGGAGGACTCGGCTGGCGGGCCTGGTGCCTGTGCTCCGGGTGGCTGCTGCCCAAGGGGAGGGGGTGCAGAGGAGGCAGAGATGCTAGAGAGGTGCAGAGTGGTGCATAAGGGACTTGCTGGAGGCAAGAGCAGGCTGGCCCCTGCTCGAGCGGGTGGGGCAGAGGAAGAGGGAGCCAACCGGTTTTTTCTAAACCAAAACTTCAGCATTCAGGTTAAATTGCCAGGTTGGCACTTTGCAATAAATAAGTGGGGTTTGCGTTGCAATTTGGGCACTCGGTCTCAAAAAGGTTCGCCATCACTGTAATAGAGTAATTATTTCAGGGAGATTGTTAGCATTAAACTTCATCATACTGACTGGTGGGCCCCTATCCTGGCCACTCTTTTTACCCAAGTAAACAGCTCAGGTATGATACCTAAGACTTGGCTGTCTGCAACTGTGTTTCCCATTCATAAAAAAGGAAGTCATTCAGAGCCCGCCAACTTCCGCCACCTTCTCTCAGTGATAGGGAAGATTTATGCTAAATTGTTACTGAAGAAACTTCAGCTGTGGCTTTCCCATTCTGGTGCAGTGGGGGCTGAACAAATAGGCTTTCGTAAGGGGAAATCTCCTCTGAACCATGCCTTGGTGCTATTGCACCTAGCCAGTAAATACTCAATCAATGCAGATAAACTCTACGCTGCCTTTATTGATTTAAAGGCTGCCTTTGACTCTGTGCCGAGAGTACTTCTCTGGGCAAAACTGGCTTCCCCCAACATTGATGCCAGACTCCTGTTCTTAATTAGGCAACTGCACACAAATACCAGTTGCCGGATCAAGTGTTCCCATGAAGGCCTTTTGACAGACAGTATTTCAATTTCCAAAGGGGTCAAACAGGGCTGCGTCCTGGCCCCCACTCTTTTCAATATTTTTTTAAGTGACCTCCCCTCTGCTCTCTCAGCAGTGAACAGCCATGCCCCAAAACTGGATACATCCCATGTATCAATTCTGCTCTATGCAGATGATGCTGTTCTTCTCTCTCGATCCAGAGTTGGCCTCAGACGCTTAATGAAGTGCTGTGTGGATTACTGTGAATCCAACAGACTGACAATTAATTATGAAAAAATTTTGGTCTTCTCTAGGCACTTTAAGAAGCTCACATGGGCAATGAATAGCACCCAAACTGAACAGGTTAAGTGCTGTAAGTACCTCGGCCTTTCATTCTCCTATAGCCTTTCATGGGCAACTCATAGGAAGGCTGCTCTCCTTGCTACATCTAACAGTATGTCAGCATTACTACGTTTCTTCTACAGCTGTGGCCATTCCTTTATCCCACCTGCCCTCAAATTTTTCAATGCCAAAGTCACCTCGAGATTGCTTTACGGAGTCCCAATTTGGATTCAAGCTATTAACGACTCCTTGAATTCCCTTCAATCCATTTTTTTCATAAGATAACTGGAATCCCAAATTGCGTGCCCTATGCAGCCCTTTGTCTGGAGTTAGGTCAAAACTCCTTGGAATCAGTTGCTTGGCTGAGGGCTTTTTTAAATTAATTAATTAATTAATTAATTATTGGGTTTTGTATACCGCTCTATCCCCGAAGGGCTCTGGGCGGTGAACAACATAAATCACATATATACAATAACCCTTAAATACATTAAAACAATTTAAAACGCAGCGATCAGGAACAAACAATGTCCGCAATAACCCTCATTAAAACCCTCCCAAAAGGGGGGAGAAATGGGTCCCATAAGTGATAAGGGACCCAGAAGTGAAGAAGAGGAAGAGGATTTTAGATTCTGGCTGCGAATCCATTTTCTCTCAGACTGTAATTCCTTGGTCCACCATCTGCTCTCTGACCCCCATTCCAACCCCTGGTTTTCCATAATCGAAGAAAAAATGGCGGATTCACTTTGCCCTTTGTCCTATTCAGAAGCCTATAGAAAATTAAAAGGTCAACTATTGGATAGAGAGTTCTCTACCCTAATCACCGCAGCCAAGAAAGCATGCTCCCCCCTGTATTTTTCTCTCCCATTTGAACAGGGCCACTTGGCACACTACCTGTACTGTTTAATAAACCCTGCTCAAAGGAGAGCCATAATGCTCGCCAGGTTTAATGTTATGCCTTCTGCCTTGTTACATGGCAGATTTAACAAGCAAGAAAAGGCTAAAAGATTGTTCCTGTGTAATGAAGGCTCAGTTGAATCTCTGGCCCACCAATTACTACACTGTCTCAGATTCAAGGAAATCAGATCCAAGTATGTGAATCTTACTCCTTTACATTTACACGAACTCCCCGATTTATTTAGATTACACTACTTGCTGGACAATCCTGATCCTTCTCTCTGTATGATAGTAGCAGACTTTCTCCTGGAAATTACAAATGCCAGTAGATTTCCCTCCATTTAACATTTATTTCCTGTACTGTATATGTTTTTTTAAATCAGTTTTTTTACTATTGTTGTACTGTTGTCTATGCCAATAAAGGCTTGCTTGCATTAAACTTCAGACCTAGTTTTGGGGAAGAAGTAGGTAACCCTGTTAAGCACTGTTAAACTCCACTGATTTTCATGGGAAGAATTAAAGCGGATTCTTTACCTGGGAGTAAGCTTGGCTGCTGGCAATGGCTTGTTTCTGAGTAAACCCTCCTAGGGTCATGATTCACCCATTCAAAGCGTGCATGGTTGCTTCAAAGCAAAGCCACCAACTACCACCAAGCTTACTCCCGAGTAACGTGCACCTTGGAGCCAACTGTTTTTTCTAAACTAAAACCTCAGTATTCAGGTTAAATTGCCGTGTTGGCACATTGCGATAAATAAGTGAGTTTTGGGTTGCAGTTTGGGCACTTGGTCTCAAAAAGGTTCGCCATCGCTGTCCTATGCCAACAAATTAGCCAGGTCACACATTCATTTACTGTGTTGCACAGAAAGCCTTGAACATTCTTTCCCTATGTAACGAACTTTCATTCAGTGACATTATGTTTAATACCCTTGTTCAATGGCAAAATAATTGCTAAAGTAGCGATGAGGAAATCGCAACAATAATTTTAAAAAGTTGTTTTACTTATATTATTTACAGGCCACCCTTCTCACTGAGACTCCAGGTGGATTACACACAGGAAGTCAATACAGTCAACAAGATGGGATACTGCAAAAAGAAGACTGCAAAAATCCGAAATAAAGCAAAGTATGGCACCTAATGTCACAGGACTGGTATACTAATAAATGCAACAGGGAAGATATTAATACCATTAATCTTAATTTTTAAAAAGTTGTTTCTCAGCATTTTAAAATGAAACACATTTACTGCCACACAATACATGATACTTGCAAACTACAATGATCTTTCCCCTTTTTGCATTACATGGAGTTTTCAGTGATAGTACCCAGTTCTATGCAACCTGGATGAAGCTTTCAGTGACTGCAAGGCCAGTTATTAACTGCTTTTATGTACCATGATCATAAGCAGTAAGGTGACTTTATTAGGGGGAAACAAGTCTAAAGCAGCAATCTCATTAGGACCAGCCTGGACATCCAAACAAGCAAACTTTGATGTTTCCTCAGAGTTTTGGGAAATATTAATTGCTGTTCTATTATACCTCAACAAGTCCTAAGAAAACTGTTCTTGTTTTTAAAGACTATTCTACCACAAAATGAACACACATTACATACCTTTTGATCTTCTGTGAACTCGGAGTTGTTGGGTTGAGATTGAGCCTCCTTCTGTAAGTGTCTTGCCAAACTGATCGGGGAGGGGTGGGGAGAGAGAGAGAGAATTTGAATGCTTTGTGACGTTTGGGATTGTACAAGATAATACAGTGCCCGTTATGAATTTAATCCAGATCAGTCATCACTCAATCAATTTATATGATCGAATCCAGTGGAAAAGTTCTGGTGACAGAAGGGTGTGTGATTTCTACAACCAGTACTGTTCCTGGAGGTCCCCTGCCCTGCAAGAGCAGAATGCTGGGCTTCAGCAAGATGTAAAGATCTGCTAATGGAAGTCCTCTTTCTTAGTGGAGATTTTCCTCAGGATCTAAGTGTGTGTGCTCTGAAATTTTTTTAGACTCCTTCATTAAGACAACCCTTCTTCCACCCAAGTTCTGAGAAGTATCAGAGAGAAAGTTATATTTGTACACATTACAAAGCAAATTATAACCATGTCAAACTGTTACAGTTCTCTGTTAAATCAACTATACTCTGTCTCAGAAAAAGGTGCTAGTATGATCAGCTGAGATGCAGCGGTCAAGAAAACTGCATAGTTCCTCATTAGAACATAGTCCAGAATGAATATGAAAATCATCACTCTTTCAAAGTGCTGCCTTGTCAAAACCATTATTTTGTGCATTACTGAACATGGTACTTTGTATAATTAAACTGAATGCCAAAATGTATTTTACTTTCAAAAGGATGGAAGAAGGGTGGAGCAGGGAGAACATTCTACAACAAAGAAGGTCCAGCATGTTGAGTTCTCTGGTGGAGGAATATAAAACCCTACTAATATCTTTTTCTGAGACAGACTATACCACAGTAGTAAAACATGCATCAGAGATTGCAGGAGCAAGAAATATATGTGATCAGAGAATATATCAGGGCATCAAGAGACTTGCAAGGCAAGATCTCTGGCCTGATTGTCCCCTTTAGCTGAGGCTCATTACCTTCACCTGTTATGATTTGTGAGAGCTAAGAGATTGAAGCTGCTATATAACTGTCAATGCACCTTCTGAGAGGAAAGCACAGTAACAGAGTGTACTGAAAACTGCAGTAATAATCTTTCGCTTAAGGGATAATGCTGACCATGGGTGACTTCATCCAAAACCACAAGAGGGCAGGGATGCAAGCAGTTACTTATCTCCCAGCAGCCCCCCCCCCCTCCCCTCCTACTGCTATGACTGGGAGGCTCCACAAACATATTCCAGCAATGGGAGAGCCAGTGGAGCAGCAGATGTTTTGCTGGAGTTATGCCTGCCCACTCTGCATTTGCTGTATATCAGGGTTCATGCCTTCACAGACACAAGAGGCATATGTGGGAAACAATAAAAACAATCAGTGGGGGACCCTTTATTCCTTGGCATGTTCAAACTTATTGACAACATCAGTTCAAAAAAGCCAAACAATTTGGGAATTAAGCAAATGGTTTTGAAACTGTATCTAGGGATCTTTAGACGTTTCCAATGTTCCCCAAACAAAAGATTACTTATGGGTGAGCAGCTTCTGTGAACACCTTGTTCAGTTACTGAGTTCTTCCTGCAACATGCAGCTGCAAACATGAGTTGGGTGCATTTTATGATACATTCTTTATTTATGAAGACCTACAGTTTTATAAACTGAAGCCAAAAAAAAAATCCCCAAAGCCTCTGCAGCTTTCACAAATGCAAAATGTTTCCTGATCAGACAAGTCAGTGTAAAGAGTTTACTGGAAGTCTGAAAACCACTGCTACAGAAAAGTGTTATTCTTCCACAGTGTAAAACAGGGGGTTCTTCAGATGCCACATTTGCCCCCAGGTATAGAAGTGAACACTTTTTGCTATCACTTGTGCAGCAACAAAGACAAATCTGAGAATTCATGCTCATCTCAGGCAATGAGTCAGGTAGATAAATAGCAAAGCTTGTGTGCAGCAAGCTTTTTTAAAAAAAGCCCCCCCGAAAAGACAAAAACCACCCCATTCCAAGCAAGGAACGCCAATAAAGTTAGCTTTGCATTTTGCAAGCCGAGATTTAATACAATAAGGGGAGACAAGGCACCCCATTAACACCAAATGGGGTAGACGAGGAAACACTTGGTGCAACTATGCACTTAAGAACTGGACTAAGCACACAACAGGAAGAACATGTACATCTCCTAGCTACTGCACATGTCTTCACAGAAAGCCCCTCAAACTGCAGGGCATGTTTTTACCTGCAGAACATGTGGTCCAAAAGCAAACTATTACCCCAATTATTTTGTAACCTTTGAGTTTATTGCACTCGTACATGTGGTTACATGAACAAACTCTCTTGGTACATATGGTACTTCCATACTGCTTCCAGCACTGTACACAGGCCAAGAGAGGCAATGTAGCATTGGATGTCTGGGTGTGTCTGGCCTCATGCCCTTTACACACTAAGAACTCTAGCCTACTTCTCCATGTGGACTGAGTTGGGATGCTACTGGGTGAGGCTGACAGGCTTGGAAGCAGTTTAGGTCCTGAGCTCCAGAAAATGCCATTTCTTGGCCTTGAGTACAAAAGAGCAAGCATCAACAAAGGCATGGGCAAAGGAGGAGGTTCTAAAAGTTTGGGAAAATATGCATTTCACAAGGTGAAGGGGTTGTTGGGGATCTTAGCTGCATGAAAACCTACAAATAATCAACAGTACTGGAAACCTATGAATAATAAACAGTAACAGTACACAACTTGAATTTGATAAAGATCAATAATCCACAGTGATTAATGTTTCCTTGTCTAGAAAGTGACAACAGCTAATCTAGTTAACAGCAAGAAAAACAGTTGATACCCATGCTCATACATTTGATCTCTGAAAAGATGCAGATGTCTGGTTATGCCAAACTTGGCTCAAAAAATCCAGACATGGTATGAACTTCTCCATATTAATTATTATTATTATTATTATTATTATTATTATTATTATTATTATTATTATTATTATTATTATACACATAACAACACAGCACAAGTGTCTGGAATTCATCTCTGAATATCGAGTCCTTCCCAAGGACCTAGGATATTAGAGGTATTTGCGTAGAATGTGTGCAGTTCCTAGAAGTGCTGCTTTCTGCAGCATGTGGACTGATGTTCTGTCCAAGTTTAGGCTTTCCAGATGTTTTTCAAGATTTCTTGGGATTCCTCCTAGAGCACCGACTACTAGTGGGATTACTGTTGTTCTTTTCTGCCACAATCGTTCAACTTCAATTTGTAGGTCCTTGTATTTTGTGATCTTTTCCAGCTCTTGTCCTCTACCCTGCTGTCAACTGGCACAGCAACATCTATGATCCAAACATGTTTTTTCTCTATCACTGTTATGTCTGGGGTGTTGTGTGCCAGGTATCTGTCTGTTTGTATTCTAAAGTCCCAGAGTATTTTTGCTTCTTCATTTTCTGTGGTCTTCTCTGGCTTGTGCTCATACCAGGTCTTGCTACAGGGCAGGCCGTACTTTTTGCAAAGGTTCCAGTGCACCATTGCTGCTAGCCTATTGTGACGTTCAAGATAGTCAGTTTGGGCTATTTTCTTACAACAGCAGATGATGTGCTCCACAGTTTCATCACCCTCTTTGCAGAGACGGCACTTTGGGTCATTGTAAGACTTTTCGATTCGTGTCTTTATTGCATTTGTCCGTAATGCTTGCTCCTGGGCAGCAAAAATCAGGCCTTCAGTTTCCTTCTTTAGAGTTCCCCTTCTGAGCCACTCCCATGTTTTCTTGCTGTCAACCTTCCCTTCAATGTTCTTAAAGTACTGCCCATGGAGTGGCTTGTTTAGCTGTTTTATTATTTTTATTATTTTTATTATTTTTATTATTTTTATTATTATTAATTTCACAGCTGCCAGATCTTTAGCTGGTTGTTGGCCTTCATTACAATTTGAGCCTCGCCCAGAGGCCTAGGAAGTTGTAATGTATCAGCGTAGTATTCGTGGGGGGAACATTGTCCAGAGCAGGGATAGGGAACCTTTAACACTCAAAGAGCCATTTGGACCCATTTCCCATGGGAAAAGAAAACACTTGGAGCCGCAAATAATTTTTGACATTTAAAATAAAGATAACACTGTATATATTGGGTTTTTTTACCTTTTACTCCGCTCATTCTGAGAAGCACATGGATGCGTCCTCCCTGCTGCCTGCAGGGCGGGCAAGGATGGGGCCAGCGGCTCGGCTCGTGGAGCCGCAGTGCAAGGGCAGAAGAGCCACATGCGGCTCTCGAGCCGTAGGTTCCCTACCCCTGGTCCAGAGAAAGTAATAGAAAACGAGAAGGTCAAGATCCTGTGGGACTTTCGAATCCAAACGGACAAAGTGTTGAAACACAATACACCAGACATCACTGTGATTGAGGACAAGAAAGTGAGCATCATCGACACAGCAGTCCCCGGTGACAGCAGGGTCATTGAAAAAGAACACGAGAAGGTCACTAGATACCACAATTTGAAAATCGAGCTTCAGCGTCTATGGCACAAACCAGCTGAAGTCATCCCAGTGGTAATTGGCACGTTGGGCGCCATCCCGAAAACATCTTCGAATTGACAAAATTAACATTGGTCAAATTCAGAAGGCAGCCCTGCTTTTTAAAATTATTATTATTATTATTATTATTATTATTATTATTATTATTATTATTATTATTATTATTAGCACTTCATAGACCTCTCAACCCCCGAAGGGCTCTGAGCAGTGTACAGGGCCCATAGATTCACAAAGGAGCCTTTCAAATCATGTGTCGATGCCTCTTGGGCAAGTCTTAGAAGTTATTTGGATTCCATCCTTTGGAAATACATGAGAAGTCATTACTTACTAGCTAGCTATTAATATTAGAACTTTCAAATGGTAGGTGTATCTAATTTGATGGCTGGCTGGTATCCTGTATCTTTAACTGTCACCAAAACAAACAAACAAACAAACCCAGATTTGCAAACAAATATTTTCACTTCATTTAGTTGATTTGAACAAACTCCACTGGTACTACAGGGCTCAACAAATCCCACAAACCCGGTCACCATGGAACGTAGATATTTCACTGTGGTGTCTAGTATTGTCAGCAATAATTTTATTGTAGTTTTTCTCAGCAATTAATAGTGGAAGCACAAAAACTGGTTCCAACCACTTCTTCCACTTTGACCACCCAAAAGGTTATGTTTGGGTTCTTGGGACCTACATGGACAAAAGACATGTGGAATAGAAGCTGTAAAACGAAGGGTGATTCGTCAGGATTGAATGAAAGAACTGGCTGGATCCTTCCCCAAGCTTATTTATCATTTTGCATCAAAATACTTTATGTCAAAACTAAATGTGTATGAAGTTCTTATCGTTGCTTGTTTATATACAAACTTGATTTTATACCATTCAATAGCATAAAGAACAGGAGAAGTCCCAGCAGAATGGAAGAGGGTTAATGTTCTCATCTTCAAAAAGGGAAAAAAGAGGACCCAGACAATTACTACCCAGTCAGCCTGACATTGATATTGGAAGGAAAGATTCTAGGGCAGATCATTAAACAGACAGTCTGTGAGAACTTAGAAGAGAATACCGAAAGTGCTAAAAGCCAACATGATTTTCTCAAAAAAAAAAAAGTCACACCAGACTTATCTGTTTTTTTGATAGAGGGACAAACTTTGTAGACAAAGGGAATGCTGTGAACATAGCATACCTTGATTTTAGTAAGGCCTTTGACAAAGTGCCTCGCAAGCTAGTAAAATGTGGACTAGACAATGCTACTGTTACATGGATTTTTATTAGTTGACCAAACCCAAAGGGCTCATCTTCATCCTGGAGAGAAGTGACTACTGGGGTGCCACAGGGTTCTGTCCTGGGCCTGTCCTGTTTATCAATGGCTTGGATGATGGAGTAGAGGGCACACTAACCAAATTTGCAAATGACACCAAATTAGAAGGGGTAGCTAATATCTCAGAGTACAGGGTCAGAATTCAAAATGACCTGGATAAAGTTGTGACCAAACTAACAAAATGAATTTCAACCTCCTTTGGAGGTTTTTAAACAGAGGCTGGGTGGCCATCTGCTGGGAGTGCTGTGATTGTGTGTTCCTGCATGGCAGGGGGTTGGACTTGATGGCTCTTGTGGTCTCTTCCAACTTTATGATTCTGTAATTCCATAGTGGTGGATTAATTCATTTCTTAACCATTTGCTTTCTATACTGACTTCAATCTTTAATTAAATGAACTTTTTAAAGCAATAATTAAATTATGAGAAATTAGGTCAGGGCTAGAAATTAGCTATTTGTTGCTCTGATGACACATTCCTATATTTATGTACTAAAATACTTTCACCAAAGTGTTAATAAAATTACAGAAAGTTATGCAAAGATCAGGGCTATGCTTTGAGGTAATAAAAATTGGAAGCTGGCTGTTGTGGGTTTTCTGGGCTTGATAGTTTTTGCTCCTAACTTTTTACCCATATCTATGGCTGGCATCTTCAGAGGCATCTTCTTTGTGGCACACTACCTGCAGATACAGGAAAAACATTAAGAGCAAAAATTACCAGACTAGGGCCACACAGTCCAGAAAACACACAACAGCCAGTTGATTCCAGCCAGGAAAGCCTTCGACAGTACAAAAATTAGAAAAATTTACCATTAAAATACAAAATCAGGCTGTGAATGGGAAATGACATGGTGTTAAAACTGTCGATTCTCTCTTCTTAACCCACATTGCCTTTCATTTAAAACATACATTCCCTTACGCATAGCGAAGGGTGAAGAAATGTTTTTGGGGTGGGTGGGTGTACCTCTTCCCACCCATCACTGAAGACAGTGAAATGACGAGGCTGCCCCATCAGGGTCCTCCCTCCCGGGTTCCTTACTGTACTACCGAGTACCGACCCACCCTTGGTCCATCCATGCCGTGAGCACCAAGACAAACTCAGCCGCCCCTCCTCAGCCTCTAGAGTCCCAGAGTCAGGCAGAGGGAGGCTTCAGATCTTACAAATCTCCCCGACCCAATCCCACCGGAAATAAAACAAGAGTCCAGCGGCACCGTAAACACTTAACAACATTTATTCCAGTACAACCGTTTATGAACCAGAACTTCAGATACAGGGAACTGTAAAGCCATTAAATCGGTGCTTTTACATTTGGATCAGAAAAAAGGAGTGGGGAGGGAGGCATTGGCTCAATCCGCACAGCATGTTTATAACGAGTTGCAAAGGGAAAACGAGTTCATTTATAACGATTGCAACTGGTTACAAATATGCCGTGCGGAAGGAGGCATCGTGAATAGAACCCGCTTGAAACCCAGATCCAACACGCTGCTTCCAGCCTCGGGCCCTTCATCCCGCTGCCCCACCCAAGGGTAGCCCCCTCCGTGGGCTCCGCCCAGCCGCTGCGACCCCGCCCCAGAGCAGCCCCCCTCCCCCGCCGCGCGCCTTCAGCCGCCCCGCAACTTCTCGCTCCACCCTGCGCCTCTTGCCGGGTCCCTCTCGGGCCCCCCAGCCCAGCCTTTGGCGCTCCGGCCGCCGCCCGCCCGTGTGCCCCGCACTCACATCTGATACTCATCTATCGCCTCCACCAGCTGCCCCCAAGAGTCGAAGTCGGTCCCCTTTCTGAAACTGGCGCCCCAGCGCTGCAGGTGGCTCCGGGCCGCTTCCGACATGGTCCCAGCTCTGCTAGGGCACCATCCTCACTACGGAGCCGCGGCTGGGGAAGAGGGGAGAGGAGAGGGACCAGAGCTCGCGCCGGGCAGTCCAGCCTCACAGCAGCAGCAGCAGCGCTGCCAGTCACCGGCCAAGCCCATCTACCATCGCAACCAAACTTGAACACCCCGCTCTGCCTCCCTAGGATCAGGTTAGGTTGTACGAAGCCCGCCCCGCCTTCCTTTTCTTCACAAGCCCAGTGAAACCATAGCAACACTTCCGGCTGTCGAAAGACGATCCCCCCACCACAAGCTGGAGGAAACTATTGGAGAGGCACCATAGAGATCTGCCAAGAGCGGCTCACCTGCAGTTGCACCACTCTCTAGCCCCGCCTGTGTCCAAATAAAAACAGGAAGTGAGACATATTGATGATGCTTCTTGTTGTGTTCGGAGTCTCGCGGACATCTCCGTGCGGTCGGGCTTCTGCGCGTGAGCATATTTATTTTTGCGTGTTTAAGTTTCTCTAATACGGGTGTGAAGGATCGGGGTGTTGGGCTCCAGGCTCCATCGGTTCCGAAACACTTCCGCCTCGTTCCCTGTCCCTTGCTTGGGCAATGAAGGACACGTGACCCGCGGCATTCTACTTGGTTTACTGTTGCCCAGAAGCATCGGGCTGCACCAAAGAGGAAATATATAATCTGCGCGCTTCTCTACCACTTTTGGCTTTCTGGGGGGTAATTACTCCGTCTCAGGTAAGTGGAAGCCGGGTGTTTCCTTCCTTGAAATGTCAGAACTCCCCGGTCGGTTGGGAGTTTAGCGGCCAGTCCCTGTCCCGGGCAGTCAAAACGCCCTTTGGACGCCTTTGAAACCAAGGCGTCTAGACGCGCTGATCTCTTTGTAGGATGGGTGCGTTGGAATTGGGGGCTGCCTTACTGGGGAAGTCTGTTCCGCTTCGATCTTCTTCAGGTAGTTGGTCCGTTTTCCCACTTTGCCCACGTACACACACACACACCCCTCCCGAAGGTCATTTTCTCGTTCAGACAATAGGGCAGGCTGCGACCCGTCCCCGAACTGTTCCTTGTTACTACCAGCCCATTAAAAATGATGGAAGAGCAAGTCAACGCAACTGATATCAATAGACCAGGACTGAGGGCACGGCTGCCTCTGAAATTCGACGCTTTGTCTATCTCCCGACTTTTCTCTCGGAGAGTTTTTTGTAGCTTGCCCAGACTGTTATTGCTTGTATAATTATTTTTTAAAAACGTCTTACGTGAGGAAAATAGCAGTCATTGGTGAACGTCCCTAGGCAGAGCCAACGGGGAGCAGCTGTTTTCGGTTTCGTAATCAATATAAGATATAGATGGAATATTTACCGAAGAAAGTTATACCGTAATATAAACCTCCTTGCGGAGGTGGCCTTATTGAATCAAAATTAATAACCCAATTGCATCCACCAGTAATTCAGAGGTAAAGGATATGATAGAGGAAGAGGAAGGACTCGTTTATTTAAAGGGGGCAAACTCTCCGGATTCCTAATCCTATTTACACCGAGGTGGATCTCATTGAGTTCAGTGCAATTTCTTTTCAAACGGTCTTATAATTGCAGTCCACAATGATTAAACATGACCATGGTTGTGAAAACAAGACCTTGAGTCAAAGCAATAGAGGCCATTTATCCTATTAATATTTTTCAAAACTAAAGTCAGATGTGTTCAGTTTATTTTTCACTCACTGATTAGGGTGATAAATTTATTCCTAGTTATGTCTGCCCATAATTATGATAGGGTTTGTGTTACAAAAGGGAGAAGTGGAATAGCAAACGTCACCGGTGCTCTTATATTGCTTGTGTTTTCATAAGAACATAAGAACAAGCCAGCTGGATCAGACCAAAGTCCATCTAGTCCAGCTCTCTGCTACTCGCAGTGGCCCACCAGGTGCCTTTGGGAGCTCACATGTAGGATGTGAACGCAATGGCCTTCTACGGCTGTTGCTCCCGATCACCTGGTCTGTTAAGGCATTTGCAATCTCAGATCAAAGAGGATCAAGATTGGTAGCCATAAATCGACTTCTCCTCCATAAATCTGTCCAAGCCCCTTTTAAAGCTATCCAGGTTAGTGGCCATCACCACCTCCTGTGGCAGTGTAACCTCAGCTTGTGGGTTCTGTGGGGCAGTACTTGGAATGAGTTGCAACAACAATTTTTAAACAACAAAATGGTTTACTTTTCTTTACAATTAACACTTTTAAAACATCAACATTTAACGTTACAATTCAAGGTCCTGTTCAGGTTGCATTTCAAGTCCTTCTATTTACAGTCTACTGATATTGCCAAGTCCAAATTCTTCTTTGCAAGTTGGCTGGCTCCTGAAGACTCCAAGGGCTTGATGAACAGGTTGCAACATGATGAAGGTCTCCAGGAGAACTCTCACCCATTACAACCACAAAAGAAAACCCTGAAACAATAAACTCCAACATTTACAACATAGCAAAAACAACAACTACCTTCCCAGTAGTTTCCAACAATATTGCAATTACCTTAACAAGGTGTTAAGGGCTTATAGAAATCAAGGTCCGAGTCTGGTAGCCTTGTTCTTCTGCAAAAGAGCTCTTTCAGCCTCTCTGCTGCTCCGAGTCTCCACCCCCTTACTGGGTCAACCCATTCTGGGCCAATCCATTCAGGGCATGGGGGTTACAGCAGCATATTCCAAACACCAATCACACGTTGCGTGAAGAAGTGTTTCCTTTTATTAGTCCTAATTCTTCCCCCCAGCATTTTCAATGAATGCCCCCTGGTTCTAGTATTGTGAGAAAGAGAGACAAATTTCTCTCTGTCAACATTTTCTACCCCATGCATAATTTTGTAGACTTCAATCATATCCCCCCTCTCCAAACATAGCCGCCTCCTCTCCAAACTAAAGAGTCCCAAACGCTGCAGCCTCTCCTCATAGGGAAGGTGCTCCAGTCCCTCAATCATCCTTGTTGCCCTTCTCTGCACTTTTTCTATCTCCTCAATATCCTTTTTGAGATGCAGCGACCAGAACTGGACACAGTACTCCAAGTGCGGTCGCACCACTGCTTTATATAAGGGCATGACAATCTTTGCAGTTTTATTATCAATTCCTTTTTTAATGATCCCCAGCATAGAGTTTGCCTTTTTCACAGCTGCCATGCATTGAGTTGACATTCCCATGGAACTATCAACTAAGACGCCTAAATCCCTTTCCTGGTCTGTGACTGATAGCACTGACCCCTGTAGCGTGTATGTGAAGTTTGGATTTTTTGCCCCTATGTGCATCACTTTACATTTTGCTACATTGAACTGCATTTGCCATTTCTGAGTCCACTCACCTAATTTATCAAGTTACGTTTGGAGTTCTTATCAATCCTTTGTGGTTCTTACCATAATACCCAATTTGGTATCATCTGCAAACTTGGCCACCACGCTACCCACCCCTACTTCCAGGTCATTTATGAATAGGTTAAAGAGCACTGGTCCCAAAACGGATCCTTGGGGGACACCACTCCCGACATCTCTCCATTGTGAGAACTTCCCATTTACACCCACTCTTTGTTTCCTGTTTCTCAACCAGTTTTTAATCCATAGGAGGACATCCCCTCTTATTCCTTCATTGCTGAGTTTTCTCAACAGTCTCTGGTGAGGAACTTTGTCAAAAGCCTTTTGGAAATCCAAGTAGACAATGTCCACCGGTTCACCCCTGTCCACATGCCTGTTTACACCCTCAAAGAACTCTAGTAAGTTTGTAAGACAGGATTTGCCTCTGCAAAAGCCATGCTGACTCTTTCTCAGCAGGTCTTGCTTTTCTACATGTTTTGTAATTTTATCTTTAATGATAGATTCTACTAATTTACCAGGAACAGATGTCAAACTGACTGGCCTGTAATTTCCCGGGTCCCCCCTAGATCCTTTCTTAAAGATTGTTGTGACATTGGCCATCTTCCAGTCTTCAGGGATGGAGCCTGATTCCAGGGATAAGTTGCATATGTTCTTATGTAGGCTGCTTCGTAGGCAGCTTTCACATGAGGCCTAGGAAGCCATGCCATACAGAGGGGCGGAAGCGGAGCTGTTCAAGCTTTTTCTCTGCCTAAGCTGAAAGCGCTATTTCAGCTGCCTCAAGGAGGTACTATTTGCTTGGGAGAAGGTGAATAGTGTTGCCTTTCTCTGAGGAAGGGAATTGAGTTAAGTCTTCCTGATTGAATGAAAGTTCAGGGGTCAAGAATCCTGGGCTGGAGGGCTGGAGTTTTGCCTCGGTCATTTTATTATAGCTTGTGTGCTGGCACAGCAGCCGCCGTTTTAATTTCTGGTGATGTCGAACTTCACGGTTTTCTGGTGAACACAGAATTAGAATGCTTTGCAGTAGTTCGGAGCATAATGTTCCTGACTTTAAAGCAGTTTTATTCTTTTCATCATTTAAAGCAAGTTGTTACTAGCCACTTGTATTTAGAGAACCGGTAACCTGCGTTTCCATAATCCCTGCTTTCTCACACAAGAAACTGTTCATCTCAGAGCTTTGGAGGTTCTTACCAAAGAGGAGGCAGTGTTGGATGAGCGAAGGTCAGTTATTTAGTTTATCTACCCCTTTTTAAATTGTTTCCAGGAGCATTAAAAAAAATAACATTGCCTGTGGTTGTTTACAGTGGAAATGTTAATGCCACCACCAGAAAGTGCACAATTCTCTCTTTGTGCACCTCACTAGGTAGAATCACATGGTTTGTATACAGCAGTGATATACAGTGGATTAGAAGCTGCATATGGCTTTTTGAGATGCCACCTGTGTCTCTTTTTGATACACCTCCCCAATATAATACCTATCTCATGTTAAAGGGAAGTGGGCAGTTTCTTTCTAGAGTGGGACAATTTCATCATTACTAAACGAAGTTTTATTTTTGGAACACAGCATATCTTGTCTGTGATGATTTTATCAAAGTTGTGGTAATAAAGGGCTTCTGTATATGAGACTGGATCTGAGACAACCGTTGTAAGAAACTCATTTTCTACATTTCTCCAAATAATGATGGACATAGGCTTGTGTCCTACCACCTGCTTATGGTGGCATGCTTCTTTGGTGCAAGGACCCATCCCATAATGCAAGAGGGTATTCCACCAGTAAACAGCCCTCTTGGATTAAGGTGCTGTTTTCAGCGGAGTGGAGTAACAGGAGATATCATAAATTATTTGGAATGTGTGAGCAATGTGGTAGCCAAATTTGCAGATACCACCCAATTATTCAGGATGGTGAAAACCAGAGCTGCTTGCAAAGATCTGCAGGGTGATCTTTCTGAACTGGATGTGTGGGAAGCGACAAATGAATTTCAGTGTTGAAAATGTAAGGTGATACACAAAAATTAATAACTTGAAATATAACCAGATGGGGTCTTAACAGGCTTAGATTGCAATTGAAAGGTTGTAGAGTAAAGCTTAGTGAAAATGTCAATTTATTGTGCAGTGAAAAATGCAAAAAGCATGTTTGGGGAATTTTAGAATAGGGGTTGAAAACAAAAAAGCCAATACTATAATGCCTCTGTATAGATCTGCAGTTGTGTGCAGTTCAGGTCACTGTAGCTTAAGAAGGACTAAAGCTTAATTATGTTGACAACATCCCTGATGAATTGGTAATTCAAATTATGGTGACCTCACAAAGTCGGAAAGCAGTTAAAAATGGGTCTTTTGATAGAAATCCTGACTAGCAAATCTGGTTGATGCAGCTGAGAACGCATTTCTGATCCCTCAAAATAAATTATTATTAATTAACCCAAAAACATGCAGTCACTTTACTCATTATAAATCAAGCATCATAATAAACACAGTTTAGGAGACATTTAAAAAACACATCTTTATAGGCTTCCAAATACACCTTTTCAAAATGTCAGGATTTCAGTGGAGTTAGCTGAGACAAACACTGGTTTATATCTATATATATATAAATCAAACCGTGAGTTTGTCCCTGATGGTCTCCCTCAGAAGCTCCTGGACAGATCGCCCCCAAATTTTCACAGGACGTCCCTCCCTGTTGCGGGCAGGTAATCAGACCTTCACATCGCCGAAAATCCATACCTGAGCCAGGTAAAACGTCTTTCTCCTGGTGCACCAGGCCATGAAGCTGTTTGTGTTCAACTGTCACCCTTAGAATGTTCATGCAGCATGTCTGTGGCCTGAGGGCTTGGTTTGCCCTTAGAATGTTCACGCAGATGGCCACAGATGAGCTGTGAAAACAGTACACAGGCCATACTGGTAAGTAATACGAGTGGAAGTGAAACACATACACACTTTGCTATGTGAGACATCAGGTGGGGGTCCCCCCCCCCATGCAGGTAACTTTCACTCTCTGTGCCTCACCCACTACTACCACACAACACACATACTCTCATACACATCCAGCTCATCCTCACACACCTCACTCTGCCCTCCCTCACATCCAACCACCAATTACCCACTTCCTCGCCCATATTCGCCACAGCTCTCTTTTACTAAAAGCAAGTTGGAGTTTGCCTTTTTCTTCTAAGAAAATCTGCGGGGTGGGGGCGAACCAACACTATCGGCTCCACTTCTTTTGCATGTGGCCCTTTAAGAACCCAGGGAGCTGGCCTCGATCTGAGCACCTCACCACCCTGCCTCTGCTGCCTGACTGGGATAGCCTGCTTGCCCCAGTTCTGCCTTACCCAAGCCAGGACTGTGCGTGTCAACCAGCCTCATGGACAGCAGGATTCACACTCTGGACACTTCCATTGTGGAATGGAAAGGGTTACCTTATACTAAAAAAAAGACACCACCATATAACAATGTGAATTGAAAAGGGAAAGAGGGATTCCATTTGACCACCCCAAAAGGCTATGCTGCGGATCATTGGACCTGCATGGACATCTGTGTGGGTTGCGGACTGTGATGAGAATGACAATTGCCACAGCAACGCATGGCCGGGCCTGCTAGTATCATATATAATTGTTCAGAATCATGGGTTACCCTTTTAAGAAGATAGTTGTTTAAAAAAATACAAGATGGTTTATTTATAACTATCAGTGATTCTTTTTGAATGGTGTATGTGTGTGTTTGCATATATTAAATACAAGAAGAAAGAACTTGTGAACATGAATCTTCCCTCAGTAGCTTTCTGTGTATATTGGCCACATTCTGCTGAAGGTCAGTGATCTTAAAATATAGGGGGAAGGGGAGGAAAGGAGGCAAATTGGGCAAAATTTTCTCAACATCCTTCCTGCTCAAAGAGAAAACATTTCCTCCTGTGTTTACTCCAGATGAGGAATTTAAAAAAGATCCCCCCACCCCCATCTGCCTCTTTACTACAGCCTTCTGTACTGTTGGGTATGTTTATTAGGGTTCCATGACCATCAACAAAGGATTTGGGGGGCATGTTGGGGAAGGCAGGGAAGATGTGTTTACACAAGCATTTTCTGTTTGCACTAATTTAGGATCCAACCCTAATTTAGGATCCAACTTTTTATCTTTCTCACTTTAGGATTGCTAAAGCTGTAATCCTGAAGGAAGTACTCAAGGAAAATGACTCACTGGTTTCATCGAAACCCTTTAAAGGCTACAGCTCCTGTCTCATTCAATTACTATGGGGTGGTCACCACTCCTGCTGCAACCAAGATATGCAAGTAAGTTGATCTGAATTCCCAGGGACTTTCAAAACACACAGTGAATCTTGACAGAAGTCATGCTTTTTTTTACCTTCAACATTGTTGCAACTCTGAATTATCTATCTGAAAAATGAATGGTTACTTTTAAATGGTTATTTTTGCTTTTATATAGTGATTTGAGGTTATCAAGAACACAACTCATGGAGCTTTTTACAGATTTGAGTTGTACTCCAGATATGATGAAAAATTCAACTGAAACTTATTTTTCACTCTTGAAAGGTAAGCGAGCGAGCCAGTTGGTGTAATTGGTTAGTTGGTTTTGTAAGTAAAATACAGAAACTTAATCTCTGACTTGAGCTTTTAAGCATAGATTGTCTTTGCTGTGTTTATAAATAACTCACAGTAAATAAAATAAAATAGAAAGGAGATATTGGCATATGGTGAATCATAGAGCAAGAGGCTGAATTATACTTCCCAGGAACTGTAGATAAATTAGGACTATACCCCATACAGCTTCCAGATGGCCTCAGCAACTGTAATTCCCATCAGTCAGCATGGCCAATTGGCCATGCTGGTAGGGGCTGATGGGAATTGTAGTTCCTGAACATCTGGAGAGCCGCAGGTTCCCTACCCCTGGGCTACCCAGTTCTCTTGACACAGAAAATGCAAAAGTCTGTATACCCCTTCCCTAACAAACTCTTGATAGTTTTCCATCCACATTTCCTTTCATCCCTGGCATGAAATCTGCACCTCAGGGAGGCTTGCAACTTACCTGTTCTTTTGGTGGCAGCTGTTTCCAGGTAAACACTACTTGCCAACCGTAAGCCCACTTTCCTGAAATGTGGGTCAGGTGCCACATTGGTTACCCATGCTCACAGAGCCACGAGTGGCATGTCAAAGAGCCAAAATGTGGCTCCTAAGCCACTGAGTGAGTATCACTGGTTTTAAGCCTTAAAACTTTAATAGAAGATTAAGGATTATTTCATAATTACTATATATAGTGGGAATACAGGAACAAGCGTCAAGGATAATGTTTAAATTCCCTGATTCACAAAGCAATTATTACAATTCTTTATTTTTATTAACAGGGTTCATCATTTCACTGGATGACTCTTCGCAAGACAGCAAGTTGAGATACATTCAGAATTTTAAGTGGACAGATACCTTACAAGGGCAAATACCAAGGTATGTGGGTAGTATGGGCTCCAGTGCTTAAAACTGGACTTTCCAGACAGCAGTAGAGATATTAACTGTTTAATCTTGTACAGGGTTACTTTTGTGTAATCCCATTTACTTCAGTGGCTTTAGAGTGAAGCAGCTCTGTGTGGACTGGTACCATAAGCAGCAAGAGATCTTCCCACGAAGGGCAGGGGGTTAGACCACCTATTAAATCTTTAGTATCCTTTCTCTTATTTCATCTATGTGAGCATAAAGTTGCATGTTCAGGGGTTGCTTCAATAAACTAACCCACTGAAATTTGCTTTTCATAAATATTTACATGTTACCTCAGGAGCAAAAAAACCACGGTGGTTTGATTTTGTGCATGTTGACTCAAAAATAAGCTCTACAAAGCGTGCCAGCACATACAACTTAGTTTCTGCTACAACTTTTCAGAAAAGTCAACCACAGCTCAACGCTGTGAGAAAATATGGATCAATGCATTAAGAATCCACATAAGCACTCATTTTGTTATCAGCTTCCATTATTCTGGGTGTGTCTGCTTTATCTTCTACAATTCTAGTCTTTGTGATAGCCACTCCTTCTGAAACTTATTCTCTGTCTCTGAATGCTATGAATTCAAACTGTGCTTGAGCAAGGGTCACTAGAGACCTTTATGATTTCCTTGCTTCTACTGGCTATCTTTGCCAAAAATCTATGACTTTTCCTTGTCATCACATGAAACACATTTTTTCGTTCTTTATAATTGATTTTCGCCAAAATGTCAATGAAGCCTTGAATTTTAGATTATGAGTGGTGAACAAAGGGGGGGGGATGTTTCTCTAACAGGGTTCTGCCATTTGTGGATCTAACTAGAATATTCAGGTTCAGAAGTTTCTGAATACCAAAAAATAATGGGTGGCGGAAAGATCGTTACTTTCATGCCCTACTAATGAATTTCCCAGAATTACGTGATTGACCACTGTTGATACTGGAGTAGATGCACCCATAGTATAATCCAGCAGGTTCTTTGAACTTTCTTATGCAAACTTGCTTAATTCACACCATACTATTTGTGTTTGCTTACGTTTGCATGCTTGAGTAAAAGAAGTGTCAATGCAACCATGAATATGCATTAAGAAATAAAAACACTTTAAGTTACTAGACAAACTGATCTCTGGAAATAGAAATGTAAACTGGCTTTTTATCTTCATATAACAGTTATTTGGAACATAAGTTATTTATGAAGAAAAAAAGGAAAGCTCCAACTGAGAATATAAACTTAGGTGAACATTTACAATACAGTTAAATTTGTTCTTGAGCTTGAATGCTTTCTTGTATAAGAGGAATTCCATTTTTGTGAAAATGGAAGGAACTGTTATATTCTCAGTGGTGTTAACTGGGAGACTATAAATTCTGTAGTAACATAGTTGATTTCTATTTCTATGCCTTCAATATTTGAGATGGTTGAGGAGTTAATGGAGACTGGGATGCTTTATCCCAATCTAGTTCTAACTTAAACAAAGCAATAATTGTTTCCCAATAGACAATTGTTGTTTTCAGGCCGTCAAGCATCTTTGTGAACATTTGAATACTTGGGGGTTTGCTCATGTGATGTGGAATAGGACTGAAGGGGAATATAGCCAACACAAGCAGTTTTGTTTTGTAGCTCTCTAAAGATAGACTTAATAGTTACAGTATGTTGTATTTTAGAAAAAGGAATGCTATTATTGTGCAGGAAACCACATGATCGGGTTGGTTTTTGTTTCCTTTTAGTGCCCAGCAAGATGCTGTATTTGAGCTTGTTTCCATAGGATTTAATGTGGCTTTGTGGTATACTAAATACGCATCCAGGCTGGCTGGGAAAGAAGAGTAAGTATTCTCATAAGCACTGTTACGTTATTACTAAGAGCTGAATTCTGCCACTCTGTTTGGCTAAGGGCAGAACATTCTGCCAGCTGAAGCAACTGTTCCTCTGGCAGTGAGCACCCTGTTTTGGGGATTCAAGCAACAAAACCAGGATCTCAGAGCTCCATACTTGGGTCTACAGGGGAAATATGGCTTTGTGAACTAAACAAAAAAAATCAGAAAAGGTCTGAGAATTGAGCACTGTTCTAGGAGGCAAAAGCAATTGAAGAGCAGAGAAAAAAGTGTGGGGAGGTGAAGCTTCTTACTCTAGCCCTTACAGTTTGTACTATTAGAGGAGATGATCGAGATTGTAGAGAAATTTCCCAATGACTTGTTGTCCCAGCCCCCCAATTCATTGTGGCCCCCAAACAGCAGTTTTTCCAAATATTGCTAATAACCAATCCTATGCTGATGAGAGTGCCAATCCTATTTAAAATTTGTCATGTTTTACTCTCTTAACCTACTGCATCTGTGTACGGTTCTCCAGTTGCACAGTGGCAGATAGGAAGGCGCTCCAAAGGGTGATCACTACTGCACAGAGGATTATCAGCTGCCCTCTCCCCTCCTTGGAAGAACTCTATAATTCCCAAAGCCTAAAGAAAGCCCAAAATATTCTGAGAGACCCATCTCATCCAGCACACTCTCTTTTTGAACTGTTACCATCTGGCAGACGATACAGCTCTATAAAAAACTACGACAAAGAGGTTTAGAGACAGCTTCTACTCTAGAGCTGTGGCTATGCTGAACTCTGTGGCTTCGTGTTGATGTGTTTGGGGCTGTGTAGGGATGGGTGGAGGAAGGGGAAAGTGAGGATGGGGTATGAAATTGTGTGCATTCAGGAATGCTGCTGTAAATTTCGTTGTGTGTGCACAATGACAATAAAATGATTATGCTTACAATTGCAGCTGGGCAGCCCAATCCAGATGAAAGGGGCTGAACTGCTATCAGAGGTGGCGCAGGCTCACGCTGACATGTTTACCCTCTCAGCTGGCATAAATGGCACTTACACCAGCCAGGAATGCAAACAGGGAGGCAGTGGGCACTGCGGAGCTCTTCAGCACCCAACTGCTTCTGGCCACCACTTCCAGCTTTTGGTACCCTAACTTGAAGGTTGACGCAACTGGGGGCTTTTCCAGAGGTGGAGCCCACATTAGTTGGTTCCCACCACACTTTGGTCCCGGGATTGCCAGCGGCCAGGAAGATGAACTTAACATAACCCTTTTGAGTGACGTAACTCCATTTTCCCCTATGGAGGGCTTTCGGGCAGCCATGAGGACTTTTTGTTTTTTCTGCCTCCCCACACTGCTAAAAAACCCTCTGGCGGTAGTGCAGCAGTAATGCTGTCTTTGGCCACCTCGTGGATCTGGGTTGCTCTGTTAGTTGCCAGAAGTCTTGGTGGGTCTTAAACTCAGCATACCTGCTGAGAACAAAGTCATTTAAAGGCATGGAATGCACATTGCTTAACTTTTTTCCCCTCTGCTGTTCCATCCTGTGGCCTTAAAATAGGTGAGATAGAAGGAGGTTTTAAATGAGAATCCTGGTTAATGGGGTGATATTAAAAATGAGTAATTTTTGTGGGACAGTTGTTCTAATAAACTACAAATCCTATAGCATAACAGAAGATGAAGCAAAAGATGTCCACCGAAGTTTGAAAATGGCAGCTGGGATTTTTAAACACTTAAAGGTAGGATGCTTTTCCTTTTAAAATAGTGTTTCTTAATGATGTTGACCTGTGAAGACTTTGTGTTTCCTCTTTCCCCTGTATTCTGTATAGCTCTCCTCATGTTCTTGGTGTGCTTGGTGTGTTATAAGTTACTTAGAGTCCTCATTGGGGACAAAATTGGGTACATATGAAGTAAGTAAATAAATTGTGTGTGTAAAAATAAACTTCTGTCTCCCTGACATGCTAGCTTTCCTTTCAGAGGAGTTCTTGAGGGAGAAGTTAATTCCAACATACAATAGAACTCTTGTGCCATGTACCTTTCTGAATGTCAGGCTGGGCTCAATGCTTCAAAGGTGCCTGGCATGGTGTACCCAGTGGTAGCAGTCAGAAAATTTATTCCTGTTCCTGGAGGAATAGAAACCCTGTATCAAACAGCAACTTTTTTGCTATTTAACTTAAAAGATGCTTGCAACACTGAAAGCAGCTATTAATCACTTTTATCTTTCAAAAGAACATTTAAAATTGTACTTTTTTTTGTTCAGGAAAGCTACATCCCTAAATTGATCACTCCAGTAGAAAAGGGGCGAGATTTAGAAGCCCGACTTATAGATTCCTACATCATCCAGTGCCAAGCTGAAGCACAAGAAGGTAGTCACGTTCTTATCAGTCTCTCTGTCTGGATTTCTTGAGCTACTCATGTTCTAGGACAGAATGTGATTCACAGCAAATGTTTCTCCTTCATCTGTGTACATCCCAATATAAATACAAAAATCGATTTACTACTTCAGGGAATTTGAAAAACTGGGAAATAATGAGATTTTCAAATAGTCTCTCTTGCCACAGGGCCTTATTCTCAAATCAAGGAATATTTTAATTCAATGCAGTTTTATTCAGATTTTTTAAAAAATAAAATCAATTATCCTCAGATCATGGCTTATTTATTACCTGTATTTAAGCTGTTCAGTATGTAGTTGGAGTTGGTGGCTAATACGGTCTCTCCCAGTGTGTCCCCCAAACATCACTGACTAGTGAATGAAAATGTACTGGTGATCCCTGGCCTATGATCCCTGGCTAGCCTTGGCCATGGCCAAGAAATTTTCAACTCTAGTCCCCACCTGATGGAATGCTCTGTTTTGCAAGACCAGGCCCCTGCGGGATCTGAAGCAGTTCTGCAGGGCTTGTAAGACAGAGCTGTTCCACCAGGCATATACTTGAGGCATCTACAGTTTTTCCATCATTGGGGCCTACCTTTTCTCCCTTATTTCCACCCTATTTTCCCTCCTTGTATTGGATATGCAACTGCTTGAATTTTGCTGCCCTCATTTTAGACTGGGTTTTAAATGTTGCTTTATATTTTGATTTTGTCATATTGTACCTACTATGGAAAGACTGGAAGTCTCCCTGAGCCCATAAGGGGAAGGGTGGCATATAAATTCAGTAAACTAAACTAAAATGACATTTAATTTTTGTCTTAGTGACAATTGCCCGAGCTATTGAGTTGAAACACAATCCTGGTCTAATAGCTGCTCTGGCCTATGAAACAGCCAATTTCTACCAAAAAGCAGGTATGTTGCTAGCACTGATTACTATGTTTTTAATGGAGTTTGGTAGTTACTTCCTAGCATCTTAAACATGGAAGAAACTCCATGGACAATAAACAGATTCCATGGCCTTCTGCTTCAATTGGGAGGAATCTTGACTTTGAAATAGGTTTTGAAATAGAATTCTTCAAAATAAACTTCCTACATTATGAGAGAGGTGAAACGTATTGAATTTTGCTTGGAACCTAATATACCGTATATACTCATGTATAAGTCGAATTTTTCAGCACATTTTTTATGCTGAAAAAGCTCCCCTCTACTTATACGCGGGTCATTAAAATTTTTGTGTGTTTTTACTTTGCCGGCCAGCAGGGGGTGCAGTTTTTATGCTAGTGACACCAAATTTTCAGGGTACCCTCACAAGACACTCCTGATGATACCAGTCAAGTTTGGTAAAGTTTGGTTCAGGGGGTCCAAAGTTATGGACCCCAAAGGAGGTGCCCCCATTCCCCATTGTTTTCAATGGGAGCTATTAGTAGTTAGCAATACTCCTTTTTGAGGGTCCAGAACTTTGGACCCTCTGAACCAAACTTCACCAAACCTGGCTGGTCTCAGCAGGAGAGTCTCTTTATGATACCAGCCAGGTTTGGTGAAGTTTGGGTCAGGGGATCCAAAGTTATTGATCCCCAAAAGGGTGCCCCATCCCCCATTGTTTACAATGGAAGCTAATAGTAGATTTTCCATTTCTGATAATATCCCTCTTAAAAAGTTGAGTTACATTTGGACATACAGATGATGATGAAGAATCCAGTTTTGAAGGATTTTAACTCTTGTGTTTTAGCTTGGTTGCTGATTGAGCTAAGGTTTTTGTACTTTTAAAGTTATTGTTGATAACCATATTGTTTTTGTTGACCCTCTTTTCCACTTACAAAGCCAGTTTACTGTTTTTCTTTGAAATAAATATTCAAAAACATTTAACCTACTGATGACTCAATTGATGTAATTTTATTGGTATCTATTTTTATTTTTGAAATTTACCAGCAGCTGCTTCATTTCCCACCCTCGATTTATACGCGAGTTAATAAGTTTTCCCAGTTTTTTGTGGTAAAATTAGGTGCCTCGACTTATATGCGGGTCGACTTATACACGAGTATATGCAGTAAATGAAGCACTTGGCTCGTTTGTGGCAGTACTTGAGCACACCTAACAGCTATGTGCATTCAAGGCAAAGCATACAGTAATACTAAATTGGGGACTTGTGCAAAATTACTTTCTGTTGCTACCATGGAAGTAAGACAAATAAAATGCTAATTGGAAATCTAATCACAGGAATTCATGAACAAACTGCTATTGTAATAATAATACTGTCTTCTCGTTCCAGATCAAACACTGTCAAGTCTGGATCCAGCATACACAATTAAGTGGCGAAAATACCTTCATTTGAAGTTCTGTTTCTATATGGCCTATGTAAGCCTTGGAAAAGACTTTCAAAGAGCTATCGAATAGCCATCAGCCTTCTGGTTCCTATTTTCAACCATTCTTTTTTGGAAACTTTATTTTTTGGATGTGTTACCTAGTATATGTTTAAAAATTCAGTTTGGAAAACTTAGCCTTTATCTGTAACAGTACTAAAGCAGTGGGAGAAGTTGTCTGTTTCCTGTACCCTGCTTCCACTAGCCTGCTTCTTCTACCTGCTGAAGCACGCAAGATTTTAATTTTTCCCCACAACATGCCAGAAGTATTTTTAACACAGACTTTTTCCCTCCAGGCTTACTGCTACCATGGTCAAACTCTCCTGGCTGCTGATAAATGTGGAGAAGCAATAAGATCTCTGCAAGAAGCAGAAAAATGCAAGTATTTTGTTTATGAGCTCCCCACCTCAAAGAAAAGATCAGTTTTGTTTGATTTCCACACATTCCATGTGGACATTTGAAGATTTAAACAGGAATGGGAGGAGAATCCAACAGTGTAGTCCTATACAGTTACTCCAGCTTAAGCCTGTTGGCTCAAGGTGGAGTAACTTTGCATAGGTTTGCACTGCAAGAGTCTGCTACCAAACTGAAAAGGTCCTTAGTGGGTCAGTAGATTTCTGAGACAAGTTTTCCTTTGGCAAGGAGACCACCTTTCGTTGCCCTGTTGAAAATACTAGTTGTATTAACAGAGGATGTTGTGGTGCTGTAATACCATAGTCTGACTTGCTCAGAGGATGATTTTTTTTAAAGTACCCTCATACTGCTGCTGAACAACTTGGGAATATTTTTCCAAGTACATGTTAATGTTAAACTAGTGACGTGACATAAACTAGTGACGCGACATGACACGTGCATAGCTAATAGTACGCAGGAGATTTGTATAAAATGTAACTATTTTTAAAATGCATGTTTCTAATGTTCTCTTAAACCTAAGTTCTGAATTTACTGAAAGGTGCATGCAAAAGGATAGCTAAAATACCTTCTGCTGTCTTATGTGTTGTTTTCTTGTGAAGTTTTTTCCAAGGCGGAAGCGTTGTGCAAAGAATATGGTGAAACCAAAGGGCCTGGAACTACAGCTAAGCCTTCAGGCCATCTGTTTTTCAGAAAACTAGGAACCCAAGTGAAAAATACCTTGGAAAAATGCCAGCGAGAAAATGGATTCATGTGAGTGTATTTATATCCCTATTACCCACTTAGTGAATTTAGGCAAATCCTAAGCATGCTTTGTAAATTATGAGGTCTTCCTGAGTTGTATGGAGATTACCTATCAGTGGCAGAAGTCAATGCATGTGTGTAGATTCCATTTTGCTGGCAGCAGCTTTATATATCTAGGTATGATGCTGTTGACACAAGCTAGCAGCAGATTGTATTATTTCCCGCTTTCTCTGCTTAGTAAGGACAGGGCAAACCTAGTGCTTTGTCCATTGTCTGAATAGGACAACATCAGTGAAGAAAAACAGGCAGCCATAGTGTGAAAGCTGTGTTCCTCCATTCTTCTTGGTATGTATTTCTGTGAGAGAGACTGTGGTGACTGGTATAACCTATCAGCCCCCATCTGATTCCATTCCAGTGAATGTCTGTTCAGTTTTTGCAGGAAGGTGGGATTTTATATTCTACCCTGGGACGGTTTCTTCCTATCTTGTAAAATAAACTCTTACACAATTGTAAAATAATCTCTTACACAATAATCTCTTACACAATTGTGCTATACAGCACTGATGTTTTTTTTTAAATCAAAGATTTTCAGCGTTCATAAAATTACAAGATATATAAAAACTTTGACATAGACAACTGAGGGAAAATAAGTAGTATAATTTTTCTGTCAAGTATACAAGAACCAATGTAGGCTACATAGGATAAAAACAATATAGATTACAAAGAAGGCATGTTAACTGTGCAATTTCTCATATATATGGAAAAGCTCATGATCCTTTATGATAATTCTAGACCAGCACCTGCTGCTTAGCCTGCATGGAAGATTTTCTTTAATTTCCTGTATCCACAATATTAATTTATTTAAAACATGTATGAGCTGCCTTTCTTCCTTATGGATCGCTAACTGAGAGATTGCTAACTTTTACATTATTTTTTTTTTAGTTATTTCCAGAAGATCCCCCCAGAGGCTCCTCAGTTGGAGCTAAAGGCTAACTATGGTCTGGTTGAGCCTATTCCATTTGAGTTCCCTGCTGTGCATGCACACTGGACACCAGAATCCCTTGCTGCATTTGATCTCACCAAAAGGCCAAAGGAGGACAGTGTAAGACCAATCATTCTTACAGTCTTGACTTGTGATCCTGTTTTTACATCATTTCTCTTCCCTGCTCAGTGGAAGAAAAATGGCAATGCTAGAAAGAGGACAAAATAAATTGTAAAAGATTTTGGAAGATTTGCATATTAGGTATCTTTGCCTTCTGCCCAAAGACATCTGAAGGTTTCCCTGGCAACACAGCTTCATTAAAACTGTTGGACCCTTTAAGCAGCTGCATCTTTATAGTAGGTGATAGTCGAAACATACAGTCTTTTTTGCACTGTCTGTTGGAAACAGATGTAATATGGCTCATTTTTGTTGTTGATTCTGAAATCTATCAGGCTGAAACCTGTGTATTAAACCCTTTGTGATAACCCGGTGCCATGGTCACTTGATAATGCATTTTCCTTCTTTCATTATTTACAGGCTAAACCGAAGCCAGAAGAGGAAGTGAAACCTGTGAAAGAGCCCGATATAAAACCTCAAAAAGACACTGGTTGCCAGATTTCTTAAACTCTATAAGTGCATTGAACAGCCTTGTGAGCTGCTGCATTTTGCAAACTCTGGGGTTTCACTGTTTACCCCCTTTGCTGATTTATTTTGATTCTTTCATCCTAAAACAGAGTTCACTACTTTTGATGTTTTGTAACTGTTATTCTGGATTGAGTTTATGTAGCTTCATTTCAAAAGGCTATTGGAAATGATCAGATTAAAACTAGATGGCAGATATTGCTTTAATTCTTTGTGGGTGAGTTAGAAGTCTAAACAAGAGGAAAGTATAAGGAAGTCTTGGAAGATAATGTATAAAAACAGAACTGGCTAAAATGCTTAAGGCAAAGGCACCAGAGATATACTTCAAAAACATAGAGAACTAAGCTGTGAAGCTAATGAATGATGTAAAGAAACTATATCAAAAGAGAACATGGGGGCTTTCAGGTAGTGTTTGATCTTGAAGACCTTTGGCAGAAATGTTTTTGCTTGTGTTCAACAACTGTTTTTTTTTTCAATTGTTAAGCTGCTTCTGCCAGCAGAGCGGGTGGGGACAATTTCCATCAATTCCCCGCTTCTTCCCAGGGTTCTTGGGGGCAGCAGGAAGGGGTGAGGAGTCTGGTTCTCATTTAATGTAAGTCCTTATTCTAGGAGTGCTTGAGGGGAGGAGAATGCGATCATAGAAGCACCTGTTAAGAGTCATTCATCCTTGCTAACATAAGAGCTCAGCCAAAGCAAAACTTGTCTAGAAGTTATACCATCCTGAATAAGCAGTAAGTTGTCTATAGAAATTTTCTTTCAGAAACTTAATGCACTGTTGAGAGGATTTACAGGTAATATTGGACATGCAGTCAATGTAAGGCGGCATTACGAGGAAGATGAGGAAAAGTACTTGATTTCAGCTGCAGGATGTAAATCCCCTGTGAGATAAGTGTCAGTATACAAATTATGTGACATGGCAGTAAATACAATAAGCTGTGGTGACTACAAGTAATGTAAAAAAGTTGTGTAAGTCCAGAAAAAGAAACAAGTGGATTAATATGACTTTTAAAATGTCATGTTTGTAACAGATGGTTGTGTGGAAAAGCAGGACTAGAGCATACATCTAAGAGGTATGAAGGATGGTATAACTCTTGAAAAAGTAAACATAGATGCACTGATGATGTTCAAAAACTTGCTGGACTGTGGAACAGACTGACAAATTTTAGAAGAGCTGAAGGAGTGTTGGCAGGAACATGACAAAATTGTGGTTGCATTTCTGTTCATTCTATTGTTGGGGTGTACTTTTTTCTTGCCGCTATTCTTATTATACAGTTTTGAGCACTTAATTCCAAAATAGCACAAAATATAGCAGGGATTATGGGGAACCAATTTTAAGAATATTGTATCATTATGTAATCAGTACTTTTGACCTGTTAGATATATTTAATGCAAAGAGTGAAATGGAAGTTGTGCAGTGGCCATACTGGTAACAGTAGCTGAGTTTTGTCAGAAAGCCTTCCTTTCATTCTTTCCAGTGATCGGTACATCACAGCTAACCATGGGGTTGTGTCCTTTCAGTCTACTTCACTAAAGGTGCTGTGTTCCATTGGCTTGAGGCTGGCTAAGGAGCTGCTTGTGTTAACAGGACACACCTTGTACCAACAGACTTGATGCTTGTATAAGAACAGGTTGGGAGGGCACAACCCTTTGAAACCTAATCATAGGAAGCTCTGAAAGAAAATGTATACATCTATTTCAGAATGGAGTATTCTGTAGTGAGAACTACATTGAATGCATGATTAGGTTAGCTAATGTTATAGTTTGTCTTTGATAAACTGGATTTGTATATGTGTCCAGTTACTTAACCTCTATTTCAGGTGTTTTCTGGACCTGCATTTGGTGAGTGTATGAACAGCCATGATATCAAGTTGGCTGGAGGCTACGAGCTTAAAGAACATTTATCAGCATGTCATGTTCTTATAAAGTTGCTGTATCTACCTTGCTAGTCCAACTCTTTGAGGCCGGGAGCTAGTCCAACTCTTTGATACCCGGGAGCAGCAGTGGCGTAGGAGGTTAAGAGCTCGTGTATCTAATCTGGAGGAACCGGGTTTGATTCCCAGCTCTGCCGCCTGAGCTGTGGAGGCTTATCTGGGGAATTCAGATTGGCCTGTACACTCCCACACACGCCAGCTGGGTGACCTTGGGCTAGTCACAGCTTCTCAGGGCTCTCTCAGCCCCACCTACCTCACAGGGTGTTTGTTGTAAGGGGGGAAGGGCAAGGAGATTGTAAGCCCCTTTGAGTCTCCTGCAGGAGAGAAAGGGGGGATATAAATCCATTCTTCTTCTTCTTCTTCTTTGCCAAAATTAAAATTGTCCAGCTATTTCAGGATGTTTTCTTGCTGTCTCATACCAAAACACAGTAAAAGAATAATGGAAAGCTGTTTTAGTGCATGGAAAATCTTTCTGAAAATTCTTCTTGTAGTGAGTATGTAAATATCTGCACAGTATTCAGTTGGATAGCAGCAGAGTTGATCACTTGTTTTAGTGAATTAAGAAATGTTGGAAAATATGCTGCTAAAGAATTTGTGTACTACTTACAGATTGAGTAGTAACAGTCTAATTTGCCTAATATGCCTTTAACCAGTCAGTTCAATGCAGTGCTTATTTAAATAACCCATTCGCTGAGAACTTATAGCCTAGTCCCACCTATATTTTTTTCAGAACTCAGCCCCACTTATTTCAATATGACTTGCAAGGAACTGAATGTAGGATTGTAACTTTAATGTATTTCTCCCTCATATTTCAGTACTCTTATTTTTTTTCTGTCTTTCCGTTTTTCCCCTCGCTGCACTGTGTTTTCCACATTCATGTGATGCCTTGCAAATTCAGTCATCCAGCATCCCCAGTCAACACCTGAGAGCCTGTCTGTTCTGTTCAGTCCCCTTGCTGTTTGCTGTGAGCCTACTGTCAACTACTGTGTCAGGCAATACACATGGTCATGGTTGTGATCCATGCTCTGCTGGTGGTGGTGAAATGTTGTCAAGTCACAGCTGACTAGGATGACCCCTCATGGGGTTTTCAAGGCAAGATATATTCCGTTTGCCATTGTCTGCCTCTGTGTAGCAACCATAGTATTCTCCAACCCCAGTACTAAAAAGGGCTGACCCTGTTTAACTTTTGGGAGTCAATGAGATCTGGCTATCCTGGGCCAATCCAGGTCACGCTCTTCTACTCTATGATGTACTGAGTATTCTTTAGATCTTGGTAGTTCTTCTGCAGCTTTCCCAGCAAGCATTTCTGTCTTTCTCCCTTGCTGTTGTGAGGCTTCCTGCCACATTCCCATCTCTTTTTCTTAATGAACATCTTTGTGTCAGAGTACAGTGCTTGCTTCTGGCCACACATTCCAAACTGGTAAGGTCTTTATACAGTTATTGAAGAAATAGATGTGATACCCGGCTTAACATCTGTGGCTCACTGGCTACAACTTTAAATTATTTTGCATAATCACTCTGGATTCTTGCTTCCTACTCAAAATTGCCGCCTTGGTGAAAATTTAGTTGGGCAAAATGTGCATTTACCATATGTGTGCTTTCACTATATATAGCTCATTAGCAACATCCTTTAGAATTAATCTTTTATCATATTCCAAAAATAACATTGGCAGAAAAAAAAATAAGACTGATTTTTGAAAAAATTGTCAGTTGATATTTCCTAGTATGGGCCCCATGAATGGTCTAGGACAGGGGTAGGGAACCTGCGGCTCTCCAGATGTTCAGGAACTACAATTCCCATCAGCCCCTACCAGCATGGTCAATTGGCCATGCTGATAGAGGCTGATGGGAATTGTAGTTCCTGAACATCTGGAGAGCTGCAGGTTCCCTACCCCTGGTCTAGGAGTACCAAATCCTACAAAATCACTCAGTCTAAGTAGGTGTAGACCTAGTCAGTAGCTTGGATAGGAGACCTCTGGGAGCCCCATATGAGAGCAGGACACACTTATATGTCTTATGTAAAAAAAGGATGGTGTAGCACACAGAAGTAGCACTTTTGTATTTCTGCATCATGAGTGATGAATTAACAGCACATGAGTGATGAATAAAAGCACTCTGAAATAGTCCCTGCCTTGTACAATAGCATAACACTGGGGGAAATGTCGCTTGGCAGCCTTGACTGATCTGAACTACAGGGTGAGATTTGTGTCTCTATTAAAACTTTCCCGTGGGGCTAAGCACATCTTACTGAGATTTTAAAAAGAGAGAAAAGGCTTGGGTTTTACAAGTCTTTGCCAGTAATTTGAATCTTGAGTGATATGGGGTTTTCTTTTGGAATAAGCAGTGATCCCCCTTCTCCTTTTTTACTCTGAAGTATGTATTGTTGTGATCCATGCTCTGCTGGTGGTGGTGTATATACGGGTTCCCTTTTTGTAATTATTTCTCTTTCCTCCCCACCACCTCAAGAAATTTTATCATGCGGCTCATTATCAGTATATACAAACAAACAAATAACAAGACCTTTAATGGCATCAATACACAAAATAAAACATATTCAGAAAAATCAAGGCAAATTCTGTAGATAGTAAAATTACTCTTGAGAGTAATTACTCTTGAGATAGTAAAATTACTCTTGAGAGCTAAAAGCGTTAAGTAAAAATCTGGTGACCATCTCTGTAATACGTGACTGTTGGTCACTAAGCAAATAGACTACTGTTTTGTGATCTCTTCTCTCTGGTTTCCTCTTTAGAATAGCTTCGATAAAAAGT
This sequence comes from Sphaerodactylus townsendi, assembly GCF_021028975.2. NCBI lineage: Eukaryota > Metazoa > Chordata > Lepidosauria > Squamata > Sphaerodactylidae > Sphaerodactylus > Sphaerodactylus townsendi. Next base: position 62,291,555 of record NC_059425.1, read on the forward strand.
GACCGTATGGGTGCCAAGTTGTTACAGAACGGGAGTACGTGTACTGTCGTTTCGGGATGCCCTGCTGAGCAGGAACAAAGTCTTTTGCATTTTGGGATATTTAGATATCTACCTTTAATATCGGCAGTTAGTAAAACATTTAATCAGGCTAGCATAAAGTATCAGCAGAGAGAAGGCGTTGTCAGATTGCACATGTACTTTGGTATAGAACAGGGGTAGAATTCCAGATGGTTCTCCAAAATTTCTATTCCCTATCAGCTCTGCTGTCAGCATTGCCAATTGGCCATGCTAGTAGGGGCTGATGGGAATTGTAGTTCCTGAACATCTGGAGAGCCACAGGTTCCCTACCCCTGGTATAGAACCTGGCTTGGGTGGACGAATGCCGTAGTACATTAGGGAGCAGATTCTTCTAGCACCTGCCATCAGCATCTGACCTTCAATGTCCAGGGTTCGCAGTTTCAGAACCCTAAATGCTTGAGCTTCCTCCAGCAGAAGAAGTTGGTCGAAAGAGATTCCAGTACATTTAATCTGATTTAAAATTGTGACTTGTCAAGTAGAATTTGAAATGGTCATTTAGCAAAGAGTATATCAGACTTCCCGGTGATGCTCTGAAGTGTAGGCGTAACCAGTATCTGTAGATGGAGAGCCAGACCTGTAAGGCAATTGTAATTGCACCGGACTCTAGGCAGAGAACTGGTAGATTATCAGTATATGCCTTTCATAATTTAGAGACTTTGTCCTTCATTGTACAACTTAAGTATACTTGCAGTGTGCATTCTTAGAAGGGCATGCACAGGACTTCAGTCATTCAGTCCAGGGATAAATGCTGTTGTATTAAGATGGAAGCTAGAGAAGTTAATACGTTACCTGAATAGGGAGTTGCTTTTCCTCATTCTTTCATAATTTAAAGTGTAATAAAGATTAATAGATGACTTGTAAACTACCATGTACATAGACAGTGCTATATACCTGATACAGTTACTAGTACATTAACAGTGCGTCAGTTATGCGTTTGGGATTCCCAACCAATGGTGGATTGGCTTTGGTGTCACAATGGGCCTGGATAAGCTGTGTAGTCTCTTTTTGGGTACCTCTGGAGAACTTTGCGGCTTTGATATTACAGCTAAGCTGGGAATGCAGTTGAGTGCAACAGATGTAAATCTTTTGCACACCATTTAGGGTAAAATATATTTTAAAAATACTGCCTACATGCCATGGTTTTTTTAATTGTGGTGATGAAGCTTGCTGTTGATATGCACAGCATACTTTTTATTTACAGTATGTGGGTGATACACATTTTGGCATACCTGAAATTTTTAAAAAATATTTGTTTTGCTTTGCTCAGAATAACTAGCCAGCAGTTATCTAAGACAAGCATGCAGTTCCCTATATCTGCTTCTCACAAATCGGTGATTTATTTTTCAGTAAAAATTCCTAAAGTACTAGCTATATACTAAGGCTCAATTTAGCATGTAACAGCGTAAAAGAAGAATGTCCCTATGATTGGCTTCAGCATATGTATTCAGTGAAAATACCTGATTGTGTTTTTCTGTGACAGCTCCTGATGTCCACAAAGCAAGCAGCTGCATTTCAGTATGTTCCTGTAAGGGCAACTTTGCACTTTAGAATCTTTATTTTGCTTTTCGAATACTGTATAATCCTGTAAATACTTCCCATCTCTGGATTATTATGATAAAGGTGGTGTTTATTAAAATGATAAAGCAGTATCAGTGTTGTCCTGTCTTCTGCAGACCATTTTGATAATTTGCCCTGGCTCAAGCAAAACAGCAGTATTTTTGGGTTAAAATGAGTCAAAGCTATTTTCTGGGCCATCTACTAATGATCAGCCAATGAAGCAAATATCTGGATTAATTTTTCAAGGATTCTGTGCAGTAGACAGTTTATAAGTATCCCTCTTCCATCTTGAAATAAAGAGAACATTTTCTTTTTTTTAATCTGTAAGGATAGTTATGGACTGTTCTAGATGCCATACAGGTAGCCCTGGGAAGTGGGCATAGTTATCTTTTCTTTGGTGTCTGACTACATACATGGGAGTCACAAAAGGTAACCAGCTTCCAAGATTTGACTAACGTGCCAGCTCAGCATGTGAAACACTTCTATCCAGAAGAAGAAGAAGAAGAGTATCATGAAAGCAAGCCTGAGAGAGCCACGCTTGTTTCATTAAAACCTGGGTTCTTTTCTCCAATAACTCCAACCAGCTGAGGTCTCAACGATTTTTATTGAAAAACAGAAAATAAAGAAATAAAACTTAGATGCAGTTAAGGGATTGCTTGGCTGGTTATGTCCCTTTTGGTTCTTTGTCCCCGTTCCGGGAACCCATGGCCCAGAGATGCTTCTCTGACCAGGTCTCAAGATGGAATTCCAAAACCTTTGTTTTCCCCTTCCCAGGAAAACTCTGTTCAGGCCATGAGGTAACTTAGGCCTTTGAAGTTTCATCCTAGCACCTCTGCATAGTTTCCTGTCCTCCCTCCAGGAGATCAAAAGGCAAAGATGCTTTTCACAGTCATGTGTGATTTTGCTAGTTTTACAGTACTATTCCATCACAAAGAGTTTGGAGTTATATCCCCCCTTTCTCTCCTGTAAGGAGACTCAAAGGGACTTACAATCTCCTTTCCCTTCCAACATCCCCCCCCACAACAAACACCCTGTGAGGTGAGAGAGACTGAGAGAGCTCTGAAGAACTGTGACTAGCCCAAAGTCATCTAGATGGCATGTGTTGGAGTGTACAAGCTATTCTGGTTCACCAGATAAATATCCACAGCTCAAGTGGCAGAGCGGGGAATCAAACCTGCTGTTAACGACTACACCACTACACCACGCTGGCTCTAGGTGCTGAAAAGCACACTTTGCTTGTACCAGCAGTTGAATCCAATGGGACCGCTCCAAAGCTCTGAATCTGATGCTGTAATTATATGACCAGTTCAATATATATTGATAACTACTATGGATAACAGAAGATGCCAGCCACAGATGCAGGTGAAACGTCAGGAGAGAATGCTGCTAGAACACAGCCATACAGCCCGGAAACCACACAGCACCCATATGGATAATATTGTTTGAGAGGTGATTGAGGGATTGGAGCACCTTCCTTATGAGGAGAGGCTGCAGCGTTTGGGACTCTTTAGTTTGGAGAGAAGACATCTGAGGGGGGATATGATGGAAGTCTATAAAATTATGCATGGGATAGAAAATGTTAACAGAGAAATTTTTCTCTTTCTCACAATACTAAAACCAGGGGGCATCCATTGAAAATGCTGGGGGGAAGAATTAGGACTAATAAAAGGAAACATTTCTTCATGCAACGCGTGATTGGTGTTTGGAATATGCTGCCACAGGAGGTGGTGATGGCCACTAACCTGGATAGCTTTAAAAGGGGCTTGGATAGCTTTAAAAAGGTCTATCTGGCTCCATCCCACCTCTGCCCTGCTTCTGCCCTCCCCGATGACCTGGAGGGCATTTTTAAAACTTTGTTTCAGACAAACTTTATTTTAAAAATAAGCCTCTCTCTGTAGGGAAAGGGGAGGGGAAGATAATATTGGTGAGATCTGTGACTTTAAGGCTGTTGATGGGTGAAGTTAAGAGAAGCAGCAAAAAGAGGCCAGCTGATACTTCAGTAAGCAGCTGTGGGGCAGGCACTGGACTGCCACCTTGTGTGTAAACAGAGAAATGTGAAGAGAGCCCCATGTGCAGAAAAGAGGTAAGCATTCTCTGTGTAATCTGCCATTAAGTTAGTCTTTCTGATTGCATACCATGTACACTGTCTTGCATGTCACTGTTGTTTTTTAGCCATCTCAAGGATGTTTGCCACTAGATGGAAGATATGGAAACCCAGATCTGCCCAGAATGCATTAGCATAACAACCAGACTCCAGATGAAGGGCAGCATCCAATCTGCCTGATAGTGATGGTTGGATGTGGGGACAGTTGGGCACCCTGATTGGGGCCCTACTGAACTAGAAAGGCCCTTATCCTTTCTGAACACTAATAATATAAGGAGTGTTTATTTTTATTTTATTTGTAGTCTGCCTTTCTCATTGGGATTCAAGGTGAACAGGATGGGATTTCCAATAAGCAATGCAATAGGATAGCAAAGCATAAGTATTAATGTGACATGTTAAATGATGCAAAAACTACACAGTAGGATCTTATAGTGAAAGGTTGTATGAAGTATATATTTATTCATATATTAGGTTTGGTAGACTGCCCACCCCTGAAGGGCTCTGGGTGGTGTACAAGATAAAACCAATAAACTTAAAATCACATAGATAAAAACCAAATTAATTAGATTCAGCAACAACAACGCAAAAAACGTAACTTCACATGGCAACCCGAGAAGTCTTCCTATCCCTCAGGGAGGGGACCGACACAGCACAAAACAGCTGGTGCGATGGTATGTGGGGGAGGCAATCAGCGACTAGCGCCCCCCCCCAAAGCCCAGTACATAAAGTAGTACATAGACCATAGTTGCTGAACTGTTTTGTCACAGTACATCCATATTACCTATGTAGAAAAGCCCTGTTTAATAATTCAGTTTTGTATAATTTGTGGAAAGTTGGGAGAATGGAAGCCTTTCTGATCTCATCAGGCAATAGTTTTGTATGTTTTTATGGCAATCTGTTCTTGCCATATATGTATTATGGTGGAGTTATGTGAACATATTTCTGGAAGATACAACTCTTAGTGCCTCCTTGCTTCCTAGTTAGCCTCCACATGAAGCTCTTCCAGTGTTAATTTTATGTGAATGTGTCTAGTGTGGCCTAAGAGTAGCACTTACATAGAAAAGTAGCTGAGAAACTGACAGGTTAGACCCTGTTTAGATCTTGCTTGCTATGAGCTCACTAGGTAACCTTAGATAGGTGACTATTTCTAGCCACAGCTGGAGGCTGAGGAATGTTGTAAAAATGGAAATTTCCATCGGTATTGCTTGCTTTGTATGACCTGGCCCCTTCCCTGTGTTATCTTACTGCAGTTTTGCATCTATTACACCATCTCCAGGCTAGAGTTATGATGACCTGCCTGATGGAACTATTACAGGTACTGCTAAGAACATATACATGGTGTGCAATCTGTAATAAACGCCAAGTATTAATTTTAGTGGCTTTAATACAAATGCAAGTTTTTGAAGTAAAGGGCATATCCCGCTTTGTGGTTCTTATGTTCGGGGATTCACTTCCCATAACATGAAATTGGGACAAAGTAAAAGCCAGAAAGAGCATTAAACAAACTAGAGGACCACAAAAAACAGTGGCATGAACTTGATGTACCCCAGAACTACAATCTAGAACAAAAAATGCAGAGAGAACGGGCATTTATTAACTCTTTCCAGGCCAAAAATGCCTCTGGAATAGCAAAACAAAAGCACAGAACAGTCCGGAACGGGCATTAAATGAACTACAGGACCACAACGAACAGTGGCATGCATTAGAGGCCCTCCAGAACTACTATCTAGGGGGGGAAACGCTGAGCCAACCTGCTTCTCTTATCCCATTCCAGGCCAAAATGCCTTCGGAGCAAGAAAGTAGTGTGGAACAGCCTGGAACAGTCATTAAATGAATTACAAAAAACAGTGGCATCCATTAGAGGCACTCTAGAACTACAATGTAGAACAAACAAACGAAAATAGAAATCCACCTTTTTTTTTGTGACCCTGTAATTTGTTTAATGCCCTTTCCAGGCCATTTTTTTTTGCTCCGAAGGTATTTTGGCCTGGATCGGAGTAAGAGAGACAGGTTGGCTCTGCATTTTTTGTTCTAGATTGTAGTTTTGGAGTGTCTCTAATGAATGCTACTGTTTTTTGTGGCCCTGTAATTCATTTAATGCCCTTTCCAGACCATTTTTTTGCTACAAAGGCATTTTGGCTCGGAACAGGATAAGAAAGGCAGGTTAGCTCTGTGTTTTTTGGTCTAGATCAGTGGTTCTCAACCTTCCTAATGCTGCGACCCTTTAATGCAGTTCCTCATGTTGTGGTGACCCCCAACCCTAACATTTATCCATTTTACAGATGGGCAACACTAATGCAGAGAGTCTTAGGCAACTCCTGTGAAAGGGTAGTTTGACCCCCAAAGGGGTCACGACCCCCAGGTTGAGAACCACTGGTCTAGATTGTACCTCTGGAGGGCCTCTAATGCATACCACAGGTTTTTGTGGCCCTGTAGTTCATTTAATGCTCGTTCCAGGCAAGGACATAGGTAAGGGTTTCCCCCCCGGGTTCAAATTCCCCCATTAAATGTCTGAAGCTCCGCCCCCCATTTGTGGTTTTTTGTATTTTTTACTGTATTTTTCAGTTTTTGGCCTGTAGGGGCGCAGCTTTTAAGCAGCACCAAATTTTCAGGGTATCTTTAGGAGACTCTCCTGAAGATGCCATCCAGGTTTGGTGACATTTGGTTCAGGAGGTCCAAAGTTATGGACTCCCAAAGGGGGTGCCCCGTTCCCCATTGTTTCCGATGGGAGCTAATAGAAGATGGGGGCTATACCTTTGAGGGTCCATAACTTTGGACCTCCTGAACCAAACGTCACCAAACCTGGATGGCATCTTCAGGAGAGTCTCCTAAAGATACCCTGAAAGTTTGGTACTGCAAGATTAACAATTGCACCCCTGACAGCAGGCACCCCCCAAATTTCCCCAGATTCTCCTTTTAAATCCACCCCCTTCGGCATGGGTTTAAAGGGAGAATCTGAGGTCCCCAGTTGAAAAATTGAAAGTGATGCTGTTTCAGGGTGGGGGACAATCCACCCCAAAACAGCATCACTTCCAATATTATTTTAACTGGGGACCCCAGATTCTCCCTTTAAGGTGAATTTAAGAGGAGAATCTGGGCTCCCTGGTTTAACCACCATTGAAAGTGATGCTGTTTTGGGGTGGATCCCAGCATCAAAGTGGCCACCCATGGGCCCTCCCCCGCAAAACTCAGATTTTGCGCCAGGCTCCATTTTCCCTAGCTACGCCTCTGCCTGGAGGGGAGGGCAGCAGGGACTGCTGGCTGCCGGTTGGGAGCCCAGTTGGAAGCCCAGCCGGTGGGAGGTGGGGATTCTTGAAGAGCTGTTTTTATAAGCACTGAGGCCGAGGGTGGGGCTTGGGGAGGCGTGGCCAAGCCTCCAGGGGTGGAGGGGCGTGCCCAGTGGTGGGATTCAAATAATTTAACAACTGGTTGTTTACAAGCACCATTTTCACAACCGGTTCTGCCAAAGTGGTGCGAACCTGCTGAATCCCACCACTGGGCGTGCCCCCCCAAACCCACCCCCTCAAAATCTATACCTACGTCACTGGTTCCAGGCCATTCTGGGCCTTTTTTGCTGTCCTGGAGGCATTTTTGGCCTAAAAAGGGGTAATAAATGCCCGTTCTCTCTGTGTCTTTTGTTGTAGATTGTAGTTCTAGAGTGCGTCTAATGCATGCCACTGTTATTTGTGGTCCTCTAATTCGTTTAATGCCCGTTGAGAGCCGTTCCGGCTTTTACCCCATCCCCAATACTCCTTTTTAAAATTCTGTCGTCTTAGGAACCTCCACGTAGCAATTGCTTAATAGTTCCTGGTGTCATTACACACAACAGCCACTAGATGGCGTAATGGCTTGAATAGCATTTGTGTGTGAAGGTGCGGCTGTTTCTGGTTCTCTAGATCGACTGGAAACGAGTAAAGTATACGCTTATGACTTTTAATCTTTTTTTTTTTTGAAAAGGGGGATAATAATTAAAATATTTCCTCCAAAACAGGAACACATTGATTTCAAATAGAAATTGCCAATTATTGTAACTGATCCTGAGATGGCCCTTTCCTTGCAACAATTTAGAAACCCTTCCCCCAGTTCAAATACAGCCAGCCCTTTTTTTTCCCAGAGGGCTATATCCTGAAGCATTATTATGCTCCTGTTTTTTTCCTAACCAGGCTCTTGGTCTGTGTGTCTAAAGATCCCAAAAGGTCTCCCGTTAGAGTTGTGTTTTCCTGCTGCGCAGGTTTGTAATATTTTTCTGTGATGGAAGATAGGCAAGACATTGTAAAGGTGAGTTAATCTACATTTTGCACAGTATTTTAATACTTTTGCAAGAATTGGTGGCCTGTTTAGAGTGCAGGAGAAAAATCTTTCCCATTCAACAGTTATCAGCACAAATAAATGAGTTTTCTGATTTAAAAAACAACAGAAGTGCACTTTGGATGTGTTCTGGCATATATAAAAATACAATTCATTTATTATGCATACCTTGTTTTGAATCACTGAAATGTTTTTTTTTTAAACTACATACTTATTCTTTCCTATACTTAGCTACGTATTTTGGTCTGAAGACAGCAACTTGTCCTTTAAAAATTCCCATCTCGGGTGAAGGCTAAGCCTGTGCCTGGTCATTCCTGTGACCACTGAGGAGGAAAGTCGCAACTGTCTTCATAGCCCCACCTGAGGTTTTTGTTTAAGTATGAAGGAATGTTGATCTTTAACAGATATATACAGAAGAGATCTCATTAATGTGGCAGCAGCATGGAGTGGCTTGGTTAATGGCTTTGTCTTGCTTCATATAGTTTGCTGGCGACCCCATTCTCTTTTCCATGCATGGACATTCTCAGGTTGGGGAGGGGTGTGAAAGACACTGTGCAATTGCTTTCCTTGCCTTTCCCTGCAGCTTGAGGTTCCATCTTAGGGGAAAGGGCAGCTCCCCTGAGTGTATAGAACTGTTGGAAGTGCTAAAGAAAACCACAAAGTGAGGTGGGATAGAAATTCCTTGGGCACCCAGGTACATCATGTAAATGCACACCCAAATATTGTGTCTACAATATTCCCTGTAGGAGTATTGTTTCTACAATGCTCCCATTATTGTTGTTGCTGTTAAATAAACTGCCCACTCCCAGATGGCTCTGGGCAGTGTACAACAAATCAGTGCATAAAATTACAATAAATAACAAATAAAACAAAATATACCCATATATTAAAACCCTTAAAACACAGCAGCATTAACATAACCTCCATTAGTCAACCTTGTTATGTTGACGGCGCCCGATCCCAAGGCCAGGAGGGGGTCGGCAGTGCCAGATAGAATATTACTTTGGCAGTGCCGGAGGTGCCATAACAAGTGGCATGGGGGCATCAGAGGGGGCAGGCAGTCCACAGCCAGCCTCCCCAAAGGCCCAGTGGAACAATTTGGGTTTACAGGCCCTGCAGAACTCAACAAGGTCCCCCAGGGCCCAAACAGCTGATGGAAAAGTGTTCCACCAGGCTGGGACCAGGGCCATAAAGGCCCTGGCCTGAGTAGAGGCCAGCCACATCATGGAGGGGTAGGGGACTGTCAGTAATTAGCCTCTGCAGATCGCAGAGGCCTACCTGGGACATATGGGGTGAGATGGTCAGGAAGGTTTGAGGACCAGGTTTAGTGAGGATGATACAATATGACCAATGTATTCAAAATATCCAAGATTTCTCTGCTCTTCAAATTTAATATTTTTAAAGTTCTTTAAAATTCTTATAGGTAGAAATTAACAAGACAGAAAAAAGAAACTGTTCTAGAGACTGGGAGACGAAACCAGATTATCCTACTATATAAAAGTCAAGCTGTGTTCCTGGCAACTCACTCCTTAAAGCAAATGACTCTGGGAGATGTAGTCCGGAGCAGTCGACTGGATTACACCTCCCACAATCCTTTGTCTTAATAATACAGTTGTCACCAATACGCCTTCCCTCTCTGCCTCCGAGAAATGCAACTCTTGGCCCCACTCACATATCTTTCCAAAAGCCTCCTGACAGTCTCCTCAGCTGGGTGAAGGCCTGCTCACAGTGGCTGTTTAAAAGACCTTTCTGGCATCTGCCAGACCTTTCTACCGCCCAGCATGATGCTGGTTCCACACTTGGGGAAGGGGGTGGGACTGCCCTGAAGAGGGACAAGCACCTTTCACAGCAGATGGGGGCATGTGCAGCCAGGCCTCTCCACTTCCAGGGAGGAAGGAAGGATGCTTCTAGCAGCAAGCATTCACTGCCAGGCCAGTGGCTGGGCCCAGTCAGACCTGCAAAAAGCACACAAACACCCTCCCAAACAATTTTCTAGAGTCCATTGTATTTTCGAAGGCTTTCATGGCCGGATTCAACTGGCATATGGAATATGTGTGATGGTTGGGTCTGGGTACCATCAACTGGGCCACACAGTATGCAGAAAACCAACTCACATACTGGTATCTACATAAAAACTCCAACCACCATCCACAACAGAAAAGGGGTATAATCAAAACTCTGACAGATTGTGCAAAATGAATTTGTGAACCTTACCTCCTCCCTGATGAAATCAATCATCTAGACTGGGCTCTGCGGGTTAATGGCTACTCCACAACATAAATCAGAAGAGCTTTAAGACCAAGAGAAACCCAGAGACTGAGGCGAAACAGCCTACCACAGGAAAAATATTTCTACCGTACATCAAGGGAATCACAGATCAAATAGGGAAACTGATGAAAAAACATAACCTATAAACCATCTTCAAACCTACCAGGAAAATACAGCAGATGCTATGCAGCAAAAGACAAGAGAGACTCCCTCACTTCTGCAGGAGTCTATCGCATACCCTGAAGCTGTCGAAAGGTCTACATAGGAACCACAAAACACAGCATTCAGACTCGTATTAAGGAGCACGAAAGACACTGTCACCTAAACCATCCTGAAAAATCTGCAGTTGCAGAACATGTCTCAAACAAAACTGGACATAACATTTTATTTGAAAACACTGAAATTCTGGACAATTCAGAAGATTACTTTGTCAGACTGCACAGGGAGGCTATTGAAATTCACAAACACCAAGACAACTTCAACAGGAAAGAAGAGACTCTGAGAATTAACAAAAATTGGCTACCAGTATTTAAAAACACCAAAAACAAACCCCAAGGGCATGCTAAGTTTATGAACAATAGACGCCACCCAAACACAGGATTTGCATTCACCAATACTACTGCTGCTGCAGGGCATAAAAATGTGAATCACTCCCTGGACTGATAAACCCCACCCACAATACAATACTATCAACCACATCTTTGCATAACACTTACTGATTGCTTCCCAACCCTGGGACATGGACAATATATACCCCACTAAACATTCCCTTCTCACAGGACACAGTGTGTAACAGACTTTCCTCTGTGATACACCTCTGAAGATGCCAGCCACAGATGCAGGCGAAAAGTTGGGAACATAAGAACATAAGAACAAGCCAGCTGGATCAGACCAAAGTCCATCTAGTCCAGCTCTCTGCTACTCGCAGTGGCCCACCAGGTGCCTTTGGGAGCTCACATGTAGGATGTGAACACAATGGCCTTCTGCGGCTGTTGCTCCCGATCACCTGGTCTGCTAAGGCATTTGCAATCTCAGATCAAGGAGGATCAAGATTGGTAGCCATAAATCGACTTCTCCTCCATAAATCTGTCCAAGCCCCTTTTAAAGCTATCCAGGTTAGTGGCCATCACCACCTCCTGTGGCAGCATATTCCAAACACCAATCACACGTTGCGTGAAGAAGTGTTTCCTTTTATTAGTCCTAATTCTTCCCCCCAGCATTTTCAATGAATGCCCCCTGGTTCTAGTATTGTGAGAAAGAGAGAAAAATTTCTCTCTGTCAACATTTTCTACCCCATGCACAACCCCCCACAACCAATCCATTGTATTTGTTTGTACAATGGGTTTTACTGCTAGTACACAATGGGCTTTACTGCTAGTACACATCATATTATATAAAAAATAAAAAAACATGATGGCTATTCTTAATATAAATTCTAATAACCCAACGTATATAAAGAGCGCTAAATGTTTTCTGTTACAACTTTCTAATTTTTTTCTCACAGAATAAGTTGTACTGACATATCATAATGTGATTTTTCATAATGTGATTAATCATTCGTCTGATTCCCTTTATACCCCTTTTGAATCATACACCAACACACCCACACAAATAAAATATATAAACGCTATGTTGATTGTGGGGGGTTCTTCTATGCTTCAAATAATTATTTTAACAGGAAAACATTGTGCAAAGTCCTACCACTGTATGTGTGGGAGGAATAGTTCTGTGTTCCCGTACTTTGATGTAGCTCTTTCTGACCCCTGGCAGGAACACTCGTAAAACTGCGGTACTCACATGGAAGATGTGCACTGGTTGGGGGTGGGAAAGAGGAGCGACCTCGCTCCTCCATTCTATTAGGCACGTGCCTCACTGCTAAGGGGAGATACCAACTTTATTCCATTTTCCCACCTCACTCCAGCTGATTGACCCTGTCATCTGTTTGTTTACACAGAACCCTTCAACCTTGGAAATGATCTTTCCAGGGAGGTGTCTGCAGCAAAGGACATGGGAAAAAGGAGGTGTCTGCAGCAAAGGACATGGGAAAAACTATGTTCATTCTGCAGGCAGATGGTAGAATATTGCCCAGTGTTTCTAGTTTTTGCTATAGCAATTTTCTAGTTGTTATTAATATGAGTCCTGTAACTTTTAAAATAACTGTATCTTCTTTTTGTAGAAGTACAAATTTGGGGCATGCTTCTCACCTCATGTAGAAGACAGGTATTTTGACAAATGAAGGACTGGGAAGCCTTGTTTACAGACTTGGGAGGCTATGAGGTGATAAGGGTCAAATTGGGACCCAGCCTTCACTTATTCTCAAGAGCAAGTGCATCCCAGTGTTGACATGGAAATTATCATTGGGGTTGTTGTTTTTTGCTTCACCCCAACAGGGTAATGGTTTTAATTTCCAGTTACTAATTTATAACAGTTGAAGTATCCCTATCCTATCTACAAACTTGTTCATACAACTTGGGGCATGAAACAGTTTGTCCTGAAGACATCGACTTTTGTCAAATAACTGTGAGCTAGCAGAATGGGACTCTGGTGCCCCCCTCCCCTTTCTGGCTGTAGTTCATGCTGTTCCTTGAAATGCTCCCCTGGGTTCACAGACAAGCCCCCCCACACATAGAACGGCATGAAGTACAGTGTGGGAATCTGCAGTAGGAGGGGGGAATCAGCAGAAATCACACACAGCCCACAATTCCATGTCTCACTTGATTATGTTTTCTATCTCATGAGCAGATGGAGGAACATGGTGGCCAACAGGAGGAAAATCAAAGTTCAAAAGAAAAGACTCCAAAAAGAATCATATACTTTGCAAGTGGTGAATGTCTGGAAGAATTCAGCTCAGAAGAGGAAGACCAAGAGGAGGACATCCATGAACCTGTAGACACTGTGAGGAATAGCATCAACTGGAGAGAGAGAATTAAATGTATCACGTGTCTCCTTCATGAGAAAAAGTGGGGAAAGGAGAAAGGCTTTCTAATTCTAAGTGTCTGGGGACTTGTGGTGTGATTGGAGAATGAGCGATGCTTCTGATGAGCAGCTAAAAAAATGTCTGCTACAACTTTAACAACAAAAATAATTAGCTCAGTTTTGTGACAAAAGAGAGGATGCTAGAGGAAAGCCTAGTGAGAATGGCTGGCCCACTGTTGGGAAGGCAAACCCAAGAAGCTGATTTCAAAGAACAGCCAACTGACTTTCATGAGGACCTTCAGAGTTCTGCTGACTCTTCCTGTCCCTGTCCCAAAAGCAATGTAGTGTCTTGGGGAAACTTCCTGTTGCTTATGTTCATCCCTGCAGCCACTGTAGCAGCTGCTGCTAGTCAGCGGCTAGGCATTTTAAGAAAGTGGCTTTTCCTTCACAGCAGTATTACATATATCATTGCTGGTGTAAAACTTAATACTTCAACTTCTTAAAAGAACAGTGAATGGTATCCTTGAGAGTTAAAAAGCTTTCACGTCCAGTTTGGCAGTTTTTGATGCCCAGAAGTGGCAGGCGAAGATCAAAGAGATGGTGGTGAAATTGGAGGGAAATCATGAAAAGTCTCTTCTCAATACCTGAGTGTAGTAACAGTGCAGTGGCCCCTCATACTTGAAAGGATAATGCTGTAATTGCCTTGGAAGCTAAATAAATTGCTGCATGTCAGTACTTTAGAACTAAAATAAATACTGACGTGCACTGCTTTAGAAGGAGTGTTGTAATGAATCCAAGGAATCAATGAGTGAACACACAGTATCAGTAATGGAGAAAAGGGGCAAGTCCTATATAGATTGGTTCCATGTGTAATGTAGACAAACCTGCAGAGGTATAAGAGCTATTCTGCCATCCAGCTTATCCTAACTCTGCCCTTTTGTTTCTTGACTTGGTGTAGGAATTTGACAACTATTAAGTGATTTATAGATTTAACTGGAGCAGGATAGGACTGCCTACCAAGGCCTGTCAAATTTTAATCAAAATATGGCGACACTATTCTCCAGTGCTTCACTCATAAGGACAAAAACCAGAAAGATTTTGAATTGTATGAAAGACTTTCTGTAGTTCAGGCTTGCATTTCTCAGCTAGATTTGAGCATTTAAGTGTAGATATAAAAGTCATATTTTGTATGTGCTTGTGGTAGTAAGGAAGCTTCTGATTCTGGCTTTGTTCAAGAGAAGGCATAACATATTCTTCTGTCGCTTGGTCAACAATGCAGTTTGCTGTCCAAATGTTGACCTAGAAGACACCAATTTGACTGGGATTAAAACTTCCTACAGGGAGTAGCTGAATTTTGGACAGAGGATGTGGGAATCTGGAACAAAGTGCAAGGGATATACTATTAACGTGAAGGAATGGGGCCAGCCAAAGAGGGGAGCCAAGGGGGCCTGCCGTCAGTTTTGCTTTTTATTGTCACTAAATCATTCTGACCTGGTGTTGCTAAGGAAGTGATGAAATTAAAGACTGATTGGATGGCTAAATTTCACACAGTTATTTGAACTGATAGTCACTTACTTGGCTGAAGTCTTCCAATTTGTATATAAAGCCTGAGTATGCAACCTCATTAATTTGGAAGCCCCTTTTGTTAGGCTGTGCAAACTTGTATTATGGTGCCTGATCAGTTATGAATGGGTCAGTACACTATTAGCTCCTGGGCAATGGTGGTGTGGAGAAGGAACTGGGCCCCCAGAGTACTGAAGATAGCCCTTCTTGGTCTAAAGGTCAAAATAGAATGGGATGTCCAGATAGTGGTACTGTAGTGTTGCAATATTTTATTGAATTAGATCATGGAGAAAAATGAATTCATTTATAGCCCATTCTGAGGCTCAAGGAGGCTTTTATCCCTTATTCATAGATGAGGCAGGAAAAAAAGTTATTCGTTTTAATATTGTATTCTTTTTCTACATCTTAAAAAATTTAAATTTCACTAGAAATTAACGCTCAGATGTAGTAGCTGTGATCTGACTTGTTCCCTTGCCAAGATAGAAATCTAATATCCCCTATTGCTGATATCCAGCTGCTGTGGGTGTGTTTCTCTGTGGTGTGACCTCTGTCTCTTTTCCACAGGCCAGTCTTTCTTGGGGTGCTTACCTGCAATTTTGGGCACTTCACATTGCAACAATGTCTTTTTTTAGTAAGTATGTGTTTCATTTTGGTTCTTTTGCAACAGTGGTCTGTTTGGTAGGATAAGAACAATTAGCGTATATTATTGAAGGCTTTCACAGCCAGAATCAACGGGCTGTTGTGCATTTTCTGGGCTGTGTGGGCATGGTCTGGTAGCTTCTGCATAGATGTTGGCAAAACATTAGGAGCAAAAACTACCAGACCACAGCCACACAGCTCAGAAAACCCACAACAGTCAATTAGCATATAATTGGCAGGAAAAACTCACAGTTATTCTGTAGCAAAGAAGGTTCCTTGGTCTTTTTTGGTGAGAAACTGTTTTCTTCCTCCTCCAGCAACCAGAGGGAAAAAGGCTTGTGTCCTTCTTTGGACATCAGCCATATCAGTTAAGTATAGAACAGTCCATGACACCATACCTTATGATTTATGGCCAAATCCAGCCCTGATTTGTCATGAGACAACTGTTGATAAGCTGAGACTTCACTTGAGGTCTGCTCAAATGGTATCTGACTTACCGTAGCAATGACAAGAACTGAATGATCACCTGTTGTAATGTTTTTATCCTCAAAATGGGGCTCCAATTGCTTTCTTTCGCCTTCCAGCTTGTGAATTTCTTGGCGGAAAATTAGCTACATTATTTGGACTTGACCAACCCAAATATCAGTATGCAGTAGACGAACATTACAGGAATGAGAGAATGGTAAGCACTGTATAGCCTGGTATGGATGGAGCTCTGATGTGTGGTAGCAGGCCTCCATCTCCAACTGTGCCACCCTGCCTGTATACATGTAAATACAGCAAATATTACAAAAGTTCCTTAAGTTTCCAGTACCTCCTCCTGCAAAGGGAAGCAACCAAGGTATGTGCTGCCCCTTGAACTTCTCATTACTGAGAAAAGTGGGAAGCACATAACACTGGTGGATCTACTTACTATCCCACTGTGCTGGATCAGCTGAGTCATCATTCAGTCAACTTAGTCATCATTTAGTCAAGCTGTCAGTCATTCATTAATATTGCTTCTGCTTCTGGAGTTCAACTGTCTAGTCCAAACTTCTGTACAGTGCAGAAAATCCAAAGCTACAGCATTGCATGCCTTGTCAACATTTACTTTATAGTTGGATCCAACACAAAGACCTTGTGAGGTCCACACAAAGATCTCTCATTGTCCTGGCTCTCCTCTCCCTCTGGCAGTAATTTCCAATCTTGAGAAAACGTATTCTTGGGGTTTGAAAACTGTAGTGGAGAGGGAGGGTGTGTGAAATTCCTGCCTTCTGCCTCATCCATCAGTGCAAGCAGCAAAAGGAAGTCCTTTTGCCCTCTCCCACTGCAGTGTCCCAACCTACATGGATCTTGCTGGGAAAGGGTAGGGTATAGTGGTGTGATTCAGCAGGTTCACACCACTTTGGCAGAACCGGTTGTTAAAATGGTGCTTGTAAACAACCAGTTGTTAAAGTATTTGAATCCCACCATCAAAACTGGTTGTTAAATTATTTGAATCCAACTACTGGTAGGGTATAAGTAAAATGAAGCAAAAATAAATTTTCTTGGAGTCAGAAATGGCTGTGGTGGTGGTGGGGAATCAATAAGACTGGTAAAAGTCAGCACTTTCCCCTGATGTGTTGTACGATCTAACCCCATGTTCATGGCTTCCAGGCCTTTTTAGTTCAGACATATGGTTGTATTGTGGGACTGAAAGCTGTCACTTTATTATAAGGGAATGCATTCAGATATACCTGAGGTGAAAATATATTTGGCATCCCATGTATATCAGGTAAATATACCAGAATCTTCAGAGGCATGTCATGGTAACATGTGTTTCTCTGTGTGATACAGTGTGGAGTGATTGTGTGGTGGGGTAAATAGTTTGTCTTCCCAGCGCAGATTGGCACATGTGTCATGGAAAGAAACACATCTTACTGTGACATTCCTCTGAAAATGCTAGTCCTAGATGCGGGCAAAATGTTAGGAAGCAAAAAACCACCATACCATGTCCACAGGAAACACACAACAGCCAGTGAATTGGTAATGTACCGTAAATAAATACCGATCCTTCCAGAATAAGAGTTCATTTGAAGAATTTTATAGACAATACACAGACTCTTCAAGTGAGTTCTTATTCTGGAACTATCAGTCTGGGTATTTACGCTGAGACTATGTGTATATTAACCAGGCAATGTATAAAATTACCTATTAATGCTGTCAGTCTTTATGCAAAATAGTAATGCATAATAATAATAGTAGTAGTAATAATAATGAACTGCCATCAAGTTGCAAACAGCATACCCTGATCCCTTGGGATTTTCAAAGCAAGAGATGAGCAGAGGTGGTTTGTCATTGCTTTCCCCCTGCACAGCAGCACTATTTTTTCTTGATGGTATCCCTTTCAAATACTAACCAAGGCTGACTCTGCTTAATTCTAACAAGCTTTGACTAGTTTGGACTGTTCAGGCTGCTTTACTGTGTATGTCTGATCTCCTTCAATTCACATTAACCTCAACATATATAAACAACAACAGTTATCTAGTTGTTACCTTTTACGTAATTTAAAAAAAACCTTGTGCCTGAATAAGAATTTCTTACATGTCACCATCACTTGCCTCTTTTAAACCATTACCTAGCTTTGTTTGTTTGTTTGTTTGTTTGTTTGTTTGTTTGTTTGTTTGTTTGTTTGTTTGTTTGTTTCTTTCTTTCTTTCTTTCTTTCTTTCTTTCTTTCTTTCTTACTTACTTTCTTTCTTTCTTTCTCCTTTTAAAATCTGGGATGTGTTTTAGGAATTTGAACATGATGACGATGGTGAAGAGATGCTAGAGATGGAGAGAGCTGCACCACCAGATGAAAAACAGCCTCTGGAAATGCAGAGTCTAGGATATGGGTCCCTTCGTGGCAAACATGCATCCACATTTTGTCAGAGAGACACTTTTGCAAATGTCACTGAATGTGAAGAAGGTAGCTTGGCAGATCAAAAATGTAACCCAGCACCAGTAAAATAATAGCAGTGTTGTGAGTCACTATACTTGCCTTGCCAGCAATGTCTGTTCGATTAAAAGGAAAAGAATAAAAATTAAGCTACTCAGGAAGTAATGTCAGGATGACATTAAAGCAATGGTTTTTTAACTTTGTTTGAAGTTTAGCAAGAATTTCTCAATGAGAAGATGAACAATAGCAGATGAACTTTACTAAAATATCATTTCTCACTACTGTGCCTCATATGTTGTATAGCTTCTAAGACATGTTGAATTATGTTTTAAGATTCAGTCTCAGTTTGGTTAGGATAAGAATGAGATTGAGGAGATCGGCTCACTTCCTTCTCCCAATGAACTGTGTGCACCCACATGTCTCTGTGAACACAGGGCTTCTCCAGAGGACAAACTGATAGGCAAAGGCAGAATTTTTTAAAAATGACTACAATAAAAGGAGAAGGTTCTCTTCTTGCTAGAGTTGGCCACAGGATAATGCAGTGATTGCGAACCTATGGCACGCGTGCCAGAGGTGGCACACGGAGGCCTCTTGCTGGGCACGTGAGTGCCGAATCTCCCCCTCCCCCTTCTTGCCCTTCCTTTGCTCCTTGGTTGGTCCGTCAGAGGCGCCAGAAAGGGCCTCTGAGAAAGGGTGGCAGAGAACCCCACTGCCTTCTGGGGCATTCCCTTCTCGCACTGCCTTCTGGTGCGTTCCCCTTGTTCCGCACTGTTCTATCTCCAGAGGCCCAGAGCAGGAGGACAGGGGAGCTCCAAAGGAACGCGAGGTGAGGCCACAGGGTCTTTGCAACTGAGTGGCTCGAGCTGTCCTATGCGGGAGGGGGCTTTCTCCCGAGCAGCTGCTGCAAGGCTTTTATTGGGGGGGCATTACTTCCTCTATACCACTCGCGACTCACGAGCAACTCCCCCGCCTGGGCAGGCTGCCTCGGAGGGCTGCCCTGGAGCAGCAGCCAACAGCTGGCAGGGCAGCCGCAGCCGCTCCCATAGGTCCCCCACACGCTGCCGCTGCGGCCTCCCCCTCTGCCGCCCGCTTTCTTCTCCAGGCAGGGGACTGGGTCTTCCCCCCTGCGCCCGCCACTGCTCGCCTCCTGCCTGCATGCCTGCTCTGCTGAGTCTGCTGCCTCAGGCTGCAGCACTGAGTCGAGCAGACTCAGCAGAGCAGGCACACAGGCAGGAGGCACTGGCGGTGGAGGCGAGCGGCGGCAGGTGCAGGGGGAAGACTCGGGCCGGTCCCCTGCCTGGAGAGGAAAGCGGGTGGCAGAGGGCGAGCGGTCTGCTGCGGCCAGGAGAGGCGGCATGTGCGTTGGAGCCAGGAGGAGGGAGGCTGGGAGGAAACCTCAGTATTCAGGTTAAAATGTATTGGCACTTGGCGACACATAAGTAGGTTTTGAGTTGCAGTTTGAGCACTCGGTCTCAAAAAGGTTCGCCATCATTGGGATAATGTGTATGCGCATGTGAAAGAGAACCATGGAAATGTGACATCATCCTCTGTATAATATATGAATTTTATACTTTGCAATAGTTATCAGTTTGGATATTTGTATGGTAGGGGGAATGTTGTACTGAAATTGTGGCTGAACTTGATTTGAATTAATAAATCAGGTTATTCTGTTAAAGGAAACCATCTCTGCACATGGTGTCAGATGTAGCATGGTATGTTATGTGTCCAGCAGCATGATAAATCACTTAGCTCTGTTTTACCAACTGCCAATAAGATGATAACTTTTAGAACTTCTAAGTAATGGCTTCTTATACTTTTTCCACAGTCTCCTTCCTTCACTTCTTATCCTACTTCTGGGACTAAAAAGTACTCTCTTGTCCTGCAGCAAACAGAGGCAGGAATCAGAGGAGGTTGTGGCCACACTGACTTTCGTGGGTGTAGAGCTGTTAGAAATGACAGATGCTATCCTTGATTGCAGTCTGTCAATCTGTTGTGCCCCTGAATGCACCCAGTTGCTCTGAAAAGGAAGTTATTATCGTCTGGGAAAAGATGTATTTAAAAACACTTGTGCTATGGAAAAATTACAGGAATACTTTAATTTTTATCCTCACAACCGCTAACATACATTAAAATCACTAGTTTACATATAATAGACATGGAATGGGGGGGTTGGAATTTCCTCTTTTACCCTTCATCATAAACATTTATGGAAAGATCCTCAACATGCATATGAAATGTGTCTTCAAAAATAGTCACACACCACTTTCTGATACTGGTCATCCCTAATTAATTTGAGAAGATCAACCCATTTTTATTGGGAGATTTTTACTGTCTTTTTCCACAAGATGGCACTGCATAACAAAATTCAATTTGACAGTGTTCTAAAGTTGCCCAAAAGAGGACTTTTTTGTTCTGCCATTACATTTGTTCAGAAAGATAAGTGAGCAGGAAAGTGGAGGAGGAGGATTACTGCTGTTTTCAGAAGTTATGCTTAGCTGGCTTGTTTGCATTGGCTATACCTAAACGTAAAATAGATTGTGTTATCTTTCTACCTTTCACAAGGAAAACAACTTACTGCTCTTTGGTAATAGTACCGATCAGAGATGAGGCTTGAGGTGATGTACCTCACACTTCCATTGTGATTAGGACCCTCCTTTTCATTCACCACAAGCCTCATAAGGAGGGAGGGAAGTGGCAGCCACACCCCACAGGAATACTTTAATTTTTATCCTCACAACCGCTAACATACATTAAAATCACTAGTCTGCATATAATAGACATGGAATCTTTGCCTTCAGCCCAAGTTCAACTTTAGAAATTCTTCCCCCTCTTTCTAAAAACAAACTGCAATATATGTAATGCCTTTTATTCGGACTGACTAAAAATCTTTGGGCTGCAGCTTTCATTTCCCTCTTTCTGATTCTTATAAATCTTATAAACAGTTCTCCACAATCATATGTATGTCTTAATCCCCTTTCTCTACCTTTCTGGAACAACTTGTTGCAGACAGAATACGTGGATGCTAATATAACAAAGATAATATGTTTATTGCTTTTTTTCAATGCAGGAGATCCTATGTATTTTATTTATATTTTATTCAATTTTTAATATTACCCCTCCCCTGCTGGGCTTGAAGTGATTGCCAACAACAAATACAAATCATCATTCAGTACAATAAAATAAAATTCAGAGCTAAAAACTGTATATTATCTATACACATACATCTAAAATTGGTTAATGGCAATACAATTCGATTTCCAATAAAATTAATCAGCATATCAGGAGGGGAAAGGGGGAGGCCAAGCTGGTACTACTGTTGCTGTCTCAATCATATGCCTGGAGGAACAGCTCTGTCCTGCACGCTCTGTGGAACTGCATCGCAGGGCCCTGGCGAACCTTTGGCATGCATACCAGAGGTGGCACTCAGAGCCCTCTCTGTGGGCACGCGCACACAGAGTTCGTCATGTAGGGGGAGTGGAAAATCACACACACACCCCACACACACATCTAGGCTGGCCTTGCTTCTGAGTAAACCCTCCTAGGGTCGTGATTCACCCATTCAAAGTGTTGCACGGTTGCTTCACCAAGCTTACTCCTGAGTAATGCACGCCTTGTTTTGTAGCCCCATTTTCTTTCAATCCCTTTACAAGTCTGAAAGTCTAGAAACTGCCAGGTGTCTGTAGCACAGAGCAAGACAATGAAAACTTATTTTAACAGTATTATGGCTTGAGTCTTATGAGTGATAATCACCCCTTCAGCTTGTTTCTATTCCCTAAGGAAGCATCAGAGTAAAGAAACAGCCTGGCATCCACAGGAATAACATTTGACCTGGAGTGTGGCATAAGCTGTATGTTAGGAATGCCATTTCAGATTTTGGGGGTGAGGAATTCCTGCAAAGCTCTTAATGATGATCAAGACCAAACTACCATAAAAATGTTAAGAGCTTCTGATGTGATTATTTTCTGCTTTTTTATACTTCAGTTTCATAGTACTCATGTTTTCTGTAGAGATGGCCAAAGATATAGCAATGTCTGATACAATCATATCTGGATTGTGTGTGTATATGTATGTATGATTTTTATTTCTTTAAACATTTATATCCTGGTTTATCTCCTCAGACTCAAGCAGTCAACAATGCAGCATGAGGCTGCAAGCAAATAAAACATAACAGTCCAATTAGCAGTATTTTAAAATGCACAGATTAAAAACACGCAGTATTTTTTAAAAGGCAGATTAAAACCGAGCAGAATCAAAAGAATCTAGGTACCTGATGTATTTTATTCTTTAGTGTACTTTACCTGTTGTTAAGCAGTGGAGGAAAATATTCTGTTTCGGATAGAGATGTAGGATATTCCAGTGATTTGACAAAGGGACGTCAGGGTTCCTGAATTTATCCTAGTTCACACAGACTTCATCAAACTTAATTTTTGTAAAATTAATTTTTGTTTGAAAACCTGGAATAGAGTTCTTTACATATTCATAAATTACCTTCTGCAGTGCCTAGAACATTTAGATCCTTAATATACATTAGTAATGCTATGGAATATTCATAGAGCAGAAAGCTCACAGGAGATTAGGAACGTGTTTGAAGAAGGCTGTTTAGGAATGTTGGATGAAACCACTCAGATCCTATTATCCTTACAAACCAATTAGCTTCCCTGAGCTGAAGCTGGTTAGTTCCCTTCCTATATGCAAGACAGAAAGATACCACAGCAGATACACTGTCCCCATCCTCCAAGGAGCAATAGTCCTGCATCATTCTTGCATATAATCCAAAAATCACTTTTTCAGTGAATTTCTCCCACGCTTCCAATTTACTTAGTCATAGTGTAGAAGAAGTTGAGACGCAGAAGTATTCTATACAATAGTCTATCATCTCTGGAACTCTTTATCTTTGAAAACTTTTTCTGATTGATTCCTCTTTCACTGTTTGCAGGTCTTTGGTTCTCTTCACTTTGTTTTTTCTTCATATCCATATTTTCTGTCTTTGCTTACAACTGTATACAGGAATGTTTTAAAAAATCCTACTGATGTATCTATATGGCCATTGTTTTAAAAACTGCAAGTCTGAGTGACTGTGTGGCACTCACTGAAATAAATGTAATATTTAACATATAGTTTAAAATAACCCAACTGACAAGTGCCCAGAAAATTGCCATTTCAGTAAGATTAGCTAACTATCAGCACAAATAGATGCATGGCATTATTTGCAAAGTGTCAAGCACAGATTGTGCTGCTTTGCTATGAATTAAACAATGTCCCTTCAACTGCAGCCTGCATATACTTACTTGCATGCACATCCCATCAGACAAGGTGAGATTTACTTCTGAGTAGGCATACATAAGGTCAAATTGTATAATCCCTATTGTATGTTGTAATAAATCAAGCAGCATGCAGTGACATATAAACCAGAATGTAAAATGTTAAACCCTCACAGAGTCTAGGAGTATAAGTGACAGGCTGGGAGTGGATGAAATTTTAGAGACTTAAAGCTTCCGATAGGTTTTGAGAGGAGGAGTTCCAGAGAGAGCAGATGTGTTTTAGTGTCTGGGGGAGACCTGTGGCTTTGGCAGGAAGAGAGAGTATTGGGAGAGAAAGAGTCCCTAACCCTAGCCAGGAAGGAAATTTACCTCTAGGGATAGAAGAATTCCTAGCCCAAGTTCTTGAAACAGAGCTAATCAGTCTTCTGGACAGCATGCGTAGAACTGAGGGATCTGACAGGGAAAGTGATTGTGTCAGAGAGAGGCCATTCTCTTGTCAGTCAGGGTAAATCACACTGCATGTGTGAGAGAGATTTCCCATTCTTAGTTCTGTAGCAGGATTTACTTAAGACACTGAGGTAATCCTAAAGTTTGAAAAGTCTGAAAGGGAAATGAGTTACAAAATACTCCTTTCTATATAGTTAACAAGGCACCAGAGTTACCGAATGAACCTCTGGGTGCTAGCTTGAATATAGTCTGTAGAACAGCTTGGAAGTCTATCATATTTTACAAGCATTAAGACCTCTGTGGCAAACTGACATCTTTTCTAAAAGCCAGTCACTGTCTGTGCTGAACTTTGAAAACACCTAAATATCTGTTCATAAAAAATGCCTCTTTCTATGCTGACAATTCCTAAGTCACCTAAAGTTGTTAATAAAATTCTACAGTTTACTTGTTCTACTTTTAAAAAGGCTTCTTGCGTGGTTATCTGAGGTAAAAAAAAGAGGGAGAAGTGAAGGAAAGGGGGGGGGAATCACTTCAGTTCCCAAAGCTGGTTCGGTGAAATATTTATTTTGAAATGGAACAGGTGGGACAACCAAAGAGAACCTCTCCCCCCCCCAGCCCCCGGCTAATATATACACATAGAAAAGCTGATCAGTGAAGAAAATAAGACCTTAGAAGATTTAGGAAACATTAACATTAAATGTTAATCATTAACCGCTGGTTTTATGTATTTTAAGATGTTTTATTGATGGAGCTCATATATTGTGTATTGGATCTGCTCCTGCTTAATGTTTTATGTTTCATATTGTGTTGTTCACCGCCCGGAGCCCTTCGGGGATCGGGCGGTATAGAAGTTGAAAGAAAGAATAAATAAACAAACAAACAAACAAACAAACAAACAAACAAACTGTCTTCAGGTATTGGAATGTGGAAGAATTTTCCCCTTGTGATCCCCACATACACATACTGACTTGGTGACCTCATTATAATCAGTAGGATTTTCTTCCCAATACTTGTGTTCTGATAAGGATGTAAGAGTTTGTTTTCAGGAGTACACATTTGTTTCATGAATACATTAATAGCTAAAATGTGGTTAGGATCAGGAAATAATGGCCTGTTCTCAAGGACACACATTTAGTTCTGTATAGTCTGGGTTAGCTAAACACAGAATTAGGTTAAGTGTCTTTTGTCAGCACTTTTTATTTATTTACTCAGTAGTAACTACCATATCCTGGATCTGTACTCTTGCAGTGCAATCCTGTGCAGAAACCCATTGAAATCAGTTGGCTCAGTGAAGTGATTCTGCATAGGCTTGCAATGTAAATCACTAAAATGGACTAGAAGCACTATCCTAATTGAAAAGACAGCAGAATACCTTTGAATTATAGACTGGGTGAGCAAATGTTGTTTGAAGTGTGGTAAGGGATAACAATTCAGGTTCTGCTCACAAACTTGTAGGCATATGGGCTTTCCATCTTGCTCTCCAAACAACTTTTTCTTCCATACCGTCTCACCTTTTTTTGGTAACCTTTGGTTCTAGGTCACACTAAAGAAACCAACCTCCAAGCAGGGCTTGAAGATCTGGAATTTACAGCCAGCTCCTGGGGGGGGGGGGGGGGGGAGGAAAGGTGGTTTGGGAGTGCAGAATATGTGGCATTACATCCTACTGATGTCCTGCCTCTCTCCCCAGGCTATAACCTCAAGCCTTCAGACATTTCCCAAGCAAGCCAAAATTGGCAACCCTACTTACCTTATCACATTTCAGCACATCTTAATAATTTTTCTCCAGTTCAGCTACTCACAAACAGGTAATCTAAAAATATACAACAAATTCAGTCTATTCAGCTGTCTTTAATCTCCAAACATAGTGTGGAAGTTAAAGAACTCAATAGAAAAATGGAAAAATTCCAAATATAACCAGCCCTTGGAGCTATAACTTACAATAAATTTAGTCTTGGAAATCAACTAAACCTCCAAATGCATTCTGACTCCCATCCTCACTAACAGCATTTATTCAGTACAGGACTTTAATTAATCTTCAATGTATGTTCATGAAAATCATTCTTCACTCGTAGATTTTTAAAAGAGATGCGATGAAATTATCCTTTGAAGTATGAGAACCTCCAGGCTAAGTAAGAGATCTTCTGAACCTGTTACAAAAATATTTTTTAAAATTATCCGATACATTTTTCAGGTTCAAAAGAGAAACTATACAAAGTAAGATATTCACAGAATGGGACCTAAATTCAAATCATCACTTGTAAGAGCATGTTCTCAGTAATGCTCTTTCAATGGCATCTTCATGCACTTGATGAAATGAGCCCTGGTTCACCAAAGTTTATGCCATTTTTTATGAATATGCTAGTTTTTTAAGCAGTTTTTAAGGAGTTGCAAGATTTGTTTTTTTGGCTGCAGCAAATTAACGCGAGTGAACAAGACAGACATTCAAACATGTACTTCGTGTCCCGGTGCAATACTCCGCTCATGTAAATATCTATCTTAAATCGGGTATATGGATGAGATCAACTTTTAATAATTTGGAATTATTCAGATCCACCAACACCCACAACTAACAGGAAGATCTCCCACAAGAAATGAAAGCTGGGAAACTGACTCTACTATTGAAGATGTGTACAACACAAAAACACAAACATCCGCATGAGATCAAATGTTCAACTACTCCCGTTTGCAACAATGCTCTGATATATTTATCAAACGACAGAGAGACAGAACAGATTCCCAGCTCAGTTATGCTGTTTTGGAACGTGGGAGCTCGATGCAGTCAACCAAGTCTACTAATCGTGGCTAGACTTTTCCTTCACAATATTCCTATTGAAGTTTTTTTTTTAAAAGCTGGGTTTGTTAGTCGGCATTATAAACCACCGGCTGCTATACCAACGCTTAGCGGCATTAGAAATCGGGACCCCGCCACACTGAAGATGGCGGCGCGGTTTAGCCACGCTCAAGATGGGGCTAGTCTCAATAACCGGCCCGCCCCCTTTTCCTTCCACTCTCCGTCTCCTTCATGCCTAGCCGCTTTCCCGGCAGTGATTTCCGGAGAGAGAGAGAGCCCGTCCCATAGTAACTGAGCTACGTTTGGGAGCCCCTAGAAGGACCACTCACTTCCTGCCCCACAGCCATAACGGGGAGAGAGCGGAGACAGGCGAGGCAGCAAAGTGAGGAGGAGGAGGAGCAAGGGAGAGGAAGCTGAGCTCCACGCGCCCCCCTCCGGAGAGCCGGGCAGGTACTGACTCAGTCCCCTTCTTCACTGGGGCCCCAGGGAGGAATTGGGGGGAACGAGAGGGCAAGTGGAGACGGCGGATGCCCCCTTCCCCCGTTCTCCGGGTATTTGGGCAGGTAGGGAACCGCTCTTTTCCTGCCGGACTTCGAGAAGGCCCAGCAAAGCTCAAATACTCCTAGAGTCGCTGGACCGGACCTGGGTCTCCATTTGCACTCTTTTGGGAACGTGATTGATTTGGGGCTCATTTAAATGCGGAGTCGGGCTGTTTGAGAAGCATCAGGATGGCGGGAGTCCCCGAATGAGTGTTATTTTAATAATATTAAAGTAAGTGTAGAACATTTTAGTGGAGACATCAGAGGGCATCTGCCTTGTGTCCTTGCCCAGTAGCATCTCCTCTTTGGACTAAACGTGGCAAGTCCAATTTGATAGCATTTCGTAAGTTAAAGCAGCTGTTTTTCAAAGTGTGTAAAAATTTCCTGCCTCTACTCCCTTTGAAAGTCGCACCGTGTTAGTTGGCCAGCCTGCTTGCATTAGGTCTTTGCATCCAGCGCTTGTTCTCTTTCTGAATCACAAAGAGACTGCTGAGCAGTCTAATACTTCACTAATGATTTTAGGGACAAATTTAGATGCTAAAAGATTCTTCCTACCATTTTTACGGGTCCACAGAGCATCTGTGCTCTGCTAAGGAAAGGTGTGTTTTTGTAAAGGAAATAGAATTGTACGATGGCATACTTAGAGCAGCTCCAGTTGGGTTCTGTCGTGTGCATTTTCAGGTGCAGGAAATTATTCAGGTGAATTCTGGTACTTCTTGACTTGGGACAGGCTTGAGCTGATGTCACGCTGCGCAGTCATCAGAGTCTGTGCTGTGTGACTTGACCAAACTTGGGAAAAAGGGTTTGGGGAGGCATGTTCTGAGGATTGGATGCAAAGAAATGTTGATTCACAATCTTCTGTCAGGACTAGGCGTCTCTAATTTTGAAGTCATCTAGGGGAGTCTGCCACTTTATTACGGAGAAATGGGAAATGTGCCATTGATGGCTCACTCTGTGCCTCAAAGGAGATGCTCTTATTTAGTTATTAACTTCTGACTGAGCCTGTGTTGAAAGATTTCCATTCTTGCATATTTGAATTATGTATTAAA
This sequence comes from Sphaerodactylus townsendi, assembly GCF_021028975.2. NCBI lineage: Eukaryota > Metazoa > Chordata > Lepidosauria > Squamata > Sphaerodactylidae > Sphaerodactylus > Sphaerodactylus townsendi. The sequence continues at coordinate 62,319,973 of NC_059425.1, forward strand.
ATTCTTCCAGGTTGTTATACCTTGTGTATGCATAAACACACAATCTTCTTAAAAGTGTTTTTATACCTAAAGAACATAAGCAGGGTGAAATCGTTCAGGCAATTGAAGGGCTGAAGGAACACTATGGTTTGTCTAGCCTGGTGGTCTTCAGCCTTTCCAGACTAAGGAGTCATTGGGACTTTAAGCATATAATAGGAAGTTGTACAACTATCAATGACACTTAATGTGAAAAGAGGGATCTCATTTGCCAAGGCAGGACCATGGGAAGCATTAAACAAAACCTGGAGTTGGGAACCACAAGTCAAGTATGAGGAGCTGTGCCATAGCCAGGAATGAGCCAACAGTGAATGCTAGAGAGGAATCCATTGTGAGGGCATGATTTCCTGTCTAATGTTACTTCTTGCTCTAAGACAAGTCATCCTAAATTTAAGGAAGGGACTTTACCAAATAACTATAGTAGTTTCAGAATAAACATTAGTGTAATAAGGTACTTTATATTGCTTCTCCTAGCTCACTATATATTTAGACTGGCCACAGCTCTCCAGGGCTTTATTTGCAGATATTGCTTAGGCCTGCTGCCAGGAATCTTTTAACTGGAGGTGTCTGGGAATCAAATATGGGACCTTCAGTGTGCAAAGTGTTTGCTTTAGGCTTCTCTCCTGTAGATTAGCAATAGCTTTTTTTGATTGATATTCTTATGTGCTTAACAAGGATCTGCTATACCAGAATATTTACATTCTTGTGCTAAGTATGAGTAAAATGCAGTGAGAGCTTTCTTAACTTTAGTCATAACATTTATGCAACTAGACTACTGCTTGTCCTAGACTGTTCAGCTTTTACTGAGGACATCTACTAAATAATCTGTAGTGAAATCAGAGACAGCAAATGCTTTTCCTACTTCTTTGTTAGTTTGCTTCAGGTGTGAAAACAATGTTGGGTTTTGTTAACGTTGTGTTTTTGAGGGAGCATGGTCTACAACATGGACTACATCTTTGGCATAGAAGACACTGAGGCTGGGTTCAGTGTCATTTCCCAAATATACCAAGGCCTGAGGTTCACATCACTTCTACTGGGCTACTTTAGAGCATTGAAACCTGCCCCTTGAAAACAATGCATCCACATCTTAACCATAGTAATGCCATCATAAAGCATTATTAAATATGATCTTCTTGCTCATCTGTGTTTCCCAATAGGCATTTCACAAGACCACACTGTGGGTTTCTCAAGCTGAACATTTTTACAGTTAAATGTATTTTAATTTATCAACGAAATAACTTATTGATTACATATGGCCTTGCCCGGTTTGTTCCTGGCAGTCACTTAAGAGATTTACACTTGCAGAGACCTACCACCAGACATTTAATTTTTATTCAAAAAAATAAGAATCTCTAGCTTGTGAGATACAGGTGATTTTTCTATTATATTCAACTGGTCTGAAACGGCATTAGGCTGTCAGTGAAAAAAGAATGAAGGAGATAATCTCAGAATAAATAACATGAAAGCTTTTTCTATGCACATCCTATATTTGAGACATGGACAACACAGATTGCATTTTAAAGGGGTATCTGGAAAGAAGCACAAATTCCAATTGACAATACTGATTTTCAGATCATTATCTTACTGCATTAGGCATTATTTTTCTCTATCATGTAAGCCATTTTCAAAATATTATGCTCAGCATTCTGTTTGTCTGTCCCTGGCTAGTTAAAACTAAAACCTTTTGGCTGACAAACCTGGGGTTTTGCTACAGGACAAAACATCAGAAGATGGGGAATTTTACTGCATTGTTTTAAATTCTTGTGATGGTTTGATTCATACAATTACAAATGGATATAAACATGATAAAGCTAGATGGTTTAGAAGGGTTAATTTGTTGGATAATGTAGACATGCATAACTTATCTAGGGAGTTGTAGCTGTTGATTCAGTAATCATTGGATTCTTTCAGATGTGTTAGTTTTGGCAACAACAAATATCAGTCATTGGGTGAGGAAAAATACATTTGTGAACCAACTTCTGTAATGATGATGTAGAATGTTACATAACTGTTGCAGAGCCTCATGACTAAGTTTTCTCTCATATTTGTGAAAGGGAAGAGCATTAAAATTAAATGTCATTTCTAAGAAAGCCACACTCTCTCCCCTCTGCCTCTCTATCCCCCACTAAGATCTAAAGGTTTAAATAGATCAAATATAAAGTACCAGCATGGTGTAGTGGTTAGAGTGTTCAACAAAGATCTGGGAGAGCAAGTTCACATCTCTACTCTGCCATGGAAACTTGCTGGGTGTCCCTTGGCCAGTCATGTACTCTCAGCCTAACACACCTTGCAAGGGTGTTCTGAGGATAAAATGGAGGAGAGAATAATGACATAAGCCTCTTGAATCCTCTCCCAGAGGAAATGTGGAGTATAAATAAATTATTGACCCATGACGTTTGTTATAGTTTGTCTCAAAAAAAAATGTTAGTAGGGTTGTATATTCCTCCGCACCAGAACTCAACATGCCAGACCTTCTTTGCTGAGGAATTCTCTATCTGGGTCCTAGTGCCTACGTCGCCCTGCTTTCCCCCCATCTGTCTGAAAGTTTGAAAATAAAAATACATTTTTAGCATTCAGTTTAATTATACAACATTAGCACCCAACTCAGTCACACGCCTTTACTCCAGGCTGATCTTCCCCACACACCTTGCCGATAGTGGTTAAGTGCTTTCACTGCCACTCACACGGTCAGGAGTTCGAGCCCCCTGTGGGTCAGATATTCTGGCAGCTAGCTCATGGTCAACTCAGCCATCCATCCATTCCTTGTTTGGTAATGAGTACCTAGCACACAGCTAGGTAAAGAATAGCCAGGGAAAGCAATGGCAGGGTAAAGAATAGCCAGGGAAAGCAATGGCAAACTACCCCACAAAAACAGCTTGCCTATGAAATCACTTCTTGCAGTGGTACCTCAGGGTTGAACACGACTGAAGGGGAAACTTTTACCTTTATATCCTAATGTGGAAACATGCAGCATTCTCGACTGCTGCTCCTCAATTGACCATACTAATATCTTTTCTGAAAGTGTATATGTGGTGGCGAACCTATGGCACTCCAGATGTTCATGAACTACAATTCCCATCAACCCCTGCCAGCATGGCCAATTGGCCATGCTGGCAGGGGCTGATGGGAATTGTAGTTCATGAACATCTGGAGTGCCATAGGTTCGCCACCATTAGGCAGACTATGTTTATAGGGTAGTTTGCTGTTGCCTTCTTCAGTCGTCTACACTTTACCCCCAGCAAGCTGAGTACTCATTTTACTGACCTCAGAAGGATGGAAAGCTGAGTCAATCTTGAGCCAGCTACTTGAAACCTACTTCCGTCAGGATGAAACTCAGGTTGTGAGCAGAGTTTTAACTGCAGTTTTACCCCTGTGTGCCAAAGAACTCAAAATAAAATAAGTAAATTCTAAAAGTTCTAAATTGCCCATTAAACATTCATATGTGCCATCTATCTTCCTGAAAATGATCTGTCAGGGATCTTTTGCACATTTGTAAAGCCTGTAGCCAATTTTATTCGTAAGAATTGCAGCAACTTAACACTGCTTATTTTTTAAACCCCTAACCAAGTAAAATGAAACTAGTATTAAAATTCCACAACTATTCTTGGATAACCAAGCCAAACCATATTTTTCAAAAAAGATCTTAATAGCATTTCTGGATGAAGCTCATGTATTAGATTTGATGAGCCTCTGTGAGCAGGAAATAGAAAAACAACATTCATGAACAGTGCTAGAGAATGCCCTTGTGGTCCTAAGAAAAACCTTTGTGGTTATAAGGTTAGTTACTTTTGTAATATAAAATGCACTTGAGATTTTGTCCATTATGTATTAAGTATTGCAGAAGCCTTGGAAGGTTAAAAGTGTTTTTGGATAAATATGAGAGCAAAAACCCAAGACTTACTTATAATAGAGCCTTGGGAGCTGTAAGTTGTCAATCTTATGCTGGGCTGCCTTTTTCCCCCTCTCTATCTCTCTGCTTGTTTGTTGTATTACCAGGCTTGACATCAACTTCTAATGCTGGTTTCTGCTCTGTGACCTTTCACTGTGCTGATGGTATAATGACGTTGGGAAAAGCTGTACAATATAGGTCTTGTAATTTGCCTTTCAAAATCAATTGCTGGGATGAGTTGTGGTTCCCCTCAGACCTGCTCCTGCAAATACTCCTCCTCACTGTCCATGCAGAGCCTGTGCTGGGCTGCCAGGTGTGCACCTTGTCTTCTGTTCTGTAGGGCTCTGCGTGTTCTCTTCCTCCTCCTCTGTTCCTGAGGCTTTGGGAATGAGGGAGGTGAGCAGGCTGGCATCTGGCTTTCCACAGCTTGCTCAGAGCTGGAGGGCTGCACAGTCACTGCACTGGTGTCTGGCTGTGGTCTCATGTCTGGCCCTACAGAGGCTGCTTCTCCCTGTGCTACTTCTACTATTGGCTGTGGACAGGAGCCAGGATTTCCTGCTGTCTCTTCATCAGAGGAGTCCTCAATACCCACAGGTCCATGACAGGATGTGTCAGATGCCAGAAAAAGCAAAGGTGATCCTCATTCTAAAATCATGTTGGAATCAAGATACAGAAATTCTATGTGTATTCCATTTTGCTTTTTGATTGAGTAGCTGGTATCTACCCAATCAGGTAGACACATTTTTTTTTAAAGTTGCACTCATCAAAAAGTTGTATTTACCAATACTACTACTGCTGCTGCTGCTGCAGGGAATGCAAATGTGAATCACTCCCTGGACAGAAAAACCCCACCTGCAATATTATACTATCAACCACACCTTTGCATAGCAAATTCCACTCAAACACTTACTGATTGGTTCCCCACCTGGGGACATGACAATTTATACCCCACTAAAACATTCCCTTCTCACTGGACACAGTGTGTAACAGACTTCCCTCTGTGATACACCTCAGAAGATGCCAGCCACAGATGCAGGCAAAACGTTAGGAACAAGATCCACCAGACCATGGCCACACAGCCCGGAAAACCCACCACAACTAGTTGCACTCATCAGTTGAGGGCTTACTTAACATTTAATGCTATAAGAATTTTATGGAATGCTTTAAAACAGGGTTTCTCAACCAGGGTTTCTAGGTTGAACTCTTGGATCAATGAAGAATTTAAATCTTTTCAGACATTTCCCTGCACTGAATATATACAGGCCTACACATGAAATGAATATGATGATTTTGTAATGAATGGCCTGTATTTGAGCCTAAATGTGCAGTGGTTCCCCGAGGCCTGAAAAATATTTCAAGAGTTCCTTCAGGGTCAAAAGGTTGAAAAAGGCTACTCTAAATCATTGTAATGTCTACTACTATAATAGATTTATTCAAAATAGCCCTCTAAACCTGCAAATTTGCCATAAAGTTTTAGTAGTGCTTTTAATGTATGAAGTATTATTATTATTAAGTCCATACTTTCAGAAACATTGACAATTAAGGTTGTTGTATTTTATTTCAGAGTAAATTTATTTGGAAGTAGAAGACTTAGCTTGGGAAGGCTGAAAAAGCAAAACGGATTAACTACGGGTACAAGTCATACATCTCTGTTTCAACTGGAATGTTGTAGAGAATGGTATTTCTCAAATAACAGTTGTGCTTCAGGGTAATGGCAGATGTAAAGGTGTGAACTAAGAAACTTCACTTGAAGCCTTTTATTTTACATCCATAAATTACTGTTCGCTGCATGGGTGTGTGTCTGTCTGAGAAGCATAAACATGCTTACTAGTCTGCTCCAACCAATCTACTAGCACAAGATTTCGAGACATTGTTGCATACCACAAAATGACTTGGTAAATGCTTTCTCCTGCTTTAGATGAAAATGCCAGCTCCTCTCTGTAACCCATCAACAGCTTGCTCTGAACTAAACTGGCTTTTCTGTGTTGGTTCTCCCATATGTACTAGCTCATTTAAATCTACTCCTGACCATCGTGTTTTTCTTTTTCTTTTTTCCTCTTGAACCTTTCCACCATTAACTTGTGACTGGTTAGATCAGTATATTAAAAGGTCACCCCAAATAATTGAGCAGCACAAATTATTTTGTTTTGTTAAACCATAGGAGACAGGCACAGATAGAAAAGAAACATTAATTGATGTGACTTTCACCCAGGACAAAGTGCTTGTTACGAGACGGAGCTATTCCAGCATGGGCACATATGTGTATAAAACTCTAAAAGAAAGACAAAGTGCTTTTTTCCTCTGGAACTATTGTTCTCATTGCATACCTTTTTATGCTGATGCAGTTAATTAAAACTTGCAGATTAATGAATTAGGATGTCTTTAACTGACTGTAAATCCCAGGTACTTTGCTTCTGCCAACAGCTTGAACAACAAAAATCATCTTCTGTACCATCTTGATCTTATTTCCTTGATCATTGTCTAATGTGATCGTTGGATATATTAACAATCATCTTTTCCTTTCTACAAAGAGCAAAAGCCAATCCTGATGCAAAAGAATAAATACTCGCAGATACCAAAAATTGCAAGGATTTCACATCTTGTGTATATACTGTCAGGACTGGGAGATGTAATGGTTTTTAATTTCCCCCATAAGTCTAGAACTTCATCTCTTGACAATATTGTCAATAGCTGGAAGTTTTACTGTACAGCTGAGATTAGTAATAGTTTTGATTGGCTCTTCTAAGAAATGACTTTAGGGTTGCATTTATGTAATTGGTTTATCAAAAAGTGTCACTGTATGCTGATAATTCTTTGCAGTTGTTCTGTGGTTACTCTTCATTTTTCATGATCAAATTGTGATGTGTGGTCACAGTTCAGTGGTTAAATTTTATTTGAATGTTATAATGTTATGACATTTCTGTTAAAAATGGCAACATAGCTCATTTTGTGACTTATTTAAGTAAAATATGTATCAGTCCATCAATCAATATTGCCAACATAAGGTAAATAAGGCACAATTAAAAGGCTAAATTATTTTGAAATTGTAAATATATATCTAAGACAGGGATTCCCAAAGTGGGCAGTACTGCCTCTCTGGAGGCAGTGGAAACATCAGGGGAGGTGTGAGAAATTTTGAGGTGGTAGGGGGGCGGCAGAGAATTTTGGACAGTAGGGGGATGGTACAGGGATTCCTGGGCCAGCTGGCAAGAAAAAGATCTTTTCCTTCCTTCCTGGTGACTGGTGAGTTTTAAAGGAAAAGCAGCAGCCCTCTCCTGTGTAGCTTAGGGTGTAAAGAAGAGCCGAGGCAAAGAGCCCCGCTGCTGCTACTTTGCAAGGCAAGATTGTTTTTGCAACAGCACTCCCTTCGCTATGTGGCCTTGGGGAGAGGAACCAAGGCAAAGAGCCCTGTCGCTGCTGCTTTGCAAGGCAAGATTTTTTTCCCCCACAGCACTCTCCTCACTGTGTAGCCTGGGATGGGAGGGGTGAGCAAAGGCAAGATCCAGCAAGGGCGTTTTTAGTATTCAGTTTCCATTCCCCATTTACATGGTTCTCTCAAAAAGACACTGCACTGTGGGACATGGTCAAGATCTACTTTATTACCATCCCAACATCATATTTAGTAGAGCAGGTCTTCAGTGGAGTCACCCAGCTTCTTTCCAAACAGAGACACAGACTGAAATTACTGAATGTGGTGATATAAGACTTCCTCTTAGTGCCTTGCAGTTTGATGTCGAGAAGCTGATATCCTTGCACCAAGTGCATCCATCCCATGAAAACTGTGAAGACATAACGGGTGGGATGCAGATACACACTTTCATATGGCTAAAACAGATCATTAAATTGGTTTACTTTTACTAGGTCATTTTTTATTTGTGAAATATGTGTGTATGTTTACAGTGTTGGAAGTTTTTAATTTGCAGTAGACCTAATACCAAGGAAGAGGTGTATGTTCATATATTTGTGGTTGGTGGGGGGGGGGGGCACTAGGGATGCAACTTGGAAGCCAAGGTGCAGGCAGCTTGAAAAAGTTTGGGAACCACTGATCTAAAAGAATCTACTGGCAGAATAAAATTGGGAGCACAAAAAGTTTTGGAAACATAAAGGGTATGGGATAAGTGTGTAAATATTAAAAGGAGGAAAGGCATAAGGGAACAGTAAAGCTCGCAGATAAAAGACGATGACTATTAGATCACAGTGCACTTTAGTAAGATCACTGGCATGGAGTGCATTGGCCTAGAGTGGTTGGCCTTGGAGAGGTTGGCAGTCCTTTTGGTGTACCGGTCGCCTAGCACACCTGGGGACAGCCTGCCACGGCTGCTGGAGGTGGTGGCTGACTGGGTGTTGTGATTCCCCAGACTTATTGTCTTGTGTGACTTCAACGTCCATGTCGATACCGCCTCATGTACAGCGGCCATGGACCTAGTGTCATCCATGGCGACGCTAGGCCTCTCCTTAGTAAATTCTGGCCCCACTCATGAGGCCAGTCACACTCTGGATTTGGTCTTTGGGTCGGGAGTTGATTTGGTCATATCCTCTGTCGACAGAGTGCCATGGTCCAACCATTATGCCCTGACTGTTCGGATGGACCTGCCGCGCCACCCCTGTCTAGGTGATGGGCTGATTTATGCCCGCCCGCGGAGACTTATGGATCCAATTGGTTTCCTGAATGCTCTGCGGGATCCTGAACCTGCTGGCACACTCGATGAGCAGGTGGAGGATTGGAATTCCCGGCTCTCCGATGCCATCGAAGTTGTTGCCCCCCGGCGTCCTCTGTGTCCCCATTCTCAGCGGGCCCCAAGGTATACTGTGGAGCTCCGCCATATGAAACGGGGACTCAGACGTCTAGAGCGAGTGTGCAGGAAATCTCGTGACAAAGCTGTGCAAACATCTTATAGGACGTTTATGAAAGCCTATGAGATGGTGACGAAGAAGGCGAAGAGGGTTTTCTTCTCCTCCTCTCGCGCATCTGCTAGCTCTCGCCCGGCACAATTGTTTTGTGTGATTTGGTCCTTGACCTCTTTGTTGGAGGGCTCAGTAAATATTCAATTGGCTATTAGCTGTGAGGCATTCATGATCTTTTTTGCAGATAAAGTCACATCTCTTCGCCATGACCTTCCCCCCACTTTGTTTAGAATTAGCTAACTGGAGGCTCCCTTGCCGTCTTCAGGCCCAGTTTTCCCTGCTCTCTGAAGCCGCTGTCGACAGGACCTTGGCTGCTGTTAGACCTACTACCTGTCCTCTGGATCTGTGCCCCTCCTGGCTTGTCAAAATCTGCCAGGAGGAGTTACGACCCCACCTGTTGAATATCATCAATGGCTCCCTTGAGCAACGAGTCTTTCCTGGTGGGTTGAAGGAGACAGTGGTCCGCCCACTCTTGAAAAGACCATTGTTAGATCCTGGGGATCTGGCCAATTACTGCCCCGTTTCGAATCTTTCGTTTCTGGGGAAGGTAATTGAGAGAGTGGTGTTGGAGCAGCTTCAGGGTTTCCTGGATGACACATCGGCTTTCGATCTCTTCCAGTCCGGCTTCCGTGCTGGGCATGGGACGGAAACGGTTCTCGTCGCCATCACAGATACGCTCCGTATGCAGCTTGACCGAGGCGGATCGGTGCTGTTGGTATTGTTAGATCTGACCGCAGCGTTTGATGTGGTCGACCACGATCTTTTGACCCACCGCCTGGCCGTTTCCAGGGTACACTGTCCTTCAATGGATTGTCTTGTTCCTCCGGGATCAGAGTCAGCAAGTGTGGTGCGGGGACCAAGCCTCCCAGAAGTGCCTCAGGGGGCACTATTGTCCCCGCTGTTATTTAACATCTATATGCCACCCCTTGCTCAGTTGGTACGGAGCTTTGGGCTGATCTGTCATCAGTATGCCGATGACACTCAGCTCATTCTGTTGATGGAGCGGGGAACAGTCGTCGCCCCTGCAGCTCTACAGCATTGTTTGGAGGCGGTCGCTGGTTGGTTGCAGCAGAGCAGGTTAAAACTTAATCCATCGAAGATAGAGATCCTTTGGCTTGGCCACAGGGGTGAGGTTGGGGATTTCCAGCCTCCGGTGTGGAAGGGGGTCTCATTGGCACCGACCTCCTCCTTTCGCAGCCTGGGGGTCTACCTGGATTTTTCTCTTTCACTGGAGACCCAGGTGGCCATACAACCCAGGTTGCGTTTTTCCATCTTCGTCAGGCCCAGCAGCTGGCTTCCTTCCTCTCCCACGCGGACCTAGCCACTGTGATCCATGCAATGGTCACCTCCAGGTTGGACTATTGTAACTCGCTCTACACGGGCCCACCCTTGTGTTTGATCTGGAGGTTACAACTGGTCCAACATGCAGCGGTTCGCTTGCTCATGGGGAGCACCTTCCGTGACCATATTCAACCGGTGCTGCGCCGCCTGCATTGGCTCCCAGTTAAGTTCCGAATCATCTTCAAGGTATGGGTGCTGACCTTTAAGGCCTTACGCGGCCTGGGACCCTCGTACCTTCTGGACCGCATTACCCCTATGTCCCCACATATGTCCCCCATATGTCTCCATTGCTGAGCACAGAGGCCAATCTGCTGGTGGTTCCTGGCCCCTCAATGATGTGGCTGGCCTCCATTTGGGCCAGGGCTGTAAAGGCTCTGGCCCCTGCCTGGTGGAACACTCTTCCTCCAGCTGTCCAGGCCCTGCAGGATCTTGATGAGTTCCGCAGGGCCTGTAAGACGGAGTTGTTCCACCGGGTTTTTAGAGTGTCCAGCCGCTGATAAGTGCCCCCTTCATCCTCCTGTGCTCAGGGTCCCTTACCATCGATGGGACCCACTTTTCTTTTCCCCCTCTTGGGAGGGTTTTAATGAGGGTTTATTGCGGACACTGGTTATTATATTGATCGCTGCGTTTTAATTTAAGGGTTTAACTGTATATGTGTAATTTTATGTTGTCCACCACCCAGAGCCCTTTGGGGGTAGGGCGGTATATAAAACCCAGTAATTAATTTGTCAGAGAGCAAACTACCAATAAACCAACTGGAGATTACAGCTATCTATCTGGCCCTTCTGTTCTTCCAAAGCCAGGCACAACCTTGACAACTGCTGGTTTGCAAAGACCATATATCAGCGAAGATGTACCTGAACAATTGGAGGGTTGAGGCTCTCTTGTTCGCACAGAGAAGTAATGGAAGATATTGATGTGGGTGGAGACCAATCTGAGTTCCATTCACATGGAACATATCAAGGGGACCCTCAGTGTCATCGCAGACATGGAGCAGACAGAAGGTCCTAGAGTCTGATTGGTCAATTAACAGAAACATTTTCCTTCAGATTCAGGATCTCTTTGAACATCCAGTGGTGGATCTTTTTGCCTCTCACCAGAACCGCCAGTTAAACAGATTCTTTTCCAGGTTCTACCACCTGCTAGCGGAGGAGGTCAACACTATTATGGCCCCATGGCCCAGTGGATTGCTATATGTCTGTTCAGCCATCCCAGTGATACCCAAGCTACTAGGAAGAAGTAATAGTGGTAGCTGCATTTTGGCCCTGGAGATTGTGGTTCTCCACATTGTGGGAGATGGCAGTGGAACCACTGTTCAAACTACTGATTGAAGAGAACATGCTATTCAGGGTCCTGTAGTTCACCCGAGTTCCCAATGGCCCTATTTTACCACCTGGAAATTGAGTGGCGCAAGCTACTCAAACTGAAATACTCCTCACAAGTAGTGAAGACTATTCTCGCATCCCTTGGACCATCCACTACTAGAATCTACAACTCCACCTGTGAAGTCGGCCCACGAGGGTCGCAAGGAAGAGGCGAGAAGCAGCGATATCATCCGGTGGAGAGAGCCAGCTGGCAGGAAGCGTGATCCGTGGATCTGGCAACTCTGCCGTGTGCTAGTCCCTGGCACCTTTTATTAGGGCTTACGATAGGGGCGGACCGGGAGGCGGGAGAGTGGGAGAATATCGTATGATACATGACATCTTTTTGCCTACGTTCAGGAGGGTTGCCTACGTGCGGGAGGAAACGTTTGCGTCTGGGTCTAATCCATACCTGGGGGCAAGCGCCCCTTTGTCCCTTTGTCTGGGACACCTGGTGACCGTGAGTCAGGTAGTTCATGACCTGTGACTCCCGGGGGGCCTGGGGGGTGGGTGAGTGTGTGCGCCCAGAAGGACACAGATGGCACAGGCATTCCTGCGCTCTTTCTGAGGCTCTGCTGGGTTCGCGGGGCTCATCCCTACACACCTGGTCGAGAGATGGTGCCAACAAAAAAAGGTGAACCCCTTAAACCTAGCATACAAGCAGTGCTGGAATTCCTCAAGGCGGCTGCTCTTCAGGTCTTAAAGGCATCACACTCGGATGCCACGTGGTGGCCCTGGCCTCAGTTCTACCCTTCTACAGGGGAGAACAATTGCCAAACATCCACCCATCCAGAGGATCATTAAGGGAGTAATTCAGATTAACCCTCCACAGGCTCATTGCTTCCCAGCCAGGAACCTCCACATTGTTCTTATAGTGCTCACTAGAGCTGTTTGAACCAATAAGAGACTTCAACCTCAAATGACTTTGAATGAAGACTCTGTTTCTTGTGGCTGTTACATCAGTTGGACGCATGTCAGAATTAGGGGGACTTCCTGTCAAAGGGAACTTCCACAAAGACAAAGTGGTCCTATGAATTAACCCCATCTTTAAGCCAAAAGTGGCTACCAAATGTCATATGTCACAGGAGCTGTGCCTACCTTCCTTTTCTCCTAACCCGACATCTTAGGGAGAAAATTTGGTATACCCTAGATGGCTGGAGGCCCCTGAAAGTGTATATCAAATGGACACATGAAAGAAGATAGACCCACTTGAAGTTTATCTTCATTACTCTGCCCAACAAGGGCAAATCCATGTTCAAGGCCTCCATTAGGTCAACCCTGAAGGGGTGTTCTTACAATCTAAAATGTATTTTGTATTTTCAGATTTTGTGTGTCAGCGACCATTGTATTAGAGTTACAGTAGACTCTACTTGTCTGGGAAAATGCATCAGTTTGCTGATTAGATTTTAAAAAACACAGTTCATTTCTTGTCTTTTCTCCATTATGATAGTGTGGAGTGAGTATCAAGTTATCATAACCCATGATTTCTTTTTGAGTAGGAAAGAAGAGCAGCAGAGCTTGAGTGAAGCAAATATGAATTACTGTGTGTGCAGATCAGCATTATAAAATACTGGGAGAGCTTTGCTTGAGACTGCCAAGAATTTCAAATGTAGTGTAGTTAAGTTGCAAAGACTAAAGATTTTGCCAGATTAGGAAAATACTATAATTATATAAAAACAAATATACACTCAGAGTCTGTCATTATTTTAAACAATGGGGTTCTCAAATTCTACTGTACTTACTTGGAAGATGTCTGTAGAACAGCGTGTACCAGCTTTGTCCTATAGAGTCCGATTCCACTGAAGATGTTTAGAGACTCAGTCTCATCCTAGAAGTTTATAGTTGGAAATAATTCTGGGACTTCCTAGTAAATATTCGTAAGAATACTGCTGTACAGTTTTTTTGGAACCAGCCTTCTGTGAAAGATTGCTGTATCTGCAAAACTTGTCCCTGCTTGCTTTCTAATGTGTCACATTGATTTCAGACAAGCCTGCACATCGTGTGTGCCTCTTTGTCTAAAACAGCTCTTAAAATATAGGTTTTCACTTTGGCATACATTCCCATCTGAATATTGTTTTGCCTGCACTGCTTTATGGGTTGAAAGCTTCTCTGCCCTTCCCCCCACCCCAGTTAACTTAAAGCAGTATTTTAAAAATGTCTGTGACTTATTTATGGTCTTTAGTTTTGCATTCCCAAAGTGACTACAACAAAATATAAAGAACAGTGTTTTTCAAATCGTTTGATGATTCTAAAGCAAACACATGTTACTGTTTCTCGGGAATTATTCAACCTTTACCCTGTTTTTATAGTTTGTTTTTATGGTTCTTCTGATTGTGGATTTTTAATTTCAAGGCAGAAACCATATGCATTCTCCTTCAGCATCAAACTGAAGTTATCTTGTTGCTTTGCTAGGTTTTAGAAACGCTAAGACTTTTTTGGCATTTTGGGTGGGTAGAGGCTCCTTTAAAATACCTGAGGACTGGCATTCATGGATATTTATTCTCCCACTTCTTTTCTACTGCATTTCATCTGTATGGGAAATGTAACGAGACTTGTTTACATGAATATTAGTTGCTGCACAGGAGCAAAATAAGTCATGGGATATTGCCGCTTAAGCAGCGTCTGGACTGTGCTCATCGATGTTGTAGAAAACTTGTTAAATTAATTCTTTAAATAGATGAATAGATTTTTAGTCTTGGAGAACTATTAGAAGATGGGGAATTGCTTTAGTTGCACTCTTTAGCATAACCATAACTGTATATTTTGTAAGCCCTTTAAGAACTATATTCAGACGTTTTCCTGCAAGAATGTCATAGGGGGTGGGGGGAGATCTAATGCTTGAATAAAATGTAACTGTTTTACATAACATCTGTATTTCTAAATCTGTCTTTAGATTCAGAAGAAATAAGCCGTAGTCAGATATTCTGGGTCTTAAGTACATGGAGTTCATGAATCATCCAGCACTCTTACTAGATTTTCTGGAAGCTGTGATTATAGTGATTTGGCAAGCTTCATATGAGTCCTGTTTTCTTTTAGAATCCCCTGCTATTTGGCTTATAATCTCCATTAGCCATTTAGGTTTTGGTGGGTTACAGCATTACAAAATTGCATGTTAAAATCTAAACAATAGATATAAAGTCTACGATTTTAAAAATGCACAGATTAAACCCCTTACTTATCTTTTAGCCTTTAAATGCCTGTTTAAATATAGATTACCTTCAGAAGTTGTTTGGGCTCATATGAACTCCAGGAGGAAGAAAATTTCCAACTCATGGTGTCAGGCACTGAGACCTACTTCTTACAAGCAGCAGCTGAGATGGTAAACCTGTTGCTGTACTTCAAACTGCAGTGGAGGCCTCACAGGATAGAATACTTGCCCATGATAGTGTCAAAAATTCCTGGTATGGAATGCTCCTTTCTGACATGCTAGTTTTCTATGTACAGGGAATATTTTTTTTATGTGGGAGAGCTTATATTTTGAAGTTATACATTCAAACCTCATGAACTGTTCGTGAAAACTGAGACAGAGACTCTCTTTGCCCTTGTTTAAAACTGCTGTGATGATAGCACTGTTTAAAATGGGTTGTAGAGTCAGGAATGGACATAGTAAGAGATGCAGATCTCAAACTGTTCAGGACTTTGTAATAGAAGAAATGTAGCCTCTTGACACTCTACAGTAGTATGAAAGTGTTTTTAATAAATGCAGAGAATCAGAGGGTTGCATCCAAAATATTGTGCGTCAACCTTTGCCCCATTCTGCAACCATTGTGCCCCAGGAATTGCACTGGGTGCTGTGTGGATGCCTGCTGTGATGATGGTGGGAAATCAGCAGTCTCTGTTCTCTCCCCGAACCTGGTTGGCAGAAATTTCTTTTGCTAGTAGCAAACAGTGGTTGTTTTCCAACTGGAACCATTTTAACAGAAAGCTGAAATTGAAAGAACAATTCTTAGGGGGGAAATTAAGTTAAAAGAATTAAATGGTTATAAACTATTTAAAAACGTTGTATTTATGTTAAAATATGCATTTAAGTATATATAGGGTGCTACTCTCAATACTATTGTTGAAACACTAATCTAGAAATATTGTTTTTATGTTTTGATTTTTTTAAAAATAGTATGGTAAAAATTCTAAATCTCTGTAAACAAAATTTTAAAATTAGAATTCTTCCTTCACAATCACTGTTGGGCATAACTCTGAAAGACATTTCGGGTGGAAACACAGCAGAACAAAATAAAACCCATAATGGATTTCTTCATCATCTTAGATCACATGCCAAAATTGTACTGCTTTGTATCTTCAACAGCTGCTGTTGCCATTCCTAAAATGTTATGGAAGGCAGAAATTGATTAAAGTAACTGAACCTGGCAACCTATATGATTGAGAAATCTATTGCAGGATTTTGTTTGATTTTTTTTCTACAACATCCTGTTGGTTGATGTACTTCAACTCTGGAAAATAAGTGTCTAGGTGAGCGCTAGCACTCTGGCATAGGTGAGCATGGTTTTTTTCTCTAACAGTATGTGATACATGCTATACTGTCATGATACTGACCTTTAATTTTCTGTGCATGTAACACAAGAGAATTTACAGCGAACCTTGTGATAAATTGTTGTGAGTGGAATGTAACGATCTATTACACAGCTAATTTGGCATGCTCAGTTTCTTTACACTTGGGTTCTTCATGTAGCAGCCTCCATGCAACCCTACAATATACTGGAGCTAAGCTGGCTTGCAAAAGCAGTTCATGATATGGCACTGCAGTCTGATGTTCAAAGATTATTTGGTTGAATTTTGTTCTGAACTTCTTCCAAATAGTTTAGGATGCATGCATGTTTCCTGCTACTCTATTTTTATCCTTTCAACAACCCTTGAATTAGGCTGAGAGAGTATGACTGTCTGTAGCGTGCTCTACCAGTTCCTTGGCAAGCACAGATCTGAACCCAAGTCTCCTCTCTCCACTCTGTACTCTATCCACTGTACCACTCTGAGGAATCAAAATTCCCACCCGATATATCAAAATTCTTGGTCATGCCTAAGATAGGTCTTTGGATCATACATTTTTATGTTGGAGACAGTGTTTATATTCAGTGCTGAACACCAAAATACTTTATTCAGTTACTCATTTTTGCTTTATGACCCTTCAGCTATCATATGGCTTCCTGGAATATGTTGATATGTTCTGGCAAATCAGTATTTCCGAGTAAAATCAAGCATCCTTACTGCTGACAACTCAATATAGCACCAATTTCTGATATTACAAGATGGCTGTCTTGTTCTCCTAGAAGAGTGAGTTCAAAATATTCAAAATGATGTCTTTTTTATTTTTCTTTTCTTAAAAGCATTTTAACGTTAGTAGACTCTAGATAGAAATCATTTGCAGTTATCAGTTGCATGTCCAGTTTTGGAATCTATCTCAACCTATGTCTGCCATCTCAACCTATGTCCCACCTCTGATAGATTGCTGTTTAGGGTAGGAGATGGAGAATTTTTACCCAGTCCTGTTCCTCTGGGTGAAGGCAGAAGAGCCTTTAGACCAGCTTCCAACAGATGGAGAAGAACCCTCAGGAGGCTTGAGGATCTGATGAGACCTGCAGCTCATGCTTGGGAGCTCTGTAGAAGTTCAATGATGTCCACTGAGGTGGCAGTGCAAAGCAGGGGGTGGAGTTAGGTGCTGTAAGCCACCTTCCCTTTCTGGCTGAGGTTGCATGTGTGGAGGCATTATCCTTCGCTTAGAGGAAGAAAACCTGGGGAGATTGGGACCACCAGCCCCATAGTCTTCACCGTAGAAGGAAAATTAGGCCCAGATGTGATATGAAGGATATACGTGAGTGAAAGAGCAGGAGATACCACTTCATTTTGCAGATGAATATTGGCATGTTGGAATGCTCTTCCATGCAAGACAATCTCCTGTCAGAATACTAGATGTCAAAGTCCAATCTTTTTCTGCTGGGATCTGGATTTTGTGGAAATCATTCCATTGTGTGTGAATAGAATGATTAATTCTGGACTATTCTGAATTTCTTACTATTCATCATTCACAACTGACAAGGGATAGTCTTCTTTTGGTAACTGAAGGAATGGGTTGTGGAATTAGGACAATTTATCTGCCTTTCTGTTGTAGTTCAGAACAGACATTTGTTGTTCTTTCTTGTCCTTCTGCTCCCTTCTCAGGACAGGCTCAGTAATTTATTACATCAGTCATGCAAATAGCAATATGATAGCCTGGTGCTGCGGTGTTTTTTTCATGGTGTGTGTTTGGCTTTGGTAATATAATTCAAGAAGCTAGTGACTGACATATTCATTCTAGGCTCTTCTTTGTAGTTTTGCATCAGTTACCTTTTTAAAAAAATACTTTTTAAAGCATGATTTCTAAATTGTTTAACCATGGGGAATCTCATTCCATATTTCACTGGACTACCTAGTTAGAAATATTACCCTTGACCACGAGTGGCCAGACTTGCTCATCGTAAGAGCTGTATATAATACACTTCAGATGTTTGAGTGCCATAAGTTGTGAACAAATATTACACACACATTGTTATCATCGCATTCACATTTTATTATTTATTATTATTAAGTTTTTATACCGCCCTTCCCCTTTTGGGATTGAAATTTTGTTACAAAGCTTTTATGTAAATATTAATACACCTTCATAATTATTATTCATTTATGTATTTTTATTTATTTTATTAACATTAATGAGACTGCCAAAAATAAAAACAAAGGGTGAAAAACATATTGCTAATGATAGTTACTTGCTATTACTGCTAGTAGAAAATTGTGACTCTCCATCTTTGCTGTGAGTTAAAATCTAGCTGTTATGTTGTACAAATTACAGGGGTTGGGAACCTCTGCCTCTGATACCCACACCCAAGTTCTTGCTGCTCATTCCAGCCTCTCTGCCCCATAGCAAAGGGCAGCATTGTGCCCAGGGTTAAGAACATTCACAGTGGGAGACATACCAGGAGAGGGGAAGACCCATTCCACCGACCAGCCTCCCTGACAGTGAGCTACACAGTATGTGACAAAGAGCAGTATGAGGCTCACGAACCACAATTCAGCCCCCACCCCCCACCCTCACTAGACCAAGAAAGACACAGGGCTTATGTGATAACTCATTCCTTGTGTCTTGTCTAGGCCTAGCAATGTGATATACTATTTTACTTCTAGCTTCTTTTTTGATATGGCTTGCACCATCAGCAAGTTGAAGACCACGTTGCTCAGTTGCAGTTTCGTTTAATAGTTGATATAATTGTGTCTGAAATAATGTGACAAAGGGCTAGTATTTAGACTTGGAGGCAGCCCTTTCAGATTGGGTCTTGTGGCAATTCAGTTGTATCCAACATAGCCTCACAGTTTCAGTTGTTTTGTTTTAATTAACTGGCTATACTTCAAGTATTTTCAACAGCTGTCACCGATTGTACAGCTGAAACACTCCTTGTGCTGGATAGAAGCAGGTGGAGCACATTCTAAATATTTTGAAATATACAGTTAATGAAGTTGTCAGAGCAGGTCATGGCTGCCCCCTTCCCCATAAACCTGGAACGATTTGTTTGATTTTTAACTCTTTCACCGGGGTGTAGGTAGACTGAACCTCTTTTCAGTGAACACATTGCACTTTTAACCTGCTTGTAAAATTAGGTAGAGTATAGATAGTTGTGTTGAAGAATAATAATATGCTTTTAATTAATTAGATATTAATTTTATTATCTGGCTGAAGCAATTCCATTTGGGAACTTAAACATTTCTTTCTATATTAAACTTCTTTCTAACTACTTATATCTCTACATAGTCTAGTGTTGGCTTTGTATTCATTTGAGTAAATGGAAGTTTATTCAAACCTTTCTCTTTTAAATAAATCCCAAGTGCATTACATGAGCTAAAACAAATTCAGACATTTGGTTTTCATTAGCTTTGTAACTGAAACAAAAACATATTTAATCCCAACGTATTTTGAAGTTAATGTGCAGCTTTGCTGGGAAGGTACTTAAACTGTGGTATCAGTTGCAAGCCAGCCACATGCCAGCATTTTGGAACTGTCACTAAGCAAGATGTTAAATTACTTTTAATATGCACAAGATTGTGTGGTATGGTATGAAGAGACTTGGGTTAGGTGCAAGGAAGGCTTGAGAACCAAAGTAAACACTATCCCCACGCCTAGCCTGTGCTGATAATACATTGTTCTCCTGGATGCGGAGGACATCTGCATGGGTGATTCTCCACCCCTTCACCAGGAGGCAGGAACTTGTAAAAAACTATTTCCTGTGTTGAGAGTCTGGCGCCATTTTAGTCAGTATTTTTTCCTGCCTCTCAGAGAGTGCACGAACTTAGGCTAGGCACCAGTTGTTTTCCGTGTAATTTGTGAGTTTGTGTCTTTCAGTGTGTTTTTGGCAAGTCTCCTCTTCTGTGTTCCCTTCCCCTTCATTCTGTGTTGTAGTGGGCAAGGAAGGATCTATGGGAGGCTGGTTGTTCTCATCCTGCCTTTTTGCCGCCAGCTAAAATGGTGGCCAGGTCTTTCACTCCCCCCCGCCCCCCCAGTCAACATAACTTCATCGCAAAGCGGTCTGCGTCCTCTCCTGGGTGGAACAGCACCTTCTATCTCTTCGAGTAGAACATGTCAAGGGATCTCTCAACATCCAGGCAGACTGGCTCAGCCAGCAATGGATTCTAGAGGGGGAGTGGTCCCTCAACCGCTCCATCTTCCTACAAATAACCAACAGATTCTGGACACCCAATCTGGATCTCTTTGCCACAGCAGACAATGATCAGACTCTGAAATTCATGTCCCCATTCAACTACCTGAAGGTGATTGCAGTCGATGTCTTCTTGGCCCCTTGGCCTCCAGGTTTACTGTATCCCTTTCCACTAACTCCAGTTCTTCCCATACTCCTCAGGAAGATTGTCGAGGAGAAGGTGACAGTCATCATGGTCGCCCTATACTGGCCAAGATGTCCTTGGTTTTCCACCCTGAGGGAACTGTCAATGCAACCCCCTTACCATCTGCCAACAATCCCGGACCTTCTAATTCAATCCCAATCCAAGGCTGGTTTTGGCTGACCGCCTGGCTCTTAAGCAGTGGTGACTGATCAAGGAAGGGTACTCCATTAAGGTGACCAAGACCTTACTCTCTTCAAGACGCCCAGCAACAACCAGAATCTATAATGCTTCATGGAAGGCTTTCGTACGTTGGTGCTGACGCAAGAACATGGAGCTAGAGAAGCCACCATTGCCAGCAATTCTTGAATTCCTGCAAGATGGCTTCAACAGCGGCCTATGTAGTGCAACCCTCTGCCGCCAAATAGCTGCTCTCTCCATAGTATGGCCTCTCTTCCACAGAGCTCCTGCTACCCAGCATCCCGACATCACACGCTTCCTCAAAGGCATATCTCAGTCACAGACACCCTTGCAACACAGGTTCCTGTCTTGGTGACTTTATTCAGTCCTCTAAGCCCTGATGCGATCCCCGTTTGAGCCTGTTCAGTCCATCCACATTAAATGGCTCAGAATGAAGGTGCTTTTCTTAGTGGCTGTAACTTCAGCCAGTTGGGTTTCTGAGCTACGGGCCTTATCCATCAACCCTAACTTGTGCATATTTCATAAGGACAACGTAGTTCTTCGAACTGACCCCACCTTTAGGCCAAAAGCGAGCTCTTCCTTCCATGTCAGTCAGCCCATCGTCTTACCTACCTTTTGCTCTCAACCATCTACAGATAGGGAGAGACTCTGGCACAACCTTGATGTTAGACGGTCCTTGAAAGCTTTCATTCTCAGGACAGAAGACATCAGACAAACTGAAAGCCTCTTCATCAATATCTCCCCGCCTAATCTAGGGAGACAAATGTCCACTGCATCAATCAGCGCGGCTCTGGAAGCATGCATCGTCTATGCCTACAAAGCCATAAATCAGACTGTTCCTCCAGGCATTATGGCACAATCCATCCATAGTTCTGCCACCAATGCCGCTTTCAGGAATCACGCCTCAGTGGAGTAAATATGCAAAGCTGCCATATGGTCCCCTTCCTCCACATTCGTTAAACACTATAAGCTTCACTCCTGGGCTCTTGCCCAGACGGCCTTTGGCCGCAAGGTTTTAGACCATGTTTCAAGTAAGTACCCTCCTTTTTTTTAGGGACACTGCCCTAGGAGGTCCCATGCAGATGTCCTCTGCCTCCAGGAGAAGGGTCCATTGGACAATCACCATGAAGGAGCCTTCTCCTGGGAGGCAAGGAGGACATCTGGGCCCTCCCTGTCACTGTTAGTCCTCCATGTCATTGTTCTGTTAGTATTGTTGTTATCATTATGCTGTTATGTGTTGAGATGTTGTTACAGAGTTAATGACTATGTTAGTGACTGCTCGGACAGAGAAATACTGACTAAAATGGCACCAGGTTCTCAACACAGGAAATCATTTTTTACAAGTTCCTGCCTCCCAGTGAAGGAGTGGAGAATCATCCATGAAGATGTCCTCCTTGCCTCCCAGGAGAAGGCCCCTTCGCAGTGAGTGTCCAATGGACTGTTTTCCATCTCATTTAAACCAACTTTTTGTAGTTGGTCGTGCGAGGATCCTTTGTTATGACTGCAAGATCAACCAGCTGGTCCCTGATTGGCTACTTGGGGAGACTGAATCATCTAACAACAAGGGCTGTTAGCCAACTGCAATATATTTGCTGATAAATCATGAGAGTTTTAATGGATTCAGTTTGCATTTCAGTAAGGGGCTGAATCCACAGACATTTCTGTCCACTCAAGAGAAAGCCATCATTTCAGTGCATGCCTTCCATTCAGCATCCTATGCAGTTTGCAAGAGATCTGTGGCCTTCAGGAGCAGGTGCAGGTGACACAGAGAGATGCTGCATATAAGAGATGGTGGGAAAGACTCATGGTGCTTTCATCTCTTTACTGCGAAGGTAGTAGTTTGAAGGGATAAACATATTTTGCTTGCTTTCTTGGATGATGGATGGATGTGTCACAATAGGAGTCATCTTGAGAGAAAGCATATTTCCCTCTTTCTCTGGTAGAGGGAGATGGAATCTGTAGTTTTTTAAACAATTGAATTAAAATCAGTGTTTTGAAACAATCTGCCTGGAGCAGTGGTGTAGCTGATCAAAAAGTTTAGTTGATCATTAATCTAATCAACTAAATGCTGAGAGGGCTGTGCCTGGAATGTGTTGCTTGCTGTACAATAATAACTGGGGGAGAGGCGGCAAAGTGTATCATGAGGGAAATGGTAATTGAGGAAGCCAAGCAAGTTGGCCAGTCTAGTGACAGGAAAATGGAGTAAAAGGAGCAAATGATTATGAAACACAGATTTGGAGGGTTGTTTTCAAGGAGATGAATTGTTCTGTATTTATCCTGTTGATTGTACTGACTTGCATTAATCTGTCATAAATAACATAAATAGATTCTTGCTGAATTCAGTGCACTGTTATGCCTTGTAGGTAAGAGTTTCAGCTTGTATTGCTTGAAACTGACAATGGTAACTTTTTATTGCATGGAACCACACATACATACAAGACAGTTACTAGTTAATATAAGCTACTGTATATACTCGTGTATAAGCCGACCCATGTATAAGCCGAGGCACCTAATTTTACTACCAAAACCTGGGAAAACTTACTGACTGGAGCATAAGCCAAGGGTGGGAAGCCTGGAGGGAGAGGGAGCTCCTTATTTGGGCAGTGACATGGCTGCCTGGGCTTTCTCAAACCCAGCCAGGAAGCAAAGGGAGCTCCTTATTTGGGCAGTGACTCCCCTTGATGTCACTGCCCAAATAAGGAGCTCCCTCTGCCTGCGGGCTGGCTGGGCTTTCTCAAACCCAACGTTGGACAGAGGGAGTTCCTTATTTGGGCAGTGACATCGGGGTTCCCCCTTCACCCTCCGAGGAGGGCAGCAACAAGCGGCTTGTGCAGCTGCAGGGAGGTCCTCCCAGGCCATGCCTCTAGCCTTGGCAGAGGCCTGAAGAGCCGGCTGGTAAGCGGTGACTCGTGTATAAGCCGAGGGGGCATTTTTCAGCCTTAAAACAGCCTTAAAACTGAAAAACTCGACTTATACGCAAGTATATACGGTAAACTGGTTCTGTTGCAATCTGTTGTGCAGAAAAAGGGGCAAGGTTCTTTAAATTTCAGTGTCTGGAGGTTTTAGGAAAAGCATGACAAACATAATTTTTATGTCTGCAGTAGCTTATTACTTTAAATATGCATGTGTTAATGGCACACCTTTGATTGTAATTGGTAGGCAAAAATAGTCTTTCAGTCTTTCATGACCTTTCATTATTTTCACGCATGCTTGAACCGTTCTTTAGTTTTCTCTTGCTTATTTGTTTCCTTTGAACTGTAATGTGCTTAGTAATTTTCAGGAATGTGCAAGGCTTAAGCGTTTTAAAGATTTGTATATTTCTGTCTATTTAAAACAGCAAATCAGACATGACAGCCTTGAAAAGTCTAATATTGAAGTTTTTTAAGGAATCAAATTAAGGACCTGAAGGTCAGTTTTTCTTGAGTGTACCAATTAAAATAGGAAAGTTCCTCATATGCATCTAAACTTTAAGACTGGAGTGACAGAGTATTAAACTTTTCATTCAGTTGAAGGGTCCTCTCTTTCTTGGCAGACTTTTTCACCTAACCTCTTAACCTTCCAAACAGTCAAGGGGTGGGGAACAGTAAGAATCAAATACAGTTGAATACTTCCTTCTGGTGGGAAGTACAGAATAGTGAATCTGTTGTCAAACATCTGGGAAGCTCCCCCCCCCCCCATTTGTTTGTGTTCTTTTTAAGTATTTGCCACTATCACATATTATTTGGGGAGGGACTTCTTGAGTTGCCTTTTGTAATTTGATAATTTAATGTGGTGCAGATTTTGATTTTGTTTGGGAACTTATTCTTACAACTTTCTGGTCTGCTGGGTATAGATTGTTTTGCTCAGTGTCTTTTCTGTTAGTGCTGTGCTGACAGTAGAAGCATTTTAACTGTATCACTTCTTTAAAAATAAAACCAATGAACTGTACTCCAGTTTTGGAGGAAGAAG
This sequence comes from Sphaerodactylus townsendi, assembly GCF_021028975.2. Lineage (NCBI taxonomy): Eukaryota > Metazoa > Chordata > Lepidosauria > Squamata > Sphaerodactylidae > Sphaerodactylus > Sphaerodactylus townsendi. Next base: position 62,344,528 of record NC_059425.1, read on the forward strand.
TGTGCAGCACTTCAGCAATTATTTGTTTTTTAAGACAAGGTTTAAATACTGGCTGGGAAGAGTACCACTTTTTCAAGACTGCATGAGAATAAATGTATCAATGTATTGTCGAAGGCTTTCACGGCCGGAATCACTGGGGTGCTGTGTGGTTTCCGGGCTATATGGCCGTGTTCTAGCAGCATTAGGGAATGCTGCTAGAACACGGCCATACAGCCCGGAAACCACACAGCACCCCAATAAATGTATCATAGCAGACAATTGCTCATTGATTCACGGGAGCAAACTTACAAAGTAGTACGATGTTATAAGCATGGAGAATTGATTACAAGTCCAGTATACAACCTCTGCTTTACAAGGCAAAGTGTTTGATGTGCTAGCATTGGGGGTGAATTGGTGGGGTTCTATAAGTAATCAGGGCCTTGGGCTTTGATTCTGGCAGAGTCACTTAACCAGCAGAATAGGTATGATTGTAAGTCCTTAAATTATCTCTAAGTAATATACTCTGACTTCTTGCAAAAATTAACTCTGCATGAAGCCTAACAATTTTTTTTTCAAATCTGTAGGTACTTCTACTTTGCAGGGGATTGATTGTGCTGTACTGTGTGCTGTACTACTTAGTATGTGGAGCGCTTGTTAGAAATTCTCTGCCAAACAAATGAAGCTAATAGTCCAGACTAGCTCCTTGTATACATTGCTAGCTAAGGCACAATTAATTCTTCTAAAATTCAAGAAATTGAAAGCTCCCATGACACAAAGATTACTGGCACTAAGCATGTGGCAAGCTGAAAACTGATGGCCTTTCTGAAGAACAAATTAACTTACTTTTTTAAAGTCCTATGGAAAAATGTGTTCTTGTCTAAAAACATTTCCCACAATATTTTTACATCGTTAACATAAGGTAGCGTTTGTAAACTTAGAATCATAGAATCACAGAGTTGGGAGAGACCCCAAAGACATGTACAATAAATGGAAAAGGAGGGAAATTACTAAAGAAGAATTCAAACAAATAGCCAAGACATGTAGGGAGAAAGTCAGAAAAGCTAAAAGGGCTTTTTTTGTTATGTCCGTAGCAAAAGGAAGAAAGAGGATATGATTGGGTCACTGCGTGGAGAAGATAGTGAAATTCTAACAGGGGAGAGAGAAAAGGCAGAACTTCTCAACACCTTCTTTGCCTCAGGTTTTTTTCCAAAAGAAAACCAGTGCTCAACTGGGGGGAAATGGTGTGCTTGCATTGCTTGGTGTTGGCTTCTGGCTGCGTTGGTGGACTTGGCCAGTTCCCGCTCGTCCTGGAGCGGTGCCAGGGGAGATGCTGGAAGTGACCAGCCTGACTGAGTCGTGGGCGGCAGCGCCCACTTCTGATGCAGCCATGGATGCCATCTCGGGACAAGTACTCTCATTGATTTCAGATGACCATAACTATACTCCTTTCCACTCAAAGATAAAAGTGCAGTCGTCAGTACTGTGGCAGAAGAGAAAATAGCATGCTTCCGCAGTAGAAAATAGTCCCGAATGCCTGTGAACATTAAAATTCATTTTTAAGCACTTTGTGAAAACCACCATTCTTTGCATTACTAAACTGGTACGGTGATAAAAGAGCATTTATAGTGCCTCAAATGACTTTCCTTTTTCAAACAGTGTCATTCTTTCCTGGTGAAAAAATGGCTGAAAGAGTGGGAGCAGGCTTTTCAAACTCCACAGAGAACTCTCCTTGCTGTTATCTTCAAATATAATAGGAGAGAGTAGACAATTCAAAGCCAAACTCAGCAAATAACCCTGAATGTGTATTGACACATTAGGGAAGAGCATCTGAGCATAAGCATCAATGGATGTATTGCAGAAACCTTGAGGTTAACTAGCCTGTCTTCTGCGCCCATCTACAGGGAAGCAATGGCACACAGGAGGTGGAGTTTTGGGGATGCCAGGCAAGAAATGTCCTTACAGCTCTGGGACAAAATTATGAGATGTGAAGTATGATAGTCTTTTTTTCTTGCTGCACAATTTGAGGTATTGCACATAAGTATCTCTTCAGAAACGAGCCATCAACATTGAAGAAAATACTTAGTGATGTAAACAGCTCCCTGGATTTGCCATGCATTTCCCAAACAACACTGTATGTATTTTGAAAGACTTGGCTTAGCTGACAATCTTCGTTGTAAGGATTGCACCATGACTGACAAGCCTGAAATCATAGTTGGGAGGCGTTGATATCTGAGAAAGATTTGCCAGTTTTGTTTTGTGGGGAGGAAGATATTTTTTCTAGATGAGACACAGGTGATTTCAGAGCACACAGTTTCAACATGTTTGCAAGACACAACATCAAGTTAGCTAAGGAGGCATTTCTTAGGGCTTGTCTAGAGGACTAAAAGAGCTATCTGGCAAGGGCAGTCACTTGATTTGTTGCCACTATGGGATCAAGGAAGGGTTTGTGGAGTATGCATTGCTTCTGTTTCAATCAAAAACAACAGGCGATGACCATCAGGAAATGAGAACAACTTTGAAATATGGCTTGGCATGTTGCTGCCTAAACTGTAATTGTGATCGATAACACCTTTTATCTTCCTGAGAAGATCCCCACGACTGCATCCAGAAAGGAAACCATCAGGTCAGGGCTCACGGAGAAGGGGTCTCTTTGAAGCCCAAACAAGTTAAGCCTGAACTTATTCTACTAGTTCAATTATAAAAGCACAGATTCATTCACTATGGAACAGACGAGATGGCTGTTGCTGCTGGGTATCAAGTCCTTTGCCTCCCTCCCTCCCATGCAGAATTGAACCCCATTGAGTTGTCATGGAGTCATATAAAAGGACCTGTGGCAATAAATAACGCAACCTTTAAAGTGAATGACATTAAGATTTTATTTCAGGAAGGAGTGACTCCTGAGATGTGAAGCAGTTTTGTGAATGAAAAGGGGAAGCAATTGTGGGATCTTGTCTTTCTTCAAGAAAACAATGAAATGTCCTCAATAAAGATTCCTTTGGGGTCATTGTTAATAAATGAATGAATGTATTATTAATAAACCTGTTAGTGTTGTGAATAAATATGTGTATATTTTCCCAATTTTTATGGGGGTTTTTATCAGAAGTTGACAGAAAATGGCGGCCACTGGAAAAAGGAATGTAAGAGCTGTAAGGTGTGGCGAGGAGGCAGGAAACATGAAGTGGAACTTTGTGTGCCTCTCCATGGGCCACTCCTCAATCTCCTAAATTTCTGCATTCCAGTGGAAGGGGGAACAGAACTAGGTAGGCACTAGGACCCCCACAAAACATTCTACTATAAAGAAGGTCTAAGACATGGCGGATTAATGTATATTTTAGTGGAAAAGAGTATAAGAGCTTGCATCTAACAAAATACAGCAAAAATAGAATTTGCCACTCAGGATAAAGTAAACGTGAGGTGAAACTTTTCAATCTTAAGTGCATTGTAATGTCTTAAGCAATTTCAGCATGAACAGTCTAATTTATGGACCATGTGTCCTATTAACACCATGCTACCAACTTGTTTTTCTTTATCAATCCCGCCCACCCTTCTTTAATTATTTTTAGCTCTAGCTGTTCGATTTTGATTTTAGAATAGTGGTTTTCAAACTTTGGGCAGACCCTCCTGGGACTTGCATGTGAGATACCTGCAACAGGAGTGAGTTCCAGAAAGGGAATGAACCCTGTGCAGACAGCTACTTTCCTCTTATAGTCGAGATCTAGCCTTGTGGTCCTCAAGACTACTTTGATCCTGGAAGGGCTGAAGCAGGGAATTGATAAGATTTCATCTTATGACTTTCATTACCTAAGTCATCCTAAGCTACTAATTAAATCAAATGTATGGATGCATGTGGGTATGAATGGTTTATTATTTTTATACATTTCTGTCCTGCCTTTCTGGGGCTTTTCTAACATTTGTAGAAAGATCTGTCGTTTGACCATGATTCAAGTATCCACAGATGGAGCAATGGTTAGATATATTGATATCTAATTGATGTTTATTTTGACACTTCTAGCAAAAAAAAAATAGTACTCCATGTTAATTTTAACTTATACTCAGTGTACACTGGTCCCTATTTTATCTCAATTTTGCTAGCTGATGAAGGGCCAAATCTGGAGTTCTCAAAATTATACTTAGGTAGATCAAAGGTTTCTGAGAAGACTGATTCAGTTTTTACCATGAGTAAGAAATGCTGGGTTTATCCCTATAGTCTAGTAAAATGTATTTGAGTGTCTTTTTAAAATCTTTTTTCTCAGTGTTTTTAAGTTCTGTGCCATGTTAACAGCTGGATTAGCTGTTATATTCAAAGGAAAGAAGTGTGCTAGTAAAACAGCTTCAGTAAAGTTTTACTTTGATCACTTTCCATTGTAGAGTGCAGCCTCTAAAGAACTTTGAAGGATCACAATAGCATTTACATGCAATTGCTGGAAGATTTTAAAATTATTACTTGAGAGAATAAATACCATTTTAAGCATTTCTTTGAACTTTTGGCCATTGTTCCCAAAGAGTCTTTTTTTATTTTATTGAATTTTTTACACTGCTCTTTCCCAACCAAAGGCCACACTCAGGGTGGCTGGCACATACATTTAAACAACAAAAATAAATCAAATTCAAATATAACCAACAATCATAAAAGCAACAAGATCACAATAAACATTAAAAATGCTACCCCAAATTTCAACTATGATGATGACTAGAATTAAAATTCCACTAGGGTACCCATTAAGGATCCCCACCAGACTGGGGTCAGGACTGTAAATGTTCTGGCCCTGGTTGAGGCTAATTGAATGTCCTTGGGGCCAGGGACTACCAGTAGGTTACTGTCGGTAGAGTGAAGTGCTCTCTGGGAGCAATATGGGGACATGTGGTCCTGAAGATATGAAGGTCCCAGACTGCTCAAGGGCTTACAAATTGACCTTGAAGATGATCCTGAGTTAAACTGGTAACCACAACAGGTGTCAGGGTGCAGGTTGAATGTGGTCCTGGTAAGAACTCTCACTGCTGCATTTGGGACCAGTTGTAATTTCCAGCGCAATCTCAAGGGCAGGCCAGCATTGAGTGAGTTTCAGTAATCCAGCCTGGGGATGGCCATTGCATGGATCACTGTGGCCAGGTCCAAATGGGATAGAGAGGGGGCCACTTGTCTTTGATTCTTAAATGAGATTAAATTGGTGCCTTTGTTGTTAAAAACAATTATTTTGCCCCAAAGAGAGAGAGAAAGAGAGGGGGGGGGGAACTTTAGAAGTTTGTATTATATTATATGATATTGGTGTACATCTAAAGTCCCAAAGTAGTTTACAGATTTTTTTAAAAACATAATGAATTGCATCACAAAAGTTCCATGCAAAGTGGGTCTCAGCTGAGGTGGGCTTGTTTGCTTCTTTCTTTCCCTCTTATGGCCAGTTTTGTAATGGCATTGCACAGATCAATGGAGGAGTTACTATGTGTATTTCCAATTGTAATGCCATTTACTGTGAACAGATAGTGAGACTATAGTTTGAAGAACTTCTCAATAGAGATTTTTAAAGGCAAGACAAGCTTCTTATACCTTGAAAGTAAGACCTTGTCTATAAAACTCTGGCTTCTGAAAAAATATAATATGTTTTGAAGCAGTGGTAATCCTCCCAGTGTGTCTTAATGTACTTATACTTTAATTTGCACACATTTCATGCACAAAAACCTACTTCAGCTGTTCCAGCAGACAGTGGATTTGGAAACGTATGTTCATGTCTTTTGACGTTTAAGTGGTTATGTCTGAAACTGATTAAGCCATGCAAAAGATTTATGTTACAGCTTGTCAGCTGAGTCAATATCTTCTTGAAATATGCTAAAATATTTTTGCATTGATGTAACACTTGTTAAAAGGAATTTATTACCAAATTATTTAAAGTTAGTTTATAGCTAGCATAGGCAATGATTTTGTGTTTTAAAAATTTAGGTGGGTGCACTAATCTCTCACGTTTGGCATTTGTCGTGAATACGTCAATGTTTCCATGCCGTAGGGGACTCTTAGGTCCAGTGATCTTGCTGTAACACTTAAAAAGTAGAATTAGTTGATGCATTAATCTTCTCAGAATTAATCTTCTCAGAAATAAAAATATTTGTAGCAAGAACATGTTCAATATCCAAGTCTTCCCAAAGTGAGTATAATGTGTGTTACCTTTACAGTGTGACGACTGTTGATGTAGTCTGCTGTTTGTTGAGAAGAGACTGCTTCAGCCTAATAAAGGTCTCTGAATCTGAGAAAAGAGACTGCTTGAATAGAAAAGGCAAGCTTAGTTAGTTAGTTAGTTAGTTAGTTAGTTAGTTAGTTAGTTAGTTAGTTTAGTTAGTTTAGTTAGTTTAGTTAGTTAGTATAGGAAAACCTTTAGGCCAGTTGGAGCCTGGAAATGGTGCCTGGAGTAATTTAATTGTGGTCGCCATCTATAGAATGTTTTGATATTGATATTGATGTTGTAGTTTAATGTTTGTATCTATACTTGCCATATTTTATATGGAATCTTGTATTTTGCATTATGATGTGTGTTAGTCTCCCTGAACTCGGCTTTGGCTGGGAAAGGGCGGGATAGTAAATCCAATAAAATAAAATTAACCTTTCAGTTTGGCTTCTAAAGAAATACGGAAAAGGTTGAAGAGTAGTTGCGGCTTAAAGCAAATATTACAAAAAATACTGCAGTACTTTTAATTATGCTACCAAGAAAGCAATAGAATACAATCCAGTAGCAACTTTAATTTGGAAAAGAACAATGCTAATGTACAGATGCCATGTGCATAAGCGTGGAAGGAATAAAAGATGAACAGACCTGGTTACATGGGCTAAAAATGTATAGATCTTGGTCATGGCAGTCCTTCCTCAAACATCTCATCAAGTCCTATCTGAACCTCCTGGTTTCCTAATTGTGAAAGACATTTTGTCCCAAGACTAGTCTTGTCCATTCCTTCCCTGGAGGCTCTTTTCCTCTTGCTTGTTCTTCTTTGTTTTCCTGTAGCATCCTCAGATGCGATGTCTCTTAGCAATGATGACTTTCCAGGTAAGGTGTAAGGAGCTATGTTTTTCTGTGAGGTTTTTTTTTTAGGGGGGGTGCAGCTGTGTCAGTATTTTCCAATGAAAACCCACACTGTAAAATCAGTGTGACCAGTTGAAGCATAACCGTCTTGCTATTTATTGACTGGAATATTTATATCCCTCCTTTCCTAATACTCAAGTGGCTAACTAGAGTAAAATGTCAGCTGGAATGCGGTAATGCCAGAGAAGGCTTTTTTAAAAAAAAAAATACAACCAAGAGAGATAGAGGCTAAGAAGTTTGTATATTCAGACCAATGAGATCAGCATCAGCTAATGGCCCTTTGGAATATACAGATTTTGTGTGCAAAGTGTTCCATAGTCTTGGTCTACACCAAGGGACACAGTTCTATAGGAGGACAGTATAAGTAACAGCTGGCCAAAGGAGTCCAGTTGGGTGCATACAAAGAGATGTATGTTCCAGCTTGTGAAAGGAAAGAACCAGCACCTTACTCTGAGCCAGGAGGAAAATTGGAAGCCAATGGAGCCGTTTCAAAAAAAACTATATGAAGTTCAAGCAGGCTGCCACTGTTAAAAGATGGGCAACTGCATTTTGCACTAATTGGAATGTCCAAGTTGTTTGCAAGATTACTCCCACATAGTGTTCTACAAAAGTCCAGCCTAAAAGTTAATGTACCATGGATCAGTGTGGCTCGGTGGGAACGATAGTGTTACAGAGCCAAGTATGTGCGGAATGTAATTGACAGAAGGTGCTTTTAGCAATAGCACCAATATGCTTTTCTGGCAGCAAGTTCCCTAGATCCAAGAACTTTCCCCAAATTATAACAGGTGATAATATAACATATACTGATTCATTATACCTGTAGTGACCTGTGGCTCAGAAGAAATACATTTGAAAACTTGTAATTTCTAAGATATAAAATTCAAAACCAATGCTCTTTAGTTTTACTAGTCCTTTGTCTCTAGGCAAATTAGTTATAAAGCTCTGTGACTTTAATTATCAGTTTGCACGGCCATGTGAGCAAAGCATCTCCTAAATCCAGTTCTTCCCTTGAAGGCGTGAGAATTTCTCTGCTGCTTGAGATTTGTGCAAATTATCAGCACTACAAGGGAATTGCATCACAGTTCATTTTTGTAATCTGGGAAGCGCAAATATTTAGAAACACTCTGTGTAACAATAGCAAAAAGAGAAGTAAATTAAAGTTTTCTCAGACCATGTCCTGAACTGTGTGTGCCTTAAAGATGAGGAAGGATCCTCTTTAATGCAGTTGTTTAAAGAAGGGGGGGATTATTCACACCCCAAAAAAAGGCAAAGATGAAGGTTTGCTTTAAGATTGTAGCTTTAAACTTCGTTTTGCCAGATTCCATAGCATCCTGGTGTAACAATGTGAAACAGAACTTGCTACAAAATGCAGATAAGTTAAGAAATGATCATATTTACTTTAGCTGTTACATCTATTGATATGTCTTAAAATATGGTGTCTTTATATACAATACAAACTTTGTAATTAACATTTTAAAACCTAATTGTAATGCAGGCCTCACTGTCGGGTAAAAGCATAGAAGCTTGCTTTGTGTCAGTTCTGCTTTTGATCAGAAATCTTGTAACTCTCATGAATCTATAAATGTTTCACAATAAAATAATTAAAAGCAACAATATAAAACATTAAAGGCCTTGCGAAGGATTCAAGCCCACAAAACTGGGATCTTGTATGAGCCACTCTGGTGATGTCTGGCTTCCACATTTTTTCATATTCGCCCTGCCTAATAGGTAGGAACCAGGATCTCACTTTAGCTACTTAACAGCTTTCTGTTTTGGATATTTTTTTCTTTTAGTTACTTTTTTCATCTTGATTATCTTCCTTGCTGATATATCTTTGGGTTAATAGAAAGGTAGACCATGGGCTTCATTTCTCTCATGTCTCAGATGGGGTTATACTGGCCTTGAAAAGCCAGGTTTGCATCTTCGGAATGCTACTCAACCGCAGTCACCTTAGAAAACCAGATGGCCGCAGTGGCTCAGAGTGCTTTTGCTGGACATCAGTCATGTCTGTTCTTGGTTCAGTCAGCTCTAGCCGCAGCGATCCATGCCTTAGTTACTGGACTATAGCAATGTATTCTACTTGGGGATACCTTTGAAGAGTGTTTGGAAGCTACAACTAGTGCAGAACACTGTTGACTGAGGTCAGCTATCAGGAGTGTGTGACCACACTATTACAGCAGTTACATTACCAATCCACTCCCAAGGCCAGTTCAAGGTGTTGGTTTTGACCTTTAAGGCCCTACACAATTTGGGACCGGGGTATCTGAAGGACTGTCTTCTCCCATATGCTTGTGCCTGGAAATTAAGATTAAAGCAAGAGACTCTTCCTGACTTCACCATCAGTCAATGAAGCTTGTTTGATGGGTGTACGAAAGAGGTCCTTTGCAAAGGCATCCTCAAGATTATGGAGCAACCCTCCCAGGGAAGTGTGCATGAGGCCCTTCACTTTCTGTCTTTAGGAGACAGTTTAAGACTGTCTGATTTTGGATTGCATTTGGTTAAGTTTCCTAGCAATCACGTTGTGATTTTTTAAATGTTTTTAGTGTATTCTATTTTAGGTGTTTTATTGAAGATATAAGCCACCTGGTGCTCTGTAAGGAAGGGAGGCAGGTAATAAATATTTTACATAAAATAAATAAAAATAGGTTTGTTGTGGCTAGGAAGAAGTACATTTTGTGATGCTAGTGCCCTACATGACTGGGATCCTCAGCAACTTGTTGCATCTTTTTAATGTCTCCAGTCTGCTTACTCTGTGCTTTTGCTTCTGGGCCCCTATTTCTACTTCAATGAAACTTTCCCTAGTCCAGACTGAGTGAATGGAAGAGACAAAGAGCAGTACTTTACGCCCCTGTGATCATACCTTTTTCTCCCAAGAGCAACTTGGTAGAGAAAAGAATAAAATCCAGGGGCAATTCCTACCTCCTCCTCCTCAAAAGTTGATATTAAAGACAGGACTAACCCAGGTCATCAACTAGTAAATTAATTTTTATTGTTTATCTGAGAAGGTCTTGAAGCATCTCAAAACGATGCTTCTAAATACTCCAGCAGCAAATACCATCATCAGTAAGAATAATTCTTATTGGGTGGGAAGAAAGACCCAAGGATCCCAGTGGTAAGTTGGAGAAATGTTGTAACTATGTAGGTATCTTTGCTGTGCGTTCTTCATCTCAGTTAATTTACCATTAGGGTTTCTGTTTTGCATTGCATTATATTCTGTTCTGCATTACTAGTGTTTTGAATCTGATCTTGGGAATTGTGGGGGCTACTCCATGATGGACTCTGTCACCTGAATCTTCCTTGAGGCAGGATAATATTGGATATAAAAAGCCCAAATACCCTCTTACCTTCCTCAAGAACAGGAGTTTGCATAAGATGTTTTTTGCCATCTTCACTACCACAGCATGCCTTTGAATTGGTTCTAATAATTAGGAAACATTGACACAAGTCCTCAGCCACTTGTGTACCCATTTTTTTAACCTCTTGGACTTCTACACTAAAGAGAAGAAAGAAGATGCCTCTACTTATCAATAAGCTCTATAGAAAAAACACAGTTGTGAGGGAAGCTATAGGTTTTGATGGGGCATATAGTCAATGAAGATAATGTTGTACTGTTCTCCTCAGATGAGCATCAGAACTTACTTGGCTGGAGTAGGTGACAGGATGCCCACACATCCATCTGACTTCAAATTGGACTCCCTCCCCGCAAAAAACCCACTCTATATAATTGGAGCTGTTTTGTGTTTAAGCACATAAAACTCCTTCTGTCACATCCAGTTTTGGCACCTCCTGCTTATTCTATGTAAGTGCCTTTCCCTCTTATGCCATTATAAGAATTAACAAAGTTGCATTTCAGACACAATTACAGAAGCCACAGAGGAACTATTTACATTTATCACACTTTAGATATGCAAATGTGCTTGCTTATTCAGCAGCAAGAAATTTGTCTTTTGTGCTCTTTGCTTAAAACAGATTTTTTATCATGTTGGCATCTTCTAGTAGAATGGAAAATCATTTGTCATTAGTTAAATTTACAGTGGCAGTTTTAAATTTTGAGGAAGCTCTAGTGACCTCTGGAAAGTAATTCATTGAACCTGTCACTAATAATTCAACTCTATAGCTAATAGTACTGAGTTTAATCCAGAAATTATGAGCTAGGCCCCTTTCCCCCAGGGAAAAATTTCTTACCATCTTGAAGAGTAAGAGTATGGGTACACTTTAGTTAAACTAGGTTGTAGTAGGTTTTTACTTTTTGAAAAGGAGTTAAGCTTGCTTTAAGCTCCAGAGTATTTTACTTCAATGTATATGTAATAGTATACTTGATTTCTTAGTTTGAAGTTCCTAATTCTAAAACTATGCCCAAGTTTGCCTGAATCTTAAATATCAGGATTCTCACAAAACTTTATATCCTGTTTTCATCTGTTTTCTTTCAAGTCATTCTGAGGGTTTTTGAGACTTTCAGGGCAATGTGGAGAAAGAGGCTGTTGCAGAAAGAGAGCTTGCATCATGTTTAGAATATGTGTGAGAGATTTTGACTTGGAGTTAATTGAAAGGGTAATCTGGTGTATGGAGTGTCTGGCTCATTTCCCTTTGTTTTTCAATCAGCTATTCTGCCTATAGCCAAGACCAGCCAAAGATTTCTTTTAATTTGTTTAGGGTCGTTTTTGGTTTTTTGCTGCATCTGAATGATAGATTTTTCAATTGCATGCCACACAGGGGACTTTCAGGGGGGAAAGTGGGTTGCCAGTACTTTAAATTTCTTTTCTGTTAGCAACTCTGGTAGGGTTACAGTTATGTACAGTGATAGGGGTTTTTTTGTATGTGCGTTTTAAGGAGGTTGTCTTGCATTCAGGTAACATTCATGTAATCATTTCAAGTAACTAATGTTTTAAATGATTTTAAACATCTACTACTAATATTAATTAGTAGCTAATAATGAGAGGTATCAGATTTCATTTATCATGCAGCATGCGAAATCAGTGTGTCCCAGAGAAATTTAGCACATACTTCTGAAAGCATTGATGGTGTGCATTCTAAAGGCTTCATCACTGATTTATCTGCATGTGGGAGAAATTCCCAGGCTCCTGTCTCTTGGCAAAGTGACAGCTAGAAAAGATTGTCTCTGCATCAGAAGATCTGTGTTTGGGCAGTTCTCTCAAAAACTAAGCCGTAGAGTGAATAAACATTTAAATTTGTGCTCAAATAACATTTCTCTTGCCTTGTCTGCTTCAGCCCTCATTAGTGTATCAGCAAATCTCAAATACAATTCTCTGTATGCGCTGTTGCCATGTCCAGTTTACTTGAACTACTTGGACTTCTTTTGTCAGGAAGGAAAAACCTAGTCTGGTAGTTATTTCCAAGAAACAGGGCAGTATTCAGTAAGTGCTCAATAAAGTCAGGGGGGAAACTTCTTATTGTACCATCTGAAGTTTTGTACTCTACTATCTGGAAATTGTTTGGAAAAATAATCCCAAGTGACTGGAGATCTTGGTGTTACAGTTCTCAAACAAGTACCAGCCTCCCAGGTTGAAACCAAGATTAATAATTCAATAATAGAAATATTTGTAAGAACCACATACATAGCTTAATTTGTTCATAACTGATCATTCATAGCCTTCCACTGCTTACGTTTGTGGAAAAATCTAACAAGGCTTGTGCTGAACCTGTGCAACTAGTCATAGTTCAGATTTTTCAGACTTTTTTCATAACCATTACTCCTAGTGGGTCCTTCAAACAAAACCATAAGAGCTAAGTTCTAGGGCAAAAGGACTCATTTATTCCACTCTGAACTTTGCCTTATATGTCTCAAAGTTGCCTCAAGAGAATATCCCCTCACCTTCTTCCTTTCAAACACAATTGATCATAAAAGGACAGGTGGTATTTTTAATAAATATTTGACAAACAACGTAATGATTACATATCAAGATGGTAGGATTTTTTAAAGTGCTGTCCTTGACCAGTTTATGATGTGCTATATATGATTAGTTGCATCATTTGTTATGTTTATGAATGATGGGTTCTCTTATATCATTTCTCTCCTTGCTGCTTGTAAAACCAAAAATCCAGCCTGGGGTTTTGCGTGTATACTTGTTAGAATAAGTTTCCTATTACAACTCAAAAGTGGAAAGCCAACACCTGTGATAATGGAATGCTTATGACTATGTAACTTCTTATAAATGTTAGTACAGCTGCACTTCAGCATTACTTGTTCATTATTGTGCATGTTGAAGGATCATGCACCATACTTGAAGTTACAAACAGGTGTGCTAAATGGCAGCTAGAAAGTCAGACTCTTGTGACTGGTGACATGATTGATTTTTCGTATTCATTCTGACAAGTTTGATCAAGGCATTCTTATAACACTGTTGAAACGGACACAGATTTTTGTACAGGCACTTTGTATGTGATGCAGGGAGAGCCAAACTCATCTTCTACATGACCTGTTGATGGCTTATCAAAATCCTATCATTTGAATATACATTTCATGTTTAACACATTTAATTTGTCATCATCCTGTGATTAGTATGAAGACTTTCGGTTATTTAATGACATGGTAAATATAACAACTGTGCTTAGCTGAGTAGCCAACACATAGGATCAACATAAGGTATATCAATATAGAGGGTATCTGAACAGTTGACTGAATTTCTAGGGAATAATTCATATGGTGCAAGAAAGCATTGACCTAGGGCCCCTTAGCCCAGTCTGCTTTTTTCATTTCTGTGTGATGCATACATGCCATTCTGGCAACCTTTGACTGACATGTGGAACACTGCATGCGCATAGAGCCTTTCCTGGCAATTGTACCTTTATGCAACACCTAGCTTTCAAGTTCTGCATAGGGTTATGTGTGTATGTGTTGACGGAGAGCCAGTTTGGCAGGGGGGAGGATGGTTGTGATGTGGTTTCATTGATTATAATTTTTCCACTTTCCATAATATCCTGTGATCTAAAAAATATATGGAACCAGGTGTCTAAGGTATAACATATTTTAGAAGAATTGCATTATACCAGCTTTATTGCCACAAACCTCTGTATCCCTGAAAAATGAAGGATTGCATAAAATGGCAAATGAATGGGCATGCCATACTATATGTTATTCAGTTTTAGTACTTATTCCTGCAAATATGTAAAATATAGTAACTTTATATGTATGAGTAAAGTTTATTGGCTCATAATTAGTGCTCAAAAGGTTGGCACTGGACCCACTCTCATACCTCATAATAAGCCACTAGACCAGGGGTAGGGAACCTGCGGCTCTCCAGATGTTCAGGAACTACAATTCCCATCAGCCCCTACCAGCATGGCCAATTGGCCATGCTGACAGAGGCTGATGGGAATTGTAGTTCCTGAACATCTGGAGAGCCGCAGGTTCCCTATCCCTGCACTAGACCTTTTGAGTTGCCAGAAAGGAAAGACACATGTGACCTGACTTTAGCAAATTTCACAGCTGACTATATGAAGTGAAATGGAGATCAATCAAATAGATTTTGTGGTTTGATTGAAACTCCACAGGTGTATGCATAATGTTCCTTTTGAACTAAAGAGGCTATGTTGTTATTTCTGAAGAAGTGAAATTAAAGCACGTCTGGCAAGTCTACTTCTATTGTTTGAAATTCTTTCCCCTTTTGGTTCTTTTTCATATCTGGCATCATTACTTGTCTTGTTTTTATCATTGCCACGTGTATTTATGTTTTAGGGAAAGAGAATAATCATGTATGTGAGAATATTCTCACATTTAGAAGGAGGACATCTTATAGCTAAGGGAGGCAGGACAAAAACTAACACTTCCTGTCCCTCTGCTGGGGACTCATATGGATCAGTTTTTCTTTCTGCCTTGCCTAGGGAGATCAGCGCTATTTCTTTTTTTTTCTCTTCTAGCTTTGCTAATTCTTCAGATCTTCAGTCACAGCAATACTTGTGGTTTCTCCTCTCTCTTCTCAGTTAGAGCCTTCCTGTCTTCCCTGTGCTGTCCCCCTTGTAATGGAGGCTGCTGGGGAATGAGACAGATCGGGTAGAGATATACTTCTCTCCAAGGAAGACATAGACCCAGGTCTGCTATCCTCACAACAGCCAGGAGCTCGCATGTCTCAGAGTAACACCAGGAGAGGCGGAGGGATGCATGAATGCCTCAGGCTTCCTAGCCACAAAAATGAAAGCAAAGCACACCCAACAAATAAGGCTTTAGCCATGAGACATTATTCCCACCTTAAGACTCAGAGATACTGTTACTGAATTAGACATTATTCTCATTTGAAGACTCAGGGATGTTGCTATTGGAAGTCTAGTTCTAAGATGCCCTCCTCCTCAAGAGTGGGAATCTTTCCATGAAGGTATTTTCTTCGCTGAGGCAAGGAGGGCATCTTACCCATCCAAAGAATGCAAAAGAAGTCAAGAATACAAGTCGTAAATCTATGCAGAAATCAGAAGAAGAATATTAAGTTGTAATCATAAACCAGTACATCTGAACTTCCCATAAATAAGACAAAAGGATCTGGTTTGCTTCCTTCAGCTGTTACCAGTCTCTCCACTTCTGTTATCTGATACCTTCATTGTCATAGCAGCGTTCTTTCACCTGTTCCAGTTTTTCTTCTATATTGTCATTTCCCCCCACTTTTTGTTTTAATTATTAGCTTGGAAAGTATTCAGACTGATCCACGGGTTCCTGGCATGGGGGCAGAAAGTGAAAGTTTTGGTCCTGCTTTCCTGAGCAGCCAGTGAGAATAATCCAAGCTGTAAGATGCCCTCCTTACCCTAGAGCAGAAGAAACCCTCACAGTAAGTTTCCAAGGTTCCATTCTGTGGTGATTAATGTTTGCGGGAACAATTATCAAGTTATAAACTTATAACTTGAATAATAAATAGCTGGGGATCAGAATGGATAAAATCAATGTTTTTAAATTTAAAATTGTTTAAAATTTAAATCAGATTGTGATTTAAATTGAACTTTTAAAAAGAAAAGGCCTGTAGATGGAATGAATCGGTCTAAAGACAATTTAAATAGTTTTCTATTTAAGATACATTATTGATCTAAAGACTATTCATCATGAAATAAGGATTTTTTTAGTTGTGTAGCATGAATCTGTATACCAGTATTCATGCAGTGTTTAAACTTTTTGGTAAATTAACTCCATTAATCCATTCACAATGTCATGCTCATCTTTAAGATTATTTTGGCCAGTTTCTCCATCTAGAAGATATTATCATACATACTTGGTTTTGCAGTTCTAAAAACTGTGAATTTGTGTCTGCACAGATAACATGCCTCTTCTTCACAGTGGAAATGTTATAGAATAAAAATTTAGAGCTGCGAAAAAGACTTTAATCCCATTTGCAAATCTAAGTACTCATTAAGTGCTAAGTTTCAAGAAGTTCAACAAATAGAAGATAGTTTGTAGTGGAATAGATCTGCACAAGGAGCTGAAAAGGGAGAGGCAGGCAGTAAAAATGAAAGCAAAACTTTTAAAGCATAATATTCCATAAGTCTTGGAATCTTTGTGTATATAGCCTGAGGCTTATATTATTTTCTTCCTAAGAAGAAAGTCCATAAAAGAGACAATGTTTGAGAATATTTTCATGAAGTTTCTCTACTTATGGGTAAGACAGGCTTTATTCTAAAAAATAAAACCATCTGGTTGTAAATATGAAAATTTTCTAGCACAAATTAGTCTTTATGTAGAAAATCACGAATTAAATCAAGTCCTGCTGATTTAAATCATGATTAAATTGATTTGATTTAAATTAAATCCATTCTGCTAGGGATAAGACTGATGGTCAAAGCCAGCTGTCAAGAGCTTATGACTCCATATTACAGCAATTGCGTTGACTTCTGACCTACTTCTGTACCCAATTCAAGGTGTTGTTTTTGACTTTTAAAGTCCTACATGGCTTGGTGAAATTGATGGTGATGATGGTGAAAAGACAGTAATCCTCCACCACTGTTGTGTCTGCACATAATCATCCAGTGAGGTGTTTTGTGTGATCTTGGAGCTTTTACATTGTAACCCCAGGGAACTGGATTCTGACCAGACAATAGCCTGCTGTGATCAATTTGCTACTTACTTTGCAAACAAATCAGTCATATCTACTCTTATTTATTTTATTCAATTTACTATCCATCCCTTTCCTGGACTGGGAGGTAGTTGTCGGATCCAAGGGGTCCAGCAATGTTTTTTTTAAAAAATAGTGGTCTTACCACTGCCTCTTTCACCCTTCCTGGGAATACCCCTGATTTAAGGGAGCAGTTAACAATTTCCTGCAGGGGGCACTGCACCACACCACCACTGGCCTTGACCAACCACAGTGGGCACAGATCAAGAGTGCAAGTAGTAGACTTCACAGTGACAAGTATCCTGTCCACGTCAACCTGGGACTGAAGTGGTCCAATATAGGACCTGAAGACAGCCAAGGGGTCTCCAGTTCTTCTACTGTATCAAAAATTGCTGGGAGATCATGGCGGAGCAAAAAGACTTTGTCTACAAAAAAGCTTGCAAAAGTCTCACAGTTAATGGCTAAATCACTAATTCTTTTAGGTTCTTCAGGAAGGGATGTAAGAGACTAAATTACTCTAAACAGTTGTGCCAGGTGTGAGCCAACAGACACAATGGAGGTCATGCAACATTTCTTCTTTGCTGCCTTCACTGCCATCTCATAGCACAGATGCTTGCTTACATTATGTACTTTTAGCACCTCCTTGTCCAACTTATATGAATAACGTTCAGCTTGTGGAACCTGAGGATGTGGACAAGATCCTTAGAGAGATACCACCTGCTCTCAACCTTTGCTTTTCCTCGGGAAGGGGGCTGGTGGGTGAGGGGAGTGATAAATGCTTCCTTGAGGGTGGGGTTCCACCACCTATCCTCAAAATGGCAGTGATTAGATCTGTTTTGAAAAACCCTCTGTAAGTCCTGCTGTGGTGGAGAACGTCAAGCTGCTCTTTGATCTTCCATTCTTGGACAAAGTGCTGAAGTGGGTTGCTGCTTCTCCGCTCCAGGGACTTTTGAAAGAGTCTGATTTTCGGGACCCACTTCCATTTGGCTTCAGGACAGGATTTGGAACAAAATCTGCTTTGGTCACCTTGACTGATGACCTCTACTGAATAATAGACAGGGAGTGTGACCCTTCTAGTACTGCTGGATCTCTCTGCAACCTTCAATACTGTCAACTACAGTATCCTTGAGTTGTCTCTCTGCACTGGGTCTGAGGGCACTGTGTTATGGTGGTTTAAACTTTATCTGGAGGAGGGCTGTGGGATTTCTTCTGTGCCCCAGGGCCATTGACTTGTTGGGTTCTGCAGGGTTTGCTATTTAATAGTTATGTGAAGCTGCTGGTAATGGTGATCAGGAGGTTATGACTGTGGTGTCACCAATACAGAGATGATACCGAGCTCTGTCTTTCTCTTCCATTTAATTCCAATGTTATTGTTGATGTTCTGAATCAGTGCTTGGAGTCAGTAATGTGCTGAATGAGGATGAACAACTGAAATGTAATCCTGACAAGATAGAGGTTCTTTTGGTTAGTAGAAAGGCAGACTTGAAAGCTCTCCTACCTTGGATGGTGTTATACTTCCCTTGAAATGCAGTTCGCATCTTGGGAGCGCTACTTCGTTCAGCAGTCACTTTAGAAAACCAGGTGGCTGTGGTGGTTGAGTGCTTTTTTCCAACTTCGATTGGTGCATCAACCGCATCCATTCCTGGTTCAGTCTAATCTAGTAGCCACAATAATTCATGTCTTAGTTTCATCCAGATTGAACTATTGGAATACACTGTAATTAGGGCTACCCTTGAAGAGGTTGCAGCTATTGCAAAATGCTGTGGCTAAACTGTGAGTGGGCTATTCTTACATTTTTTTATTTGTTGGCTATTGAGGAAATCTCTGGAGAGGCAATATGTAAGCTTTCTAAATAAATGTTACTGTTTGGAATTTTTTGAAAAAAGTGAGGGCTTTTATTCTGTTGAATGTTTCTCTGTCAGTACAATACTGTAGACTTTTTTCATGTCCCCTGTTCTACTGCAACCAACAGTTTCCCCTGAAATACTGTTCCTGGGACAGTGGATCCATCCAGAATCAGGCACGAAGGGGGAAGTCATAGGATTACAGCGCGCGTGTGTGTGTGTGTGTGGGGGGGGGGGGGTGTGAAAATCTCCCACCCTTTCTATTCACAATAATCTTCTACATGATCCAACCCAAGGCCATTTAAAAGGGTCTTAATCCAGTGTCTAGTAAATTTAATTTCTTCTTTTAAAACTGTAATTAAGAGAAACATTATTACAATCCCCTGGAGAAATAGGGAGACACAAAATATCGACATGTTGCATTCATCTCCTAGCTTTCCAGCCTTGCAGGGAGATCAAGCCTTCACCATACCAGCTGTTACCGTTAAGTCCTTGCCCCTTGAGGTTAAATGGGAGAGAAACTCAGCTGTCCTATAAGAGAGAAAGGGAGGGCTAGAAATTCCAACCCCCATCAAGCTTAAATCAAGGCAGTCTGCCTGTGCTGTGTCACTTCTCTCTGCGGTACTGCAGAGCAACCACCTTTTTTGTTTCTGCTGATTTGAGTGTCTAGTTAACAACATTTGGCTTTGAGAAGATTTTCTAAAATATCTCATGCATATCCGTGATTTTTCTTCAGTTCCCTTTAAGGTAATGCTTCAGTTCAGTATTTTGTTGTTGTTTGTTAACTGTAGAGATTGTTTTAAGAAGAAATGTAAGGTAAAAACTAAGTTTATCTTGCATTTGCTTGGAGACATAAAAGTAATTTTCTCAGCAGATGAAAATTTGAATTGCGCTCAATGTTATCTAAAGCTTAATTACTATGTTTGTTACGTTCTAGAATTATATTGTGCTGATGTTCATTTTCTGTATTAATTGTGTACAGATGTGTTGAGGTATTCCAAATATAGCTTGACTTTGAGAAGTATGCACTTACTGCTTAGGTATAAAATATTTAATTAGTTATATGATTGATTTGTAATTCAGCTATTTAACAATTGTGTGTTAGAACTTCCCTTAATTTATTTCAAATATGTAACTTTGGATAGTGCAATACACTGGATGGTAAATTTGTACAGCTTCTTGTATCATGTCGTAATCAAGTGTGCATAGTGAGATTTTTTACAGTAATGTATCCTTCCAGGATTTGCTACTGGCATCTTAGTTTAAATGTTTACTTTCCATGTTTGCATAACATTACAAATCTCTCTGAAATTTTTAGAAAAACTAGTTTCTTTCAACTGAAAAAGTATCATTTAACCCACCATGAGTATGTGTATGTGTTAACCCACTGCATGTGTATAGAACATTATTTAAGCAAAGGCTGCAAAATAATGAAAACTACTATTTATGTAGTAATGGAAAATCATTACATATTAAACTGTGTAGATAGGGTAATTTTGCTACTTAAATCGAAGTTTCATAGCTTTTAAAACTGTGCTGAGACTTATTATATTCCTTGGTATACCTGGTGTAGAATACCTTACAGCATTTCATGTTGATACGTAATTTTATTATTATTATTATTATTTTATTATTATTAATTATTATTTTAAATATTTTAAATAATTGCTTAATATAGTTGTCTTTTGCTGAACTTAGTAGCTTGAATAACTATCCACGTATGTAATAAGTTGAGCCAGTGTGGTGTGGTGGCTAGAGTGCTAGACTAGGACTTGGGAGAGGGAGACCAGGTTTGAATTCCTGCACTGCAATGAATGCTTGCAGGGTAGCCTTGGGCCAGTTACATGTTCTTAATCTAATCTACCTCACGTTGTGATGACAAGATGGATGAGAGCAGGATGGTATAAATTGCTTGGTCCTCCTTTGGGGGAAAGGTGAGGTATAAATGCATTAAATAAATAAATAAAAGTAATGTTCAGTTATCTGTTTTACTCTGAGCTTCGTGAAATTTTACCCTAAAGCAATTGCACTTCTATAATCAAACTCCTACTAGTTAATTTGGTGTGATCGGAGATTGTGAGGGGAAAATAATTAGTAGTTTTACTGCTCATCTTTCTCTCTGACACTCAAGGCAGATTACAAAATATAAAAAGCAGTTCAATTGGAAAGCATAAAGTATCCAATAAATGGTGCAATAGGACTAGAACAGGGGTAGGGAACCTGCGGCGCAAGAGCCGCATGCGGCTCTTCTGCCCTTGCACTGCGGCTCCACGAGCCAAACCGCCAGCCCCATCCTTGCCCAGCCTGCAGGCAGCAGGGCAAGCGCATCAATTGCCCGCGGCCGGCTGGGTTGCGCCGCGGGCTTCCCCTCTCGCCCGCTTTGTTTGAGCGGGGCGGGTGCTTTCCCGCCAGCTGGTGAGACCGAGCCACCGGCTGCAACCTTGCCCGCCCTGCGGGCAGCAGGGCGAGTGCACCAATTGCCTGCAGCCGGCTGGGCTGCACCGCGGGCTTCCCCTCTCGCCCGCCCTGTTTGAGCAGGGCGGACGCTTTCCCGGTGGTTGGTGAGGCTGCACCGTGTGCTTCCCCTCTCGCCCGCCCCGTTCGAGCGGGGCGGGTGCTTTCCCGGCGGCCGGCAAGGCCAAGCCGCTGGCTTCATCCTTGCCCGCCCTGCAGGCAGCAGGGTGGGCGCACCAATTGCCCGGCTTTCCCTCTCGCCCGCCCCGTTGAAGCGGCGAGGCCAAGCCGCTGGCCCCATCCTTGCCCGCCCTGCAGGCAGCAGGGCGGACGCATCCATGCGCTTCTCAGAATGAGCGGAGTAAAAGGTAAAAAAACCCAATATATATAGTGTGATCTTTATTTTAAATGTAAAAAATTATTTGCGGCTCCAAGTGTTTTCTTTTCCTGTGGAAAACGGGTCCAAATGGCTCTTTGAGTGTTAAAGGTTCCCTACCCCAGGACTAGAATTACAGAATTAGAAACAGAAAATTGCTAAGACAATGGATTACAAAAGTGAAAGACATTTCAGTCATCTACAGTCTTGAGACATTCTTACTGTTGGTAGAATTTTTATAAGGCTTTCAATTTCATCTCCTCAACTCTGTCCACATTCCCATTAGTTATTCTTTCTGCCAGCAGAGGGTTAATTGGCATCCTCAAATTTATTCCATTCTGTGCCTGCCCTCAGTGTAATTTGTACAACCCTGGCATAGTGATCTCTGAACACTCTTTCAGGGGCACTGCATTTCCTGATGAAGCTTGCAGCTCAGGAAATCAAATAAGGATTTCTTGAGGTCAGGAGAGGCACATGAAGTCACTTGGAGTGTGGATTGGCAGTGGCATAACAAATATGTTGATGCTTAAGAGCTTTGTTTTGTAGCTCTGGTGTTATATTGTGACTAACCTGTTTAGCCAACAAACATGTAGAGACAAGAACAAATGATGGCCTCTAACAATGTTAACACATGTACATTGTGCGAATACCCTGTGCAAAAAGTCTTGTGATAGAAGCTTAAGAACATAAAATTAATCAGTGACATCCTGATCCAGAGAATTGTGTCTGTGTGCTAACGCAAGTGTGTGTTTACACACAAGTCCACTGTTCAAGCAAAATTTTGCTAAGGGTGCATTTGGGTTTAGTGCCATGGGTACACTGTCTCACAAATGTTCAGTGTCTTTAGCTAATATGTATCTGAACTCTTTCTCAGAGAAATGCATGGAAATATGTTTATATCAAGGAAGTGTGGGAGGATTTGTGAGTTGTGCTCAAGTTGCAAGCAAGGTACTTGCTTGGGGATGAGGGACAGAGAAAATACTTGAGTGAGCTGAATAGTTAATGAGTTTCTGGTTTATGTTTTATTCAGTCATAAGTATCTTGGGACAGGCCTTTCTTGATAAGCATGTCAGTAAATCAAAAAAACCTGAACAGTTAAAAAATAGCTAGCTGTCCGTGAACAAAATAAAAAAGCAAATGCCAGAAAACTGAGACCAACACCCACATATTGTTAATAGTGAAGATGTTAAGGGAATTTAAAAAATGTGTAGCTGGAAGCCAGAAGCTAAGATTAGTGACATAAAACATTTTTAAAACCCCTTAATTTCTTGAGGAGTACTGACTTAATAGATAAATAGCCTTTGTCCATAAAGTTTTAAGAGCCACCTGTCGCTTCTTTTAATGGGGAAGTGAGACGATGATCCAGAAGAGGAAAACTAGCTTCCACAGCTTTCTTTTATATAGGTTGGAAAGGCTTGTCTCCAGCTGATATATTCATTTTCTCAAAAGAGAGGAATTATATGAATGTAAATTGAAAGGTAATTTTACAGAGAGCTCTTAGTATAATGTGTGTGGATGAGTGAAATGGAACCAAATGCAGTAATCTTGAAATATTTAAGAATAATATTTAGGTGAAAACTTTGGCATCTGAATACATTTTTCATGATTTTACAGCTGTGTTGGAGTTGGATAGAATTTTTTAAAATGAAAAACAACCTGATTAGCATAAATAAGCTAAATAGTTGAAAACTTTCTTTAGCAATGTACAGGAATGAATTCAGACTGTGCCATAGCACAGACTGTTGGAGTTCAATATATTAAATTGTTAAATAAGCCAATTAGCTGATTCCCAAGTATTACAAACCTCTACGTGCTGTACAGTGATTTAAACCACATTTCCAATACATCATTCCTACCTGATTTTTCACTTGTCATTTGAACAGTAAGTAGTGGCAGTCCAGATGGCTTTTCTTGAAGCAGTGTTATTTCAAGTTGCTCTCCCTTTAAATAAAAAAAAACAACTTTTAGAGTAATAAAGATGTCATCTGGACCCAGAGTAATGGGTAAAGTTTATCCACTGCTAAAAGTAACATTCACTTGGGTGAACACAAAATCCTACACATGTTTGAATGTACATTACAGTTTTTCCTGAAAGGCTTGAACTCCAGAGGGCAGCTTGTCTGCAAAGAAAACAGTGCTCAGTTTTTGTTGCAAAGAATGAGCAGGGTTGTTAATGGAAACTGTTCATGAGTAGAGTTGCTGTAGTACTTGATTAGATGAGTTTTTCCCTAGATACTCTGCATGCCACCTGGTGCCCATTTAGACCATTAACTAGTCTGGATTCTTGGCTTCATTTAGATAAAAAAAATCTCTAGCCTTTGTAGTTGCAGGAATATTAGTGAAAATTAGTAATCAGTATTCTACCAAATGCCCTGACCTGGATGGCCCAGGTTAGCCTGATCTCGTCAGATCTTGGAAACTAAACAGGGTTGGTCCTGGACAGTACTTGTATAGGAGACCACCAAGGAATATCAGTGTTGCCATGCAGAGGAAGGCAATGACAAACCAACTATGTTAGTCTCTGGTCTTGAAAATCTTAGTGGATTGCCATAAGTTGTCTGCAACGTGATTCTACCAAATATTCAGTCATAAGCTAGGCTGTTCCCATTTACCTGCATTCTATCCAATGAGTAGAGGCCTCTGTTTTATTTGGGTAATTGACCAATATTAGTATTGATTTTTCTATGAAAATTGTTAAAGGCTCATCTCCAGTATATTTATCTGGATACCTTAAACCATGTTGTTACTTGCAAATCTTGTGAACCTTTGGCACTTCATTACCCTTCTTTTCCTGGATAATGTATAAAGGTGGCATATTATAAGACTATTCTTCAGTAGGCTGCCTAGCTTCTTGCTGTAAGCCACTCATGTTAACAAGGTACATATTATATATAGATGTGATGGACTGCACAGTGAACAGAGCCTAAAAGTGCAAGTCTCTCTGAAGACATGATGTATACATATCAGTGGGGGAAATAAACTCCCCAGGGACAGGAAAGCATCCTGATTGGATGCACTACACTTGTGCTTTGTTTGGTGTAGTAGCTGGTTGATCCAGAGAGGGAGTAGCTTATCTCTCTGACAGAAAGCATTTGAGGATGCTTTTGGATTTTGATTCTTCAGAGTGAACATCTATTGCCTTAACTGTGTGTGAAAACATATCTGCTCTGAAGGTGTATTTCAGGATGAGCTGAGAAAGCAAATAATCCTCAGACTCGGAGAACTGGTTGTTTTATTTAGTGGCAAGGCTGAGGTGGAAGAGCAGTGACTTTCCACAAGTAGCCATACATATAAACATGGATAGAAATAGATCTTCTGGATAGAAGAAAAATTCCTTAAACAGTTAGTGTGGGATTATCCACATTAGTTGGATCCCATCTGGTCTATTAGGGTTTTGCTTTAAGTTTTACGTCAAGAGTTAGATTTGTATTTAAGTTGGGTAGCTAACAAAGTCAAGGCTATGTGTGTGCTCTGTGAAAGGGTACCAGCTTGTTAGGATCCAAGCTCTGTGTTAATCCAGTAACATCAGTAATATCAAACTATACTATTTGAAAAAAAAACTCTTCAACATCTAAGCACGTAAAACATTTAAAGCCTCATTAAGATCTGTGCCAGTGCCTGAAATCTAAGCTAAAGCTGTATATATTTATCTCCTGCCTACTTTCTATTCATTTAATTTTTCTCCCATCCCGTCTCATCTGTTTAATAAATTTTACTTCTGTTCACTGAACCTGCCTCATCATTCTTTGGTGCCATAATAAACGAAATTTGTTATAGGTTAAATAACAGGCTTAGAACATAAGAAAGAACATAAGAACTAGCCTGCTGGATCAGACCAGAGTCCATCTAGTCCAGCATTCTGCTACTCGCAGTGGCCCACCAGGTGCCTTTGGGAGCTCACATGCAGGATGTGAAAGCAATGGCCTTCTGCTGCTGCTGCTCCTGAGCACCTGGTCTGCTAAGGCATTAGCAATCTGAGATCAAGGAGGATCAAGATTGGTAGCCATAGATTGACTTCTCCTCCATAAATCTGTCCAAGCCCTTTTTAAAGCTATCCAGGTTAGTGGCCATCACCACCTCCTGTGGCAGCATATTCCAAACACCAATCACACGTTGCGTGAAGAAGTGTTTCCTTTTATTAGTCCTAATTCTTCCCCCCAGCATTTTCAATGAATGCCCCCTGGTTCTAGTATTGTGAGAAAGAGAAAAAAATTTCTCTCTGTCAACATTTTCTACCCCATGCATAATTTTATAGACTTCAATCATAGCCCCCCCTCAGACGTCTCCTCTCCAAACTAAAGAGTCCCAAACGCTGCAGCCTCTCCTCATAAGGAAGGTGCTCCAATCCTTCAATCATCCTCGTTGCCCTTCTCTGCACTTTTTCTATCTCTTCGATATCCTTTTGAGATGTGGCGACCAGAACTGAACATAGTACTCCAAGTGCGGTCGCACCACGGCTTTATATAAGGGCATGACAATCTTTGCAGTTTTATTCTCAATTCCTTTCCTAATTATCCCCAGCATAGAGTTTGCCTTTTTCACCGCTGCCATGCATTGAGTTGACATTCCCATGGAACTATCAACTAAGACGCCCAAATCCCTTTCCTGGTCTGTGACTGATAGCACTGACCCTGTAGCGTGTATGTGAAGTTTGGATTTTTTGCCCCTACGTGCATCACTGTACATTTCGCTACATTGAACTGCTTTTGCGATTTCTTAGCCGGCTCTCCTATTTTATCAAGGTCCGCTTTGGAGCTCTTCGCAATCCTTTGTGGTTATTACCCCTTTACATAATTTGGTGTCATCTGCAAACTTGTCCACTTCACTACCCTCATCTACTTCCAGGTCGTTTATGAATAAGTTAAAGAGCACTGGTCCCAAAACGGATCCTTGGGGGACACCACTCCCTACATCTCTCCATTGTGAGAACTTCCCATTTACCCCCACTCTTTGTTTCCTGTTCCTCAACCAGTTTTTAATCCATAGGAGGACTTCCCCTCTTATTCCTTCATTGCTGAGTTTTCTCAATAGTCTCTGGTGAGGAACTTTGTCAAAAGCCTTTTGGAAATCCAAGTAGACAATGTCCACTGGTTCCCCCTTATCCACATGTCTGTTTACACCCTCAAAGAACTCTAGTAAGTTTGTAAGACAGGACTTGCCTCTACAAAAGCCATGCTGCCTCTACAAAAGCCATGCTGACTCTTCCTCAGCAGGTCTTGCTTTTCTACATGTTTAATAATTTTATCTTTAATGATAGATTCTACTAATTTACCAGGAACAGATGTCAAACTGACTGGCCTGTAATTTCCTGGGTCCCCCCTAGACCCTTTCTTAAAGATTGGTGTGACATTGGCCATATTCCAGTCTTCAGGGATGGAGCCTGATTTCAGGGATAAGTTGCATATTAATGTGAGAACATCAGCAATTTTATGCTTGAGCTCTTTAAGAACTCTTGGATGAATGCAATCTGGGCCAGGGGATTTGGTAGCATTTAGTTTATCAATGGCTGCCAGAACTTCTTCCTTGTCTACCACTAACTTCACTAGTTCCTCGGATTCACCTCCTAAGAAGCTTGGTTCAGGTGCAGGAATTTTCCTCACCTCCTCTTGGGTGAAGACAGATGCAAAGAATTCATTCAGCTTCTCTGCAATCTCCCTGTCACCTTTTAGCACACCTTTTGTTCCTTCATCGTCTAACGGACCTACCGCTTCCCTAGCTGGCTTCCTGCTTTTGATGTACTTGAAGAACTGTTTGTTGCTAGTCTTGATGTTCGCAGCCATGCGTTCCTCATAATCCTTTTTTTGCCTCCCTTACAGCTAACTTGCTTCTCTTTTGCCACCATTTGTGTTCTCTCTGGTATTCTTCATCAGTTAAGTTGGACTTCCATTTTCTAAAAGACATCTTTTTTTCCCTAATAATTACCTCAACCTCCCTTGTTAACCATGGTGGCTTTCTTTTTGGACTGGGCGCTGCCTTTCTAACCTGCAGGAACGCATTCCAGCTGAGCTTTTAAGACTGTGTTTTTAAATAACCTCCAAGCACCTTGGACATTTTTGACTCTCTTGATTTTCCCTTTCAGCTTCCTGCGCACTATCCCCCTCATCTTTGAGAAATTTCCCTTTCTGAAGGCAAATGTAACTACATTAGTAGTTGTCACTTGTTCGCATGCAGAGATACTGAATCTGACAGCATTGTGGTCGCTGTTCCCTATCGGCTCAACAACTTCTTTCATATTCTGTGGTGTTATAGGGCTGAGCAATAGAGTTATAAATTACCTCATGCTACAATTTGAAACAGCTCAGTAACTGAGAAAAGGTAGGAAATCTGACCATTTAAGTCAGAGTGTGTTTAGTCTACCTCAAAAAGTTAGGAAGGCAAAGGGGTCTGTCACAGTTGGATACAAAATATGTCAAATATAAAAAGTAGGATACAAACTATGTCAAATATAAAATAACATGCAGAGATATTGGGAATTACAAGAAATGTTTAGGGCTACCGGTAAGTGCTTTACTGAGTTTGTCTTGTCCCTGTCATGACTTTGCTTTAGGAGAGCTGTATGGTAGGTCTTCATTTTCTGAATTCCAGTTCAGGCTGTTAACCAATTACTTGCATAGTGTTTTACAGTCATAGCATTTTCTATATCTATCGAATGCACAAAGGAAATTGTTGACTTCTGTGCAGTGTTCTCACTGATGTACTTAAATGTCCTGTTTAGAAGGTAATCCTTCAGTATGGCAACATGCCTATTAGTGTAGTACACAAGAAGATGAGGGGTTGGCATGTGTTAGGACATATGGAATATATATGTACTATTATTATTTTATGGAATATATACATACTGTTATGTCATTTTGTAATAGCATCTCTGAAGCTGTTGTGTGCTCCATGAGAAAAATATGCCAGTTCAGTTTTAGACTATTTCTGGTGCCTTTTCAGAAAACAGGTAGATTTTGCAAACATGTATTCTTGTGTTTATTCTGTAAATGGGTTGTGCTGCTTTGGGGGCATGGGGGGGTGTGTGTCTAAGATGATATTAAGCAAAAATGTGAAGAATGGGCCACTTCAGCAAAATGTTCTTGCCTAGAAAATGTTGTCAGGTTAGAACGAGTTGTTTGGTAAGAGACTGGGTATCATCTAGAACAAATAATATGAAGTTGCTTTATTCAGCACTTAATTTTTTCCCCTGTAGCTTTAGGCAAAAGAGTCATTATTGCAAACCAAAGTGACTGTAAGAAACTGCACCCTGCGTTGCTATGGGCAGCATTCCATTGTGCTAAGCACCTTCTGCTCATTTTTGTGATGAGCCAATTAAATAGCTTGGCTGATTGGAGTATTTGAATCACTCAGCCTGTTTGGTAATGGAGAAGGAAGAAAAAGCTAATGTTGCAAGATCCTCGTGAAGTAAAAATTATCAGTTTGAGTCTCATCAAGCTATAAATTAACACAAAGTTTTAATATTGTATATATTCAAGAGAGGTTGATACAATACTGGCACTTGCCTTTTCTAAATGTATGAAGATACATTAAGGATGTGTTTCCAATGATGTACATATAAAATAGACAATTCCCCAGCACTTTCTCTGCCATATTCTTAAAAGCCAAAGATTCCATCACATTTGAAGATCACAAATCAAAATGGGAATATACTGGTGGAGGATGTCTCAGTTTAATGGTTCCACTTATATCTTACAGAACAAAGAAAATAGAATTGGTACCACATACCTTCTGTCTCTTGGAGAGTACTAATCTGTGCAGTAACCAAAACTCTACTTCTGGTTGATTTGGGGGGAGCATGGGGAAGATTGAAGGGCATTTGTAGGACAGACTGAAACAGAAACAAGCGTGACTACCCAAAAGCTGTCACAGTTTCAGGTTAGAGGCTTTATTTAAGGTTATGGGTATGGTTATCTAAAAAAATATACAAAAAGTATTGTTTGTTGTTAGTGGTAGTTTTTTTCTGTCAGGTCATCCCCCCCCCCCCAACAATAGGTTTCCAAGGCAAGAGACCTTTTGAAGTGGTTTGTCATTGCCTGTCCCTATATAACAACTCCGGTATTCCTTGGAGGTCTCCCATCCAAACACCAGCCAGGGTCAGAGCTGAGACTGTGTGACTGGCCCAAGGTCACCTAGCCAAGCTTCCATGGCACATCGGGATTTGAACTTGTGTTTCCCTCATCCTAGTCTGACACTTTAACCACTACACCGCACTAGCTCTCACAATATGTAGTGTGGCCTTATTCAGTTTCACATCAAAATGATTTTATGTTTATAGAAACTAATCAGTTCAGACTTCCATTTAGGAAAGTTTCTAAATAATGTAAAACAATTATTCAGACCAGCTTCTTAATTTCTTGTTTATTTAAATAGTTTAAATCATTTTGTCCTGAATAGTCCACCCTGTGCCATAATATTCAAAGTTATCTGTACCTAAGCATAAATATATTTTTCAGTATCATAACTCACCATCTCAGACTGAAAGCCAATTTATTTTCCTCTTCATAAAACTATAGCAAAAATGTACAGGAATAACCAGAGGCGGAGCAAGGGAAAACGCCTGCCCCCACCCTGGAACGCCTCTGCCACATCCCATCTGCTGCCTGGCCATGCCTCTGCTGCAGCTGTGCTTGGGGCGTCATACCCTGCCCTGCTCCATTGGCACTACCCCTCTGGGAATAACTAATGACACTGTGTTTTCTTGATGAAGTTCAGATTTAGAACACATGCTGATGCTCCTCATGTTAAGACCATGAATTCCTTTTGACTTATTTGAAGCTTTAAGACTTCATTCAATTTATGCATTTTTGACCCCATTGATTGCTTAGCACATAGGAAAACCTTTTATCTTTTTAGCACTTTTTTAAAGTTAAGGCCACTCTTTCTGTGCAAAAACCACACATTCCTTGCCTTTGATTTCTGCTACATGGGACCCTCAGCAGGCAACACTGATCTGGCAGGGAAATTACAATGAAAGGTTGAAGGGAAAATTCCCCTCCTAGTAAATGTCAATTCTAGGTCAATGTAAATGTCACTACTTTTTCACAGAAAAATCACAATCACAGATTTTGATTGAAGGAAGGAACTCTAGTAGGGTCCACAGTATCCTGTAAAAAAATCCTAATCTTCTCCTATATGCTTTTTGTGGTGTTCATTCCAATATCCAATATCATTCCAATATCTTTTCACCAGCACCATCAATGCTCCTAATTGCCAGCTGCAACCCATTTCAAACTGAGTACTTTGTACAACTCCCCATTTTTAAAGCTTTCTTCCTGCTTGTTTTCCAAACTCCTCTTGTCTTCAAAATGAGCTGCTTCCATTACTAGCCTAATGCCATCTAAGTCTCTTCTAGTATCCAAAGGCTGCCACACCCATTTTTGTGTACAAATACTTAAATAACAGATTTTCAGTCCTTTGTTACTAGCTCTGCTTGTTTAATTAAAAAGGAAGAGAGGGTAATAAGGGCATATATAGCAGAATAGTATAGAAGAAGGGTTTGGATTTCTACCCTACTTTTCTCAACCATAAGTAGTCTCAAAGTGACCTTCCTGCCCCACAACAGACACCTTGTGAGATAGATGGGACTAAGAGAGTTTTACGAGAACCGTGAGTAGCTCAAGGTCACCCAGCAGGGTTCATGTGTAGCAGTGGGGAATCGAACCCGATTCTCCAGATTAGAGTCTGCCTCAATCCATATAATCTCTATTTAAAGGCTATTTTTAAGAAGCCATTAATTTGGCTCTGTAGTTGTTGCGGACTGTGGCAGAAATCCTACCTTGGGACTCCTGATGACTAGAAAGCCATGCTGTTTCTTCCTTACCCTGCTTAATCTTTTTTTCAGTAGATCACATGAGAGTTGAGATTTGTATAGTTTTGAAAGAATTGTATATTTTGAATATTATGCTCAATTTTCCTTTATCTCCCCTCATCCTTGCAGTATTGCAGGCCATCGGGACTCTGGAGTATGGCTACAATCAATGGAAACAACGATTTTTTGGTTCTGAATAATGGCAACATTCCATCCAGTGTCACTAGTCCTGATGTCCTTGCAACCAGTGATTGCAATTCTGCAATCCCAAATCACTCATCTAAGGAAACCTCAAGAAGAAAAGTGAGTGAAAATGGGTGCCTTCAGCTTAATGGTGTACTAAAAGCATCATTTTTGCCTGTAGATGACCAAAGAGCTCCACAGGTGCTATCACAATGTTGTCATCCTTGCCCATATCATCATGCCATAAATAACCATAGTAGTCAACAAGAATGTCTTCCACTGACTGGCCATACAGCACCATCTCCATTGACTTCCTGCTGTTTAAACCCGCATACCGAATATTCGGCTTCTGCTTGTCAAAAACGCACACCCCTGTATCAGCCTGCCTGCTGTCTTCAGTCCTCCCCATCTTTCTGCCTACATCATCAATGGCCTGAACATTTTCAGCACCAGCCTGTGCCACACCGTATCACCATTATAAGGTAAGTCAGTTACATTTTCTGTAATGTCAGTGTTACATTTCTTTCGTTTTGTTTCATAGTATAGGTGGAGTTTTTAAACAAACCAAGATGAGCAAAGTATTCTTCACCAGTAAGTGCGTGCAAACTGGTAGCTCAAGAGCATGTGCTTAGGAAATGACATAGTACAAAATGTTTGCCTATTTAAAATGCACACAGGTTTTGGCATCACCAAAACAGCTAGTGCTAGCAATGACTTATGAACTTGGAATATTTGTGTGATGAGGTACATAGATGAAGCAAATGTTGCTGAGTGGTATATGCGATTTTGAACTGTCTAGTCTGACCCGCCATGTTGAGACTTATCTCTTGTTTGAAGTCTATAGAATGGTAAGATGCATAGCTAGAATTGCTAGATTCAAGTCCAGAAGCACCACATTTGATGAACAGATGCTTATACTGTGGGAGTCTTGCTGGTCTTTAAAGTATTGTTGGATTTATACACAGATATTTAGTATATAGTTTGCTTGCAACACTAAGTAAGCTAATTGGTCTGTAATGAGCTGGATTTGAGGATAAGCCTTTTTTAAAAATAGGGACTATAATTGCAGCACTCCAATCAGATGGAATACAGGCGGTGCTATTGATATGAGTAAAAAGCTCAGCCAAAACTGGGGCCCACCATTCTACATTAGTTTTCAGTAATTCTGGTGGTATAAAGTCAAGCTAGACTCACGAGGCCTTGCCATCTTGCAATTCGCAAGATCATGATTTTAATTTCATCCTGGTGGTCACTGGAGGCCATGAGTGGGATATCCAGAATAGCGAAGTACAGAGTGATGCCAACGTTAAGGAAGCCTGCTGGATCTTTATAGAGGTCAGGAGAAATAACTCTCCCAGGAGCTCTCTGCTGTGGGGATTTGATGTTTGCCATGGTAAAGAGTTGTAAAATTGTTATTCTATGTGCTAGTTCAGTCTCCAAAAGTTCTGGAATCATTGCTTGTCATTTGCCGCCTCTAATTAAAGGACTTGCCATTTGGCATGACTGTCCAACTTTTTTTTCTCTTATGTTTTATTAGGGATTTGCATATGATCTCCTTTTCCCTTCAAGTACTTGGAGATTGTGGGATCACACCAGCCTTGAAAGCTGTGGAATAATTCTTTATAAGATTTTCCTTAGCTAATACACAATCTCATGGGTCAAACCACTTTGTTTATGGAATGTTCCTGAATGAGAGATACCCTCTGTTGTTCTTTTGATAAAAGGAGGGGTTTGAGGGTTTCTTGTACAAGTTCCCTCGTACCCTTTCAGTATTGGACCCTTTATTAACCTGTTTTAAAAGTTCAGCTTTTGTCCAACTCTACCTATGTCTGAGTTGAACCAGCCTAATGGAACTGTTGTTCAATAATTAGTATTCCATTTTATTCTCAATCTGTTTTGACTCTATCACTGAGAGTCCTGTAAGTGTGAGGAGCTCTAAGAGACCTCAAACTTCCAGTATTGTCAAATCCAGCAACAAGGGAGAAAGTGGTCACTTTCTACCCGTGGAACTACTGTAAAATGTCTGGATTCCTATTTATGCATTTCCTGGGAACCCAACAGGTAATCAATAGTTCGATGCTTTTAGTACCAGACCAGAAAGTGTATTGCCCTGGGTAATCTCCTGGTTGACTCCCATTCAGAATAACTTCAAATTAAATTTAATTGCTGTTTGGTACAAACACATTCCCGCGATAATTGGCATTGCTATATCAAGATTTGTTTCTCCTGATTATAAATATATGGTGTGTCATTGTCCTCCAAGACACCTACCCCAAATCTATAGCTAACAACTGTTTCATCATTCTGTCCCATTTTTGCATTAAAGTCTCCACCAATAATTAGATGAGCTGTAGGGTAGTTCAGTGATAGATGGCATAACATTTCCTCTACCTTGTCCCACTTTGACTTAACCCACGGTCCTTGGTTTGAGATGGAGGAAGATAAATATCAACACATAGAAAACAAACTGACTTGGAGTATAATAACACCACCAAAGCCCATGGGCATGGGCTATAAATTCTTTTAACATGCAGATTTAAGTTGGTTGAGATGAATATTCCCAGTCCCCCTGATGGTCTACCCCCTCTTATACTTGGAGTTGCCTCCAATACTACAGAACAAAAGTTAGGGATATCAAAATTGTCAACCATCCATGTCTCTTGTAAAAGCAGGATATCAAATTGATTTAAGAAATTAATAAAATTGACATCCGTGGCTTATTGTTGGATTTGAATGTAGTGCTTCTTCTGCAGATCAGCAAGGCTCACCATCTGAAACTATTGCTGAAATTGGTATTATTTGGTAAATATTGTCTTCTATTTCTGTAGAATTTTTATTTATTCAAAATGAAGCCACAAACTGTTGGGTTAGTGATTATATGAAACTTTCTTTTTGCATGGATGGGCCGAGTCCAATGAACTTGAAAGTCCACAATTTTTTGATCCAGTTCAGTTTGGAAATACATCCATTGGTTCTGGTGTACCATTGGGCCAAGCCTGAACATGGCTTGGCATGCCTTCCAGGCCTCTTCTGTGTGGCCTTTGGAGCCCAGACAGCATCTGGCCCACGGCAAGGCTCCTCCCTGCAAGCTTTCTTGTCCTGCAGGGTCTGTCCACTGCCTCTTGCCACTTTGTGCCCCCCTGGGGTCTGGCAAGTCTTTCTCTTGGGGCTTCTCCTGGGTCCTCTCCTAGTCAGGGAGGGATTCCAGGGCGTGGTCTCCAGACACCTCCCACTCTTATTGCCTTTTTGCCTTGAGCAATCAAATTGAAGATATTCTCTGCTGTATGTATATACCAATTTATAACATGAGACTTTCTGAAAATTTGTAAATTTCAATTGAGTTTTAATTTGTGTTCAGTAACATTCCTTGAAAATTAATCTTTAATTGTCCTTTTTTGAATTTGCATGTTGAACTGTGTATCTTGTGCAGCACCAAGTTATGATTTGGCAGTGGTAATTGAACTCAGTTTGCCTCAGTTTGGCCCACTCTTGCCAATGATGGTTGTTTTCCACAGATCCTTACCACACAGCCTGAACTTGTGGATAACAACCATCATTGGCGGGGTTGAGGTGGAATAAGTGCACATAGAGCAGTCTGAGAAGATTGTGGTCAACATGGCATTCATGAAATATTTAGGGGAGCATTTCATGTCTCCTGCCTAGATGACGTGAACTTCTGTGGGGTATGCTTGACAGGAGAAACAATCTGTGGCTGAAGGGGAGGTATAAAGCAATCTGAAGCAAATTGGGGCAGATTAGCAGGTGTTAGGCCTGAACCATCTGAGACTGCCTTGAGTCAGTTGTTGGGAATGCATTTAAAAAAACACTGTGTGTTAAAACAGCCCTAGCTGGAAGGTATCCAGTGCTGTGCTTGTTATGACAAAGTAATATTAAGTGCAGGTGTCGTCCCATTTTTTTGTAAGGCACATTAATTAAATCTAGTGTATAATCAAACCAGCTTTCATTGTTGTTTGTTAACTCCATATGCCCACATTGTTAACTTTAATTGGGAACTGGAAGAAATGGTACTATTATCAGGGAGGGAATACAGTACCATATTCAACTAGGATTTGACACTTGGCAAGTAATCAAATATACAATATAGGAGGCTGAAGCATGTTTTTCAAGCCTATAGAGCATAATGTTTCTCAGTGACCTGACATTAGAAGAATGAATCATTGATTCTTACTGTAAATTTATTAGAAAATTATACCCTGTTTCATTGTAGGTTTTTTAGTAATATGGCAGCTTAATTATCTGTTACTCTCTAATTTGTTTGTTGTTTTTGTTATGTTTTGGAGTTGAAGTGTGAATCAGAGTAACGGATTTCATTTACTACTGGTAGAACAAATTTGTGTATCTATTTTTAAATCAGTATAATTACAACCTGATCTTTCCCCCACATTTGTGAATACTCTGTTATACTGTTCATAACTGCAAGTGCGGTGTAGTGGTTAAGAGCGGCAGACTTTAATCTGGAGAACCGGGTTTGTTTCCTCACTCCTCCACATGGAGCCAGCTGTGAGACCTTGGACTCGTCACAGTTCTCTTTAAACTGTCTCGCCCTCACCTACCTCACAAGATGTCTGGTGTGGGAAGGAGAAGCAAGGGTCATTATAAGCTGCTTTGAGTCTCTTTAAAGGTAGAGAAAAGCTTGATTCCAAAAAAAAAATCTCTTCAAAAATATTGTTTCCCTTTAGAGATCACAACAATTTTAGTTAGGAGAAGAAGCAAAACACCCCTGGTCATTTCCAGTTTTCCATTGAGCCAGAGGACATCTGGGTATTCTCCAGCAACCAATTAGGGAGGCAGGAATATTAATTAACTTTTCAGCTTCCATGGTCTGTTGGAGACTGCCCCCTTCTCCTCCAGTTCTGTTCCTGCCTTTAGGGAGAGCAGTAGCATTTAGAGACTGTCTTGCTTTTATCTGTTAATCCTTTCCTTGTTTTTTAAATTGGCTTCTTGCTGCCTTTCTTTGGGAGAGGACTGCTGCCCTCTGGGCTGCAGAGGAAAGCTTCTCAGGCTACCGTCCTTCTGCTCCCGGCCAGGACAAAGACGGGGAGGGGTCTGAAATGCCCTGAAAGGAGAAAGTTTTCCTGCCCTCTGAGAACAGGGGATCTGGTCAAAGACAGAAGCCAAGATGCCAATCAGTGTCCTTGAGCTGAGAGCAATTCGTCTGGCCTTACAGCACTTTCAAACATTCCTACAAGGGGCTCGTGTGCTATTCTGGACAGACAGTGTCGCAGCCAAGACATACTTGAATTGGCAAGGGGGCTCCAGACCTTCTCTTCTCCATAGGGAAGCGACCCTTACACTCCAGTGGGTCGAAGTTCATCTCCTGTCTGTTCCATCAGAACATATTTGTGGGATTCACAATACCCAGATGGACTGGCTGAGCCGGCAGACTACATCCAGGGGAGTGGGCCCTCAAAAGAGACACCTTTGTCCTGATTGCTCGGTCCCTGGGCACTCCGATTGTGGACTTGTTTCCATCCTTCCAGAACAAACTCACTCCCAGATTTTTCTCTTGCTTTCAGCATCCACTAGCAGAGACAATGAACGCATTATCTTCAAGATGGCCAGTGGGCCTTCTGTATGCCTTCCCTCTGATTCCCCTGATTCCCAGGCTACTACACAGGATCCGGGAGGAAAGAGCCGAAGTCCTCCTCATGGCACTGTGGTGGCCCCAACGTCCGTTGTTTGCCAATATCCTCAGCCTGTCAGTGTGCAAACAAATCCATCTTCCTCCAGACAAGGATCTCTTGCATCAAGGCCCGATGTCCCATCCAGATCTAGGGCGCTTGAGTTTGACTGTGTGGAGATTGAAAGACAAGAGCTGACGGCGAAAGGATACAGACCAGAAGTTACAGATGCCACCTGGAAGGCATTTGTAAGATGGCGTTGACGTAAGAAGCGTAACCCAACAGGTCTGGCCACAGGTGATGTACTGAGCTTCCTTCAAGATGGACTTAAATCTGGGCTGAGATCTTCCACCCTCCACAGACAGGTGGTGGCTATTATGTCTGTAGTAACAAGCCTGGAAGGATACTGTCCAACCTCTCATCCCCACATTAAAAGGTTTCTTCATGGAGCAAGCCTCAGAGATGGATGTATCCGACATCATTTCTCGACTTGGAAATTACATACGGTCCTACACGCCTTGACCAAGCCACCATTTGAACCGGTCACGAGCATATCATTAAAACATCTCAGAATGAAGGTCATCTTCCTCGTTGCTATCACCTTGGATGGAGAGTTTCCAAGTTGGCAGCTCTTTCAGCCAAACCATCCCTGTGTATTTTCCACAAGGAAAAAGTGGTCCTGCGTACTGACCCAACTTTTATTCCAAAAGTTAATTCTGCATTTCAGCAGCAGCAGGAAATCCTCCTACCTACATTCTGTCTGGAACTAAAGCATCCAAAGGAGGTCTATTGGCACGAGTTAGATGTCAGAAGGGCACTTAAAGCCTACCTAATAAGGACTCACGATTTTAGGAAGTCTGAAGCATTATTCATCTCAGTAGTGAATCATAATAGGGGGACCAAAATTTCTTCACAGACCATCAGCAAATGCCTTAGGGAATGCATTGCTGAAGTTTATAAGGTGCAGAGACTCGCTGTCTCTACAGGGATCACAGCTCACTCAGTATGAAACATGTCGGCCAAATGCAGCCTTTAACAACAAATCTGCAGAGCAGCGACCTGGTCATCTGTCTGTACTTTCGTGAAACACTATAGACTAAACGTCTTCAGCTCTTCAGACGCCACATACGGTCGAAGAGTTTTGAAGCATATCTTGGGAGAGGACTATGACCCCACCCTATAAGAGGTGACACTGCTACAGAAGTCACCCAGATGTGCTCTGGCTCAATGGAGAATGCCCATTGGACCTACCTGTGAAGGGTTCTTCTCCATTGAACTGAAGAGGACATCTGCTCTCCCAGTTGGTTGTCTTTCTCCTCTCCCAATGCAAGGAATCCGTGTTTTTGTCGTTCAACTTTCAATTCTTTGATTGTATTACATTCTGTTCCAACACTGGGAATCTGCCCCGGTTGTCTGACTCGTGTGCCACTTGTTTTCTCTTCCCTATGTTCCATGTTAATTTAGGGAGGAGTTATTGTTCTCCTGTTTGAGTGTTATCTGGCACTGCTAGGCAGAGTAACCATCCTGGAGGAGAAGGGGGCAGTCTCCAGTAGACCATGGAAGCTGAAGAGTTAATTAATATTCCTGCCTCCCTAATTGGTTGCTGGAGAATGCCCAGATGTCCTCTTCAGCTCAATGGAGAAGAACCCTTCACAGGTAGGTCCAATGGGCATTCTACTGTGTTAGTTACCTCTATCACTGATTAACACTAGTTCAGGGGTCTCCAACCTTTTTGAGCCTGTGGGCATCTGTGGAATTCTGACACAGGGTAGTGGACACAACCACTTATCCTAGGGGACCCTTTTGTCTAGAAGCACAATTTTATGGGAATTTGGGGTTTCAGCTCTGGGGAGATGAACAAGTCACGATTTGCTGATAGAAATCTTTGTTGGGGAAATTTTTTGCAGGATCCAAGCTGGGCTCTGTTGCCTGAAACTTCTTCAGAGCAACATTTTCTGCTCTAGAAATTTCTCATCTGTAAGTTCTCTATTAGGTTTCAACGGTTGGGCGAGTTATAATCAACATTTACTAGGTTTGTCAGACTTTATTAATATATGAAAAGATATCCCATATTGATTATTATTCAGCATGTGTTCCACATGAACAGAATATGCTGCAGTTCTTTCTTAAACTTTGATCCATTGCCTTAGATTCTGTGATGCTAAACCAGAGTATCAAACTTAATTCTAGACAGTTAAATGATAAGCAGACTACATATGCTTAGGGTAATAAAATAGCACATTAAATAATGACTCGCTCAAAGACTTGTAATGATAATGAAGCTGTATTTTTTCTTTAAATCTTTGCTGATTTTTTAAAAATATTCCTTAATTCTTGCTTTGGTTGCGATTCTGCAATCATGGAGCAATGATGTCTTTTGACTTTTAGAATCTGGAATTTGCAAATGGTAGCAACAATGTATTAAACACATTTCCCATTCCCTGTGTAACAGCACCCACTCCCTGAGGGAAGACAGCGGCCCCAAAAAGCGAGGGAAGCCTGTTCCTGAGGGTGGATATTTGGTTAGCTGATTTTGTTGGCCTAAGGCACTCCCCTCAACTCACGCACACACACAGGCCTTTCAAACAGGGATCCTGTCAGGGCAAACTGAACTGTAGTTTTTAAATGCTGCCACCATGAACTGCACCAAATAGAACATATAGAGAGGCTCTTGAAAGTTTAAAACACAAAAACTGGATTTTATTTAATAAACTTTTCTTCTCAGGATGATGGTTCAGAGTGGCACATAAGCATTACTTTAGGCAGACTTCTTTCTTAGATGTTACAGAGCAAATGCAGGTTGTTTGGCTGTTTCAGTTACAGACTTTGTGGCAAACCTTCCACACACAGTCCAGAACCCACTCCTAAAATGCCCACCCTTCTATCCAAAGGGATTTTACACTGGCTTAGGAGGGTCTCCGTGTAATAAGTTTCCCTTCCATCTCCCACCAACTAGGCCTCTAGCCTGTGATATGCACTGATCCTTCCCCTCAGTCTCTTGGAGATCCCTTAATCTGGCCACCTAGCCTTCCTCTCTCTGTCTCTCACTGGCCTCACTGCCACTAGACAAGATCTCAGAC
This sequence comes from Sphaerodactylus townsendi, assembly GCF_021028975.2. Lineage (NCBI taxonomy): Eukaryota > Metazoa > Chordata > Lepidosauria > Squamata > Sphaerodactylidae > Sphaerodactylus > Sphaerodactylus townsendi. Next base: position 62,385,001 of record NC_059425.1, read on the forward strand.
TGACTCCAAGGAAGTGACAGAAATCTCTTTGTCACAACTCTCAGTCTGCTTTCAGGACCGCCAATTCTCTATCTCTTTCCTCTGACAGGCTTCTTCCTGCTTTTATAACACCTAGCTCCCCCTACCTGTGGCTCTAGGCTAACTGCGTCTCAGCCAGCCAATCAGGAGGTGTCTCCTTTTACATTAAGTGTTGCTAAGGCCAGCTTTTCTGCACCTTCTAACAATTAACCCTTTTATCTGGGCCTAATCCATCACACCCTGTATCCCTCAACTTCCATGAAAAAACAGAATAGTTAATATTTAACCCAACAATCTGTTAGTCCTTTGAACTGTGGTGTCTAAATGAGATAATTAATAAGAATAAGCCTCTTCTGCCTATGCAAGATAACTGGAATAGTATTCTTCTGTTAAATATGACAAGTACTGCTTAAAACAATTTTGAAACTTCCAGCAAACTATACATAAGCTCTGTTCAAAATGAGAACTGAGAGTGTTGTAATTCAGTAACAAAAAAGCAAAGATGTTTTGGTCAAATGGATGAATGGCTTCCTTCTTCCAAGGACTTAAGCAAGAAGACTCTTCCAAATTAGACACTAGACAGTCTGCGAAAAAAAGACCAGACTCAACAAGAATCTCTTGGCTTTTCAGCATTCTTGAATGTGCATAGAAGTGCTGGATATTTTTCTTTTTCTGAAGTTTCTTTATTGGAGGATGGACTTCAAGAAAAGTGTTTTTGGAAGTGTGTCTGTGTACACGCTTTCTGCTTTCCTCTTAGGCGCTAGATATGACATTAGTAATTCTGAAAGATACATTTATTTATCAACTAATTATAACTATATGTATAGTTGCATGATGTGTTAAAACATAAAAAGAGACTTTTAAGGAATAAATGGCATCTTACTATGTGATTCTATAAGAGTAGAACTAGAAACTGTATCTAGCGTGTTTAAACTTCATTTTTTTCATTTCTGCAAATAACATACAGAAGTGTTAGCATTTTCTTTGGATGTCGCTGAAGATTTTTTTTTCAGTTTCCTCTTAATGAAGACTGGGTTTAAAAATATTTTGCTCTCAGGAAATGAAGTAGGTGTCTAAACAAGCTGAAGAAATTTTGATAACTAGGTGTGTCACCAGTGAGTCAAACTTTTTACTGGATTGATAAGGAACACTAATGGGGAGGGTGCGTTAGGCTGAATGCATGCTGTGAGCTTTGTAAAGAAAGCACAGCTAAGGTTCTGTTTGTTGTGAGCAGTGAGGTTTTTCTTGATGAAAACTGAAAAAAACAGGCCAAAGAAACAACAAAGAGCTTTGCTGTGCTTCTTTCTCCTCTAGGCCCTCCTGCCATGGGAGATCATCCGTGAGGCCCTTAAGACCATCTCCTGCTTTCTAAGTGTGGAGCACCCAGCTATGAAAAGGAAACCCAAGGGGAAACTTAAGGCCAAATGTTCTGAGTTTCACCAGATAGAAGATATGAGGCAAACTCTGTCATCTTAATTAGTTGAATAATGACCATTTAATCAGTGTGACAGCCCTACAGCCTTGACAACTGTACTTTCCATGAATAAATCGTGTGTTCTCAGTAAGCACTTTTGGAAGTCTGGTGTCAGCTTTTAAAGGCTACTAGGATACACAAGATTAGCACCCAGTTTTCCCAAACTTGATTACTTTGTGTTTATGATTGGAACAGGACAAATTTTTATTAGCAATTGTAAGCATGAATTAAATGTTTTTATTTGATCCATTAATATTCCTTCTTATGTAATTTTGAAGAATTTAAATGGTTCTGATTTTCATAGGTCATTTGTTTCAGATGCTCACTTGGGAGATCCTGTTTGGGTTGAAAGGTGGCATAAAAGTGTTTTAAATAAATAAAAATGAAATGAGCATTAACGGCATAATCCTGAGGGCTGTTATGACATGGGAACCCTGGCAACATCCACCATTCAGAAAATGGCAGCTGATAACATCCCCATGAGTGGCACACTCAGGTGCAACCCTCACCCCACCTCTGAGATCTGGCCTCTACCTCTCAACCTCACTTCTCCCCTCTGCCCCAAGAGCCAGTAAACAATGGGGAAGGATCCAGCAACCGCACAACCCCAACAGAGACATATGGCCTGTACAGTGGGCAGGATGCCTGCCCCTTCCTGTTCAAACAGCCAAAATCCTTGGAGATGATGATTTGTCTCCCACCAACTGCATATGGGAGAACAGGATGCCCTAGCTGTTGGGCCATCCTGGAGATCCATTGCTGTGGCAGAGATGCCACTCCACAGTTTCTCTATGCTGCACCAATGGCAACAACTCCCTTGCATCCACTCTGGGTCCCCTGCAACTGTACCTCCAAGCTGCATGGCTTATCAGATTCCAGCAGTGTTCGGGAGATGTACCTAGAACCACTACCCTTGTTATGGCAGCCACACACTGTTCCCATGTGAGGTGCAACCAGCAGCGTGGAGTCAACTTTCAAGTTTCCACTGTACATCTATGTTTTGGGTGGTAGTGCTGGTGCAAAGTGCCATCTCTATGGTTGCCCCACCACCAATTCTGTGTTCTCAGTGCACAACAGAAACCTCTGAGACAAAGTCTTGCACCAGGCACTCTATATACTAAACTCTGGGGCATTCTGTCTGCTGTTTAGGGCTGTTTAGGGCTGGGGGAGCTATGGTTGGGTGAAGCTGTAGTTGGCATCTTGTGCTCTGCTGAGGCATATGGGTGCCTGTAAGGCTGAACACACTCAAACGAAGTTAACTTAAAAGAACTTTATTGATTTGCGTTGCCCTACATACAGGATACTGGAACTGAGGATTCGTGTCCTCAGTTCCAGTATTTATTTTATTTCTGAACGTAACAACAACCAATCAGTTTTCTCCCCCCGCCCATTCTCTGTCCTCTCATTGGCCGTGAAGCTCCGGTGGGATGTAGCTTCTCAGTTTGTTTTCCCACTCTTGCTGGAAAAAGGCGGGAGCAGGTGCATGCTGGGAGTTGTAGTCCTGACAGGTGCCTATGGACTATTCTGTTGTTTTTGACGGTGTAACTTTCCATCTTCATAGGGAGGTGGTTCCTGGGCTACAGTGACTTAGGGAGCACACTAATTCCTGCCATGCCTCAAAGTCTTCCCTTTTCCCTTTCTGTGCAGTAGCTTGTTCTGGCATTGCTCCACAACATTGTCACATCACTACCCAATTAGAATGCAGTGCTGCTAGGGTGGTCCACTAGTTCCTCTTAGAAATACACTGGCACATCTTGTAGGTAGGTATATCAGTGTAGAACCTCACTGGTTACCTGTGTGCTTCACCCCACCCCAGGATTGCAGTGTAAAATTGGTAAGAATAGTGAGAGGCTAACAAGAAAACATTTTACACATGTATTGTCAAAGGCTTTCACGGCCAGATTAAACTGGTTGCGGTGGGTTTTCCGGGCTGTGTGGCCGTGGATCTTGTTCCTGGATCCTCATTAAAGTGTACTCATTCCAATTACAGGGCCTCGAAAGTCACCAGACCATGGCCACACAGCCCAGAAAACCCACCACAAACAATTTTACACATGCTACATAGTGCTAGAACAACCACTGAAAGGTACTTAGTGATAATTTAGTTCCAACTTCACATCTCTTAGTTTCACTGTAGTTGTAGAAGGAGATGTGAGGGAAGAAGCACAGAGAGTTTGGTGTGGGAAGTATCTTGAAGTCACAAGTCTGCTCCAAATTAGATATTGGCACATGCTCATATTGGCTCACAGTGATATTAAGATGTTTTACTGTCTTTGCTATGTTAAATAAAATGTTTGTAATATTCATGCTGTATCTTGCTGTTAGTGTCCTAGAAGGGAAAGTTAATTAAATGTGGAATTAATTAAAGAACCCACCACATGGATTAGAGCCTCCGAGATTACTCTAAGGTAAAAACAACTTTAAACAGAGAAGCAGCAGAAGTCTTTTGAGTCAGCAGTGCCTAACTCTTCCTCTGCCCATTTTCAACTTTCCCCAGCTCATACTCCTTAGTTCAGTTCCTGACATCTGTTCACCCCTGCAAACATGCATATGAAATTGGCAGAAGGTATTGTGGAGTTGAGGAGAGTCATAGTTTAACTTTAAAAATAGATAGTTTTCTTTTGCCTCAAAAGAACACAAAGTGACAACAAAACTTAAAAACCTTCAGTTGCAAGCAACAGTAAATTCAGTCAATAAACTGGCTCAAGGAAAGATAATTCTTGTCATTATTTCTAGCCATGCTGAACTACTGCATAGGTTTAAGAACATAAGAAAGAGCCTGCTGGATCAGACCAGAGTCCACCTAGTCCAGCACTCTGCTACTCGCAGTGGCCCACCAGATGCCTTTGGGAGCTCACATGCAGGATGTGAAAGCAATGGCCTTCTGCTGCTGCTGCTCCCGAAGAAGAAGAAGAGGAGGAGGAAGAGGAGTAGTAGTTTGGATTTATATCCCCCCTTTCTCTCCTATAGGAGACTCAAAGGGGCTTACAATCTCCTTGCCCTTCCCTCCTCACAACAAGCACCCTGTGAGGTAGGTGGGGCTAAGAGAGCTCAGAAGAACTGTGACTAGCCCAAGGTCACCCAGCTGGCGTGTGTGGGAGTGCACAGGCTAATCTGAATTCCCCAGATAAGCCTCCACAGCTCAGGCGGCAGAGCAAGGAATCAAACCCGGTACCTCCAGATTAGAATGCACCTGCTCTTAACCACTATGCCACTGCTGCTAAGGCATTTGCAATGTCAGATCAAGGAGGATCAAGATTGGTAGCCATACATCGACTTCTCCTCCATAAGTCTGTCCAAGCCCCTTTTAAAGCTATCCAGGTTAGTGGCCATCACCACCTCCTGTGGCAGCATATTCCACACACCAATCACGCATTGCATGAAGAAATGTTTCCTTTTATTAGTCCTAATTCTTCCCCCCAGCATTTTCAATGGATGCCCCCTGGTTCTAGTATTGTGAGAAAGAGAGAAAAATTTCTCTGTCAACATTTTCTACCCCATGCATAATTTTATAGACTTCAATCAGATGTCTTCTCTCCAAACGCTGCAGCCTCCTCATAAGGAAGGAGTTCCAATCCCTCAATCATCCTTGTTGCCCTTCTCTGCACTTTTTCTGTCTCCTCGATATCCTTTTTGAGATATGGTGACCAGAACTGAACACAGTACTGCAAGTGTGGTCGCACCATTGCTTTATATAAGGGCATGACATCCTCTTCCTCAACCACACACACTCAGGGCCCTGTGCCCTCCCCGCAGGGCTACACAGCAAGAAGACTGCTGCTGCTTTTCCTTTAAAACTGATCAGCCACCACACAGCAAGGGTGGAAGGACTAGACCTTTTTCTCGCCAGCTGGCCCAGAAATCTCTGTGCCACCCCGCCACCCCCCCCCCCAAATTTTTCCCCCTCCCCCTTGATGTTTCTACCACCCAGGGGGGCAGTACCGCCCACTTTTGGTAATCCCTAATCTAAACCATTGCAACTGTATAATAAAAAATAACACCATCTTTGATCTATATCCCTTTTGAAAGGAAAAAGGGTTTCCAAACAATTCCTGATACATTTAAAGATATTTTAAAATCACACTGAACTCATACAAAAAATGATGTGTGCAATCCCACTCTGTATTCTGTATTTTACTTCCTCGGTGCTTAAGTTTGTACTGTGTTGCACAAAATGATGCAGTCTTCCCAGTCTGAAAAGGTTAAGGTCACACCTGCTGTCAAATTGCATTGTTTTTCAAATCATGCATAAAACCCCCTGTGTTATCAAAATGAATTTCTACATTGTATCCAGTATGTTGCAGCTGTTAATGACATCTTTATTATATCGGTTGGTTGGAAATCTTCTTTTTTGGACATCCACAAAAAATTACTAGTTATGCTCTAAAATACAGAAACAGATAGCAAAATAGACCCTTTATGCTATCTTATATGCGGAATTTTATGCTTTGAGTTAGTTTGCCTAGAGAGTGCTGCCCAAATTGTGAAGACTGTGGAGAATTGGAGAGGAGGAGCAGGCACTCTCTACCCTTCATAAAAGGATAGTGACTTTTCACAATTTATCCATATGTTGTTGCATATGGACAATTCAAAAAAGAATTCCAGAAAGTGTGTGGTATAACAAATCTGTATAAGGTTGCTTAAAAATTGTTAATTGGAACAAAAGTGGACCACTAATTCCATGTTCTTTGCACACAATACTTCTGGAAGTCTGTCACAGGAAGATATATGTTTAGAATTGGAAGAGATATCTAACTCTTGAAAATAATAATTTTGAGTCGGTTTCAGTACTTTGGAGGAAACACTGGTTTAATTGTGGAGGTCTATGCTATTTTTTACTTTCTTGTCCCTTTATAATTTCAGAAACAATATTGTTGTCTGTCAGAGTATTTTTAAAGAACTTTCAGCACCAGAAATACAGCACACTTAAGTTAACCTCTTTTCAAAATGTCCAATATCATACAAGCATGTAGAAGCACCTTTTAGGGCTAACCTCCACTGTGAAGCAAAGTTCCTGTTTTACCTATGGCTTAAGTTACTGCTGAACATCTGTTTGCGATGTTTGTCATATCTGTATATCTGGTGCTTTTCAGAGGATTTGCAGGTTCCCCAGGAGGCCCTGATTACAGTTTTCTAAAGCTGAAAACACAGCTTGAGTTGCTTTATTCTAAATATAACCATGAACTTTTTTTTTCTGAGGGAAGCAAATATTGGTCCAGGCTCTTAGTTCAGCTCTCTTTTAGAACTAAAATAACGTTGATAGAGCTGACTTAAGGAACCAGGTAAAGAGCTTGTGTGTTCCATTTTGGGTGATTTATTCGTTATATATATTTCAACTGATGAAGAAAGGCATGGCTTTTCAAAATAACCCTGCATAGGAATTGCATAGTATAATTAAGAATCATTTAGGAACAAGGACTGTAAATGCCCTGTGAATTTCTCCAACAGCGGTCAACTAATTGTTTTAGAGTGTCCTGTAAATTTGCCTCTGAAAAGCTATTTGAGAGAGAGCTTTGCAGCATTTCTTCTGGGAAATGTGGAGAGTGTTTTTAATCTTTTTATTTTGACTTTTGTAAATTCTTTGTCACATATGATTTGCCTCATTAAAATACTAGCAAGATGTAGAATTCTTAAGATTGGCCTTTATTATTTTAATCCATTCAGATATTTTCTACTGATTAATATTTGAAAAGCCAAAAAATTATATTTGAAATTATGTGACAAAATTGTTCTGTTTGACTTTTCAGGCCAGTCAGGACACTCACATTGCCCAAAAGGTAAGATGTTCTCTTGTTTGGATGTTTTGGTGTTCTTTTGGGGGTTTTATGCATTTATGCAAGGGGGTAGGCAAGGCTACCTTTTCTGTGCAATAGTTCACATGAGGGATGCTGAAAAATTAAAGTACAATCTACATTTTAACTTACATGTTCAAAATTCCTATATATTCCCCATGGGAATTTCCTGGCAATCTAAAATTAGTAACATTGCAAGCATTTTGCATCTGCTTAATGGCAGTGTGCAGCAGTGTACTTCCTTGCTAGGTAGTTGTTGGTTATTTGTGCTGGATTGCTATGCTCCAGACCTTATGGGACATTTAAAAAAAATAGCTAAGAGGTTGGATGTTCTGCTTTAGTCTCTGTACAGTTGGCGGCATTCCTTTCTTGTTTGCTGTTTACAGCCAGGATCCTTTTTCTGTTTTATATTTACCAAAGTTGAGGTGTTCTGCATTTTACAAAGTGTCATCTGAAATTCCAGTGGGAGGCTGTACTCAGCAAAGTTCTGAGACTAGGAACTTGAAATGATGTTAGCTGCCAAGCTATAGATCTTCAGGAAACGTGGGACCAGAAAAATAAAAGTAAAAAATTCTGGGTGTTGAGAGCTGATCCATAATTGAAGGTCAACTTGTTTGATTTACACTTCCTTTGGGCAGAAAATGGTTTTTCTTTAGATAATGTTTATTTGGTACTTTGGGCAGGTGGATGCAGAAGTACTGGGCGACAAGGCAGCCGAGGCAAAACACAAATGGAAAATATTTATGGTCCACTTGGAATGTTTGGATTTTTAAAGAACTTTATTTTAAAGTGTTCAAGGGGATGATATCAGTTTGTTTGCAAACTGAGATTATATTTTGAAATATGAAACTGTCTCATTATTTAAGAATACTAAAGAGCTTTGGGCCATAAAAGTGTAATTTTGTGAGACCTTTTATAACTGTAGTAGATGAAGCTATATCAACATCTGGTGTGGGCCATTGTTTAAAACTGATGTATTGCTACCACTAGGATTAAAAATGAAATTCACATCAAACGAATTACAAATGAAATAAAATACAAGACACTTTTGTTTTTGACATAATTAACTTCTTCCAGCTATTTTTGCCTTGGATGCTTCTTAAATTTTAGAGTGGCTTAAGATTGCTAAAAAGAATAGGCAGGAAAATCCTTCCATTTGTAATTTTGCCCACTTTGTGTAGATTCCTCATTGCAAGATGTGATTGATTCTTATTTTTCTATACTTTATTATAATTATAATTATAATAATAATTATTATTAATTCAATTTGATAGACCGCTCTATCCCCGAAGGGCTTAGAGCTGTGCAATGCAATTTTTGTTCATTAAGAAAGGTGATTCAATGTGTGTGTTGGAGTGATATCTTGGGGCCAACAGCAATAGTTTTGGGTTTGCTAATATGGTCCTTTGTTTATTCAGTATGTGACAGATGTAGAGAGGCGCATTGAGTGTATCTGAACTGTTTGCCTAATGAGGTTTTGAATAAAGCAAGTGATATTTGCAAATAAATTTAACCTAACTAGAATTTTGAGCACATAAGAATTCATATGGACAGAAATAATGGGCAACTAAAGTATATTTTAGGCTCATTCACACAATGTCTTTAAACCTCTTCACAAGTGCTTTATTCATTTACTGTGAGAATGCTGTTTTTAAAAGCTAAGAATAGCCCAAGAATGCGGGTTCTTTGAACTCACTGACTTTCTTTGGAAATTTTGCATAGCTGTCATCCTTATCTCTGTCAGATGCCTCTTTTATTACTCTGTTAATAACTTATGAAGCTTCTTCATAGGGCTTTACTATTAAAATTTTATTACCTCCATTTAAACATTAAGTAATTGCTCTCGGTTTATTTACAAAAATAGCAAAGCACCAAGGGAGTTGCTTGTAGGAGCAGGACTTAGATATGCTGATATGTTTTGTTCACAAGCATTTGTAGGAACCACTATAACAGCTGGTACATCTCAACTCTCTTCCCTCACCCACTCTTCTGAATTCAAGAACAGTTAGATTGAAGTCCAGTAGCACCTTACAGACCAGCCAGATTTTCAGGGTATAATTTTTCAAGTCAGAATTCCCTTCATCAGATACAGGTCATAATGGAAATCGCTGAGGCCTCGTATCCCGGTCAGAAGTTGGGAGGGGGGGTTGCAAAGAAGGGACCTTGGAATGCAAAGGTACAGTACACATTATAATAAGCTTAATTCGAGCAGAAGAGAAATGCTTAAGGGCAGAAAAATAACTGGTTAAAGGCTAAGGCCTGTTTTTTCTAAAACGATAACAAAATGAGAATCAAACTCCTAAATCAGATATATGCAAGTCCTAAATCAATTCCACTCCAATATTATGCATTTAAAGACAATGTAAAATGACTCAATTCTTTTCTCTCCTGGACATTCTTCTCTTGTAATAACTATTTTTCATTGTTTCAGCTATGCAGCCCTAATAGCCGATTGGCCTGTGGTGGTTTTAGGCATGTGTACTGTGCTAATTGTGGTGTGTGCATTAGTTGGAATATTAGTACCCGATCTGCCAGATTTCTCCGATCCATTATTGGTAAGTAAACATTATTACACTATGCTGTCATTTTCAAGCAGTAATAAACAGAGTTTTAAAGAGTTGCCGAGAATATACTACATCGTTTTCAGCTTTTGACTTCAAATCTGAATATGTATGAAGTTTTGTTGTTAAGTCTGAATGTTTTTTTTTCAAAGGTGTCTCTGTGACTGATTCTTTCCAGCAATAAAAACGTGAAAAGGCTCTCATCCAGCATCACCTCTGAAAATAATTGTTACTTCTAATTCCAGTAACAGCAAAATTATTGAATTGTTGTACTGTAGTTACATAAGTATAGAGTATTATAATACATCACCATTGATGTTCTGAAGTGCTAACTTCCAAGGAAAAAATGCAAGGCTTATTTTTTCAGGTTGATCAGTTGTTTTCATTCAAAAGCACAGTATCCAAAATACAATCAGCACCTGCTGCAATCATCTGTTTTTATCAAGGCCTAACTAGAATATTGTCTTTCCTTAAGCTTCAGGGTTCTCTGCTCAGTGAGTCTGAAGAGACTCATAGCAGTGCTATGAGGCTTGGATTGTGAAGCCCTGAAAAAAAACCTGAAGGAACAATGTCTGCTTCCTATAAAATGATTCTTAAGGCTCCTTAGAGCAGGAGTGTCAAACATATGGCCTGGGGCCAGATGTAGCCCCCTGAGAGAACGTATCAGGGCTGCAAACCAGCTGAGAACTCCCCCCTAACTCTTGGTCTGGCCTGGTGAACCCACAGTGGGTTCACCATCCACACACCCTCCCCACTCTGCTGCGGGCTTGCCAGTCTAGGCACCCACCCCACCCTGCTCCTGATTTGTTCTGGCGAGCCTGTTGCAAACTGGCCAGTCCAGGAACTCACCTACCCTCCACCCAATCTGGTCAGACAAGGCTGTTGCAGGCTGGCAAGTCCAGGCACTCACCCACTCCCAGCATGTTCTGGTGAGCCAGCTTCCCCCCTCATGCTAGTGTGGGTTAGCAAGCTCACTGCAGGCGTGTCAAGTAAGGTAACCCCCCCATCCCTCCAGTGCTGATCCGGGCTGGCAAAGCTGCTGTCAGCTTGCTGAGGCAGTCACCACCAGCCCCCAGGACTGGCCATCTTCCCCAGTGCTGTTATGGACTGGCAAGCCCACTATGGGCTCAACAGCTGAGATAGCCCCCTTCCTCAGTGTCATACCCTGGACCTGGCCTGGCCAAGTAACATTTATGTTATATCCAGCTCTCATAACAAATGAATGTGAAACCCCTGGCTTAGAACTATGTTGCATTGCATCCCATCAGCTGCCAGTGCAGTTTCCTGGCAGGCACATATCTTCTTTGTGTTCTGTTTCCCCCATCAGCTGCTTCTTATGCCTGAAATGCTGATTCTAGAGGTCATGGCCTTGGCACAAGAAAGAGAATATTTGGTCCCCCTTCTCACTGTAGCACTCCAACATGAGTGGCTTTTTGTTCTGTTGGTCATGTGACTTCCAACACCAACTTTTCTTGGATCATTCCTTCCTCGTCCACCAGCAAAGGGGCAATTTTACCCCCTTCCCGCCTCTAATGTGTGTTCCTTGATTTGTGAGGCTGTTTGTCCCCGTGGGTTTCACAACCCCAGGTTTCATCTTTTCGAAGTGTGAAGGAGCTGCTCAGGGGAGCCACCTCATTTAGAATACTGTGTGTGTTTCTGGTCGCGGTATTTCTGAGTTGGAAAAGGTGCAGAAGTTAGCAAACGAAACCGTTAAGATCACCTTTGCTATATGAAGAAAGGGTAAAGAGTCTGGGACTTCTCAGTTGTGGGGAGGGAAGATGCAGCAGTGACATAATAGAGGTTTATAAAAATACTTACAGGGTGGAAAAATAGATAGGAAGCTTTTGTTTTTCTCCCTCTCCCACAATAATAGAATTCAGGGACATTCACTCAAGCTGATGGGCAATAGATTAATGACAGTCAAAATGAAATACTCACTTATTTAACAAATTATTAATTCTGGCTGGGGACCAACGATGGACACAAATGTATTTGGCTTTAAAATGGATACATGGAGGATAGTAAAGCATGGTAACTAGAGGGAACCTCCTGGTTCAAAGGCAGAAAAACTCTGAATATCAGTGCTTGGAGGCAACAACAGGGAAGGTCTTGGTCTGTGTGCCCTGCTTGTTGGCCCTCCAGGAGAGCTGGTATGAAACAGATTCTGGATTAGATAGAGTACGGGTATGATGCAACAGGGCTCTTCTGATGTGGGGAATGTAATGAAAAACTGCATCTACCAGTGTCTTCCCCAGACTGCAGGAACCAACAATCAGATATCAGTGATGTAAGAATCACTTAAACTGTTCACCTGAAAATACAGTAAATGTGAGGTTTTTCTTTTTTGAACACTGTGCCATTATATTTTCAATGTTCCCTTCTCAGGCATGGGAATACATGCTGCATTCCCTTGACTCATTGAAAGCTAGTAAAACATCTTAACCAAACTCCTTATAAACATTGCATGATTTGCTTGATTGTGGTGAAGATGTAGAAGAAAGAATAGTAGGGAATTACCTCTGCTAAGTGAAGCAAGCCCAAAAATCATTGCTTTACATTATATGTTATGAAGCATTGCTAATCCCTGTAGTAGTTCCTTCTGAAATGTTGTTACAACAGCATTGTTGATTGCTTTTTCTCCAACACAAATCCTACTATAGAGCTCCAAGGTATATATAGCTTCCCTTAAAAGATCAGACAAATCACTATTTCTCATCAAAGCTGTGGATGATCCTATGTACAGTGGTAGAGATCTTCCTTGTCCTCTCAACAGACTATTCTGCATATATTGAGCTGTTAGGGTGGAAAAGAGACTAGGCTGCCGCCAAAAGTAGCAGACCCATATGGAGTTCTTTCTATCCATGGGGGAATAAGTTGCTTAATTCTTGTCCTTCAGTATGCAGTGCATTTATCTCCCTTTCACATCTTAGGCAAGGCAGTGCAAAATGTAAAAACATCAGGACACTAATGCTACATGTGACAGTAAAAAGTAATTTGACATGAGGAAGGGGCAACGCTCTGAACTGGTGGGAAGCATTCCATTTTTATTTCAGTGAATAAGAACAGACCCTGATGGAACAGGATCACACCATCATTGCCAAATATGAGGTCATGTTTCTTAATGTTTTCAACATAATTTCTCTTAAATCTATTGTTGCTAACCTGTGGACACTGTCTAAAGGAGTTTTCAAGTGCAAAATCAAGCTTGTGAGCTACCTGGCAGTTATGCGCTAAAGAGGGGGATTGTGCTAAATTTAAAACAAATCATCACCTTCCTTTTTACTCCCACTACTAGCACCGGGCAGTGACGTGTTTCTTGTAGTTCTGTTGCCATAATATTAAGCAAGTATAAACAGTTCTCTGTAGAGCATATGCTTTCTAATGAAATTTGTTGGTTGACTTTGATTATTTACATATGCTGAAAGAGTTATCTAATATTCTTTCTTAGGGTTTTGAACCAAGAGGGACTGCAATAGGGCAGAGGCTAGTCACATGGAATAACATGGTGAAAAACACAGGCTACAAAGCAACGTTAGCAAATTACCCTTTTAAATATGCAGATGAACAAGCTAAAAGGTGGGGATTTTCATTTTTTTTCTGACATTATCTTACACTGATTGTTTACATATCATATAACCAAGTTTGTGGACATGAAGCAAGCAGAATAAACTTGTCCTGTCATAGTTTTCCACAGTTAGCATTTCTCTTAATTAAAAACACTAGTCAGTGAATAAACATTTACTATGTTATAAACGTATTTTAGCAATTGGAGGATTTCTGAATTCTCATTTTCTTAAGGAATCTTACTTTATTTAGGTATAAAAATTCCAAGTGTGTAATGGAACTGTATTAACTCTTCCCCTTAGGGTAATGGACGTTCCCCACCCCATGTTGTCTGTTTGGATATGTACTTTTAGTTCACTTTTAAGAAGAAGTGTTGGATTTATACCCCCCCTTTCTCTCCTGTAAGGAGGCTCAAAGGGGCTTACAAACTCCTTTCCCTTCCCCCCTGTGTGTAGGTGGGGCTGAGAGAGCTCTGAAGAACTGTGACTAGTCCAAGGTCATCCAGCTGGCATGCGTTAGAGTGCACAAGCTACCGTAATCTAGTTCACCAGATAAGTTTCCACAGCTCAAGTGGCAGAGCGGGGATTCAAACCCGGTTCTCCAGATTAGAGTGCACCTGCTCTTAACCACTATACCATGCTAGCTTTTAATGATACAAGGCAATCTTGAAAATTATTGGTTTCTTTTGGATCAAGATAGTTTATAAATATTTGGGTTTTAATTTTTAATTTTCTGGTTTTTTAGGGTGGTTGTTTTTCCTTTCTGGGTTTATTATTGAAACTGAAATTAAGGTATTAAAATGCATAGATAGTTTGGTTTCTATACATTAACAGTAAATGTTCTCCCATAGTCATCAAGAGAACAGATGGTCGGGTGATCACTATGAAAGGGAGAGAAGGGAAGCCGACTGGAATTTCCACAAGGACAGCTTTTTCTGTGACATTCCAAGTGAGTTGTTGAGAGTGGAGGAGCTGCTACAAGCAAGACCAAACAATCCAATTTTTGTGCATATGTTCACAGGTTTAAGAAATTTGTTAACCTGTTAAGAAATTTGAACAAAGTTGTTTTTATGTGATTCCTCACCATTGTTCAGTTTTTCATAAGTTATTGCTTTTGATGTGAAAGTATAGAGGACTGTAGACCATGATATTTTAAACCAAATCACTCATTATGCTAATTCTACTATAGCTGTGGCATTTAACAGATATTGGCAGTTTGTTTTCACTTGTGAGAAAAAAATTTCTGAGGCATAATATGTTTTGTCTGAAACAGTTCCTGGAGGTCTGTCAGCACTTCTTTGAGTGCTTCAAGGTTTGAGTGTGGCTTTAGGGTATGGTTGGGGTTAGGCTTCTCATTGCTGGAAGTAAACCAGTGACTGAGTGCTTCCATCTCCCAGATTGCGCAAGCCTAATATGAACATTGGCATCAAGCTTGGTTCTTTGGTTCCATGGTCACGCCACGTATATTGGGAAAGCAGGTGCAGATGTGCCTGTAGGACACAAGCCTGAATGCTAGGTAGCTGTAAATTCCTTCTCCCATCATGCATCTCATCACAATAGAGGGACTGCCTCTTGAGCAGGCAGAAGATCTCTAGGCTTTCAAACAAGACTTGTTTACACCCAGCAATGGAGAATAAGCATTGCTGCTAGAAAATATAGGAGCATTATATTATCTAAATCTTCTGTGTCTCTGGAGGAAAGGAGGCATGGTATAGTCCAATTGCATCAGATCTCAGAAGCTAAGTAGGGTCAGTACTTGGAAGAGAGACCATCAAGGAAGACTCTGCAGAGAAAATCAGTGACAAACCACTTCTGCTTTTCTCTCCCTTCCTCCCTCCCTCCCTGTCTCACACACACCCACACACGCACACTCAATCATTCACACACGCATAGCTCTTTCTTACACAGGCCCTTTCCGTACGGAGGCAGAAGGGCTTGGGTCGGCGTAATGAACACCGACCCAACGACGCTGGGACCATCCGCATGGACGGTCCCAGAATTGGCTGGGACGATGGCGCCGCGGAGCGCCGTCGCCCGGCCGACCTGCCTCTTCCCCGTCTTTCCCCACTCACCTCATCGCCGTCGTTGCCCTGCTGGCCTCTGTAGACCCGCCCACGCTGCCCTCCGACCTCCAGGGGTCGGAGGACAGCGAGGGATGGCCTTCGGAGGCCAGCAGGGCGATGACGGCGACGAGGTGAGTGGGGAAGGATGGGGACAACAGCGCATTCCCGGCGGTGCCGTTCGCACGGCGCCGCCGGGAATGCGCTGTATTCCAAAAACCTCCCTCCAGGAGGGAGGTTTTTGGAGGCAGCCTGAGGCCGCCCTGGGGGAGGGGGAAGGGAGTCAGGTCGGTGCTGCTGCGATTTGGCAGCGCCGCCTGTGCGAACCGCTCCCTGGGGACGGCGTTTTTGCCGTCCCCAGGGCTTCGTTATTGACCCGTGCGGAAAGGGCCACATACTGCATCTGCCAATAACACGACGTTTGACTCTACTAAGTTAGGATTCTGGCCTGTGTTACAGTGATGTTGCAGGTGTGTATTTTAATATTCTAAATACCCTTGACATTGTCTTCTGCTTAATAAAATAGGTGGCTGTTGAATTTATAAATACTATTTTCTTTGCAACAGGTTTCTGCACATTTATAAACTAGAAAAGATGGTTTAAAAGCCATTTTAGTTAAGTTATATTAAGGTAATTGGCTGTAACTCCATATTGAAAAGAGCCTCTGATAGTTTCAATTATCATGACAAAACAATACAAAATTCAATTATATTGACATTTATATAAACTCAATTATTTTCAGGTGATCGCTATTCTCGAGTAGTATTTACATCAACAGATGGTGAGAACCTATGGAATTTACCCGCCATAAAATCAATGTGCAATGTAGATAATTTGAGGGTAAGTAAACCTAATTAACTTGATAGGAAAAATATGTATCTCAAACGTTCAGCTTTGTCTTTTACAGCCAGTAAATGGCTTATTGGCAGGCAGATATTAAGGAAGACAGAACTACTTTGCCTTTTCCGCAATAAGGATGCATCTTAGCATTTCTCTGTGAACATTCTGAAGCATAACAATGGCATCTGTTTTTTTTCTCCAACATTTCCTGTACTGAAGAGTGCTTTGTATGGGGGTTCGGGTGGGGTTCACCTTTCTGTGTCTCTTGTTTTCTGAAACTAGTCCAGAAATTGTGTAATTGTCCATTTTAAATTTCCCTTGAAGCAATTTTTCAGTATTATGTGGTGTATAATTCTTGGGCAGTCACTTATACATGGGATTCTTAAAGCTTAATCAGGTGGCAATCAGTACATCATGGAAACATTTGTACAGTAACAGTGCAAATGCCACACCAAAAAATCAATCCAGATGACAGTGTTCCAAGTAAGCAGAGCTAGCTTCATCTGCGTGGCCACATTTGGGACTGTCAAGACACAGGCTGGCCACGGACCATAATCTTGCAAGCTTCTAGAAGGATCTAGCTGGGAGTGCTCCCCCTCCCCTCAAGAACAGAGCCTGAGCTCTTTTCCTGTGCAAAAACCCTGTGACCAAGGGGGAGGAGCACTCTGTCCCTCATTTCTCTTTCGGCCACTTCACGAAGAGAATGTGTCTTGTGAGCTCTGCGTTCTTTTTTTCCTCACTGGGATGAAATTTTTTGGAGTCTGAGGAAGATTGTTCTCTTGGACTCCTCTTTTTGTTCATTTATAATTTTTTTCTGGTATTTTTTCTTTGTCATTCCAACTTTGCCATGGAAAAGGGCATAGCTCTTTTCAAGAAATATGTTAAATGTAATATGAAAATGGTGAAGAATGAAAAACTTCAGGAATGTTTTGTTTGGGTGAGGCCCATATCACTGCAACATGTTGGGCTTGTTCCCTCCTCACACCTAAAGCCAGGTAGGAACACCTGTTGCTGTTGCAGGCCACTCTGTGGAAACAATCTGTGGAGGCACTGCAGTCCAATTTGCCAGCCAAGTCTATTGGAGCCTCTTCAGTTGCCTCTGGCTCAGCTCTTCCAACGCCCTCTACATTGGCAGAGCAGCAGGCTATGTTGGAGCACTCCTTCAAGAAATTGAAAAAATCCAAGTCTAAGGACAAGGCTAAACTGTTGGGAGCAAAATTGGTTCATGTAAAGCCTTCAAAATTATCCTCGCTACCCAGGAGGGCAGCTTCTGGTTCCCACTGTGCTCGTAAACACTCCCTTTCTCACTCCCTGTTCGCCAGCACATGGGCTTGCCATCAAAAGAGAGAGGATGCCTTTGGAGAGACACAAGTCACCTAGAGTGCAATTGCCTTATCCCACTGACATTGCCTCAGCTTCAGTTGAGCACTATATGCAAGCTTTGCTCAAAACGTCTATTGACCATTGCATTGATGACAATACTGGAGGTCTGCCTGATGACCAATGTCTGTCTCCACTCTGTTGTCGATCGCTCCATGAAGAGTCATCTAGAAATCAGTAGGCATGGTCTTCAGAGATGAGCTCTGCTTGCTGTTGGGATCAGCGGCGACAGAGTTCTTCATCTTCACATAGGTGCTCGCATTCCTGGATGCCACCCATTTCTCAGTGCCATCACTCATGTGCAGTGCCTTTCTACAACAACACTATCATGTCAGTGATGAGCATCCGGGTGGTTACATCATTGAGATCTGTTCATTAGATTTGTGCCGTTCTAGGTTGCATGAGTGGCTTTCAGATAAAAGCCATTCTTCTTCAGGTGACTGCTGATCCTGTTGGTGCTCCCACGATCAAGATTCTTATGATAGAGGCAGGTGAGGTTATACCCCAAACTCTCCTTCTGCTTCCAGACGTGACTCATTTCTGTCCTCAACATGAGTACTCCAGTCTCCCCTCATACTTGTTGGATGGAGCACCCCTCCAAAGATGATTCTGACAGCCCTTCTATGTCATCATCTGATGAGTCTGTGGGGGATAATCAGACCATCTCTCCTCCTGAAGATACTATATGGTTCACTGAACTATTGGTCAGAATGGCCAATGCCTTATATCTAGACTTTGGGGGGTTGGAAGCACCTGATGATGATATTGTTCTTGATATTTTAAATACTAAGGATATGTCTCCCATCTCTTTGTCTATCATTAAGGGTTTCTTGTAGTTGGCCCATAATAATTGGTCCAGACCTTGTGCAGCACCCTCAGTGACTAAGAAATTGGAACACATATATAGGATCAGGCCTGACAATTGTTTCTTTCTTTTCTATCACCCTTCTCAGACTGTTATAACTGACTTCCTTCTCAGCAGGTATTGAGCAGGGAACCACTCTTCGCCAATAGTCTGTGAAGGGCAGAAGTTAGACACTATGGACAGGAAGCAATACTCATTTGCTGCATTAGGTTTTCGAATTGCTAATTATTTAGGTGTCATGAGCAGATACCAAACCTTTATTTGGGACCAAACGTCTCCTTATATTGAGTTCTTACCGGAGAATAAGAAACAGCTGGCAAAAAAATCATACAAACCGATGGGTTAAGACTAGGCAGGCGACAACTTTCTGCCTCCAAGCATGTAGCAAATACCCATACCAAGAGCATGAGTGGTTCTGAAGCTTTATGTAGGCACTCATGGCTTAGATCTTCAGCCTTGCCAAATGACACTAGGCTTAGAATCAAAGACACGCCATTTGAGAGCACCTCCTTGTTCAGTGAACAAATCAATACTATTTTGCACCATCTTTTGTTTTGCTGTTTTACTGGCCGCTCTTTGGGCATCATGCCTCACTCTAACCCTCCTTGTAGGCACAGGTATTTTCAGAGAAACAGTTATCAACATCAGAGGCAGGGTCATTACCAGTCTTCCTCCTATACTTCTCAATCACAATATAGGCAACCCTACCAATCCTCTCTCCAACAGGGTAAAAGGCTTCCCCTCGTCCAAAGGGGTAAGAAGGTTGGTCGCACTTCTCCACAGCAGAAGGGAAAGCAACGAACATTTCCAAGGGTTTTTGGCAACAGGCTGTCTGTTTACTTTTCTGTTGGAGTTCTATAACAGTTAATTCTTGGTTGTTATCAATAATAAAACAAGGTTATTATTTGAGTTTAAATCTCAGCTTGATTGCCTCAGATGTGTGACTCGCTCCCGCCTCCAGTGGTGTGAACTTGGCTCCTCTCCCAAAAGTGGGGCTGCACAGAGACCAAGCAGATGAACTTGCCTGTAACTGTTGTTCATCCAGTGGTACTCTGTGTAGACACACATCCCTCCCTCCATCCCTGCAGTGAGTAGCCTATTTTCAGTGTTTGTTTGTGTTTCTCCACTAAGTCTTCTCATGGTGGCTACTGGAGAACTGAGGGACAGAGTTCTCCTTGTCCCCCTCAATCACAAGGTCTTTGCATGGGAAAAGCACTCAGGCACCATTTCCAAGGGGAGGGAGAGCGCTCCTTGCTAGATCCTTTTAGAAGTTTACAAAATGACATTCTGTGGCTGGCCTACGTCTCAGCAGTCCCAGATGTATGTCTGCACAGAATACCATTGGATGAACAACAGTTGGAAGCAAGTGCAACCTTGTTCTTCCTCTTCAGAACACAAAGAGAATGAAAGAAGACACTTCGTTCTGACTGATCAGGAGAGAATGTTTTCCATCGTCAGAATAGTTCAGACCTTTTTCTTTTTTTAAAAAAAACCTCCACTAAGGATCCAAAATATTAAAAGTAATATGCAGCCTTTGGGGCTGCCTCATAAGTTCCTCCTGCATGTGTTAGAAATTAACATTTCAAATACTTGAAACTTTAATCTGGTTTTAACTAAAGAATCCTAACTGATGCAAGTTTTGTGCTGAAGTAAAGAACACATGTTTATGTTGTATATCTGTGATGATACCTAAGCTTGTCACTCTCCAGAAGCACAGTGATTTGTATGGTTTGTCAGTTGCTGGAGTCACAGATGTTAGTAATCTCAGAGGTTCATGGGAGGCAGTTTCGGCTATAATGTAGGCAGGAGTGGATAGAAGCAAAGGTCTCATTGAGTATATAGGACTTTTTGCCTCCCCCCCTCCCATTCAAGATAATATATAGGTTGAAAACATAGGGAATGAGGTCTGTTCAATTTAGTGGAGGCCCCTTTGGACAGAAATTGTTGAAAGGTACAAGTTCAAATTATTCTTTCAGTTGCTTCTTAATAATCATATTTTGTTTTTGATGTAAGTTTCTGATTATCATTTTCCTTTGGCTCCTGAAAAACTTAATTCAAGGGAACAAGACTTATCAAAAATGTACAAAAGAGTATTTTAAAATTGGCTATAATAAAATAACGTACTTCTAAAATACAGCTTTATGTAAGTGGTCGGGCAGCTTTCTGACACTTGTCCACTTTACTTGATGTAAAGTAAAAATAAATTTAAGCCCTCAGGTTCCATCTTTTATATTCACTGAACATCCCAGATCCCAAAGAGAAGCTGTACTTCTCTGGACTGCAGAGTTCTGGTGCTTTGAACTGGTGCTTTCTTGAATTGCTATGAGAAACTGATGTTTTCTGTGAACTTTAATCCTACAACTTTCTTTGTTGGCTGCTGTCCATATCTTTGTTTAATTTGTATTCTTTTAAAGGTTCCACTTTTATTTTTATTGAAACAAATGCTATAAAGTCCATGGAAACAAATCCAACTGTTTTGGTGTTCAAAAGTTAAGCACATGGAGAAATTTATGATTTTCCTATGCTTTCTTCAGCTGTTTGGATTTTAAGGGAATTTTTATGCATTTTCAACATGTTTGTAGGAAAAAATGTTCTAGGTTGGATTACCATCTGTGTACCATTCAAACACAAATTGTCTTGGGTCTGCTATATCAACTTTAGCCATCTGGTTTTCTTGCGCTTGAGATTATATCCTGTTCCGTATAGCACCCTAATAATCCTAATAGTATTGCCATATGTTGAGTCGCTGTAGGATCTGGCCCCTTAGAAATTACTAATATTTGTTAATCACACTCTTTTAAATTTCAGCTAATCTGAAAATTCTTTCTTGCATGCTTTCTAATAGATAGGCTTAAAAGTGTGGCTAATATGTAGCTATATGTATATATACTCACATGGTTGACAGTTTTCACATTCCGAAATTTGAATGAAAATTTAATGAAAATTTATCAGAGGTTTATCGATAAAGAAATTATGGATGTTTGCCATTGCGAATCTTGACCAGCAGTATATATCAACAATGAAGAATTAGGTTGGTTTAGGACAGTGGTGGCGAACCTATGGCACGCGTGCCAGAGGTGGCACTCAGAGCCGTCTCTGTGGGCGCGTGCGCACAGAGTTCGTCATGGGGGGGCCGGAAAATCGCCCCCCACACACACACATATAGGCTGGCCTGGGCCACTGGGCATAACTCATTCAAAGTTTTGCATGGTTGCTTCACCAAGCTTACTCCCGAGTAACGTGTGCCTTGGAGCCAACTGTTTTTTCTAAACTAAAACCTCAGTATTCCGGTTAAATTGCTGTGTTGGCACTTTGCGATAAATAAGTGGGTTTTGGGTTGCAATTTGGGCACTCGGTCTCAAAAAGGTTTGCCATCACTGGTTTAGGACAATACAGATGCCCAGTTCATATAGGAAGATAATGATGAGACTCAGTAGCCTACCTTGGACCCTATGGACAGACAGAGGCTTGGATTCACTGAAACATTTGAGCAGATGGAAGGATTTCTACTTTTGAAGTGTGCCTCCCCTCTCAGCCTAATGTGCCCTCTTAAAAATAGCTCTGGAGGAACAGGGGACCTCCAGGAACAGCATTTGGGGGAGTTGGGGTGGTAGAGGAAGAGTCTTGCTCTGTGTGGGAATCCTTCTAAGTACTACTGTGGATCCAAGCCACTGCACCTTGGTACTCTGCAATGTACAAGTTTTGTTCTTGGGTAAAAAGTATTCCCTGAGGATAAAAAAAACCCTGAAAAGTATGAGATTGTGCATTTACGCTATTTTCATTTGAGGTCTCAGAACAGATATCTTAATGGTATTGTTGCAATAGTATATCTTAACCTAGTTTGCCCAGAATAGCTTCTGTGTCGCCTTTTGATCAAGCACCAAAGTAGAAGCAAACCCCTGAAGAGCAGTGGTTCTAAAACAGTATTCTCTTGTGGTATTTTGAGAAATGATTTCAGATTGTTCCAAATTCTTGCAGGTGGTGCATCTTTATTTGTAGGAATGGTTCCTTTTGTAGCAAATGTAGATGGCCTTCAATGTGCTGAGGAATAGTAAATAAAACTCAACAAATGTGCTGAAGAACAACAAATAAACAGCAAATAAAACTGTGTCAAGAAGAGAAATGCATCTCACTGTGACATACCTCTGAAGATTTCAGCCATAGATGCGGGTGAAACATTAGGAGCAGAAACTTCCAGATCACGGGCACATAGCTCAGAAAACCCGCAACAGCCCAAACTCAGTTCCTTTCTGAATTAGACTAAGCTCAGTGGACGATAAATGTTTCCTCCCAGCTTTCCTGACTGACCCAAAGGGCTTGCAAATCGTATCCTCCTTGGATAAATTTGGACTTGAGCCATGAAAAATATAGATGACATTTCAGTGCTTCCTATTATTTATTAGGTTGTTCATTTTTTGCTGAATTTCTCTGCATGAGTGTTTTTATCTGGAAACAATCAAATGTGAATTATCCTGTTTTCATGGAATGCTAGGTCATTCTTGTTCTGAGGTTATTTGACAAAATTAAGGCCATATTACGTTTTATAACAATCACATGAATTTCAAAATCCTGGGGTTTTTTTCATTCTGTGCTATCAGAGATTGTTCAAAATAAGCCCAAGTAATGCAAATAATGCAAGTAATGCCCAAGTCTGTCAGAAATTTGCCTGTCTTTCAAATACCTAAACATTCGCGTAACTGTGTCAGTAACACTGATTCTGTGATAATAATAGAAATATCCTTAAGCTTCTACTTCGGTCTTCTGTGCCTTCCATACAGTGGGACTGCGCCTAAGCAGGGCTGCAACAGAAGAAGTCTCACGCTTCCAATCTAAGGAGTGTTCCTGCCATTAGCCCTGCCTCGAGGCCATTCCTTTCAATGGTCACATATCTAATGGCAGAGAACTGATTTCACAACCTCCTGTAATCTGGAACTCTAAACCTACGTTAAATTCCAATGTAATTTAACATTGCCTTAGATGAGAAAACAAATTCCAGCTTGCCAGGCCATCTGCATTCAAATGTCACAGTAAACCAGAGCTTAATCAGTTCAATGTGCACATGAAGAGAGTGGTAGTTGGAGCAGGAAGGGAAGCGCTCAGACACAACAAGGAAGCTGTGATGGTGTCAGGTGCTGACAAACCTGTTTCATTAGTCTGTCATGATATCTAAGTGCAGCCATGTTTCAGTTTTTATCTAGCTTTACACTTTTGCTTTGAACTATAATTTTGTCTCTCTCTCTCTTCATACAGATACGATCCCATTTTCAGTTTGGTGATCTCTGCCAGAGGACCACTGCTGCTTCTTGCTGCCCCAGCTGGACCCTGGGCAATTATATTGCCATTTTAAACAACAGATCATCATGTCAAAAAATTGTAGAGAGAGATGTTTCTCATACTCTGAAGCTGCTCCGTACCTGTGCCAGATACTATTACAATGGGACACTGGGACCAGATTGCTGGGATACGGCAGCCAAGAGAAAGGACCAACTCAAGTGTACAAATGTGCCTCGTAAATGTACAAAGTACAACGCTGTTTACCAGATCCTCCACTACCTAGTAGACAAAGATTTTTTAAGCCCAAAGACAGTGGATTATGTCTTACCAGCTTTAAAGTACAGCATGCTTTTTTCACCCACAGAAAAAGGGGAGAGCATGATGAACATCTATCTGGATAACTTTGAGAACTGGAACTCTTCTGATGGAATCACCACCATCACAGGGATAGAGTTTGGAATAAAGCACAATTTATTCCAAGATTACCTTTTAATGGATACCGTGTATCCTGCTATAGCCATTGTGATTGTTCTTTTAGTCATGTGCATATACACCAAGTCCATGTTTATCACACTGATGACCATGTTTGCCATAATAAGCTCCTTGATTGTTTCTTACTTTCTTTATCGGGTCGTATTTAATTTTGAGTTTTTCCCCTTTATGAATCTTACTGCACTGATTATTCTAGTTGGCATTGGCGCAGATGATGCTTTTGTCTTGTGTGATGTGTGGAGCTACACAAAATTTGACAAGTCTCATGCTGATACTTCGGAGACAGTGAGCATAACCTTGCAACATGCTGCCCTTTCCATGTTTGTCACCAGTTTTACTACCGCTGCTGCCTTTTATGCCAATTACGTGAACAATATCACAGCCATCAGGTGCTTTGGTGTTTATGCTGGCACCGCCATATTGGTGAACTATGTTCTAATGGTAACATGGTTACCTGCAGTTGTTGTGTTACACGAACGGTACCTCCTCAATATATTTAGTTGTTTCAGAAAGCCTCAGTCAAGGGCATATGCCAACAAAAGCTGCTGGACAGTGCTGTGCCAAATGTTCCACAAGGTGGTTTTTGCTGGCTCAGAAGTGTCCAGAATATTTTTTGAAAAAGTGTTGCCCTGCATTGTTATCAAGTTTCGTTACGTGTGGTTGGTCTGGTTCTTAGCCTTAACTGTTGGTGGAGCGTATATTGTGTGTGTGAATCCAAAGATGAAGCTGCCATCCCTGGAGCTTTCAGAGTTTCAGGTGTTCCGGTCTTCTCACCCTTTTGAGCGTTACGATGCTGAGTTCAAAAAGCTTTTTATGTTTGAACGAGTCCATCATGGGGAGGAGCTTCATATGCCCATCACTATAATCTGGGGTGTTTCTCCTGAGGATAATGGGGACCCCTTAAATCCTAAAAGTAAAGGAAATCTAAAACTGGACAGCACCTTTAACATTGCAAGCCCAGATTCTCAGCTGTGGATTTTAAAATTCTGCCAAAAGCTAAGGAATCAAACCTTTTTTTATCAAACCGAAGAGCAAGACTTCACAAGCTGCTTCATTGAGACATTTAAGCAGTGGATGGAAAATCAGGACTGTGATGAGCCAGCTCTTTATCCGTGCTGCAGCCACTGGAGTTTTCCCTACAAAGAGGAGGTTTTTGAATTATGTATCAAGAGAGCCATAATGGAGCTTGAAAGAAGCACAGGGTACCATTTAGACAGCAAAACTCCAGGGCCTCGTTTTGACATAAATGACACCATCAGAGCAGTGGTACTGGAGTTCCAAAGCACCTACCTCTTCACTTTAGCTTATGACAAGATGCATCAGTTTTACAGAGAGGTGGATTTGTGGATTTCAAATGAGCTGAGTACTGCTCCTGAAGGTCTAAGCAGTGGCTGGTTTGTGAGTAATTTAGAGTTCTATGACCTCCAGGACAGTCTCTCTGATGGTACTTTGATTGCCATGGGTCTTTCAGTGGCTGTGGCATTCAGTGTAATGCTGCTTACGACTTGGAATATAATAATTAGCCTTTATGCAATAGTTTCAATTGCAGGGACCATATTTGTCACTGTTGGGTCACTTGTTCTTTTAGGCTGGGAGCTGAATGTATTAGAGTCTGTCACCATTTCTGTTGCTGTTGGCTTATCTGTAGATTTTGCTGTTCATTATGGAGTTGCATACCGTTTAGCTCCTGATCCTGACCGGGAAGGAAAAGTAGTCTTCTCTCTAAGCCGCATGGGTTCGGCAATTGCTATGGCTGCTCTGACAACATTTGTGGCTGGAGCTATGATGATGCCTTCTACAGTTCTAGCATACACTCAGCTTGGCACTTTCATGATGCTTATAATGTGCATTAGTTGGACATTTGCAACCTTCTTTTTCCAGTGCATGTGCCGTTGCCTTGGCCCCCAAGGTACCTTTGGTCAGATTCCTCTACCTAAAAAGATGCAGTGTAGTGCCTTTTCTCAGGCATTGTCAGCAAACAAAGGAGACAAGGACTCTGATCAAACTCATCCTGTTAATAAATACCATTTGGATTCCAGAGCTCAAAAAACAGACATGGAACATGAGCATTATGAGCTAGAGCCTCTGGCATTGCATACTAATAATTGCAATGCATCAGAAAAGAGAACCTATGAAGAAACACACATCTGCTCTGAGCTTTTCAATGGTAGACCTTCAGATTCGCATGTTCTTCCCCACTCAGCATACAGTAATGAACAGAACATCGTTACTAAAAGTGAATCGGAATCAGTCATGAGGTCTTCTGGGGAACAGAATACCTCTTGCCAGTTGCTGTCTCAAAATCAACAGTGTAATTGTTCAGATAGTTATAAGCACGGGGACATGAAATGGAGCCCACATTCATGCCAACAGTTAAATGAAGCTTTTTGCTATCAATGCTCCCCTTCTGGAAACATGCAAATCCAAAGTTCTCTGATTCCCATAAATGCATTGCATCATTCCTCTGATACTTATATGAACACTGTCCAGCATGTCCTCTACTGTAACTGTCTGCAAGGCAGATTAAAAAGACCTCCAGTTCAGAATTCCCTTCCCAGAAACATTTTTCTGCATTCAGTTCAAAATTTTCAAGCCCACAATCTTTCAAACACAGAGGAGAATTTAAGGAATTTGCCAAAGGAAGCCAGTTCATCCCATTTTATCTGCAAAAGTGTTGGTTCACTAATGAAACCTTGTTGTGAAATGGAGAAAAGTCTACCTGATAATCAAAAAGAACTCGGTAATTACCACAGAGCCAAATGGGATGTAATGGTCACTGAAGTGAATGGGAATGAAAATGGTACTTCTGCATCAAAACAGAACAAGAAAACTGAAACAGAGGGAATACAGAACTTGCCACAAACAGCACCAAGCATAAAGGCTAGTCAGAATGTGTGGGAATTGGAGAACAGTACTTCAAGAGAAGATGAGTATGAGTCTTGCCCTGATAATTCACAGTATTGTAACAGAACCAGAGTAATGAAGTGCAATTCTGTTGAGTGTCATATGCCAAACACTGAAGCCCATGTGCCTGCTCTGTTAGCACACTCAGAACTTTCCAATGAAAGTTTGCTAATAAAAACGCTATAATCTTACCTTTGGCAGTTTTGTTGTTTTAATACGGTTTAAAATACTGAAACTAAGTCATGATGTTTGGCTTTATTTGGTTGATAACCATGATATACTCCATACAAACATCACAAAAATGTCATTTAGACTGTATTTGTATTGACAGTAGGTTCCGTTGTAGGGAAAATATTTGCAGGTGTCACTTTCTACCCAGTTACATTTTCTACTGTATATGTGAACTGCTTTCACCAATTATTAAATGGTGCTTTAGATCTATGAGTATAAGAGGAACCCTGCTGAGTGAGCCTTTGGGCCATCTAGTCCAGCATCTTTTTTTGCTCATAATTTGCGTGTTTAAATAATTCATATCCCCCCTTTCTGCCTCACAAGAGCCACCAAGGGTCCAAGAGCACCTCCATTCTACAGACCTGTTCCTTCAAGGAAATTGACATCTTAAATCCTGGATCAGAATGTCTGCCCACCAGTAGCACTTGCATCTTGTTGGGATTCAGATTAATCTTATTAGCCTTCATTCACTTCCAGACTGCCTCAAGGCACTTGTTCAGAGTTTCTACAGTCTCCATGGGATCAGCTGGAACTGCAAGATAGAATTGAGTGTCATCCACACATTGGTGACAAACCACCCCCAATCTCTGAGTGACTAAACCCAGTGGTTTCTTGCATATTTTAAAGGACAGCAGTCCCATCCAAGACTTCAGGCGACTGGCCATGGCCGTGCTGCTCTGCAGCTTCCAAAAGGGCTTCCTGGCAGTTCGGGGAGGCTTCGCAAGGTGAAAGCCTCCCTGCCACAAGAAGCCCCTGTTGGATTTAACAGACAGTCTGTATTCCTGGCCACCAGTGTTATGCACAAAATGGCCAGAAGGACATTTGTCGGCTCCTTTCCCAACCTGCCCCCGCTATGGCAGCAGTGGCGTTGGGACACTGTGCCAGGGAGAGCAAATCTGCTGGTGCAGCCACTCCATGGGCGGATTCCTCCCTGCCCCACTCCAATGGGACTCTTAGAGAACAAGATGGAACATTGCAGGACCCCAGAGGCCAAAGGGCTGAGCAACAGTACCCCAGCAACACCTTCTGACACCTATCCTCTAGGGAGGATCAGAAGCATGGCAGAATGGTTCCTCCCTATCCCACTCCAGAAGGATACCATGATCAATGGTATTGAATGTCACTGAGAGGTGCAGGAGAATCAATAGAGTTGTACTCTCTCTGTCCATCTTCCAGCTCAGCTCATCCACCAGGGCACACAAGGCTGTTTCAGTCCCATAATTGGACTTAAATCCAGATTGGGAAGGATCTAAACAATTTGTCTCATCCAGGAAAGTTTAAAGTTGTCCAGCTACCATCTATTTAATTATCTTTCTGAATAATGGAACATATGAGACTGGTCAGTAATTCATGAGACCTCCTGGGTTCAGGGTAGGTTTCTTTAGGAGCGGATGCACCACAGTTTGCTTCAAGGAAGCATTAACTTGTCTTTCAAACCCATTCCAAGGACAGCTAGATGCACCAAGAAGTCCCAAAGCAGGGCAAGAATGCAAAATACTTGGATATGCATTCAAGAATCCAAATTATAGACAAGCCTTATTAGGTGAGTGTATGTGGAAAACCTAAGTTCCAGACAAACTAGTTTTCAAACTGATTTGTATTTTATGTCCTAAGATGATGGTAAATTTTTCCTACAATCGGCTTGGTGATATTTTCATGAAATCAGGATATGTGACCTGGCCCTGTCTGTCATTTCATGCATGTTTAATGCAAAACAATGCAAAATTGACTTTAAAAAAATGACATTCTTAGTAGGGGGGAAAGAGGAAACTGAATTTAGATAAGAGATTGCAGCATAGTGTATATTTATAAAACCAAGTTAGCTGTGTCATTGGCTAATGAACAAAACATAGTATGCATGTTATGAAATTTTATGATTAAATCCAACTTTATTCTTAATGTTTTTGCCAAGGCATTCAGAAAGTCAAACTTTGACAAGCAAATTCTTTCAATAGTGAGCAGCCATATAAAAGAGAACTGCTTTATAATAAAATTTCTGAAGCATGTAAAGCCAATCAGGTACAAAGCATAGACTAGGTAACTCATGTCTTCCCAGTAGCTTCTTATTTAATAAGGAGCGCACAAAGAAAGGAGGTGGTTGTCAGGTATAAAATTATGTACTGCCTTTATACTATTCTAAATTTTATTCTTCCACCTTTTCCCAATATAAGCAAGATGGCGGACAATCAGAAGATAAGAACAAGAACACATAACTATCCTATTGAATTTAAATTAAAAACATAAGCAGTGGCCAAAATCTGTATATTAAACATCTGTTTCTATTTGAGCCAGTCAAATACATCAAGCACTTTGGCTTGCATCCACATAAATTAGGTGCCCCAGCTCCAGGCCTTGCCAGTGGTAGACAAGAATGCAATAGGTATTTTTAAAGAAAAGTAAGAGTCCTGGTGTTAGCTATCACGATACAAAGGATCATTTTGTTTGTTTCTGATGGGTGGGCATGAAAACATAAAAGGTTTGATGACGGGATCAAGGGTCAAGTTTACAGTACTAAAATATAGTATCTGGGAATGTGCATTCAGCAAAGTTGAACCCCTCAAAATGACCCCTTTGAATACTACTTAGTAAATCCCAATCATGAAAAAAGCCAAAAAGGGAGAGGATTTTTCAGGATCATTTTGGGATTGCCAGCCACAACCCCTTATAGATGAAAAATCACTTTGGCAGATTTGCACTGAACACTTTAAATCCCCCTCTCTTGTTCTCCATTATAATCTATGGGGAATCTGGGGCGCGTTTTTTTTTTTTAAGATCTTCTGGTGACACAAGAACCACCAAGTCTGGTAAAGATTGGGTTGGGATTGAATGTTATGGCCCCCTCACAAGCAGCTATGCTGCAAATTTGATGCATCTACCTTAAATAACAGTCCCAGAAAGTGGCCCCATAGGCTATAATGGAGCCATTTTTTTCATATTCTCAAATCCAAATGTTCCCATTTTTTTAACACCGCTAATAATAGCTGCTTTAGCTATTAGAATGAGGTATTATAAACTCCATAGTTTACTTGCAGAATATTGATGAAAACTAAACATCTTAGGTAAAATCTTTCAGCACCTTTCTCTCTGTTGACAAGAATGCCTATTTCATCTGTTCAGTACCCAGTAATGAACACAAGAAAAGATGAAGCAAAAATGGTTATTGTAACACCTTTTATTAAACACTTCATTACACTGATACTCCCAAATAACAGCGCTCCAAATTTAGGTCTTTGTATGAGACTTTAAAGTAAAACAAAAAGGGAAGTAGCCTAATGTTTGTTTACTTTATTTTCCTTCCAGTACTCCCTACACTCCACCCCTCATACAATTCTTGATTCATCAGCAGTCATCTGGCAAGGCCTCCACACTTGTACTTCAAAATAGGAATATTCCCTTGGAAATGCATTTGGAGCACATCTCATTCTACCAGATGGAAACTGAGCAATTGGTCCAAGGAAAAAATCAGTGTGTGTGCATGTGTATGAGACTCAGTATATTTAAAAAATTTATATATAACAAACTTAAAAAGATTTTGTAAAGAAACATATTTTTTATACCAAGTATTATTAGCTATAAGAGGCAGCTTTTTCTCAGAGGGCTGTATGTGGTTCTCTGTAAACTGCCTGCTTCCTTTCCCAGCTGCCGTGAACAATTGATATTCAGTTCTGGTTCTCAGAGCAGCTGATGAGGATACTCCTTCAGAGGGTAAGCAGGGACTAGTTGATTGAATTGCATATAGAGATATACAATGAAAAAAACTCTCATATTGAAAATCGGCAACAAGTTGCAAGAAGGCTAGGCTAGAGTCCTTCTCACTGACATGTAGTGCAGGGCCTCTTTCTGCATGGGGGAACATGTGATCATGAGAAAGCTCATCTATTTAGTCAAACCATAAACAACATCATAACCTCAGCTATTGGAATTGTGAATAGAACCATCTCTTATCAAAATCTGTTTACAGATTAGCAGTCCCCTTTGCCAAGCACTAGTGGGACCAAGGAAGACTTGCAATCTTTTCAAAATCCTGAGTGGGTGAGATGACCTCTAAGCACTCCAGGAAGGTCATTTCATAACTATGGGGGTACAGCAGAAGAAGCCATACTCCCAGCAGCTGATGTTCTAATCTCTTTGCGAGAGAATACAAAACATCTGACTCAGTAATTGTCACTCTGACTGGCAGCAGTTCTCCTTCTCAAGCAGAGAACTGGTTTCTCTTGAGTTGTTACACGAAGACATCCAGTGAAACAGTGTTACGGGACATAATGTACTGCTTTGATCATCATTTGTAGAGCGTTCTTTAAAAAAAAAAAACCTCCCAGTTTTTAGCTTGGTTCCAGGTAAGTGAACTTTTCACGCAGCAGGACTGTCCCTATTTCTTCCTTCATGCTATAGCCTTTTGCATAATCAGAAAGCAATTCCTGATGATGGGTGCAAACTTTGAAGTAATGTAGGATGTGATGCAAGACAGGTGCTGGAGAGGAGGATTGTCAGCAGCCAGAGAAATGCTCCCTGGCTGACTATAGAAGCGGATTTTTGTATGTAAAGAGAGAGAACTTCTGTTCTGGATGTCATTGGGTCTTCACCTGATAAGTCATGAGCATCAGCTTCTGCATTTTCTTTTTAGAGAAGCGTATATGGAGAGGAAGGGAGAATGAAAGAGAAATAGGAAAAACAGATGCAGAGAAGGGAAGAGGGAAACAAACAACAGAATATAAGAGACTCAAGAGCCTGGAAAAGCTGGATGCAGCTGCTTTCAACAATAAGAATCTTATACATCAGGGCAGTTCTAGACAGGCTCTTTTCACATCTGCTTGCTTTCAGAATTCACTGCATTTCAGGGTTCAGTCACCATAAATAGAGCTTCTGATTTTTATTACTGAGTGGATACTGAAAATGTTTTGCTCATAAGGCCATGCAAGTGCTCTCAAAGCTCACTTGTCTATTTCTGTGATGAGCTTTGGTTTTCTCAGGCCTTTCCCCCAGTATCTCTTACTGCCTAGTTTTGCTTGGGAAATCTGGGGCATTAGACAGCAAGAATAGTCTAAGGCATAATCCAGGGTCAAAGCACAAGTAGTCAGAAGTCCAAGCAACAAAACAGAAGGGCAAATCCAGAAAGCACAAGCCAGGCTCAGTTCAAGAAAGAAAGTTCAAATCCAGTCCAGGGTCAAAACAAAGAGATTTAAGAAGAAGAGTTTGGATTTATGCCTTGCTTTTCTCAACCACAAGGGGTTTCAAAGCAGCTTACAAACTCCTTCCCCTTTTCTCCCCACAATAGATGCCCTGTGAGGTAGGGGTTGAGAGACTTGTGAGAGAACTGTGACTAGCCCAAGGTCACCCAGCAAGCTTCATGTGTAGGAGGGGGAAAACACATCTGGTTCACCAGATTAGAGTCCACCACTCAAGTGGAAGAGTAGGGAATAATACCCAGATCTCTGGATTACAGTTCATCTGCTCTTAATCACTACACCAGACTGCCTAAGACACAGAGCAACAACTGCTACACCAGGGTTGTGGACAAATTGCTTCCACACTAGAAGAAGAAGAAGAGGAGGAGTTTGGATTTATATCCCCCCTTTCTCTCCTGCAGGAGACTCAAAGGGGCTTACAATCTCCTTGCCCTTCCCCCCTCACAACAAACACCCTGTGAGGTGGGTGGGGCTGAGGGAGCTCAGAAGAGCTGTGACTAGCCCAAGGTCACCCAGCTGGCGTGTGTGGGAGTGTACAGGCTAATCTGAATTCCCCAGATAAGCCTCCACAGCTCAGGCGGCAGAGCGGGGAATCAAACCCGGTTCCTCCAGATTAGATACACGAGCTCTTAACCTCCTACGCCACTGCTGCTCCTTCACCTTTCTCTGGCAGCTTTCATCAGGAAACCCTGATCGGGAGCAGGTGCCACTAATCACTGATCAGCCTCTGTGACTGTCAGCCCTGATCCTATGGTGCCTCAGCCTCACAGGCAGAGGTTGACTGGTATGGAGCTGCCAACCATGGTCATTGGTGCCGATCCTGTGCTTTCCCTCAGACCTGCCTTCTCTGGTGTTGCAAAGGCTGTGATGACCCTGAAGGGTCACTTTTGTTTCAGCCTCAGAACCTGCACTGTGAAACTGAGGGTATGGTGCGCTGACTTCAACCTGAGACTCCCCTTCTGCACCAGATGGAGTCTCAGCTTTGTTGGGTGGATCTTCCTGCAGCCTCCAAGGGCTGAGGCCAGCTTCCTCTCTCTCTTCCTCATCTGAGGAGGCATTGGCAGGCAGACGCATGACACTTGCATGTATGAAGCACACCAGAATAGGCATTGTAGTCCTTATTTCATATATCACCTGAAACTTGAGTAGTGGAAAGGCAGCTGTAGATAGTGGGTTGTATCTAATAGGCTGTTGCAGGTTTCCCAGACTGTGTGGCCATGGTCTGGCAGGTTCTAATAGGCATCTAATAGGTTAGGTCCTGTGAAAAACATTGCCAAAAGAATTTGCAGATCATATCTTCCTATGCCATCCCTTTCCTCAGCAACCTGATATTTGCCTGGAAAGTGCTCCTTGAAGTTGGGTGATCCTCATGAAAAAAAGAATGTGCCACAGCACAAGGGGCTGCAGTGAGGAGGAACACATGGGCAACAACCTACTGGTGTTAATTATTGCTTTCCACAAAGACCTCTTCCAACAGAAGTAATATTTCTATGAAGAAGATTCAACGGAAAGGAGCACTTGGATCCAGCTTAGTAGGAGGGAGTCACAGAGTCAAATCAGTAACTTTCTTCTTGCAGTTGATTCTTAAATTACTTTCTTTGTGTCCATTTCTTATATGTTCCTGGGGGAATTAATTGCTTGCATTTAAAAAATATTTTATTTTAGCAATTGCCAAATACAGCACAAAGCATGAAACTTCTACTAAAGTTTAACCATTTAATATGTTCAGCATTAACAACAGTAAACACACACACACACACAAACACACACAAAGACTGGGTTCACATAATTTGAATACCACTAAAGCAAGATGATACCTTGCCAAAGGGGAAAGTTCCTTAATAAAGGCAATCTCTCAAGCATATAAACCATGAGCCAAGAATTTCCCCCATTCAATTTTGTTTTAGTCAAGATCTGGTTGGTGACCATAAACAAGCCATCCCAGTCATGGCTTTCTGAAGTACTGGAAAACTAATATTGACCCATCTTTACAGTTGAAGGTTACCGAAAAAATGTTTGAGCTCTGAAGGGACACATGCAGTGTATCAGCCCTCTCGCCTCTCATTACAGATCTTGGAATGGAATTTGATGTGATAGGCAAGGGGAGATGGCACCCAAATGGCACTGAGATCTAACAAAAATATGTAGGAGAGTTGTGATCATTCTGGTTTAAAGAATATTAATAGCAGATGTGGGGGTGGAACTGAGTTGAAAATGGATCATGGTGTTTGGGGAAGAGTGCTGGCAGCCCCAGGCCATTAAGTTGTGTCTGTGTCTTCCCTGAGCTGCTGTTTATCCTGAGGAGGGAAGAACTTGCGACATCCTGTAAGGAAGCGCCTCACACACAAGCATTGTTCTCTTTGCATCCTGTGTATGTGAGATCTTTGAAAGCTCTATATTGCCACATGGATGCTAAATATTTTATCATGACAAGAAATCTAAAGGACAAGCTGGTGGTCCTCAAGGAATCACAGAAAATTTAGAATCCAACCCTCAAAAATCTCTCCCTCAAGGATCCTGTAAGAAAGGAACTTTCCTTCTCCCTTTCACCCTTTGATTGACATTCACTGCCCTCAATATTCTGTCCCTTCAAAAGTATTTTCAGCCCTCTTCATGATTTGTTTAATTTCTGTTTATGTTGTTTGATTTGCCAAATCATTTTTACACACCAGTCTCCAAAATATGTAGAACCCCCTACAATCTCTATAGATAGTTCATTTGTTTGCTTGGATGATCCGTGTCTGGCAAGTTCATTATTAGATATAATAATCTTGTGTTTGAGTAAGATCAGACAGCAACATTTTTGTCAACTGTCCTTCAAGGTATCTAATATTTAGTGATAAACTATAGCAGACTGCAGATTTATACAAAACAACTTGAAAAAAAGATCATTCCAGTTTCTCTTGTAAAATATTTTATTATTTACTTATTGCACTCACTGTGTAAGAAAAGTTGTCCTCCAGTAAGTTGTGGGTTTAAAAAGGTAAAGCTCAGTCAATTGAACTGGCAGGAGGGGAATTTTAGCAGGAGCTGGGGCCAGGCACAGTGAAGAAGTGCCTGGCTTCTGCCTTCATTTCCCTGGCTGGGCTCAGTGACAGCAGTAAAATGCACTAATTCTGTCAAATGGGGACTACAAAACCTTGGATATAAGCCTGCTTAAGTGTGTCTGATTGAAGTCAATGTGTTATTCTATAAGAAAAAGAATCTCCATATACAGCTTTTTTATTCTGGAACAATTATAAAAGAGAAGCATGAAAATGCTACCTAAAGTCCTTGCACATGATCCTTAAACCAAATCTGCTTTTGCATTTCCTGCCTCTGTATTTGAATGTAAAAACTACATCAACTTTTTCATACACTTGGTTTATAACTGGCTGTTAGTCTTTAAGTGCTATCATCATCAACATTCACAACTGGGGTCCCATACTAAAAGGCGCTCTGCAGAAATGTTTAGCAGCCGTAATATTAGGTGGCGATTTCAATGCCGTGATGGAGTTAGATTTAGAAATAGTAGCAGAGAGAATAAGTAATTAGTAAATTACTTTGTTCCCCTTTTTAAAAAAAATCTTATCCTATTTTCAGTTAATAGATGGAGATTACAGCATCCAGTTGAGAAAAATTATACATACTTTTTGCATGCTCGTAATACCTATTCTAGGATTTATTTATTTTTGATCTCAAAAACTGTAGCACATAAAATAGAAGATACAGTGTTGGAAGGCTTTATTCACACAGACAACAACCCCATTTATTAAACCATGAGTAACCAACATTTTTTTTTAAAAAAAAAA
Source organism: Sphaerodactylus townsendi (assembly GCF_021028975.2). Lineage (NCBI taxonomy): Eukaryota > Metazoa > Chordata > Lepidosauria > Squamata > Sphaerodactylidae > Sphaerodactylus > Sphaerodactylus townsendi. Next base: position 62,421,432 of record NC_059425.1, read on the forward strand.
CTTGATATTTAACTAGAGAAGTATAGCCAGTTAGCTCAATCCAAGGGGAAGGCAGACTCACCTTAGTAATGGTGCAGCCCTGCACTGATGCATTTGCCACCTCCTCTGGTGCACGGGGCAAATGTGCCAGTGGAGGGGGAGATATGCGGACAGGCAGGTGCCCCTCAGCCCAGCCACCACAAAAGCTGGAAGTCCCAGCTGCAGTGGAGCTGTGCCAGTGTTCGAAATGGGGGGTGTGTGTTCCTGAGAGCAGAGCCACTGTTAGTCAGCTCACAACCTCATTTGTAGCCAGTTGCCCCCCAGCCCTGGCACTGGACTTAAGCCACCCAAAAGGGTAGCATAAGTCTACTGATCCCAATGGTGGCCTTTCTGGCCGTGGGGAGAGGTTTTGCTGTTTGTTCCCTCCTGTGCCTCTCGAAAGCCCTCAAGGCAGTGGCACAGTGCGGTGCAGCAGCAGCATGGTGGCAGTGCCATCACAAGCTGCTTCCATTGTCTGGATTGTGTTGTTAGTATTAAAGAGAAATTATGTAAAGATCTTGCACTCTTTTTTACATTAAATACCCAACTTGTAAGCTCTATAATTTATATTTGGGAGGTAGGAAAAGCATATTTTAGAGGGTTGTCTACAAGTTCAACTTTATACCTTAATAAAATTAGAAAGGGAGGGTTGATTGTCTCTAAAAATAACTTCTTTAGAAAGACAAGATGACCCTGTAGGAATATCTTTGGAAAGTGTAAAATTTAGAAAAATCACTCTTCAACAAATTAATTTATTCTCCTGCCATAAAAAATGCTCTCTACAGAGAAAATGCATTTGAAAACGGGGAGAAAGCTGATAGATTATGAGCAGCAAGTTTGAGAAAGCAACAAGCTAAAGAAACAGTTGCTGGAATAAAAATAAAAAACAGGTCAATATTATCAATATTTTGATCATTAGCACCATTACTGAATACTATCTGGCATTATATGTAACAAAATCTCCAAATATACATGACTTTGAAATTTTTTGAGTAAACTTAAGATTCTTAAATTAACAGATGAAGATAAAAAGAAAATGGATGAAAAATAACTGTGCAAGGAGCAGTTATAGCAACTCAAAATCTTAAATTGAACAAAGCACCGTAATTGCCCTATGCTGATAAAGGAAGTCAATGACCATGGTTGCAAAGGGAAGAGGGATGGTTATTTATTTTATGTATCTTTATATTTTATATTTCCTTTAGGTGTTTGTTTATTTTAATAAAGATTGAAAAATGTTTAGCATGCAAAGCGTACCCTAGTACCTTGGAATCTGAATTCCAGAAATAAATACTGCTAGGGTCAATGATGTAAAGAAAGTTCAGAAGTGCATGGTTGTTAGACTACAGGATGCCTAAAACTGAGGACTCCAAAGCAAAAGGGTTAGGTTGAGGAAGTCTGAAAAAATGAGCTGTGACTCCCCAAAGCTCATATCCTGCCAGAATTTTTTTTAGTCTTTAAGATGCTACAGGACTCTTGCTCTTCAGCACTAGCACAGACAAACGCAGCAAATCACTGTGAATTCTTTTTGTTTACCTGAAGCAGGAGTACTTGGAGACCTACCTTTAAATCCCCTTTTGTTCCTTAATGTTTCCACATAGAAGTGGTACAAAAATAATGTAGTCAAAGATGATTTTATGGCATGTGTGGGATTATGTGCATCATATCTTCCAATGTAGAGCTCACCTATGTATCTCCCTATATGGAAAATATTAATGCCAGCCCAGAAGTCCCTGGGGAGGGGGGGAATCACTGGCATTGCAGACTTTTCTTCAGATTGAGGTGACCCATAAGACAAAGACCTTTCAAATATCACAGCCTTTATGGGAAACTGCTGTCATGACAAAGTTTTTCAAGCAGCCTTCCTGATGTGATCATAATGTTTGCTGGAGCCCTCCACTATTTACACAGGCTTTCTTCTCCTAGCAGTAACGGCCAGCACAGTAATCAATATATATATTTAAAACTATTATATTCTGCCTTCCCACCTTATCAGGATCTCATGGCAGCCCACAAAGAGAAAGTCTTCATTAAAAATATAAAACCATTCAATAAATACACATAACAAACAACACTATAATCAGGGAGGATGATCAGTACTGCTATTGGGAGTCTGTCAGATGAAACAAAAAAGTCTTCATCTGCAGGCAAAAGGCACCAATAGATAGAGACAGACAGATTTTTTAATGGAGGGAATTCCCACGTTGGCGGATTTTGCCTGGGCCCCTACAGCGGCATCCAGAGCCCTGGGGCTGTTCACACACGGAGGTGCAAGCGGCCCCAGAGAGGCTGTGGCCCGCAAGGACACCTCTATTTTCTTTCCCCACACTTGCCTTCTTTCCCTGCAGAACTATACAGGGTCAGGGAGGCACGCCCTCACTGCCCTCTGACCCCCAGGGGTCGAAGGGCAGTGTGAGCGTGCCTCCCCGTCCCTGCAGAACTCCACAGGGAGAGAAAGCAAGTGTGGGGGAAAATGGGGGGAAATGGAGGCGCTGGGGGCAACAAAGTAGGGCCTCTGAAGTTCACAGGCCATACAGGGCTTTAAAGGTCAATACCAGTACCTTGAATTGAGCCTGGAAGCAAATTGGAAGCTAGTATAGTTGAACAAATTTGGAATGATGCATTCCCTACAACCAACTCCATCCAACACTCTGAACCAACTGCAGTACCACCTGCAGTTTCTGGACAGTCTTCAAAGGTAACCCCACATACAGCACATTGCAATAATCACATCTGGATATTCCCAGGACAATGTAACAAATCTTTCAATAAAAAATAAAATGCAAAAGTCAGGGGGGACAAGATAGAATCCCACAGTCAGAGGCCTAGCAAAATGATAACAGGGGATTATAGAGCAGTTTATCTCCTGCTGTTGGAGATGTCCCAATATGCCCCTGACCACCTGGAACAGTTCTGCAGGTCTCCATTGTGTGGATGCAATGGCAGCACAGAAATTTTATTTCATTGCCACCATCACCCGCTGCAGAGTTGACTTTAAAATGAGCTCTAGCCTGTGCATTTCTTCATTGTCTCACTAGCTGTCTCCCCTGTCTTTTCAACTGAGGGGCAGCCTAGTCTCTTAGATCTGAGAGACATCACCTAGCTGCATTCATGTCAGTTGCCTGGATCATTTCCCATTCCAGAAGTCCACCAGGATATAGATAGGTATGCTGACCATTCCAGCAGCAAAATCCCCAAATACCATCTGAAAACTTATTGGATCCATCTGAAAACCTATTGGATCCTGTTGGATCCATCTTAGTTGATCCACCACTGCTGCATCTTTGTACCCTGTAAATCTGAACTTCATGACCATCTTCAGTCTCCCCACTTTCATATCACTTTCTTCCTGCCCAGAGTAGAATATTAGATCAACAGTGTGAGCTGCACAGTGTTTGTGTGTGTGTGTGTGTGTGTGTGTGTGTGTGTGTGTGTGTGTGTGTGTGTGTGTGTGTGTGTGTGTGTGTGTGTGTGTGTGTGTGTGTTGGGTTGTCAAGTTGCTTCTGACTCATGGTGACCCTATGAATTCATGTTCTCCAAAAGTCCTATCATTAACAGCTTTGTTCCAATTTTGCAAACTGAGGACTATGGCTTCCTTTATAGGATCAATTTATCTCATGTTGAGTTTTTCTCTTTTCCTTCTGCGTTCCACTTTTCCTAGCACTATTCTCTTGTCTTCTCATTATGTGACCACAGTACAATAGTCTCAGTTTGATTATTTTAGCTTCTATGGAAAGTTCAGGCTTGATTTGACCTAGAACACATTTATGTGTCTTTTTGACGGTTGATGTTATATGTAAAACTTTAACATTTGACTGTTGATGGTATATGTAAAACCTAACATTTCAAAGGAATCTACTTTCTTCCTATCAGCTTTCTTAATTGTCCAACTTTCACATCCATACATAGTAATAAAAAATATTATGGCATGGATTAACTTAATCTTGATTGCCAGCATGGTGTAGTGGTTAAGAGCAGCAGATTCTAATCTGGAGAACAAAGTTTGATTCCCCACTCCTCTGAATGTGGGGCAGACTCTTATCTGGTGAACTAGACTTGTTTCCTATACATGCAGTCAGCTTGGACTAGTTTCAGCTCTCATCCAGAGTTAATACACACACGCACACACAGGGACGTAGGTATAGATTTTTTATGGGGGGGGGGTTCAGGGGTGGGGCCACACCCCACCCGCCCCTAGGGCATGGCCATGCCTCCCCAAGCCCCGCCCCTGGCCTAGTGCTTATAAAAGCAGCTCTCCGAGGTAGGGGATGGCAGACTCCCCTGCCCTGCCCTGCCCTCCCCTGCCCCTCCCCTCTGGGAAGAGGCATAGAGGGAAAATGGAGCCTGGTGCAAAATCTGAGTTTTGCGGGGGGGCCCAGCAGCCACTGTGATGCTGGAATCCACCCCCAAACAGCATCACTTTCAATGGTGTTTAAACTAGAGAGCCCAAAATCAGCCTGTGCACTCCAACACATGCCAGCTGGGTGACCTTGGGCTAGTCACAGCTTTTCGTAACTCTCTCAGCCCCACCCACCTCACAGGGTGTTTGTTGTGAGGGAGCAAGGGCAAGGAGATTGTAAGTCCCTTTGAGTCTCCTACAGGAGAGAAAGGGGGGATATAAATCCAAACTCTTCTTCTTCTTCTAAACTGAGGACCTCAGATTCTCCCTTTAAATCCATGCCGAAGGGGGTGGATTTAAAAGGAGAATCTGGGGAAATTTGGGGGGTGCCTGCTGTCAGGGGTGCAATGGTTAAGCTAGAAGCACCAAACTTTCAGGGTATCTTTAGGAGTCTCTCCTAATGATACCACCCATGTTTGGTGAAGTTTGGTTCAGGGGATTCAAAGTTATGGACCCTCAAAGGTGTAGCCCCATCTCCTATTGGCTCCCATTGGAAACAATGGGGGATGGGGGCACCCCCTTTGGGAGTCCATAGCTTTGGACTCCCTGGCCCAAACTTCACAACACCTGGGTGGTATCAGTAAGAGACTCTCCTGATAGTACATCCCAGGTTTGGTGAAGTTTGGTTCAGGATGTCTAAAGTTACGGACCCTTAAAGATGTAGCCTTCATCTTCTATTAGCTCCCATTGAAAACAATGGGGGATGGGGGCACCCCCTTTGGGAGTCCATAGCTTTGGACTCCCTGGCCCAAACTTCACAAAACCTGGGTGGTATCAGTAAGAGACTCTCCTGATAGTACATCCCAGTTTTGGTGATGTTTGGTTCAGGGGGTCCAATGTTATGGACCCTCAAAGGTGTAGCCCCCATCTTCTATTAGCTCCCATTGGAAACAATGGAGGATGGGGGCACCCCTTTTGGGAGTCCATAACTTTGGACCCCCAGAACCAAACCTCACCAAACCCCGGTAGTATCATCAGGAGAGTCCCCCAAACAATCCCTGAAAGTTTGGTGCTGCTAGCCCAAACAATGCGCCCCCTGCAGGCCAAAAACAAAAAAAGCACTAAAATGTTTTTAAAACCCACAAACGGAGGGGCGGAGCTTCAGACATGAATGGGGGGGTTCAAACTTGAGAACCCCCCCTTACCTACGTCCATGCATGCACACACACACTCACACTTACATACATATATACATACATAGACACATTTCAGTCTGTAACCTTCTTTCTCTATGGCCGACTACACGCAAGGCATCTGCTGTGTGATGGGGGCAAATGTGGACAGATTCTCTCTTAGCAGCGAGAGAGAGAGTGTGTAGGGGAAGGGAGGGGAAGAGTATATCAGTGAAATCTGTGCCTTTAAGGTAGTCAGTTGAGACTACAGTGAGCATTTGCGGGGCTGACACTGGACTGCCTCCTCACATGTAAACAGAGAAACTCGAGGAGACCCCTCTGCAAGCCCAATGTGAAGAGAAGAGTCCTGAGGTAAGGGTTCTCTGCATAATTGACCTGTTAGTAGATGAAGGGGTTTTTTTGGTCAGAAATACATACTTTGGTGTAGTTTAAGTATTTGATTAATTAAGATATTTTTTCTCCAGTTCTTAAAGGTTGTTTTATAGATGATGCTTTTTCTTTCAGTCTAATTAATACTCTAGAAACATTTCAATGCATATGTGTAAAAAAAGTGAACCCTTCTATAACTTTCATAAGTAATTAGTAAGCTGAACAGTGCAATCGTGGATAAGCATTCTTTAAAAATCTAGTTCAAGCTTTTAGGTTTGCATCCTCTATATTCTTCATGTCTTATTTTCTTGAAGAATATGTAACATTCTTTGCAAAGAGAGTCAGTGATTCTCACATCATATTCTGGTGTTTTTGGGAACAGAATAATTTTTTTTGCAAGCATCAAGGATTTTGTAATTTCTGTGAAATCCTCTCAGAGCTGTGTAATATCAGTTGCCTGTGAAAAATCTCTGTTTATGAAAGAGTTGCATAAGAGTCCATTTTAGCACTTGAGAAAAAATGTACCATGAAATGCATGATCTATTGCCATACAACAGACCTAATTGCAAAGCAATGAAGCTTGCCTCCGTTCCCTTGAGGAGCTTAAGACTCCAGCCTAACAGATCCTGCAGCTATTTATTTTCCTGACATTTGCTCTAAATTTTCTGTTACTTTCTGTCCTTTGGCTTCACTGGTAGTTTCACCCAAGGGCTATTGCGCACTCTGGGAGTGGTTTTATTATCACTGCTCCCCATTGCGCAAAATGAAACTTTTGGCACTCGCCTTCTGGTTAGCTGGCAGTTGTTCCTGTCCATCATGGCACCTTCCTGGTCCACATTCCAAAACATTCACACTGCTGCAGTGCTTGCCAAAGGGAAAGGATGCTCACAAGGCCTGTACTTTTCTTTGGCATCTCAGCTGAATGCAGATCTTAATTTTTTTATTGATGACATCAAGGGGCATTGCCATGTTTTGATGGGAGTTCGCTGGTTTTTGGTAACTACGCCTGGAGCCTGTGCCATCACACAGCCTACTCTGAAATAAGTTTTGCATGTAATGAACATGACGTTCTTTCTCACTCAACATTAATCAAAAATGCTGATGTGGATACCAGCTGGGTACTGCAGCTTTCACACTTACTCTGGTTTCATACTGTTATGATTTAGGATTAAGAGACCAGAGATCTATATCAGATGTTAGTCATGCTCTTCTCGCCCTCCTCTTTGCTGTGGATCCACTGTTACAAAATGCTCAAAGAAAGTAGAACTTAGACTCAAGAGAGGACTGTATCTTCCTGTAACATGCATTAAATATATTTAGCACTTTTTTTCTAATAAGATTTTCTGAGGATTAGAGATTGTTTCTGCTTGTAGTTGGTTTTGCATTCTGTCTAGTGGAGGATTAATTACTTTTCCATTGTGTTTGAGAAAGAACCGTGTTAGCTGAAAAACCAACAAGACATCCCTTTGACCTAAATTTAAAGAGGTGTGTACTGAATAACAAGAAGTGGGTGGGGATTTTAGCTTCAGTTGCCAACTGCTTGCAGAAACGGACAAAAAGAGGCACTTGATCCAAGCTACCCCCTAGTGGCTGTAACTTTGTTCCCAGTGCCACCTTAGGGTTTGTGCTGAAAGTATGTAGGTCTATAGCTGCTGATGCACAGTGTGATTAGATCTATTCATAAAAATGGGTGGGATTATATTAGAATTTTTGCAGAAGTCTTACCCAGAAGCACGTTCTGACTTCCAACTACTTCTCAAGAGCTGATTCATACTTCTCATGCTAAAGGGTAACTACTCCACAGTAATTATATTACTGAATCGAAGCATGACCTAATACATTTCCAGTGTGCCCCTCTATTGATTGTACTGTCCCTCTCACTACTTGAGATAATTGTAAATGTATAATATTACAAATGTATAATATTACACCAAGGCAGTGTAAATATCCTGTTGTACCTAATCTGACATCATATCTCACAGAAGAGTGGGGATTGCCTTTGTTCCATCAGCTGGGGTTTAACTTAAAAACATGAATTCAGCAATGCAGAGTTTAATTTTAGTGCCAGAAACTATCAATTTGTTATATGTAGTTGTAGAAATTGGTTTTGTACTTATGATGCTGCCTTTGTAAAGGGCCAAAGATAGAGATGCTGGATGAGTGCAGCGCTTGGCTTAATGTATGGCAGCATTTGCAAGTTTTTCCTTCTTTAGGTTCTGCTTACTGCAACTTTTATGACGATTTGGCATAATCCTCTAATATTTTTCGTAAGCTGAATAATAATAGCGTGGTGGAGGATTCAGGACCTCCCAACTGCAAAATATTGACACGACCTCAGGAAATTATACACATTGCTGCCAAAGCAAAGTTGTGCTTATTGAAAACACAGATCAAAGAACCAAGTGAGGTAGGAAGTCAAAGCCTTCTCCCTAACCATTGTGGTCTAAGAATTCCTTGTACATGCTGCCAAAAGCAAAATGTGTTTTAAAAAGCAATTCATGGAGTGCAGCAAATCCCTATCAAATTTTTAGAACTCTCCTGCGATGCTTTCAGAGCACAACTCACATTAGTACCAGTGATTTGGGTTTCCTTCTGTCATCTTCTCCATCTCTCCAGCAAGGTTCAAAAAATCAAAATTTAGTTATTTACCTATAATCAATAATAATTTAAAAATCGTCTTCAGAAACCAGACAAAATGCTGAAGGGGCAGTGGAGACATGTGTTGAGACTATGACATTGTCAGAAGCAAAAGCATTCACCTATGGGTTTTTGCAGTTGCACTGTTTGTTGTCTCTGGGCTGAGAAGAAAGAAAGTTGGTGCCAGTTCATAGTTCCAAACTAATGTAAAGAGTGTTTATTAGAGAACTCTATTCTAGATAGGAAAATGAAGAGAGAGGTTTTCTATTCTAACCTAACTAGCTGGATTGGCAGAGATGCTGTCTGCATCTCTCCTCACATGGTTCAAGATGGAGAAGTGTGTGTGCAAGAATTTGCAGAAGTGAAGAAGAATCATGAAGAAAGGAAGTTCTCTGAAAGTAGCAGTCTACATATCAAGGGACAGAGTGAGAGCAATAGAGAAGAGTGGTCCAGTGTCTTGACCCCTCAAGTTCTCTGATAATTCCCCCTCTATCTTTCAACAACAACCAGGGGATCCACAAAGAGTCATGAGGTGGCATCTAATTTTTCTCTCTCCATGCTATTTCCTCTTTCCCTCTCCCAGACAGCCCTCATATAATTTCCTCTTTCCATGCTTCATCTTCTCCTTCCCAAACACCCCTTCTTCAGCTATATTTATTATTTATTTAGTTTATTTATACCCCATCTTTCTCCTCTATGGGAATGTAAAGTAATTTACATTATTCTCCTCTCCTAAATTTTATCCTCACAACAACACAACTAAGATCATCCAGTGACCTTCCATGACAGAATGAAGACTCGGACTTTGGGCCCCCTGATCCTGGTTTGAAACTCTAACCACTATTTTATGGGCACTTTTGCATATGCAGAATAATGCACTTTCAATCCACTTTCACAATTGTTTGCAAGTGGATTTTGCTATTTCACCCAGTAAAATCCAGCTTCAAAGTGCATTGGAAGTGGATTGAAAGTGCATTATTCTGCATGTGCAGAAGTGCCCTATATTGGCTTTTGTGAGGTGGCTGCTGTTGAATAGTAGCAGGCAACCAGTAGCATGCAAGTTGGGTCATATCAAGTCACCCAGTAGTTGCTGGCAGACTGTGTCCCGATATGTTCTCCCTCAAAGGTTAAAACAGTCCTGGAACAGTCCTCCACTCTCCTGCATTTAATTGACATGGCTTGAATTCTGGCAATATTGTTGTGGTTGTCTAGCATTAGCCACTGAAGGTGTTTGTTTCTTAATTTACAGGTGCTCTTATCATTCAAGGATGTCTAACCGCCAATGTTATTTCTGTTTAGATTTCTGATTTTTCTGCAAACCTGGGCCTTTCCTCAGGTTTGTCAAATGATCCGTCTGGCCAGTCCATGGCCCCAACATCACTGGATCATATAAGCCAATGTCCAGGCCTGAGTCTTAAATAAAGAGATGTCTTGGCATAGTTCTGCCCATATTGTGGTGTATGTAATCTTCCTTTTGAGAAAAAAGTAGTTGGGGCCATGAAATTTGATAGATCTTGTCAGCTGAATGGATGCCCCATCCAAGCTTTGTGACAGGACTCTGGTTACCGTGTGGGTGAGATGCCAATTGTGGTCTGCCACTTTTCTCTATGACAACCTTTATTACTTTCCAAATCAAAGCAACTAAAACATGGATAATTGGTATAGGCAGGATGTTTTTCTGTTCAAACATGTTATAGTTCATAGTTTATTTGAGTTTAACAGCCCATAGGCCATACACACATTTTTAAAAACTTTGATAGCAAACTACAAAATAGAATTTTGCCACATCTACTACACCATTTTGATTTAGACCATTAAGAAGCAACCTTTTATTTCACAACATCAGGAAAGGGGCCAAATTGAACTATCCATTTAGTCAGAAACTTTTTCCTTTCTTCCTCTTATTTAGGACTGTCAAAAAACACATGCACAGAGGAATCAAGTATATTCATTTGACAGTCACAGAATTTTGATTTGAAGGAGATTGTGAATAATGGACTTTCATCGCGGCTGTTGGGAGTGCATTATAGCATGTGATCGTATATGCTCATCTCTATTTAGGGACTGTTAACATATAGAAATACAAGGGTAAAACAGAATTAGCAACAGGTTTAATACCTAAATTTAATGGAGAACACTTCCTCATGGCAGTTTATTGTGCACCATTCTAGTCATGTTTAACTAGTTCTGAATACATGATGTAAGTCTTTGCGCAGTTAACCCACTAACTGCTTAATTTTGCCCTCAACCACTCTATGCCAATTTACAGAACTAGTTAAACTTAACCAGCTAAACTTAACCAGCTACTGTCAGATCTATGGATTCACTCAATGACTAGTCCTGGATTTCATGAATCAGGAATCTTTACTGAATTGAACATCATGCGCCTGACTTTGCAGAAGCCAGTTCTGAGCCAACATTTAAAAGCCCAGCAGTATAACCCATCTGAATCCAACCCCCAACCTGCCCCCTTTCATGTATTGCAAAAGCAGGAAAAGTGGGAAAGCGAAAGTAATCCCCAAGGCTGGACAGGTGATAGCAAGCCATCTGGCGGAGACCAGAGATGCCTCTGTTATCCAAGTACCAAGCAGACAGGAGGGAAAGGAAAAGAGAATAGAACACAGAGGCCCCTTTCAGGTAACCAGGGCCTAGCTAGCATTAAGCACCCAGAACTAACCTAACACTACACTCCCTTATTGCTAGCACTGCAAAAACAGGAACATTCTTTGCACTAGATAAGTGATGATTATAATAACAGTTTTCCATATCAATGTTGAAATTTTAGGAAGGGCAAGCTCAGGTTGTATTACATCAGAAGCAATACCAGTCATTTACAAAAGAAGGTTAGTCATTTACAGGGCCAGTCATTTACAAAAGAAGGTTAACTGAAGTTATTCAAGTTGCTCTACCGGACCCTGAAACCAAATCTGGGAGCCTTATAGATTATGTGGTAAATCAAGGTCTTTTAAGCTTTTAAAAGTGGTGGAATTTACTGAGCACCTTTAACACAGAAATGTTCCTTAAAGCCAATTGTGTTAAATACACTTTTTGCTTAAGGTATTTAATGTGTTTGAACCATTTTAGATTTGATTGGAAAACTATTCCTAAATATCTAAATTCATTATTTACTTGTTGGAATTTATGTACACCAATTGTCCTAATTTTGTTTGGTTTTATAGCAGATTTGGAAAATACCATAATTTTGGATTCATCTTCATTTATTTCTAGAAGTTCAGTTTTGCAATAATCTTGGTGTTGATGGTGTTGATCTGTTTCCCAAATATGGTGCATGAGTGGATATGGTCTGCAAAGTTGGTACAAAATCATTTCAACCCTAATTAAATACATGTGGAGCAAGGACGCAACCTTGCCGAACTTCTTCATGTATTTCCATTTGATTTGATGCAAATCCTTCACCATCCATCATAACAGGTAAGTGGTTTCCAGAGTAGAGGTTCATTATTAATTTCAGCAGTCTTTTTTTTGGATATTCAAATTTTTCAGTAAATATGCACAGAATTGGACTGCACATCTGAATAATTAAAAATGTAACTGTCCTTCTTAGTTAGAGGTTGCTGGTAGTAGTATTGGTCCAAACGAAAAGCCAAAAACAAAAGCCACTTGATATCATTTATGCAGGGCAGGCAAAACAATAGAAAACAATGTGCAAACTTTTGAGTTGTCTAGAACTCTTCATCAAGGCAGGTGTTAGAAAATGAAAAGAAGGAACAGGAGCAGGGAAAGATGTTGCAGGCTCTGATCTTCTGGCATCTTCTCAGTGATCCGTGTAGAATTTCCAGCAGGTTTTAATAAATAAAGGAGTGCTGGGTGAACCTATTACCATCTGGGAGGAAGAAGGTGCCGTGGCAGGCTCCAAACAAAATATAGAAACCAACAGTTAATCAAGTGTATCTCTGAGAAACTCCCATAAGTAATTTTTGGATTTGGTGGTGCTGTTTGGAACTGATTCACATTTGTTCACTGCACGATTTTTGAATGCAAGCCTAGCAGAAAGGCAATGGATATATAACCTTACCACAGTGGATTAGGAAAACGCAATACTGAAGAGTTGGAGTGAACTTCAGAATTGGACAGAATTCAGTCAGGTGACTTCAGGGCATTATAACAGCTTAGCCTCTTAAATCACAGTTGTGTTTAACTTTCCAGTAATCTAATAATTTGGCCTGTCTTTTTACTCTTACTTTATAGATGATGGGAAGACAGGCCTTAGGTGGGTTTCCATAGCAAATCCTTGGCAGAATGTTGAAGGCCAGAAATGAGTCACCTCCATTCCTGCAAGGCAATTCTTTCCCTTCATTTTTTTAAAACTAAGCCTGGAGTTCTATAATTGATTGTGATTAATAGGCTAACCTGGCATGGACTTGGTTCTGAGAGGGCACCTCTCCAAGATGCCTCACTAGGCCAGGGCTGAATTTCTACCAGCATACATTTCCCATGACATCCTACGGCGGTAAGCTTTTTTCAGAATTAATCTCTAGTTTGTGTCTGGGACTAGTACATTTTGTCTGCTTGTCAAGTGTTCTGAGAAAATTCAGAGATCTGAGAAGAATTCAGAAATGTACTTTATGTCTAATTGTTATATTGCCAAGAGAACTGTATATTTTTCACTTGACTACTTTATCCCATGAGGAAATTTTAAATGTAGTAGGAAGTTACTAGTAAGTTACTACTAAATCTTATTTTTAATTTTTTTAATTGTGTATGACTCAAAAAGCTTATTTCCAGCATTGTGGACATCAACTGAACCAAATGAATTAATCTTTTCAGTTGAACTAACATCAGTTTGATAAAAGGATTTCATTTTACCCATGGCTACCCTTTTGGAATTCCTTGGTGCCCAAGATGCCTGAAATCTCACTGCAGTGCACTTAAGCCTGCATGGATAAAATCCTTGGCTATTTCAGAAATGTCAGCTACAGCCACCTCCCACTTGTGTTTCTTACAGGGCACTCTTATTTCCATTCTACGCACAATGGTCCCCTTTACTAACGACATTCTGAGTTGGCAGATAGCCTTCTCAAAAGTCTGTTTTTTTCAAAATGAAATGAAGTCATGCCATTTAATTGGGCAGTTCTAGACATTTAGGCTGAACAAACCTCTTTTGTCTTAAGGAAAGTGGCAAAGGCTTTGGAATGAAGCATGTTGTCTAGAAAAGGCAACAAAAATGAGAGCATTTGTTGCCACATCATTACAGGCAAAATGCCAAGTTAGATTGACCTATAGTTTGATCCGCTCTCCCAGTAAGAAACCTGTTCTCTGAGAGGCCCATATTTAGGCATTTCCTCAGAATATCACAATGAATCCATTTACTGTGTTATGCAAGGAAGGTGGTTTCTTGTAGACTTCACATTCATCTTTAAAAATTTGCTGAGAGAGAAAAAAGAGAGTTGAAGGTGTTATGAGAGATGCTTCCATTTCTAAGAAGTACACACATTTCTTTCATCCCAATGTTACTTCTGCTCAAACATGTGTTTTACATTTCTGCAAATGAGGGTCAGCAGCTAGATTTGAGTCCAGTAGCACCATAGAAACCAACAAGATTTTTGTAGTTTATGTTTTCAAGAGTCAGAGCTCCCTTTGTCAGATACGGTGTTTTTATTATTTTTATTGTATTAATGTTATTTTATGATGTGTAAATCCTTCTTTGTAAGGCACCTTGAGCCTTGAGGGTGGCCCAGAAGACAAACAAACTAATTAACCACAATAGGGGTGAATGTCCTACTTGGACAATTTTCAAGGCTGAAAAAAATTCCCTAGTGCTCAGTCTAAATGCTGGGAATGCTGTGGCCATGATCAAGCACACAGTTTGTGGGATTTAGGCATGGACGTAGCTAGGGAAAATGGAGCCCAGGGCAGACTCCAAGTTTTCCACCCCACCCCATGGACTTCCGGCCCCTCATCCTACTTACCTTAGCTGGCAGCAGGGCCTGGTGGGCTGGGGCTGGGTAGGGGCACCCAGCAGCAGCCTCTGCTGGGCCTGGCTGGGCGAGGCCGGCCCAGCAGCAGCCTCTGCCAGGCAGGGTGGGACAGAGTGGGGCAGGGCAAGAGGGTAGGAGGATGGGCGTGGAGGCGTGCAGCGCCTCCAGGTCCTGCGATGCACCTGTGCACACTGCGCTGCCCCCTCTGGCTTGGCCTGCCCCTCGGGCAGCAGCCAGACAGCACGTTTTCTGAAAGAAAATTATAAGTCTCAAAGCTAAGTTTAAGTTCAGTAGCATTTTAGAGACCAACAAAATTTTCAGGGTATAAACTTTTGAAAGTCAGAGCTTCTTTGGTCATGCATCTGACAAAGGGAGCTTTACCTCTCGAAAGCTTATATCATAGGTCTCTAATGTGCAACTGGATTTGAATCTAGCTCTTCTACTGTGGTGCAACATGGCCCTGTAAGTAGTAAATGGATGTACTTTGGGAACATCATCATTATATCTAATTCTTAATGTGGCCCCATCTGTGGATACCTAAATCCAAACTGGAGCCATGGCAGACAAGATAGATCTTTCTGCAAACCTGAGAAAAGCCCACATTTGCAGAATTTTATTTTTCCAAAAAGGCAGGGTTAACACCCCCAATAATAGAAGCCAATGACCTCAATAGCCACTGCTAGGCAACCACAATAGGTTTTTTTTAGCCTTCAAGCCTTGGTTTTTGTCAGGAAAAGGCAGAGCAGGAGAGCAGTGTGTTTTCCAGGCTGCTCTGGACTTTGAGGGAGAATGTTGGGACCAGGCCTGCCAGCGATTATTGAGCAACTTGCTACCATGGTGCTTGCTGACTTACCCAGGCCTGGCTGCTTGCTACTATCCATCAGCCACCATCCCATGAAGGCCAGTAATGTATAGTGGTTAGAGTTTCAGACTAGAGACCTAGGTTCAAATCTTCACTCTGCCATGGAAGCTCAATGGCCTATCTCACAAAGTTGTGAGAATTAAACTGAGGAGAAGAATATGATGCAAGCTGGTTTGGATTCCCATTGAGGATAAAGTTAGGATATAAAGGTAATAATGTAGGTGAATCTGGGAAGGGCTGACAAAAGGTAGATTAGTGATATTTCACTTGATCTTAGCCAAAGTGCTGAAAAGCAATACTGGATGACTGGGAAGGAGAGGATTGGTGGGAGAAGGGATTATGAGGATAGGAAGTTTGCCAGGTCAGAAAGAAGAAATATTGTGAGGAGTGGGATATAGGTGAAAATGAGGACATTCTTGTGAGTTCCCCACTGTACCACTGAACTTAGTGTGGCACCACACAACAGGGCCACAGTTTTCCCAGATGAAGACTGTCAGAGACGGAAGGAAAGCTGAAAACAGGGAAGCAGATAAAAAGTAGGTAGGTAGGTAGGCGGGCGGGCGGGCGGGCGGGCGGGCGGGCGATTCAGTCTCGGGACCAGGCTGTGCCCCTGCCCCATTATCCATTGTCCAGCCAGCTCTCATCAAATAATAATCTTATCTCTGTCTTTCAGAGACCTTGATCTCTGTAAATTGGGGTGTGAATGCCTGACTCACTAGGCCTATGTTTCTGCTTGTAAAATAACTTGAGAATTTTAATTACTATATAATTATTCGTTATTATCATTCCAGTACTGAATAAAGCTGCTTCAACAAAAGCTGCTGTGTCTAACATCTCAAAAGTACTTGCTCTAAAAATTGTTTCTTAGGATATCCAAATAGCATTGTGTCATTAATGCTCTGCTTTTAGAGGCAATTTTGTTTAATCAGCTTTGATTTCCTTCTGCTTCTCAACACGTTGCATGCATGGAAGATTGGAGGGCAAGTTGGGTAGGAAAGGAGGAGGGAACACCTTAAGTGAGCAAGAGGAAGGGAAGCATCTGGGGTGAGAGGATGGTCTGCAAAGCATAAGGAAGCAAAGGAGGGCACAAGATACTGGGACGGGGTGGGGGCGCTACCTGAGCAGTCCTGCCAGATGGGAGCAGAACTGAGGCAGGGAGGTTAAAGCTGTAAATCAAGTGAGGGAGAAAAGGATGTGAAAGTAAGGCAGAATTTCCACTGAAAATTTAATCTAGATACATAGTTTCCAGAGCAAACTGCAGAGTGCCTAGAGGACCATGCAGGTAATTTACAGCATGCCTACTGATATTTGATACTTCTGAGTACTCCAGACATGGCTCCAATCAGACATGCCAGTTCAAAACACTCATCCCTAAACAGATTGCATATCAGAGAGATCATATTCATATCATCAAGATTGAAGTGGAGGAAACAGAGCCCTTCCACCGTCATCTCTTTGAATGGGATAGAGACTTAGCAATAGTTGAATTCTCCTCCTTCTCCTCCTACTGTTGCATCCCCTCAAAGCCCCACCTCAATGTCACAATGAGAGTATTTGAGTGTCTCAATATGGACATGCTAGCAAGCCCCATAGCAGAACAAACAAATACATCCCTGTGCGTGCACCCCCCCCCCCCCATACATCACTCTCAGGGTTAAACCAAGCTATAATGTCCTGTCCAAGCCTGTGCTGGATAGACGTGCCAGAGGGACAATGCCACAAAGAACAAGGGACGGTGATATATTCTCCTAGGTGGCTTATTCTCATTGCTGCAGTTCTCCAGTTCTTTCATGTGTGATTACTCATTTGGTAGGCTATTTTGAGGATGAATAAGGAAAGAATTATAATGCATACTTTAAAAAATAACAGTAATTTCAGAAAAATGCCTTAGAAATTGCCCATGGGACATTCTATACTTTGGCACTTAAGGAAAGCACCTACAGACACAGTTTTCCAATGTTAAGCAGTTCTAAATACCATTTTTTGCAGTTAGATTGACTTATTGAAATCATGGAATGGAAGTGCAAAAAAGTTTGCCCTTTATAAATATTATTGACTCAACTGTAGGCAAATTTGCCTTTGGTTTTAGCAGCTTCTAAATGTGGAACAGGCTTTCTGTGTTCTATTCATCAGTATTCGTGGAACAAGAATAAAAACGTTGCCACCTATTTAAAAAGAAATCTAAACAAAATTCAGGGGTTGTTCCTGAGCAAACAAAATTGACATTACACTCAAAAAATGAAACCCTTAAAATGAGCTTCTGTGAACATCATGCAGTCTGAAGAGTTCAGAAAGCTCCCTTCTGAAGCCATGTGACTCAGTGGCTTAAAGTATCAGAACAGGCTGTGGGTGAACTGTGCAAACAGTTGCATTATTTAAAAAGCACTGAAGATGCACTGTAAATATGTAAACTCAGTCCAGACAGGTCCCATACTGACATCTCTTTTTCTAAAGCAGAATACTGGACTTGGAACAGCATGCTAAACCCAGCTTGTTTCCAGCCAAATCCTTAAAATAAATCATACATGATTGGAAGGAGCCAGCAGGCTACCAAGCCTAAATCTACAAACCAAAGCAAGGGACCTTATCCATTAATCCACTTTTCCCCTCAAAAGGAACCCATGTGCTAAAAGCCAGTTTGCTGCAAAGAGACAATACAAACAAGATGTTCTACTCTCCCGAAACTGGTAGCAACAATTGAGGACAGCCTCTTGGTACAGGGAAAGAGGCAAACACCTTCTTAGTAGAGAGAAGCAGCTTAATGGTGTCAGAACAGCTTTGGGGACTAATGGAACAGAGGTTGATCTTGCAAGCTGCCGGTGGACCTTGGGCCTGGCCCTCAGAGACTAAGCTAGAGAGGGCTTTCTCCTATAGAGCAGTTCTGAGACAGGAGGCTGATTTTGTCATGTCTGGCTTTCAGGGTGAATTACTTACTGATCCCATATCTAGAGACACTATGCTCTTTCCCAAAACCAAGTAAGGAAAGAACATCTGTCTTTGAGACAGACATCTCTGTGTGTGTAAATAACAATCCAAGATAAAAAGGTATTCAGAAAAAGATATTCAGAAATTCAAAGCCTTCGACAATACATATTCAGAAATGATCTGATAAAAGCACCCCAATTTCAAGGGTCTAGGTTTTAGAGACATGTGGCCGTAATATTTCTCCCTTATGAATCATGGAACAAAGAAAACTGCCAAGCAAAAATGGATCTTTCAGAAAAAACAGTACCTATTTCCATCCATGGCAGTAGAGAACTGAAGTAGCCTTATTCCCCTTCCCCCTTTTGACACTGTGGAAAACCAGTGTGTATGTGCGGGGGAGGGGGAATGCATCTCGCTTGCAAGAGCTTTTGCATTTTCTGTGGCAAGCCTGTAACTACATAAACCTATGTGGGACAACACTAGGGGGGCTACACATTTGAGGGTCCATAACTTTGGCCCCCATGAACCAAACTTCACCAAGCCTGGGTGGTATCATCAGGAGAGTCTCCTACTGATACCACCCAGGTTTTGTGAAGTTTGGTCCAAATCTATGGACTCCCAAAGGGGGTGCCCTTCCCCCATTGTTTCCAATGGGAGCTAATAGGAGATGGGGGCTACACATCTGAGGGTCCATAAATTTGGCCCCCATGAACCAAACTTTACCAAACCTGGTTGGTATCATCAGGAGGGTCCCCTAAAGATACTCTGAAATTTTGGTGCTGCCAGCTTAACAATTGCACGCCTGACAGCAGGCACCCCCCCCCCCCAAGGGGCAGGCCTAGACGTCTTCACTACAAACATGCTGCAGTGAGGATGTTGGAACCTGGATGAAAAAGTGCCGATTCTTTTGAAACTTGGGCTGAATGCCACAGAAAATTTAATCTATATACAACCCAGGTTTGGTGATGTTTGGTTCATGGGGGCCAAAGTTATGGACCCTCAAATGTGTAGCCCCCATCTCCTATTAGCTCCCAGTGTTTTTTTCAAAAAGGAGCATATACAAGCAGGTCCAGGAAAATCCCGTGATAAGGGGTGGGGGAGGAGCGCCAGAAATGGGACTGATCTGTGTTCCACGGTTCGGCTGTGAGGAGATCGTGAGGAAACCTGGATATTTCAGGTGACTATCCCAGGATTAATTGCCAGTGAGGAAATCACCATTATTGTGAACAAGGGACAACTACTAGGCAATTTGATTTATTTTTACTTAAAGCCATCTTAGAAAACAGTTCTAACTGTCACCCACCGGCTAGGACACAGGGGCTTGGAAGTGGTTAATATTTTCCACACTCAAGTGAGAAGCCTAACTGCATATCCTATGTGGCCCAAATACAGTTAGCTGGCATCTCTTATGACACTCTAGACCAGAGGTGTCTAACTGTGGATTATAATTTCCATCAGCCCCTGCCAGCCCTCTGCCAGCCATGGGCAATTGGCCATACTGGCAGGAACTGATGGGAATCATAGTACATGAACATCTGGAGGGCCATAGTTTGAAACCCCTGCTCTAAATCATTTAGAGACAAACCTTTGTGCTCTGGCAAATAAAACCTGCTTCCTGAATAATGTTTGGCATTACTCTTATTCAAAAGACTTTAGTCTCGTATTTTTATAACCTAATCTCAGAGGTGTAGCGCCAACAGGGCAGGGTGGGGTGCGACGCCCCGGGCGGAGCCGCGGCAAGGGCATAACCAGGCTGTGGAGGGGGTGTGATGGGGGCATCTGGGGTGGGGCGGGCGGCGCTCAGGCAGAAGCACAGGGTGGTCGCGTGCCCCAGGCATAGTTTCCCCTTGCTCCGCCTCTGCCTAATCTTGCCTCAATTACAATGAGCCTTTATGCTTGCTAGATTAAATGCCCTCTCCTCAGCAGTGGTCTCAGGGAGAGATATGGGAACATCTCATCAAGAAAGACTATGCCCCTGTGGAAACCAAAGTACTGAATCTGTCTCACATGTTCTTTTTCATTATGATTTTTATGTCAATCAAAGTGACTCCTCTATTTTATGTCAATCAAAGTGACTCCTCTATTAACTCCTCGTCAAGTATGGTAATCTCTCAGAGGAAAAAGATGTGTCATTTCTACTGGCAGATTGTTGTCCTTACCTCAGTGGAACAATTGTGAAGTTCTTTTTAATCTGAAATTACAAGATCACCAGCCATCTCATTTTTTTTCTGATTTAATTTATTTTATTGTTGGTGTCATTTTGTCAGCAAAAAACCTGATTGATTGACCCTAGTGAGAAGAACTAGGATAGCTGTTGGGAATGTCAGGGAGAGGCTGCTTCTTTGCTTTAATCTGCACTGTCCCCAATGGAAAGTTGATCTGTACACATGAACGTAAACTGATTGCAACAGATATATCCACATGCAATAATATCTATGTATCACAAAATAGTGCCAAAAATGTACATTTGCATTGGGTTTGCAATACACATGGACTTGGGTTCTGCCATTTACACCATGTAATGGAAACAGGAAGCATAAGATTCTTCCTGTTAAAATGAGCATCACAATTCAGATGCTTATTTC
This sequence comes from Sphaerodactylus townsendi, assembly GCF_021028975.2. Lineage (NCBI taxonomy): Eukaryota > Metazoa > Chordata > Lepidosauria > Squamata > Sphaerodactylidae > Sphaerodactylus > Sphaerodactylus townsendi. The sequence goes on from NC_059425.1 coordinate 62,442,299, forward strand.
CATCTGCTTTACAAGAATGGTTCCTGAATGGACAAAGCCATTTGCTTCTTCGTGCATGTATCTTTTCCTTCCTTGTTAAGGGTACAAGAGTCACCAAAAGCTTTTATCTTCCAAAAGAAGCAACATGAAACAATACTGATGGTTTTGTTGAATGTTATCAGTAGTACTGTAGTAAACACTGTAATGAAGAAACATTTGCCATCCAAGTAGGCAATGACAGAGTTGAAGCAGAATGTAATTGTCAGCCAATACATTCATCTAGACACTGGTACATTTAGAGGGTTGGCATGGGGGTGGTGGTGGTGGATGCCCCAGGCGCAGCCTCCCACCCTGAAGTGAGCAAACTCATCTTCCAAAGCGGGTGCTTGGCCTCCTTCATCCCTCAGTACACTGTGCTGCATCATTCAGAAGAATGATGTCCTATTGGTGTCCTTGTCTACTTCAGAACCTGACTGGTATGAGCATGGGTTTCATACACCTTTCTCCATCTGTCTGACTAATGAAATATCATAGTTTAAGTGCTTGTAAAAACAGATGTCCTCCCCTGAATTCAGTTTTCCCAGCTCTGCCGTTCACATCATGGATGATAATACTATCTTTCTCTGGAATTCTTACAGTCCTACACAGTTATACCCTTCTAAGGCAACTGAAGTCAGTGATCTTGGAAGGGTATAACTCTGTTTAGGATTGTACTGTGTTTCTTTTCAAAATAATGGAGCAGAATCTGTCTTGCCAAATGTGTCTTTATGGCTATGACAGTTACAATCCTGGGGTGAAGTCATGAAATACACCATGACAATCTATGTGTCCACTTTACCTAAAGGCATCTGAATCAACACGCAATACTATACTTGCAAGTGGATGCCTGAGATCTGTATTCTTCCATAGAATATACATTTTCCTCATTCCCTTAGTCTGGCATGTTAATCAGTCTCTACACATGGCAAAACTGACTGTCATGCCCCCATAGAAGCTTTTATTATTTTCATTATTAAGTGTCAGTTACCCCCATAGCTATCATGGGTTTAGTCCTCTGTATAGTCTCCAAAGGGAGGGAATTTTAATTAGCCCCTGTTCCTTTAAGAAGTTTTCCAAGAGGCAGTCTTTTTTTAATTACCAAGTAATCCCCCCTGTTCAGTCAGTTCAGTACTAAGTGCCTAAGGAGTCAGGAGGCAGCAGTATTTCGTCATGTCAAAGGTGTAAAGAGAACATAAGGTTGAGGTTTACAGAGAATAGTAGCCAGATAAAGACTCAAGGAACTTAAAGAAGTGGACTTTCCTGGAAGCAGTCAAAGAAAGAACAAAAGTCTACAGCTTCTACTGTTCAGTCAAGCAAGTACTTTATTTTAGGCAGACCCTGGGAGGAGTTAGGGTCTCCATTCTTCTAAATATTAAACCTTTTGTTTGAACTGTTGAACCTTGCTTGTGACTCTCCCACTCTGTTCTGGCCGGGCACGGGGCACCAGAAACAGTTTTTCTTGGGGAACAGAATACTGACCATCAAGGCTGGACCCTGAGATATAAACACTTTCCAGTTAGTTTTTCTGCAAGAAACTTTTTCACACATGGTGTAGATTAAATGTGGGTTTGTTCTCTAACCTATGAATATGCTGCACAGTTCCCCTTCATACATATACTTGATATAGATCCACCAAATGTGTCAAGAGGCACTTAGAATGCTGGAAAAATTTACTGAACCAAAGTAATAAATGGCCAAACTAGTTTGATAAAGGTATTCAGGTATGTTTATTTACCTGCTCTCCCATAGATATGAAAAGCAGATGAGTGGTGCATGACTTAAAAAACAAAAACAAAATAGAGCATGGGTCACGGGGAGCTCAATGCTGTGATCACATCTGCCTTACTTCACTGCACCCCACTGCTCAAAGCATATTTTGTCCAGACTGGGTCACTTCTGATAGTGGAGAAGGCTGGTGGAGAAATCTTCCAAGTGATGGAATATATCAAGGTAAGGTGGAGAGAGGGTCACCATTCCATTTTCTTTAATAAATGCAAGGGCACACCACTAGCACGTGGCTCCTCCTTTCTATTTAGTTTGGTCCACAACTTAACAAATGCAGACTATGGATAGACCATAGAATTTTTATATTGACAGTGCATATTTCTGGCATGACTTTCTGGATATGGGAATATTTACTTCATAGCCTAATGTTTGCATGGAAGAAGTCCCAGTGACTTTAGTTGAGTACAGGAATCAGGGGGCATAATAGCTAGACTTGGATCAGGGGCACCCATGTTCAAATCCCCACTCTGCTATGGAGGCTTGGTGGGCCAGTCACTCTTGGTCAGCCCAACGTACCTCATGGGATTGTTGTTCTGAGGATATAATAGAGGAAGGAGAAAATGAAGGTATAAGTTGCTTTGGTTCCCTGTTGGAGAGAAAAGTGAGGAATAAAATAAATAAACAAATAAATAGATGTGCCTGGAGTTGCAGGCTTATCTATTTTTGGATGCAGTCCTAGTACAAAATATCTAGGTTTTATGACTCACAGCATCTCCTTTCAACAGCTAGGGGAAAAAAAGATATATTTGGGAAATGCAAAAAGCAGTCTGAAAGACTGTCTCCAGAGTTAAAATGGCATGCCCCATTAGAAAGGAAACATCTTAAAGAAGTGGTAATTAGGTACTAATTGCCAAGATTGCTCTCAGATTAGGCAGATAACAATCAAGGTAGTAATTAAGGCAATTTCTAAACCTACTTGTAAAAAATGGAATACAGGCTACTCAGACATTAGATAATATGATTCATGAGACTGCTAACATTCTGTGTTGAAAAGGGAAGTTTGGTGCAACGAGTTTCCATAAGCTGGAACGGCTGTTTACTAATTATTATTTTTTTAGTCAAATGCTTAGAAGGAGGAGTATGGAAGAAATTTTAATCCTAAAATATTATGTTCAAACATCGTGAAGTGTTTGGGGGAAGAACATGATAAAACTGATAGGCTTTGGTAGAAAGTCATTCTGTGAGCTGTTTCCCACATTAGTCAATTGCCAAGGATCACAAGGCCCTGGCCAATGTAATGTAGCATAGCAAAACCATCTCCCAAGACAAGCATTTTTGTGAAATCTTCTGCAGTTTTCTGAATGTCTGTCTCCAGGGTAAAATTTGCGTGCATCTAACCATTCTAAAACCTTTTACACACAAAACTCTAGCAACCTCACTCATTAAATGAGTTCGTCAGCCTTCTGGAATTAGATGAAACTCAAAAAGAGGAGAGCGCAGGAATTGCTTTGTCAGCATAGGACATGAATGGCATTTTAATAGTTCACTTAACAGTAATGAAACAGTAATTTATCCTAATTGGTAGAACACTGATTATACAGGAAACGTGATGTACTCACAGACACAGATGGCAGAGTGCAAAAAATAAAGAAAAATTCCAGCAGGATGGATAGTTAAAACTGCTGCCAGAGCCACTGTCTTTCAGCATGTCTTCTGGTTTCTTGTTAGACAATAAAATACTTGTAGGTTTTCAAGGATTTTTTTTGAAGACATATGAGAGGCAGAAGAAGACAGTTCTGGCAAAAAGGCGCCAAGCAGTTGATAATGTGGATAGTGTAATCTCCACCCCCCACATGGGAACAGAGAGAGTCAGAAGTGTCCAGCCTGGAGGCCCTTCCCAGCTGCCGAACTCCACGGCCAGAACCAGTAGATAGCAATGCAAAAACGAAAGCACTCCCAGACATTTCTTCCTCCCAGCAAGAGCATCCTGACATTTCTCAACCTGCTGGAACCTGGGACCACCTAAAACTCAAATTTGGAACATCAATTATGGCTATAAAAATAGATGGTTATCTTAATCAGCTATGGTGACACAATTACATTCTGTTGTCGAAGAACAGTTGTCAATGGCATTTCATCTGATTGGAGGGAGATATCCAGTGGGGTGCTACAGGGCTCAGTTCTGGGCCTGGTATTTATTAATACTTTTATAATTGATCTGGATGAGGGAGTGGAGAGATTATCCATTACATTTGCAGATTACACCAAACTGGACCTGGCAAAACCTTCCATCCTCCCCATCCACCCTAAACACCAAGACTAGGCCCACAGAGCGGCTGCTCTACAGCTCGGCAAACCCCTCCTGCCTCCCCCCACCATCCAAATTCCACCCTCCCCCACCCTAAGCCACACCTTCCAACCCTCTCTCCACCTCAAGCCTCAACTTCTAACCTTCCCCATCCCAAGTCTCATTTTGCCACCCTCCCCCTCAGGACCTTCACTTTTCTGACCTCCCCCACCCAGAGCTACTCCATCTCCCCTACCCCAATTCACCACCCCCATGCCTCACCTTGCCATCCTCCCCCCACCCAAGCCACTCCCCTCCATCCTCCCCCTGTCTTCACCTTCCCTCCTACCCCAAGCCATACCTCTCCAACCTCTCCCACCCCCAAAGCCCAGACTCAGACCCAGGGAAGCAGCAAGCATCATGCTGGGATCGGGAGGGGGCCTACAGCCCCATTATAGCCCATTGCAAGGGAGATACTTCCTCTTCCATGCTTTGCTAGGTCCCGTTGCATCTCCCCCGCAATGGGCTTTGCTGCTAGTGATTCTGTAATTCACGCATGGGATTTGGCAGCTCTCTAATCAAACTATTTTGCTTGCTCCAAAGGAAATATAGGTAACTGTGGTCCTTTGTTCTGGATGTTCATGTGCACATTCCCATTTTCTGATTGAGCAACAACATTAGTTGTCATGCTTTTAGCCACTTTTAAGGGTATGAATTCTACTCTTGCACAATGAATACATTTAATGTCACAGTTAAGGTGCACACCATTAAATCTGAACACTAAAAAGTCACTCATGGCAGCCGGTAGGAAAGGGAGGGTGGTTGTTTCAGGATGGTGATGAATGCTTCCTACTGCAGCCTTATCCTGCATTGGAACCATTAGGTAACGTATCACCCTGCTGCCTTCCCAATTCCCTCTCTATCATCCAAACCTATTTTTCTCACCTTTTTATATCTCTAGGAACTTGTGTGTATGTGCCTCCATATCTTCCTGTATGTGTGTTTGAAACCAAATTTATATAAACATTTTAAACTCAATTTGGACTCCTTGTGTTACTCTGTGGAACGCTCAATGCTATATTTCCCCAAATACATAGTCTAAAAGATCCCCTCCCAGTCTGCCTCTTGCATCGCCAAGTGAGCTGTTTCCCCAAAGCATTGCCAAGCTGAGTTATTTTCCCCATAGCCATTTTAAAGATATTTGTGTGCTTAGCAGCTGGTGGAGATTCCTTAAAAATACGTTCATAACCTGTTAAGCTGGGTAACAGATTTGTAATGTATAGATAGACCAATTGGCATAAGAGCACTGTGAACCAGAGTTCTAGCACCCACTTTACAATACTATAAGCATGAATTTCTTTTGCCACTTGTTTAACCAACTGTCTTCCTCATGAAGTATACTGTACATATTATTCTAACTATGCATATACCCTGACTGAGAAATGTAGATAGGCTGCCAAATCTTCTGAATATAACATTCTAAGCCAAATACAAGGTTTAAAATAGAATGTAGGCAAAATGCCTAAAGGTTGGGTTGTTGTTTTTAAGTCAGCAATCAAGTGAGTATTTAATACATGAATAGCTATGGACTTTAAAAAGCCAGTGAGGCCCAGGCATGCCACCACCTAAGAATATAATGAATGAGACTCTTCAGAGATGAACACCAATGAAAAGGACACTGTTAAGTACAACTGACCAGAGGCAAGAGCACATGCGCCCAGGGAAGATCACACATTCACATGGTTTCCTACTAAACCACATTGTTGCTGTTTGGCAAAAAGGAAAATTTCCTCATTTCTAAAAAGAACTCAGAACAGATTGCTCCATACTCAGTAGGGGAGCATATGCTAGCCAATAGAGACATCTCTGTCTTAGACTGGAGCAATGCAACTTGCACCACAGGGAAATCTCAAGATTCAGAATGACACTTCACCTCCTTCAAATGACTCAGGGAGAATCCCTAGCTTCTGAAAGGAAGCCTTTTCTCTACCATGTTTAACAGACAGTTCTCAATTCCTCCTCAAAATACAGTTGCAGTTTGAAGTGCTTGCCAAAACAAGAGAAGTAGTTAACAAGTGCAATGCCCATAAATAATTACACACACACACACACATTCTCATTGTTTATTTTTGGTTCATGAGTGCATGTTGTTTTATTTTTTATTTCTATTAAAACCATCAATTCAAAGTTGTACACTGTTCTGCTCTGCCTTCCTTCCACAACACCACTTACTGGGTGACTAAAGCAGCCACTGAAGACCTCTAGGCTGGGACAGTGGTTGGGTCAGGGAAGTGAATCTCTAGGCCAGTGTTTTCCAAACTGTGAGGTTGGGACTGAAAAATGGGTTGCAGAGTCTCTGAAAGTGGGTTGCAGCCTAGCCTTCCATAATGGCAGCTCCTGCCCTTTTCATCTTTATCTTGTTTTTCCTCCTCACCAATTTCCCACATGTTGATCTCCAACTAGTAACTTCATGGTAGTAGATGAAGAGAGGAGGGGGCTGGAGAATAGGTGGGAGCTGCCATGGAAAAACAGAGGAGGACAGGAAGAAGCATGTGCATGTGTGGGCTCTGTCTTGGTGCTGCTTCAGCTCAGCCCCTGCATTGTGTCATTGCCCCCCACTTGCTATAGGGAAAATACTGCACTGAGCCCCTTGCTGCCAGTGCCTTCATTACTATCTGCCATCTTCATACATCATCTCAATCTGACACCCCCCAAGCACCCCTCCTCAAACTCAGGCTCTGGTCCAGCTGGCAGAAGAAGAGAAGAGGAACTCCCTCTTGCCTGGGGCTCATAGTGCAGGATGTGTGATGCTTGTTGGTTTCTCAAAAACATCTGGTTGGACACTCTAGAAAATGGAATGCTGGAATAGATGGGAGCCAAGTTCATAGTTTGCCTAGGCACCAAATAATCTCGAGTCAGCCCTGGGTGGGTCACCATGCAAAGTAAATGTGTACTTGTGAGCCACCAAGCCAAACTGGCCGAGAACCAAATCAGACGGAATGGCTGCCATGAGGACCCCATTGCCATTTTGAAGTCATTTTAAAATGCCATGAGGGGCTGACCCATACCTCTCACCCATCATGCCTTTAGTCACAAGGGGGCCAGTGTGCCTCAGCTTGCCATGCTGGTGGTCAGCTCAAGCTTAAGCTCTCACAGCATTTTACAGTGACTTCAGAATGGCAGTCTGTCATGTCTAGTTTGGCCTGCTGCCTCTCCACCTTCCCTGTGCAACACCTCAGATACCATGATACACCTGAAGTGCTACATAGTGGACATTGTAGACTTCAGGATTTCTGTCAATATAGTGCAGGTGATGTGGTACCTCACTGTCATTTCAAATTGCATCCAATGTGCCAGAGGTGGCAAATAAGACAGATTCTCCTCCTCCTGGGAAACTAGTTGGGAAGTAACCAACCTGGCTACCTGGAACCTAACCTCTTTTCTTACAGTTTAAGCTTTAAAATATCAGCTGCTATAGAAACTGTCACCAGAAGCAGGAAGGATTAAGAGCACCATCTACACCATTTCCCCATCTCCACTGCTGTCAGTAAATAAGAGTGACATTGTCTATTTCAGCCTGGAAAATTCCTGAGAGGAGCTTTTAAAGAATTGGAATTTTGAAGAGGAGAGTGATCAGCAGGGATGTGATGCCATATATTCTGCCCTCCAAAGCTGCCATTTCCTCTAGGAGAACAAATTCTTATAGTCTAGGAATCACATGTAATTCCAAGAGAATTCCTGTTGTCAGCTGGTGGTTGTCATTAAAAGACATTTAACTGACAGTAGTCAAGAATAGTAAAATCCGTGAAGGAATCTTTACCCAAAGCCATAAAATTCTAATGAAGCACTATTATCTTCTGCAGGGGGAAAGGGAATCAAATTCGACAGATATGAGCCTAAGACTCAGTGATCCTGTCTTGGTAGAGAATCCAGATATACTGGGAGAGCTGCTCTTTCAGCAACTATATGTTGAGCATGGTGAGATAGGAGAGAAACAAACTAGAGAGGACATATAGCCAATTTATTCGGAGGACCAACTCCTCCATGAGCATTTAGTGACAAAAAGGGTAAGTCCTTTATTTCAGAAGCAGGATGTGTTCGTGCAGCCATTCTAATAAACCCATAGTAGTAGCCTGATTAGAGCAGTTTAGCCCAAGTTCAACAGGGCTTGGGGACGAAGCAGGGGTTGGCCATGGTCAATACTTGGAAGGGAGATCACCAAAGAAGACTTAGGCCCCTTCCGCACTTGCAGAATAATGCGCTTTCAATGCGCTTTCAATGCTCTTTGTAGCTGTGCAGAATAGCAAAATCCGCTTGTAAACCATTGTGAAACTGGATTGAAAATGCATTATTCTGTGTGTGCAGAAGGGGCCTAGGGCTGCTACATAGAGGAAGGCAACATTACCCAAAGCAGGGAGTGTCCACAAGTTGGAGGAATCAGTTGGAAACAGAGTGAGACAGAAGTAACTGGGATCAATAACCTATGTATGCCAGGACTATTCTGAGAGAAAACTCTTAAACGAGCAGGCAGTTGTTCTAATTGAAATGGGTTTTATTAATGAAAAAATAGTAAAAATAAAAAATATATTTCAAAAAATGAACATATACAAGCAAGGCATACAAAGACTAATTTGGAGAAAAGGGAGGAGGTTGGATAGCTTTTAGAGAAGGGTAGTAGTTGTCAGTTTTGAAGGGATGTCGAGCAAAGCAGCACTGAGGGGAAAAATGCCCACTGTTTCCAGAAGCAAACCAGTGGGGTTGAGTGTACAGATCCAAGATACACACATTATCGGGCCCAAAGGACCAGTTTTGATACCCTAAGGTGAGCTCTGAGCAGTATGAAGTATTTTGGCAGGAAAGCTAGAGAACAACAAATTGATTTGAGGTTTGGCTAAAGGGGTAGGAGAGGCTTGATGGGTCTTTAGGTCCCAAAAGTGTGCCCTGAATACTGCTTGATTGGAAGAATGGGTGCAGAAAGGGTAAAATCACCTTAGGATGACACAATGCAGTTTAGTGCTGGTTAAATCGCCTTAGAGTGGCACAATGAGGTTTAGCCAGCCCCACTGTTAAGCTAGGCACAATTTGAGGCCAGAGGAAAGGGCAGCTGAAACCTCCTTCCTGTCCAGGCTGATGGATCCCAAAGACAGATCCCAAAAATTCTGAGGGGCATTGATGTTGTGGGAGTAGTGCCTTGCTCTGGTATCCGTCTTGGAGACCCCCTGGCCTCCATGAAGCTCTTTAATGGGAGGTGGGATTTGACTGCTCACAGCAATGGCAAACAGCCTCTGTTCATCTGATGCCTGGAACACCACGTGGAAGAGGTTATCATGATCTGGCTGTGATCTAACAGCACATTCTTCTTTCATATTTCAAGGGTAAGGCCAGGCTAGTCCCTGATTGCTTTGGTAGCTGCCACCAGCCCCATTTGTCTACCTAAACAGCTAGAAGCCAAGGGGCAACCTTCCAACCTTCCTGGAATTACAGTTTAGAAAGTTATCCCTGCAAAGTATACAACTTGCAGAGCTAATTTTGCCTTTTTTTAATTGGTGGGGAGCATTAACTGAGGTTGCTGTATGAGAGGCCAGTGTGAGCGGGTGCTTGGAGCCTGCTGGAGAAGGGTTTCTGACTGAATGAAGATGGCCTGCTTGCCTGGGGTTGATTGCTGACCCCGCCCTTTATTGTTGTTGTGATTGCTGACAGATGGGGACTGTGAGCCTTTGAAATGTAAGACTTCTCCTTGCCAGAGCTGTAAGCCTTTACCGTGAGCCGAAGGGGGAGAGCTAATGGATGCTTGCCCTGTGACTCTTAGCCTGGGATCATATAAGTAATTAAGAAGTTTTCACATTGTTGTGCTTGTTACCTCTTTTGGCTTATGTAGACATTTGGTCAGATCTGTTAAGTTTTAACTTAAATCAACAATCTAAGGCATTTCTAGGGTGGACAAATCTACTTGGAAGGTGATGAAGAATGCTCACGGACCACTTCCAGTGACCTCCAAAGAGTGCCCCATGTTTGTTTTTCTCCCTGAGGACAAAATGGACTTCACTTGTCAGAAGTGTAAGTTGACAGGACTCTCAGAGGAGAAGATTTGGAGCCTGGAGGAAAGGATTACTACTCTCCATGAGATCAAGGATGGGGAAGATTTCATGAATAAAGTATAGATCTGATCCTCTAAAGATGCCAGCCACAGATGCAGACGAAATGTCATGAGAGAATGCTGCTAGAACACGGCCATACAGCCCGGAAACCACACAGCACCCCAGTGACATTAGAATGGATGGACAAATACTTGTCAGGGATGCTCTAGACCAGGGGTAGGGAACCTGCGGCTCTCCAGATGTTCAGGAACTACAATTCCCATCAGCCTCTGTCAGCATGGCCAATTGGCCATACTGGTAGGGGCTGATGGGAATTGTAGTTCCTGAACATCTGGAGAGCCGCAGGTTCCCTACCCCTGCTCTAGACTGATCCTGCATTGAGCAGGGGTTGGACTAGATGGCCCTTCCAACTCTATGATTCTAGCTCTCAGTAAAGAGTTTCAACAGTGGCTAACTTTCCCTTACACTTAGTACCGTAATTTGGCACTAAATAACAAAAAGGAAAACAGAGAACTGTCTTAACACAAGTGCCTGCTAAGAATTTAGCAGTACGTTTAAAATCCTACAGCACCATCTAGAGGATAAAGGATATATCAACAAAGGTTTCAGTGCATTCAATGACTGCCCTGTCCTTTTCTAATACAAGATATATTTCTTCTAACAATCGTTGACTGGAATAATTAAGAAATATAAAAACGTTAAAATATACATTAGCTACTAGGAACTAGCTTTTGAATTTGTTGTTCAAGACAGTTTGCCTATTGATACTTTGGTTGCCTGATACTGTATTTTTATGGATTTTAAAATATAACATTTGAATCTGCAGCTTTGTGGCTGCATAGTAGATTTTTCCCAAGGTTCATGAATAGTTAGTCAGGTAATTAAATATCACCAGGATAGCAGTAAAACATTCACAAGGTTAGGCAAAAACATGTGTGTGAAATAAACTCAGCACCATAGGCATAAGCAAACATCAGAAGATAAGGCTTTTGAAAAAATAGAGCTTTTATTTAAAATCACTGACAGATTAACTTGCTCACTGTTTATTCATATGATTGGTAGCCAAGCGATAAGCAGCACATGAAGGTCTATGGGTAGGGGGGAGGCTAGAACCCCAATCAGTGCATGTATGAAACAGCCAATTGCACTGTACCTTGACTACCCAACACAAGAAATAGTTGACCTGTTCAGTCAAAACTCCCTGCTTGTGACTGACAAACAGAATGTGAACTGAACCAGCAGGTATTTGAGAATCCCTCATTCTTTTCAATAGTTAAGAAGGGCTTTAACAGAAAAGTTCCTCTTTAACAGGAAAGTAGGCAGGATCCAATCAAAATGAAAAAAAATGCAGTAGGGGGTACAGAATTTAGTTTACCTCACTATGATGTTGATGCCTTTGAGATAGTTTACATACAGTTGTTATTGTAGTTGCCCAAATAGACAACACAATAATTAACGTGTTAACCCTTTAGGGAAAAAAAATCACACACACACATATACACACAAACACACACACAGACAACAATGCAGTGTGGTTTTATCAGGACTAGCAAAGTTGTCACAGTAGTAGCTTGCTTAGAATTTGTGATGACATAGTTGGTCCTAATATTTTAAAAAGTAGTAATATCACACTTTGCAGTTTTTATTTACTAGTCTTCCAGGAAATTAAAAAATGCTACCTGTGGCAGGGTTTTTTCTTTTTTTAAAAAATAAAATTTATAATGAGAAGACAATAAGCATAAGCAGAGGAAACCAACTGGGCTGTATACTAAAAAGGGCATGCTGAAACATGGAATAAGTGTTCCAATACAATCTCTGAAATTGCAAAGGTTAGAAACAGCGCTATAACATTTGTAACAAGTTTTCAAGTCTATATGAGAAGTAATGGAATTGCTTTTCAACTTAGAAAATCTTAAAAGCAAGAGTTTATATTCATCACACCCATTACAAAGACTGATGCCCTGTTAATTAAGTAAATTCAGAATGTCTCTTCAGTGCAGCACACAGACTTCTTCAGGATGACTGAAATCACATCCATCAATCAAGAGCTGGACATTCAGCTTGATATCCAGCAGTGAAGAAGAAAGACTAAGGATCACGAAAATGCTCATATAAAACTATTTCAAGGCATGGTTTGCCTTGCTCATGGAGAAAGACTAGGGCTAAATGGGTAGAAACCGCTGGAGTTATAAGTGGAAGGAGCACAGCTGTTTGGCATGTTCCCCTGCTGCCAGCAGTCCCTTCCAACCCTGAGGAAGTTGATTCTGGGGGTTGTGTGATCCATGCGGGTTAATAGTCAGGCAGATCACAAGGATTACAACAGAGAATGGAGATCAGTAAAATGGCCCTCCTCCTAACACTGATGGAGCTGTCACTGTAGTAGAGTGAGGATGGGGTTACTCCACCCCCTTTTTTAAAATTGCAGCCCCATTACCCATGCGGCTGTGAATCAATATGTTTCCCACAACCCCAGGAATCATCATTATAGTGTCAGAAGGTGCTGACTGATGTGAATTGACAGTGGGGGAGATGGCAAAAATCCATATCTGCCGACAGATCACTGAATCCAACTCAATGTGTCTGAAGAACTGGCATTTTCTTTGAAGAACAGTTGGTATAGCTAAACCAGCCAATTAATGCCCAGTTATAGTTTGCAGTTCTAGCATCTTGGATTTCTTAGCTGTCTTCTCCTTCAATATTTGATGTGAGAGTGTGTTCAAAAACCACTCCACATCTTGGTCATCTTCAGGCCACCTCAAGTAGTGGCCCCTTTGCATAAAGACTCTAATTGGCTGGTATTTCAGTAGCTGATACTGAGAAAGTGATCCTGCTACCACCACAATGAGGACATCCTTCAAATCATTAAAAAATCTACTCTGAGCAAAGTTAAAGGCTTCCACACACCAGCCGTCTTTGAGGAACTGCCTTGTGACAACACAAATAGTCTTTTTACTGTTCCAAATGGCATCACGAATGTTGTCTATATGATTCTCACCCGGCAGGAAATCTCTATGTTCAAAACAGAGGGTAAATCTGTTTTTGTCAGAGTATTGGGTATCAAGATGCTCTATCAAAGATTTTTGGACCCACTCAAAGTCTGTGCTGCTGTAGCATAGGTAGGCATCATATCTATGTATCTTTCCATCCAACTGTGGTTGAGGATCCTTGAACACTATTCTTCTTACAGTCTTATACCATACAAAACAAGTCCCTCTGAAGTGTGTTAAGACCACCATCACCACTAAGAACACTATCATGGTAACACAGGTAAAAATAAAGAGTGCAAACTGTACAGTCTCCAACATCTTGTCTTCATCACAATTATCTATAGAAAGTGCATAAAGGGAAACACCTGCTAGAACTGGGGGACCAAAACAAAACATTTCATTTGGTGATCCAGCTATAGAGACATTAGTTTGGTTCAGCCACATGATCAGGCTGCTTAAAGAACAGTCACAGTAAAATCTGTTAAAGGTGAGATCCAAATAGTCAAGAGTGGTAAAGAGTTCAGGATCTGGATAAAGCAGCTGGTTTGATGATAAGTAAAGTGTCTTCAAGGTCTTAGGGAAGGTACCATGAGAAATGTAAGTCAACAGGTTAGAAGCCAAGTTAAGTCTCTTCAGTGATACGAGGCCACTAAAGATGTTCTCTGGAAGGAAACTAAGATAGTTATTATTGAGATGGAGGACTTCAAGCCTGGAAAGTGCCTTGAATACATCCAAGCATAACATGCTCTCCCATATAAGCCTTAACATATTGTTGCCCAGATCCAAGTAGCTTAATTGATTGTTTTCAGGTATAGTATTATTGTATTTGGAGCAAAAAGATAAACGGTTGTATCTTAAAATTGCATACTGCAAAACTGGAAATTGGAGAAGTTTATAGAGGTAACTCAGATCTTCCAACCTGTTTTCTCCCAATTCAAGGAAGGAAGCATTTATAGCATCTATTTTAGATTCTAGTTTGTTGCCACTTAATAGAGCACTGAAGAGATTTGGTGGGAGTGAGTCTATAGTTTTTAGGGCATTGTCTCTGAGATCCAGTGACTGAAGTTTTAGCAAATATTTGAATGGGGCCCGATCAATCACACCAATATGATTATGTTGCAAATCTATAGAAGTTACATTTTCAAGTCCTTTGAAAGTGTCATCTAGCAGTTCACCAAGTAGATTATATGACAGGTTTAGAGAATTCAGGCTCCTGAGACCAAAAAATGCTGCTTTCTGGATCTGATTAATTTTATTGTTGTTAAGATCAAGCACCTCCAGAGAATGAAGATACTGAAATACATATGACTTGAGAGAGAAAATAAAGCCATGTGAAATATCAAGTAAACGAAGGCCTGTCACAGCAAGACCAGCAAATGTATCACTGTCTGGATCCTTGAGGTTACTAAAACCAAATGAAGCTCCCATGGTGTGAGAAGAGAGCATCAAAAACTGAATTGGCACTCCCTGAATAGCTTTAAAGAATTGCTCTACTATAGCAATATCCCAGCCATTACCACTGATGTCCAGTGTTTCAAACCTAATATTCTTGAAGGGATTACCACAACTTTGCCAGTCTACTGAATTTCTATTATACAATCGATTAGAAGCAAGTTTTAACAATCTGAAATCTTTTCCTTGAAAGCTCTCAAGATCTCCTTCACATATGATTCCAATTTGGTTTAATGTAAAGTCCAAAATCTTCAAGGATGTCAAGTTGAAAAATAAAGGGTGAGGATGAAGTCGAGTGATATCATTAAAAGCAAGATCCAGATATTCCAAAGAGATCAAATCTTGAAAGTAATATCCTTCCAGAATGGACTCTGTAAATTTATTATAAAACAACCTAAGTATACGCAAGTTCAGTAAGCCCACAAAAGCATCTGGGTCCAGATGAATCTTTTTATTGTAACCCAAGTCCAACTGCACAAGTTTTGGCAAATTTCTAAAAGCCTCCTTCCCTATGGTTACAGAGGAAACCAACTGATTGCCAAGGAACAAGTTTTCCAGTCTTTCCAGCAATGGGAAGGAGCTGACATTTACTTCCTGGATGAAATTGAAGTTTAGGAAGAGTGTAACAACATCTTCGGGGACAGAAGGAACATGAGTGAGATGGCACGTGTTATAGTATGCAATGCTTCTTTCCACTGAACACCTGGGAACTGCAAGTATCTCTTGGCGTACAAGAAATATTCCAGCAAGAAGTATCAGGTGATACAGCATCATGCCTTTGCCCTGTAGAAAGGGAAAACAATGGTTAAAATGGCTCTTGCACTTTCACACAGGTAGGGGGTGACTTGAGCTAGATACAAGTACTGTATTGCAAGAACAGACAAATATCTTCCTAGAGCCAACCTTGTTCTCAACAACAGCCTCTTACATATTTCTGAAAATTCACAGGTGAAGTATATAAGTGATGTCCCTCTGCCCTGCTCGTCTGCAGATTTCAGTAATCAAAGGTGTACCTGCCTCTGACCATAGAGGTTTCATTTAGCAATTATATCTAATAGTAGCTACAAATTATTCCCACTCTGTCACAAAACTATGAGAATTCCCTGGACCAATCACTGCCTCTCCAAATAACCTTGTTGTGTCAATCTCCAGACAGGGGTCCAGTGAAGAAAATGGCAACAAAGGAGGCAAAGCATCTCCTATTCTTCCTCACCAGGTGAGAAATGGTATTCATTGTCGGAAAATTTTTCATGACAGTTGTTTTGGAAGCTCTAAAAATCATTACAAGCCAACATGACAGGGGGAGGACAAAGCTGAAAACAATGTGAATTAGAGCTGGGCATTAAAACCTCCCAGGTTTTTCCAGATTCTGGTTTACTGGAGCTGAAAAAAATTGGTATTTCCAGTTTTTCAGGATTTACATACTGCTATGGTATGCGGAACCAGTTTTTATTTGGGAATCTGATAATATTTTGCTCCATGAGGAACTTATCCAAGAAGGTGGGGGCTGTTTTTGAAGCTAGGGGTACCAAATTTGCCCCACAGCTGCTGGTGCTTGTCCACAGAAGAAATGCCATGTTTGAAGAAAACTGGGCCAAGGAGTTTAATTCTATGGGCTCCCAAACAATGTGCCTCATCCATCTTCAATTGTCCCCAATGGGGAAAGAATCCCCAGGGTAAAAACAAAGAGGCATGCCTGTAGCAAGGTCAAAGTGTCCCATAAAACAACCAACAACGAGCCCAACAGACCAATGCGTAATTCAGGAATCCCAGCACAACCACAAGCCAATGTGGCAAGCCCAAATGAACAAATATAAAACCAGGTAATCTAACCAAAGAAAAACTGGGGGAGGGGGAACTTTTGCAGGCCCGACAAACCAGAGAATCCCAGCAGGATTTTTATTTTTTTGCCCAGAACCATGTGTTACCCAAGTCTCTTTCCTTTTAGTTTGGGGAATTAGCACAGAAACAGACTTTGCAATGCAAAGAGGCTGGGCAGGAATCTACACCGAAATTTTACAGAGGCTGCTTCCCTTAGAAATCTACATAACACCCCCCCCCCCAAATTTAGAATAAGTTTACAATTTTATTAAAGAATTAAAAATAATAAGAATACACAAGCAATTCTGCAAACATTCACGCAGAGTTTTACGAAGCCTAGGATTTAGAAACAGATGAACGATAGATGGGAATAGAGGAGTCCATCAAGGGGAGGGTGATATTTACTGATCTAGGAGAAGTCCAGAAAGGAAAGACTAAGCACCAGCACTATTTACATAAGAACAACATCAGGCAACAATGAAGCAAGATCTAAAGGTGGGACAAAGTCCACAGGTAAATGAGAGAGAGTGGCTAGCACTGCTCACAGGCAAAAGAAAGACATCCAAGTACAAAGAGACATGCCTTTTGGAGGGGGGGCTATTTATGACACTCCAGCCTATCTCTAAGCTGGATGGAGGGGGGAGTCAATTTCATCACTTCTGCAGCTCTACAGCATTATTTGGAGGCGGTCGCTGGTTGGTTGCAACAGAGCAGGTTAAAACTAAACCCATCGAAGAAAGAGATCCTCTGGCTGAGACATGAAGGGGAGGTTGGGGATTTTCAGCCACTGGTGTGGGAGGGGGCCTCATTGGCACCGGCCCCCTCTGTTCGCAGCCTGGGGGTCCACCTGGATTCGTCTCTTTTGATGGAGTCCCAGGTGGCCCATACAACCCGAGTTGCGTTTTTCCATCTCTGTCAGGCCCGACGGCTGGCCCCCTTCCTTTCCCATGCAACGGTCACCTCCAGGTTAGACCATTGTTATTCGCTCTACGCCGGCCTACCCTTGCACCTGATCCGGAAGCTGAAGCTGGTTCAGCATGCAGCAGCGCACTTACTCACAGGAGGTGCCTATCGCAACCATATTCAGCCTGTACTGTGCCAGCTGCATTGGCTTCCAGTAGAGTTCTGGATCATCCGCAAGGTATGGGTATTAACCTTTAAGGCTTTGCGCTGCCTGGGGCCCTCATACCTTCGGGACCGCCTTGCCCCATATGTCCCTACATGGCCTCTGCGTTCAGCAGAGGCCAATTTACTGGTGGTCCCCGGCCCCTCAATGATACGGCTGGCCTCCACCCGGGCCAGGGCCTTTATGGCCCCGGCCCCGGCCTGGTGGAACACTCTTCCACCAACTGTCCGGGCCCTGCGGGACCTTGGAGAGTTCCGCAGGGCCTGTAAGACTGAGTTATTCCACCGGGCCTTTGGGGAGGCCGGCCGCTGATTGTGTGCGCCCCTCCTGTTCCCTCCCTTTATCATTCTGGGAGTCCGTGACACCTATACCGTCCCCCTCTCTGGGAGGGGTTTTTTACTGATAGTTTTAATGCTGGACGCCATATGGTTCATACAGAGCACTGTAATTTTATATATTTTAATGATGTTAATGATTTTAAATGTTATTGTTATTGCTATATTGTTTGTAATACTTGATGTCCACCGCCCAGAGCCCTTAGGAGATGGGGCGGTTTATAAATGCAATAATTAATAAACAAACAAACAAACAAACAAATAAATAAATTTATAGGAAAAGTTAACCCTCTGGCTATGATAAGAGGGCTATTTTCCAGAAACAAAGCAGAGTTCTGTTCCCAGGCAGGAACAATGCTATGGAAAAAAGCTTGATAAGGTTCAAACCTGGGAGCACTCAACTTCTGATTAAGTCTGGACTGCACTGATGATATTGGAACCAGGGGCATTCTAAGTCAGAATCAGCCTAAATGAAGAAACTTTGGAAAGTTGATTGTTAAACGAAGAAACTTTGGAAAGTTGATGGTTCTTTAACAGTTGGACAGGAGGATTAAGATTAAATTAACATTTGGAAGAAAGGATTCAGGTGATCTCTCTGGTTTGAAAAAGACTCAGGTTGTGGAGCATTTGCATGTTCTTTGTGAGGCTAAGGACAGGTGTGCCTTCTCAAGGCTGCACTGTTGTTATCCAGATTCAAGTGGCTGAGTCTTCAGGGAAGGCATTATTTGCTGCTAAACATACCTGAGTTGTGAGGGAGAAGCATGTGTCAGGCCAAACCTCTCTTAGTATCAAAGTGCATGAATTAAGATTAAGATTAGCATCCATCTTAGTCTATGATGCCAAGACATGACTGGTAGAGCATTTAGAAATGTCTTACCCCCAGTCTTGCTATGGGTTTGCCAGGCAACACAAGGCAATCTATAGAAAGGCAACTGAAAGGACAGATCCAAAATCCCCAACACAAAAGCAGATTACAAGCCTTTTAACAATAAAGTAAGGTAAAGCCAAAGAGGAGAAATGTACAAATAAACCAGAATGCAAACTAAGCAAGCAAAGCCCTCCTCCCCCCAGACCCAAAAACAAAAGGAAAAAACTGCACAGTATGGCACTGCTAAGCTTGAAAATCCTAAAGTTAAGAAGTATTTTTTAAAAAAACTAAGCAGAGCCCCTCCAGGCCCCAAAAAATAGGAAAAAACCCACAACAGAATGCAACACAACAGCAGAATCACAGAAACCACACAGGAGAAAATAATAGGTCTTTCCAGCCCCCTCCCCCCACCACAACCCATTCCCAGAACCACAGAACAATCTTTAAAAAACTAATAATTTTTAAACTAATATTCTTAAATCAGGCAAGGATCTTCTTCAGGCTGGCAGGAGCAGCCTCAGGTTCCAGTCCAGATCCATTTACAGGCAGCAGCAGCAGCAGCAGCCGCCCTCCAGAGCAATAGCAGAAGCATATTACAGAAATATCTCAGTGTAATAAAGTTCAGATGCATCACAGGCCTGCTTTTATGCTCTTTGCTCATGCTCAGAAGGATCTGACAGAAAAGTACCTTTGTGCACTTACTACTTGCAGCACGCCTAAAAGAGTTTCTCGGCAGCGAGGTTTCCTCATGAAAGCCGGTAGGGAAAGTGTCCTGCTGCAAAGTGTCCCAAGTTGAGTTTTGTTCCCGGCCAACGTATTTGCCTGGCCATCTGATGCTGCCCTGGGATTCAAATACTTAAACAACTAATTCCGCCTTTCCACCCAGATGCTCCGGGGTGCTAAAAGCAAAAGGACTTTCAGAGCCCTTGGGGAGCCAGGTGCCTTGCCCCCAAGTTTTCTGCGACCCCCAGGTGGCTGCTCTCTCTCACCTTCTCACACTGCCCCCCTCGCCTCCAACTCCAGACAGGGAGGAGAGCTGAGCAAACCAGGAGCAGAGGTTCTGGCTTGGCTCTCCTCCCCACCAGAAAGTAACGCATGCCATCTTTTTTCATTTCCCTGCAAAGGCAAGGGAAAAGGTTATTCTTTCTCCACTTTTGGAAACCTCGTGGATTCTCTCATCTGTGGTACAGTGACTTTGGGAGTAGGAAAAACATGTGCACAATTGAGAATTTGACCTGAATGTAATGTATACTCATTGCAGAGCAGACTACAAGTACATAAATGGCCTATGAAAGAACTACTGTCAACTACTGATTAAGCAAGAGTTCAGCTCTTCCTAATATGCAATCCTATTTGCCTGTGAGAAGAACTACCTCTTTTCTCTTCCTCATTTTGCTTGGGAAATCCTCAATGGTGAAAAAGGGCAACCCTTGGAGCCCCATCACTGTTGCTAATGTGCAATTTCTAATAACCAGCTATATAAAGGGGGATTCTCCAATGTGTATTCAGCAGAAAAAAATATAAAAAACATACCAGTAAAATGGTGGGGGGGCATGTTGGCTCAGCAATACCAAATGTGCATCCCTAATGTGGATATACAGGACTTTGGAAGGAATGTCACTTAAATTCTCAGGAATTAATGACACAACTAACAGTATCGATAATAAGGGGCTGGGAGATAAACATGAAAGTACCTACAATTAGACAATGTTCCTTTGTCATGCACTGAGGTTTAAGGAAAGTTAATAAAAAGCATTTTAGAAACACCCCTGACCTGGAAAACCCAAAGTGACAACAACAACAACAGCTTTATGTAAGTAATTCTCTACACAGAGCTCTGCCATCTTTAAACATGTCCTTAAAATGGCAACTCTTAAATACAGAACATTTTGTCAATGGGATACTTGCCAGCTAGAAGTTGTCCATTTGCATAGCTTTTAAATTGGTGTTCCCAAGTTTGGCATAGTCAATCACATGCTCAATGTAGAAGTTTTATTTATTTTATTTTATTTATTTATTATTTCATTTTTATACCGCCCTCCCCCGAAGGGCTCAGGGCGGTGTACAACATCAACAAACCATAAAAACAAAATACAAAGTTAAATTAAAACTTAAAATGCAGCATTCAATTATCAAAACTAATTCAGATTTAAAATAGATGGCATCCAGCTATTAAAACTCTTCTTAGAAAGAGGGACAGTGGGTCTCAGAGTGTTTCTCAGAATGTTTTGGGCACCCACATCAGCAGCTGGTCTCCCCAAAGGCCCGGTGGAATAGCTCAGTCTTACAGGCCCTGCGGAACTCATTAAGGTCCCGCAGGGCCCGGACAGCTGGAGGGAGAAGGCCATAAAAGCCCTGGCCCTGGTGGAGGCCAGCCGCATCATAGAGGGGGCGGGGATGACCGCAGAGCGCAGGGACCGACGTGGGACATATGGGGCCAGTACTTCTTATCAATGTATATGAGGGAGAGTGACTCAGCAAGCCTGGACACTGGAGGTGATATATGTCTCTAAGAGTATGTTATCTCTTGGTGGGATGTTCCTCTCCTTATCTGTACCTGAGAGAGGCCCTCTGACCCCTCCTCCTTCCCTCTTAGTAGCCATTGCTCTTTGTCACACTTTTCCACATGGACCTGCTTCAAGTCAGATGCTTCTACAGATCTCTCCTGTGGAAGCAAATATTCCACACTTGTACTCACATGATGCCAGAATAGTTGACCACTTGTATAGGGAAGTGTATTCTTTAGATTAGGATTTCTGTCTTTCTTTCAACTGCAACAAAATGTGATCAGAATCGACTTAAATAAATGCAAGTTTTACTTTTTTGCAATTTTTCTTCTTGGAAGGACTGATATTAGGGCACTCGATATCATGCTTCCATGACTAGGTAAACTCTGCTATTTTCACCAATATACCCATATTATATTATGATATATTATATTATATTATATTATTATACCCATATATTATGATTACAGCTGGAAAAAAATGGCTGAAGACCAGCAAAAAAACTTTCTATATGCTTCCGCATAATAGTTTTCAAACTTGAATGTGTACTGCCTAATCCCTGCAAACCATTCCATAAATCCAATTCATAGAGATAAAAAGGAAACCTGGGACCTCAGCCAGTAATCAACAAACCATTCAATTTCATGAGGTATTGATACCAAATAACTAAATTGTTGTAGCGTACATAAAGGCTGCCAGCACTGCAGATTTCTGCTGAACAAACAATTTGTCTATTTTTTCTTAATTACTAGGAAATGGTAACATATTTTGAAACACTACAACAGAGTTTCAATAGATCGGGGGTGGGGGGGTGAAGTTTAAGAATGGATCTATCAAACCAGATTTCATTTTTTCCAGAAACAAGTAACAAACAATATTACACAAACAAAATAGTGGCCTACTACAAATGTCATATTTTTTTACCCTTCTGGTGCAGATATGATCTAAGACCTGAAGGAAACATTGAAGGCAAGACCTGAAGGCAACTGTGGGCATCTGATGAGCTCATATTTTCCCTCCCTTTTCCCTTTTGCTCAGGATTCAGTCGGTTTGCCAGGGCAACTGTCTCATTTCTTCTGGAAAGGATAGTCACCAGTATATGCCCATCAAATTTCCCATGTATTGCCAAGATTCCCCAAGAAGATCCTTTCAGTTGCACTGACCTTCTGAGAGTGCAGAATCCCCTGTTCTCACCATGGCATAAAATATCTCCCCACTTCAGTTTGGTAGTGAGCAGTGTGGGTTGGCTCCATACTCGCCGTTGTGCTTTTGAAACTGCCACAATTCCCCAAGAGAATCGTAAATAGTAACCCTGCTTCCGACAGTTAATGCTAGAAAAGCTTCAGCCCATTCATGCTACAGAACCCCATATTTCAAACAGCAAACTGTGGCAAGCAACTGATGGACAGGACCTATAGAACTAGTGTAGTTCACAGCACAAATGTCCCAGTGTCCCAGGGGAGGAGGAGAGGAAGCACAATAAACAATACTTTGGGGCTGGCAAATACCTACATACAACTTCTCCTTGCCACACAGACCTGACTGTCAGTTCACTGGTCCTGTGTGTTTTAACTGCTGGGTAAGTCTAAATGCCTTTAAACTGATAAATTGTTTTAATCAATTTTATCATTTTAATCAGTTTTAAAGTTATTTAATTTATGCCTTCACAACTTGATCGCTACATGACATAGTGCTGTGAACCCACCAGTCAGTATAGGTATTTTCTCCACTTCGAAACTCACAGATAGCGGAGCTAATATCTCTCCCCGCTAATTCCACCAATTACCAATATAGATGTAGAAGTGGGTGACAACATTCCTGTGATACCAAAAAACAGCAGTGCTGAATTAATTAAAAGAAGAGGAACATGCTGTTTACTCATCCTGAAAAATTCACACACACTATTTACAATAGGAACAAGTTTGACAAAGTCCAAAATTGGAACTCAGCACTTTGCACCACAGGCAACATCAGTTTTATTCCCCCAGAAAAATAAAGTGCAAAGTATGTTAGAGCAGGAGTGTCTGTCCTCTGTTTCCCCCAGTTCCACCTTTCATTCCTTCAGCAACAACAAGAGAATGAAATCTGTACCTGAGGATATACCACCAGTGTTGAAATTCTTTCTCAGTCAAGGTTTTCCAAGCAAAGGATAAACCACAGGTACACATGGGCAACAACGTTACACAAAAACCAGTTTTTACTGTGAGTGGAGGTGCAGTGAGTCAAAATCCTTCCAGGTAGTGCTTTCTCCTTCTCACAGTTACAGAGGATAGATCAATCAGGTGCTCTAAATTCCCACCTTCCTTTTTTTTAAGTATCTAGAACAGGGGTAGGGAACCTGCGGCTCTCCAGATGTTCAGGAACTACAATTCCCATCAGCCTCTGTCAGCATGGCCATCATGTGCTGGTACCCCCCACCCCCCCCCCCCCCCACCCCCCCCCCCCCCCACCCCCCCCCCCCCCCACCCCCCCCCCCCCCCACCCCCCCCCCCCCCCACCCCCCCCCCCCCCCACCCCCCCCCCCCCCCACCCCCCCCCCCCCCCACCCCCCCCCCCCCCCACCCCCCCCCCCCCCCACCCCCCCCCCCCCCCACCCCCCCCCCCCCCCACCCCCCCCCCCCCCCACCCCCCCCCCCCCCCACCCCCCCCCCCCCCCACCCCCCCCCCCCCCCACCCCCCCCCCCCCCCACCCCCCCCCCCCCCCACCCCCCCCCCCCCCCACCCCCCCCCCCCCCCACCCCCCCCCCCCCCCACCCCCCCCCCCCCCCACCCCCCCCCCCCCCCACCCCCCCCCCCAGGCTGATGGGGAATTCTGTAGTTCTTGTAAACATCTGGAGAGCTCAAAGAGACTTCCCTACCCCTGATCTAGAACCTTCCTTGAAGAGATAGGCTTTGGTTAGCCTAGGGAGGAATAGAGGTCAGGGCTCTGCGGGGCGAGTGAGCGAAGTCCCTTGTGACCCCCCTCCTCCACCATGGAGGGCCGCCAGCATTTGGTGGGGGGTGGAATGCAGTGGGGATCTCTAACCCCGCAGCACAGAAACTAAAGGGGGGGAGGTGATTGGCGTGCTGACCCCGGCTCTGCTGCCAAAGCTCCCTGCCAGACCTTGGGCCAGTCAGACGCACTCGTGGCCTCAGCTACCTTACAGGATCATTGTGAGGATAAAATAGAGGCAAATGTGAGAAGGTAGAGGAGGCTGCCCATGGAGCCCCCCCCGGAAGACTCAGTTCTGGCCCCGGGGTCCATTTTCTGTCGATACGTCTGAGGCCATTGTTACCTGCAGAACTGCCTCACCGAGTACGTGCCCTGTAGAGAAAGTTATGATCAACTAACAACAATCTGTTGGTGATCCCCCTCCCATAAGCTATCTGGCTGGCCTCAATCAGGGCAATGGTGATTTCAGTCCAGGCCCCAGCCTGGCGGAGTGCTCTGTCAGATGAGTCCTGGGCTCTGTGGAACTTGATGCAATTCCACAGGGGCTGCAAGACTGAGCTGTTTTCATCAGGCTGATGTTTGAGGAAGCAATGGTTTTACCATCTAGCAGTCTCCCTTTCTCCTGCCCTTCTCCTCGTCCCTTATTTTCCAGTTTTATGCTGATAGCAAATTTATTTTAGCTTACTAGAGTTTTTATCGCCACCTGAATGTACTGCTATAGACAGTTTTAGATTGTTATGGACATACTGTGTTTAATTTTACTGTATTTATTTCATGTTGGAAGCTGCCCTGAGCTCACAAGGGCAAGTACAGCCTACAAACAAAATTAGATGAGATGAGATGAGATGAGATAGATAGATAGATAGATAGATAGATAGATAGATAGATAGATAGAGAGAGAGAGAGAGAGAGAGAGAGAGAGAGAGAGAGAGAGAGCAACCCTTTTTCTTATATCTTTGTGGAGTGGGGAGAAGCTACTTATCTTTTTTTTAAAAAAATGAAAGCTGGGAATTCAAAGAACCTGCTTGATCTATCTTTACAGTAGTACATAAGCATATTGATATTTTAGTGCCATTGCTTTAAAAAATTCTGCCATGTTATCCTCACAACAACCCTGTGAGGTAGCTCAGGCTGAGAGTGTGTAATTATCCAAAGGTCACCCACATGTCCTAAGGGCAGGAAAGAGGAAGAGCAGGAGAGGTTTAATGGTAACTATAGTCCATGTCATTGAATGGTGGGCCCGGAGGTGGGTGGGACAAGGAAAACTGACATGAGGAAAAAGGTTGCTCATAACCAGCTTCCAGAAAAAGACTGGGGTAAAAGCAGTCTCAAAAGAAGCGGTAAAAATGCGGGGTGGGGGAGACAGCAGTGTTTTGTAACAGCACAAAAGAAATGCATACAGAAATCAGCTATAAACCAAAGCAGTATGAGGTCAGAACTGAGGGGGGGGGAGGGGGGAGAAAGCAGCAGGCAGACTTGCCACCAGTGACTACATGTTGAAACAGGTTCCTGCTTGGGAAGGTAACTGGACCAGGAATACCAGTTGCTGCTGAGTGCAGCCAGGACATCTTGCTCTCCCTTGCACTTTGGAATCTATCCTGAAATTAGCCTCACAGCTAAATTTCTATCCCAACTGTCAGAGCCCAGGCAGAGATGGATCATCACTCAAGCTAGATGTAATGCATTCCCCTCTGCTGTTCTTAAGGGCCGACACTTCAAGATAGAACATGTTCAGATTGTCACGATACTGTTGAGGCCCTCGAGCATATTATGTTTTCTTGCCTGAGGTATGCGTTACCTAGACTCTCCCTACTTGTCCCAGCTCTAGGGAATAAAAAGAGTTGTTTGGAGCATTCACTTGCTGAATAACGACGGCAGGATAACTGGAAAAACCGCTGAATTTTTATTAGAAGTGCTCGAGTCAAAGACATAATGGAAGCTTGATCACCTCTTCTTTACCAACCTTACATGCTTTGTCCAGTTTTATGTCCTGTTTCAACACCCGCTCTGTCCTGTATTTTTGCTGATATGCCTAATAAAGGTCAGTTGAAGTTGAAAGTTGGTTCTTGCTTTGTGGGAGCATGCTCTAGCCATGAGAAATTGAATGCTCTTCAGAGGAAGTGCACTTCTAAGAAACAGCTTGTATACCAAGTATGACCGACTGCCAATGCTGCAGCAAAGCAACTCCACTCACAGTCATAGACCAGCATTCTAGGAGGAGCCTCTAGAAATCTCCATAGAGGGAAAGGGGCATTTCTGATCTTCAGGACCCATAGACCCATGGAGTGATGCAAATAAATTCAGTTTAACACACACTTGTTGATTAAATCTAAATTGGCCTTCTTTAATGACCAGCGTCTAAAGTCCATTTCTTACCAGATGATAGTGAACTTTTTCCAATATGGGTTGTACAATTGTTAAAACAGAGGAGAGAACATTTGGTTTGCAAGTGGTAAAGAGAAGCTAGCTAAACTAAAATCAAACAACAAAGCAATATAGCCTTATGGACCTCCCCCCACCCCAACCCCGCAGGTGAAATGAGAACCGACCACATCAAAACTGGGGTACTGAAAAGGGAAGAAAAGACACACATTCAGTGCAATGTGGATGAAAACATATGCTGGTACTTAAAAGGGAAAACTCTTTAAATGCTTCCCATTTAATGGAAATCAAATTCACACATGCTAATGTTTTCCCATGAAGTCTGATTTATTTAATCACTACATTTGTATTTTGCCTTTCTTCCCAGAGGCTTACATCATTCTCTGCCATTTTATCCTCACAACAACCCTGTGAGGTAGCTCAGGCTGAGAGTGTGTGATTATCCAAAGGTCACCCAGTGAGCTTCCATAGCTCCAGTGGGGATTTGAACCTAGTCTCCCAGATCATGCCTGATACTCTAACCACTGCACCACACTGGGGATACAATCCTATTTCTGGCCATTTTTGGGGAAAACCCCCCACTTCATAGCTAAAAACAAGATATTAGTTTTCTCTGGCTTGCTGAAAGAGAAGATAATGATCCAAGGACAATGATCTGAAATTATTTCCAAGAAACATAGGTGCTAGAATAGTTATTCTAAAGTGTGCTCATTACATACCTATTATTAAAGGACACATATTCATATGGTTAGAACTGAATGAATTCTACAATGTCCATTAAAATAAGTCAAACTTATATTCCCACTAGTTTATTATAGTTTATTCTGACTTGCAGTGCCTTTCTGTCAGAGAAGGGAGTTCCCCAAAACCTGCTACCAAAGATCCCCAAGATCAGGGATTAAATTTGGACCTATTTTCAAGAAAACTGGGTGCTCTACCAGGGACCGTCTCCCCATAAAGCTGCTGAACTACAGCATTCTCAAGGCCGTAGTAGGCATACAAGATAAGCACAGAAGCACAAAACCCTCACAAAATACTGGGTGCAGAATGTAGCTTTCTAAGTGTTCCATAATCAGAGCAAATTTTCTAGCCCTCATGGTTGAGAAGACACACTTGTGCTGGCAATGTCTGCGTGAAGCTTATTCCCTTTAACCTCATGGGATGTTTGTAAATGAGCCATCTGATTCAGCTGTTAACTAATGTTTTTTTAGCAGTACAACAATGTGGGGTGGAAGATGGGATTGGTGGGATTCAAATAATTTAACAACCGGTTCCTGTGGTGGGATTCAAATAATTTAACAACTGGTTGTTTACAAGCACCATTTTAACAACCGGTTCTGCCAAAGTGGTGCGAACCTGCTGAATCCCACCACTGGGGCTGCACCATAAGCAACTCCCAATGCCAAATTGCCCTTCTAAGACAGCAAATGTGTCCTGATTAACTTCAGTTGGAGCATTTTTTGCCCCAAACAATTTATTCTGTAAACATTTACACATATTCTCTTTTGCTTGCCTCTTGGTCTCCAAGGGCCGGGTGCCAAGGTAACTCTTTTCTTACATTTCTGAATTGGTTGCAGAATTGAGCTTTTTTTGACAGAGAATTTAATTACATGGATGCAGAATTTCATTTTTATCTCCAAGTTTACACACTCCAGATCAAATTATATCAAGGACATTGGCCCAAATTCAACACACAAAAACATGAAATTCACAAAGTACCTTGCTTTCCAAGGCAAGAGGCCACTGGAGATCACCTCAAGCTTTGAAAATAAGACGGATCTGTGTTAACCATTTCGAACCAGAAATTAATTCTTGGAAAATAAAAATCTCAGCAATAGGGAGCTGAACAACACTTTTAAAGATAACAGACCTTTATTTAATTGCTGTTTCCAAAGGACCAACTGTTCTGGCTGAGAAAATGTCTTTTTATATATAAACATGTTAACAATACTAGGAAGTAGATCTTTAAATGTGCCATATGGGAACCAAAAGAAACAAATTTACACTTCTCCCCTACGAAATGCAAGGATGTTTCCTCTCAGTAATAAGTTGAAAAACCAGTTAAGATCACTCTCCGTTGTCCTTAACCATGAGTGGGATCTAGGTTTTTTTCTTTACACTTTAATGAAAACAGACTTGACAACAGCTGCACTTTTCTAAATACTACATTAAATTTTCATGTGTTTTAACAAATTTAGCCTTATGATAGATTAGGCCACTTTAAACACTAAACACTGTGAGAATGATAAATTAAGCAATTACCCTCAAGAACTATTGCAAAATAGACAAGTAGAGGTCTACGGCTAATCCTACTTAAAACAATCATGTTTTTGAAGTCTGCAATTTCTATTTTACCTCATACTAAAAATGTGACTCAATGAGTTCAGCTCAATTCAGCATATTTATCTTATTTCCGCTGTTTCTGATTTTGCTTTAAAAGCATTAATTCCTAATGTTGTAGCACACACCTAAGGTAAATCTGTGTTTCTTCTGCTTTTGCCACATTCAACTGGGTGCATAAGCTACACTTTCCCACATGTTCTCTTCTCCTACAAATATTTTTCTAATTGCCTACAAGAAAACTCAATTATGGTGAAGGTAGGAAACAGTACACGCACCCCATAGAATTAATTGGACCCCCCCCCTAAGCAAATCAAGATACTTGCAAGAGAGACCACTCAGGGAGAGTAGATGCTTCTACACACCTTCTGTGAGGCACCGCCTAGAATGAGCTCTGTGCTTTGCTAGGTGGGCTTGGATCCTATGACAACCTTACCTCTCTCCAGCCAGTACACAGGCTTTCTGCCACTGTGGTACTGACTTCCTTTGCCACTAACACTTTTACATCCACAATATTGATATTTTTTTAAGGAGTCCTGACCTAAGCAGAAGTTAAAGGGATATGAGCACCACACAGAGGAATCTGTTTTCCATTTCCCCCCCAACATTTTTGAGGTAACCTGAGCCCAAACAATTCCGAGCCACAGAGGTGAGTGCAGGGATTGGCAAAGCCACCCCCCATTCAGCTCTTCTGCCTCCCCTGCCACATCTGAAGTCTGCTGAGCCAACCCTGGCACGTAGCTCTACTGGCTGCCCCATCACCTCTGAAGCCCAAGAGGTGGTGGGGCAGCTAGGAAGCCCACTTGGGCTTCAGAGACAGCGGGGGAGAATTGGCTGAGCTGATTCCTGCACTCAGATCTGCTACCTGGGCCATGGGAATAGCCAAAAATCAAAATATTTTTTGGCTTTTTGGGAAGGGGCTTCAGATATTCAACTCTATCAGGATAGCACTTTTTAAAATTTGGTTGAACTCCCCCAAAAAGCCGAATGGGGGAGGGGGGGCTGGGTTCAGCTCAGCTATATCTGGATGCACATCCCTAGTGTAGAGTTGTTTTCTGTTGCTCCAGAAGGACAGACCAAGAGTAACAGGTTAAAATTAAATCAAAGAGTTTTCATTTAAACATTGGGAAGAATTTCCCAAAAGTTAGAGTGGTTTCTCAGTGGCACAGGTTTCCTCAAGAGGTGATGGTCTCTCTCTCTCTCTCTCTCTCTCTCTCTCTCTCTCTCTCTCTCTCTCTCTCTGTGTGTGTGTGTGTGTGTGTGTGTGTAGGTTGTTAAGCCTAGGGCAATGCCAACCACCACATTGTAGTCAAGAAGCAATTTTCTTCCAGGCCAGATCGGCTAGGTATCCTGGTGGGTTTTTGCCATCTTCTGAGGTCACTAGGGATTGGATAGGGAGATAGTTTATCAGTTTATTTATCAGATTTGTATTAAATGATCCTGGAGCTTCCATCAGACACTATGTTTCTATGTTCTGTGTATAATACGTGTGTATATATATACACTTCTAAATTTCATAAATATAACTAAATGGCACAATTTTTCATCGCAATTAAGCTACAGAGAATGCACTTTATGTTGTTCTATTGAAAATTTAGGTTTGCTAGAAAAGTCAGAATTATATTTCAAACTTCTGTTTTTTTCCAAATATCATATTTTCCCTCAAATTCTATAACTCTACTCACACACACAGGTCAACACCAACTATCCTTTTTTCAGAACCTGGTGGTTTCCTTAGATGTCCTGGTCAATAGCCATATTCCCTCAATTTATGTAACCTTATTTATAGTCCACATTTATCACTTGGACTCAAGGCAGATTACACAGAATAAGTGAGTATAATTGACAGGATTGGATCTCCAATAAATGAAACATTGAATGAGGGTTGTACAATCAACCCAGACGTCTAAAAGTAGAACTGAAGCAAAGCTTAAGTATTAATGTGACACATTAAATAATACAAAAATTACACAGGAGGATCCTCGTTTTAATTTACTACACACAGTAGTATACACCATCATCCCTACTAATTTATCCAAGTAACTCTGTGTACCATTTCGTACAGCACAACAAGTACTGCTTGTGTAGAAAAGCCCCTTAAATAATTCAGCTTTGTATAGTTTATAGAAAGCCAGGAGACTAGGACCACATCAGGGATCCATTCTATCAGGTGGGGGCCACAATTGAGAAGGCACAAGTACAGGCAATTGTTTATTTTACCCATTTGTGGGCTGACACCTGCAGAAGAGTCTGCTCTGATGAGTGAAGCTGTCTTGGTGGGGCACAGGGGAAAATAAACACAATAAAATAGCGGCCAAGCCATTACCACATTGCGTGTCAATAAATTCAATAACTTAATTGTGTGCTGTATGAAAAAAAATTTTTTGTCTGTTCTGGATCATCACTTTCACTAACAGATCCCAAATACTTTAAGCTCCATGTCCATGACAATTTTTAACTTTTCTGCATCCCTCCTCTAAAGTAACATTTTTTTCTGATGGGGTAACTAGAAATACACACACTATTCTGAATTCAGGCAAAGATCTATTTAAGTCTGCATGATACTCTATTTTCAATCCCCTTTTTAATAATCCCTTAAGGGGAGGGTGGGTTATAAATTTAATATAATAATAATTTAATATAATAATAATAATGCCTTTTTGCACTACCATGACACACTGAATTGATGTTTTCATTGATGGTACACGCACCTGTAAGATCTTTTTCCCACCAGATCTTTCAGAATACAATAAGGTAATTTATTTCATGCCTGGCAAACTGCAGCACATTGTGATTTGTCACAATCAGCCAACAAGTCAGTCACGTTAAAAACTAACAGAACCCCTGCCTTTTACATTATTCATTCTGTTTGTATCAATTAACCGAACTTGCTCATCATAAGGAACAACTGCAATTTTTTTCAGAGATGACAGGTAGCTATGCTATTCCACAGAAAGTTGTCAAACACAATAGCTGCATGTTATCTTTTATTAGGAGTAACCAATATATCCCAAAAATTCAGCAAGCTTTCAAGTCCCCCCAAATTGTCCATCAGATGGACTATAATCGGGGAAGGGGAGGATTTGTTTTGGCTAACACCAAAAACTACTGGGAATAATATCTTGAAACCTATTCAGCACCCATGTAATCAAACTCTACAATTCACCCTTTAACTGAAGATTCTACAAACAGCAAGCTAGAGGTTTCTTCATCACTCCCTACTTTTTG
This sequence comes from Sphaerodactylus townsendi, assembly GCF_021028975.2. Taxonomy (NCBI): domain Eukaryota; kingdom Metazoa; phylum Chordata; class Lepidosauria; order Squamata; family Sphaerodactylidae; genus Sphaerodactylus; species Sphaerodactylus townsendi. Next base: position 62,474,405 of record NC_059425.1, read on the forward strand.
TTACTGAACAGATGAAGAGTTCTGGAGAACTTTGGTGATATTTTATTTAGTCCTAATAAAAAGGTATTACTCATCTGTAATTTTGTATACTACCATAATTTTTTTCTGTACAGTTCAAGCATTACTTTTGGTTCAGGCTATGGTAACTGATGTATGACTTGCAATAAAGTATCTTTCCCTAAACAGAATGTCAATAGAGGAACTGGTGATGTATCCTCCAATAGGTATTTATCACAATTAACAACATAAACCTCTTGAAATAACATTTCAATGAGAATCAAGAATGGCAACAGTTTTCCTATTCTGATAAGCCATTCACAGAAAATAGGAATGTTTGGGCTGGAACAATGCCATTTATTAATCACATCGTACATATAATATTATCATGAACTCTAATTGGACTGACAATACATGGCGGGTCTAAGAGTAAATAACAACAAGGGAACAGTCACATGACAAAACATCATCACCTCATTTCCCTTAAAACTGCATTAGAGAAGCCTGAAGCCTATAAGGCCAGTGATTCCCAGATGGTGGACTGGGGTACTACAATGGCCACCACTGGGCGGGGCGGGGGGGGGGGTCATCACATAGTTGTCACAAAGGCAAACATTTATTGTAATGGAAGCCACAACATTAAGGTTTTAGATGAAGCTACCAAGTACAAATATCAGGTCTTCACCCATTGTAATAAAAGATGGCATGGAAGGGCAACAGCGTATATGGTATTTAACAACCACCAAACTGCAATCTACTGTCCCAGAAATATGCAGTTTAAACTAATGCCACTGTTCCGCTTTGTGGTCTCAAACTGTGTGACAAAGCACTTTTCTTAAAGAATATTTGCTAACCTCAAGCTCACCCCATGATTTGCCAATACTACAGAATGTCATTTTAAAAGCGGAAGTTCCATGAGTCAAGTATACAGAAACTCACTTACTTAGACCAGGCAGTCATGCTCCCAGATAAAAAACAGGCACTTTCTTTCCTTTCTTTTCTTCAGCTGGTCCTTGCCTAAGAAAAACGCTACCCATGTTCTGTGATTGGTGTCATGGCCCATCTGGAGCAGGGTTTCTATTCTGTCCCCATCCAACCAGAGAATAGTCATTTCGTTGAGCCTTCCTAGCCTTTTTCCCGGAATAGCAGAGTCTAAAAGCTAAAGGATGCGGCCATGGCCTCAAGAGGAGGTCTGTGGCACCAAGAGAATGCCTGCTTCAACGATCACTACCCCATCGAAATCGCAAACCCGACAGCTGTAAAGTTCTCCCCACCCACTCCCTGACCACAGCCCCTATCGCTATACCTTCGAGGAGCATCAACGCGGGGTCTGCCACGTCCTAAGGCAATGCTCAGCAGGAAACCCGACGGGACGGCCTGCAAAAGTGGCTTGCGGACAGCCGCCTCTCACCCGTCCCGCGCCTCAGCCTAGTGGACCCCGAGGAGAAAGGCACACGCAGCCAGCAAGGCAAAAGCCTTCCGACTTTGGGTGCGACGCCCCATCTACGCCCGCCGTTTTCTAGCACTTGCAAACACGGAGTAACAGCGCACCGCCCGCTCCTCCTCCCCTAGCGTTACAAAGTCACTTTTACGCGGAGTTGTTCTGTAGTTTCTCCAGATCCGCCCCCACTCTCCCCAGCATTACCGGGCCTCGCAGCTGTAATCCTGACAGGAAATGTGCAGATTAGCCCGGTTGGAAAGCAAGGGCAGTCCCTCGTTGCAGAGGCAAAAGGATCGTCCTTTCGTTTAACAGCAATCATTTGAGGAACTTTTCCAGACTAAGGTGTGTCATAATGATGCGCTGTTGTTTTCCGGTCGCAACTAATAATCCGCGAATGCATCTATAGCGAGGTGTAGATTTCAAGATCCTAGATTAGCAGTATCATTTTGATACTGAAAGCCTAGGCAGGCTCAATTAGATGGAAACCTCAAAGGGTAACGGGATTGACTTCTTCTGAGTTCCATATGCATACCGCTGCAATCTGTTTACCTACGTGAAAATAAGTATCACTGAAATCAATGCATCTCCAAAAGAACGTTGGCAGCTATTAGACTTACGGCGGTCTACACTGGATCATACCGCCAAACCCAGGAAAGACACCTGATTGCCAGCCTACAAAGATCAGTTCCCTGGAGAAAAAGACTGCTTCAAACAGTATGCCTCTGGTCTGCTAATATTTCTAGGTTAAGTCCCTGTCTAAATTCTCCTCTCTTCAGTTGCCACCAAGGACGTGGTAAGGGGGGGGTCTCGGGTTCAACCCCCCCATTACATGTACAAAGCTCTGCCCCCGCTTCGTGTTTTTTTGTATTTTTAAGGTTTTCTGTTTTTTGTCTGCAGGGGGTGCAGTTTTAGGCTAGCAGCACCAAACTTTCAGGGTATCTTTAGGAGACTCTCCTGATGATACTGCCCAGGTTTGGTGAGGTTTGGTTCAGGGGGTCCAAAGTTATGGACTCTCAAAGGGGGTGCCCCATCCACCATTGTTTCCAATGGACCTTTGAGGGTCCATAACTTTGAACCCCCTGAACCAAACCTCACCAAACCTGGGTGGTATCATCAGGATAGTCTCTTAATTATATCCTGAAAGTTTGGTGCTGCTAGCATAACAATTGCACCCCTGACAGCAGGCACCCCCCAAATTTCCCCAGAAGCTCCTTTTAAATCCACCCCCTTCGGCATGGATTTAAAGGGAGAATCTGAGGTCCCCAGTTTAAACATTGAATGTGATGCTGTTTCAGGGTGGAGGAGAATCCACCCCCAAACAGCATCACTTTCAATGTTGTTTTAACTGGGGACCCCAGTTTCTCGCTTTAAGGTGGATTTAAAAGGAGAATTTGGGCTCCCTAGTTTGAACACCATTGAAAGTGATGCTGTTTGGGTGTGGATTCCAGCATCACAGTGGCCACCCATGGGGGGGCACAAAACTCAGATTTTCCCTAGCTAGGCATCTGCCTGGAGGGGAGGGAAGAAGGGACTGCCGGCTGCTGGCTGGGAGCCCAGCTGGTGTGGGGCGTGGCAGGGAAGTCTGCCGTCCCCAGCCTCGGAGAGCTGCTTTTATAAGCACTGAGGCTGAGGGTAAGGCTTGGGATGGTGTGGCCATGCCCCCGGGGGGGTGGGGGTGTGGGCGTGGCCATGCCCCCGAACCCCCCCATAAAAATCTATACCTACGTCCCTGTTTGACTCCAAGAGCAAGTGGCACTACTGCGGGTTTGATTTCTGATTACTGTGAATGGGTCTATCAGGCTTGCTTTAAAGTGGGAGCTGGAAGCCCCAGTTTTTTCAAATGGTCTTCTGAGATATATGCCATGAGCCAAGCAGAGGTGATGACCCCTCATAGCTAAAGAGAAGGAAGAGAGAGAGAGAGAGAGAGAGAGAGAGAGAACAGTGGATCAAGTATGGAAGTTACAGAAAGAGAAACTCTTGGCTAAGGACCCCTGACTATTCATCATCATGTGACTGGTCAAATTCATAACTGTATTTTATTTTTACTGAATTTGGGACTTTGCACTATTTCCTTTGTTTTTAGTTGATATCACAGGGCTTTCTGCACAACATATAAATACTCAAGTTCACTGTGGTAACCGTACATAGAGCTTTGGAAAACAATTTTAAACCTGCTATAAATATGGTATGATATATTATATGAAGGCTTGAAGGTCTGATACAGTGGTGAGTAGATAATATTTCCTCCTGGAAACTGTGGCACCCCAAACATATTTACCTGACAGTAACCTCTACTGTACTCCTACTATACTCAGTGTGAGTACCTTCAGAGCCAAAGGTGAGCATGACTGTATCATAATTGACAGACCTACTTTGTGTAGTTTTCGTACAATGGGTTGCTACAATGTACCATGACCACAATAATTGTTGATACGCAGTTGATAAGCAGGTTTTAAAAGGAAAGCAGTCAATGTAAATTCTTCAAAACCTCATTAAACTCATTTTAATTGGAATCTAGTTTCCAGGAAGCTCTTTTACCAGCATAGCACTGAACACCTGCTCTCTGTCAATAGAAGTGGAACGTATCAATGGTTTATCACCAGGAAAAATAGAAAAAATAGAATACTGATGGCATGCCTATCTATGGCGTGACAAAGCTAAAGCCAATGAGGATTTTAATAATGGCATGCAAGAGAGGGGAGTGCCATTCTGAGAATATGGGACAAGTTGGGCAGTCCAAACCAGATTTGGGGGGGTGGGCTGCACCGCAGCTGGGGGCAGTGGCAGGACAAAGGCAGGGCAGCATTGCCTGCAGTGGAGCTCCAGGTGGCATACCAAGCAGTGGAGAAAAATCCCCCCATTGCCACCTGAACAACTCCACAGGAAAAATAGATTTAAGCAACATGTTATCATGGTGTAAGTTGGAGGGCTATGCTGGGGATGTTCCTGGGCCAAAAGTCTGGTGGAAGCCAACTACTATTGACTGCATCACTGGAACCACCCCTAGCCCATCCCCAACTGTGCTGGTGTTCTGTTTTATGCTAGTGCAGCTCTGGGGGCAGAAGCCTGTTCTGGGTTGGGAGCCACAGAGCTGTGTGGTGGTCACCCTCCATGATTTTGCCCTCTCCATTGCCGTAGGTGCCACTTACACCATCAGGGTGAGCAAATGTGCTGGAGCAGGTCCATGCCTCATCCAGGACCCACTTCATATTACTCCAGTTCTACATTCTGTCCACCAGCTGCCCATCAGTTACTGGGCTCAATTTTAAGGTATTGGCTGTTACATATAAAGCCCTTCATGGCTTTGGACCCTCATATTGGTGAGACTGTCCCTCCTCCTATGTACCACCATGACAACTTTGTTCATCTGAGCGCAAACTTCTGCAGATGCCACCCTGAAAATGGCAAAATCAAATCACCGCCTCCTCCATTTTGGCCTCCACCTTATGGAATTGCCAGCCTGATGAGGCCAGGAATGCTCCTATATTCCTGGTGTTCTGAAAATTTTGCAAAACTGAATTAGGTAAGAGAGGTTTTTATGAAAGCACTGTAAAAGATTCACAAAGTTTCTTACATATGTTATTAGGGACCCTGGTCTACTGTTTTGAACTTATTGAAGCTAGGATACTACTATGTAATTTTGGTGTCATTTAATGCGTTAAGACACTTTGCTTCAGTTCTGTTTTTAGATTTTTGATTAGTTCTACAGCTTTAATCCTATTGTACTGTTTATTCAATATCCCATCCTGTTGATTGTATCCACTCACTCTATATAATCTGCTTTGAGTCCAAGTGAGATTATAAATAAATAAACAAATAAGCAAGCAAGCAGTCCAAGGAGGGGGGCTGAAAAACAGGGCTGAATGGAAAGATTGACAGCTGAGCGCACATTTGGTTCACTAGTATGTACAAAGAATGTGGGCTTTCCACATTGCTGAGGGACTGTCTGTACTATACTACTTTTGTCTTCACCCAGTGCCATTGCCCTGCTTGCTGCACCCATTGTGTTGAGCCCTACAGTTGAAGAAGCAGAAAGAACCAAAAAAAAAGACCTTTCCTCAGCAGCCTACTACAACACACACATCCCGCCGCCGCCTTTGGCTTATGGGGGACTCTTTTCGACTGAATGCTACATGCCTTTCAAGGCTGCAGTAAGGAAGGGGACTGAGTGTTTTGCTCAATTCCCCCTCCCCTCCCTTACATGCCTCCCTTCCCTCCATCCTCTCCCTTGCATGCCACCCCTCCCTCACTCCTCTTCCCTTGCATGCCACTCCTCCCTCCCCCTTCCCTTGCATGATATCACCTTCCCTTCTCATATATCACCCCAAACAGCTAACTAACAGAAATATCAGTGGTGTGTCTTTCAAGTTCAGACATTTTCCAGGAATCATTACTGACAGCTCAGAGCTCTGGGAAGAATTAATGTAACCTCAAGGTGACTTTTTTCAGTCATTGCCTGGCAGGGATCCCACAGGTTCAGCTTTTCACTTGACAAAACAACCCAATTTGGGAGATCAAGGTTCTCATCCCAACTCAACCATGAGCTCATTACATATTTTTGTGAAGCTTCTTGAATTAACTCTTTAGTCCTTGTTCTCAGCCAAAAGAAAGTCCAAGTATGTGTAACTGTATTACCTTTACCAATTTTCCCCTCTGTCCTAGCCCCACCCTAATGGGATTTCTTTGTGAAATCCTCTGAGAAAGACCCTGTTTTTCTTACTTACATCACTTTGTGAGTTGCTATGTTCATTGGAACTATTATTACCAACAGTTTCTGTTGTCTTGCACAAGACCTCCCCCCTCAACTAGTTTGCCTACATGGATCAAAGATTACTTAGATCAAGGGTGTTTTATAAAGCAAATGAAAACCAGGTGAATAAGAAGAGAGCCACTCTGGTCTTTTAAAAAAAACCTATACATAAGAAATAGACCTCTGCACAATCTGTTACTTATCTGACAGTCGTGGGACCCTGGAACTATTGGCATGTGCCTCCAAATTTTGGAATACACTTGTAGTGGCAACTGCCCACTACAACTCCAAATGCTATTAAAGGAGATAGGAATGGGTGATATTCTCAAAATGGATGTCTTTAATAGAGCTATATTGCTGTAATGTCCTCACTAAGATGCTTACTCCTTTTTCCTAATAAATGAACAGCAGGTGTTCTGAAGCTACTCAGCTGATAATATCTGGAGACTTAAATGATGTTATATGTCTGAGACCTAAAGAATGTAATTTTGAAGTCCTCTTTCCAGCCCATGAGTGCAAGTTCAAAAATACTACAGAAGTCAATGAAAGTAATCTGTATGGTGACTGTATTAGTATGATAACAGTTTACCCTAAGTGTATTATCACAGTAGGCAACTTCTTTTTCGCGTACAGTCAATGGGTTGCAGGCAGTGGTGTGTTTGTAGAAGGTGCTGATGGTCATGCATCATTCTCACATTCCTGTCCTTCCAGCAGACCCCCTGAAAGTTTATACCTAGTGTTACAGGACCCATGTGGATTCACATAGACTGGGAGGCTGCATTGGGGAGGGGGAGAAGATTAAATCAATATTCCTGTTTCTTCTGCCAGTGAAGCCCAGGTGATAGAGGAGAAAGAAGAGGGAGATTTCATTCCCTTTCAGGGCTTGATCGATCTGTAGGTTGGTGGTCCAGAGTCACATGTGACTCTTTTGTCTTTCTACCCAAGCAGACAGCCATCCAGACAGAGAAGCCTGGCCTGGAGGCCAGTGGCCTATTGCTTGCAGAGGCTGTGGGGCCAAGAACAACCCAAGAGCTGTAGCTACTGAGCAACTGCTTGTCAGTGTTGCTGGAGGGCTGCAGCCATGACAGCCGGTGGTGGTTCTTCTTCCACGCCCATTGTGGTTCCAAGGAGAGACATGGCATCTCCTCAACATGTTCACCACCCAAGTCAGTCCTGTTGGTGATCAATTGTAGGGGTGAGCCCGCGAACCCAGCAGAACCCCAACCCCCGCTCCCCCGTGAGTCACGGGTCATGAACTGCCTGACTCGCGGTCACCAGGTGTCCCATACAAAGGGACAAAAGGGCTCTTGCCCTCAGGTGAGGATTAGACCCAGACGCGGATGCTTCCTCCTGCACGTAGCAGCCCGATGAGATCATGCATCACATGATGATCTCCCGTTCTCCCGCTCTCCCGCCCTCCCCCCCCCCCCGGCCTGCCCGACTCCCCTTTACACGCTCGTGAAACTCCTTAATAAAGCAGGTGCGAGGGCGCAGCGCACACGGCAGAGTTAAGCCAGGATCACGGGACTCCCGCCGCTTCCTGCTACTTCGGCTCTCTCCACCAGGATGAAATCTCCGCTGCCTCGCCTCTTCCTTTTGGGGCCTCGTGGGCAAGACTACAAGCTGCCGAACCCGGGAATCCTTGAACCTCCACCCTGATTACCGGCCGCCTGGGAAAGGGCTTTCTCGGCACCGATCCGTCCCGGCAGGAGATCGGTGCATCCTCGGACTCCACGCTTTCGGGTACCGCATCCGCCCGGCTGGATTGAGCAAGCATCCTCGACCCGCTGCTCTAGGACACTCTCTCGCTCTGATCGAATCTCAACCGGTAAGTATGGGAGCTATGCAAAGTTAACGGCTTATGACCAAGCACGTTAGTGAGCTGAAGGCGCTAACTAAAAAAGCCGCAGAGTCCCAGTAGAAGAGAAGGGATTCATCGCGCGAATTGGTTGAGGAGATTGATAGACAATGTCCATGGTGTTCCAGAGAGGGGACATTCAATCTTTAAGGACTGGGAAAACATCGGGTGCACTTCTGCACAGAGAGCCTTATGCGACGCCGACATGTCGCTGAGCTACTGACGTGGAGATAATGTTATAGTTGCCATCAGCCTGCAGGTCCATGGTTTCTCTGCCATGGATCTTCCCGCCTTTTGATCTTTTCAACACTACAATTTCAAGCTTTTTTTCCGGAATTTTCTTTTCTATCCACTAAACAGGACGCTTCGTCCTCCTCCCGTTTCACTCTGCTTTCCTCTCCTCATCTTCAAACTTCTCCCGCCAGACTCTCGCGTGCCCTTTGCCGCTTTTCCTTTCGCCTTCCGCCTTTCTGCTCCGCTTCCCCTCCCGCTTCCGGCCACCACACCTCCGGCCAATGCCACGGTAATCGGCGCTGAAGTTTCAAAACTCTGGCAGAGCCGTATTAACCACGATCTGGCGGAGGAAGCGAAGACGATGCCGCACTTCTCGCCGCTGTGTGTCTCCCCGCCCATTTCACCGACCACTGGGGAGTGATGGTGTCATCCAGCTTGAAGTTGTCGAAAGTATCGCCCCATAGGTTATAACGTTTTCACTGAGCTCCGCAAGGCCATATCGGGACGTCGGAATCACCTTGAGCCCCCTATGTGAGAGGCATGTTGGAGGCAGTTATGCGGAATCACATAATGGTTCTCCGAGGACTGGAAACCACTTTCCACATACCTTTCTTGAACCCCGCCAAGCAATAAAGTTGTTCTGGGAGAGCGAAGTACCGCCAACAATGCATAAGCAGGGGAGCAATCTCTGGCGGTGCCTATACTGCCGCTACAGAGCTCTATGGCCATGGCGAAGGTTGCTTCTGCCCTTTTCCAATGCGCAGATCGCTCGCTCTGCCAGAGGCCAATTCCTTAAGCTGTCGCTTCTCCGACTGCGCTTCTTCAAGGCGTTTCTTGTTTGAGAGTGCCTGCTATGCCGGACAGCCAACCCAAAGCTTCTCCAACGTCCCGGAGCAGAAGCCTTCAGGAGCTCTTATGTTGAATTCCTGAACAGGCTTCAGGAGGCTCTCTGCAGAGACAGGTGGTCGACATTAACGACGTGAGCCTGCTATGCACGTAGCCTCATGCGCTCTTTGCTGCTGAAGCGAAAACGCCTCTCGCCGGTGCGCCCAGGGCGATCACGGGCTTAGGGAAGAACCCTAAGCAGATATGCTTAAGGCTTGCCAGGATATTGGATCTTCCGCCCACCAGGCCAGCTCCTCCTGAAGTCCGCCACTTTCCACCGCCCTCTCGGGACAGCTCCTCCCAAGACAAGGTGCTTCAACTGGCGGCAAGCGGGACACTTCTGGAGTGGGACTGTAGGCTGCCTGGTGGGGGCTTACAACCCTGATGAGAGGAGGTGGGTCCTCCCCCCGGAGGCGAAGGCCCCCCCCGGGAAAACTTCCAGAGACCAGATGCCCCAGTGTCGTAGAGGGTTTTCACTGGAGAAGTGAGTGCCCATCGGGAAACTCTTACCCCGGCCTCTCTCCCAGCCCAGGACCAAGGGGAGGAGGTCAATACTGAATCGCATCCCAGGAACCGAGGCCCAGCCTTCAAACTACACCTCCTTCCCCAAGTGGCATCTCTCTCCTACCTGCACCCAACCTCTCTCTCCTCCAAGTTCCCCCCTCCCATGAGATCCTTCCTCGTTGCTTCACTCCAGTACAGCTTATCCCATTCCCCTCTCGAGGCCATCAGGTTAGTCTTGCCCAAAGCCTCCGCCGCTGAGCAGGGGTTGTTTGTCGTTCCGGGGGTCATTGACTCCACACACCAGGGAGCCATTCACATTCAGGTGTGGGCAAACATCCCGCAGGGAATTGCCCAGCGGGACCTCAGCTGTGCACAGCTGATCCTCCTGCCCCACGCTGCTGCCTGGCTGCCGAGCCAATAAAAGGCCACGAAGCCTCTAGTAGTCAGTTGAGGCGCAGGCCGGGCACCACCGCAGCAGCCGTGGAGACGCCCCATCGGGCTAGCTCCGCCGCATTCTGGAGCTCACCATAGAAGGGTGCTCTGTTCAAGGGACTTGTGGACACCGGGCGCCGTATCGTAACTGGCCATCAGAGCAGCCGAAAGTGGCCTGGATCAGTGGCCAACAGAGGCTTGCCTCGAAGACATCTGGGAGGTGGGGGGAAAGCAGACCGCGAGACGAAGCATCCGGGCCGGCCACTGGGTTCCAACAAGCAGCGCTCGGGACTTGAGCGCCAGCTCACAGTCCGCCTCCATCATCTTGGACATCCCACGCCGCTAACTTGTGTGGGGAAGGGATTTGATGAGCCAGGTCAAGACAACCTTAATCTGGGATGGGTAGGCCCACTCCCACCGCTTCCCCACCCCCATGGATCACCAAGACCGCCGTTGGAATGAAGCGATGACCGCTGCCCAGAAGAAGAACAGATAGCAGCCAATCACATTGAGATCTCCGTCTCCCAATCCCGACTGTGTTCCCCATCTCAGCCTCAAAAACTCCTGCTCAGAGGCTCCCTCCTCTCTTCTTTCTTCCCTTTCTTATTTTTCAACCAACGAAGGCGGGAGGGCCAATTGGCTGACTGGCCCTCCCTGAATTAAAATCTGGGCCCGTCCTGGTACTGCAGCACTGCCAGGACAGGCCCCAGTTTAAAAAGGGGCTGCTGCCATCATGCCCCTACTCACAAACCTGTTTGGGTTATGGCTGCCCAATGCATGGCAACTTTATCAGTACCATGTCTGAGGCCAGGCGCTTAGCTGAAACCGCCCCTTAAGGAGTGGTTTCGGTGGGTGGCATTTCCCCAAGATACTCAGGAGCGATCCCAATTTCTAGGCGCCATGTTTGCTTTAACCCTTGTGGTTACGGTAAGTACATTCACCCTAAGATGGAACTTCCCCCAGTACTTTGTCCCAAAGACCAACCCCCCCGCGTGTAGGTTTTTTCATTGTCCTGGCTTTCCTGATGCATCCCTTCTTTGAGTACGCTACCCCCAAGGTCCTCCTTTTTTTCCTGGGCGAATTAAGTATGCATACCGACAATTTCTTTACGGTCTACTCGCCTCGGTGGAGGCCTCGGACCTTCGCCTTTCTTCGACGCGATTTTGATGATCGCTTTGAAGCCAACTCCCCATAGGAGTTGCCTGGCCCTTCTGCTCTCCCATCCAACGCCCAAATAAATTAAAGAAAGGGGAATAGGTGTGGGTGGCCCCTTTGGTCGCATCTCATCCAGCTGACTACATCAACAGTACTCGCTTAAAGTTAAATCTCTTGCTCCTCCCCATGGAGAGGCACCTGGCAATCAGAGCCTCTCCCACACACTCTACAGGTCCACTACCACTACCAGCCAAGCACTAAGCTTAAGGGCCCGGCCCCCCTCATAACTCTGGGGAAGGGGGGGGTATGCTTCAACTTTCTCCCTACAGGTCCCTCAGTGGATTCCCAGTCTCGGGCCATGTCCAAGCCAACCCATGGGAATGGCACCAGAAGGAAACCAACCCAATCCCAGAGATGGAGCTGATCTCCTGGAAGACCCTGGTTCTCATGGCCTCGACGTGAACCAGCCGCCAGCGCCAGAATGTGGTCCAGGCGGGACCCGGATGACCTGTGGGGACGCCTAAAAGCAACGCACTCAGCCGAGCTTGGGAGCTGCTGCAACAGCGAGGCTGCCCCGAGACACCCAAGGATCTCTGTGCTGCCATCTTTGCGATTATCACTGCGAACTCCGCAGTCACCATCATCTGCCTGCTTTACTGCCCCCTGCCGGTAACACTCGGTCACCCCCTCTTGGAGCTCAATCAAGCCAACATCTGGGAGTGGTTTGCTGCCGCTGCCAACGTCTCATCCTTCTGCCTGGGCCAGTATTTGGGGGTGGGAAGTTTGCTAAGCTCCTGCCTGCTTCCCGTCTGCAAAGCCCGTGGGGACTTCATGGAGGAGTCTGGCCCGAGCCCCTTCATGAATGCCTCGTCTATCAGGTACTCCATGAGCGCCGACTGGGGACCCGTTGTTCAAACCCTCCCCGCTGGCGCTCTCTCTCTCATCACCCAAACTGTCGCCAACCACGAGTCCAACACTTGCGCCCGCATTGCTGATGTGGCGGGACAAGAAGCCGCCCTCGAGACCTCAGCTCAACACCTCGTAGCCTCGGCCAACTGGAACTGCACACATGTAGAGGACATTCCCCCCCATAGTATGGGGAACATCCTTCTCCCTAAAGTTTGGTTCTGGACTTGCGGGGAGAGAACCTTCTAATCCATCCCCGGGCTCAGCCTCTCCGCCGGCTGACTCTCGAGTTGCCTTAGTCCGCTCTTCCACCATCGCCCTGCCTCAGGCTCTTGCCCTGGGAGCCCAAACGCCAGTCGCCGCCTCCACTCTTCCCCTCGCCCTTCCTGCCGGAGCGACGCCGTTGTTTCTCTCCAAAGCCGAGTATGTTTCCCTTGCAACCTCCCTGGGTGGGAGTCCCAGGACTCGCGACCTCCACACCGCCAAGACTATTGGCCGGGCTGGCCTGTGCTCCCATGGGTCCATTAATTCCACCTCCACTGCTCTGGATGCCCTGGCCTCCGAAAGCAACAGGAACTTCGTCACGCTTAATTTTAGATAATCGTGGCCGCTTATTGATTACTTGCTGTTACCGTGCATCAACACCAAGGTTGTGAAAATGTACATAATATGTGTTGTTTTAATCTCTGATAACTCCCATTTGATTCATATGAAAGTGCAGAGTTGCAAGATGTTGTATCTAGTCTGAAATATGATGTGTTGCCCTTTCACTGGTGGCCAGCCCTTTGGAGTTGGCTGCCAGGGGATGGTTAAGCACTGTTGTACAATTCTTCATTGGTTTAACTCACATATGCCTCGTTGTCGGATCTTGCCTTTGTTCAATGTGTATCTGCCTTGCCTGTAACGCTTGTAAGTGAACCCTTTGACTTTCCCCTCACGCCGCAATCTCAGGTCCTCATGTTGCACAAAAAACTCAGCCAGCTTTGAGCGAAGTTCTTGGGGAGGCAAGGCATCCCCTAAATTGCCCCAACTGGATTCTCGCTTCCTTCCTAAAAAAACGTTAGAAACGGGGAGATGTAGGGGTGAGCCCGCTAACCCAGCAGAACCCAGTAGAAAGAGCTTGGAATGCCGGTGTCCGGCTTAATGCTGCCTTCTGGGCTTATATGCTCCCCCAACCCCCCCGCCCCTCCCCCCCGTGAGTGCCACGGGTCATGAACTGCCTGACTCAAGGGTCACCAGGTGTCCCATACAAAGGGACAAAAGGGCTCTTGCCCTCAGGTGAGTGATTAGGACCCAGACGCTGATGCTTCCTCCTGCACATAGCAGCCGGATGAGATCATGCATCACATGATGATCTCCCGCTCTCCCGCCCTCCCGCTCTCCCGCCTGCCCGACCCCTTTACACGCCCCCGGTGAAACCCTAATAAAAGGTGCGAGGGGTGAGCACACGGCAGAGTTGCCAGGATCACGGGATCCCGCGCTTCCTGCTACTGGCTCTCTCCACCAGATGAAATCTCTGCGTCTCGTCTCTTCCTTGGGGCCTCGTGGGCAAGACTACAATCAATGACTGCATGCTTGTGCTCTGCAAGTCGAGCAGAAGTGCCAGGGAAGAAGAAGGTGCCAAGTCAATGCCTTTGGTCAGGGTTCCTCCACTTTCCTTGGGGGCCACAGCCACCAAACCCTCCCTACAGGGCAGGTCTAACTTGAGATATAAAAGGGACTGGGGCTTGAGGATAGCACAAAAGTAGTTATCCTTTGGTATGGCGTTTGTCACTTTTTTCCCTGTCCTTTTCAAGGCATGTAAGGAAATGGGGTTGCCAATATGTAAGAAAAGCTTTATTGGCTCAGGTCAAGATCCATCTACAGCTAGGAACTCCACATTTGTGAGGTTAAAAGAAACAGCCTTCCCTTGCAGCATTTCTCTGGTAGTTGAAGATCAGAGATATACTGCCTCTGAACCTGGAGGCTCTGTTCAGCTGACATTGTTAATAGCATACCTCTCCATGAAATTGTTTAATTCCCTTTTAAATCAATATATGTTGATGATAATAAGAGTCAATCTGTAATTATTATGGCCAACAGGCCATTCGTAGATGTAACAAAACATGGTAATATTGTAATGGAATGCAAAGTTAAAGTACCAAATAATCATAAGTAGTCCTCTGAAAAGTATAGCCACATGTGGTAAATCATATTCATTAATGCTCAATTACACCTAATAGTAATGTTGGGCCTTTCCCCACTTACCGTTTGTGGCGCGCTACTCTCAGCGTGAGTGGTTTCTGCCGCGGGGTCGTGTTCCCCACTGCCACGCGGTCAGAAGGTGCCGTTTCTTCAGCGCCAGAAATGACACGCGCTGAGGGGACGTGAGAGTGTCAGAGTCGGGGCAGTTGCGTTGTCGCTGCCTGGACTTGTGGGGAGCGCTACTATTTGGGGAGAGTAGCGCGCAGCAAACGGTAAGTGGGGAAAGGCCCGCTGATAGGCTAATTTAGACAAAATAGGCTGTATTATCTTCATTATAAGACTCAAATATATTTTGCAGCTCCAGACATCTTTTTTCTTTGCTTGGGGGCAAAAATGACTCTTTTGATTGTAAAGATTGTAAACCCCTGCTAAAAGGTGAGGGGGCCTTCTCTTTCCTATGTACTTCCTGGAGGCCAAAGGGAAGCTGCTCTCCATCTGCTATCCCTCTCCCCTTTTTCCTCTTAACCTTACCCAAGAGCTCGCTGTCTCTGCCACCACTGCTCCACTTTGGCCATCCAATAGCCTGGGAGAATGGGAGAGGGTAGGGGCCAGCTGGCCCCAGCAAAGGAAAGTGTCCATCAAAGTAAGCGTTGAGGTGAATCAACATTAGATAATTCACTCCATTGGGTGAATCAAAATTATATAAAAACATGGGGGATTTTATTTGTGGAAATTGTCATTTGTTGCCTATTTTTAAAAACCAAGATATTTTATGATTCATCTCAAACCAAGAGCTATTGTACAGGATAATTTGTACATTGTAATTTCAAGGGTGTACTTTACACTATACAATACCCTTGTGGCTTAATGTGCATAGGAATGACTACTAGATTGGTCAAAAGATACATATGTGAGCATGGAAGTTGTATCAGATAGGAGGGGATGCAGCCTCGCATATGAGGGAAAGGGTAGGAAGGGATAAAAGGGAAATGGAAGCTGAAGAGGGGGTGGGGTGTGAAGGAGTTGGAAAGAGGTAAATGGTGGTGGAAGACTGAGGAGGAGGAGAAGGAGCATGTGTCAACTGGGAGAAGGAATGGGGGAGACCCTCAGGGAAAGCCAAGGGAAGGAAGGAAGGAAGGAAGGAAGGAAGGAAGGAAGGAAGGAAGGAAGGAAGGAAGGAAGGAAGGAAGGAAGGAAGGAAGGAAGGAAGGAAGGAAGGAAGGAAGGAAGGAAGGAAGGAAGGAAGGAAGGAAGGAAGGAAGGAAGGAAGGAAGGAAGGAAGGAAGGAAGGAAGGAAGGAAGGAAGGAAGGAAGGAAGGAAGGAAGGAATATGGATGAGATGGGCAAGGAAGGCTCACTGTCGCCACCCCCCCTACAGCTGTTTGCCAACTTTTGGAATAAAGACTGTATTTGGGTGAAAAAGCAGTATAAATTAAAAAAAATGGTAGGGAGATTTCTTCTGCTTCATTTTTCTGATAGTTCAGAAACTGCATCTTTCAATCCATTTCTCACCTCTCATGGTAAACATATAGTGCTTTGATAAAGCACTTTTTAAAAGGGCAACCTTGAGATGATTGTATGTATGATTGTATCACAGTTCATTCCTGAGATGTTACTGTTATGCACCAGTGGATTGGTGCAAATGGGTCATGCAATTATATTACAATTGCTCTTCTGCTTTTTTTGTTTCTCAGTATGCATGTGCACATCATTAATGGGGGGTCTACATCTAAATGAAATGAAATGAAAACTGGTAGGTTGCATATGCACAGCCTTCTGTACATGTCTGGGAAAATTCAAAAAGATAGAAGAATGGCCAATTCCTAATGCAACGGCTCCACTTCTAGACCAATTAATTCAGAACTTCAAAATCTGAGAATGAATGTGAAATTTGGAAGCTTAGAACAGACTGATGCAGAATGATGAAGACAGAATTTATTCTTGACTATATCACATTCTGAAAAATAGTATCTGCTCTCTCTAGACCATCTTCATAAGATTGTTGATTAAAATGGCTTTGAGATTCAGCTGAGATCTAAGCAGCTGGGCAGTGCATGGAATCTCAAGTATAAACAGTCTCAGCTTGGGGATGATTTACGAAAGCACTCCCAACATGGAAAACAGCATCAAAAGGCTTCTTAGTTGCACAAAAGAATTTCTCAAGCATATGGCATGTGCTTTCAGTTATTCAGCACCAGATGGAGACAAATGCATCCAGTTATCACCGAGCTGTTTCCATGAAAGTCAGATTTGAAATTGAGAGGAAAGTAACACTAAAGAAAGATGATCACGTTAATAGGTTTGCACGGCAGAAGAAACACTATTAGTCATTTCTGTTTAGATGTTCAGTCAGTGAACAGGCCTCTCTCATCTGAGTTGGAAGTTTTTGGAAGAGACGGATATCACCTAGGAAATCACATCTGAAACCACTTTCATGTTCCCTGTAAAGGCTACATGCATATGTCCCACAGATTACTGGATAGCATGCCCATCAAAGACACCTTTCTTTGACAGACAATGATGACTGACCTCCTTACAGAAAGAATAATAGATATGGTAAAATACAATAGTGTCATCAAATTAGGAAAAAAAATCAGAATGTTGCAATACTGCCTTTCTGGAAACACACACATCAAAGAACAGACAAAAATGGAAGCATCTTTCAGAGACAATAATAAGAAAGTAGTAGGTATGTTACACTTAAGCAAAGTGTACTTATATATTTGGATGCAGGGTTTCCTCTAGGTTGCCAGAAAGCCGTTTATACTTATTCAAGGTGGGCAACACTGAGGGATTACAAAATGTATTCTGACAGATGATGATATATAAGTTATAACTTCATGTATCTCACTATTAAGCTGGCAATTTAGCAGTATTTTTACAAGTTAATGGACAAAGTATTATTTAAAACAGTCCAAGAGTTTGGATTTTGCCATTAATCTGTGATAACAGAATTTCCATCAAGGGGATAGGACTTTCCCACCTCCTCTCTCCTACTGCATTCCAAAATGATTCCTAAAATGCATTTCCTTCAAGACAGGACTCCAAGAAAAAGCATGAGGGTGAAGTTAGAAGTCTGCAGCATTAACGGATTAGTGCATTGATACGATTCAAATAAGCTACTATATGCAAACTCTACTTGGTTATAATAAGGACCAGCACCTTAGCTGGCTGTTGAGAGTTTTCTAGGCTGTGCTCTGTAAAAATGAACAACAGCCTGTTGATTGCAGCCATGAAAGCTTTCAACAATACATTGACCAGCAAGTTACTTAGTAGGAATAATTTATCTGGAAAAACATTCTCAAAGGTTTTCTTAGACTACAGTCTGATACAAGGCCAATAACTTTATTCAGGCACAAAATAGTTTCAGATGAACTTCCTATAACTCTGTAGCCATTTTTAAAAGCCTAATCATATTTCTTTTGATAGGGTTAAGACAATGGAAATAAGACTCTTCATAACTGTGATGATATTGAAAACTGGGAAATCTAATGGTTAGTGCACAGTGAAGGGAAAAAATTGAGAATAATCATATTATAGTAAGTCTTTCTAGTAGTACTATAGCTAGCCTATAGTGCACAGGTCATTGTCTATCCTGACAGGAAGTAAGGAATTATAAATATAAAGGTTGCCTCACATAAAATAATAATAGAATATCAATGATGAATATTCTGTCCTGGTTAGTTTTCTGTTTGCACAAGGCTTCTTCTGAAGTAGAAGTGAGCATTGAAACTCTGCAACCTGAGGTCATATAGTCCTGACACATATTTTGAATTTATCTGGTTTTCTATCAACTTTTACAAGAAAAAACTGAAAATGTATGAATTTCTGACATATATTTAGTAGTCCTTGAGCAGATCTCTTCACTCTTCAGTATTCCAGAAGCTTCCACTGTGACCTGATGCCTCTGACCTTCTATCTCTACATTCTATCCTTATGTCATATTTTATGAATCCTAGACTACCTTCTTTATCATGGTCCAAATCTCAACAAAAACTCCATGAACCAACCCCCGCCCCCTGCAGAATCTTATATCTATATGAACCTTGCAAATGAAGGGCAATAAAACTGGCATGAATTTCTAAACAACATCCAATTTGTATTTTTATGGTCACAGAACTTAGAACTTTAATGCAGAACTCCTCCTTGAGTTCATGTGAGACCACATGAAAGCTAATTTCAGTTATACAGCATGAGCTGGTCAAACAGAAACTGAGACAGGCAGCTAAAGAAGCCCTACTGGGAGCAATGCTCAAGAAAAAGCGTATATAATGGACACTGGAGAGAGCTATTTGTCTTCAGAACTCATAGACATAATTGAAACATTTGAAATGGAACTGTTTGAAACAAATCCAGATAGAAAGCACACTGTTACTATTCAATAATGCTACAACTATCCTGGTACAGCTGTATAGGTTTAGTGCCAAGCTGTGAAACAGAAGTTAGTTGCAGACAAGTGTAATTAGCCTAAACAACCATGAATTGTCAGTAAATTTCTGAGTCTTTGGAGATGCTTATTGTCAGCATTATGTACCCTTAAAACAAAGATAATATGAGCATAAGTGCTCCAATGTCACCTACATACTCTTATCTTTTATGTGTCTGTAGTATTAATTTGTTATATTACTGCATAATTCACTGAGGGCTCTCTGAAGCAAGGATAATCTTTTCAATGTGGGTGGGTGTTTACATACAGAAAGCTTAGACTGAGAATAAATAGTGGATTAGAGACTTCAAGAGCAATTGTAAGTGCAATATTCTAGGGGGAAAATCATGCATACATTTGAAGAAATGTAGTTGGTAGCAGAGATGGTAATTCTTTTCTTCTCTTAAAAAACCCACGCTTTCATACTTGCAAACAATCCAGCTGCATTTACTCCAACATTACAATGTGCATCAGTGTAGTTTACAACTGGCCCATGAAGCAATGATGTAAAGCATTCAAGTGTTGTGCCAGGGGGCTTATACTAATACGTGAAATGTCTTTAGTATTGCTCACCTCTCAGCAGTCTCTCTCAGATATACTGTGAGATGAGTGGGAGGAAAACAAATATTTTTTTTTAAGAATGTGTGTGTAACATGACAATAGCATGAGCACCAGAATATCTGGACAAGAGCTTCATTCAAAAAATAGTCCCCCTTTTTATGGTGGAAATCTTGAGCACACTTCCTAGGGAGTAAGCCCCATTGAATTCAGTGGAATTTACTTCTTAAGAAGTATGTTCAGGATTATGCTACAATCCTCTTCTGTATGACTCTGACTATGGGACTGGAAGAGATTTTTCATGTCATTGAAATCAGCACAACCATATAGAAAACCCTTCACATAAACACCAGATTTACCAACTTCAACTGCACAAGTGGAGTGCAGCTTCAGAAACTCAGGCCCCTTCCGCACACGCAAAATAATGCGTTTTCAAACCACTTTCACAACTGTTTGCAAGTGGATTTTGCTATTCCGCACAGCTTCAAAGAGCACTGAAAGCAGTTTGAAAGTGCATTATTCTGCATATGCGGAATGAGCCATTGTCTTTTATTACATCAAGTTGGTCCAAACAACGGCTCCTTCCATATTCTGAATGGGACACAATATTGAATACAGTGAATATAGGCCTGGAATGATCTCAGGATTTGATTGAGGGTAATCTCACCATTTTCTCCTATAATTTGGTGACATTCATAAAATGACCATGTCAAATGCACAAATAACATGTATTTATAGTTTACCCCAAAATTCCTTAAAATGTCAACTTTAAAATTCTTTATATTGTGATAGGAGCTACCACTTCACTTTTATGGTTTGTTTGACATAATAAAATTTCTCCTTGGCTTTAGATTCTTGTTTGTTGCAGCCACTTTCTTAAGAGGCACCACTATGAGCTTCCCCTGTAAACAAGGAATGGTTGGTTACAGTAATGATGAAAGGTGGGGAACATCTCCCATTCGGAAGCCCCATTTGACACAGTGGCAAGGAGGAAATCTTAGATCACTGCTGTTGTCTGGAAACATCTCCAAAGGCTTGGTTGATGCAGAATACTAAAAAAAACCCCTCTCATTTAATTTCAACACTTTTATTTTTTTCTGAATAAGTTAGGATTCCTTTTAAATTGTAGTCCATCATAAATATGAAGCAGCTTTGATAAAGCAAAATTTACATAAACTGACATGTTTTCTTTAGGCAGTTTGTACCTGTACCACAAATTACTCTCACTGGTTGTTTCTAAAGAGCTGTTAAGACTTCCTGCGATGCAGATACACACTCGTCACTATTCCATGAATCTACAGTTCTTTTGTCGTGACTAGTCTCATCAAATCCTCAGGATTCATTTTGTAAAGCTGCTGTTGAATAGCTGATGCTCTCAACCCCCAAAGTTGATTAAGATGTGCACACAAAATCTGGTGACGTTATCATGTGGAAGATTTATAAAAAGAAAAAATGCCCTTCCCCACCCAATTTTTAAGCAGTCTTTATATAGAGATTTATATAGATATATAAGTATGTATACATATGTGCATGATTCTTTCTCCCCTCCCCCCAAGGCATGAGCAAATAATGAGCAAGATTTGTGCAGATTAAAGGTCTTCATCCATCAATGGGATTTCTAGAAAATAAAAGAAAGAGTTAATTGGGTTTTAATTGTGAATTCTCTGAAGGGAGGACCTGAAATTGTAGTTAACTATAACATACTATTAACTGGGCCATTGTGGCCAACAGGATAAGGCACTTAAGTGTACATGGAACTCAGGCCATCCTTTTTTCCACTGTGTAGTAACCTGGGTTATCATGGAGCAGGCGCTTCATACAAATCAGTCTGATAAAAGCACCTTATAGCTGGCAGTGCCTTCGAGTAATGCTCTGACTATCCCATATTATGCTCAATCAATGTTCACCAGTGCACTTGGGGTCCCTCATGAACTTAAAGTCTTCCACACATTCAAGGAAAATTTTGGGTCATGAAAGCACACTGAAAGCAGTAGGCATTTAGTAAATCAAATATTTAAGGATGTTAAGGTGAGAAGCCAAACAATGGCTGGATTATACAAGTCAACTTGCTGCTCTTGTTTTTGCTCTACATACACATTTCCAAGACTTAACATTGGTTAGATTGTTCCACCTTTAGGGTAGCTGATCATGTCAATCTGATCTCACTGTAAACGGGGAGCTGACAACCAGTTGGTTATGGTTTCAGTTTAACCCATTTAGTTGAAAATTTTAGAACTAGCCTGATATAGAGTGTGTATTTTATATCCCTTTTTCCATATCAAAGTGTAGCTGCAGAATCTAGTCAGGGTTAATTAAGGCAGTTAGTTTCCCTTTTCTCACATCTACTAATGACGGAGCAGATGCAATGCCAAGATTCATCTGCTCCTCTTTTTACTAATACAATACATAGGGTAGATTCTGATGGGCATAAAATATACTCAAATTCAAGGTCTGGAATGGGAAAATCAGTTATGACCACAAGATAAGTGAGGCGTTTGTATGAGTGTGCGCGCATGTGCATTTTGATAGAATAAAGGAAAACTAGGCAGATACACTTAATTTTATTGTAATTCTGTTTCTGTGTTCCTGTTTTTTAAAAAATAGGCTGAAAAAATGTGGCATACCATAGCTGCCTTCATCCTCCAGGCACAGTATGCAACCTGGATCTTCTACATATTTTAACAAATGTGTGATTCCCTGAAATGAGCCAAGGAGACTTGAAGGAAATGCTCTATTGTTTCCTTCACGACAAATGTAACACTGGTTAATTAAATATGGTTGATTGTAAGTGTTGTTGATTCACCACAAGGTGTTTTTTGCACCAAGAAGAAAGGTTGCCCCAACTGGGATGAGCCATAGCTAGACCTTGAGCAGCATTGCAGGTCTTGTGCTTCAGAAGACAAAAACCAGTATTAGAAAGGATCCTGTTCAGTAGCATGTTTGAACCTGAAGGATGTCACTATGAACAGGAGCACCAGAGACTGTGGTCCAGTGACTCTGTTAACACTTTCTGGTCAGCAAAGCCATATCCTTTGTGGAGAGGGAAGCATAGCTCTGTGTTAGAGCACATGCTTTGCATGCAAATAATCCCTGGTTCTATCCATGGTGTCCTCTGTTAAAAAGAGCAGGTAGCATCTGATGGGAGAAACTCTTCTCTACCTGAAAGGTGCCATAATTCAGGAATAGGCAATACTGGGTAGATGAACCTTGGTATAAGGCTGCTTCATGCCCTCATACCCAAGCTTCTCTTTCATATAAGGAATTCTTACACACAACCTTTGGGTGGTAACAAAAGTTAGTGTGGTAAAGATTTTTTAGAGTCAGAAGCAAGACATACAAAAAGTCAGGACACAAAAAGACCAACTGTGAGACTATGTTGCTTCTCCAATCTCATGACTTCTTCATATAGAGAAAGGATGATGCTAACGTAAGCCCATGTAATGTTCAAAAATCAAAATTACCATCTGCAATGTCAATGCTTGGGCTGGTGGATGCTACTTCTCCAGTGGTGCTGTTGATAGCATCAGTTCTCTCTGAGACAGGATGTGCTCCCACTTGACACACTGAAGATGTGTACAAACTTTGAAGGAGTTCCGAAGAGCCTGAAATGCTGTCACATGTATCAAATTCAGCTGGCAACCTGTCCAAGTCTTCTGGACCAGGGTAAGCTGGAGGGTTCTGATCATCTGTTTGTGAAACAAAGCCCTGGCCTGCAGGGAACATGCATGTAGGTGCCAAGCCATTCAAGCCACTGCTCACAGCTTCATCATAGGACGGAAGCATGACAGGAACACCATCCACCACCACAAAGTCAGGGTCACTGCTGCAATTCTCCTGGGCACCTCTACATGAAGACAGAACGGAAAGTAAATACCATCATCTGGCAACAGACTATAGTTGTTTTTAATCACCTAAAAGAGAGCTAATGCATTATTGATACTTAATTCGGAGACATGCAGCAGGAGTCTGCTCAGACTGATAGTCATGCGCAATTTATCACAGTTCCAACAAGCCAAAGAACGCTTTACAGAAGGAAAGCAAGCATCTGAGTAGTACAGATAAGAAACTCTCTGTATTCCTCTCTATGCACTCTGAACATCAACCTATGAAAAGATTTCCAGAATCCTGGGCACACAAATCAGGATGGGAAACTTTAGGGAAAGCAGTGATGGCAAGATGGGTTGTTTCCATTATACCCTGGTGTTTGTACTGCTTATTGCTGTCAGGTCACTGTGAACTGACAGCAAGCAGCGGAATTTTCAGCTTAAGTTTAAAAAGACAGTGAATCTAATCACATGGAACAAAAGAGGTTTGCATTCATTTGCAGGTCTTAAAAATATTCACATGAACCAATTACTGACACCACCAGGGGCAGCAGCAGAAGTGTTTGGATTTTCAAGGGAATACCTCCTGAATTTTTTTTTGTAAAACACACACATTTTGATTTGATTAGATTTGAAAGATCTGACAATTAAAGGCACTATCTAGCTAAAATTGAGATCTTTAAACTCATTCTTTACAACAGTAAAGTTAAGCATAGTATTAGCTATACTCTGTACAATCCACTTGCCAGGGCCTATCTTTAATTGTGCAAAGAAGCTGGCTGGGACTTGATTATGGCTTGCTTTTTTACGCTGGTTCCGGGGGGGGAAGGGCTGGAAAGAAGCCAGAGAGGCCCTGCAAACGCACTCAGATGGAAGAGGCAACTAGCAGCAGCCATGCCTGGGGTGGGCAGGAGGCATTGAGATGCTGGTGCAGCACTGCGGCATCATCAAGGCAGGTTGGCCAGGGGTCATATAAGACCCAGTCCAGCTTTGGGCCCACATCCTGGATGCTGCAAGGCTCAGTGAGCTTCCCACTCTCCTCTCCCTCACAGTTGTGGTTCTGATGCTTGCGTCTCTGTCATAGCCAACCTGGCGGGTTGCACATGGGAACTGATCCGACATGGGGGGAGCTGGGGAGCTACCCCCATTTTAACGGAATCTCTTCATGAGGTTTGGGGGAGCAAGCCATGAGTCAGGATGCCAAGGATGGCTACTGAGGCTTGCGTCCCTTAGCCGAAATGGTCTCTCAGCAGGAGACTCCCACTCAGCTGGGTTCCGCGACTGCTGGATACCTCCACCAAGAGGTATCCATCCAATGGAGCTCCGCTAAGGCTGCACAAGGTCATCAGTTTTGTTGGAGGAAAGGCTTCACTGGGTGGCAGTCTGTGGGCTGCCCAGTGCTCAGATCAGGTCCCATGCTGTGCCTTCTTTTCCATCGCTGTCAATAAACGTTTTGGGCTATGGCCAAAACATCTTACCCACAGATAAGCATGTGGTGTGATTACTGGGGCATGAGGGGAACTCTGAGCAATGGGGGTCCCGCCCTCGGGCGGCAATGGTCTTCCCTCAAACTGATATAATATCTTCCCCCCCCCCACACACACACTTGCATTTGTGGTAGAGCCCAGTAACATCTTTCTAAACCACTTTGTTCCAAAAGTGCCCAAAGGTTCAACAGGATTACTATTCAAGATAAATTATACAACATAGAGACATATGGTTGTGAAACAGGTTACATTTTTGTTCAACAGCAGTAATAGAGTGCTGGAAAAAATGGTGATAGGTTGCCAACTTTCTGCTTTAGGAGGGTTCTTGTATCCTTGAAAGTTGCATGATAGACAGAATAACAATAGAGTGTTCCTATCGTAACTCACACCAGGCATTTTTTTCATCTTATACAAATGTCAAGCTTCAACGGCACATAACACAATGTTCTTAATTTTATCCATCTTCCTCAGTTTTCTCATACATAAATATTTAGGATACTCACCACCTTCCTGCTTCAAATAAAAGTCAGTAGTATACAGCTCTATGCAAAAATGGCTCAAGTTTTGGTTAACTGAAGTTTGGTCTGGAGCATTCTGGTAATAACTAATGGAGCACAAGATAAATACTGGTGGTGTTGAGGGTCAGCCTGCTGACACCTCAGATGATGAGGAGGTGGAGAAGGTGACAATAGGCTGATCCATGATGGGTAGCAGTAAATGCCACAAACTTCTATATTGTCAAAATATTGTTTCTGTGTATTTGGACAGGTTACGAGGTTGGCTACTGAACTACAAACAGGGCAAGAAAAATTGGTCACAACTGAAAATGGAAGCCTCATGTCAAGCCCCCCCTCCCCCCGGTTCCATTGTAATGTTATTAAAATTATACCATGATTCATTTTTTTCACTCAGAAGTTTCTGGCTTCTCCTAATTGATTTCTGCCTCTAGGGAAGCCATTCAGCGTGCTGACACTGGAATGTAAGGTAAGTTATTCTATATTCTGCAAAAGGAGAGGGAACATAAACTCCTCCAATCACAAGTCAAGTTTTCAAGATCCTATTGCATTATTTGAAAATTCCAGAAAGAAAAACCAGTACTAACCTTGAAAGGAAGTGTGCTTTAAATTTGGTCTGGAACATTCTGGCAAGAATAACTAACAGAAGCACCAGAAGAACACTGGTAGCAGTAAATGCCACAATCTTCCATGTTGTCAGGAGAGTTTCTTGTGTATTTGGCCAGGTTTGCTCTGTGGCACAAAGGAATAACAGCCACATATATTATGTAGTTTATGCAATAGTTTCATATTTATATTCACTAAACACAAAAACAGTTAAATTAGATTAAAAGATTATGATTCTTACATTTTGTTAGGCCCAGACCCAATCGTTCTACATTCTCTCCAATGTTTGCTGGCATAAATAGGATGAACATGGCTACATGTTACATGTTTTCAAGGCTCTATGCAAGATCTCTTACATTAAAACAAGCACAAAGTCCATTTACACACTTGTGGTTTCCTTTGCATTGAGTGTACATTCTCCTTGCATTTGATTCTTGGTTATGAACATGTTTTCCCCTCTTCAACAGTCATCTGACCCTCAGATCAGAGAATCCTTGTGGTTTCCAAATGCTGTGCAACTTTCTCTCTCCCTTTGCAGGGAAAGCAAAGGAGATCAGCTGTGTTAAGTTTTTCTTCAGGTTTTCTCACCCCACCTTCCTTTGCCCACACAACAGCAGTTTCTAGGGGCCACCATTTCAGAATGATCAGAAAGACTTTATTTTAATGCTGAGTTTGACATGAAATTGGCATGGTCTAGTGAAGTAATGTTAGACCAAAGACAGTAGAGAAAAAAAAAGGTGGAAGGCAACTTCCCCAAATGGAGGATGCATGGAAAGAACAAAGCAGCACTGGATGGGCAAAATGGCAGATCAACTCAGTTAGGGACACTTCACAGGAGGAGAATTCCTGTGGAAACAAAAAACTGTGATAAAACCCCACTGTGAAGCAAACAACCGCTAAGTAAATGGTGGATGCATAAATGGGTAAAAACAAAATACAGTTTAACATTTGGTAAGGTATTGTACAAACACCAGACAAATATTTTTTTTAAAATCTAGAACTATACAATCATATTTGGCTTAAATGCAGTGGTGGGATTCAGAAGGTTCGCACAACTTTGGCAGAACCGGTTGTTAAAATGGTGCTTGTAAACAACCAGTTGTTAAATTATTTGAATCCCACCACTGCTTAAATGTCTAACTTTATCAGCCTTGAATATTTGGGTTTTTGTTTTTTTACCTGTTTTGACACAATATACTTGATATGAAGGAAACCATTCTCCATA
This sequence comes from Sphaerodactylus townsendi, assembly GCF_021028975.2. Lineage (NCBI taxonomy): Eukaryota > Metazoa > Chordata > Lepidosauria > Squamata > Sphaerodactylidae > Sphaerodactylus > Sphaerodactylus townsendi. The sequence goes on from NC_059425.1 coordinate 62,501,392, forward strand.
CTGGCAGGTGATATATTTGTAATCATTGGTGAGAGTATAGCCAGGATCACAATAGAACTCAACCACGGTTCCATGGTTGTAACGCTCACAAGGCCGCGGATGGCATATATAATCTCCATGAGTCACCATAGGAGGTAGTGGACAAACTTAGACAATAAAAATAAGAGAAGCAAATTAGATACAATCATATTAGCTATTTCTATCACATTTGCTCAGCCAGAAGGTTCCCAATGTGTTCCAACAACTCAACATCAAAAGATAAAAATGGAAAGTGACATTGTATATAGCACCATCCCATCCCAATACAGAAACATATGATTGCATATTAAGAACAAAAAAGACCACCAAACAATGACCTGTTGCTTCTGTACAATCATTACTATTAAGATTATCTTTTACAGCTGTTTTATTATTTATTATGTTATACTGCCTTGAAGACTGTTTCTGCTGTTTTATTTTTCAGAGTATTTTTTACTGAAATGTTACTCTTCTAACATTATTTTGATATGTGTTAAATAACCATCTTGGCAGTCAAATGGGCTGACAGCATGGCAAAACATTTTTATATTGTAGTAAAGTAATAAAACTAGCATGTCACAAAACAGATCATCATTGTACACCACAAAAACTGTTGCAGTGTGATTCTGTCTTCATCAAGGTTCATTTCTGAGAAATCACAAAGACGATGACTATGGCAATGTTTACTTCTGCTATGCCCTTTCTGTTTTTCAATAGAAACATTATGTATGCATGAAAAATTCAGTTTTGATTTCTCATACATCCAAGCCACAGAATATGAACAGAGCATCCAATTAATACTCCATTGGTTTCCTAAAGATTTACTGAAACCAAACAGTTTCCCAGTAAATATTTCTGTACCTACTGGATGTTGTGATGGACTATTATTCTGCTGAATATAAATATCTAATACTAGTGGAGGGGTGCTTTTGTGAAGCCTTGTAAAAAAGAAAGGTCAGGATTACAATGGTACTTCCTAATAGTATTGCCATGACCACCCTTAAATCTTTCTTTACTAAATGGGACAGCACAAGGGCCAAACCAACAAGACATGGGATGAGAGATCGGTGAACCAGATATTCAGATCACAGTAAAGGTGAAGAAAAAGGGTTAACAACCCCATTCCCCAGCACTACTGCCCCAATAAAATAATTCATATCGTATTTGCTTTAGAGTTCTGATCTTGTACTGTAATCCAAATCTGAATGTACCAAGCAGAGAGATCCCAAGTGCCCTTTCTTGTTGTGGAGAGTAATCCCAGAATCTGGAAAATTCAGAGCACCACACAATGCAATGCAATGCAATATGGATATAATGGTCTATACAACCTGGGTGGAGAAGATGAGATCTCACAGTATGGACTGGGAAGCAGTCTTTTCCACGAGTCAGGGTACACAGAGTACACATTAGTGAGTCTTCTTCCTTTCCACCCAGAATATACTTGCAGTTTTTCAGAGGTCACAATTAGCTGGAAGGTTCCACAGGTCCTAGTCTGGTCAGTGCTAGATGGAGGACCTTCTGGTAACTTCCTGTATGCTGCCCTGAGAACCCTGATTTTTACCAGTGTTTTAGCTACCATGGTTGTCACTGGAAAAGCTATGAATACAGCTGTTTTTAAAATTTATAAAGATGTTATATATATTTTCATACTCTGCCCACTCTTCTGAAGGGCTCAGGGTACTTACTTCAAAGTACTACATTAAAAGCTTTCCCATGGGAAAATCTGCACACCTAGGAAGAAAGTGTAGATGCCACGCATCTGCATTGTTTGTTTACACATTAAGCTGCCTTATACTGAGTCAAAACAACGTCAGTTTAGAAGCATTTTATATATGTGCTACCTGATTGCTTTTTGTTAAATATAGATGCCAGAAATTGAATCTAGGCCCATTGGCATGCAAAACAGATGCTCTACTGTAAAGCCAACGTCCGTCTCCCAATGATAAAACAACTGTGTGATAGCTCTACATGACATCTATTTATAAAATGTCCTACTTTCCCGTCTGTCAAATGATATTCTAAGAAATGTGCAATTAAATAATTTGTATGTGTGGCAAGAAGATTATCAACAATAGGACTGGGAATATCTGCTGAGTGAATATTATTTTTTTCACAAGAACATTATGATCACTCAGTTTTAATAAGGGCTCTTTACTGTGAGTTAAAGTGGCAGCTCCTGTAATGTAGTCTTACCCATGAATTCTGCTACAACTAAAATCCTGGGGACCACTGGGACTTTATTTTGCTTTATCATAGCTCTGTGAAAAAAATAATAACAGATCCAGAATATCAGCAGATGCCTCTCCATCACCAAGCAACCACAGTCAAAACTCTTTGTTTAGGGAGAAAGGTCTCCAGACAAGGTGGACAATGAGTCCTGGCACCCTCTGCTAGAAATTAAATACTCGTAGCTTTCAGAATTACACATCAGATCATCACCTATAACAGTGGTTCTCAACCTTCCTAAGGCTGTGACCCTTTAATACAGTTCCTCATGTTGTGGTGGCCCCCAACCCTAACATTTATCCATTTTACAGATGGAGAACACTGATGCAGAGAGTCTTAGGCGACCCCTGTGAAAGGGTTGTTCGGCCTCCAAAGGGGTCGCGACCCACAGGTTGAGAACCACTGAGCTATAACTATAGTTTCAAAGTTACAAGGAAGGTATTATGAGACAAAAAGATAGTCTGGAGCATCTCTTGTTCAAATGGCTGAAGAAAGTTAAAGAGTTTGCTGTACCAAGCCAAAGTAATTCTATTTAACTAGGCTTCACTGCTGATTTTCTATTAACTAGAATTTAATTTTAATAGATGAACCTGTAAAAAGATACATGTAATATTTAACAACTTGAGATGTCTGCGTACAATGGAGATATAAAGATTTGGGTTGGCTAAAAGGATCAGCCTCTTTCTCTTCTGAGAAAGGAGTAAAGCAGTTCATTGCTCCCCTCTGTAGGTTGTGGTGTTCATTTCATGCCTCTATTATACAGTGAAGACCTATCACCCAGATATAAATAATGCATGCTCCAATGCACAACAGCAGATTTGCCACAGAAATCACAATTCAGTAAATTCTCCCCATGCATCTAGTAACATGAATAATGTATCTTAAAAGTAATTTTTTTTTGCTGGAAAAAACCACAAGACATTAAATGAAGCTTCAAGAGATGCTGATTATAATATGCAGCTCTGTCTATTCCATATTCCCTAGAGACACTGGCTTTGTTTGCATTTTCTCTAGGCAAGGTTTTATAAATTATAATAATTTGAAACTAGAGCACGTAATTTACATGGAAGGAAATATTCTGCAGGTTTTCCAAGCTGGACGAGACTCAGGGGAAAGCCAAATGTTTCATTAGGAAGTCAGCAAAAGGTCTGAAATGCTTGCCTTGTTTGGCTTTTAAAAAAACCCACACTCCACTAAATGGGATGGAATCAAGGGAAGAAAATGGCCTATAAGAACTAAAATAATCTCTCTTAATGAGAAAATCTTCAAGAATAATCTTAACTGATCAGAGGGCAATATTACTTCTTGTCCCCAGCCATTCTTCTGCTTTCCTATCTAAATATCTTTGTTCTTCTTAATTCATCATAGCAAGTCAGGTAATGGATTGTCAGAAATATGTCAATACAAAACACTGATCCAACAGCAAGTAACATGAAAAGATTTCCCCTAGATAAAGAATAACTGCTTTAAGAAGCAAAATTTCAAGTCTATTGTAAAGGCCACCTGCCACTTTCCCTATTATTAGAAATTTCAATGCATTACTAATACTGGGGATCAAAACCAGTAAATTGGAACAATGGCCATTTCCCGCGACGGGCTGACGGAAGGGGTGAGATTAGAAGCGTAGAGTGACGCCCGACCCGACCCCTCTGGGACCATCCGTGTAAGAACCCTCCCGGGACGACGGCCGGCACAGCTCTTGCGCCCGTTGATCCAGGTGAGCGATTGCACCTGCCTCTTTGACGGCCCTTTTCCCAGGCGTGTCGCCTGAGGCCAGGGGACCGCCCTGCCTCTCTTTCGCGTGACCCGGCTCAGAGCTCCCACAGGGCAGAGGGGGCATGTCTCCGGAGCCTCGGCGGCCAGCGCCCGGAGGGCCACAGAGGCGAGTGTAGGTCGGCCGGAGGCATGGGGAGGGAGAAGGTGCCTTGAGTTGAGCAGCTGCCGTTCGCTTCGTTTACTTTTCCCATAAACCTCACTGGGGAAGCTGAGGTTGGAAACTACGGCTGACTTAAGTGGCAGCTGCATGCCTGTCGCGAAGCAATCTGGCTCCCTGGGGACGGCGTTTTTGCCATCCCCAGGGCGCCGTATTCCGCCCATGCGGAAAGGGCCTATGAGATGCCACAACTCAGGTGTCTAGACAATGGCTTTGTAACAATTAAAGGCAACATGCAAAAGGCAGCAGTTTGGATCCACTGAAATGGTCCTTGCTACCACTACCTGACTTTTACTGACAAAAACTGAGCTTAGAATATTATGTCTGCCTAGCAATTGCCACAGAGGGTTTCTGCTAAGCTACATGTATTTATTTTATCATTTTATGACTTTTAACCTCCAATGTATTGTTTTTTATTTTTCAGATTTTTCTGCAAATATTTGGCATTTTTCAGGTTTGCAGAAAGATCTGTCTTGCTTATTCACAGCTCCAGTTACCAGATTTATATGTCCTCAGATAACTATTAGAATGTAGATAAAAGAAAGGAAAAATAAATATTAGACAGATTTTAAACAGAATAGAAAGTGGATAAATATGTACCACAAAATTTATACTTGCCTTGCATATCATTTTAAATCTCACCAATTAGTGCAATCCTGGAGCTTAGCCAGAACATTTAATAAACCAGAACGATGAACACATTAGATAAATATATTGTGACAACAAGACATGGTGGTAGCATTTAAAATTTAAAGTGGCATTCAATACTATGATTAGCTTGCTTCTTGAGTACAGAAACTTAGCTTCTTGATATGCTGAGGCTGTGCTTATGTGTTCTGCAGAACTGGTAAATAAAACACTCAGCAACTACCACCCTGAAATCCCAGACAATTTCTTGTTATGTCTCTTGCTGTTATCAAGTGTCAATATGTAGAGGAATTTTGATTCTGCTACAGTTTTATGGAGTATGTTCAAAACATAAAAGTAAGAAAGCAGAAAATTGTTGCCTCCACTTAAAAAGGGACAGATTAGAAACCAGGCATCTTAAGTCCAAAGATCAAAACAAAATAGGGCCGCTTCATTCTTCTTGTTGAGCATTCAATGTATTTAAAAGAATCTAGAAAATTTTAATTTAATGGGGTTTTGTTTATATATACTGTATGTGGAATCTGTATTGTGCACCGCCCAGAGCCCTCCGGGGGTTGGGCGGTATAAAAATCCCATAAATAAAATAAATAAATAAAAAATATAGGCTACTAGATTATTTTTTAAATAATTGATTATTATTTCTGACTTTGATATCAATGTAATAAATAATTTTTACAATATTTTATAGGGTGTCATATACAGCTTTGCAAGCAGCAGGTAGGGCTATGGGGCAGCAAGTATATTTTTGTCCAAATTGTTATTCCATTTCTACCATTTTATTCAATAATAGATATAAGAATAGCCATTTAAAAGTAATATCTGTAGAAAGAAAGGGTAATATCTTCCTAGTGAAGCATACTATAATATTAAGATTCACCAAAGTGAAGCACACTATAGTATTAAAATGCATCAAAAAGATTGCTTTTCTTCCCTCATACTCTTCCTCCACATAGAGAATATGGAGCAGAGGCATATCTAGGCAAACTGGAGCCCGGGGACAAAACCTGAGTTTGGCACCCCCTACCTCCCCTGGTATGAGCGGCCACCCTCCTCCACTATGACCAAACAATGATTTTTGCACCAGGTCACAAAACACCTCCCACCCCCAGCAAAACATACATGACTCTCTCCCCCCACCAACTCTCTTTCCTAATTTTGTCCTCACACCAACCCTGTGAGGTAGGTTGTTAGCCTGAGAAACAGCTCCAAGCCAGTGCAAGTGGGAATTAACTTTTAAGCTTGTAACTCTCTCACAAATCACCCCCACCAAAACATTTACCAAAAAATGTCAGCATCATTTCTCACAAATCATGCCCCTTCCCCAGCAAAACATACATGGCTCTCCCCCCACCAACTCTTTCCTAATTTTCTCCTCACACCAACCCGATGAGGTAGGTTGTTAGCCTCAGAAACAGCTCCAAGCCAGTGCAAGTGGAAATTGAGCATGTAAATCTCTCACAAATCACCCCACATCAGATGATTTACCAAACAAATGTCAGCAACATCATCAGTTCTGTTGCTGCTGGGCTCCCGGCTCAGCTTCCCTTCTCTTGTGCCAGCCAGCGCCCGTCTGCTGGGGAGAAGGCTTGCGAGTAATGGCACGAGACTTAACTTAAGGGAGAATAAGGCACACTGGGTCAGAGGGAGGGGAGGCGGAGCTCCTCAGTCCTGCTCCTGGGAGTACAGTGGGATTTCTCCCCCACCCCCTGGACACTCCAGGCCACCGTCCAGAGTGGGCGGGGCTATGACAGGCACTGGCAGCAGTTGGCTGCCTCAGTGCCGGGCTTGCTAGGCCTTGCTGAATCAGTCTGTGTGAGGGCACGTTTTGGCGCCCCCCAAGTGTCCACAATGGATGTGCCCAGGGATTGGGTTAGCCCATGACCCTAGGCAAATACGTCACTGATATGGAGCTGCTTTGGGTCCTCATTGTGGAGAATAGAAGGCATACTAACAAAATAAATAAGTAAGCCATTCGCGGCCTTGGCCCTGCATATCTAAGAGACCGTCTCTCCCTATATCGCCCTTCTAGGCCCCTCCGTTCATCGGAGGCAGACCTACTGGTGATCCCTGGCCCCAAGGCGATCCGGCTGGCCTCTACAAGGGCCAGGGCTTTTACGGCTCTGGCCCCTACCTGGTGGAACAGGCTTCCAGGTGAGATCAGGGCCCTGCGGGATTTACAAAGTTTCCGCAGGGCCTGTAAAACGGACCTGTTCCGCCAGGCATTTGGCCAGCCGGGATGATAACAACTGCAACAAAAAGCAAACATCTGGCCTCCCGTGGGTTCATAAAAGGGGGAATAGAATAGCTGAAGCCATCTTTAGTCTAATATTTTATGTATTTTAATTAATTTATATATATGATGTTTTAACTTTTTATTTTGTTGGAAACCGCCCTGAGCCTTCGGGGAGGGCGGTATACAAACAAACAAACAAACAAACAAACAAACAAACAAACAAACAAAAAAATAAGAAACAGAAAGATAAAATGTTGCTGAGGAGAATGTTGTAAACCATTTTGAGTCCCCATCAGAGAGAAAAACATAATATAAATGAAGCATATGCTATATTTTAACCCAATTTTCCTCCATGGAACTTCATCCCACCTTCATCCTCCAGGGCTTCATCCCACCTCTAGATCATCTTTTCAACAATCCTCTGAATAGGCCATGAATTTTACCATGAGTGTGGTAACCTGAATATAGACTTCCTCAGTCCTTGACTGATACCCTAACCATATTAGTTCATGTGTTACATTCTTAAAAGTAGGACTACTGTGAAGAAACTGAGTCCTCTGAAATTATAAGGCAACTGCTTGATTTACCTCACCTTATATAGTCTACTGCACAGCCAGCTCAAATTTCAGACTGATTTGGCTACAGAGCTTGGGCTACAGAGCACTACTCAAGTGAAAGCTGCACTGAGAACAATTGAAGAAATACATCACCAAGAATAGATGGGATATCAATAGACCTATTCCAGGCCATTGAAACCTTTACAAGAATATGCCAACACATATGAAAATCCAAACAACAGCCTATCAATTGGAAACAGTCAATTTACTTTCCAGTACCAAAAAAAGGAAGCATTAAAGACTGCAGCAATTATTAGACCATTCAATTAATTTTTCATGTGAGTAAAGTGACACTCAAAATCTTACAACAAAGATTCTTAGCATACACGGAAGCAGAAATTGAAGATGAATTCAGAAATTGAAGATGGATTCAGAAAAGGAAGAAGAACTAGATTTACAGTAGTTATTGGAGATTTACAGTGGTTATTGGAGCATAGGGGATAATATCAGAAGAAAATCAGCTTGTGTTTCACAGATTACAACAAAGCTTTTGACTGTGTGGATCATGGAAAGTGATGGTGGTTTTAATAGACATAGGTGTCCTACAACGTCTGATTGTTTTGATGCACAACCTGTACTCTGGACGTGGGACAGAATCTGGAGTAATAGAATGGTTTCCAATTGGCAAAGATGTCAGACAAGGATATATTTTATCTCCTCATTTCTTCAATCTGTATGCAGAACATATCATAAGGAAAACTGGATTAAATTTAGATGAAGGTGGAGTGAAAATTGGTGGGAGGAACATTAACAACTTGAGATGTGCTGATGACACCACATTAGTGGCAGAAAATAGGGAACACGTGAAAGGAATACTGATGAAGGATAAAGCAAAAAGTGCCAAAGCAGGATTACAGATGAACACCGAAATTGTTCAAGATTTTCTATTCCTTGGCCCCATCGTCAACCAAAAGGGAGTGCAACCAAGAAATCAGGAGACTGAAACTGGGAAGGACAGCCATGAAAGAGCTAGAAAAGATTCTTAAGTGTAAGGTTGTATTGATGGTGACCAAAATCAAAGTAATTCATAACATAGAATTCCTCATTACTTTGTATGGGTGTGAGAGTTGGACAATGAAGAAAGATAATAAGAAAGCTGATTAATTTGAAATGTAGTGTTGGAGGAGAGTTTTACAGATATTGCGGACAGCCAAAAAGACAAAGAAGCAACTTCTAGATCCAGTCAAGGCTGAGATCTTCCTAGAAGCTAAAATGACTTAATTGAGGTTATTGAACTTTGGTGACATTATGAAAACACAAGTCATTGGAAAAGACAATAACACTAGGAAAAATTGAAGGCATCCAGAAGACCCAACATAAGATAGATTTATTCAAAAAACAAAGCTACTATCCTCAGTTTGCAAGACCTAAGCATGTGTGTTAATGATTGGATATTTTGGAGGGCATTAATTCATAAGGGTCACTGTAAGTTGAAAGTGACTTGCTGGCACTTAACACACATACCTATATGCACACAGAGCATTAGTACAGCTCTTATATAATCTATCACCCTGCATAAAGAGATTGTTGCCTTTTGATACAGACATCCAAGAAACAACAGACCGCATTTCTTTCGAACCAACAAAATGTGTCCCCAAATTATTTTTGATATAAAATTAAAACAGTTCTAAAATACCCAATGGCAAGGTTATTTTCCCAGCTATGCAACCATAAAATATAAATATCCATTTTTAAAAAATGTACTTTAAATCATAGGCTAAGCCTTTAGCCCCATCCAAAATACCCTTTAAAGATTTGGCTACTCTGTTTCTGGGGAAGGATATTCCACAGACAGGGGGACAGTAGCAGAAAAGGCCCTTCCCTCAGGTCTCAATCACCTGAACCTCAGACAAGTCTGGTTTCCTAAGTAAGGCTCCTTGTGTAGTCCTCAAATTCCAGATGAGGCAACATGAGCAGAGATGGCCTTTTAGGTACACAGGGGCTAAGCCTTTTAAGATTTAAATGCATACTGCCAAGAAGTAGATTAGAAGCCAGCGTACTGTGAGCTAAAAGCCCTCTTTTTCTACAAGGCAAGGGAAGCAGAATGCAATAGGGAAAGTAATGTAAATTCGTAATAGATGACTTTGCACTGGTTTGGAAGAATCAGCAAATCTCTTCATTTTATCACTGGCAGAAATGTACAAGAGCCCTTGGCCCTCAAAACATATGTCCCTTTTCCTTTCTCAAGGTTTATCAGCCTGCAGGGAGGCTTAAAGTCTTTGAATAAAAATGTATTTCATTTCTCTCAAATAGAGATTAATTGCTGTATTACAATACCTTGGAAAAACTACACTTCAAAATACTCTGGAAACTATAGAAAGTTATTCAGTACAGACCCTGCCTAATCTATCAATGGGAATCCTCCTTTCCAGAAAGAAGCATCCAGGAGCTAATGGACCATTTATATTCTTCATTCTGGCTTTCAAAGTTTAGCCTTCTGATCTATTCCAATCTTCCTCTACAAGATTACATGGCAAGTGTATTTATACTGCTAACAGCTAGCTGCTGCCTGTTTCCACAGTCATATTCTGTATTACTGTAGTATCACAAATGCTTTCAGATACATTTTAAGAGCTCAGGAGAAAGCAGTCAGCAATCAAATACTGACAAACAGTACATTTAAATTCCATCCTCTTATGTTTTCAATTATGAAAAATACATGAAACAAAACAAAACACAAAGAAACACATTTTTTGTTTAACGAAGTCAGTACATGACTCAGCAGAATTACAAGGAGACAATTCTAGAGCCACCTTGGTGGCCTGAACTAGAAATAAAAGACCTCATGATGAAAGATTTTGAAAAACAAAGTCACAAAAGCTGGTAGTAAGATCTTATACCAGACTAGTACTAAAGGCCATTTTAACTTAAAATAAAATGGGCTCAAGAAGGGGGGGAGGGAAGGGGGACCCCATCCCCCTTTCTCTTTTCCCTGAGAGAACAGCCCCAGCCCAGTCTCTGCCCCAGCCCCAGGTGGACTTATCCAAGACCAGTGCTTGTGGTCCTTGTCAGGGAGGTCCTGCTGTTTGTTTGGGGGGGGTGCGTGGTGGGGAAATGCACTGCTGCAACAGTCTGGTTGCTTTTGGGGGCAGGAGAGGGGTGCAATGGGGAAGCTAGTGGTGGGCTCAGCAGGACAGTGGGTGGAAACAAGCTGCTGGCCTGGCATACCGATTTGTTGTTTGGGGTGGAGGAGTGCTCCTGGATTTGAGAAAGGTGGGTGAGGACGGGAAGGATTGTTGTCCACCAATGGGCATGCAGGACTCACGAGTTTTGTGCAGCCATTGGCTGGGGGTTTGTCATAGAACATTCCATCCTTTAGCCAATTAGGTATAAGGATTTCACCACTTCCAATAAAAGGAATGTCTGAATAATGCACATCCTGTGACGAAAGTGAAGGGTTGCTATCCTTAACAATAAGCTTCCTAAGCAGGTTAGATCAATAGTTTGACCAACAGGTTAGTTAGTGAGTTTTATGATTAAGTGGGATTTGAACCAGTCTCCCCAACCAATTGAAAAATTTAACTACTATACCACTTTGGCCCTCAAGGATAGAAACCTTTGACTAAAATGGGGAAGCTGGAGTACAGAGTTTTGAAGGAGGACATTTATATAGTGGGCATCACAGAGACATGGTGGAATGAGGAGAACCAGTGGGATGCTGTTATCCCAGGTTACAGGCTCTACAGGAAGGATAGGACAGGGTGTATCGGGGGTGGTGTTGCCCTCTATGTCAAAGAGAGCATACTGTCACATAAAATAGACAATGCAAGGGGAGCTGATTCCCCTACAGAAGCACTGTGTTTATCAATACAATAGCCTAATATTAGGATTATATTATCATTCCCCTGACCAAAGCGCACAAGAGGATTCTGAGATGGAAAAAGAAATTAGACGCCAACAAAAGCAAAAACTTAGTGGTAATGGGTGATTTCAACTATCCCCACATAAACTGGAAAAATGCACGTTCAAATCATAGTAAGGAGAGAGTATTCCTGGATATGCTAAATGACTGTGACTTAGAGCAGATGGTTGTGGAACCAACCAGAGAAAAGGTGATCTTAAATCTAATTCTGTGTGGGACCCAGGACCTGGTGCAGGAAGTCAGTGTTGTTGAGCCGATAGGGAACAGCGACCACAATGCTGTCAGATTCAGTATCTCTGCATGCGAGGAAGTGACAACTACTAATGTAGTTACATTCACCTTCAGAAGGGGAAATTTCTCAAAGATGAGGGGGATAGTGTGCAGGAAGCTGAAAGGGAAAATCAAGAGAGTCAAAACTGTCCAAGATGCTTGGAGGTTATTTAAAAACACAGTAATAAAAGCTCAGCTGGAATGTGTTCCACAGGTTAGGACAGGCAGCACCCAGTCCAAAAATAAGCCATCGTGGTTAACAAAGGAGACTGAGGAAATTATCAGAAAAAATATGTCTTTTAGAAAATGGAAGTCCAGCTCAACTGATGAAGAATTGAGAAGGAACACAAATACTGGCAAAAGAGAAGCAAAAAAGGATTATGAGGAACGTATGACTGCGAACATCAAGACCAGCAACAAGCAGTTCTTTAAGTACATCAAAAGTAGGAAGCCAGCTAGGGAAGCGGTAGGTCCGTTAGTTGATGAAGGAACAAAAGGTGTGCTAAAGGATGAAAGGGAGATTGCAGAAGCTGAATTAATTCTTTGTATCTGTCTTCATCCAAGAGGAGGTAAGGAAAATTCCTACACCTGAACCAAGCTTCTTAGGGGGCGAATCCGAGGAACTAGCAAAGATAGTGGTGGACAAGGAAGAAGATCTGACAGCCACTGAAAAACTAAATGCTACCAAATCCCCTGGCCCAGATTGCATTCACACAAGAGCTCTTAAGGAGCTCAAGCATGAAATTGCTGATCTTCTCACTTTAATATGCAACTTATCCCTGAAATCGGCCTCCATCCCTGAAGACTGGAAGATGGCCAATGTCACACCAATCTTTAAGAAAGAATCTAGGGGGGACCCAGGAAATTACAGGCCAGTCAGTTTGATATCTGTTCCTGGTAAATTAGTAGAATCTATCGTTAAAGATAAAATTATAAAATGTGTAGAAAAGCAAGACCTGCTGAGGAAGAGTCAGCATGGCTTTTGCAGAGGCAAGTCCTGCCTTACAAACTTACTAGAGTTCTTTGAGGGTGTAAACAGGCATGTGGATAAGGGGGAACCAGTGCACACTGTCTACTTGGATTTCCAAAAGGCTTTTGACAAAGTTCCTCACCAGAGACTATTGAGAAAACTCAGCAATCAAGGAATAAGAATGGAAGTCCTCCTATGGATTAAAAACTGGTTGAGAAACAGGAAGCAAAGGGTGGGTGTAAATGGGAAGTTCTCACAATGGAGGGAGTGGTGTCCCTCAAGGATCTGTTTTGGGACCAGTGCTCTTTAACTTATTCATAAGTGACCTGGAAGTACGGGTGGGTAGCGTGGTGGCCAAGTTTGTGGATGATACCAAATTATGTAGGGTGGTGAGAACTGCAAAGGATTGTGGACCTTTATAAATTAGGTGAATGGGCTAAGAAATGGCAAATGCAATTCAATGTAGCAAAATGTAAAGTGATGCACATGGAACAAAAAAAATCCAAACTTCACATACATGCTACAGGGGTCAGTGTTATCAGTCACAGATCAGGAAAGGGATTTGGGCGTCTTAGTTGATAGTTCCATGGGAATGTCAACTCAATGCATGGCAGCTGTGAAAAAGATAAACTCTATGCTGAGATAATTAGGAAAAGAATTGATAATAAAACTGCAAAGATTGTCTTGCCCTTATATAAAGCAGTGGTGCGACCGCACTTGGAGTACTGTGTTCAGTTCTGGTCACCACATCTCAACAAGGATATCAAAGAGATAGAAAAAGTGCAGAGAAGGGCAAAGAGGATGATTGAGGAATTGGAGCACCTTCCATATTGAAGAAGAACTCTAAGAAGAAAATGAGTATAGAAAAGAAAGAAATTATAATTTGGAAAGAATTTCCCAGATGGATTTTGAATAACAGGAAGAGCTACCAATTCTTAATAAAGTTCCTGAGAGAAGAAAACATCATTTTCAAATGGGAAGATATAGAAAGTGTAAGATTTATTTTCAAACAGAAATTTTACAAATTAACATCTATTCAACAAGCTCAGGTATTTTTTGAAAAGGTCTAAAGAGAACTAGAACTTGAAGATAAGTAGAGAAAACCCCTGCTTTTCATGTATAATCTTCTGAATCAGATTTTTTTCTCTTTTTTGTTGGTGTTAGTTTAGTAATTCATGGTTAAAAATAATATCATGGATTGTTAACGGACTGAACTCACTGGAGAAAAGGTGAAAGGTTTTGCATTATTTGTTCAAAAATAGACATGATGTCATTTGTTTACAAGAAACTCATATAAGGAAAGAGGATATTAAATTGATACAAAATGATAGGTTTAAGTTTTATTTCAGCAGAAGATAAAAAGAAGAGAGGAGTAGTTATATATGTTAAGAATCAACTCAATTCCAAATTAATTTTTCGCGACAAGAATGGACGAATTATAGGTGTAGAAATACAAAGGGGAAATCAGAAAACATTACTGGTTGGGATTTACGGACCCAACGAAAATAAAAGTATCTTTTATGAAAAAATGACAGATGTGTTGAAAGAGTTTGAATATATCAGTATATGCATAATGGGATATATGAATAGAATAGTATCGACTTAGTTAGATAAAGTTCTACAAAACGCATCCCCCCCCAAAAGAAAAAAGATAAATGGGAAATTACCAAACACTTTTTTAAAATTATGTGATGATTTACAATTAGATGATATCTGGAGACTACATAATAGACTAGAAAAAGACTATACATACTTTTCAAATCAGTTTAAGACATATACTAGGTTGAATATGATTTGGGGAACTAAAGATCTCAGCATAAATACCAAAAAAATTAAAATTGGGGGGAAAATATTTTCAGATCATAAACCAATCATTTGGGAATAGAAACATTTAGGGAAAAAAGGTATTTGGAAAATAAACAACTATTTATTTTTTATTTGATTTATATCCCACCTTTTCCTGCAGGGCTCAGAAGAATGAGAGATGAATTAAAATATGTATTAAAAATAAATATGAATACTGAAGTACAAATAAATACAGTATGGAATGCGTGAAAGGCCTTTATAAGAGGCCTATTTATAAAAGAAAATACGATCAGAGGAGAAAAGAGGGTTTTTCCTGTCTGACTGGTAGGCTCTCTGGTCAATTTCAGCTTGTGCTTGACATTTTATGTGCTGCTGAAGGGATTCTCTCTGCCTCCACTTGCTGAAAGTTGCCCCAGGACATTTGCTCTGCAGGGTTTGATCCTGGGCGCCTTTTCAGCCCAAAGGGTACAAAGCTGTACTCAGCTGAACCTGCCAATCTGGCAATATATAATTTTTCTTTTTAAAAAATTGGAGGATTTGAAAATACACAGACATGAATATGAGAATCTTAACCTCATGGAAGATGGTCTACCACCCATTGAAAAGCATTGGGTAGATCTGCTCTTTGTGGGCCACCAGTTTTTTCTTACTGCATGGAAAAAGATGGTCTATGGAGGGCAGATCTACCCAGTGCTTTTCAATGAGCAGAAGACTGTTTTCTGAGCAACTAAGATTCTTGCATTTGTATCTGCATATCCTCAAAACAGCTTCTCTAAAAAGTTTTTTAAAAATATATATTGCCGGAATCAGCAGGATGAGCTGAGTACAACTATGTACTCTTTGGGCCGAAAAGGCGCCCAGTATTGGAGAGTAAACAATCTGGGGCAATCTCCAGCAAATTGATGCAGGGAGAATTCCTTCAGCAGCACACAAATTATCAGGCGTAAACTGAAACTGACCAGAGAGCTTAACGGTTGGGTGGGAAACATTAGACACCTCCTGAGCACCTGAACTCCGAACAGCTAGGCAGGAGTCATCTTTCAGAAAACTTGAAGGAAAAAAATCCTCCTTCTAGTGTCCTTAAAATAATTTAAGGGATTAAATAAAGCATCCTGAGGACGTCTCAGGGAAAAGCAGTGTGGAGTTGCTCCCCAAGCCACTTTTGTTTGCATCCATATGTGCTATGCAGAAATGGGTTCCATTTCACCATGGTCTCTAGGCAACTTGCCAAAATGTCTCAAGCGGCATCTGATTGGCCATCCATCAACAGAGATAGCTGTCTTCAGTACTCTAATGATTTCTGTCCTCAGTCCAGTATATGTATGTGCACTTGGATATATCCAGTCTACATATATATCCCCAAATAGTTTACTGGTATTGTCAAGACAGAAATCATCTTAAAATAATTTTACAGCTTAGTTTATTGTCCAGATGTTAGCCAGCCCCACACTGACAGCTCCATTTCAAGGACATCTTCTCAGCCTGCTAATAAGCTGACACAATTGAGCTGTGAATCTGGAATGGAAGAGTAAACTCTCTCTCACCCAGGAAAGTTCCATGGATCCATTGACTGGTTGAAGAGGTCAGTAGCCTATGGTCAGCAATTTTCTGTAAGTGATGCAAAAGAAAAGAATCCTTATTCCTTTACCTTTTCTTTGCTCCCCCTCCTTGCTGCCAAGATACTTGTATCATGCTATGAAACTCTTTGCCCTAAGAACCAACGGTGCTGTTACCATGTTTCTCCGAAAATAAGTCAGTGTCTTATTTGCTCCCAAAGATGTGCTATGTCTTATTTTCAGGCAAGGATGTAGGTAAGGGGGGGTGTTTTCTTGGGTTCAACCCCCTATTACATATTTGAAGCTCCGCCCCCCATTTGTGGTTTTTTGTATTTTAAAGTGTTTTTTATTATTGGCCTGCAGGGGGCGCAGTTTGAAGCTAGCAGCACCAAACTTTCAGGGTATCTTTAGGAGACCCTCCTGATGATACCACCCAGGTTTGGTGAACTTTGGTTCATGGGGTCCAAGGTTATGGACTCCCAAAGGGGGTGCCCTATCCCCCATTGTTTCCAATGGGAGCTAATAGGAGATGGGGGCTACACATTTGAGGGTCCATAACATTGGCCCCCAGGAACCAAATTTTTCCAAACCTGGGTGATACCATCAGGAGAGTCTCCTACTGATACCACCCAGTTTTGTGAAGTTTGGTCTAGGGGGTCCAAAGCTATGGGCTCCCAAAGGGGTGCCCCCATCCCCCGTTGTTTCCAATGGGAGCTAATAGGAGATGGGGGCTACACCTTTGAGGGTCCATAACTTTGGCTCCCCTGAACCAAACTTCACCAAACCTGGGTGGTATCATCAGGAGGGTCTCCTAAAGATACCCTAAAAGTTTGGTGCTGCTAGCTTAACAATTGCACCCCTGACAGGAGGCACCCCCCAAAAAAATTTCTCCAGATTCTCCTTTTAAATCCACCCCCTTCGGCATGGATTTAAAGGGAGAATCTGAGGTCCCCAGTTTAAACATTGAAATTGATGCTGTTTAAGGGTGGGGGATAATCCACCCTCAAACAGCATCACTTTCAATGTTGTTTTAACTGGGGACCCCAGATTCTCCCTTTAAGGTGGATTTAAAAGGAGAATCTGGGTTCCCTAGTTTAAACACCATTGAAAGTGATGCTGTTTGGGGGTGGATTCCAGCATCACAGCGGCCGCCCATGGGGGGGGGGATGTGTGCAAAACTCAGATTTTGCATTGGGCTCCATTTTCCCTAGCTACACCTCTGCCCGGAAGAGAGGGCAGAAGGGACTGCCGGCTGGGAGCCCAGCCGGGGGGGGGGGGGAGTCTGTCATCTCTGGCCTCGGAGAGCTGCTCTGCTGGGCCTCCTAGGAGCCTCTCGGCCCATCTCTGACTGGGCAGTGGGGTGTGGTGGGTAGAGTGTCATGCTGAGATTCGGGAGCCCTGAGTTTGAATCCCCAGTCTGCTGCAGAAGCTAGCTGGATGTCCTTGTCACATGTTCTCAGACTCTGCTACCTTGGAGGGCTGTTGTAAGGATGACAGTGGAGAGCTCTGGGAAGAAGAATGGAGTTCCCAAATGTGTTAGAGCGCTCCCTTCTCTTTCTTCTCTACTAAGCTTCTCCAAATGTTTATATTTCTGTTAATATATGTTTATATCCTCCAAATGTTTACATTTTTGTAATGTTTTAATGTTTACACTTTGTAACATTTTATATTATTGTATTTTTATAAGTATGTAAGCCGCCTTGAGTCCCTTGGGAAATTGGTGGGGTAGAAATGTAAAATATAAATTAAAAAAATAAGTACTGAGGCCAGGGCGGGGCTTGGGGAGACATGGCCACATCCCCCAGGGGCGGGTGGGGGCATGTCCCCGAACCCCAACCCCCCCATAAAAAATCTATACCTACGTCCTTGTTTTCAGGAGATGTCTTATTTTTCTGCTCCACAGCTGCATGCTCTGGTGTTCTGTTCGACGGGCATGCTTCCAAACAAAAACTTTGCTACGTCTTACTTTCGGGGGATGTTTTACATTTAGCACCTCAGTAAAACCTCTACTACGTCTTATTCTCAGGGGATGTCTTATTTTCGGAGAAACAGAACTCCAGTAAGATTTTATTTATTGATTATATTTATTGCCTGACCTCCCACCAACCGAGATAACTAGTCAGCTTTGTTATTTTTGTACATTGCACTGCCACTGAAATATATGTCTTTGTTTTAATATCTCTTAAATTTCTTCAATAAAACCTTTCTTTGCTTTATGATGTGTTACTCAGGGAACTGCTAGAAAAAACTCCAGGTAAACTAAGGGCCTTTCCCCACTTACCGTAAGCCCCGCGCTACTTGAGGAGAGTAGCGCGGGGTTCCTCCTCCCTCCCCACGGCAGGGACGGCCACAGCGCAGCCGCCCCGACGCTGCCACTGTCGCGCCCCCTTAGCGCCTAGCATCCCAGGCGCTCTTCCGAACGGCGCCTTTTGACGACCCCGCACAGAGCGGGGACGCCTGGGCGCGCGCCTGGGATGCCGCGCGCTGAGAGCAGCGCGCGGCATAGGGGGGATGGAAGGGAGTGGGGAAAGGCCCAAGGTTACATTACTCTACAAAGGCAGGATCAGTCTTGACAGGTACTTTTCAGATATATAGAGGAATCTTCAGCATTGGTTTTTGTTGGGCTTATACTACCACATCAGCCCTGGATTGTGCTTAGGTTCTGCACTTTGACACAAGTTCTGTTGGGAAGAAAACATGAACCCTTCCCCTGCTTCAGTTGATTTGGCTTGAATTTTCTGGTTTACAGTGTTGGGAATGCCATACTGGTTTGCAGCTCTGATAAGATGTTGGTGTCAAGAAACTTAGTCCCTTAATGCAGTTTCTTGTTCTCTTACACATTGATTCAGGCTTCAGGGCCACCATTGAAAAGTTTAAATGGAAAATAACTGTGCTGTTGCTTGAGATTCAGCAAGCTTTGACCTTTTGCAACTAAGACCCCTGGTGTGGGGTCAGGTGGATGCAGTTTCTATCTTGACTTTCCTCTAGTCTCCATGACTGAGAACCATTAAGCCACATTCCCAACTAATTAGTGAAGATGAAATCATGAGGCTCAAAACCTGTGAGAATGGAGTAGGATTAGTAGCTGTTAAGGCCCCTCCATTCCATCTCTCTCTGGCCCTTCCTTGGCTAGTAATAGGGTTACATACTTAACTGACGTTACCAGTGACAGATCTGATTGGTCAAATGAGCTCAGGCCAACTCAGACCCTTGGTCATAAAATTTAGCATGTTTAGTCTAGTTTTGCTCTTGGTGCTTTATTCATGGTTTCTTGATCCAACTTTGGACCTTTTGATTTTGCATTTGCTTTATGGGTCAGACATGTTGTCTGTCCATGCTGATTCCTGGATAAGAGTTGACTTTAACTGCAGGAGGATTTCAGCTAGAAAGGGTAGCATCTGGGGATCTGAACTAATGTTACTACTGTGTAGACAGTCCTTTTTGATTTAGCTTTGTTATTTTAATTCTCACTGTTCACTTTTCTTTTAGACATATTCCTGCACAATTTTTATAAATCATTTTACATTTTGTGGTGTTTTGTCTTTATTTGGTGTCAAACCCTGAATCAGTGATCCAAATCAGACTGTAACTGGATGGTTAAGAAGTCTTTATTGGTAAGAGGGAAAAAGCTGGTTCTGCCAGAACCTTTACACAGTCCCAGTATATCAACCCCCATTTCTCCTCCCCCTTCCCTAGACAATAATTGTGCCCTTCAATTTAATCCCAATACCAAGGCTCACCTGCCAAGTTAATAGTTCTGTGAAACTCCTGCTGCAAGGGGGTTACCTTGCAGGGGTGACTTTCTTGGCTTTAATCCCAGGAAGTTTGGAAGCACATCCCTTTGCTTCTGGCTGTTTGGGTACAGAAAAGGGGCTGATGACAGCTACTAAGACTTGCACTAGGGATTCTTGACCTTTGGCTCTGTTGAGTTTGTTTTCATTAGGAGGCTTTTGGTCAGTGGTTGCTTACTTTTCGGGTATCTGGCTATTTCTTGTCCTCAAAATAGCATGAAATCTCTCTCCCCAACCCCCGTTTAAGAAACAGTGGAGGATGGCTGCAGGGTGGGGCATCTTGTTCAGGGTTCCATAGAACTTGGTCCTAATCATTTAAAATATAGGCTCTTTAGTGGATTGACAGCACTGTCTCCACTGTGATTTTATTTATTCATTTAAAATATTTGTTAGCCACCTTTCGTCCTCACAGAGCTCAAAGTGACTTGCAATACACATAAAACACATAAATTAAGACTTAAAAATAAAACCAAAAAAAAGAACAAAAAAACCACACAAAAATTTAAAATCTCAATTTAGAACTGCTTTGATCAAATATATTTCTAAATTATGTCTCCAGCTGCCTCCTAAAGATTGAAAGTTAGGGGGCCAAAGACACCTCCTGCGGAGGTTGTTCCATAATTGTGCGGCTGTTGAATTGGGCTCAAGAGTTGATTGGTACTCAGTGTAATTGCTGTAATATTGCAGTCACCTGCTCCCAATAGATGACCCTGACCAGCAGTCTAACACAGCATTCTGCACTAGTTGCAGCTTTAAAACTCTTTTTAAGGTAGTAGTTTTTAAGTTCTTGAATAGAACACATTGCAATAGCCTGATCTAGATGTAACTAAGGAATAGATCACTGTGGCTAGATCTGACTGACCTAGTAATAGATACAGCTGATGCACCAGCTGAAGCTGGCAAAATTTGCATACAACTTGCTAGAGAAATAGCCAGTCAACCTCCCACCTCCTAAAACCGTGGTGGCGAACCTTTGGCACTCCAGATGTTATAGACAACAATCCCCATCAGGCCCTGCCAGCATGGCTAATTGGCCATGCTGGCAGGGATTGTAGTCCATTACATCTGGAGTGCCAAAGGTTTGCCACCACTGTCCTAAAAGATTCCCCATAGCGAATAATGGATCCAAATAATTTAAGGATTCTGAATAAGAATTGGTATTGAAAAATTGGAATACCAGTATTTGTGCCCTTCCTGAAATCTGGATGCGAAAAATACTGAATTTTTCAGATACACATCCTTAGTTCAGTATCTTTGATTCTACACATAAAATTTAACATTTTTCTGAAATACTGTACACTTGCATATCCTAAAACATGAGTTCAACTATTTGACTGATGTGATGTTATTAATTTATTTATAGTATTTCTATACTGCCTCTTCAGAGTCCCTGTTCAAGGCAGCTTTCAGTACAAAAAAGCCATTAAAATGCAAAATTTGCACCAGTGATATTGTTCAGACTCTGAATGTGTCACACGCAACCCTGATTTCCTTGCCCTTCAGCAGCACCCAATTATGGCTAAATCATTCCTGACAGATTATCTAATTACCTATTTTAGAAGCCTCCAGTGCTAGATATTCAAATGTACTCATGAAAATGGTCAATACTTTCTTTCCCCTTGATAGATGATTCTTCCTGATTATTAAACTTAAATTGATCCATCTTTCAATTTAAGTCTGTTGCTTCTTACCTTTGTTCCCACCAGTGACTACAGGGAATAACCATTTCCCCCATCTGCCTTTGTTTAAGAACATAATAAGGTAGTGCAAAAATAGTTTTAGGAGATTCAGGAACATTACCTGTCCACTTCAATTTTGACAGACATACTTCATAATTTTAAAGGAAAGTAAACCTCTGTGAACAAATTGTAAAGTGTAAGGCATTTTTTGAAAAAAAAAAACCACCCTACTTTATATTACATTTGTGTTATGCAACAATAGTATTCTGCAGCCACGAGAAGTCTTGTATTTTGAAAGGACCTTTGCACAAGCTTGTGTGAACTCAGATCTCACTACCTCAGATGTGACAAAGTATGCATTCAGACATTAGTTTTACCTAATACCACACTAGCACATACAAGAACATAGCTTGTTGTATGCTAGTGTACGGATTTCATTCCTCCCAGCTTCTTTCTCACCTGGTGAATCATATGTAAAAACTAATTCCAGTTACATTTAGAAACTACTTTCTGTCTCAGGGCCTGTTCCTCCACTGGGTCTGACAGTGAGGATGATAGCCTGTCATGCCGGTCTTTTGGCTCAGCAACACCTAGCCGCAGTACCTCATTGGAGGATGAGGGGATTCCCAGCTTCAGTGCCTGCCACACCGACCTCTGATGGCATCTTGCCCCCCCCCACAGATTCCTAGGGCCAGCATCTCAGCCAGCCCCCCCCCCCCCGGTGAACAGGTGGCCCAGAGCCTCACCTTCTCCAGCCCCCCCCAGCTTGTGCAGTCCTCCTGGATTCCCCTACCCCGCTAGGAGTTGCAGGCTGGCAATGGCTTGTGGCCGGGGACCCTGACAGGAGCGCCCGGCGATCAGCTAGGATTGGCTGCTTGGAAGATGTGAGAGTGCTCACTATGACTTCCGGCTCCCTAAGCAAGATGTGAGGGCTCTACTATGACTTGGTCTCCCTGAAGCTTGACAATTAGTCCCTACATGGATAAAGAGGGCTGGTTGGCTGCTTCATGCTTTTTTGTGCAGACGACAACAGCTCCAGACATTGTGCTGGCTGCCCAGCTCTGAACCTTGTGGTAAACCTGACCTTATGGACTTTGCTGAACTGGTTTTTGGGAACTGAGCTTGTGTGACCTTTGCTGCACCAGCGGAGCGTTGAGCTTCTTTGATTATTTTGTATCAGTAAAGCTGTGAGTATTCCCTACACTTTGCCTCGCGCCTCCTTTGTGGCCAGCCCATGACATTCTGTCACATTTGACATATAATTGTAGGGTGCAGGTTAACAGAAAACTGATTAACCCAAGCCCGTTCATTTGTACATCATGGGTAACTGGACTTCTTTGTCTAAATAGGATTCTTGGCACACAGTGAGAGGGTGTGAGGGGATGTGGCAAGCACGTGTCAGTTAAAATTGGCTGCAATTTGTAGTTCCTCTGGTATGACATCTTAATTTTTGGCAAGAGTGAATTTAAATAGTTTTAAATTAAATACTGTGCATTTCTTGAGTCTGATAGTACTTTGCCAGCTTACTTCCTTTCTCCTAGAGTGCTAAACAAAGCAAAACAAACCCTCTCAACTTTAACTTCAGTATTTCCTCCATCCAAGCCTGCAGTTGAAAATTCTTCTGCTTGTTGAAAGTGTTATAATGAACGAAGTGTTTAAAATATTTTTAAAATTTGTATGCAAGCTGACATTTGAACACTTAGTACCTATATATAATATCATAAAGCAAGCTAAAAAGAACAGGCATAAAAGATACAATAATGCAAATATATAAAGGAATCAACCAAGCTTTATATCTTTTGTAGTCCATAGAAGAGATAACAAATGTCAGCCAAAGTAGCTGTACATTCTCCAGAAGTGGTAAGGGGAATGCACATGTCATTCAAGCCTATCTGAGGGGGAAGATGTGCCCTTGTTGTTGGGTTGGCTTGAGTTCTGGGGGATGGGAGCTCTGGTCTGTGTGAATTTGCTGTGTGAAAGTATTATTCTGCTGCTTCCTGACTTATCTCTCCTTTGCTAGCTAGTGAAGGCCACATACTTTGGTCTGTAGTACAGCTGTGGAATTGTACGGTGGGCAGGGGGATGGGCACGCTGGTTACTTTAAAATAGCTACGTTCCTGCTGGGTCAGCAGAGATGTCTTGGCACTGTTCGGGATTTATCTTACCTGCAATAAAGAAATCATGAACGACTGTTTCAATTGTCTGGTTAAAGGAGGTTCTGACACTTGTCAAGTCACCATCAAAGTCCAATCCATTAAAATTCTGCAACACCCCATATAGTTTTCAAGGTAAGAGATGAAGAGAGGTAGTTTGCCATTGCCTGCCTGTGCATAGTAAACCCTGGACATCCTTGGTGGTCACTCATCCAAGCATCAACCAGAGCTAATTTTGCTTAGCTTTCAAGATTTGATGAGATTTGGGTTGCTCAGACTAGCCCAATCAGGACTTTATACTATCACCATTAAAAATTATTTATGTGCTTAGGAAATGACAGCAATTTACTGCCTAACTTGAACATCCCCTGTTTCCTAGGATTAGTCAGTTGGGCAAACTTGCAATTTTCTCTTTCTGCTTAGTCTGTCCCATTCCTTACATTCCTTGTTCCTTCTCACTGCATCTGCCATTCTCCTCATGAGCCACTGTTCAATCCCTTAAACCCATGAAGTGTGCATCTATGCCTGCAGGGATGTCAAACTCAGGCCTTCCAGATGTTCATGGACTACAATTTCCATCAGTCTCTCTAACATGAGCATTGGCCATACTGGCAAGGGCTGATGGGAATTGTAGTTCATAAGCATCTGGAGGACCAGAGTTCGACACCCGTAAGGCATTTTCTTGTTTTACAGTTTTCTGGGGTGGATTCATTGCTTTCTAAAATTATTTTCTGCTTACGTAGTGGAAGTCTCTCCACTAATACCCAAATACTAGTCGGGGCTGACCCTGCTTAGTTTCTGAGATCTTAGTTCAGGCTGTAACATTCAGTAACTCAGCAACTTCATGAATCTGAATTCTTTCAGGAAAACTAGAACCAGATAGAATTAACCAAAGTTTTCTGGAAAGAATTCAGATTCATGAAGCTGCTGAAACATTGAATCATGTCAGATTTCAGAACCTAAACAGGGGTTATACCTAATTAGTATTTTGATGGGAGACCTCCAAAGAATACCAGGGTTATGATTCACAGGCAGGCAATGAAAAGCCGCCTCTAAACAACTCTTGCCTTGAAAACCCAACAAGATTGCCATGAAGTCAGCTGTAACTTGGTGGCAAGAATGCCATTTATAGCTAAAGTAGGCCATTACACTAGGAAGTTTAGGAGGCAGACAGTGTAACACAATTCTGTTGAATAGGCTCCAGAGGTAATTTTTTGGAACTGCACTACTTTAGAATGTAGATGGGAAATCATGACATTAAACATTCTTCTACATAAATGTGGCTGGTACTGATTCCCAGTTCCTTAGTCTCCAACTGAACAACAAATATTGATACTATTTAAACAGTGCTTCACCCCAAAATAAGTACTGGATCAAATCAAATCATATATCTCCCAGAGTCTGCGGGCTGTGCTGCAAGGTGTCCAAAGCCGGACTTTTTCTCAGAATGATCCCCAGTGCCTTGAGGAATCCTACAGGTTTGCATTGATAAAAACTGCAGAATAGGGAAGACAGGGCTGCACTTAACTGCAACTATTGTTCATGGAGTGGTCACATGTGCAGTCACACACAGGTTCTACACAAGTGCAGACCAACCATGGAGAGATTTTCTAAACCTCCAAAGAAGCAGAGGGCATCCCCTTCTCTTCCACATCAAATGCCGGACTTCTTCAGCAAGAAAAGAAGGGATTCCTCTCCCACAGTTCCTTGAGGCTGCCACTGGAGTGAAATATCTTAGCAAAAACAGCAGGTGAAAAAGAGCTCACAGTGATGCAGGTGATGACTGCATGAATAACTGTTTTCATTGCTGTGGTCCCTATGCAGTCCCATGTGGGAGAATAGCCAGCTGACTTACCAGAACATGGAAGGCTCTAGCTGAACAAAGACTGGACCACCATTCTTCCAACTCTTGCTTCTTTTGATGCATTCACATTCACCGAGTAATGCTTCAAAATGGTACAGGAGGAGGAGGAGATTTCTGCTTCACAGATTGCAACAGTGGTCGGTTCACAAAAAGTGGCAGAAATTGTTTGAGCTCAAGCTGAATGAGCATGAAGTAGTAAGGAACAGTAAATCTGTGCTAACTAACAGCAGTAACATAAACAGGAAACAAGCCACCTCAAGATGGATTGCAATGAACATTTGTGACCACTCTTCGGACTTGCACATGAGTCAGTGTGGTATAATGGTTAAGAGCAGTGGCATCTAATCTGGAAAACCAGGCTGTATTCCCCACTCTTCCATATAAACGCAGATTCTCATCTGGTGAATCAGGTTTGTTTTCCTGCTCTTCCACATTGAGCCTGCTGAATGACCTTAGGCTAGTCACAGTTCTCTCGGAACTCTCTCTGTCCTATCTACCTCACAATATGTCTGTTGTGGGGAGAGGAAGGGAAGGAGTTTGTAATCCACTTTGAGACTCCGTACAGTTGAGAAAAGAGGGGTATAAATCCAGACTCCTCTTCGGGTCTTTCCCCACTTAAAAAATGGGAGTAGAGTCAAACCGCTGTGGGAAAAACCGGGACCTTTTGAGTGCAGGTTCATGTCCCCCACTGCAGCTTCTACCCCGCAGACGATCATCAGCCAGCAGCCACCAGGATTCCCCACATTATGCGCACGTTCAGCTCAGGGGTCATCCTGATTGGCGGCTGCTGCTGATGGGCGGGACTTTTTTTACTTTTCCCCTGTAGGATCCACTTCTGCACGAGCACTCGCAGACTGTAGCCACGTCTCCACAAATCAACATCATTCTCGGAGCCCTCTGCTCGTTCCTTCTCCTCCCCGCTCCTCTTGCTTTTTTATCACATGCCTAATTCTCTCCAAGCCCCTCTGCTGCCGCTTGGTGAGTGCAGCCCGCTCGGCAGCTTGCATCCTGCCTACACACGAGTCAGTCTGCCCCCTCCACTCGCCTGCACCGCAACCTGACTGACCCACACAGGCAGACCCACACACAGACACACCTGACTACATTGCTTTGCCCATCATCCCCTCCTTTCCTCCCCAACCACGCTCTCCCTGCCAGCTAACCACCCACCCACACGATTTTTTTAAAAAATGAATCACTTGTCTCTGGCGGGGCTAGAACCAGCAAGCTCTGATACACGCACACTTATATTGCAACACAAGGGCTGGCTTAGTGACCTAAGCCACAGAAGCCCCCAGTGGCAAAGATGGAGAAATAGAAGGCTTTAAGTAAATGATTGCTGCTTCTGGCTGCATGTCTCAATGAAATGACGTGGAGTTCTCCTTCATGGAAACAGCCCATTGCTTCCTGATTGGGGAAAAGGCTCCACGTTACTTGCAGGGGCAGGAACCTCAAACCCGGAGTCACCCCCAGAGTTCCCCACCACTCCGCGCTCCATGCGCAATTTTTAAAAAAGGTGCTCTCCATCTAGCAACAAAAATGACTTGCGCTGAGGGGGTGGGAGAGCATCAGATTTGGGGTGGCTGCGCTGTGGTCGCTCGTGCGGTGGGGAGCGCTGAGGAACCCCGGATCATTTGGCAAGATTAGCCTGCAACATACGGTGAGTGGGGAAAGCCCCTTCTTCTACAAGAATAATATTTATGTGATAACAAGCTTATTTGGTAACTGTGTATCTCAGTCAAACAGGGTAGAATCTATAGTTAAGGTAATCACTGGGAGAGAACAGTTGAAACCCTTGTAGGAGGTCTTCTTGCTGTATCTACCAATAGAGGGAATGAAGTACAGCTCTGGGAAGGTTCAACATTTGGGACTGGGAATGGCAAGAAATACCATAGGAACCAGAGCTGCAGAGCTGAACTTGCATTCACAGTTCAGGCCACGGGATCCATCAGTTGCAGTCTGTAACATAGGGTACAGCGCTTAATGGAGCATTAATGTAGAAGACATAAAATCAGTAGGCAGATCGTTAGCATTCTTTTTAATGGAGTAACTGAGGCTGAGTGCATTTACTGTGGCGCAGGATGAATTAAGCCACCAGGGAATTAGCTTTAGGATGGTGAGAAAGGAAAGAGCACCCTTCATGTGTTCTATTATGAATTCGCCAATCTTCAGGCAGAAGGTGAAACAGAAGGAGGTCATAGTCAAGGTCCAGTTATCATTTCAAATACCCAGTCCACTACAGGAAAAGCAACAGGCCCAAGGAAGCCAGGGCCAGTGGCCCACTGAAGAGCACAATACATTTCTATCTCCAGTGACCTAGCAATACAAACGAGCTGTCTGCCATAAAGCTCTGCTAAAGTGTCCTCCAGAGATATTTCTGAGGAACCATCACAGTCTGGCTTGTATAATACAGTTATTCATAATCTTCTTGGGAATAATATAGATGAGGATCTTGGTACTGGATCCAGCAGTAAGTCAAGCAGTAAGTCCAGCAATAAGTCAGGGTTGTAGGGATGCACTGCTGACCCAGCAGCACCGTAAGTAGAGCGCCGGCACACCGGCGCTCCTGCGGCCTTCTGGTCGCACCGCTCCCCCACCCCTCATCCCCCGATGAGTCACAGGTCATGAACTACCTGGAAAGCTCGGTTTCAACCACCGGGTGTCCCGGACAAAGGGACAATGGCTCCTTGCCCCCAGCAGGGTGAGGATTTAGGTCTCCAGACGCCGATGAATCTTCCTCTCATCGCGATCGTAGGTGCAGCCAAGGGTGAGATTCATGCACTCCACATGATGATCTCTCAGTCCCCCGCTTTCTCCCGGCTCTCGAATTCCTCCCGTTCCGCCCTTCTACACGCCCCCGCTAGAATCATAATAAAAGGTGCCAGGAACCAGCATACGGGAGAGTCGCTTGGAACACGGAAACCCGCGCTCCCGTTGCTGGCGCTCTCCACCAGATGAAATCACCGCGTCTCGTCTCGTTCTTACGCTGACCTCGCAGCACGACTACAAGCGTCCCACCCAACAGAAGCATATGGAGGATGCCCAGCAGTTGGATTGCATGCAGAATCAGTCAGATATGAACAATGAGGGGCAAATGGATTTCTGGCTTGATAACATGCATAATAGTCATTGTTGAACCATAAAGGTACAGCCAGTTAGAACATCAGTAAAGATTCTGATACAGAGACCTCAGCTCATATTCAAACAGATCTGAGTGCCATGACATTGATGGATTAGAAGAGTAGGCAGCAGAGGATGAAGTTGGAACCAATGCCATTGGCTTGAGTTTGTTCACCTTCTTACATGGAGCACATAGGCACAGGGGAGTATACTGATGGTGAGGGTGCCCATGGAGGATCAGAATATGTCAAGCTCAGTCTGATCCAAGAAACCTTTGAAACTGCTTGATTAAACTTGAAGTCTGTATTGTCATGATACTTGTGTTTGTAGCATGCTTCACTAGAAAGCTTCTCAAAAGTGCTGTTACTTGAAGCAGTGTGAACTGAAGCTGAAGTCTTAGGTGGCTCTGAGGACGGACCTGAAGACCCCAGAACCAGTCTCAGGATGATCAGAACTGATGAAGAGTTTACTTCTTGTCTTTCAGGAGTCTGGAGAGGTGCTGAACAATTTTCACAAATGCAAAGAGAAAGGATTTTCTCCCTCAATGCTGCTATTAATTCAGGAAGTCCAATCATGCCTCATCTTTAGTGTGAACTGCTTACAGATAGAGCATCTGGAGAAATAGTGCTTCTCACCAAGCTTGAGCAGGCAAACTGTGTGGTCATCAAAGTGGGGAAATTTTTGCTGCACAGGACATTTTTTAAAAATAGCTTTGGGTGCCACTTCACAGGCCATTTGCTCTCTCATTTTTAAAATTTTGTAAATCCTCTGAAAAATACCAGGCAAAAGTACAACTTTTTCCTCAGAGAAGGAACTTCAATGGAACACCCCTTCTCTTAGCAGCAGCAGAGAGATAGAGATGAGGGAGAGGTAACTGTTCCTCCACTTTTTTATGCTGAAAAGGTAAAAATTTGGCATGGAGACAGAAGCACCCTTTTTCTTGGAGATTCTTAGGAATCCTCCTCTGCAATGGCTGGTTCTCGCATCGAGAAACCCACGCATTACAACCGTGCAACATGTAATCTCAGCAATGAATAAACTTCTCACTCACTTAGATATTTACCTTGGAATGGCTATTAATAATTCCCATAAAATATCAGCACAATTCATTGAATGTTCTTTATTCTGAGAAACATGATAGTGGTGTGCTTGTTCCCTTTTTCCACTCTCTTCCTTGAACTGTGCTCATACCTAACAGTTCTACTGTAGTTCAATTATTATCCACCACAATCTCTTCTTCATTTTGAACCTATCATAAAACTTCCCATTTCACCACCCAATATATTTTGATCTTTACAAGGTTATTTGAAAAGGCTGCCTCACAATTTGCACTCCATGGTTTGCGAACTATGGATTGCAGGGGGTATGGTTCATTTCTGCACCCAGCCAAGATGACAGACACTAATTTTCCCTTACCTGCGGTAAGCTAAATTTGAACAAAAATAAGTGTCTGGTCAGCTCTGACATGCCTCAAGAAAAAAAAATCATACCTGAATAAGCAAGAGGAACTTCTGCTTCTAGCCTGAGCATTTCAGTATCAAGGTAATACAGTTTTCATAATATTTGCAAGCACTACAGTAAGCAACTAACAATAATTAAGTTAAATACTATCATAGTGCTATAGCATTTAACAATGAACAAGACAACAAATGCTGCTTATACATTTTGAGAAAAAAATTAAGATTGGAAAACCATTAGCCCCAGTAAAATATACTGAATGTTAACTGATAATGAATTAAAAAGAAGATGCTTTACCTTCCACATCAAGGCACCTAGGTGGGATATCTGACCAGATAAGGTTATACATGCACTCAAGGAACTCTGTCCCCTCTAGTTTATATCCAGGAAAGCACTGATAATATATCATTGTTCCTACTGGAAAGGAGGACTCGAACTCAGATATGTTAATGTAACTATGAGGAAGAGTCAACGGCCTCAGGCAACCTGCAAATTAAGAAGAAGGAGGTTTCTTGTATTATGAGGTGTTGCTTATATTTAAAGCATCCTAATTACAACTATCAAGCTAAGAATATACATCCCCTTCTCTCTCCCACAGTGAACACCACTCCTACTTGCCTGACTCACACTCATATTCACTCCCCATTGTACCAGATCATTTGCCACTGTGGCAAATGAATTCTTCTAAATTTAGCAGAAGACTAATAAAAATTAGTTGTTCCTTTCTCACATACCTGATGCTCTTCTTAAAGTATAATTCTTTGTAATCAGACTCACGTAGACTAGAAGTTAGTCTGATTTCTCCCCCTTCAAATGTGTTGTTCCAAATCACACATATTGTAAGTGTCAATCCCCTGCGGGGATAGGACGGGATTGAAGTCAAACAAAACAAATGAAATAAAGCAAAATATAAAAGGAAAATAAGGCCAATTTAATAAGTTAAGGTTTCCAGAACTGTGGAAAATGCTGAACAGCAAGACTCTTATTTGGGAATAATAATTCCCCAAGAGGTTTTCTGGCATAAGACTAATTGAAATGAAAGAAACTCTGCAAAATAACTTCTGTACAGTAGCCTCTCAGGGTGTCTTTCAGCCTCTGCATTGACCATAAGTTGGCTGTGACTTGACAGCAGAGGACGCATCCCCAATTTAAACTTTTTGGGAGCATACAAACCAAATAAAAATGACACCAGTCACCATGGTCCTGTCTGGTAGGAGAGCAAGTGTGTCCCCCTTAGCTTTGTGTGATCTCTTACTTGTAATTTGTCCTTGTTTACCTCCTGCTTGATGACTTCCTGAAAACCTCAGCTATGACAGAACATTGTGCCTTTCCTCCTGATATGGGTGAGATATCAGAAATTTATTATATCCAAGCTTGAACATCTAAACCACTTTGGTTGTTTTATGGCAGGGGTAGGGAACCTGCGGCTCGAGAGCCGCATGCGGCTCTTCTGCCCTTGCACTGCGGCTCCACGAGCTTGAGACGCTGGTCTCTATCCTTTGCCCGCACTGCAGGGCAGCAGGGTGGCTGCGCACCAACTGCTCTAACGTTTGCTGGGAGCGCCGTGGGTTTCCTCTCTCGCCTGCCCCATTGGAGCCAAGTGGTAAGTGCTTTCCAGCTGGACGGCGAGGCCTCTGAGCCTGTTAGTCTCATTCTATCATGCCCTGCAGTGTGAGCAGAGACAGACTACATCCCACATGCGCTTCTCAGAATGAGAGCCGAGTGTAGTAGGTAAAAAAAGCCCACTGAGGATATTATACGAGTGTTATCTTTATTTTAAATGTCAAAAATTATTTGCGGCTCCAAGTGTTTTCTTTTCCCGTGGAAAACGGGTCCAAATGGCTCTTTGAGTGTTAAAGGTTCCCTACCCCTGTTTTATGGGCACAATAAAAGCTGCAAGTTTGAGGTGCTTGAGCCCAAATGGATGAATGAACCACTTCCATCCCAATGCAATCTGATCTTGGTAATATTCTTGACAGCTGCTTTACAAAAATGAATGTTGCTTCTACTGGAAACATGCTAAAGTGATCTAAGAATAGTTTTTTAAAAATTGTGATACATAATCCAGGTTAGTATTTGGTCTCTGGAGATAGTTGACTTGTGTTTACTACATTTTAAAGCTACCTTACTTTCACTGAACTCAGAAAATTTCCCACTAGCGATTAATCCTGGGATAGTCACTTGAAATATCCAGGTTTCCTCGCGAACTCCCCACTGCTGAACCGTGGAACACAGATCAGTCCCGTTTCTGGTGCTCCCCCCCTTCTCACGGGATTTTCCTGGACCTGCTTGTATATGCACCTTTTTGAAAAAACACTCCAATGAGAGATAATAGGAGATGGTGGCTAGCCATTTGAGGGTCCATAACTTTGGCCCCCATGAACCAAACTTCACCAAACCTGGGAGGTATCATCAGCAGAACCCCCTACAGATACCACCCAGGTTTTGTGACATTTGGTTCAGGGGGTCCAAAGCTATGGACTCCCAAAGGGGGTCCCCCATTGTTTCCAATGGGAGCTAATAGGATATGGGAGCTTCACATTTGAGGGTCCATAAATTTGGCCCCCATGAACCAAACTTCACCAAACCTGGGTGGTATCATCAGGAGGGTCTCCTAAAGATACTCTGAAATTTTGGTGCTGCTAGCTTAACAATTGCACCCCTGACAGCAGGCACCGCCCCCCCCCCCCAGGGGCAGGCCTAGACGTCTTCACTAGAAACATGCTGCAGTGAGGATGTTGGAACCTGGACAAAAAGGTGCCGATTCTTTTGAAACTTGGTTGTATCTAGATTACATTTTCAGTGGGAATTCGGCTAGAGTCACTAAGCAATGCAAAGTAGTTCAGCTGTTTGGAAAATCTGTTTTCCACATTTATCTTAAGGGGAAATTGTTGAAATATTCTACTTCCTGCCATAGTTTGCTTCTGAATGTATGTTGGAGGCTCTGTCTTCTCTTTGAAATGCCCCCAAATTTATTTTCTGAAAGTAGCTTCAGATGGAATATGATGGAACTAGACATTTTGAGGGAAACTTAAGGTTTCCCACCTCAAACTTATTTTACTGTCTTTAACTAAAAGTCTCTCAAAGCAAATTACAAAAAAAGTTTTTTAAAAGGCTACCAGTTAAATGGTAAACAGAGCTAAACCCTCCTGGCTCCGTTGGAAGATGGACAAATTCTGGAGAAACCTGCACTCTATTCAGGAGCCTCTGATAGAATAGCCTGATTTCCTGGCTCCTCTGTATTGACCCATTCCGCACAAATAGAACATCTTCAGGATGTTAAAAAAAGCATTTTGGAGTGGAATTCCACAGTTTTCCCCTTGCAATTGTGGAAGACTTTTATTTTTGCTCAAAACAGACTTTTCCGAAAATGCTAAACTAGCGACTTTTTAAACTGAAGTAGCTTTGAAAACATTTCCTGTTTGTTGTGCAAAGAGAAGGAAAAGTTTTATTTTTCCTACCTGACTTGTTACAGTTTTCACTTTCAGCTTGTGCCTACCAGGCTTCTCTGTGCCTCCTGTCATTTGCAGAAGCTTCCCATGGATGTCTGCTCTGCTTGCAGCTCATCTGCCCATCATTTCCATGTATAAAGTACATGAATAAAGTTGTTTTGACTGCCAATTCCATACATGGGTACTTTTTTTTTCAATGAGCTGTTTTCAAAGCTACAAAGACTCAATATGAGAATTGCGATTCTTACATCAAGTCTTTGTAGCTTTGAAGACACCTGTTAGTATTTGGCAAGTGCCAGCCACACAATTCAGTCATGAAAGAGTTAATTCTGTGCATGCTAATTAGTTAGTGAGGTCAGATGTGAGTGACAAGCCAATTGATCAGGCACTGGCCAGAGAAGTCCATGCCAGGGCGCACATAGGACAAGGGATATGGGTAACCCTGTCTCCTTTGTCTAGTTTCAGTTCTAATAGTTAGAACCATGTGATAGCTAGAAGTAGCTAGCTAGTGTGGCTAGCCAGTTAGTAAGCAATTTGTTATTTTACTTCCAAGTTACCCTTCCCTTATAGTCCAGAATATCTTTTGTCAGAAACAGCAACTGTCTCTGCTCCTTATTTACGCTAACTCTACAAATTTACCAAGTTTTCCGGTAAAATTTACTATAACACCTACTTAAAAATTCCCAAAAAGGAAAAATTATATGTGCGTGAAATTGGCAGTCAAAACTAGCTTTATGCATGTGCTTTACACATGGAAATTGTGGGTGGATGAACTGGAAGCTAAGCAAACATATGTGGGAACCTTCTGCAAACGGTGGGCGGCATGGAGAAGCCTGAAGAAGCAGAAAATGGTGGATACGAGATGCTCAGAAACCAAAAGTGAGATCTAAGGGGGGAGGGGCACTGACAAAAGAACCATTTCCCCCAGAACACTTTTCCCCCCCACATTATGCCAGCAAAAAAAGCCAAAACAGTTCTTTTTTGTGTTGTGCAGAATGGGCCACTATGACTCTGGGGAATCATCTTGAGTCATTCATTTGTGAAGTCAATGCAGAGGCAGGAAACAGGAATTAAATATTTAACTCTTTTCCAGCATACTGGTTCTTTCCTAAAAGTGTATCTCAGGCAGGTTCATCTCTCCCCTTCCTCCCGCCCTTACACACACACTCATTTGAAAGTAGAACTTGAGAACATCTTGTACTGGGAAAGTTCTGAAGGAAGCGCGGGAAGGAAGTGTGGGGAAGAGTTCCCTCTGTCTGCCAGTTCTCCCTTACAAGTGCCCTATGTTCCTACATTTCTGCTATATTAGTAAATGTAGGATAGGGCAAAATATCATTTATAAAACAGTAAACAAAATTTACTTAAGTAAAAACAAATGGGGCATTAAAAAAAGCACAACCCTGTCCTAACTTCACATGTATGCAGATAGGGTTGAACTATCTGATTATCTTGGACAGATATGTAATCAGAGTGATTACAAATTCAAATGAGCAATAATCAAGCAGAAGGCAAAATTAATGTTATGGGTTATTAAGAAAGGGACAGAAAATGTTGATGTGCTTCCAAGGCAGCAAAAGGTTGAGGCACAGACCATGTACAGAACTGCATAGCTGATAGCCCAAGGCCTCCCTTCTGCTAAAGAAATGCTAGGAAAGAGAGATAAGTCACTACAATTTTCCTGGCCCCAGCACTCTTCATAAATAGGTGTGCTGACTTAGCTGGTGAGGAAAACCTAACATAGAAACTAACAACCCCTGTAGGGAAGCTCCTATATAAAGCTGCAGTCAGTGTTGAATCAGCTTGTGTACTACCCTACTGATGAGCCTTTGGCTACTAGGGCTCCTTGTTGACTCAGCCACAATGCTTCCGTCTCCTCGGGGACCTTCCTTGGGTCTCAGATATTCTCAACCTGGGTTCTCAACCCCAATGAGCTGCTGGCTTCTGCCTTCTCCCCCGCCACCCCACCTCTGAGCCTGCCCCTTTGGCTGGGCCCTTCCTGAGTCTCTGCCTTTAAAGCTCTGCTTGCCCTTCCTCTGTTCTTTGGTTCCTGGAAAGGAAAAGAATTCTGGGCCAGCTTCCTGCCAGGCAGGGCTCTGAGACAAGCCCTTCCTTTGCTGGCCTTGGCCTGGGATAGCTGCTGCTGGCTCTCCCCCCTCCTTGGGCTACTGTGGCTTACCAAGTTCTGCAGGTAAGTGGCTTGGGGCAGAGTTGCTGAGGTAGTTGAGGAAATCTGGAGGACTGGACCCCAGATGAAGCCTACCAGTTACCCTCTTTGCTTAAACTCTCAGACTCTTGCTACTTGATGACCTTGGGTTAGGATTCTGGACTGTACTACTGAATCCTCCACTTTGACTTTGTGCTGGAATGCTAAAGCCCTGTTGTGGCCTGGGAGCTGCCTCCAATCTGGTAAGCAGGACACAAGGGCAGGGAAACACTGAACATGAAGATGTCACATATGCATTTATTTTATTAGATGCTACCTGGCAGTACATGGGGTCAGTCTAGTTAGGAAAAAATCCAAGTATTTGTCTCCTCAAAAATCCTTTTGATATGAAGAGGTTTTTACCATACATCAGAGTGGGTAGAGGGAGAAGGAAGCCTCCTTTGGAAGAGAATTCCTAAGTGTGGGAGCCAGCACTGAAAATACGAGGGCATGTGTTAAACTGCACCCCACAAATGAGTTCAGAATTTACTAACTTGTATTCTGTTAAATGAGTAAAGAACAGAATAATCCTAATTTCTTAACACAATGGGTTCTGAAAGACAAGACAAAATAAAAAGAAGTGAAACTGTAATGGCTGTTCCCAAAAGGAAGTGTTATATAGACTAAATGGCCCGTTTCAACTGAATACCCATCTTTATAGGAAGGGGTCCTTCTGCTTAGGTGTTTTTGCACTCGACACTCGTCTCTCCAGTTGTAAACCAAGAAAATAAATGTATTACACTATTACAAGGTGCAAGGAACTATTAAATAGGATGTTCTGGTGTACTAAACCTCGGCAAATGGGCAGGTTATCCCACGTTCCATCATCTTGACATACTGAAACCATGTTGTCTAAGTCAGGGTAACGGATCTGGAATCCTTCATGACAGCTGATTATTAACTTATCTCCAGTCCTGTATGTCTTGTTATGAACCTCTGCATCTTCAACATGTGGAGCAAGGCAATCTGTGACTTCATAAAGAAATTACATATTAACAACTCGGCCAACTAAATTAGTGGCAAAGCTCTTTAAAAAACTACAATACTAGTTACTGTTACAAAATGCGGTCCAAGATTATTTCTTTTATATTCTACTATCAATTAATTTGATCATTATATTGCCACAGTTCTTGGCCTCATCAGCATTCAGACACTTATATGATGTTAGATTCTGATACATTATGGTAAAAATTACAAGTCTTTAGGAAGAGAATGTACATGTTAGACTTCTTAGCAACAAATCTATCCTTCCCACATCGTATTTGGTGCAAATTTAAAGTTATATTTATAGTACAAGGAAGAGTGCAACCTGTTCCACTAGCAATAGGGCTATAAAGGAAAACTGAAGACACAGTATAAACGAAGCTCTGAAGCTGAGCACAATGACTCTATCATTTTTAACTCATTGCAGCTTCGCAGAGTTTACACAGTCAAGATCCACCCTTCAAGTTTCAGATCAAGTGTGAGTTAAACCCCTTCTTATTCTCAGTACAGCACTATAACCATTATACCACACTGGTTTAACAGCGCAACTTTGCTAGCATGGACCAGAATCCTATACAGTGGCCCATTACACTTGACACAAATAAAACGTCTTGCAGATGTTTTAAAAAGAACCGTTTTGGCTTTTTAAAATCTGCATAGTTTGAGAAATGTGTTTCAGGGAAAACAATTGTTTTGTCCACCTCCTCCCCCCCCCCCCCCAGCTCTCACTTTTGGTTTCGGAACAGTTCATGCCCATCATTTTCTGCTGCATCATTTTCTGCTGCTCCACCGTTTGCAGATTGTTCCCACAGATGTTTCTGCTGTTTGCAGCTTGACCTGCAGCACCATTTCCTATTGTATAGAAGTACGCGAATAATGGTTAGTTTGATTGCCAATTCCCACGCACCTTACATAGACTTTTTCTTAGGGCTGGGGGTTCTAATTGAAATATTTTCAAAGCTGGCGACAGGACTCAATAGGAGAATTGACTGCAATTCTCATATTGTGTCTTTGTATCTTCAAAGATATCTCATTGAAAATAACAGCAAAAAAGGAAAAACCACTCTTGTATGGAATAAGCAGTCAAAACTAACTTTATTCATGTACTTTGCACACTGGCATGGCAGGTGGATGTGCTGCAAGCAGGGCAAGCATCTATGGAAGCTTTTGCAAATGGTGAGCAGCATGGAGAAGCCTGAAGTGGCAGAAAATGGCAGGGATTGAGCAGCTCAAAAACCAAAAGTTAAAGCTGTAACAAGTTGGGTGGGAAAAATAAAACATTTCCTGCTCTCCACACAACAAGCAGGAAATGTTTTCAAAGCAACTTCAGGAAAAAAGTTGCTAATTCAACATTTTTTTTAAAAAAAACATCTGGAGTAAAAATAAAACATCTTAAAATGTTTTTTGGGGAAAACTGCAGAATTCCACCTCAAAATGCTTTTTAAAAATGTCCTGAAGACATTTGTGTTGTGCGGAATGGGCCAGTGTATGTTCACATAATCATGAAACCATCTACTTTAACCAAATCGCTTAAAATAAAAATTCTCACATTCTTTTTAACTTTTTAAACTTCAGAACACTGTTTGGTAATAAGTTGAAAGAGCTGTATGAAGGAAAAATCAGTATGTTGTGCATGGAGGAAGTAAACATATAGATGCAAACAGTTTTTCTTTTTTTGAAAAGATCTCATAATTAATTGTCAAATTACCTTTTGTATAAGGAGGAGTTCAACAAAGCAGATTAATTCTCAGATGGATCTAGAAAACATCTTCAAGTATAAGGCAGGGAGGAAAAGATGCATCTGAATAACAAAGCTTCTTATTCTTCAGGATTCTGGCCTATGATATTAGGGAAATTTGTTTTTTCTAAATTAATCCCAATTCCTCTTGCTTCCTCCCCATTATAGCAGAATTGTGAAGGCTGATTTTAAGTTACCTATGATCATAGTGATTGCCTAAACACTGTTAGTGTGGCCATTTAGCCTGCATTTTGTTGGCCTCTGTTTTTATTACAATCTCTGACCAGCCCACCTAAAAGGGCTGATCAGCCATTGTCTGGGAGTTGATCTGGAGGATATGGGCAGAGGGAAGTTGAATGGAAAGGGAAGGAAGTGGTAGGTGATCAAAATGGTCGATCAGATTGATGTGGCTGGAACAATTCACAGCAGATTTTCCTTTTAAATGGAAAACTGCGGGAAATTCCCACTGCTAAGCACACAGCCATGGCACAAGCAGTAAATGCATAAATGGCCATAGTTGGCTCTGCCACAGTCTCATTTTACTTCTTGCCTAACAAAAAGACTTCAGCAACTCCTGACTATTATTCTTACAGCGATCATCTTACTTACTTCCAATGCTCTCACTGTCCGGGCGCGGGCAAAGCGATAGTAGCCACCCCCGCGCCCGGACTGAAGCCGACGATCCTGAGGCCGGCTGGGCAGGGGGGTTCCTCGGGACCGGCGTGGAAACGCGTTGAAGTTTTGACGCGAGGATGCTTCAAAGAAACGAAGCTCCGTAGCTCCGGCCACGCCCGGAGTGCAGCTGAGCCCAATCGGCTCGGCAGGGACATGCTGCAGCTGGGCAGGGGGGGGGGTGTGAGTCTGGGAAGGGGATTTAAGGGAGAGCAAAGGGAAGCTCAGGAGCTGTCGCTGCAGCAGGGTGACGTGAGAGGGGTGTGGAGTGGTGGAAGGGCCAGACAGCTCGTGAGGAGGGTGCGTTGGGAGGGTGTGCCAGGACCACCTCCCATCAGGCAGTAGTTGCTTGTCCAGTGAGGCAACTGGGTGTGGCACATCATCTGTCTAGCCAACTCCGGCCGTTAGTGAGGCAACTGCGGCAAGGGGCTTGCCAGACTGCCTGACTTGAGGGGGGGGGGGGGGGTAGGGAAGAGACAGCTGGAGAAGCCAGAGGGGGCAGCCTTCAACACCAGGCGCCCTGCGGGCTAAATTGTTTCTTGGCCCCTCGGGCCAATTGGAAAAGAACATCTCTGGGGAGGACAACCCCCAGGACAGGGAGGGATGGAAGGTTCCATCGCCCAAGGGCCCTGCGCAGGGAGGGGAAGCGCCACACTCACTTCCTGCTCTCCTTATGTGGGAATCCTTCTGTCACAAAAGCTTACCCTAGTCACACCTCCTCCCTGCTTCAAACCTTCCCTATTCACTAACTGGAATGTTTACATGTGACTTCCTCTGCCTACCATTAAGCTCAGGAAAATGTAAGTCTTTGCTCCTAAATGTAACAGCTGCCTTCATTATTCCAGCATATGTGTGCAACTGTGTGACCTGAGTTCTGACTTACATAACAAACCCTGTCTTGTCCATGTGCTTTCTTCTCTTTGAATTATTGCCCAAAATTACTGCCCAGATTTCCTCCTCCTAGAACTCCAAATTTTTAGTTTGAGATAGGTCTGGTTAGACTGTTGGATACCTGAATGTTCACAAGCCACCCTAGATGACCTCCCCAGTGAAATGGAGGCATGGGAACAACTAATGGGAAGGGGAAGCTTTCTCAGGACTGTGCGCTTGTGGAGAGGGCTTTTGCATGCAAACGCTCCTGGGGAAAAACTTCCCTGCTCTGAAAAGATACTGCTCACTTCTTGCATCCCTCCAGCTAAAAAGGAACAAGGCATGCAAATTCAGCATTCATCTGCAAGAAAGAAAGAGTCATTCACCATTCTCTCTCTTTTTCACTATTCTGAGGCTTGAATTCTCCATGCTGCCTGTCATTTCTGAAGTTCCCCTGGGAGGTTTGCTCTGCTGGCATCATGGCTGGGTGCCTTTTCAATGATTAAAGTAAATGAATGGACTCAGTTTCTGCTGATTATGGCAACATGTTACTTGGCTGTTTTTAAATTTCCAGGGAGGTAGCTTCAAAGCTACAAAGACTTGATATGAGAATCCACGTTGATTCTCATACCGAGTCTCTGAAGCTTCGAAGCTACCTCCCCAAAATTGTTTTTTAAATGGGAAACAGACAAGTTGCTGTAATTGGCAGGAGAAGCTGTGATTCCTTTATTCCATGTACTTAATCACTGATTGAGGTGATCCTGGAAATGAATGCCAGTAAAAGCAAACTTTATCCCTGAGGGAACTGTCACCCAATGGCAGCGGGCAATGGAGAAATTCAAACGACTCAAAAAATGGTAGGTGGGAGAAAATGAAAAAAGGATATTGAGGAGATAGAAAAAGTGCAGAGAAGGGCAACAAGGATGATTGAGGGGCTGGAGCACCTTCCCTATGAGGAGAGGCTGCAGCGTTTGGGGCTCTTTAGTATGGAGAGGAAACGGCTGAGGGGGGATATGATTGAAGTCTATAAAATTATGCATGGGGTAGAAAATGTTGACAGAGAGAAATTTTTCTCTCTTTCTCACAATACTAGAACCAGGGGGCATCCATTGAAAATGCTGGGGGGAAGAATTAGGACTAATAAAAGGAAACACTTCTTCACGCAACGTGTGATTAGTGTTTGGAATATGCTGCCACAGGAGGTGAAGGTGATGGCCACTAACCTGGATAGCTTTAAAAGGGGCTTGGACAGATTTATGGAGGAGAAGTCGATTTATGGCTACCAATCTTGATCCTCTTTGATCTGAGATTGCAAATGCCTTAACAGACCAGGTGATCGGGAGCAACAGCCGCAGAAGGCCATTGTTTTCACATCCTGAATGTGAGCTCCCAAAGGCACCTGGTGGGCCACTGCAAGTAGCAGAGAGCTGGACTAGATGGACTCTGGTTTGATCCAGTTGGCTTGTTCTTATGTTCTTATGTTCTTAAAATGAGAGATTAGCAGATCAGGCTGGAGAAATAAGACGTTTCCTGCTCTCTGAACAGCAAGCAAGAAACAACTCGACCCCATCTTGGGGGGAAAAGATCGCTAGTGTAGTGTTTTTGATAGTGGAGCCAGGAGAGAATCCCGCTCCTGGACTATGTCTGAACTAAAACGATTGGAAGATTTATTCTGTTTTGTATTTATTAGGTAGAAACTGATTTGTATTAGGTAGAAGTAGGATTTGTAAGTTTCCTTGTATTTGCGATTGTATGGAACCTCCTTAGCCCAAGGCAGCGAGCCATCTCCGCCCCACCTGGGCACATCCTATTCACGTGTAAAGGTTCCTGATGCATGCGGACAAAGGAAGACCTCAGTCGAAGCGCCTCGCCCTGCCTAATCCCGTCAGCAGGCAGATAAGGAAGATCTCGTCATCACCCTCTGCTTCCTGACCCCCCGGACTTACCTGGGGAAACACTTTTGTGTGTTTCCCCGCCAGTGGACACGATCATCGCCTAAACCCTACTCTGGCGCGAAACTCAAGAAGGGAATGCTTATCCGGATCTCCTGATTGGTCTCCTGCATGTTGCAAATGAATGATTGAGTTGTTTTAATTCTGTTAATGTGAATGGGTAATTGGTGGGCTGTGCTTGGAGTTCTCCCGAGCTCCCCGACGTGAAAGAAAGGGTATTTAAGATGTTGTAAGGCTGCTAGGCAGCGCAGTGTTTTGTGCGGAAGGGAGGTGCTGACACTTAGGTCAGCATCTCAATAAATCACTTTTATTTATCCAAGCCTTGTCGGGTCTTGCTTGGGTTCCTGGGTGCTGCCGAGAGCGGGATACCTCTGGAACGGAAAGTGTTATCCTGAGCAGCGCGGTAACAGTTTCAAAATATGATGAGTTGAGCTGAAACAAGACTTTCTGAAGATGTCTTGGGAGAAAAAAATGTGCTGAGTTCTTCCCCCAAAACACTTTTGTTAATGTCCTCAAGAGGTTTTATTTGTGTTGTGAAGAAAGCACCCAGATGTCACACTGCAAACCTCCATTCTCTGAGTTTCACATTGCTCAAGGGCAGAGGCGTAGCTAGAAAAAAGGAGCCCTAACCCTAACCCCCCCTCACCTGTATGAGCGGCCACCCTCCCACACCATGAACAAAGGTTTTTTTGCACCAGGTCATCTCAAAGTCACCATCACATTATAGAACATGATTTTTGCATTGGAATGAAATTAAACCACCATGAAACTATAGAACATATCTTAGTCTACAGGCAGCACCAAAACAATCACATATCCCACGCTCTGTGGCACCACAGTGGCGCAAAAACCTGTTTGAAAAACATGGATCCTTAGGAATGCTCATTATTTTTCCACTTGGTCACCCCCAAAATCACCTGCACATCACAGCTCATGCCTCTAGACATATGTCTGAACACAATAATCCTGCAGCCCATGCTCTGTGGCACCACAGTGGCACA
Organism: Sphaerodactylus townsendi; assembly: GCF_021028975.2. NCBI lineage: Eukaryota > Metazoa > Chordata > Lepidosauria > Squamata > Sphaerodactylidae > Sphaerodactylus > Sphaerodactylus townsendi. The sequence goes on from NC_059425.1 coordinate 62,544,468, forward strand.
AAAATGTGGTTAAAACACACAGATCCTCATGGATCCTTCTGATTTTTGCACTCGGTCACCCCAAAATCACCAACACAACATAGCTGAAACCTCTGACCACATATCTGACCACAACAATTACGCATCCCACACCTCTTGGCAAAAGGCAGTTAATTAGCAAAGAGTCAGAAAGACCCCCCCCCCCAGCCACATCTATGGAAAACTGTGCCTGGGGCAAGCTCTCAAATTTTGCCGCCCCCCTGCCATGCCACCCACCCTGTGTGCCACATTAGAAGACTAGACAAATATGAACTAAATCAAAATGTAACAGACTGATCAAATAATCATGGAAACCCCAACTGTTTCAGCTTCAGCATGCTGTCCCCAAAACACAAGGATTCACAGGGATGCTTATTTGAACAGGAACTCTGCTCAGTAGTTACTGAAGAAATGAAAATAAAAAACCAGAACTCGCCATTGCTCCAGTGTGCCAGAGATTTTGCTATTTCCCAGCCCCCAACAATGCAGAAACAAACACCAGCCATGTGGAAATTTACTCTGCACATGCACAGTGGCACTCGTTCCTTGCTTTCTCAGCCCTTTCTTGCCTGTTAATCATGCTTACCTGGGAGCAGACAACGTGCAAATGGGAAGAAGGCTTGGTTGTGGTGGGTTATCTGGGCTGTGTGGCCGTGCTCTGGGCCATGGCCACACAGCCCGGAAAACCCACCACAACCAGCTGAATCCGGCCGTAAAAGCCTTCAACAATACATAAAAGAAGGCTTATTTGCATGCAGGCTCTGAGGATGCTGGGGGACAGTTTGGAGGGAATATCTTTTGGAAGGGGTAGAGAGAGATGAAGGGAGGGGCAGATTACAAAATAATGATTTGCATAGATGCCCTGAGGATGTTAGGAAACTGTAGAATAAAATTGAGATTCACCATAAGTTAAAAGGTTCACTGATTGTGGAGACATACCGTGTTTCTCCGAAAATAAGACAGTGTCTTATATTAATTTTTGCTCCCAAAGATGTGCTACGTCTTATTTTCAGGGGATGTCTTATTTTTCCATGAAGAAGAATTCACATTTATTGTTGAACAAAAAAAAATGAACGTTTATTATATACTGTACAGTAGTTGTCATCACAAACCAGTCTGTTGGGGTGGGGCCAGGCGAGGCAGGAAGGGGGAGGGGTTTGGGGGCACATAAGCTTCCAAACAAAAACTTTGCTACTGGTACGTCTTACTTTCAGGGGATGCCTTATATTTAGCACTTCAGCAAAACCTCTGGTATGTTTTATTTTTAGGGGATGTCTTATTTTCGGATAAACAGGGTAAATATCTAATTAAGTTCTCTTTATGTGAACAAACTCCTGGCAATGCTGAGTCTGTCACCTTAAGCCACCTTAATAGGCAGGGCTGTCCCACGGGATGGATGCCCCACAGGATCTGCCGAGCAGGCCCAGTCAGGCAAGAAGTGTAGGAGGCAATTTTCTGCTCCCCACATGACTTGATGGGATCCCGCCCAGGACATTTGTACCCATGGGTCCTATGGCTCTGCACAAGAACTTTACAAGGGCACTGGGACTGTATACAGGTCTTGTATACAGACATTTTCAGCAGTAACATTCTTGAATATTACTTTTTTATGCACTTGAATCTACTTCACCCTTCAAGGCTCTCTCTCTGTGACTTCTCTGTGATACACCTCTGAAGATGCTAGGCACATATGTAGGTGAAATGTTAGGAACAAAATCTACCAGACCATGGCCACATGGAAAACCCACCACAACTAGTTGAATCTGGCCGTGAAAGCCTTCGACAATACACAAGCTAATAATGCAGACCACATCACAATCGAAAAATCCTCGGATGATGCAAAATGCAGATTATGCAAAGAAGCTGATGAAACTGTAGATCATGTCCTCAGCTGTTGCAAAAAAATTGCCCAGACTGAATACAAACAGAGGCTCAACTCACTGGTCAAGATGATCCACTGGAATTTATACAAGAATTACAACATAAGAATGTTGTACGCTAAGAAAGTAATGGAAAATGAGAAGGTCAAGATGCTGTGGGACTTTCGAATCCAAACAAAGTGTTGAAACACAATATACCAGACATTACCGTGATCAAGGACAAGAAAGTGACCATCATCAACATAGCAGTCCCCAGTGAAAGCAGGATCATTGAAAAAGAACAGGAGAACATCACTAGATACCACGATTTGAAAATCAAGCGGCAGCATCTATGGCACAAACCAGCTGAGGTCATCCCAGTGGTAATTGGCACGCTGGGTGCCATTCCAAAAACACTAGGGCAGCACTTGAAACATCTTCAAATTGATAAAATTAACATCTGTCAAATTCAGAAGGCAGCCCTGCTGGGATCCGCACAAATACTTTGTCAATACATTACAACTTCCAAGGCCTCTGGGTGAGGCTCGAATTGTAATGAATGGCCAACAACCAGCTAAAGATCTGGCCGCTGTGAAATCTATAACAACAACAACAACAACAACAACAACAACAACAACAACTTAAAAACAATTGGCGCTGACAAAATCACCATATGTCAGCTGCAAAAGGCCCCCCTACTCGGCTCTGCACGCATTATTCGTTGATATATCACACAGTCCTAGATGCTTGGGAAGTGTCCGACGTGTGATGTAATACAAAATCCAGCATATTGATCTTGTTTGCTGTGTATAACTGTTTTTGTATCATCATCACCATCACCATCACCATCACCATCACCATCACCATCACCATCACCATCACCATCACCATCACCAATTTCATATACCGCCCAACCCCCAAAGGGCTCTGGACATTTGCACTATGTCCTGATTTTCTGGCATTCTCCCCCCACCCCTGCTGTTTCTAAATAGCCAGCACTGAACATACTGGAAAGGCATAGCTGAATGATGAGCCAATAGGTCAATAGCTTTTCCCTGCCTCAGATTACCCCAACTAAAAATTCACAAGCATTCCCTTTTATGCATGATACATTTGATCAGATAAATAATTCACGCCTAACTTAAAAGGCCGTAGTCACACACTCCTTCCTTCCAAAACTCAGTGTCCCTATTTAACAGAGGTTTTATTTCAGTTCTTGCTTTATATGAAGACTGGGATTTGAGAGACAGTTTGCATATTTACAGCTGCCATTTGCAGTCTATTCCACATTACTATGGATAAATTTATTCATTTCATTTTTTTAATGATTTACATTACAGTCAATAATACAAAAAGTCATTTGAGGCCAAGAACTCAAAACATACCCAATTCTACATTTGTAATTAATGTTACATGAAAATCCTTCCAATTTATGGTATTCTGAATAGCAGTTTGAAAAAAGATAAGTTGAATGTAATCAATATGCTAAAATGGGAGTGAGGATATTCACAAATGCCTAGCCATTCTGAAAGTAATTATTGTCTCATGGTAAACATGAAGGGAAATGATAGAGTTCTCAAGAGAACAAAACCTTACAAACACATACACACAGGGATCTCTCAGTGACAACAGAAGATCCAGAATACATTAAAAGGGCAATTTTTTATAAAGATTACTAGCGGGCCTGGCCACGCGTTGCTGTCCTTCTCATCACAGTTCGCAACCCACACAGATGTCCGTGCAGGTCCAATGATCCCCAGCATAGACTTTTGGGGTGGTCAAATGGAATCCCTCTTTCCCTTTTCAATTCACGTCGTTATATGGTGGTGTCTTGTTTTTTTTAGTATAAGGTAATCCTTTCCATTCCACAACGGAACTGTCCAGAGTGTGAATCCCACTGTCCATGAGGCTGGTTGACACGCACGGTTGGGTAAGGCATTACTGGGGCAAGGAGGCTATCCCAGTCAGGCAGCAGAGGCAGGGTGGTGAGGCGCTCAGATCGAGGCCAGCTCCCTGGGTTCTTAAAGGACCATGTGCAAAAGAAGTGGAGCCAGTAGTGTTGGTTCGCCCCCACCCCGCAGATTTTCTTAGAAGAAAAAGGCAAACTCCAGCTCGCTTTTAGTAAAAGAGAGCTGTGGCGAATATGGGTGAGGAAGTGGGTAAGTGGTGGTTGGATGTGAGGGAGGGCAGAGTGAGGTGTGTGAGGATGAGCTGGATGTGTATGAGAGTATGTGTGTTGTGTGGTAGCAGTGGGTGAGGCACAGAGAGTGAAAGTTACCTGCGTGTGAGGGGGAGGAACTCAACCTGACATCTCACATGGCAAAGTGTGTTGTGTTTCACTTCCACTCGTATTACCTAACAGTATTACCTATTTACTGTTTTCACTGCTCATCTCTGGCCATCTGCACAAACATTCTAAGCCCTCAGGCCACAGACATGCTGCACGAACATTCTAAGGGTGACAGTTAAACACAGCCAGCTTCATGGCCTGGTGCGCCAGGAAAAAGACGTTTTATCTGGCTCAGGTATGAACTTTTGGTGATTTGAAGGTCCGATTACCTGCCCGCAACAGGGAGGAACATCATGTGAAAATTTGGGGGTGATCCGTCCAGCAGCTTCTGAGGGAGACCATCAGGGACAAACACACGTTTAGATTTTTATATAAATAGCCTGCTTTTAATAAGGACTTAAAAAAATTCTAGAAAACAGATTAAAAATATGTTAAATGGTTGTTTCTTAGTTCCCTTACAAAACTTTATATTCCAGGCTGCCCTGGGGGTGGGGGGTGGGGGTGAGGCAGGAGGGGCTTGCCAGGCCAGCAGACCAGTGAGGGCCAAAGTGCCCCTGCTCCACCGGTTAGGCTGGCCTGGTGGAGGAAGGGGGAGGTGGATGGGAGGCCTGCTGGGATGGCAGCTTGACTGCGTCCTTTTGAGTGCAACCGTGCACCCTCAGCCAATGGGTGCACCTGCGTGCCCATTGGCTGAATGTTTGTTGTTGCAACATTCGTGAATTATACAGGGTAAGATGTATATCATTTAATATATTCTCATTGACTAGCTCATGTGTCCTTATTTCAAGCTAAACATTTATCTGAATAAAAGTCAGTAATCCAATATATCTTTACTGATCAGGGAATCTGCATGCCAGAAGCAACTGTTACAGTTTGAATTGCAACTGGACTCCTGCTCATCCAAAGACAAAAACTATCCTGAAACCTTGGCAGAGGAAAGCAAGTTAAGCTATTTGGAAGGAAAACAAATAACTTTGTAATAACTTTACCAACTTCATGCCTTTTGTGAATATCACAAATTGAAATATACTTCTCTGATTGAAAGGGCTGACAGAAGGAGACACTCAGTTTTTTGAACAAACATTCTTTCTCTGTCCTTTATCTGATTTATTACTACAAGAGTATTATCTTACTACAAGAGTAATATCTTTGAGGATTTTATTTGGGGGTTTTGGCTGGGACACATTCCAGGGACAGAGTTTCTATGTGGGAACTAACAGGTATGAGTTTTGATGTTGCAACATGAGTGAATGTTAGACAGTTAGTTAGGAATGTTAAGCTGTCTTTTATGTATCCCCAATATATTATTTTTCAAGAGAATATAGGTATCAAGATGTTATATAGTTATTCCCTTACAAGCCTCAAATTTCTCCAACCATATCTTATACTACCTTATTTAATAAAAAGAGTTAAAAGCCTCGAGCTTCATAAAGAGTTAAGTCAAAACTGCATCTTCAATGGCCCATTTAAATTCTGATTTCTAATTAGAAACTGTGTTTATAAAAAGGGAGATCTCATACAACAGGGGCTAATTGCCATGAGCACCTGTAAAACTGAGCGATAGCCTTACATAAAATCAAAAAGACAATGCAAATTTCAAAGTGACTCTTACAAAGTTAACTTCCCACACCAATGTGGGTTTATCCCGTCATAACCAAGGCCCAAGGAAAGCAAGGCCAATTCTGTGCAGCACAAATAAAACATCTTGAGAACATTAAAAGAAGCATTTTGGAGAGGAACTCAGCACAGCTTTCCCCCCAAACTGTCTACATAATGTTTTATTTCAGCTCAAGCTGCTTTTTTAAGAAAATGCTAAACTAGCAATCTTTTTTCCCAAGACAGGGTCAAGAAAGGTTTTATTTCTCCTGCCTGATTTTAAAGCTCTTACCTTTATTTTCACCACAGCTCGCGCCCGCCATTTTCTTCACCCATCATTGGGTAAAGGTTTCCCTCAGAGGTTTCCTCTGCTTGCAGCTCATCCATCCACCATTTCCATGTAAAAAGTACATGAATAAAATTAATTTTGACTGCTGATTCAGCACACATGTCATTTCCTGCTTTTTTTGTTTTGAGGGAGGTGTCTTTGAAGCTTTGACAACTGCGCATATTGCAGATTCTTGTGTTATGTAGCTTTGAAGGCACCTTCTTCAAAACAAAAATAGAGGACAAACAAGACGTACACCAAATTGGCAGAGAAGACTAACTTTATTCATATACCTTTTTACACAAAAATGGTGGGTAGATGAGCTGCAAGCGCAAGAGACACCAAGGGAAATTTTCACCAAATGGCAGGCAGCATAAATCACATGAGGGAAAAAATGGTGGGTGTGAGTGACAGTGAAAACAGAAGTGAGAGCTAGTGTGTGTGTGTGGGGGGGAGGGGAGGTGGGAGAAAGAACTACTTTCCCTGGCAATGCTTTTTTGTCTGTGATATGTAGACAAAAAAAAGTCAATACAGTTCTTTTTAGAATATCTGTAAGATATTTATTTGTGCTGTGTAGAAATGGCCCAGAAGTGCTTTAAACTGACCTTTGAGTAATGCTCAGCCTCCTGAAGTTGCCACCTCTGATTACATATTTATTTGCCTCAATCTGTTTTTTTTTAACATTTATGTGCATAATCCTATCCACACATACTTGGGAGAATTGGATTACCAGAAAAGGGGATGTTGAACAGTAAGTAAAAGTGTGAGATGAAATCAAGGATTGCTGTTCAATCCTTACCTCAAATTTACCTGATGGGCTTTTCTCCCTCATTCCCCTGTCTCATAAACAAAAAGGAGACAGTTATACTATTCTCCTTCATAAAAAATACAAGATGATGGACATGAATACTTAATACACTTTATAATGCAAGTTATTAGCATTAAGTAATTAGAACTTGTTAAAGAGAACATGCATAGAAGTGGGTCGTGAGGGTTGCACTGATAGTCATATGAGTACAAGTGGAGACTGTTACTTGTTACGACAGAGATCTAATTAAATTAAGGATTTATGAATACATAAAATGCAATAGCAAGAAAATGAAACATAATTATGTTTGTTTTATAATCTATTTATAAAAGCCTCACAACCATTAAAGAGGGCATTCCAATTATTTCTGTCAGTTTTAACTGGATTAGGTCTGTTTTATCAACTATTCCATTTGCTGTGTTTGGACTCGTTTCTCCAAGGACGTCAATACTAATCCATTTTAGACCAACAACTCTTCTGTAACAAATATAGGATGAGAGAACTTGCCAACACAGTAGGCCTCACACTCATGAAGATTATGAAAACAGGGTTGCACTTCCCTGTAACTGTTGTTTATTGAGTGGTCACCTGTGCAGCCACATATGGGTTTCACAAACAGGACTGGATCTACATTTGTTAGAAGGGGGCAAAAATACAAAATGACCATATAATATATACATATTTTTGCTTTAAATATACATATCTAATATACATATACAATCAAGAACTCTTTTAAACGATCAAATTCTGCTGATGCTATGAAGGTTAAAAGAAAAAAAGCCTTCTACAAATGTGACCTGAAAAACCATCTAATTTCTCATTCTCATGCAAGAATGCCCAAAATTTCCAGTTTGTTTCCATGGCTAGGAATAAAATATAGAAAAGAACCCAAATAGCATTCTGAGCATACTGATACTAAGAGTTCTGGCCATGACCATAGGCTAAAATAAGATCTTTTCTGTTTGCTTTCCAAGTTGTTACTATTTAGTCTGACTATGTAGTCAAGCCTTATTACTGTGATGTAAAACACTGGTGCCACAAATCATGAGAACAATGAGGGACATTCTTAAATGCCTTGTGCTCTGTCCATTCATTTTCTTGGTGTAGACCAGGGGTCCCCAAACTTTTTAAACAGGGGGCCAGTTCACTGTCCCTCAGACTGTTGGAGGGCCGGACTAAAAAAAACTATGAACAAATTCCTATGCACAAATGATTGTAAACTGTTTGATTTCACCTTTCAGCCTTTCTGTCATGGTCTATTTTTAGAACAGTGACCAAAGTATGTCAAGTACAGGGTGGGCTCCAAATATTGTTGGGGAGGTTGTGGAATACCTTCCCCTGTAAAAAAAAAAAAAGAGCAGAACTTTCCCAATGAAGCATTCCATCTAACCCAGGATCAGGTATCTTCCTGGGTTCTTTCCTCCCTAGCAGCCAGTGAGCGATTCACCAGCCTGGCTGATGCCAATGGGAGTGCGGCGGAACAGAAAGCCTGAGAGCAACACATGGAGTAGCTGAGAGGGAAGGGCGGAGCGGGCGTTGCCACATGTAAAGTTTCCAACTCTGGGTCAGAAAATGCATGGAGATTTGGGGGTGCCATCATGTAACTGCAATCAACAGCCGTTGGGGCTGGTTCCTCCTCTCCCTCGAGCCCCCACTGCACATGAATGGAGCCATCGCCGCCATGCCTGGCGGGCCGGATAAATGTTTTCAGGGGGCCACATTTGGCCCCCGGGCCGTAGTTTGGGGACCTCTGGTGTAGACTATATTAGTTCTACCCATCTTTTTGATTTAAATTTGCAGAGAGATAAACTTAAGCCTACATCCACAGGGGAATATGCTTGAAGAGACTTAAGATATCACAGTTTTGTTTTTTAAGCCTTATTGCACAGGGAATCGAAAGCTCTTCCAGATGTTTCAGGACTGCCCATCAGCCCCTACCAGCATGGTCAATTGGTCATGCTGATAGAGGCTGATGGGAATTGTAGTTCCTGAACATCTGGAGAGCCGCAGGTCCCCTACCCCTGTTCTAGTCAGTAGATATGGGCACCTTCTCTCAAAACAAGCAATGTGTCTTTGAACAGATACACTCAAACTTGAGTTGATCTATATGGATTGTCATAATGTGTAATTATGTAATGTGCCTTGAGTCTAAATGAGAAAGGCAGATATAAAATAAAACAATCATGCTGAAGATCTCACAGAAAACAGAACCTTAGCATTGTTGATGTGACCCTTCAGTAAGCAGCTGTGCCTATCTGAATTCAGGTAGTGCCAAGTTCCCCATACGTATCAGGAAACAGATAGGCACAAAGTTGGTATACTTCTGATGTCACATGATCTCTCTGTAAGGGCACATGTACCAATTTCCAACAATTTCAGTGTGAGAGTCTGCTCTCAAAATCAGGACTTGCCTATTGCTATTAGTAAAAAATTTTTGTCAAACTGGGGGTAGTTGCTTTAGTACAGTCCTGTTTCCTAGGTTTTTATGTTTGATTGGGTGATGCAGTGGAGGGTTTTATTTCTATGAATAATGATCGTAGTAAAAGTGAGTGTCTGGGTTTGGCTCCAGTGGCAGGTCAGAACCTCGCTCAGGGGAAGCAGATTGAGGGTGGTGGATGATGCACAGAATCAGTTGGATCTGAATGAGGAGGGACATGTGGATCCCAGGCTTGGTAACATCTGTAATAGTCGTATTCATGGGTACCATTAGGGTAGATCCAGTCACAGTATTGATATGGAGATCTTGCAAGAGACCCATGTTCATAATTAGATGAATCCAAGTGCTATTATGGAATTGTCACATGTGAAGAATGGGCAGCAGATGATGAAGCCGGAATCTGTTGACTGCTTTGCCATCTGACCTGGAACACACAGACATGGGGGTATCCTGATGGCAAGGATATCCTTGGAATCAGTACAACCTCCTTTACGGGTCAAGAGGATTTGATGATTGGGAGCCACGTCCCAGAACCATGGGGTCATCAGACTGGGAATTTTCACTCCACAGAACATGCATTTTTTAAATAGAGTTTGGGGACTATGTTTAGAGGCTATTTGCTCTTTTCCTTTAAAATTGCTATAATTTCTACAAAATATACTAGACTAAAAGAAAGGAAACCGTGTCTTGTTTTCCTCAGAAGGCAGAGAAAAATTAAGACCAGATGAAGAAAAAATTCCTCAGAGAAGGCTCTTCGGAGAAAGATTACCTTTCTCAGCAGCAGCAGAAGAGAGAGAGAGCTGAACAAGGAATGCCACTTTAGCTGCCATTTCATAGGCTGATAATGCACAAGGCATCTGCTGCACAATGGCATCACTGCAAGATTTCTTGTATGGACGTATTTCCTTAAACCCCACTTTCACTTTCTTTTCTCACTGTGGCAGGTGAGACGACTTCTAGCACAAATTTAATTTTGTTTCACAGTTAGATCGGGCAGATTTTCCAATGGGCACAGCTTTGCCCTGGACCTCTTCCCTCCATTCATCGCCAGTCCAATACCATGGAAACCATATAAACCAGCCCTGTATAAAAACCATGGTCCCTTGGTGACAGTGTTTTATTATTAAATGTTTCTCATTTTTTAAGCCAATGGGAATTCATGAAAGCATAAAACATAACGTTATATAAACACACAAACAAAGGATTATTTAATAGGTTTTTGCATTGTGGAATTCTCAAACTGAAAATAATCATGAAAATTGCTGTTTGAAATTGTTACTGTGATTTTCTGGTATGGTTATACAAATCTAGGATTCTTAGGCATTATGAAAAACACCCCACAAGATAAATCCATGTACTTTTGATGTTGTTTGGGTGCTTAACTTTAGCATCTTGTTTTTTAATTTTTTAAAAAACTTTCCACATTTTCTGGGCAGTGGACTGGGGAAAGTGGATCCTGACCAGTGCTAGCCAGGCACAGGGCCCTGCAGAGCTGCAAGTCTAGTTGGCTCTTTTTTCCCCCTCCCTCCTTTGTGGGGCAGGGCTCCTTTTCCTCTGCAAGTAGGATGGCTGAAGGACCCTTCTCTGTGGGTCCACAGAACTGTACTTCTTGATCCACTTTAGGTTAGGTTAAAGAAAGGGCTACATTTTGCACAGATTTGGTACAATTTTTAAAAAAGAGGCTCAAATTGGTTCATTACTGAAAGCAATGGTCCTAAAAATCCACAACCCCCGCCTCCAATCAGATTTGAAATTTGAACCAGTGATATCCTACCTGAAAACCAGCAATCATATTAACAGATCCTCCCTAATCCCTGATGCAAAACTATACTGATTTTTTTCTTGGTACATGTTTTTATTGGCAATTGTTTAATTCAATCAGATATTGTTCTTGCAACAGAAGATTAAAAACTAATCACATATCACTTTAAGTGCAATGGGAATTACTTAGCTATGGAAGTTAATGGTTTTGAACATTCTTAGGCTTTTCATGCATAAATAATAGCATTTTTTTTGAATTGTGCTACTGCTATTAAAAGGGAAGCATGTGCTTTTTAGATGCAAGTGCACATTATTACATGTTGCAAAGATCTTGTATGGTACCCTTTATTACAAAAGCACATTACAGAACTTTTAAAATGATTTGGAGGCACACATGGTGACACATTTCCAAAGAAAAAACCATAGTTTTACTGATTATATGTCACTGAGACCACTGGTAGGATACTTTCACAAGAAGGCTGAATACATTTTCACATTGGGTAATTGTCTCCAAAGGGTTTAAATTCAAATTTGGATTTGGGTAATCATATTTCAATTCTTAAAATACAGAGGGAATGCTGTCTTTTTTCTGTTTCTGCAAAGTTATTTGTAAACAAACTTCCTTAATATAAAGAAGTGCTTCTGTACCTAAGATGACTGTTTATAAAAGGAAAACCCAGTGGTATAGCTAGGGGGATCTGGGGAGGCTTAACCCCAGGTGCCACTCCTGATGGTCATATGGGGGAGGGTGCATTGCATGCCTCCAGAAACTGCATCCCTTCCCTGAACTCCCTGCTGTTCAGGGAAGTGGGGCCAGCCGGGCACACCCGGCTCCCAAACACCACATGGAGAGGATACCCATTCGATGCTGGTTTAAACATGGATCCAGCTTTAAACCTCCCTGAGGCCAGGATCAAACTGAGCTCACTGGCTCCAGTTTTATACTGATGGTTCTGCCCCCAAGCACTACATCCAGTCATGCAGAGCTTGTGGGTGCAGTATAACACTGGAGCTGGTGGGCTAAGAGGCTCAGTTCAAGCTGGGCCCGGATCACTTGAAGTCAGCACTGGACAGACCCTCCCCATGTGAAGTTTGGGATTGGGATGAGCCCAGCTGGACCTACTCCCAGATCCATGTCAGCTGGGGGGTAGGGTTAGCCCTACCATGCTCCTGTTCCAAACTCCAGGAATTTGGGGAGGGGTGCAGCTGAGGGGAGTGGTGCCTTTTTCCTCAGCTACACCCCTGCAAAAACCATATTCCAGCAGTTACAATCTCATTAATGCATTAAATTTCCAGATAATGATAAACTGAATGCAGTTGGCTCAACTGGTTTAAATGAGTATATTAATACATTATTCTCTGTATGGCCCCATCTGTAGATACTTTAATCAAGATACTAGAGGAGATAAGACAATTTTTTCTACAAACCCCCAAAAAACCCTGATTAGTAGAAAAAAATCCAAAATCTTAAAACAAAAATCAGTAATTAAAGCTGATGACTGAAAGGCAAATAGAAGGAAGTAAAGGATATGGGGGATGGCCAGGAGGAGAGAAAAAATAAATAATATGGGAAAAGGGACACATTCGAAAATTGTGATTCTGAAAGTCTTTGTGGGCTCCCTGGTTCCCCTGTGTAGTAATGCACTGCTGACCCAGCAGCACCGTGAGTAGAATCCGCAAGTTGGGGACGCCATGACGACCTCACGCCTTCTGTCGCGACCATAGACTTCTAATTCTCATCCCCCCTCTATGAGTCACGGGTCATACTTGGAACTGTGTCCGGCTCCAGTCACGAGCGGCTGTGGACAATGGTCTTGCCCCCCCCAGGTGAGGATTAGAGGCTCAGGCAGCTTACCTCTTCCTCCTCAAGACGTAGCCATTGCAGACCATGTGCACTCACATGACGATCTCCGACCTCCCGCCTCTCCCGCTCTCCGCCGAACTCCCCAGGCCTCCCTCCTGCAGCCCGACAGAATAACAATAAAAGGTGCCAGGAACCAGCAGCAGGAGACTTCGCTACGAACACCGGACCTCCTCGAGGTTCTCGCTGCTGGCGACATCTCCACCAGATGTTATCTCCTCGTCTGCCTCGCTCGCTCTTTTACGCTTCGACCACGTGGAATTAGAGCTACACCCCTGCACACACACACACACACGCACACACCCCACCATACACACATGTTGTCCTATATGGTTGAATGGATCATGGCAAGATTCACTGAGTGCCTGTTATTTTATTTATAAATATTGGGGTTTGGCTTTTGGATACTGAACATCAGAGTGCATGATTTGTCAGGAAGATTGGGTCTAATTATCTCTTCTTTACTGTGACTGCATGGTCTTCAAATTGAACTACATTAAAATGGTTTGGCTGTATCTTCCAGAAATTTTCATAAAATATCATATTGTTTTGAAAACATTACTGTAATTTGTCTCCTTTGAATTTCTAAGCAATTTAATGTCTTTTTTCAAAGTATGGGCTTTAAAAGTATTGTTAGTAAAATTTGTATAATACAAGAATTTCCTGGAAAGTTATAGCATACGTGCAATTGTGTATAGTCAATACATGTCTAATGTTGTGCTGTCAGCTATTTTTGTTATATTCCATATCCTACTTCAAGATGACACCATGGCAGGAGTGTGGTTGTGAGCTCTTGAATGCATGATGAATTTAACAGCATTTTAGCAGTATTTAACAGTTTTTAGCAGTACTAACAGCATTAAGAGTGAAGTTGGACTTAGTTCTGCCCTATGTTTGTTGATGTTTCTTATCTGAAAGCAGGGTCTATCTGAAATTGAAATAGCAAGCAATAACATTAAGTTGCAAGCAAGCTGTAACAAATGAATCAACCTAATTAGTTGTTGTTAATGGGAGTCTATTGAGTGGCAGCTGCATGAATATTAAAATTGCTAAACATCCTATGAGGTGAATATAGAAAGAACAAAGGAAAATAGCTATCAGACTGATCAGGGGACAGCTTGGAGGATCTTTTATTTATTTATTTATTTATGTTTCAATTTATTATACCGCCCCATCCCCGGAGGGCTCTGGGCGGTGCCCTTGGGAGCTGCTGGAGGTGAGTGGAGGGGGTCAGGACCTGCAGTTTGGACTTAACTGGCTTGGAGGAATACTGCACTTAACTATGTTGAATTCCATGAATTTGATCTGGACTGGAGGTTTGAGACATCTCAATGACATGACATAATGTGGTGGATGGGGCTGGCCCCTGTGGTGTACATACTATCCACTCCATCTATGGACTACTGAATGGTAACCCTGCCCCTTTGGTTATGATGAGACTAGATTGGCCATGATGAGACTAGATTGCCCAGACCATTGAAGAGCAGACTTTGATACTGTTAGTTGCTAGTGTTGATGCTTTAAAGATCAAATTGAATGTTACAATGAGATGTGAGGGCTGGGTAGAGAAGATTGGCAATGGATATTGTTTGAATCAGAGATCTCAGTGATGGCGGGGGAGATGTGGTGGGAGAAAGTATTGTAGAGGAATAAGTTGGAGATATGGTTACATTTGGTGGCTTGTTGCATAATTTTTATCACCAAATCATATTGATTTTTTTTAATTTAGAGTATAACAGGAGTTTAAGGAAGCTGCAATATCTGGGAAAAGACAACTGAATGCTGCAGCTGCAGTAAAGTCTAGATGCTGGATTGGAAGGTGTTAGTTCGGCAGTTCTTTCCCTATCAGCCTGCCATTTGTCCTGAAGTGCCTCTAAGTATTATCTCTCTTACATAAGAGGAAAAAAGGTGGGTATGTTGCTGGTTCGTTTCAACCATTTCACATAGAGGATATGCAGCATCAGGAAAAGGTATGTTTCTGACGATAGCTGTGCTAGTCTACAGAAGATTCAAGTCCAGTTGGACCTTAGAGACCAATAAGATGATGAGATTTTCAGGTATCTCACTAGGGAGATTTGACTCTACAAAAACTCATACCCCAAAATCCTGTTGGCCTCTAAAGTGTAAATGGAATTCAAACTAGGAAAAAGTACATGTATATATTACAAACTAGTGCATTAAGAAAAATGTGTCTGTTTTAATAAAGCAATGAAGCAAAAACTGACCAAGCACTCAGAAGCACATTTTACAAAACTGTCACGGTATAAGGACAATACACAACAAGGACAATACACTTCACACCAGAAGAAATCTTAGAAATCACTTCTATTCAGCTTCATGAACCAAACATTTCAACTGCATATCATTTGAAAACAAATAAAACTATTTCATTTTACACATGGAAAAACAGGTGACCTCCACATGGAGCTTTTGCTTCATCTTTCCTTCACAACTGTGCTGGTCCAGCATGTGGCAGCTCGCCTTCTTGTGGGTGGCTTTGTTAGGGATCACATCTCCCCCATGTTGCGCTGCCTGCACTGGCTCCCAGTGGAATTCCAGATCATCTTCAAGGTTCAAGACTTTTGAGGCCTGGGGCACTGAAACCTTCCAGACCACCTTACCCCATATATCCCCACTTGACCTCTGTGTTCGGCAGAGGCGAATTTATTGGTGGTCCCCGGCCTCTCAATACTGCAGCTAGCCTCTACCCGGGCTAGGGCTTTTACGGCACTGGCCCCTGCCTGGTGGAATGCTCTTTATCCAGCTGTTAGGGCCCTGCGGAACCTTGATGAGTTCCACAGGGCCTGCAAAGCTGAGCTGTTCCACCGGGCCTTTGGGGAGGCTGGCCACAGACTGTCTGCCCCCTTTTGATACCCCATGTACCATCTGTTTACCATCTCTGGCAATCTGCTGGTCCCCTCCCAGGAATATTAGGACTAGACCCCATCAATAAACATGGGTTACAATGCTGCTACTGAATTTTAATGAATTTTAATAGATTTTACTTGTTTGTATTGCTCATTGTTTGTTTTACCTTGGTTTGTTGTACACCATTAAGAGCCCTACGGGGGTTTATATTGTTTGTTTATATTGCTCATTGTTTGTTTTATGTTGGTTTGTTGTACACCGCTCAGAGCCCAAGGGGGTAGGGCGGTATACTAAATTATGGTCTGGATCAATTATAAGAAGGCATTTGACTCACTGCCCCATAATTGGATCATGAAATGCTTGGAAACAATTGGCATCAGCGAAAACATTCAAGTATTCACTGAAAAAGCGATGAGACAGAGGAAAACTGAACTGACAGTGGAAATGAAAACTTCAGAACAGTCAATATTAAGTGAAGAATTTTCCAAGGTGATTTACTATCGCCCTTACTGTTTATCATCACCATGATCCCACAAACAGTAATTTTAAAGAAAACAAAGTTGAGATATCAAATGGGCAAAGGCACAGGAAAATCTCACATTTGCTGTACATGGATGATTTGAAGCTGTATGGGAAATCAGACACAGAAATCCAGTCACTAGTAAACACAGTCTGAACATTCAGCACAGACATTTCAATGGAATTTGGCCTGGAAAAGTGCGCCACTGTGACAATAAAGAGGGGCAAGATCACTGAGAGTGATGGGATTGAAATGCCTGATAGCCAACTCAACAAGTGCAGCCAAGAGGCAGCTTATAAGTACCTGGGCATTTTACAGATGGATAACATCAAGCACGGGCAAGTAAAGACTGTGGTCAGCAGAGAATACACCCAGAGGGTCAGGAACATTTTGAAAACTAAATTAAATGGCGGGAATACCATCAAGGCCATCAACACTTGGGCCATACCCATCATCAGATACACTGCAGGAATCATCAACTGGACACAGGCTGAGTTGGATGTACTGGATAGAAAAACTGGGAAGCTTATGACAATGCACCATGCCTTACACCCATGCAGTGATACTGATAGACTATACCTTCCCCGGATATCTAGTGGCAGAGGCTTACTGCAAGTACAGCAAACAGTGGAAGAGGAGAAATATGCACTGGCCAATTATGTGAATAAAAGTCAAGAATAGGCATTGATTGAGGTGAAGAACAGAAATGTGCTGAAGATCCAGAAAACCTAATAAGAATATAGAAAAAATGTGATTAAAATGAGGACCGAAAGCTGGCACAACAAAGCTCTGCACAGCTAATTTCTGGAGAAGATCAAGGACAAGATGGACAATGAAAAGACCTGGCTGTGGATAACAATTGGAAGTCTGAAAAATGAAATGGAATCTTTTATTTTAGCCACTGAAGAGCAAGCCATTAGAACAAATTCAGAATGGAAAAATCCTCAGATGATGCAAAATGCAGATTGTGCAAAGAAGCTGACGAAACTGTAGATCATGTCCTCAGCTGCTGCAAAAAGATTGCCCAGACTGAGTACAAACAGAGGCACAACTCAGTGTTCAAGATGATCCACTGGAATTTATGTAAGAATTACAACATAACATCAGCTAAGAACTGGTGGGAACATTGTCTGGAGCAAGTAATGGAAATACTTTGTTGATACATTACAACTTCCTAGGCCTCTGGGTGAGGCTCGAATTGTAATGAATGGCCAACAACCAGCTAAAGATCTGGAAGCAGTGAAATCTACAATAATAACTGACCCAAGTCCTATTAAAGCTTCAACATGACACTGTGTGATGGCATTTTTGGCTCCCAAGGCTTTCCGCTCTAAGCCAAATCAAAAGCAAAAATACAAGTTAAAAGTGGTGATAAGTCCACTGTTGGATGAAAATGTTAAAACCTGGGCAAAGGACAGAGAGGACGCAGAAAAGCTCAATACCTATTTTGCCTCAGTTTTTCCCCTGAACAAGAGAAAGGGGTCATCTAGAGATGGTAGTAAGCAAGGAATAGCATTCAGGCTGCTAGAAGACCCACTTCCCACCAGACATTATGATGGAGTGCCCAGAACAGCCTCCTGCAACATAACCCCCACCCCCACAGACATGCGGTCAAAAATGTGGCCCCAGGTAAGACTGGGATTGCAGCTTCCCTTTATTCCTGTTTGCAGGGGTAATGGTTGGGCAGCTGTTGGCAAGAATCCATATGGATGCTCAGCTTGCAGTTAATCCAAGGTCAGTGGCAAAGCAAGGTGGGCATGGAGAAGCTGAAGCCCCAGGCACTACTTCTTGGGGGACTCACTGCAGAGCTGCACACATCCCTCCCCCAACTGTGCCCAATCCCCATATGGGGCAGGGGCGCAGATGAACACTGGCCCGCAAGGCTTGTCCTGCCCCACAACTCCATGTATAGCTCAAGGGTGGGCCAAGCCAGGCTCACCCCGCCCCCTGAACTCCAAGTGGAGTTTGGGAGCAGTACAAGCCTGTTTGATGCTGGCCTCAGTTTGCCTGGGCCAAGCTTTAAACTGCAGGCTGACCAGCTCTAGTTTTATCTTAATCAGAAATAATAATTCAATTGAGCCCAATCTTACAAGCTGGAAACATACTCATGATACCAGTCTGGGGTTATTTCACAGGAAGTTTGGTATCAATAAACATGACTTACCTTCTTCTAGGCACACAGGTTTATCACTTGGCTTCCAGCTCAGGGAACCATTAAAATGTCTCACGCAAAGTTTTTTAGGTGGACCCTTAAGCCTGTATCCTTCTTGGCAATGGAACCGGACTACTGAACTTTCAAAGAAAACACCTGTGCCATGCACCTTATATCCATGTTCCGGAAATCCAGGATCAGCACAAGCATGGAGGACATCAAAACCTACAATGGAAACATATTAAAAATAATATTCATTCTAATGAACCAGAATCAAGGTGAGGAAAATATGCTTTTTCAGAAAAGAGCAGAGAACACAAACCAGAACCAGTGTGGTCCAGGGGTTAAGAGTGGTGGACTCTAATCTGGAGAACCGGGTTTGATTTCCCACTCCTTCACATGAGCAGCAGACTCTTATCTAGCGAACTAGGCTTATTTCCTCACTCCTACACATTAAGTCTGCGGGGTGACATTAGGTTAGTTACAGTTCTCTCAGAACTCTTTCAGCCCCACTACCTCACAAGATGTCTGTTGTGGGAAGGGGAAGGGAAGGCGATTGTAAACTGCTTTGAGACTCTTAAAGGTAGAGATACACAGGGTATAAATCCAAAGCTCTCTTCTTCTCACAGGGTAGGTTTTTCTTTGCCTCAGTCCCATAATATTAGTGAGAAAAGGAAAGAGTTTGTAAGTTGCTGTGATTCCTTATGGTTGAGAAAACCAGGGTATAAATCCAAACTTTTTTTATTCTCTTAGTGTCACATTTTCTCTGCCAATTAGTGTACCCATAATAAGATTGAGAGCTAAAACAATGTGATGCTCAGCATTTGATACCAAACAACCACAAAAATAATTTCAAACATGAAACTAATTTATATTGTGTTAATTGTCTGCAAGTTTCTTTGAGCACCTTTGGTGGGAAGAGTTGATAATTATTAAAATAACTGAATGAATGTCTGGAGCTTCCAAGCTTTTAAACCAGAAAAGTTAATAGATGAGTGGGACCCGGATTCAGAACGGCACTGCAGAGCAGATCAAGCTCCCAGCATCCGAACGTGAAACAAGTAGCTATTGGTTCTGGTGGGTTTTCCGGGCTGTGTGGCCGTGGTCTGGTGGATCTTGTTCCTAACGTTTCGCCTGCATCTGTGGCTGGCATATTCACAGTGTGTAACAGACTTCCCTCTGTGATACACCTCTGAAGATGCCAGCCACAGATGCAGGCAAAACGTTAGGAACAAGATCCACCAGACCATGACCACACAGCCCGGAAAACCCACCAGAACCAGTTGAATCCAGCCGTGAAAGCATTCGACAAGTAGCTATTGATCTGCTACAGCAAATCTGTATGTGATTTGTATATTGCCTGTATGTTTGCTCCCAAAGGGCAAATATCAGCTGTTTCAGACCAGAAAAACTACAATCTCTGTACACACAAACACGATCTCTGTACACACACAGAGAGAGAGAGAGAGAGAGAGAGAGAGAGAGAGAGAGAGAGAGAGAGAGAGAGAGAGAGAGAGAGAGAGAGAGAGAGAGAGAGAGAGAGAGAGAGAGAGTTTCTGCTCAGGAGTTACAGAGGAAGAATTTTTAAAAACTGATGGCGCCCTGGTCAGGACACATTTTAGAAAATGGCAAATTTCACAACTGTGGTACCTCAAAATAAAAATGAAAATAAATAAAAAAGAAAATATCATGCATAATATGTCTTAATCTGGTCTTGATAACAGATGTGGTGGATAATGGTGCCTCCAAAATGAGCTCTCTTTGATCATCTGATCCTCATTAACTAATAATTTTGTAATTAGGATCAGGTGTTCCTCACAATGAGAAGAAAAGACTGCATTTTACTGCATGCTGTGCTTGGTTTCTTCACGTGATACTTCTCATCTTCTTTAGATTGCACCCTTTTGGTGAGAAAGACCCTCACTTTAGCTTTTTGCAGGTTCTGCTCTGCTCCTGAGAAAGAAGATGACCCAATTCTCCAACAAATGAATTTACTGTACATATGGATTTTCTGTGACTTCTAAGACATGGCTGCATGGACACTGTGCATATCTGCTCAAGGTAGGTCACATGGGAACAGCATACAATGGGTTATATACACCCACACTTTATTTATATTCCACTTTTCTTCCTTGTGGGGATCCAAAGCGCTAATCAAATCATTCTTCCCTCCTCCAACTACTAAAATCAGAGTCAACACAAGCCAAATTATGATAGTAGTACCTAGTGACACTTCTCAGACTCTTCCTTCTCCTATGTCCCTCTGATATGGGAGCAACCAGTGTCGAAGAGGTTTTATGCATAGTCTGGGCTAGGGAGCAATGCTGATGATCAAAACCAATAGTCCTAATAGAGCCACCAGAGTCATCAAGTGTGTCTAGGGAAAATGACAGATGTCCCCATCCCCAATGAAGGATCTCCTCCAATGAAGCACCGAGGAAAAGGTCGTCCAGATATGGATACACATGGAATCCCTTTTGATGAAGCTTACTATGTCAGACTGCACAGGGAGGCCATTGAGATTCACAAACACCAGGACAACTTCAATAAGAAAGAAGAGACGTTAAAAATTAGCAAAGCCTGGCTCCCAGTACTTAAAAAATGAACTGATAACCCCACCTGCAATACAATGCACTCAACCACACCTTTGCATAGCAAGTTCCACCCAAACACTTAATGATTGGTTCCCCACCCTGGGACATGGACAATATACCACATTAAAATTTCCCTTCTCACTTAGACACAGGGTGAAACAGACTTTTCTCTGTGATACAGATGCAGGCGAAACGTTAGGAACAAAATCCACCAGACCATGGCCACACAGCCCGGAAAACCCACCAGAACCAGCGAACCTAACGTGAAAGCTCCTGACAATATATATACACCATGTACAAGAGCTTTTGGCACCGGAGACTTATAGTTTCTTCTGTCGTTGTTTCAAGCGTACTTTAGTTCAATTTAGTTTAGATGTCAGTTTCACAGATGGTTCACAGTTTGTACAGTTCCTTTGCTTAGATGTTCTGGCTTATGGTTATTAACATACAGTGTCCTAATACTGGCTTGGTAATTTTTCACTGTACTCTCACACAGCCCTCACAGTTAGTTAAAACCCTCAAAAATAAAACCCTCAAAAATAAAACAAACTTTTTAGCAGGATAAACTTAAAGCAAATTCCTACACCCCAGACCCACTGGTATGCTAGAACTCTCCTCTCCTTAGAAGCAGTTATTTTCCAGGTTTATATAGCTCTCAGCTTGGTTCTCCAATAAGCCTATCTCCACCAGTATATGGTGTCTGTAGAAGATTGCTTTCACACAGCATTCAGACCAATAACCAGTAGAATCAGTCAGTCTCTTTGACAGATCTGCTCCCCTTGGAGTTTAGTTTTCACTCAGTTAAGACAGACAGTTCTTAACAGAAGGAATGATTCCAACCAAAAGCCTCTCAGAATGTTATGACAAGAATTTAACCTCCTCCCTCTCTACATCATGTAGTAGCCCAATCAGAGTGCAGGAGGCCACAGTCAGTCAGTTGGCTTCCCTATTCCTAGGTCTTTCTGAAGGTAAACAGTATTTTCCTTAAACAGAACTGCACCTTTAGAATCATATTTCTACTGTAGTCCATCACAGCCCTAAGTCGGCATAGGCATCTGAGCATACACATAACACTTGAAGGGAATTCAGTGAATGATGGGACTAAACTATTGAAGTTGTCCCGGGGAAGGATCGCCAAATTACCTCCCCTTGTTATGATTCACTGCAGGTCCCCAGCTTGTTTTTAATACATTTTGCATCCATTACTAAAGATATCATACAATAATGAATCAAATATACAGTATAATTTCCCAATTTTGTTGAATGGCATCCTTTACCTAGATTTTCTGTCTGAACTAAATTACAGCCTACCTAATCACAACAGATAAAAATGCACTTCCATATAAATGTTGCAACACGCAGTTCCTCTCTGACTACACTGAAGCCTTTAACTTTGCTCATGAGCAACAATCAAAGCTCGAGTGGCTTCTTCACATTAAAAAGAGATTAAATTAACCCTGACTTTATTATTAAGGCTTTGACATCTTTTGCTCTGGTCATTTCAGAACATGATTAAACCAACCAAGAGAATTTTCAGAGCAAGGCAAAAGATAAGCCTTTGAAAAGAACCATAAAAATGTTGTAAGCATGAAAACCAATCCAGCTGATTTTAGCTGAAAAGATTTAACTTGCAGGGGAGAATATACCCAGCCAGGCAAGAATCGCTTTAGAATGAGGAGTGAATCCATTTCACTGTAAACTGATAGAAAAGAATACAATCTTTATTCTATTTTCTGGAACCTTTCTTGCAATATTGAACTGTCCATGACCTACCAGAAGAAAATAAGCTTGTAGGGGCAACCATAAAAGCCCTTAAGACATTACAAAATCTTGAGCTAGGTTTTTATCTATTTTTACAATAGTATTAATCTACAGAGGTTAAAACTGTGTTTAAAACCACAAAGGTTAAAAATATATATGGAATCGGCAACAATTATACTGAAGAACACTAGTGCTTGTATTTATAGCCACTAAAGCAACAGCTGTCTTTCATACCAAGGATGGCATCTTAAAGCAATCTGTTTGGTCTATTCCCTATTGCATATTAAACGTTTTCTTATATTGAAGCTTTTGGTATAAGGCTAATTGTCTTAATTATTGTGAAAGGGACTACAGCAGAACTAACTAACTAGCTGGGATTGAAGCAGCCTGTTTTGTTGCACCCGCCATTTTGTGCAACTTGTGATTCTCTGTGCTGCTTGCCATTTGCAGAGTTTTTCCCAGGGCCATTTCCTCTGCTGGTATTGATGCTGGGTGACATTTTACTGATTTAAGTACATGAATCAACTCATCCTTGCCTCCCAATTTCGGCAATGTGTTGATTGTGTTGTCGAAGGCTTTCAACTGATCCACCAGACCACGGCCACACAGCCTGGAAAACCCATCAGAACCAATGTGTTGATTTCCCTTTTTTATTTTCAGTGAGGCATCCCCACAGCTTTGTAGCTTCGAAGATGCCTCACTGAATATTTTTTAAAGGGAAAGCAACACGTTGTTCAAAATTGGCAGGCAAAGCTGAGTTGATTCATGTACTTAAAGATAGAGAAATGTCGCCCAGCAGCAATGCCAGCAGAGGAAACGTTCCTGGATAAAACTCTGCAAATAGTGAGCAGCATGGAGAATCACAAGAAGCAAAAAAGCTGAGGGCCACAAAATGAAACTGACAGCTTTAATGTTGGGTGGCAGGTGGGGAAAAAGAACCATTTTTCCCTGAAACACTTTATTTTCTGTGCAATGCAGACAAAACAAGCTGATTTGATGCTCATAAGCAAAAGTTCTTACGTTAAATGGAGTAATGGTAAATTTCTGAGACTACTGTACGCTCCAGCATTGCAAAGGCAAAGCAGTTGTGGACCTGACTGGTAATCTTTGTGGGACACCACTAGAAGCCTTATGTATACTTACTAATTTTTATTTAAATGAAACATATTAAGAGATGAAGAAGAGTGAAACTCACAACAGGAAGTGCTCTTTACCCTGCTGTTGACTTCGCACTGCTCCCCAGCTCTCCTCCACTTGCACCGCAAGATAACTTGCTCCATTTGTAAAAGCTGTGCAAAGACTGGTCTAAATTTCTAGAGATTTGCAGTGGAAGTTTTGAGATGACTGAAATAATTGAAGACCTTCAAGACAACCTCCATTTATAACAAGATGAAAATTGTAAAAAAATACTGTGAAATACTGAGCATCTTCCATCAGCTTTTACTTTGATTTGAATTGTCTCCTTTGCTGAACCTACTGCTTTCCAAAGCAAGCTTATGATGATCTAGCTCACTCATATCTTTGGACTTCTAGCGTCGGATGGCCTTTTCGCTGTTCTACCCTGTCAGGAAACATTGATGTTGCAGCTGACAGCGGGACAGGATCCTGTGGCCATGCTTCTCATATGTGCTCAGTGTGCAGTGCAGCTGCAGTGTTACCTCAGATCAACTTAAAACATAAAAGGGTGCATGGGGACTAAAGTAGCAGGGGTCAAATATGCAAAGCACACCATGTTTTTTTTAAAAGGAAATGTTCCAGTTTTCTGAACAATCACAAACGCTAAGAGGCTCTGCTTTTAAGCATGCAAATACAGAACTCTCTTGCCTCTAGCTACTTTTCTCTCTCATTAGGGACATTAGCTGAAGTGTCCACTTACTGCTATGACAAGAAAAAGGACAGACGTGCCCAGATTAGCAAACTGCTCCTTGGGTATGCAATGCTCGCCTTATCAGAAAAACAAAACCTGAAATTGTGTGTACACAAAACATAATTTTTTTCCCATGACTATCCCTTGTGGACTTCCATTACCAACTGCACCTGCAGGCATAAAGCACTCCGTAAACCCCTGATGAAGTTAAAATGCAGTTTGTTACCTCACTGCTGAGATGTGATTGGCATTAACTCACAGTAGCAGTATGGCCTAGAATAGACATTTGCTGTACTTGAACTAGAGAAACTAAGACAGACTGCAAGCAGGGGACAGAGACATAGGACTGAGAAGGATTTCAAGGAGAATGGGCAAGTGAATGGGCACAGCAGGGCAAGGATAAACACAAGAATAAAGACAGAGCCATGTACAGGGATGCAAAGCTTAGAATCAGGTATTGTGAATTATAGGTGAGAGCTATTATCCTGTATATCAGTGGCTTTTTTTTTAAGTTTTCTTCACCAGAAAGTTTGGACTTATAGCTATGCTGGAGGAGTTTGTCTCTTTTAGCTATTCACAAGTTGAACAAAATTTTTATCTTATAGTTAAGATACGTTCTAAATATTGCAAATTGCTTTTGAGTATTTTATGATCAAAAAGTAATCTATAAATATGCAGACATGTGAGAAAGAATGGTTAGATAATGGTCTAATCACTACTCAGCCATCATGTCAATATTTCTCAGGCTAACCTACTCACATGGATAATGCTATGATAAAACAAAAAGATCATATATGCTACCTTGAATTCCTTAGTGGTAGAACTGAATAAAAATGTAATAAAATGAATAAACAGAGTTGTATAAAAAGTGTCATCAAGTCAAAGCTGTCTTATGGCAACCCAGTAGGGTTTTCAAGGGAAGAGATTCATAGAGGTAGTTTGCCATTGACTTCCTCTGCAATAACAGCCCTGGTATTCCTTGGTGGTCTCCTAACTAGGTGGTCTCCTAACTCCTAACTAACAAAGTACTAATAGTACCAACCCTGCTTAGATTCTGAGATCTGACAAGAGCTGGCTAGCCTGGGCAACCTAGGTTGAGGGAATAAACAAATACCACCCATGGGTTTAGTATTCACTGATAGCACCTCACACCTGTTAACCTCACATCTATATAATAAAACATCTATATATAAAAGCACCTCTGGGGCCTGCTGGAGATGCTCCTTCAAGAGCTAGAAAAGGCACTAATTAGTAGTGTACTGATTGTGCTGGAAGTAGCACTTGTCAGTATTTTACAGGACCAGCTACAATACTTGCCTCAATAAGGTTTAATTGCCTCTTTAACAGGCAGCTCTAAGTACTTAGAAGCATAACTAGGAATGGCCTCTACATGTGGGGGACTGCCCAACTATGGGAAAACTCCAGAGCCTGATTTATAAATTGGGCTTAAAATTCAGCACCATGTCCAGACTGGAAGCCATATCTGCTAGGTTAGATGATATCGAGATATTTCTGAGCTGAAAGAAAACCACTTCAAACCTCACTGTGCTTTTGTGCAATCCTACTATTAGAAAACATTTACAGCCCAATCCAGAGCCCTGGGGTGGCGCCACTGTGGCAGACCCCTGAAACCTCCATAGGGCTTTTTGGCAGCACAGGAAGACAAAAAAAAAAGCCTCCCTGTCACCGAACAGTCCTCCATCGGGCTAAATGGGCTTATATCATCCAAAAGGATTAAGTCTATACCCCGGACCACTGTCCCAAGAGGCAATGCCACAGTGGAAGCTGACTAATGCTGGCTCCATTCCCAGCCACATCTTCAAATGCCCCCACTATGCTGGCAGCAGATTTGCCCCTCTGTTGGGGTAAGTGCCCCAAGCAGGACAAATCTGCAAGCATAGGGCCCCACTGCCTCCACAACTGACTTCAGCCTCCACACTCTTGATTGGGCCATTAATCTCTTCAATATTCAATCTGTATTAATAAAAATTAAGCCACCACAAATGTAAAATAATTCCAAATAGAAGCAACTGGTGCAAAGTGGGACTTGGACTGAGTTATAAAATGTAAGACTGATTTAGTGCTTCCAGCCAGTAAAAAAAAAAGCTTGAACAAATTTAACTGCATAATTTATAATTCCCTGTGAAATAGGTGTTACATATTATTCAGCAACTCTATGAATTTAGTGTCTTGAAGAAAAAAGAAAGATTTACAAAGAAAACCTGCCAGTACTTCTCTTAGAGCAATTAGTTCTTACCAGCACAGCTTTTGTTTTGTGATAAAAAGTCTGCCACAACTGTCAATATTGTTTACTGTACACAGAGACTATGTATATTATTTCCCTCGAGTTTCCTTGGGAATTTGCTAAGTTTCGGATGTAAAGAAGGAGGCCTGCAGGTCTCTGAACACATTTAGCACAAAGCCTACCATGCTGCCAATAAAAATATAAGTACCGTATATACTCATGTATAAGTCAACCCGGATATAAGTCAAGCCACCTAATGTTACCACAATAAACAGGGAAAACTTATTGACTCGTGTATAAGTCTAGGGTGGGAAATGGTAAATTTCAAAAGTAAAAATAGATACCAATAAAAATGTTTTAAAATATTTATTTCAAAGAAAAACAGTATGGTATCAACAATAGCAATGAAAGTTCTGAAGTGGAATATATAACTCTCACAGACAGTATCTCTTCAGAGTTTCATAGGGAAGATGCTCAACAAGATCCCCCTTTTAAAAAGTCCCTACAGGTTCTCCTTCAACACGGATAGCTTATCATTACACAGTGAAGATGGTTGTGTGGTGATGGCAGCCGCTGCCCCAAAGCAAGTCTTTTTTGCAGGTCTGCAAGCTCAGCTGGACAGAAGTCCCACCTGCTTTCCAAAAACACTGGGTGGGGGCCAAGAAAGGTGCTGGCAGTGGCTGCACCCCAGGGCACCCTATGTTTGTGGGGGATTCCTGCCACCATGGGCTCCAATGGTATGGATTTCCCAATGAGTATGGCTCCCTAGCATTCATGGAGCTTCCTGGCCTGAACAAAAATTCTGTAACATATAATATTCACCTATTCACTGAATATTCACTGTGAATAAAGCTGCTGGTCACCTGTACTGCAGTGAAGCAACAGCCCAAGGCTTACCTGGGAGCTGCCTTTGTGTCCACATAGCAGGGAGCAGGTGCAGAAAAACACGCTCAGCTCCCAGCTTGCCACCTGTTCCCCCCACCCGCTCACCACCCATTCACTTGTGTATAAGTCGAGGGGGGCTTTTTCAGCACAAAAAATGTGCTGAAAAAGTAGACTTATATGCGAGTATATATGGTAACTTTTGAGTTAATAAAGAAAAAACAAGCAATAATATCAACTCTTCTATATCTTCTGGGTGCCAATTTTAGAAAATGTAAATAGCATTTATTTGGAGAATGATGGCTGTGAAACTCCAGTAGTGTTTATGCGTTACATATTTGGGCAATCTGGAGTAGGGATCAAATGCCAATGTCATTCATTATTTAAAGTAGTTTTAGATATAGACATGTCCCTTAAAAATTAGCAATAAAGCAGGAGCACAAGAATACATCAGAGTAAATCCAGAGTAATGAAATGCCACATACTCCGTTGACAGGAGGACCTGGTTTCTTCAAGGCCAAGAGTCATTCAACACACTTATATCACTTGTAGTTTACATTTACAATACTTCCATTATAAAGTTACCTTGTACATAGCTAATTAAAGCTTTTTGTTTTAGGCATAATGATGGCAATTGTGTATATGTTAATTTAAAATGTGGATATACTTTTTTCAAGCAATCATAAGCCTTATACTACTACCATAGAAGCACAATCCTTACATTACTACTATGCCCTGTAATCCTATATCACAGGCCCATTACAGAATACTGAGATGTTTTTGTGGTTTCTAAATATTCTGACAATTTAAGAGGCACTAGGCCAAGCTAGACATATTGGTGCCCTTGTGGCTGCCACAAGGATGGTGCCATGATTTTAAAGTGATTATAAAATATTGTGAGGCTGTAGTGCAAGTGCACTTTGGGACTTAGTGTGTGTGTCCCCATTACCTTATCAAGTGCAGGGGGAACAACAGTACCTCATCCCACCGTGCTACATGCCATATCAGGATCAAGTTTTTGCAGAATTTTTAAAATTGCTTTAAAATGGTGCCGAAGTCCTTGCGGCTACCATTAAGACATCATCACATCCAGTTTGGCCCACAGTACAAAGCTCTTAACACAATAAGCAATTTCAGGGGTGGGTGGAAACAAATTGCGATTTCTGCCAAGGAAGTCCAACCATCTGGCGTCCCTTCAATAGAATGTTAACAAGCTTAGAGACAGGAATTAACTCAAAGACCCACTGGTGAAAAGGGGCAGTAGTGGGTCATATGGAAGAAAAGGTGACTGTGTATAAAGGTACAAGTTTCATCCTCTGAATGCAGCATTACTTGAAAACTTCAGAAACCATTTCAATATAAAAATGCACTTCTTTCTCTCAATTTTAGTACTTAATTTCAAGGCACCAGAACAAAAAAGGTGCAAGATGGAGTTGAAGGCTTCCTGTATGTTGTATGCCATTCTTTCCCTTAGACAGATATCTAATATATCACTGAATCAGTCATCCACAGAGGGAGGAATAAGAGATTTTCAGTGCTGCAAGCTAATTTTCTTAAGGAGAGCAGCCCTTTGGAATATGTGCTATTTTCTCTCCTGACTTCCCACCTGTCATTTTAAAATTGAAGTATATCCCTTGTGCAAAACTGCACATACTTAATATTTTCTCTGCACAATCAGAACGCCTTTGTTACGGGATCCTGTCTGCACCAAGGCAGTGTTCTTTCATGCTGAGACATTCTCTGGATTTTATGCAAATACAATATATGGTGATTGTTTAATATTGGTAAATATTGAAGTGGGGTGGAGGATGGCGATCCCGTTGCACACGCAAGGATTTTAGACAAGGGGGATTTTAGACGGGGGGGATTCTCAGCACCTGTTTTATGTTCAACTAAAATAGTGAAAGTGCGTGGGGGGAATAAGGCAAGATTCACCCAATCCGAACGCAGAAAACAGAGGCAGCCCACGCATGCGTGAATGAGAATGTGGAAGAGCTTACGGTGTTTAAGAAGTGCTTATGGGAAAGCCCTGGGATTGTGGAGAACCATTCGAGGCTTCCTTCACCAGCCTTGACTTGAACAAAGGAAAGAGATGGGCAACAGTGGGGAACTACAAGCAGGGTGAGAAGCCCCATAGCAGGTACAGTCCCCAACTAAGCCACATATAAAAAATAATTACAGTGCGGTGGTGAAGTCATTAACAGCAACCTCCTAGTTGGGTGGGCAGATTAAAACGCAGCAAAGAGCAGCAACAGCAAAATCTTAACATAGATTGCTTGGAGCGGTTACAGCTGGTGAGTGCAAAGTCTGGAGCATGTTGCCAATGTGAGATCCAGGAGAGTTGCTACTGTTGCTGGAGTTGCTTTATATACTTTGTGGACAGGCGAGCTGGTGGAAAGCAAGAGAAATTGGCAGCAACTAAACTCAGGACTGGACTACTGGAAGGAGGTTCTCGATGTGTGAGGCAGTCTGCAGTGGAAAGAACCACGAGTTGATAATCTGTGCTGTGACTGGATGCTACAGGAAACTCTGAAGATGCTGGTGAAACATTAGGAACTAAAACTACCATAGATGCCAGTGAACATTAGGAGCTAAAACTACCAGACCACAGCCACACAGTCTGGAAAACCATGAAATAGCTACTCAACTCTGGCTGTGAAAGTCTTCCATTCTGATAGAGGTCCATAGCATACATATGCATATAGGCACACAATACGGCAGTGTTAAAACAAAATTTGTATATATAGTGGAACCTCGGTTTTCAAAAAGAATCGATGAAAACCGAAATCGATGCAAACTGATGCAAACTTTTCCATAGGAATCAATGTAAATCCAATTAATCCGCTCTAGGCACTCCAAAAAAACATACCAAAAAGAATTTTTTGGTGAATAAACATAGTGTTTAATGCTGAAAACAGTAACAAACAATAACACTAGGACCAGCTTCAGAGCCAGTGGACCAACGTCGCACCAGAAAGCTGTCCCAAGAGGTCTGTTTCTGACGCCTCTTTCAGATTTGTCTGAAACAGGGCAAGACATTGTCATTAAACAAGTTGCTGACACAGCCTGCAACAGCTTTGTCCAGGTGATTTTTCTCCACAAACCCCTGCACCTTACTGCAAATCAATGAAAACCGAGACAAATTTTTTACTGAAAAAATCGATGAAAACCGAAGGCAATGAAAACCGAGGTTGCACTGTATATATTTCTAATATGCCTTCTTTTTAAAAATCTACATTGAAATCTGTGGCAAAACCTACCCCATAGTCATCTCCTTTGAAGAGGTGACATAGGTCCCTGATTCCTAGATATTAATGAGGAATTCATCTTTAAGTTATTCCCAATGAATATTCCATCATCACATTAAGAAGCAGGAGATATATTTGCCTGGTTAGGCATGGACCTAAACCAATGATGGCGAACCTTTTTGAAACCGAGTGCCCAAATTGCAACCCAACCCCCACTTATTTACCGCAAAGTGACAACCCAGCAATTTAACCTGAATGCTGAGGTTTTAGTTTAGAAAAAAACCGGTTGGCTCCCTCTTCCTCCGCCCCACCCGCTTGAGCAGGGGCCAGCCTGCACTAGCCTCCAGCAAGTCCCGTGCGCACCGCTCTGTGCCTCTCTAGCATCTCTGCCTCCTCTGCGCCTCCCCCTTGGGCAGCAGCCACCTGGAGCACAGGCACCAGGCCTGCCAGCCGAGTCCTCCCAGCTCACCGTGGTGCGTGCACGTCGTGCTCAGTGGCCCAGCCAGCCTAGATGTGTGTGTGTGTGTGTGTGGGGGGGGTGATTTTCCACCCCCCCATGATGAACTCTAGAAGATTAGCCTCCACCGAGCGGAGAGGCCGTGCAGGGACATATGGGGTGATGCGGTCTCGAAGATACGAGGGTCCCAGGCCGCGTAAGGCCTTAAAGGTCAACACTAGCACCTTGAAGATGATCTGGAACTCTACTGGGAGCCAGTGCAGCTGGCGCAATACAGGCTGAATGTGATCGTAGATGGCGCTGCCTGTGAGTAAGCGCGCTGCTGCATGCTGGACCAGTTTTAGTCTCCGGATCAAACGCAAGGGAAGACCCGCGTAGAGCGAGTTACAATAGTCTAATCTGGAGGTGACCGTTGCATGGATCACCGTGGCTTCAGGTCGCTTGGGAGAGGAAAGGAGCCAGCCGCCCAGACCTGGCGGAGGTGAAAAAAGGCAGCGGCGGGTTGTATGGGCCACCTGGGTCTCCATTGACAGAGACAAATCCAGGTGGACCCCGAATAAGGCTGCGCCCGGAGGGTGGTGGGCGCCAATGTAGCCCCCCCTCCCACACCGGTGGCTGGAAAATCCCTGTCCCCCCCCTCGCGGCCAAGCCAGAGGGATCTCCGTCTTCGATGGGTTTGGATTTTAACCTGCTCTGCACGCAACCAACCAGCAACCGCCTCCAAACAGAGGCTGGAGGACCGCCCGGGAAGAGGCTGACTGCTCCCCCCTCCATCAACAGAATGAGCTGGAGTGTCATCAGCGTACTGATGGCAAGGTCAGCCCAAAACTCCGTACCAAGTCGAGCAAGGGGTGCATGTAGCAGATATTAAATAGCGAAGCGGGGAATAGTAGAGGACCCCCTGGGGTACACCGCAATCAAGCGGGCACTTCGGGAGGCCCTGGTCCCCAGCACCTCACTACTGACTTAGGCCCGAAGGGCAGACGGGCCAATCCACTGAAGGATAGTGCCCCGCTTTTGACCCCGGAGGCGGCCAGGCGGTGGGTCAAAGGTGCGTGGTTGACCACATCAAGCGCTGCGGTAAGATCTAACAATACCAGCGAAGTGCCGATCCATACCTCGGTGCCGAGGCTGAATACGGAGTGTATCTGTGGCGGCCCGACGGGAGAACAGTCTCCGTCCATGCCCAGCACGGAAGTCGGACTGGAAGAGGGTCGAAGGCCGATCGCGTCATCCAGAAAACCTTGAAGCTGCTCAACACCACTCTCTCAATTACCTTCCCAGGAGCGAAAGATTGGAGCTTGGGCATTGGTGGTGGCCAGATCCTGGATCTAACGGTGGGTCTTTTAGAGTGGGAAGCGGACCACTGCCTCCTTCAACCCATCGGAAAAGACTCCCTTGCTTTCGAGGAGCCATTGATGATGCACTCAACAGATGGAGGTCATGTAGCTCCACCCTGCAAGTTTTTTACAAGCCAGGATGGAGCGCACGGATCCAGAAGGACAGGTAGTTGGTCTAACAGCAGCTAAGGTCCTGTCAACAGCGGCTTCAGGGGAGAGCAAGGAAAACTGGGCCAAACAAAGGGGCCTGAAGGCGGCAAGGGAGCCTCCAGTTCACTGATTGGCCAGCCAGCGTGGGGGAAGATCCTGGGGCCCGGAGGCGGCCAGCGACCTTATCCATAAAAAAAGCTAATACAAAGCCTCACAGCTAATGCTCAATTGTGAATTTGAGGACCTCTCAGATAGGGAGGTTAGGGCGAATTACTCTGTGAAAATAATTATTGCTGAAGAGCTAGCGAGATCGCGAGGAGAGGAGGAGAAGAAAGCCCTCTTCGCCTCCTTCGTCGCCACCTCATAGGCTTTCATAAACGTCCTATAAGATGTTCGCGCAGCCTCGTCACGAGATTTCCTCCACACTCGCTCTAGACGTCTAAGATTGAATAACTGGGGGGGAAACACATGGTCCCTAATAGTCCTCTTGAGCTAATCCATGACATCATAGCTCTACGTTTATACAAGAACAGCCTTCTGAGAAATTCTGTTTTGCACATTTTATGAAATTATAGAAGCATGGGGGGGGGGGGCATTTCTAATAACCTCAGAAATTCCATAATGTGGGAGAATGCACAGGTTGCAGATTTTGCTTGCTTGCAACATGACACCTTCAGAATGCTACGCTCTGATGAGTGAAGCTATCACAGTGAAACAAAAGGATAGTAAAATAGGCACTAAGCACAATGTTTTTTCCTAAGGTCCTACAATTTATTCCCTGTGATGGTATATCAAGAGGTAGAAGGAATACATTTAGTTACCAGATTTCTGTTTCATGCCTCCCTCTTTTCCATGCCTTTCTTCCTCCACAGAAATGAAGCAGAGGAGGAGTTTGTAGCTTCTAGTGGATTGTTGAATGGTCTCTGAAAAGTTCTCCCCATGGAACTGATAAAATTTCAGACTACCTTAACAGAATCCATCATAACATAAGAAGGAAAACTGCCATTTCTGGATGTCATGGTTATCCACAAAACAAACTTGAACCACAGAGCTTATACAAAACCAACCCACACAGACTCATATCTACATTAAAACTCCAGTCACCACCCATGACAAAAAAAGGCATAATCAAAACTCTGATAGATCGTGCAAAACAGATCTGTGTACCTTACTTTCTCATTGATAAAGTGAATAACCAAAACGGTGTTCTGCAAGCAAACGGTTACTCCACAACAGGAATCAGAGCTATAAAACCAAGAGAAAAAAATGTACAACTGAGGAAAAACAACCCCCCATGGGGAATGTATTTCTACCACATCTCAAGGGAATCACAGACTGAATAGAAAAACTGATGGAAAGATATAACTTTCAAACAGTGTTCAGATCTGTCAGAAAAATACAACAAATGCTATACTCAGCAACAAACAAGACAGACATCCTAAAGAAGTACCATGTATTATCTGCAGATATGGCTAAGTATACCGTGCAGATATGGTATCTAAGTAT
Source organism: Sphaerodactylus townsendi (assembly GCF_021028975.2). NCBI lineage: Eukaryota > Metazoa > Chordata > Lepidosauria > Squamata > Sphaerodactylidae > Sphaerodactylus > Sphaerodactylus townsendi. Next base: position 62,579,016 of record NC_059425.1, read on the forward strand.
ATAGAGGGATGATAAAACACAACATTCCAATAAGAATAAAAGAACATGAAAGAATTGCAGACTAAACCAATCTGAGAAATCAGAAGTAGCTGAACATACTCGAACTCAAGCTAGACACAGGGGTCGTTTCCCCACTTACCATCTGCTGCGCGCTACTCTTGCCAAGTAGCACGGGGTCCTGTGGCACTCCCCACTACAGGGGCGGCGACAACGCAGTCGCCCCGACGCTGCCACTCTCGCGCCTCCTCAGCGTGCGTCATTCCTGGTGCTCCTCCAAATGGCGCCTTTTGATGACCCCGCAGAGCGCGGGGTCATGGGGAAGTCTGGGAGCGCACCAGAAATTACGCGTGCTGAGAGTAGCGCGCAGCAAAGGGTGGTCGATGGTAAGTGGGGAAACGACCAGGGTCTTATTTGATGACACAGGAATTCTTGACGAATCCGGTAGCTCTCCAATAGCTAATGTCAGACTACACAGGGAAGCACTGACATCCGCAAACACCAAGACAATTTCAACAAAAAGGAAGAGTGTCTTAAAATCAAGAAAACCTGGCAACTGGTAATCAAAGCCCACCCACCCCCCATAAAAATGAGACTTTTCTCAGAACCAAAAGCAAAAAAGGAAAAGAAAAAAAGAAGAAAAAAGGAGGAAGAGTTTAGATTTATACTCTGCTTTTCTTAACCATAAAGAGTCTCAAAGCAGTTTATAACTCCTCTTTTTCCTCTTTCCTTCTTTCCTCTTTCCTCTCCACCTCGTGAAGCAGGTGAGGCTGAGAGAGTTCTGAGAGAAGTGTGACTGCCCCAAGGTCACCCATTAGACTTCATACAGAGGAGTGGGGAAACAAACCTGGTTCACCAGATTAGAGTCCACCGCTCTTAACGACTGCATCATGCTGGCTTCCTACCCACACCACACCTCATTCTGATTTCTCAGATGAGTCACACATATTCAGACCACCAGGACAAAATGCAAGTTTGCAAATGCAACTGCAGATGAACTCCACCTGGACACATGCAAATACAACATATCCCCCTCCCATCTCAGAGGTAGACAAAACAAATACCCAACTACACAAAACACTCCACACTATGCCATGGAAAGAAACACATCTTACTGTGATATTCCTCTGAAGATGTCAGCCATATGTGGGTGAAATGTTAGCAGCTAAATTAAAACAACAAGACCGCAGCCATTCAGCCTGGAAAACCCACAACAGCCAGTAAAAACAAATCCCTTCCAAAAAAGGCCCTCTCCAATTCCTTAATCAGTTCATCATATAGCACCGTCAGAGACACCAGGGCAACATTTCTCAGTAAAGAGTCTTCAAACACCAATAAATGAAAATTTTAAGTAAATCTTTCAAAGGACTCATGTGGATTTTAAGTGCCAGCAAGTCGCTTCCAAATTATGGCAAACCAATTAATTAATGATCTGCAAAACATCCTAACATTGACCACCTTGTTAGAGCTTGCAAACTGAGGGGCATGGCTTCCTTGATTAAGTCAATCCATATCATTTTGGGTCTTTTCCTGCTGCTTTTGGCTTTTCCTAGTAATTTTTTTCAAATGAGTCTGGTCTTCTCATAATAAAGTACAATAACCTCAGTTTGGTAATTTTAGCTTTTCATCTAAGTTCAGGCATAATTTGATGTAGAGCTCACTTATCTGTCTTTTTGGATGTCCATGATATCCAGAAATTCTACTCTAAAACCACATTTTAAATGGGTCACCTTTTTTCCTATCAGCTTACTTCAACATCCAAATTTCACACTCATACATAGTAATAGGGAATACTACAGTATGAATTCAAAGAACATAAAAGCCGTTAAAAAGCATGGAAAATATTGTTTCTAAACAAGAACGTTCTAACCATGAAACTCTACACATCAGAGAATGCTTTCCCTGCTCAGTATTAACAGGCAGGTCTTTTGTGTCAGTCACTGTGGGCTTAGAAGATGAGTTAGGCTTTTCTCATAGTTGATACACTGCAGGTTGTCAGTTCCAGACTGATCCTCTTTTCTTTATACAGTGGCTCTTGAGCTTACAAGGGCTGCCCTTCATGTGAACAGATAAGACCATTTGTGGAGAAGCCATTTCAGGCTAGGCAACACCCTGGAGTTCTAGCTAATGCTCATTATCACTCACATCAAATACCAGCTGTGTAATAGTCTTGCTTGATTTTTTTAATTGCAATTTTATTTTTTAATTTTTAATGCAATCATTTGCCATATTTCTTTTATTTATAAAATTTTAATGCCACCCCTTCAGAAACCTGCTCGAGACAGTTTTGATGTAAAACACTGGGAGGGCATTAAGGGGGTATTTAAAGGGCTTTATGGAAAGGATTTTGAGAAGGGGAGTGACAAAACCAGCAGCATCATGCAGGTGTTCTGGAAGACAACTTCCAGTAAAAGAAGCAGAAAGAATGAGAGGTAACAGTCATTGAGGGAGTAGGAGACTTTAGGACAGCTGAGGGTGAGTTTTTTATGCCAGCCTTTTTTTCCATCCTGGAACTCAAAACAACAAGGTTCCCATACAAGTACTGATCAGACTCAGATTTGCTGAGTTTCAACAAGATTGATGTAATGTGTGTTTTCAGTGTTAATTCAGACCATATCAATGCAGTAGATTTTTCAGCAGAAATCATATTTTCAGCCTTCAGAGGCAGAGCTACCGATGGGCGGGTGTGTGTGCATTGCGCCGGGTGCACACCTGGTGGGACGGAAAATCGCCCCCTCCCCCCGTGGTGCCCCCCCACACTTACCTTAGTTCAGCCTGAAAGTGCAGGCTGGAAAAGCGGCCTGTCCATTTGAGGCTGAAATGGTTTAGCTTCATTGTGAGCCCCAAGGTCTCCTGGAAAGTATAGTTCCCACCAGGCCGGTTTCAGTCTCAAGTGAACAGGCTACTTTTTCCAGCCTGCACTTTCAGACTGAACTAAGGTAAGTGAGTGGGGGGGAGGGGCAGAAAACGCAGAGTGTGCACCAGGCGCAGTATGGCCCAGCTACGCCTCTGCCAGCCTTAACTCAACAATATTTCACTCTAGACCAAGCATGCTGATTTTTGAAGAATCTATTTGCATTAGCAAACTTTGTAATCCCCAATAGAAAGATAAGTAAAGTGACATGGGGAAAAATAGGAATACAGTTAAAATGACAGAGTTCAACATGACAGCAACTGTTTAATCATAAGGGGTCAATGTTGGGGAGGAAAGTGTACTGTAATTAATAGAAAGGGTTTGAAGTTTAAAAAACTGGGGTAGATGTCTTTAACAACACAAATAGAGTTTGTTTACATGTCAGCCAGCATATAAAAAGTGTCAGGAGCCAGAATTCAGTGGTTACAACTGCTTCAGTATCCCCAGCAACTGAAGGACAGGGCAGCCAGAGTCAGTCACAGGTCACCCAGCACAGGGGCTGAACCAAGCACCCTTCTGAGTCCTGAGGCAGAACGGGAAGGGATTCTGGATCATTGTCAGTGGAATGCTCTCCTACTAAAAGGGTTCAAGTCCCATCACAATTCCCAGGGCACCAGGCACTGTTTGCATAGGTCCCAGCATCCCTCCACAGCCACCTCAAGCCAGCTCCCTGCCCACACGGAGTAGCAGGAGTCCACATATTGGAAGGGGAAAAGGCAGATATCGCAGGCAATATGTGCAATCACGGGTGCCTTCCACTTACTGGTGGCCATGCCTTCTAGCAGGAGATTCAAGCTGCTGGAAGTGCCTCTGCTGGTTGTGGAGTAGGAGGGGGCCACTGAAATAAGGCCAAACCACCTCTGGCAACAGCCCCAGCAGCCTCTCTATGTTCACCTGCACCTCCCCATATCCTTCATGATATTGAGCAGCCCCTCCAGGTGCCCAGGCAGCTGCTGTCACAGATACTACCAGACCTTCAATCTACTGCTAACCCCTGGAGAAGGCTTCCTAACACTGTTCCCCCTCTGGCAATTCCTGCTCAATTGCCAACCATATGGACAAGAGAGTGGCAGCATGAACTGTCACCAAAGTGCCTTAACGGTCACTTCAAGTCTGCACAGCAGAAAGCTGACAGAATGCATCTTGTGCCATGACCCCTACCTCATGAGTTGTGAGTGTCCTGGCAGGGGGTTTGTAGGATGGGAGGGGCTATGACTGGTTGCTGGGAAGGGGGCTTGGCTACCACAGGAGAGGGAGGTGATTGGTTGCACATTTATTCAGTATTCTGAGTTGCTTGGAGCCTCATCAACATGGTCACTGTAGGGAAGGGTACCCACAGGCTGTGCTGCATTTTTTGTTGGTGTAACTTTCCACATCTGCCAGGCATTCCCAGGTTGATAAGGCTTAGGGAGCCAACTTTCTCTGGCCATGTCCTGCAATTCACTCACAAAACTGCACCTGAGTTGTGTGGGCACATAGCATAGAGCCATGGTGGTGAACCTTTGGCACTCCAGATGTTATGGACTACAATTCCCATCAGCCCCTGCCAGCATGGTCAATTGGCCATGCTGGCAGGGGCTGATGGGAATTGTAGTCCATAACATCTGGAGTGCCAAAGATTCGCCACCACTGGCATAGAGCTTAACTGACACCCAAGAGCAAGGCAGCAGCACTGAGGTCCTGAGCCAGCATAAATGTCAGACAATTCCCTGAGCAAATTTGTGCTATAGAAAGAAAGCCGTTTCATAGACAAGACTGTTAACATCATTTACAGGACATTTTTTTACACTGCAGAGTAGACCTTAATGAATTTGCAGCAACAGGTCTAATGTAAGAGTTGTGCACATGCAGTACCAAACCCTAATTTGGTATTATGTGACTGAGGTAATTTCCACACAGGTTATTTACCCTATGTTCAATGCTGTTGGGAAGAAGGGAATGAAGGTTTTTTTTTTCCACAGAACCTTGATGCAACTGTTCACCTCCCAGGGACTCCCTAACTTAGTGATATGTAAGCTCATTGGGGGGAAATTGAAAAATTCAGGAAAATTGGGAAACTTTGAATAGCACTGTAGGGGCTCTTTGTATTTTTCTCTTTTAGAACAACAGAAATATTCATTAAGGCAAGGCTTTTCTCTCAAACCAGTGTGGGTTCATACTTGGGATCTTAGGCACCCAGGGTTTCTACCAGCAGGGTGAGGATGGAGACTTCATAGCCCCGCCACCTGAGCTCATCTGCCAAGGGGGCATACTTCTTGTGCTTCCACTCCCTAGCCTCCTGCATGGCAGGTTTCCTGTTTTCAGAGGGGATGGTGATGTCCACCAACACAATCATTGTCTTTTCATTGTGGTATACAATCTCAAATTGCAGCCAACTCCTGGTCCCTGGCACCATTCTGCTGAGAATGATAGTGCCCTTGGGGATTGAGATTGCTTTGGCCAAATACTGCACAACCACATCTTTCCATGGGTTCAAGGTGGTAGAATGAGTGGGCAGCCACAGAGGACACAGGATAGGGTCTTGTTGGGGTGGCTGCATCATCAGCATTTGTCCCAGTTCCCAAACTTCACCACTCTATTGAGGGAGACATCATTCAGGCAGGCCCAATGGATGATGTGCCAGTTGGCAAAGCATGTGAAGTCACTGCAGGACAGGAAGTGGTTGCTGTTGTCCCACTGAGAGGTGACCTCAAATACTTTGTCCTGGTCTGGCTTCCATCAGAGCTCTGCCACATACTTATTGCAGGCTGTGTCTTTAGGAGGTGCTTCAGAGATCACCTCTGCCTGACTGGGATGAGGGATAGTTCGTAGGGGTTGCTACGAAAAAGAAATATGATGACTGTGCCAGTTTCCTGGCTCCAAGCCCACTGGCAGCTGATGCAAGTGGCATTCCTGGCATGCATCCAAAGAGAGGCAAAATTCCCCCTACCCTAGCCAGGAAGGTGCTGAGGAAGGTGGTGAGGTCCCTCAGCCACTTCTGGGTGACAGTGTGAAGGGCACCATCTGAGATTGCCTTCACAATATGGTCAGAGCAGGTGAGCTGGCAAAAGGCATGGGTGACCATGGGGATGTTGCAGATGTCCCTCATCTTTGGTGTTCTGGCTCCCCTGCCAAAGGGCCATGTACAGGATACAGTTAGTGGCTTGTTTCAGGAGACTGAACCACTTTTTCAACATGGTCATGATGGAGCCCCTCTGAACAATGGAGGAAGGTGTTCAGACCACCAATCTTTGGCCAAGAAGCAAACAGCAAGGTGTTGAAGTTCCCAGCATCAAAAATGATGGTCTGGATGGTTGCCTCCAGAGTCAGTGTGGCTTGGAAGCCCCAGATGCCAGTAGCTCTCTCTGTAAGCCAGGTGAGAGAGGGTCAACTCTAGATGGAGCCGACAGAGGGATTCTGTCAATGTGGAGGGAGGCACACTTACCAGCAATGGATCATAGTCCCATCCAGTCAGCAGTGGCAGCGGCAGCATTCAGCATCTGCTGTAGATCCACAGAGTTTTCTGTGACCAACACCAGGTCATCTGTGTAGGCCAGAATGCTGACCTTCTGATTGTAAAGCTTGACCTTCAAGGTTCATTGGAGATTTTGGGAGAGGAGGGGCTCCATTTGGTTAAAAATGATAGGGCTCAGTGGGCAGTTCTGCTTCACTGAATGGAGGATAGGCATCTTTGGGGTTCCCCCCTTCATGATCCTTTTGGTAGTGATGCTGTTGGCATACAGTTCCCACACCAGGCCCAGAACATCCTCCGGCATGCCCATCTCAGCCAGAATAGCAACAATGCTGCTGTGTGGAAAGAACTTGAAGATGTTGGACAAGTCCAACCAGGCCAGTGCACTCCTAGAACAGCAGAAGATTTTGAGCACATCTGCAGAACAAAGTTGTGCTTATAGCAGCCCTTGCAGGACATGAAGCCCTTGTGCTGGGCACTGATACAGTCTCCCGTCATGGCCTAATTGGATGTGGATGGTGTTGCAGCTCTTCTTTGCAGATACTACATTGTGTCCTGTTCCTACAGAGCATGTTTGGGGAAACCATGTGATACCCAATTCACACAATACAGCAGTCTTGCAATTTACATACTGCACTCCCAGGTTTATGTCCAGTTCCCCACGGTCAATTAATTGCGTGATACGCAAAATATCAAGGATACAGGAAGAACTCCCCACTACCTGACCGACGAACAAGGATTCATCCCGGTTCTGCCGCTCATTCTCCCCCTTATCCCGCGTCTTTGCTGAACCTGCTTGAAAGTACTACTTTTTCAAAAAAAACCCACCTCTTCGATCCAGTTTGGAGGGGAGGATCAGGGGTCTAATCCTGGTTCAAATTTCCCGCCGTGGAACGTGATGCAAATGCCTTACAACCAATCAGTGCTGTTCTTGTGAGAGCACGAGAGAATGATAACCAACCAGAAACTTGGGTAGGGGAGACGTGCTGCTGTGATGACGTCATAACATGAGCACGTTTTTGTGGGAGGAAAAAAACAGGTCCCGCCCCAACATGGCACGACAGTCAATCAGGAGAGACCCGCTGATCGTGTGGTAGTGGGGATTGTTACATTTCTTGAATCTGAGATAGGCCTAGATGTCTTCACTGGAAACATGCTGCGGTGAGGAGGTTGAAACCTTGATGCAGTTTATTTTCAAACTTGGTTTGATCGAGATTGAATTTCCCAGTGGGGATTCGCCCTATGTCAGTGGAATGCAATGTAACACCTACAGGGGGCCATGGAGGTTGCATGAAGCTGATCCTCTAGCAGCTACATTCATATGGTGATATTGGCCCTAAATTCAGAAGTGCCTCCAAGCTCACCAAGATTTCAGACCCACAACTCAGCTTTATCACTTGTTGATACCCCATCTCAGTAGCATCCATGAATCATTCTGACAGCAATTCTAAGCAGGTCTGGAACCTTACTCATGTCTACTTAATAGGACTTACTCCCAGGAAAATACGTTCAGGATTGTGATGTTAATGTATTGGAGCAAAAACAATAAAGTATGTTTTTTCCTACATATTAAGAACCCAATGCACCAAGAGTAAATCACAGAAATTACTATCATTTTGTGCTACTTGCTTAAAAGCATTCCATTTGTTTTGTTTTTCTACCTTTCTGAATTGCCAGACCTTTGGTACTAATCATTGCTTTGAAGCATATGTTGAAGAGAAATGTATTCTTGAGACTGATTATTAAACAGCCAACTGGAACAAGAACCAAACTCAACTACTTGTGATCTTACTCTTAAAAAAAAAATTAGGCCTGAAACACTCCAACTACACCATCTGTTTTAATAACAGAAGCAGAAACACAAGGATACTGAAGGAAAAGAGTGATGTCATTTCACTATGGTCCTATTTATGCCAAGGTAACACATGGCCCTCTTGCAGTGTGTTCACAAAAGGCACAAATGAAAAATGTAACTGCGTAATTTAAACGAATCATTCTTGCCACACCAGGTTACATAATTACAACTTGCTGTTGACTACACAATAATCAAACTGCTAAAGTGTACAAAATCTGAAGTAATCATTTTCCCCTTTGAAGTGCTTTTCTTCTTTGGTTATCCAGAACAGTACAGCAATGTAGGCAACAAGAAATTAGAAACTACCTCCAGTCAGGGTTACCATCACACAGACGTCCCTTTAAAAAAAACTGTTGAACTGCTGCTTGCTGGATACGTTTTCCAAATTTTATTAGCTCTTGGTGACAACTGAGATCCTGCTCACAACAAGATCAATCACAAACATGTTATTATACGTTTTAGGGACAAACCAGCCAAGAACAAGCTATAATTAGAATCTCCTGCAGGACTTTTTACAAGCCAATTAGCAGCCTCAGAAGTTGACTCTGACGAATGTGAAAGGGTCACAGGAAAAGGCAGCTTTCTGGGTAGGGTTGCTAACCTCCAGGCGTGGATTGGAGTTGTCCAAGAATATAGGCTGATTGCCAGACAGCAGAGATCAATTTCCCTGGAGAAAATTGAAGATTCGCGGGGATGGCCTCAATGGCAAAAGCTCCCTGCAAAGCTCCCTCCCTCCCCAAATTCTGCTGTCTTCAGGCTCATCCCTCAAATACCCCAGAATTTTCCAACCAAGAGTTGGCAACCCTACTTCTGGGAAGCCAGAGATCCACACTTACTGTATAGTTAAAGTACAAGGTTCCCAAAGTGCAGCACCTCTTTTATTGATTTTTTTAGCATGCTCTGCCATTGCCGTATCCTTCACAGCCTTGCTCAGGTCTTGCAAACTGAAGACCATGGCTTCCTTAATTGAGTCAAACCATCTCATGCTGGGTCTACCTTTTTTCCTGCTGTCTTCAGCTTTTGCTGTCTTTTGCCATGACTTGTCTTCTGATAATGTGACCAAAGTACAATAACCTCAGTTTAGTAATGTTGCTTGATTCAGAGTTAAGGCTTGATTCCATCTAGAACCCACTTTTTTCAAGGGGACAGTACATGACATCTACAAAATTCTCCTCCTAATGCCACAATCCAAAAGAATCAATTTTGTTCCTGCCAGCTTTCTTCATGCTCCAATGTTCACATGCATACATAGTAATGGGGAATACTGTGGCCTGGGGTATCTTGAGCTTGACTACCAGTGACACATCCTAACACCTAAGAATATTTTCTAACAGCTTCATGGCTGCCCTTCCCAGTCTCAATCTCCTTCTGTTGTTGTTGTTGTTGTTTTAGTTGCAGTCCCTTTTGGTTGATGATGGAGCCAAAAAATAGAAAATCTTAAACAATTTCAGTTTCTTCATCAGCAATCTTAAAACTGAGTAATCATTAGTAGTAGTCATTACTTTTGTCGTCTTGATGTTCAGCTGCAATTCTGCACTGGCATTTCCTGCTTTACACTTCATCAACAGTCATTTCAAGTCTTCCCTATTTCAAGCCACTAATGTGGTGTCATTTGCATATCTCAAATAGTTAATGTTCATTCCACTAGTTTTCACTCTACCTTCCTCTAAATCTATTCCAGCTTTCCTTATGGTATGTTCTTCATATAGATTGAACAGCAGGAGATTAAAAAGAGACTTGACTGACAAGAAGAAGAAGAAGAAGAAGAAGAAGAAGAAGAAGAAGAAGAAGAAGAAGAAGAAGAAGAAGAAGAAGAAGAAGAAGAAGAAGAAGAAGAAAATTGGATTTATATCCCCCCTTTCTCTCCTGTAAGAGACTCAAAGCAGTTTACAATCTCCTTGCCCTTCCCCACTCACAATAAACACCCTGTGAGGTGGGTGTGGGTGAGAGAGCTCCGAAAAGCTGTGACTAGCCCAAGGTCACCCAGCTGGCGTGTGTGGGAGTGCACAGGCTAATCTGAATTCCCCAGATAAGCCTCTACAACTTAAGCAGCAGAGCTGGGAATCAAACCCAGTTCCTCCAGATCAGAGTGCACCTGCTCTTAGCCACTACGCCACTGCAGCTCACAACTGGAAGTCATCCTGTTTCTCCATCTTCTGTTCTAACAGTAGCCTCTTGTCCAGAGGACAGGTTGAACATCAAAACAATCAGATATTGGTCTTTTCTGCACAAAACACTTACAACATTTTCCAGTTGGAAATAAAATGCTTCCTTCATGGAGTTCTGTGTTGTTTTCCCCTCTCTGGTTCTGAAAATGTTTCCAAGCAGCTTTTTCTGCATCATTTTTTAAAACCCTTTCACAATGATGTATTCAGATGAAAGGTTTTTGAGCCAGCTTCCCTCACAGTGTGGCATATTTAAAATGTTTTATCTTTCCTGCTGCCATTTGCTATGACTCTATGCCAGTGGTGGCGAACCTATGGGACTCCAGATGTTCATGGACTACAATTCCCATCAACCCCTGCCAGCATATGCTGGCAGGAGCTGATGGGAATTGTAGTCCATGAACATCTGGTGTGCCATAGGTTCGCTACCACGGCTCTATGCTGTTGTCCAACTTTTTCCTCAGCGCCATTTTATTGTGTCCATAACCTCACTCCTTTCCTACTTATTTTTGTGGGATTTTTGTTGTTTGGTTTACTCAGTGATGCATTGATTAAATGGAGCTACAGAGCACCAAAGCAATGACTCAATTAAGAATCATTTCAACAAATAAGCAAAAAGAAATTTTAAACCCTCATGGCGGCCATGAAACATTTGAAGGAGGTGAGTACAGGCAAGCATCGTGGTAAAGGGGGGGCATTGAAAATGTTCTGGAAATGTTCTAGGTCAGGGGTAGGGAACCTGCGGCTCTCCAGATGTTCAGGAACTACAATTCCCATCAGCCCCTACCAGCATGGCCAATTGGCCATGCTGACAGAGGCTGATGGGAATTGTAGTTCCTGAACATCTGGAGAGCCGCAGGTTCCCTACCCCTGTTCTAGGTGACTTCTGTGGAAAAGGCCATTGCGACACACCCATTTATCTTAAAATAAACCATAATGTTCATGATCCTCACAGTGGAAAGTGTTATGCCCCCACAGAGGCTTTTGTTATTTCCCCATTAAGATTAAGTTTCCCCATAGTTAGCATGGTTTTAGTTCATTGTTCAGTGTTCAGTCTTCTAAGGGAGGGTATTTTAGTTAGCCCCTGTCCCTTTAAGACATTTCCCAATAGGCAGCTATCCCCTGTTTTAGTGGTAGCCAGTCAGTCTGAGAGAGGTGTTAAGAGTAGTTGGAAACCAGAATATTCGTGATGTCCATATTATTATATGGTGGTCCAACGAGCACAAGTTAAGTTTAGCAGCAGTTAGAACTGGACAAAGACTGAAAGAACTGAAAGGAAGCAAGACACAGTGGACTTTCTTGAAAACAACCAAGAGAAGACACAGTCTACAGCTTCAAACCTGCTCAAGACAAGCAAGTACTCTGACTTTGGCTCATTCCGCACATGCAGAATAATGAACTTTCAAACTGCTTTCAATGCTCTTTGAAGCTGTGCGGAATGGCAAAATCCACTTGCAAACAGTTTTGAAAGTGGTTTGAAAACGCATTATTTTGCGTGTGCGGAAGGGGCCTTAGATAGACCCAGGGAGGAGTTAGGGTCTTGTTTCTCTCAAGTAATAAACCCATTGTAAGAACTGTTGAACCTGGCTTGTGTCTCCCCCAATCTGTCCTAGCCAAGTACAGGGCACCTCAAACAGATTCACTTGGGGGGCAGAACAGAAAGCATTGTTGTAATCTTTAAAACATAAGCTGATTTCATTCTGAAATTATTTAATATGCTCTAATAACTAACACACAATTGCAATATGAGCTCCAGAGTTTTTTCCTTTTCTGAATCCAGATTGAACATCTGGCAGTTCACATTCTATATACGGCAATAAACTTTGGTGTATTAATTATAAGCATCACTTTACTTGCATGAGAAGCTAATGAGATAATCTGATTGTTGTTAGTCTTTAACGTCTCCTTTTTTGGAATTGTTGGAATATAAATTGTTTTCTGTCTGTGGGCCATTGTCTTATTTTTCACATTTGTTGGCATATTCCTATTAAGATTTTGTTGGACTCTGTTTCAGTAGCTTGGAATAGCTCTATTGATGTGCCATCTATTCCTGGTGATTTGTTTCTCCAGTTGCTCTCAGTGCAGCTTTCACGTCACTTTCTAAAACTGTGGGTTCTCCAAACTTTTATTCTTTGAAGGATTTTTTCATCTCTTCCATATTATTCCTCGATGTTTTGCTCCCATCTTTTCTTTATGAATAATGGAAGATGAAAATTCATACAACAAACCTGAGAAGCATAGAAAAATAACTAGGCTTGAAAGCCAGACCCTGATTGAATTTATTAACTTTGGAAAATGTAAGCAATTGATTTAAAACATCTCATGAAAAACATCAGAAACAGTGGGAATTTCCACTATTCCCACAACTGATCAAATGGATCATATGAACAATACTGAAGTCGACAAAGTGCTATCAACACAATACCACCTGCAATCTGAAGGGGATGCATTCTATTTCCTTCTCTCATTCCTGGACAAGCATAAACTAGGCCAGAATATTGCATTTAAAAAAATGTTTTTTAAGACTTATCTGCAGAATTTAGGCCAAATCTTAGAAAGTGGAAAAAATAACAAAATACTATTTCCAGCTTTAACTTTGGATATAGTTCACTCCTGACAAGATTCTTGTGAGAAGGGCAGACTGGAAAATCAATCAATAAATGATAGTAGAAAAAGCTACAGATGCTTTTTCTTGACTTGACAAGTTTCACCAACAGGCAAAAGTCTAATCATACTGTTAAAACTTCTTTCCAATTAATATATGACAAAGAGAACTTGGATCTCCAAAGTTTATACAGCAAAAATCTTATTGGTCTCTAATGTGCTACTGGACTTTAATCTAGCTGTTATACTGTAGACAAACATAACTACCCTCTGAAACTATTAATAGCTCTTGAAAATTAAAACCGAAATTCTTCCAATGTCAGAGTAGTTCAAGTAGTCATAAGCCCCCCACCCAAAAAACCCCCAGCTTTGCCAAGGGGGGCAGCATACCCTTTCCCCATTTACAAAGCTGGTTCCCAGCTTTGCTGGGGGGGGGGGGCAGCAAGGTGCCTGTGAAGATGGGGAGAGTTCTCCCCATCTCCATAGGTTCCCCCCTCCAATTGTAAAGCTAGATCCAAATTTCCAAAGGTGGGGGGAGCCAGTGTAGGAGTGAAAAACAGAATTTTCTATTCCCTTTAGGATTAAAATTATTTTAGAAAAGCCAATCAAGCTCTGTACCAGAAATATTTAAGCATGTTCCCCTTTGACACAACTTCTGCCCTAGCTATAAAAAACTGAGTTTTCTCTGACTGAAGCTGTCTTAATGAGATAGAAAAACAAAATGTTCTTTCTTTGTGTAAACATAATGTTAGTTGAAGAACGTTGGATATAAGCAACTCTACAAAGCATTAGTGCCAGCACTGCAATAGCCATTTAAGCTTTGAGAAAGTGCATCTTGTCCTACTTTGGTGATTTAAATGCAACAAAGACCCTTTTTGTGGCTTTACATTTTAAAACTAAGGCCCCTTCCGCACACACAAAATAATGCGTTTTCAAACCACTTTCACAACTGTTTGCAAGTGGATTTTGCCATTCCGCACAGTTTCAAAGAGCACTGAAAGCACTTTGAAAGTGCATTATTCTGCATGTGCGGAATGAGCCTAAGTCAGTTTTAAAATGTGGATTTTATGAATGGGAGGATGCAACTCATAACATGCCAGGGTTGATACAACATCAGTAGAAACTGAATTATGGATTTTTTTTGCTCTTGGGTCATAACTCTAATAAGGAGTCTTTTGATAACAACAGTTGCATGGTGGCCAAGTTTGCAGATGATACCAAATTATGTAGGATGGTAAGAACTGCAAAGGATTGCAAAGAGCTCTAAGCGAATCTTTATAAATTAGGTGAGTGGGCTTAGAAATGGCAAATGCAGTTCAATGTAGCAAAATGTAAAGTGATGTGCATAGGGGCAAAAAATCCAAACATCACATACACACTACAAGGGTCAGTGCTATCAGTCACAGACCAGGAAAGGGATTTGGGCGTCTTAGTTGATAGTTCCATGGGAATGTCAACTCAATGCATGGCAGCTGTGAAAAAGACACATTCTATACTGGGGAGAATTAGGAAAGATTGTGGTGGGTTTTCCGGGCTGTGTGGCCGTGGTCCAGTAGATCTTGTTCCTAACGTTTCACCTGCATCTGTGGCTGGCATCTTCAGAGGTGTATCACAGAGGAAAGCCTGTTACACACTGTGTCAAGTGAGAAGGGAATGTTTGGGGCATATATTGTCCATGTCCCAGGGTGGGGAACTAATCAGTAAGTGTTTGGGTGAAACTTGCTATGTAAAGGTGTGGTTCAGGAATAATTGTCCATGTGAATCTTGAAGCATGCCCTTGGCCTTAGGGCATGCTAAATTCATGGACAATAGGCTCCACCCAGACACAGGATTTGCATTCCCCAATACTGCTGCTGCTGCTGCAGGGAATGCAAATGCAACTACAAATGTAAATAGACTGATAACCCCACCCGCAATACAATGCACTTGAGTCTCAACTACACCTTTGCATAGCAAGTTCCATATACATCTGAATTAGACTATTTCCTCTGCAGGTAGCCTTTCTCTATAAAGTTGAGATATATGCAATATTTATTTTCCTGTCAAACCTAATTTTGCTGATTGAACAACACAAAAACACATCATTTATAATTTGCCATATAAAACTTTATTGTTTTGCATATTTATGTAAAATAAGTATAAATATTTGTGTTTTCTGGGAAAAAACCCTGTGAATATACTTGAAAGAGAACAACAAACAGCTGCACCCTATGCCACCATTGCACATGCATCTCCAACTGAAAAGACTAGGCATAGGTAATATGACAGACCTTGGAGACAGTAGAAAGTGACTGCCAGCTTAAGTAGACAATCATGACCTTCAAGGACCAATGGTCTGATACAGTATAAGGCAGCGTCATGTGTGCCACAAGGACTGGTTTTAGTCCCTTGACTGGAGAACTGGCTCCTTGAACGAAGCAAAATTGTTTTGGCATGTTGCTGTTCAGCATATTTTCAGTCAATATACAAGATTGCCCAATAAAAGCTTTTCTCTCAAGAGTACATGTAACTCTCCACAAATCTCTGTCTAGAGCAAAATAAGCAGTACACTGAAGACCCACATTCAAGCATTTATCTGGTACTTCCTCTCTCTGTTTTTGTCTACGGTTGATGGACAATGACAGAGAAAGGAAGAGCCATGTTTCATCACATACCTTAATCCTACTTAACATTAAGAGGTGTTTATAACCTCTTGCAGACATACTAATTGTAATCAATTTATATTCATTTCATAAATTTTGAAATACAAATACTATTTAGGACTCTATTGTACTGTCACACACAAATATGTAACTACACAAACATCTTAACTACATTCATGATCAGAAGGCAGGTAGTCTGTCATTTGAGGAATTAAGTTGTGGCTTTTAAGTTATTAAAAGTCAGGGCAGATCAACTCCTCTGGTTTAAAAAGATTTTAAAACACCAAGCTTTTCAGCAAAATGAAGGACTTTAAAACTTGACTAATCCTCTTTAAGAAGAGACCCAAGGCAGACAGCACACTGTGCCTTTCCCTGCCAACACTGAGGCTTATTTTTAGATGTCTCCCCCAATGCAAACTTGACAACATTAAAATTACAGCTCTTAGACTGGACTCATACAGTTGCAAGTTGGAACCTGTATCTGTATCCCTAGATACAACTGAACAGGCATTTTTCAATAGTTCAGTATAAAAAATTGTTTTAAATCTGGAGAGATGGAAGAACAAATGCCAGGTTAGTTTTGTCCTGGTGGGAAGACAGATGGATAGTTTAGCACATACATACTATGACTAAATAAAACCTAGCATAGTACACATTCTATGAATTTGATTCAAAACCAAAACAAACAGGACATATAATAAAATACTAGTATTGCTCCCAAAGGGACTGACAGTTCTAGTAGTTAAAACACAATCACTAAATAATCCAAAATACATATGACTATATACTGCAGTCACCATAACAAGACTCAGCAGCACATCTGAGACCTTGAGTAATGAAAAGCCATAATTATCTTTCTGCAAAGATATCATGCAGAGTCTACTGCTATGGACTGCTTATAAAAGGGTTAATTTGAAGGTGGAGACTTGTCACAGAGAAGAACATAAAGAGTTAATCCAGAGCCCCACCTGATTGGCTGGCTGGGCTGCAGTTAGCTATAAGGGCCAGAGAGTGTGTGCTCGGGAGGCAGTCAGAGTCAAGAGGCAGAGAGAAATTGAGAAAGGCAGAGTGCCAGAGTTTTCACAGAGTTCTCAAAATTGAGAGGAAAAGATCATTACTTCACAAAGGCTAGATAGCCAAATGTTGGGAAAGGACACCAGAAGGCCAGGATGGTTGTATGATACCAGAGTATTAAGTCCAGAGGGAAACCTAATCACGGGGACAATACTAAAGCCACACAAAGGGCTTGGTTATAGTCTCTGCGGAGATAGCACCTAGATATGGGACCGGAGAGTTCTATAATTGGCAGAGTCAAGAGAGAGTTCAGAGGAACCCCCAAGCTTGCTCTGTTTAGCTCAGTGTGAAACTCTTCGGTGAAAAGGGTGAATGGTTTAGGTCAGGTCTGTGTAGGAAGGTTCACCCTGAAGGAAGTATCTGAGTGAAGAAAGATTTTACTTGTAACATCTAAAGTAAATAATTAAGAACAGTCTGTAACACCCAAGTGTACCTGCCTAAGAAAAAGTAAAGCATAATAATCTTTATAACATCTAGTCTAGAAATCCTGTTAGACAATCTTAGGACCTGAACAAATTGGTTTTAGGAAAGGCCAGTCTACTCTGGATCATTATTTTATTATTATTATTATTATTATTATTATTATTATTTATTCCACTTTTATACCGCCCTCCCCCAGAGGTATACTAATTAATAAATATGTGAAGAAGGGCACATTGAGTTTATATGCAGCCTTCCTTGACTTAAAAGCGGTGTTTGATTCAGTAAGTAGCGAGTTGCTTTGGCAGAAATTGGAAGCTGCTGGCATTGAGCCCCAATCCCTTTTATTAATTAAGACTCTTTACAATATTACTACATGCCAGATCAAATGCCCGCCAAGATTCCATTATTTAGAAGTGTGAAGCAAGGATGTGTCCTCAACCCGTTCTGTTTAACCTTTTCCTTAATTATCTTGCTCCATCTCTAAAATCGCTGAACAACTCCCACTGTCCATTTCTGGGGAATGCTTCACTGCCTATTTTATATTACATGGATGATGCAATGTTATTGTCAAGAAGTACATCGGGCCTTGATCAATTATTAGTCAAATGTAGTGACTATTGTACTTATAGTCTTATGATCAATCCCTATAAATCTAAAATTCTTGTCTTTTCCAAAATCTTTTAGAATACACAAGTGGAGACTAGAAGGAAGTTCAGTTGAACAGATTAAAATCTTTAGATATCTGGGGCTAAATTTTGCATACAAATCCACCTGGATGAGTCACAGGGACAGGGGAGTTAAAAATTGCAAAACAGTGACTGCCATAATGAATTTTTTCAATACAAGGGGGGGGGGGCATTATATATTTTCCCTAAACATGCTTATTATAGACCTGATTTATCCAATATATTACCCTCTCACGTTAGGGATTGCCTTACAATATTTTGGGTACACTTTCTTTTGGATAATCAGGCAGTTGTGATACTAGAGCTAATAGCTGAATTTTTAACTAATGTATTAATGAACTAATAGAGTTCAAACATTTTGGTTTGTTATTTAGCTTTTACTGTTGCTGTCAAATAAGAGTCTGATTGAAAATAGTGGTCTCCAGAGTACAAGAGTTTTTGCCATGGTATTTCTCTTATTTTTAAAGAGCCACAAGACTGTTGTTTCTGCTACATAAGAAAAGAATTTAATGTTTGTTTCAAGTGAGAAAAGTGCTTCACACACAAAATTAGTTTTACTTTTATTATTGTTCTGTCACAATTGTATCACTAAGTATATAAGAAACCCATGTTTATGAAATCATCAAGAGAACTTCAAGCCCAGCATAAGAATTCTGAAACCCATGTTCAAAATTATATCAGGCAAACCAGAATAGTATAACAGTATGAGGACAGGAAATAACTGGACTATGCCTTTTCATCTGGTTTAGTTTTAAGCATAGTACATCAAATTGTAGTAAAACATAACACCTTGTTGGTTTGCCTGACATAACTATAATAGTTCTACTCTTGTTTGAGAAATAGCACTGTGACTCACTGAAAAAATATTTTGATTTTCCTAAGTAGAGAGCTTTAAATAGCTTCCCTTTCCCTTATCTGTCTCAGCACATTACTTTAAATCCATATCTAAAAGGCAATCCTGTTCATCTTAGTATTTCTGTTTTACAGCTCGAAAAGCCAAGGGTGGTAACAATATTTATTCTCTCATTTGCATGGACACAGTGGGAACGCACATCAACTGGAATAAGTTTAGGCAGAAATACACACATTCTTAATGCCAAAGTTTATTAATATGTTAGTCTGGCAATCAAGGAATATATATCATTTAATAGATAAGATGCTAGCACTGAATTAGGCATTTGGTTGGAGTTCCTGGACTGCTGTGAAACTCAGATCCCTGTATTTTTGTGAACAGTTCCCATAACTGTCCCACCTTTTCTGTAATATGTGCAGATTGACCATTTGCTTGACTGTTCAGCAACTTGGCAGAATGATAATGGGTACAAGGGGAGATTGTAAATGGTTCTTACAAATCTTATTTCATAAATCTTATTTCAAATTTAAATTAGAAAAAACATTGCCAGATTTGCTTCCTTAGGACCACTTCATATGTAAAGTTTCACTAAAAGAATATGCTCCAGTTCCGCTAGTAACTTCCAGTTTGGCAAACTGTGTTTCTCTGTTACATGTGAGCTAATAAAATGTGATTTGTTCTTGCTCTGCAAACCATGTTAACAAATACATTGTGAGCTTTGTTTCCGAGTCATAGTTGGAATTTGGCATGAACCACCTTATCATGGTGAAACAGCCCTTACAATGCTGGGTAGCCTGAAGGGTAGGCGAAGAGTTTCTCTGCAGCTACTGTGAAAGAAAATCCTTCATTTCAGGATCTCACATAGTGTATGGCAGATTTGTAGAAAAATGGTTCCTTGCATATCCTTCTAATTAAAGGCTATAAGCATAATTTCATTTCACTGGTTTGTGGGAGAACAGTATCCAAGCCAAACCTGTTGCCTTTGAAGGGGCTCACTTCCTGAACCAGAAGCTCCTTTCACCCTTGGTCCCACTGTCTTATCCCTTTGCGACTTTCTGTCCCCAAACCTGGGGCAAAAGCTACAAAGGAATTAATTAACATTATCCCTTACAATCTGACAATAAAAGGTAACAAATACAATGTGATTTATGAAGGCTCCTATCCCCTCCCCACCAAAATTCAGGCAGCCAATAAATGTCTGATCATCTCTAGCGTGTACATGCTTGAAGTGAAAATTCTGTGGGCAGCACAGTAACCATAAAGGTTCAGCTATTAATATGTGAGACCACTATATCACATAGAAATCACAAGCATATTCCAGGATTTCAGCAAGGTTAAATGAGCTAGCAAAGAAGAAAGCGAAGCTTACCTTCCAAACCCATTTAAACATGAGAGAAGACATCAATCTAACCTGGTTAAAGAAGTGCTTAATCATAACATTTTCCAGCTTGTTCACAGATTCAAGAGGTTACAGGCAAGTGAGAAAGAAATAATACTGTCACACAAGCAACTGCATGCAGTATGCCAAATGCAACAAGCCCAAATACAAGAGTCACTCTGGCACATCTGTTTGAAACAGAATCATGTCAAACATAAGTCCCTAGATGACCCTAAAAAATGAGCAGATATTGCTACATTACTGCAACAGAGACCTTTGCTGGAGCGTTTACAAATTTTGCATTGTTAGGCCCATGAAACCAGCCATGCAGCTATCAGTCAGCTGTACTTTAGCCATACAAGAACATATGTAGCTGCCTTATACTGAATCAGATCATTGGTGTATCAAGATCAGTATTATCTACTCAGATTGGCAGGGGCTCTCCAGTCAGAGGTCTTTTATTTATTTTATTCATTTGATATTTCACCCTACTTGATGGAGACCAGGTTGAGGGCAGTTAGACATACATGTTTTTAAAACAGTCTTAACAAATATACAGAGAAACATAGTTAAAATCATCCAGCATATAAACATATATACTGTTTTACAGATTGTGGTTAAGCAACAACTTACAGTCCTACTTTCACCCCAATTCTAACTTTTATGGGTGAGGGAGGATGGAGTGTAAATTTTGGGCCAAGATATTACTATTTCGGATTGGCTTATTAATTGTACGCCTGGTCGAACATTTCAGTCTTGAAGGCCCTGCAGAATTGGTTTATCTTCTGCAGGGTCCTAATGTCTGCCACAAGTGAGTTCAACCAGATAGGAGCCAGAGCTGAAAAGGAATTCAGCTGAGTATCCCTGGGGTCAGGGACCACCAATAAATTGCTACTGGAGGATCTAAGAGTCCTCCAGAAGCAATATAGGGATGCGTGGTCCTGATGATACAATGGTTAGAACCAAAACCTTAAAAATTATCCAGAATTCAACTGGTAATCAGTGCAACCAATGGAGCACAGGTCTAATGTACTTCCTTACTGGTGTTCCAGTGAGCACTCTTGCAGATGAGTTTTGGACCAGCTGCAGTTTCCAGAGAAGTCTCAAGGCTAGGCCAGCATAGAGAGAGTTACAGTATTCTAGTCTGGAGGTGACCATTGCATGGATCACTGTGGCCAGGTACGGGTCAGATAGGAAGCCAACTGCTTGGCCTGGGTGAGATGGAAAAAAGCCATTCTGGCAGTATGTGTGACCTGGGCCTCCATAGACAAGGAGAACTAGAGAACCACACTGAGGCTCTTTACGGATGAGACAGGTGTTAAAGCCTCGCTATCCAAGTTCAGCAGTTGGAATCCCCAGTCTGGCCCATCTCATTCCAGCCACAGGACCTCCATATTTGATGGATTTAATTTCAACTTGCTCTGATGTAGTCATCCCACCATGGCTGTTACCTCTATCCTAGGCACAGTTACAAGTCAAGACAGGATCAAACACCAAATAGGACAACCATTTCTTGATCAGGAAGGTGTTTTATTCAGGCCTAATAGCAGCAGACAGGTAGTTACCTGGGTGCCTGGGTTTTCAGGGACGCAGATGAAAGGCATATATGAATTTTTATAGTGGCCATAAAAGGGGTGCAGTTTGCTCAGCTAACCTATCAATCTCCATGCCATCTGCTCTATCTTATATGGCAAGAAGTTCCGTATTACAGAAGCCAATGAGCAGGGTTAATACTTATTCTGCTCATTACTTCTAGCATCGCAACTTATAAGGACCAATCAGCCATCAAGGGGCTGAGGTTTCCAAGAATGTTATAGAATAAGGAGCTTGTAGGTTTTCAGAGTATTTAATAAAACAGAAAAACATGTTATTTTCAAAACTTGCATAGAAAGCGGTTGGCAGGAGGAAGTTGCGGTCAGGCTACTTTCAGATACCTGTTCAGCTACTAAGCTAAGCAAAGAATCTTTATGTTCAACTTTTTGATATAGGCATCTAATCAATGTTAACATGGCCTCCAAACACTGGGCCATATTATTCAAGGCAGCAGCTAGCTGGCCCTCCACCAATAGAAAAAGCTGGGTGTCATCTACATATTGATAGCAACTCAGGCCAAAGCTCTGGACCAACTGTGCCTGGGATCACATACAGATGTTAAATAAAACTGCGGAAAGGATTACCCCCTGAAGCACCCCACACACAAGGGGATATTGCTGGGATTCTCCCTCCCGCAGTACTACTTGCTGTCCCTGCTCCTGGAGAAATGAGGTCAACCAATTTAAGGCTGTCCCCTGCATTCCACTAACGACAAGGCTGTGGACAAAAGATCATAATCACCCTTGTCAAATGCTGCGGTGAGATCTAAAAGCACCAGCAAAGCTGATCTGCCTTGGTTCTTTCATTGATGGAGCTCATCTGTGATGGTGACCAGCACAGTCTCTGTGGCCAGGATAGAAGCCAGATTAGAATTTATTTAGAGCCAATGAGTCATCCAAGAATACCTGCAGCCAAGGATGTAGGTGGTGGTGGGGGGTGTGTCTCAGGTTCAAAATCTCCCCATTGCATGTCTGAAGTACTGCCTCCCATTTGTGGGCTTTTTGTATTTTTAGGGTTTTTTGTTTTTGGCCTGCAGGGGGCACAGTTTTTAAGCTAGCAGCGCCAAAATTTCAGAGATTTTTGGGAGGACTCTCCTGATGATACCACCCAGGTTTGGTGAGGCTTGGTTCAGGGGGTCCAAAGTTATGGACTCCCAAAGGGGGTGCCCTATCCCCCATTGTTTCCTATGGGAGCTAATAGAAGATGGGGCTACACCTTTGAGGGTCCATAACTTGGATCCCCTGAACTAAACTTCACCAAACCTGGGTGGTATCATCAGTATAGTCTCTTACTGATACCACCCAGGTTTGGTGATGTTTAGTCCAAAGTTATGGACACCCAAAAGGGTCCAAAGTTATGGACACCCAAAAGAGGTGCCCCATTCCCCATTGTTTCCAATGGGAGCTAATGGAAGATGGGGGCTACACCTTTGAGGGTCCATAACTTTGGACCCCCTGAACCAAAATTCACCAAACCTGGGTGGTATCATTAGGAGAGTCTCCTAAAGATACCTCAAAGTTTGGTTCTGCTAGCTTAACAATTGCACCCCTGACAGCAGGCACCCCCCAAATTTTCCCAGGTTCTCCTTTTAAATCCACCCCCTTCAGCATGGATGTAAAGGGAGAATCTGAGGTCCCCAGTTTAAACATTGAAACCTCTCCCCAGCATCCCTCACCAGACCCACACAATCTGTTCCAATTATCTTTGGGATGGTGACGGAATTGGGAACTCGAGGACATTTGGGGGTGGAACCTGGGGAAAACAGGAACCTCAGTGAAGTCTAGCCTCCACAGCATCCATTTTCTCCAGGGGAACTTATCTCTGTATTCTGAACCACTGGTTGAGAACCACTGTGCTAGGGGGTCAGAAAAACAGTTTTATGGACCTTATTTGTAGTGATGATAATCCGTTGGTCTTTTGGAACACCCAGATACTCCAATTATTGAGACAGCACCAAGAGCTCTTCTTCCTGTTGATTACGAAGCAGTGTTGTTCCAGACAAGCAATGGTCCATTGAGTATCCAGAAAGGCTTACTGCTATGATTTGGACTGAATCAAAATGTCATCGAGGTATGGGTGTAAGCTCACTTCCCGCAGATGGATGACCAAACCCACCTCCATGTGTGCCTTGGCAACGATCTCTGACAAAGACTATGCACCTTGAAATAGCCAGATTCCTCAAGAGTAGAGGTCTGATTTGTGCCAGCTGCCATTTTGTCGATGTGTGGCTTTGGGGCATAATTTGTCTGATTGCAGCACCTGCCAATCCTATTCGGTATGGGCAAGGTCAGGGCAGCCCTATCAGGGGACATGTCCACCTAGATCTCTATGGAGCAGCTCCAGCCACAAGGGGGGCTTCCAAATCATCCTCAGAGAGGAAGGTGTTGTTGTTCTGGGACGTCTCTATTTTCCAGCACCTAAGCAGATAGACTCAAAGCAAGACTGTGAGCTCCCATTTGCCTCAGAAATGATAGTGAGGGGGAAAGGGATGAGACAGCAGTAAGATCAGAAAGTGGAAAGAAAGGCTATAGCCTCTCACTGGAGGCTGGAAAGAACTAGGGAAGAAGGGGCAAGTCCCACAGCAACAGGAAGCTAAACAGGTCTTTCATACAATCTTTTTTTAGCCCATGTATTCCCATACTTACATTTTCCCTCTAATGATAGCCATTATTTTATCTCACTTGTCCTTATGTCCCCAGGTTGTTGTAGCTGAGATTACTAAAGCAATTAGTCCCAATTAGGCTGTTTGCAAAGGGCACTTATAATTTCAAGTTCTGCTAACAAAAACAAATTACTTCACTATTTATTTTTCTTTTGGAGTGGGTTGATTCTATTCAGTTGCACATTGAACATACAAAGTCTTAAAATACTGCAGTATTGTTTGTATGATGTAATGCAGAGAAAAATGTCTCTCTCTCAAAAGTATTTATGCTGCCTGAATTCTAATTATTGGTATTACAAGAATGCGTTGAATTGGCATTTACTACATTTCTACACACACTGCATGCCAATAAGAGTGGTAAAATAATTTTACATTCTTCATTTTCAGTTAACTCCTCAATTAAGCAATTCTAGTGATTTTAGCTCTACAGCAGGCCATTCCTCATGTTAAGAACACTCTCCAGTATAGCTGCATTGATCACATACAATCCCATGGTACATACTACTTTCTTCAAATTATGTTGTGCAGTTTTTTGCAACTGGTTTACCGGTAATTCACAGAATGAAGAGAGCTAGATGGGAGGCATAGCCCCACAACTTGGGTTTGTAGGGGAATACAGAACAATAGTTTTGTACAGGGCAGAGCTCCAGTTTTCTATAGGGCATGATTGATTGATTGATTGATTGATTGATTGATTGATTGATTGATTGATTGATTGATTGATTGATTGATTGATTGATTGATTGATTGGGATTTATATGCTATATATGGAAGTCACAAGGTGGCTTACAAAACCAGAAACAACTGTAGGAACATAATTATATAAAACAGTCATAAACTCCATCCACATACCCTCCCCCATCATAGACCAGCATCCTCCAGAGAGGGCATCGGGGGGTGGGGGTACTAGGCCTGGGTGAATAGGAAGGTCTTCACCGGTTGCTGAAACCCATAAAGGGGTGGCACCTGGAGAATTTCCAAGGGGAGACTGTTTCATTGCCTGGGGCTGTCCTTGAAGAAATCCCTCCTGTGTATTTCCTCCCCCAACACCTTGGTGGTAGAAAGGACCACAACGAGAGAGCCCCCCTCCCCCCCTCGGTTATAAGCAGAGTGCTTGGGCAAGTTCATATGGGCACATGCAGTAGTGGGATTCAAATAATTTAACAACCAGTTCCGATGGTGGGATTCAAATAATTTAACCGTTGGGATTCAAATAATTTAACGGTGGGATTCAAATAATTTAATTCTTTACAAGCACCATTTTAGCAACTGGTTCTGTCGAAGTGGTGCGAACCTGCTGAATCCCACCACTAGGAACAGGTGCTGTTTCAAATAGGTGGGACCCAAGCCATTTAGGAATGTAAACATCAATGTCAGGATCTTGAATTAGGTCCAGTAGCGAATAGGGAGACAGTGCAGATCTTTCAAGACCAACATTTCTGCTCAGCCAGGTTGTCCTGTCATCAGGCTGGTTGCTGCATTCTACAGCAGCTCCAGCTTCTGGACCATCTTTAAGAAGAACACCATATACAGTGAATTGCAGTAGTCAAGGTGGACTTTCAAAGGAGGTGTACCCATTCCCCATTGTTTCCAATGGGAGCTAATGGGACATGAGGTCTACACCTTTGAGGGTCCATAACTTTTGGCCCCCTGAACCAAACTTCACAAAACCTGGGTGGTATCAGAAGGAGAGTCTCCTAAAGATGCCCTGAAAGTTTGATGCTGCTAGCTTAACAATTGCACCCCTGACAGCAGGCACCCCCAAAATTTCTCCAGATTCTCCTTTTAAATCCACCCCCTTCGGTAGGGATTTAAAGGGAGAATCTGAGGTCTCCAGTTTAAACATTGAAAGTGATGTTGTTTTAGGGTGGGGGAGAATCCACCCCAAAACAGCATCACTTTCAATGTTGTTTCAACTGGGGACCCCAGATTCTCCCTTTAAGGTGGATTTAAAAGGAGAAGCTGGGCTCCCTAGTTTTAACACAGTTGAAAATTATGCTGTTTGGGGGTGGAATCCAGCATCACAGTGGCTGCCCATGGGGGAAGGGGGTGCAAAACTCAGATTTTGCACTGGGCTCCATTTTCCCTAGCTATGCCTCTGCTGATGACACCCAATTCCAAGCCCCCTGATGACATCACAATTTCTAGATATTAAATAGCAGGGGGATAGCTCCAAACCCTGAGGCACCCCACAACGAAACTCCCAGGGCTGAGCATGAACCCCCCACTAATACTCTCTGGAGCCAGCCCCAGAGAAAGGATGAGAGCAACTGAACAACAGTGCTCCCCAAACTCAATCTGTGGACCTGCTCCAGAAGGATACCATGGTCAATGGTATTGAAAGCTCCCAAGAGATCCAGGAGAATCAACAGAGAAGCATTCCTCCTGTCCCTCTCCCACCACAAGTCATGCATCAGGGCAACCAAGGCAGTTTCTGCTCCTGAAACCAGGCTGAAATGGAGCTAGACAATCAGCTTTCTCCACATGTGTCTGCAATTGGGCAGCCACCACTGTCTTCAGGACCTTCCCTAAGAAGAGGACTCTGGCTTAAGGACAATTATTTTATTTTATTTTATTTTAATTTTATTATATTTATACCCAGCTCATCCCTAACCACATCCAGGCTTGGGGTGGCTTACAAACATTTAAAACCCTACATAAAATGCAGCTTTATAAATTTGGAGTGTCAAAATCTAAAATACATTCACAGACAGTGGAAAATATAACATCCCCCTCAGTTTTTGACAATCCCGATTTCTTCCATTTCATACATCATCAAAAAGATGAGCAGGGGAACGAGGCCAGGTGACAATAAAATATAAGCAGAAGTGGGAAGGTGCGCAATTTAGTGTATAACAGCAAGTGCTTGATTGTGTTTGATACTCAATGGTCCATGGTAATAATTGATGGTGAGTGGTCAGGAGGCTGGCAAGATGGTACAGAAACAATGGATGGCCTCAGTCAACAGCCCAGTGAAACATCTCTGTCTTACACATTCCTCAGAATTGGGTAAGATCCTACAGGGCCCTGGTGTCAGCTGACAGAGAGTTCCACCAGGCTAGAGTCAGGAAGCCCTGGCTTTGGTAGAGGCCAACCCAATGTTTTTGCAGCCAGCAAATTTCCATCCCATGGGCAATATGGGAAGATGTGGTCCCAAATAGTGTTCAAGGCCTTAAAAGTCAGAATCAACACCTTGAACATGACCCAGAATTTGACTGGCAGTCAATGTAGGATAGGAGTGATGCGCTCCCTCACTGTAGCTCCAGTGAGGAGCCTTGCTGCTGTATGTTGAACCAGCTTTAACTTCCAGATCAGTCTCAAGGGTAGGTCCATGTAAAGTGATCTAGCTTGGAGGTGACTGTTACATGGATCAATGTGGCTAGGTTGGCACAGAAGAGGTAGGGAGCCAACTGCCTGTCCTGGCGAAGATGGAAAAAGTAAGGGGCGCTAAATAAAAAACTGCTGCATAGCAAAAATGCATTTGCATTTATTACAAATGGCTTTATCCCAAAAATGCCTAGCAAAAGTGTTGCAGCAAATCTTTGGAGGTGCTCTGGCTCCAACTCACCAATTGGAGGGTAGCATGCCATTCACCACCCAGAACAATTCTGTTACTAGAGGATGCAGTGATGGCTCTACTGGCTGGAAGGCTGGATGGACTCTACTGGATGGACAAGAATGCTCAGGATCAATCATGTTGATGGTCTGCTTGATCTTGCCAATACACAGCAAGACCATGGCCTTGACAGGAGCACCGGCCATGTCACCTGGAAACTCTACCAGAGCTCTGAGGAATCCATCATATTCCATCCTTCTCACTAGATAGTGATCTGTCCATGACAAAGGGTGAGTAGACAGCTCCCCAATCAACAGAACTACTCCCCTTCCACTGCGGCGAAAACCAGATCGAGGGGATGTCCCACTATATGGGTTGGCCCAGAAAAAACCTGACATAGCTCCATGGTTGCCATGGTCTATCAGAGACATCCTCAGTGGCAATCTCCCAGAACCACAGTCATAGGGGTCTCCAATATTGCCTCTGAGACTGCCTTCACCTGCTCAGGCAAAGAGGCACTGGACAGTGGAGTCCACTGGGCAGTAGGGGTCCACACCAGCAGCAGTCCCAACAATATCTCTGGCCAAACATCAAGAACAAACTTTCAATTCTGGGCACAAGGTGAAAGGCGTTCCTGGTGAGCGTGAATGACTACAACCCTATGGACTACAACCGCCAACCCAGAAAGCCCAGGGTGCAAAGCGGGATCAGCTCTTTAACCCAATTTGCCCGCCCAAGTCTCTGTTATACAATCCAGGTCAACCCTCTCATCCAAAATCATGTCCTGGATAAGAGCTGTCTTATTCAAGGCCAACCTGGCATTCAAAAGCAACAGCACCAGGCCGATGGGGGCACAGCAGAAGGAGCAACGGCATAAAGGCACCAGGCCGATGGGGGCACAGCAGGAGCAATGGCATAAAGGCATCCAATGCGCCTTCTGAAAACCGCATCATGTCATCACCCACTTTATTTAATATGAAATAATCATCTCAGTGATTATTATGGGTTCACTAGTAATTCCTCTAGATTTCTATCTCATTTTACGCTAGGTGAGAGAGGTGATCTTTACCAATTCCTCCCTCTAACTGCAAGTCCTCACACCACATTCTGTGCTATTTCTGGGATCCCTCAACTCTGGAGCAGCGGTTGTAAGGGGGCATGATGGGCTACAGTAGAAAAAAGGGAAAAGGAATTAAACTTCCTCTCTGTAAAAGTTGTTTCACTCTTGTTTCCAGCCCAGTACTTCTACACACATGGAAATGCATGGTCACAGGTTAATTGCAGTAAAGTACTTGAACACATTCTCAAGTATACTTTTTCCAAAAGACTCAGGTATTTTTTTCTGAAGCTAGCAGATTCATTACAAGGAAACTGCATGCTACCAGCATACAAAAACACTATTCTGTTGCCAGCAGAAAAAAAGAAGTTCTGTAAGTTTTATACAGACTGTAGCTAGGCAAGTGTCTTGCAGTTCTTATTGATCAGTACTGATAAAATTTTTAGCCCATAACAATACTAATAACAAGTAGCCTCCTCTTCCAACTCGTATCATATTTATAAAGGCTTTTTAATATTTAAAAGAAAAGCACTTCCCATCTGTACCATAGAAGCCCAAGTAGATAGCTACATAGACTTATTAAATGGAAGTGACAAGCACTAGTAAACCAGTAACTCTGCCATCTCAATTTTACTTTCCTCTTGTATAATTAAATTATTCTTGGGAAGTTGAACATTTCTCTGAGCACTACATTTTTCTATTTAAAATATTTACAAGTATGACTTTCTCCCGGGTTACTAGGATCCCAAGGTGCATAACAGAAAACAACACAACATTGAAAAAAACAACAAAAAATTCAAAACTACCATCAAATTTTAAAAAATGAACATATACAGCAAGTTATGTACCTTTCCAATTATGTATCACAGATCATTAGTATCTTTCTAGGCATCTTGAGGAGTCAAAGCTTTTTAAGAGTTATGCTGTATAAGCCCTTTTATATTTAGAGAGACATAGGTCTTCTAATTTCATTTAGAAGCCTGTTTCATCGCACAAGAATAGTCACACATACACACGCACACACAAAAGCCAGGGAGCAGATAGCAGAGCATATCCTTATAATGATTAGACTGACCAAAAGATACCACTGCACATATCTCCCCTGAATATAAACAAACATATCACAACTTCATTTGCATATTTGGACAGGCTAACTTGTCAAATTCTATAAATCTGAACTGCATATCATATGAGGGGCTTGGGAGTTTAGGATAACTGTTGAAGATGCACTTTATATGTCTGCTAAGATAAGATCCATACAACTAGTTTATTCATTCAAGAACTAAACTATAAAATAAATAACTAATTTGGAATAAGGTATTACTCCAAATAAGTAATAAGCATAAGAGGAAGCTTATAAAACAAATATCATTAAGTATCAAAATCCAATTTCTTCAGGCCAACCCATTGCTCTAACAACTAACTCAGCTTCATTACAATATTTAAACCTTCTTTCTTCTATATACTTTATACTGCAATGTCAAAATTAGCTATCTATAGTACAAGCCTAAGTCGCATGAGCACATTTATAAGTTATAACTTTATCTAAACATTAAGATGAGAAATGTTATTAGATGTGACTGTTTCCAAGAAAGATATATACACTTCCAAGTTAATTACAGACTAACTCAGATAAAATCTTAATAAGAAGAGGCTGCCATGTCTCCTGCAAAAACTCATAAAAAAGAGAATATGCCTAAAAATAGTTCTGCCATCCAATACAAACCAGCAGAATCTATTCACAAGATCAAGCAGTCTCTTTCCTGTGTAAGTCAGTAGCAGTAAAAGTTCACTTTAGGAGGCCATAAAATGGGCTCTAGGAAGGGGGAAGGGAAAGTGCCAGCCAAGTGCCCATCCTGCCATCTCCTAGGGCCCCTGCCACCTGTCCCCTCCCCAACAACTCACCATGTGCTGCCTCTCTGGTCAGGTGTTTGGGACAGGGAGAGGATGCATGCGTGATTTGGGAGGAGTTATGGGAGGCCAAGCGGGATAGCAGCTTGCCGTCTGTGTCCTGGCTTCAGTTTTTGGTAGGCTGAGGGTGCGCGGGAGAATAGGGAGGGCTTGTGGAGGGACCAGCTTGGTTGGGAGGGGACATTCAGGGGGAATGGTGGGGGCTTCTGTTGGGGCCTGCAAGGGCTTGGGTTTTTGGGGGAGGAGTGCACAGGGGAATGGTGAAGGGTCCTTGCAGGGCGAGCAGGAGAGCGGCTTGCCACCCCTGTTCTGGTGGTGTGGCTTGGGGTTTGTTTGGTGGAGGGTGTGAGGGAAAGGGGATGGTATTCAGAGGCTTGGGCTTTGGTGGGCAAGAGACGCAGGCAGAGGAATGGGGTGACTTCTGCCAGGCTCTGTGGGGGCTTAGGTTGGGACTGGTGGAGGTTGAATGGGGAAAAGGGGATGCTGTGGTGGGGTCTGCATGGAGAGTGGCTTCCTGCTGTTCCCCTCACTGGAGGCATTGGTTGAAACAGTGCTAGTAGGCCTGGCAGGGAAAGCAGCTTCTTGCTGTGTGGGGCCGGGGTTCTTGTTTTGGGTTGAGGAAGGGTGCCAGGGGAAGAGGGAGGCCACTGGTGGACCTGGAAGGGAGGGCAGCTTCCCACCCATCTCTACCAGGCTGGGCTTCATCTTTGGGGAAGAGGGAAGGTGTTGGGAAAGGATGAACTTGCTTGTGGGCCAGGCTGGTTTCTTGTTTTGGACAGAGGGAGGGTGGTTGAGGAAGGAGGAGGTCATTGACAGGCCCAGCAGGGAGGGTGGCTTCCCATCACTGGTCCGCCAGGCCAGGTTTCATCTTTGGGGTGGAGGAAGGGTGGTTAGGAAAGGGTGCTGGCATGCAAGGAGACCTCCCCACCCTCTCTCTCTCTATGACAAACCTTGAACCAATGAGCACATCAGACAGTCCTGCATGCCCATTGGTTAAGGGTTCATCATCACAACATTTTGCATGTTTGTGAATTATATAGGGTAAGATTGGTTAGCATTTAAACAGGGCTAAATTAAAAAATAATGAACCAAGAAGCTGAAGAAACATAAGTGGACTGGCACATCCCATCCAGGGATTTCTGAAGTGAATAGTCATTTTTAGACAAATAAATTGAAGTCTATAAAATTATGCATGGGGTAGAAAATGTTGACAGAGAGAAAATGTTGACAGAGAGAAAAGGAGCAGCAGTGGCGTAGGAGGTTAAGAGCTCGTGTATCTAATCTGGAGGAACCAGGTTTGATTCCCAGCTCTGCCGACTGAGCTGTGGAGGCTTATCTGGGGAATTCAGATTAGCCTGTACACTCCCACACATGCCAGCTGGGTGACCTTGGGCTAGTCACAGCTTCTCAGGGCTCTCTCAGCCCTACCTACCTCACAGGGTGTTTGTTGTGAGGGGGGAAGGGCAAGGAGATTGTAAGCCCCTTTGAGTCTCCTGCAGGAGAGAACGGGGGGATATAAATCCAAACTCTTCTTCTTCTTCTTCTTCTTCCTCACAATACTAGAACCAGGGGGCATACATTGAAAATGCTGGGGGGAAGAATTAGGACTAATAAAAGGAAACACTTCTTCACGCAACGTGTGATTGGTATTTGGAATATGCTGCCACAGGAGGTGGTGATGGCCACTAACCTGGATAGCTTTAAAAGGGGCTTGGACAGATTTATGGAGGAGAAGTCGATTTATGGCTACCAATCTTGATCCTCTTTGATCTGAGATTGCAAATGCCTTAACAGTCCAGGTGCTCGGGAGCAACAGCCGCAGAAGGCCATTGCTTTCACATCCTGCATGTGAGCTCCCAATGGCACCTGGTGGGCCACTGTGAGTAGCAGAGAGCTGGACTAGATGGACTCTAGTCTGATCCAGCTGGCTTGTTCTTATGTTCTTAAATGTGCACTTATTTTTGTAACTGATAACAGGAATATTAAACACTCCATGAAATGTAGCATCTTTAACACAACCATAGGGGAAGACGTTTCTTAAATGACATATAGAACTACCACCCACTGCAGAATAACTACAGCTGTAATAAAATTTTCAGGCATGGGGACACTGATGTTAAGTTAAATAAATTCATGAACACACTAGAAGCAACCAGGCTAGTGGCCTAAAAGAAATACAAACTAGGAGAAAACTGCAGGATTGGCTATCTAGCCCTTAGTATTATGTCACAAAACTCAACTCAAAGAACAGAGCTGCCTATTGAAACGACAATATTAGAAACCAAAAAATCAGGTACAGAACAACACAGGAGAAGAACATCGAATATAGCTGTTATGACCTGTCTCACTTTCCAGAATGTGTTGGCCCAACAACAAATGTGGCCAGACAAAATTGGTGACCAGCCTCCAGTGCTGAAACCTCACTAATATGAGACTCTACCACCAAAATGAATAATTTCTAAAAGCTTGGGTATTTCCATAAGATCCTATATTGAAATAGTTATTCAACTTCCTGTGCCACAAACAAACTCAGAATTTTATATGCTTAAGTCTACTGAATTCAAAAGATTCAAGGACATGTAACTATGTTGGATTGTAATCTGGTGATTCCCTTTGATCTCTTCTTCAAGCACTAAGCAACTTGTATGTTGTTGAATTTGTAAAAGCATAACAAGTCTGGCTAACAATAAAAAGCTGTCACTAGCATATTCCCCCCCCCCCCCCATGAACAGCAAACGTCACTGAGGAAATGTAGAGAGACACACCATTGTTCCCCTAAGCACCTTTTTGTAGCAAAAATATCCTTGAATATTTCCCCCTCATACAAACATACCAGTAAATTCTTCTTCTAAACACTTTCAATTCTTTTATTTTAAAATCTTGAGGCCTTCAATTAAAACAAAATGTCTACAAGCAATAAGAAAAGTCTAAAGATATAACACAAAGAACTTTCACTATAGATGTGACAAAACTTGTTTTGAAAGTTTCCTATACCACTTCTAAACAGGATTGCTATCTCTCTAAAAATGTAGCATAGGATTTCTTCTAATACAGGATCTAAGAGCTCAAAACCATCTCTCAGAAGACTCTCTTTGGGGCATTTTAAGGTATTTGTCAAATGAAAATTTACACTTTGCTTTTTGAGCTTACTCAAGATACAGCTTGGATGAACTAGCACAGTGGTCAGCAACCACTAGTCAGAGGAATCACACTGACCTGGAAAATGAGAATAAATGGATAAAATTTTGTTTTCACTATTCTACATCTTCATACTCCATATATTTATAAATCTAATTAGTTCAATTTCTCTGTATTGTTTCTACATTAATATGTAACTTTAATTTTAAACTGTGGTGTATCATTTGATGGTGTCAGTTTTACCACACTTACCATATTGACACAAAATACATGGTAAAATTGACCAGATGCTAATTTTTTGCTTACTATTTTGTTGCTGCTGTTCTATTCCTGTCCTCCCAAAATAATGAAGAATTTCCTACGGGCTGGAGGCCTGCTCAATGCAACAGGTTTTGGCTATTTCTATTACTTTCTTTTGGTTCAACCCTAGCCTAGTAAAATAATTTTTATCATTCTTTGGGCCAGTATTCATAAGGAGGCCATTTTGATGAGAGGATGAAAGGAATGCCATATCACAACCACCATTCTCTTGTAATTCTTATGCCATCCCATGCCTGGGTGTTGGCATCTTGAAGGGAAGCAAAGTCTAGTGGTGGTCAGAAGGCCAGATCTGGACTTTAGTTAGTATTTTACATCAATTAAGATTAAGCATCACCATATAAGTCTGTTCCTTTGCAGGTGAAGCATGTTGCTCTGACTTTTATAGGCTAAATGCAATAAGGAAACTACTGTTACAACATGTCACATGAATTCTAAAGGGATAGTCTCATGGCATGGGGTATGACTCTTCATCAGATGAATAAAAAACAGAAAGATGTGGAGTAAAAACAGAAAGATAAGGTATTTTTCCTGGTCAGCATCTACCTGCAGCTTTTCTACACGCAGTTTTGGGACAGCATATGTAGTGGAAGTTTCTCCTATTAATATGTATGTGTAGGCTGTGGAATTTTTTTTGGCATAGCAGAACAGGGTGACTCTCCTCTTAATGTGCAATAGAGCGTGAAACAGGGATGGAGGAAGTGACTGTTCTTTCCTGGCAGGATTTCATCTGTGTGGGGAGTAAAAAGATGCTACATCTATCTATATAAAGCACCAGATCTAGGGCACAGAAAGTGTATTTTTAAGCATATTTAAGAACAATCCCCACTGCATTAAATTGGGCAGGAGGTAGTCATTCACATCCATTTGCCTTTCGCCTTTGTAAAGGGATGACTGGAATTTTCTTTTAGCCGCTATACATTTGAGTCAGGCAAGACAGTGGGAGGATCTCCCCCCCTCCCCCTTTAGCATTTCATGTACAAACATCAATAGCCAAAAGCCTTTCATGCTGTCTTTCCCTGTCAAGGGAGAACTGCCCATCAACTGCCTATCAGTCTGTTGGTCCCCAGCAGAGTGCTCTGCCACCACCTGTCATATGAGTTCATCACTCACCACCTGTGATCTGTGCAGGTCCAAAGCACAGAGCCAGCTGGAACCCTAAGACCACCAGGGATAGCCTGGACTGGGAACACTGCTGATGCTGCGGTGGAGGCTGCTGAAGCCGCTGCTTCTCCAGGAACAGATCCCTGCTGTTCAGGTTCATTCCATGATACATCTTTTATCCGCAAAGGGCATCCGGATTGCAATGCACTGCAACAGAAACAGCAGAGTCAGTTTAGAACAAGGACAGCTCCTCGCCACCACCTTTAGAAGGGGACACAGATCTACAGCAGTGCTTTTCAGCCACTTGAATGCAAATCAGATCTATCCAGGCTGGTTACCCCAGCTGCCCATTCCTTCCAGGGCGCTCTCTAGTGGCAAGCTGAAAACCCCGCTTCCAAATTCCTGGTCCATTCCTCCGGGGCTCCAACCTCCCTGCTTTCCCGCCACGCAGAAGAAAACCCCCAGTGCCAGAACGAACTCTGTCCTCCCACTGCAGCTTCCCCGTCGCGTTCCCAGCATGCCAGCCGCGGCTTTGGCACCCATCCCCTTCTCCCTTCACGGTAAAGTCGTACTTTATCATCCCTCAAGCGCCCGGCCTTTAAATGACTAGGCGGCCCACAAGCTCTTGGCCCCACTCGCAGCGGGTCGAGGAAAAGGCGAGGAGGAAGCCCTCGCTAGAGCTGAGATTTGCCTTCATTTGCAAGGACGGGAGGGAGAAGAGAGATACGAGGCTGAAGTTCTTTCCCTTTCACCACACCTTCCCCTGCCTGCCTGCCTGCCTGCCTGCCTGCCTGCCTACCAGCCAGCCTTCCTCCGTAGCAAAGGTGCCCAGCGCTTCAACTCCCCTCCCTTCCTGAGCCCACTGCATAGTGCGCCCTTACCTGAAGGTTGCTCGCCTGCATGAAGGCGCCTGCTTGCCTTTACCCCGGCCACGCTAGGCAGACGAGCCTCGATGTCGCCTCCGCCGCGCTCCCCTCGCCGATTAGAGAAGGACTGAAAGGCACCCGCGACGCGCGCCGCTGCTCGCGCTCATCCTACCTGTCTGCAGGGGAGGGAACAGCAGCCGCCGCCGCCACCCCCAGCCCCCGGCTGCTGCAGCTGCTGCCAATGAGGAAGCTGAGCGCGCACCTGCTAAGTGCACGAGCCGCCCTCCAGTTTGCTCCCGGGAGGAGATGCGCCCCTCCCCCGCCGCCGCCGTCGTCGTCTTGCGGGGAGGGCGGCCTCTCTGCGTTTCTTGGGGAGGGAGGCATCGAGTGACAGTGGGAGCGGTGAAAACCATCCTGGGCCCAGAGCGTGGTCATTTCGGGAGACTGGCACATATCTCTCGGTGAGAGCCGCAAAAGAGCGGAAGGAGGAGGAGGTGGTGGTAGTGGTGACGCCTTACAACTCCCACCCACCACCTTAGTCCCCTTGAGCTGAAAGTGAAGGTGGTGAAAGGCTTTCTTTGGAGGAGAACAGTACCATTTATGGTCACCGTGGGCAGACAGAACCTCTGGCAGCCATTTTTAACATAATGGCACTGAGTGAGGTGTGGATCCCAAATCTATTTATTTAATTTATACCCCAGCTTTCTCCCTGATGGAGACCAAAGCTGCTTACATTGTTCTCTACTCCTCCATTTTTGTCCTCTCTACATTCTGGAAGGTAGGTCAGACTTGATTGTGTCCAAGCTCACCCAGAAAGCTTCTATGACACACCAGGATTTGAACCTGGGTCTGCTAGAGTTTCACTGGACACTCGAACTGCTACACCACATATTGGACCTATCTCTGTTTCAACTTCAGCTGCCCCACAAGGTTGTTTTTAGGATAAACCAGAAGGGCAGAATTTTATATGACACCCTGAGAGAAAGGTGCTGGTCTTTTACCTTCTGTTTGTTTTTGCAAGAAGGCCACTTATTAGGGTTGCCAGCAACTGGGAGGAGGGAGAGGTGTCCTGTCGCTTTAACAGAGACTTCATGTGTGCAAATGACCAAGTGAATCTTTTTCAGGGCAAGGAGAGTATTACCATCACCTGCTAATAACCTCCCATTAAGCCTCTCTTAAAGGGATAGAACACTTTTTCCTTGCTGTTGGCAATCCTAGCAATCCATTCATTCCCAGCACATTCATAAGCTTATTGGAAACACGTATTCTGAGGAAGGTTTTTGTATGTGTTCTGTATGAATGCTTGATTATACAATAAAATGCTTCCTAGAATTAATAACCTTTAAAAACAAAGAAGAGTTGGATTTATATCTTCCCTTTCTCTCTTATAGGAAACTCAAAAGGGGCTTACAGACTCAGCTGCATACCCTTCCCCCCTCACAACAAACACCCTGTGAGGTAGGTGGGGCTGAGAGAACTCAGAAGAACTGTGACTAGCCCAAGGTCACCCAGCTGATGTGTGTTGAAATATACAGGCTAATCTGACTACACTGACTACAAGCTAACTACACTGCAGTTCTAATCATAAGTTTGCAGATTTCTGAGAAACATTATTTCAGGTGACTGCCTTGTGCATATGCCAATGGAAAATATACTACATATCTCTACAGTGAACCAGTTACCCTAACAAAAAGGGGGAAAACATCTAAATTATAAAAAAAAAATAAAGCTGTTTGGTCTCCCATCCAAAACCCTTTGCTAAATTTATCTTTAATATTGTACTGCTACTATTCATATCTAGATCAGCAGTTTTAATAAAAAGAAAAAAGCCATTTTAATTCCATTTCATTTCATATAAAGAACATATAACATAATTTTATCTCTCTAACTTGTTTCTTGGACTTAAAAGCAAGTTGCATATATATTCTTCAATCCTTTCTTATCCTTCTGAACTACTAGTTCAAAAGACGGTTATATGACAATTTCCTTTTTAATAATATTTGACATTTGATTTTTGTGTATATTTCAACTGTTTCACGAGATGTTTTTAAGTAAACACTTTAATATTTTTCTTGTAGAATTCTTTGGTGCTTGCTGCAGAGGTCATTTTTTGTGGCTGTCCCTTATAAGGAAAAAGAACCACCTTCCAGTTCAGCTAGGTTAATCTAATTTGTTTCTTCCTTAAAGCATCCACCAAAACATTATAGTCCTTTCTCTTCTGCAGGATGCTCAAAGAAATTTTCTTCATGATAATGATGTCTTTGTCATCTATCTTGAATGTTGATTTCTGATGAGCCTCCATGATTTGATCTGCAGTGCCCTTTGCCTAGAAGAAAACAATGTCTCTATACAATACCTATGATTTTGCGTTTTTATAGTTTACTCTGTATTCTTTTTCAGTCTTTGCAGCCATCTCTTCCTCTTGTATCATCAGGAATTTGGCCAAAGCCAAGGAAATATTCTTCTTTATATTTTCTGTCAATGGGTCTGGTTCCTCTGTAACTTTTCTCAGTCTTAAGGCCTTTTCATTAGTATGATATTCTAGTCGAAGTATAGCTGTTCATGTGCTTTAGATTCCGTTTGAATTGTTAACTCCTATTTTCAAATCTTTCTTGCTTTACCATCTCTACATCCTCCCCCAAATGCCCAATTCTTTTAACATTGGGATGTTGTGGGGTTTCTGGGCTGTATGGCCGTGTACTCCTAATGTTTCACCTGCATTTGTGGCTGGCATCTTCAGAGGATCTGATGGTAGTAAAGCAAGTGGAGTCTATATACCTGTGGAATGTCCAAGGTGGGAGAAACAACCATTTGCATTGGTTAACAAGTGTAAAGGGTGCAATTAGAAAGTGTGATTTGCGTGTGTTGAGTGGAATCCACCCATTTTAGCATTTGTAAGTACCAATGAAGTTTCATAATCAATTAGTGATTGTGTAATTCACAAAATGGAACCATACAGTGGGCTTTTTTTGGCGCTGTTTCCAGGGCTCGTTTCTCTTTTTTCATCATTCTTTATTTCTTTAATGTCCTTCAGTAATTTGACCATTGTTGCAGGTATACTTTGCACCGTATCTTTTATAGAGTCCATTTCCGATTTTAGACTTTGTAAATTTGTAATCATAGTTCTTGAAACTCTGGCTGCTTCCGCACGGCCATGCTGGGGGTTGAGTCGGCGTACATGACGCCGACCCAACCCTCCCCCCCAGGACCGTTCACACGAACGGTCCCGGTAACGACCAGGAAGACGGCGCCGTGCTGTGCCGTCGCCTGATCGATTTACCATCCCTGTGACCGTCCAGCGCGTCGCCGGGGCCAGGGGACACGCCCCCTGCCCTGCGCCACCGCTCCAGAGTCGCAGGGCGGGGGGGCGTGTCCCCAGGCCTCGGTAACGCGCTGGACAGTCACAGGGATGGTAAGTCGATTGGGCAAGGGGGGAGGGATGGCGCCTTCCAGCCGCTGCAGTTCACACGGCAGCAGCTGGAAGCCGCCGTTTTCCAAAAACCTCGCTCAGGGAGCGAGGTGGGAAAATGGTGGCTTCGCGCCGCTGGGGAGGAGTGAGGGGGCGTGGCTGCAAAGATACAGATCCTTTTCTAGCAGTAACCATCTTGGACCACTAGATGTCACTATGCACCAAGCATCCACATTAACAATAGCATATAGCTGAAATTGTTCTTTCAGTCCCT
Source organism: Sphaerodactylus townsendi (assembly GCF_021028975.2). NCBI lineage: Eukaryota > Metazoa > Chordata > Lepidosauria > Squamata > Sphaerodactylidae > Sphaerodactylus > Sphaerodactylus townsendi. The sequence continues at coordinate 62,618,946 of NC_059425.1, forward strand.
CAGTCTCTGTGATTCAGTAATACTTCCTTCCTTTCACATTTCATTTCCTGTTTTAACTGATCTGAACCTGGCATTCAGCCAGCTCCTGAGAACAAAGAAATGTCAGTTCAGTCTTATTTATAAAGCAGCGCAACAGCTATTGATCTCTAATGTCTTTATTTCCAAGCTTCTCCTTTAAAATTGATTCATTTTATTATTTTTTTCCCTATGGAATTTTTGTTTACTATAAGTCCATACCTTTTGGGTTTTGTTGGACTCAACAGCAGCAAGTTTTGTACATCTCTTGTTTCTCTCTATTCATCTTTGCTTCTTCATAAGAGGTGCATGACTTTGATGTAGCTTCATAGGGAAGACGAAGTCTCCAGCAGGGAATTATGGCCCACCACTGACTCAACTGCTCTGCTGCAGTAAATCACTACAGTAAACTTTCCTTCCTATGTGATCCCAGCCAGGGAAGACAATCTTAAGAGTCTATATGGCTTTCGCTGGCTCTCCCCTTGATTTAGGGAGGGATATGGATCCCCTGAACCACTTCACAGAGCTTTGGATCATGGAACAAAGCTCAAGACCAACCATCTTATGTCATGACTGGACCGGAAGTCCAAAACTGCAAACAAAGTATTTACTTCAACAACTGAAAACATGGAACAGGCATTTCACTTGGGCAACATTATCCAACTCAGAGCAATAGATTGGTCTTGCAAGTTGCTGGAAGGCTGCCGAGTAACAGATTATGCAGTTTACAACAGATTATGCAATTTATGCCAGTTACCTCTCTCAACTCCCAGGTGTGAACAGTTCCTAAAATATCAATTGATATTCAAATGTGTGCTGATATCAATCAATCAGATGTAGTGATAAAGGAATATTATTGATTCAATCATGTGGAAACTTTTCTTTGGAATTTGTCTGATGGCTTGGGTTACATGGTAAATGCCTGCATGGCTGATTTCTCTCTTCCCTCCTCTTATGATGGAGATAATTGAATGTTACAGCAGAGCTGAAGAATAAATCCACATTTGTGTCTGAAAGGTACTACATTCAGTAAAAGGTGTGTGATTGAAAAACCTTGAGATTGTTTTTTTGCAGTCAGGAATTATTCTCTGAGACTACACCAAAACAACAAAGATTCAAGGTCTTTATTGTTTAAGTTAGAAACCATAAAAATGTAAAGAAGCTTCAAAAGTATCCAGCTTTTAAATGTAATCATTTCTATAACAACATTTCTATTAGAAACATTTGGAATTAGGCAAGCCAAGTAACATTTTTCTGACTAGGGAAACTATTCAAAATCCTACCTCTGTTGTCGTCTCAGGTCAACTCAACTAGAAACTATCTCTGGCACATGCACTTTGATACATCTGGTGTTGCTTTCTTTCCCTGTGCCACCAGTTTTCCAGCTGCTGGGAAAGAGGACATCACAAGGAATTTTGAGGCACTGGGAAGAAGCTGAAGGACCTGGATGCACAGGTTGTCATTTCATCTCTACTCCCAATTGAAGTACACAGGCCAGTGTGGAAAAGAAGAATAGTGGAGGTGAACAACTGGCATTGCAGGTGGTGCTGCTAGGAAGGTTTTGGCTTGTTGGACTATGGTCTGTGGTTTCATGAAGATGGACTACTGGCAAGGGATGGATCACCCCTCATGGCTGTCGGTAGGCTCCCAAACCTGATCAGGGCTTTAAACTAATTTATGTGAGGGAGGCAGACAGTATTCAAGGTGGCAGGAGTTCATCAAGTGCTTGAGATAATAGTCTGAAGATTATAGAGAGAGCTGAGCATATAGTTCAAGAACCCAACAGTGGGAGGGAAAACCTTAAATAAGCAGCCAGGGGGAATGAACCATGGCCTTAGATTTCTCTACACTAATGCACAGAGCATAGGAATGAAGACAAACTTGAACTCTTAACACAGCGAAGCAAATATAATAGGTATCATTGAAACCTTGTGGGATGAGTCTTATAATTGGAATGTAATAATTGAAGAGTATAACCTATTTCAGAGAAACAGACCAACTAGGAAAGGAGGAGGTGAAGGAGCATTATACGTCAGGGATGATTACACCTGTGAACAGGTCCATGACTTAAATCCTGAAAGCCAGGTTGAGAGCATCTGAGTGAAAATTGAGGAGAGAAACAACAGTGATCTCATTTGTGGGGTCTATTGCAGACCCCCAAGCCAGACTGAAGAGTTGAATGGTGCCATCCTGGACCAGATAACCAAACTTTTAGAAAGGAGAGAAGTAGCAGTAATGGAAGATTTCAATTATCCTGATATTTGTTGGGAATCAAACTTGATCAGGTCCAACAAATTCCTCACTTGCCTTGCGGACAATTTAATGGTCCAGATGGTGGAAGAGACTACAAGGCAATTGATTATTTTCGACTTGATCCTAATGAACAGTGATGACCTGGTTAATGGACTGGAAGTGGTAGTATCCTCAGGTGGGAGTGATCATGTTCTCCTGGAGTTTGTTATACAGTGAAAAGGGATGCCAAGTGTAATCACACATGCATTCTAGACTTTAAGAAAGCCTATTTCAGTAAACTTAGGAAACTATTTGGTTTGATTCCATGGTTAAGAATACCAAAAGAGAAGGGAGTTCATGATGGATGGGAGTTTCTTACAAGTGGGATCTTAAAAGCACAATTTCAAACAGTTCCAATGAGGAGGAAAAACGGGAGGTGTCCATGGAAACCAATATGGATGTCTACAGAACTCCTGGGGAACAGGATAAATCTTATTAGACTGGAGAAGGGCTAATGTTGTCCCCATCTTCAAAAAGGGGAAAAAAGAGGACCAAAACAATTACGACCCAGTCAGTCTGGCATCAATAACAGGAAGGATTCTAGAACAGATCATTAAACAGTCTGTAAGCACTTAAGCCCTTTCCGCACGGCACAGGGAAAGCGGTTGCAGGCAGGATAAAGGAACCCCTTCTCCCTCCTACCCCATTCACATGCCTCTATGCAGGCAGTGGTCAGAGCCCACAGAGGCAATGTGGGCTGCCGTCAGGCCTTCGCATGGAGGCACGTCTTTTTAAAAGGGATTCATGTCCGCAGTTACAAGGGAGAGCAGGCATGACCCCCACAGCCATGCTAATGTCTTGCACTGCCGCAAGAAATCCCTGCAACCCTGTGTGGCTACGCAGCCACTAGGCAGGGACTTTAAAAACTGGGAAGCGTGGCTGAAAAAAACAGTTCCCGGGACAGCCGTTTGCTTGCTCGCTGCTGCCAAACCCATTAAAATGAAAGGATCACAAATATTGCGATTCTCAAATAACCCGTTTCGGGGGGGGGGAACGTGGGGCAGCCTCACTTTAGGGGTGGGAGACATGTGAAGTCTCCCCCCTTGAAACAGGTTTTTTACTGGTATTATTTTGGATTAATTGACCTGTGCAGAAAGGGCCTTAGAAAGGAATACTGTGATCACTAAAGTCAGCATGGGTTTCTCAAAAACAAGCCATGCCAGACTAAACTTTTTTTTTGATAGAGTGACAAGCTTGGTAGACGAAGGGAATGCTGTGGATGTAGCATACCTTGATTGTATCTTGCAAGCAAGCTAATAAGATGTGGGCTAGACAATGCTTCTGTTGGATTTGTAATTGGTTTGCTGACTGAACCCAAAATGTGCTCTCCAATGGCTCATCTTCATCCTGGAGAGAAATTACTACTGGGGTGTCACACGGTTCTTTCCTGGGCCCAGTGCCATTCAATATTTTTATCAGTGACTTCGATAATGAAATAGAAGGCATGCTAATCAAATTTGAAGATGACACCAAATTAGGAAAGGTAGCTAATACCCCAGAGGACAGGGTCAGAATACAAAATGACCTGGACAGATTAAAGAGCTGGGCCAAAATTAACAAAATGAATTTCAACAGAGATAAGTGTAAGATCCTTAGGCAGAAAAAATGAAATGCACAGATATAGGATGGGTGGTACCTGGCTTGACAACAGTACATTTGAAAGGGATCTGGGAGTCTTAGTAGACCACAAACTGAACATGAATCAGCAGTGTGATGTGGCAACCATCAATGTGATTATGGGCTGTATCAATAGGAAATGTGATTGTGTATTCCTGCATGGTACCCTGTATCATTGGGACCTACCGTCCTCCCCTTTTTCTGTTCTGAGGGGAGGGTTTGATATTAGGTTTGTTGGGCGCCTTCTACTCTTACTATAATTCCGCTGTTTTAAATGGGATTTTATCACTTATTTTAGTAATTTAAATTGTTGGAGCCTATGTAAATTGTTTTATTGTTTGCTCCTCATTAGTAGTGTATTAGATTTTATGTTGTAAACCGCCCAGAGCCCCTTGGGGATAGGGTGGTATAAAAACGAATGAATGAATGAATGAATGAATGAATGAATGAATGAATGAATGAATGAATGAATGAATGAATGAATGAATGAATGAATGAATGAATGAATGAATGAATGAATGAGGGTTGGATATGATGGCCCTTGTGGTCTCTTCCAACTTTATGATTCTAGGAGTTGTAGCATTTACCAGCATTTGACTTACTGATGTTCTACATTCACATGTATTGGTACATTGAGAGCTCCAAGGTGTTTGTAGCACATTTAAGCCTCTGTTAATGTACCTTTGCTCTAATGATTCTGTATAAATAATAACTGTGTACTTTAACAGGGCTAATAGCATTAATCAGATTAATCTAATTGGGTAATGTGTTTAAAATGCTGTTTCAAAATATCGATTATTTGCTTGTCGCTTAACTGAGATAAAATCTGTTATCCTCAAAATTTCCATTGTACTGAGACAGTATCATTACTTTAACAAGGGTGATTGATTTTAACTCATTAATTACTGTTCTGTCTGATGCTATGCATGATTGCCAAGATGCAAATACCACCCAAGTTCTGTGAGTATTTAGTAAAATCTTGTAACAGTAGCACAAGAGGAATCATATATAAATATTTCTTTTTAAAAATTCAGTTCAGGGCCATGGGGTGTGGAACAGTATGGTGTAGCCCACTCTTTGAAGCTAAGTGGGGTTGATATTGAATAGGGGAAAACAACAAGGAAGACTCTGCAAAGGAAAGAAATGGCAAATCACCTCTCCTCACTTGTTTTTGAAAGCCCCTTGCTGGGATCACCAGAAGTCAGTTGTGACTTCACTTGTGACTTGCTGGGATCACCAGAAGTCAGTTGTGACTTCATTGGATGTACACGCATGTAAGGCCAGCTGTTATTAGGATCTCTAACAACTAAAAGCAGCTGAGGTGAGTCTAATTCAGATTGAGACTATGGTACTTAGACAGCAAGGAATTATCTCTTTCTGTTAAACTTTTTTCCTGATACAAATCACTTCCTCCACCAAACTACGATGTCCCCTGGATGAGAAAACATTGATACTAATTTGCCCCTGAAAGGTAAATATCAGCCCTAGAGGTTGCCAATTCTGGGTTGGAAAATTTCTGGACAATTGGGGGCAGTGCCTTAGGAACATAGAGTTTGTGATGTCACATCCAAGTCAAAAGTTAACTCTTCCAATTTCCCCTTCTGTGAGATCGCTTTCTCCCATTACAAATCCAAGTTTTAAATGGAAATTTCCCACCTCATATCACTTCTTCCATTACTTTTCTCCCACCTTACATCACTTGCAGACTTCTGAATGCATGTGTTCTATATGTCATACTAATCCATTCAACCTAAATGTTTGTGCTTCTATCTAGTTACGTTCTATTCATCCTAAAACAGCTTTAAAAATCCACCTCAAATATATTTCAACATTAAGGAGATAAATTATCTCTAAATTTGAACTGAGGACTTAAGCATTCCACTGTCTCATCCCTTTCTCAATCTCCTAGCCAGCCTCTGGCATTCTCAATTGCTGTCTTGTGCCAATGGGTAAAGAGTGTTTTGTTTCTTTTGGTATTCCCTCAATGATTCCTCCTTCCAAATCAATGTTTTAATTGCTGTTTTTATGTCTTGTACATGTTTTGACTCTAATGCTTTTATATGTGCCTTAGAGGATTGATTTTAATGGTTTTAGAATGCACGTTTAAAATTGATAGTTGCCTTGGCGGCCCCTGTAAGAGCAGAAAGTTGAGACATAACTTTTTAAAATAATCTTATCTCAATTAATCTTTCCATCAAACTCCTTTCCATTTACAATCACCTGTGGCAGTCCTGTCCACAGCTTTTTCTGTGGTGATAATAACAGCTGATTTAAGGAGCAGCAGGGACTTATGACAGCGGCCTCAAAGGAAATGGATTATATTGCAGTAAAAGGTATACTAGTGCTGAAGAGCTTAAAAAATCGACACTGACATTTTAAGACATTCTTACCTCTTCAGAATTTAAGTTCTGTTTTGTAGTTTCATTGTATTTTCATCACTATTTTTATTTTACTGCATTTGTAAGCTGCCAGATTTATAGGAAAGATGATATAAAATGAAGAAATAGAATTCTACAGAAACTGCTGTTAGCAGGTGGAACTTTCTGCCTGAAGATAATAGTGTTTGGCCTGTAAATGTGTGTTCTCACTTCTTTTCTCTTGCCAAATGAAATATGGAAAGAGGATTCTGTTCTCATGAGTGAATCATAATTTGCAGAAAAGAATACAGCTATAATTGAGGCCCACCAACTGCAAGTGTAAAAATCACATTATAGTTTCACCAATTACTGCTAATTAAGCTATATTAGATAGGCTTCAGGCATGGGGAAAACTCTGACTGAACTTGTTTCTCCCTTTAGTTAATTTGACCTACATAAATTATTATTTATCTCTTAAAAGCTGATTTCAAATATGTTAATGCCAAACTGGTGTTCGAAAGTTTTTTTTCAAATGTCCACTGTGACCAGTGTAATTGTCCTTTATGGAATCACTTGTATTAAGACTGTCAACTATAAATGGCAGAAACTCATCAATTCTTTGGTACAGTTTCCCCCAACTGTTCTACATGAAATAGTAAACATGTGTCTGGCCTGTAACATCTGAGACTACTGGTCAAGTTCACACAATTGAATGCTCTTCCAAATATAAAATTTATGAGCTGCCCCCCAACTTGTCCCTGTTTAAACTCCATGTGGAGTTTGGGAGTAGGGCAGTGGTGGAGTTCAAATAATTAAACAACCGGTTCTGGTGATGAGATTCAAATAATTTAACAACTGGTTGTTTACAAGCACCATTTGAACAACTGATTCTGCTGATCCCCACCACTGGAGTAGGGACATAATTGAACATAGTTGAATGGATTTGCCCTGCCCTGAACTCCATGTGGAGTTTAGAGTGGGGTGGGGTCATTTGATCCTGGGCTTAGCTTGCCAAAGCTGAGCCCAGAACTGAACTGAATAAAGCGCTGGCTGGGTCAGCATTCAACTGTGTACCTGCTTCCTAACTTCACATAGAGTTCAGATAGGGGTGCAGTTTAGGGTGGGGTGGCTCAGCTAGGCAAGCACCATAATCCAGGTTTGGTTCTCTCACAAAAATGCAAAGGGAAGGAGTAGGGCCCTTACCAGGACTATTTTGGCCTTTGAGGGAGGACTCATTGGGACCAGGCCTGGCTAAGGTTGACAGCTCCAGGTTGCGAAATTCCTGAATATATTGTAATGGAGTCTGAGGAGGACAGGGTTTGGGGAGGGGAAAGACCTCAGCTGTATATAATGCCATAGAGTTTACCCACTAAAGCAGACCCCCCCCCCTCGAGGGACAGATCTATGTCAGCTGAAGTTTAGCTGTAATTCTGGGAAATCTTCAGGCTCACCCTAGGCCTGGAAGCAACCTCTGGGTGACTTGATGCCACACAATTTGTATGATTCAGCCTGGTCTGTTACTCTTCAACAGCAGTCATCCTATGAAAGCCAATGTGGTATAGCAGTTCGAGCTTCAGAGTAGGATTTGAGAGACCCATGTTCGAGTCCCCACAATCTGCGGAAACTTACCAGATGATTTTGGACTAGTCTTATACTTTCAGCCTAAGCCACCACACAGGGTTGTTGTCTGGATAAAACTGAGGAGAGGAAGAAGAAGAGTTTGGATTTATATCCCCCCTTTCTCTCCTATAGGAGACTCAAAGGGGCTTACAATCTCCTTGCCCTTCCCCCCTCACAACAAACATCCTGTGAGGTGGGTGGGGCTGAGAGAGCTCCGAAAAGCTGTGACTAGCCCAAGGTCACCCAGCTGGCGTGTGTGGGAGTGCACAGGCTAATCTGAATTCCCCAGAGAAGCCTCCACAGCTCAAGCAGCAGAGCTGGGAATCAAACCCAGTTCCTCCAGATCAGAGTGCACCTGCTCTTAACCTCCTACGCCAATAATCTAAGTGGCTTTGTGTTGGGATTTGCAAGTGTCTGTCACAATTCAGACATGAAGGGGTTAACTATGTGCATGCTAATTAGTCACTGAGGTCAGAGTTTTATGGCCAGTTCATTGATGAAGCTATTGGTCAGTTAACCCCAGCATTGCCTATATGAGACAACTCACATAGTCAGAGGTTATAAAGTTAACTATGTTTCTTTGTCTCACCACACCACGAGAACCACTCTCTAGCATGATGCCACAATGATGAGATTACCACAAGAAGTGAATCTCTGCCTTCCTAGATAGGCACCACTTGGGATCACATGGTCCTAAGCAATGTAACCAAGTTAGTGCTAGGATAGAAATTTATTCTTTATTTTCTTCCATGTAAACCCTCCCTTTTAGTTAGTAAACTCTTTTATATAAAAACAGCAACTGTCTCATGGTCTCTTATTCCCCACTCTGCTAAATATTGCAGCCACCAACCCAACACTTTGAATCCCACCTGTTGGGAAAGTGCAGTACATGCCATACACTGTTATAATAGGTATTTGATAAAGATATCAAGCAACATAGCAGTTCTATAGGAGGCTGATAAAGGTGGATTGGTGAATGGCTGATAAAGAGAGAATGAGGTAGAGAAGTGGTGTGAAGTTGCCAGGAGTAGGGAAAGAGAAAATGGTGTGGGGAGTGGGATACATAGGAAAGTGAGGTGCTCTTCCACAATTCCTTAAGGCCAGCACTACACAACTGGGCCATAGGGTTTTTTTCTTTAGATAGAAGCTTCTGGGAGGGAGGGAAACCTGACGACAAAGGAGCTGATAAATGTAGGTTGGCTGCTGGATAGGAAGGAAGCGGGAAATGGGGAGAGGCTATGAGGGTTTTCAGGAAAGGAGAAGAGGAAATAGTTGGAGCGGTGAATATGAGATGTATTGTCAAAGGCTTTTGCAGCCCGAGAGAAAGAATTGAACACCCACCAGGAGAATCCCATAAAGACAAGAATGCATTTTATTGTGGTAAAAACATATTGGCAACAGCCTTTTATTAAAACATATTGACACAAGGAAAGCATCCCATATAATAGGATGAGGGTCTGATCTGTCAAATGGGCAGCTCAATTGTTGTTCCACCTAGCCAACATGATATTCCTTTGTCTAGTCCCACCATGGGCTGAGGAAAATGCACAACATGCTGGAGCAGCAATGGGTGGTTGCCAGATGGGTGGTTGCCATTTCCTGGAGATTCCCTTTTGCTGCTAGGGGCTCAAGCCATAGTAACCCACGTCTGGGCACCATACATGATTGATTTGCTCCATCCCAAACCTCTTACGGAAGTTCCACCAAAAGCGGGTATCTAACCCGCTCACCACACTTACAGATCAGTCCCCCATGAGCAAACCTGCAAAGGCTATGACAAAGAAAACAATAACAAACTCATTCCAAAAGGAAGAGGAGGGTGGTGAAGCGTCTGCAGCTGCCAGAGAACTGGCTGAACTGCAGCTGGGCCGGGCCTTTTAAGGGCTCTGGCCGCTCCTCCACAGCTGATGTCAGGGAATCCTCTGACATCAGCCCTCTGGCCCTCTGCACCTGCGCTCAGGATCCCGCCTAGTCTCGTGAGCCGGAGCTGCAAGACCAGGCAGGGGAGCAGGAAGGACGCCGCTCCACTCCCTCCAAACCGGCAAATGGCAACCACAAGCCAGGGCTGTGGCATTGCCAGCCGGGAATCAACTGGCTGTTGTGGGTTTTCCAAGCTGTGTGGCTGTGCATTTTCAGAGACATATCATGGTGCTCTGCTAAATCCATGCCAATATTTTGAAATACGGTGGTAAGCATAAAATATCTTATGCGACCCGGGTCTTTACCACAGGTTCAGGAGTCTGTGGGACCCGGGACCTTTATTTGCATCTTGATTTCTACTACTGTGTATTTGAACACTCAAATGCAACTACAGGCAGCAGGAGCCTGGTCTGTTTCTACGGATACTTTACCAGTTACCATACTTTTGTCAATATCTTTCTGCCACTACCTTGTCAGAAAATGAACTTGTAGGGATGAGCCGCTGACCCAGCAGCGCCGTAGGCAGATCGCTGGCATGCCGGCCCAACTACAGCCTTCTGGTCGCACCCGCTCCCCCATCATCTCTGCACCCCCCTCTGGTGAGTTTGTGGTCACGGAACCAGCCTGGCTTTACAACTAACGGGTGTCCTAGACAAGGGGATACCGGAGCTCTCGGGCCCTAGGTGTGGAGTTTCAGGGACCCAGACGCTGGACACTTCCTCCTGCACGAAAGGAAACAGATGGGAGATCATACATCATATGATGGTCTCCCGCTTCTCCCGCCTCTGCCGCTCTCCCACCGGCGCCACCTCTTTACACGCCTCAGTGAACTCCTAATAAAAGGTGCTAGGGAATCCAGCACGCTGCAGGAGTTGCTAGGATTGATGACCTCATAAGCTTCCGCTCATGGCTTTCTGCACCAGATGATCTTTCTCCGTTTCGCCCTGCTTTTCTATTGTGGTGATTTGGTATCATTTTACAGTGCTGGGTGCCGAAACCCAGGGAATCCTCTAACCTCCACCCTGCTTACCGTCGCCTGGGAAAGGGCCGCTGCACCGACGTCCACTGGATCGTATGCATCCAGGGACCCACCTCTCGGGTACCACCTGGCCCCTGGATCGGGCGCGATCCAGGGACTCCGGTATTCTAGGGACACTCCCCTCTCATCTGATCTAACCAACTGTGGGTATGGGAGCTTGCAAAAGCAGGGCTTATGATGTTAATGCACGAAGCGAATTGAAAGCGCCAGCTAAAAGCTGCAGGGTCTCCTTAAAGAGAGGGGAGCTTAAATTAGCCGAGGAGAAGCCTGGGGTCAATGTCCATGGTACCCTGCGAAAGGGGGACATAAAATCTTAAGGGATTGGGAAAACATCGGGCGCACTCTGGGTATTGAGAGCCTCAAGGCTACCGATGTCGCTGTTACTGACGTGGAGGCAATGCCATGCCGCCATCAGCTCAGTAGGCTCAGTGGCTCTTCTGCCGTAGATCGCCCTCCTTTCGGTCTCTTCAGCTTCTAATTTCACTTCCGGAACTTTCTCTATCCACTAAACTGGATGCCTGTCCTCCTTCTGCCTCCCCTTGTTTCCCCCACTTCCTTCAAATCCTCTCGCTGCCCGGCCAGCCTCCTCCCTTCGCCTCTTCATTTTCTGAAGCTGCTCTAAAACCTAGCAGAGCGTATTAGCTTATCTGCAAAAAAGGGAAACCCTGACGGAAGACTATGCCTATTATCCTCTCTATGTGCCCCGGGCCCACAGCACTGATCATGAAGGGGTAGCATGGCGCCATTCAGTGAAGTTGTCGTGTAGCACTTCCTAGGTTACAACATTCTCACTGAACTCCGCAAGGCAACAAGTGGGATCGTGAGGGAATCCTCACCAGCCCCTATGTGAGAGGCAGGCTGTTGGAAGTAGTCGTGAGGGGAATCACCTAATGGTTCCGGGAGGGGACTGGGTTCACCTTTCGGTGATGCTCTTAAACCCCGCATAGTATGTGGTCTGGGAAAGCGAGTATCGCCAGCAGTGCATAAGCAGAGGAGCAGCTCCTCTCTGATGGCTGCTACACTGCCGCTCAGCTTTAATGGCTGCTAAGCTTTCGCTAACCCCAATGATCAAATCATTCCGCCGGAGGCCACCCCACGATCGCCTCTGAATGCTCCTACAAGCATGCTGGTATGAAGGTCCCCAATGCCGGACAGCCAACCCAAAGTTTCTCTTAGCATCCGACAAAAACCTCAAGAGCCCTATGCTGAATTTTAGCCAGACAGGCTCCAGGAGGCCCTCAAGAGGCAGGTAGATAGCTTAGGTATGCCTTTAGAACGAGCTCCTTTAAGCCTGCGCCAAAGAGAACGCCTCCACTGAGTGCCGCAGAGTGATCACAGGCCTAGGGAGGAACCCCGAACTGGCCGACATGCTTAAAGCTTGCCAGGACATTGGATCCTCCGCCCACCAAGCCAGACTCCTAGCCGCAGCACTCTCCACCACCAGGGGACAGCCCCAGGATGAGTGCTTCAATTGTGGTAAGCCAGGGCACTTCCGGAGGGAATGTAGGCTGCCCGGCGGGGGGCCTACAACCCTGACGGAGGGGGGTCCTCCCCCAGGAGGCGAAGACCCCCAAGACAGCCTAGGACCAGATGCCCCCAGTGCCAGAGAGGCTTCCACTGGAGAAGCGAGTGCCCGTCGGGAAACTCGCGCCCGGGCATCTCCCCAGCCCAGGACCAAGGAGGAGATTACTAGAACAACCCCAAACACCGAAGCCCACACCCAAACCACCTCCTTCTCGTGGCATCTCGCTCGCCTGCACCCAGCCTATCTCCTTTAAGTTCCCCAATGCAGATTCTCAAGCACCCCAACCTGCAGTATAGCGATCCCATCCCCACCCGTGGAATCCATTGGGCTGGTGTTACCAAAGGCTTCCGCCGCTGAGCAGGGATTGTTCATCATCCCAGGGGTCATTGACTCCACACACCAGGGATCCATCCACATCCAGGTATGAACAAACATCCCGCATAGAACTGCAGCGGAACCATTTCGCACAGCTGATCCTCCTGCCCCATGCGCTGCCCGCCATGGAATTCAATAAAGGCCAATACACGAGCCCAGGCGGCAGCCACATCAGGACACAGCCAACACCACCACATAGCAGCGGTGCAAACACCCATCGGAGGCTCCGCCCACCGTACCTGGAGCTCACCATGAGAAGGGTGTCCGTTCAAGGGACTGGTGGACACTGGCGCATGACGTAACCATCATCAGAGCAGCCGAGTGGCCTGATCAGTGGCCAACAAGAGGCTTGCCAGCGCATCTGGGGGGGTGGGGGGGGGAAAACAAGCAGCGAGGCGGAGCATCTGCCGGCTCCACGGTCTACAACCCGAGGACTTCGAGCGGCAGCTCACGAAAGTCCGCCCCATGCGTCCTGGACATCCATGTCAACCTTTGGGGAAGAGACCTCGCCCATGAGCCAGGTCAAGGCGACCTTGGTCTGGGATGGATAAATCCACCCCCGCCGCCTTTCCCCATCGCATAGATCATTGATCCCGACGGTGTTTCCTGACTCTGTCTCCTGACTTCTGCTCAGGAGCTGTTTTTCCTCTCCTCACCTTTTCCTTCCATTTTTCAACCAACATAGGCGGGAGGGCCAATTGGCTGACTGGCCCTCCCTGGATTAAAATCTGGGCCCATCCTGGTACCGCAGCACTGCCAGGACAGGCCCCCCCAGGTTAAAAAGGGGCCGCCGCCACTATGCCCCTAACAGACCTGTTTGGCTTGTGGTTGCCTTCGCCCGAGCGCTTAGCCGAAGCAGCCCCTTAAGGAGTGGTTTCAGCGGGCGGCATTTCCCCAAGATATCACAATCTAGCACCCTTACAGCCCTTGTGGGCCACCACCAAGGTCACGGTAAGTACATTCCCTCTTGCAAGGAAACCCCCCCCTCCCCTTTGTGTTGAAATTCTCCTCCTAGGAGTGCCTGATTGTGTAATTCCCACAGTGCATTCCTGCTTACTCCAAAAGCGCTCTCAAAGTCCTTTTGTGCCTGCAAATTAAGTATGCGTACCCACAATTCCCTAATGGTCCGCTCGCGCCCCCCCCTCCTCCGGGGCTGGGACCCTCGCCTATGGCGTGCCCTGATGGCGTTTTGAGGCCAACCTTCCATCAGGATCGCCTACCCTCTCTGCCCTCCCTGTCAAACAAGGAATTAAAGAAAGAGGAGTAGGCGGCCCCCAATGAACTGTGCTAAAAGCGTGTTCCATGCAGGCTGCAAATTAAAACACTATCCATATTTAGCAAATCGCTTGTAGCAAATCACTTGAACTTGAACTTGACCTCCCGCCGTCAGCTCCGAGACCGAGCCTGGGGCGGGACCCGGCCCCTCCCACTTAACCTGGGGAAGGGGGGGTTGTGTTTCAGTCCCTCTTCCTGGAGGTCCCCTGTGCCCCATTCGCATGTCTGGCCAGCCCATGGGTAATGGCGCCAGGAAGAAACCAACCCCATCCTGGAGATGGAGCGGATCTCTTTGGAGGATCCTGTCCTGCGGCCTCGACGGAACACGCCTGGCGCTGAGACGGCCCAAAGGCCGGATGACCTGGGGAGACGTCAAGGCGACCACCAGCCAGGCTCGAGAGCTGCTACAACAGCGAGGCTGCCCCGAAACACCCAAGGATCTCTGTGCTGCCATCTTCGCGATCATCACTGCCAATTCTGCAGTCACCATCCTCTGCCTGCTCTGCTGCCTCTTGCCGGCGGCAATCGGTCACCCCCTGACGAGCCTTGATCAAACCAACATCTGGGAGCGGTTCGCTGCTGCCGCCAACGTCTCGACCTTCTGCCTGGGCCAGTACCTAGGAGTAGGGAGTTTGCTAAGCTCCTGTCTGCTCCCCGTTTGCAAGGCCCCTGGAGATTTCCTAATGGAATCTGGCTTAAGCCCCTTCATGAATGCCTCGTCCATCAAGTACTCTATGAGCGCCGACTGGGGACCCGTCGTCCAGACCCTCCCGGCCGGCGCTCTCTCCCTTATCACCAAGACTGTCGCTAACCACAAGTCCAACACCTGCGCCCGCATTGCCGGCGTGGCGGGACGAGAGACCGGCCCGAGCCCATTCACCGGCTCGGCTAGCTGGAACTGCACGCACATGGAGGACATCCCCCCCGTGTACGGGAACATCCTGCTCCCCAAAGGCTGGTTCTGGACTTGCGGGGAAAGAACCTTTAACTACATCCCTGCTCGACTTTCCGCCGGAACTCTTTGCTGTCTCAGCCGCCTCACCATAGTCCTGCCTCAGGCTCCACCCCGGGAGCCCAGGCGCCGCCGCCGCTCCGCCCTCTCTTTCGACCCCTCTTGCCGGAGCGACGCGGTCGCCCTCTCCAAGGCAGAGTTCGTCTCCCTCGCGGCTTCCCTAGTGGGAGTCCCTGGACTTGCTTCTTACAACGCTAAGACTATTGGCCGGCTGGCCTGCGCCCTTGCGAAGTCCATTAATTCCACCTCCACCGCTCTGGATGCCCTGGCCTCCGAGCAACAGGAACTTCGTCAAGCGACTTTAGATAATCGTGCCGCTATTGATTATTTGTTGTTACTGCATCACCAAGGTTGTGAGAATGTACATAATATGTGTTGTTTTAATCTCTCTGATAATTCCCATTTGATTCGTATGAAAGTGCATGAGTTGCAAGATGTATCCAATCTGAAGTATGACATATTGCCCCACTGGTGGTCCGCCCTCTGGAGCTGGCTACCGGGGGGATGGTTAAGTACTATTGTACAGCTCTGCATTGGCTTGATTGTATGCCTCATCGTCGGATCTTGTCTTATTCAATGTATCTCTAATATTGCCTGTAACGTGTGTAAGAAACCCTTTGACTTCCCCTTATGTCGCAACCAAGTTCTCATGTTGCACAAGCAGCTCGACCAGATTGAGCGGGTAGCGAAGGAGGTAAGCGTCCCCTTAAATTGTCCCAACCAATTCGGCTTCCTTCCTAAAACGTAAAAAAGGAGGAGATGTAGGGATGAGCCGCTGACCCAGCAGCGCCGTAGGCAGAGCGCTGGCATGCCGGCCCAACTACGGCCTTCTGGTCGCACCCGCTCCCCCATCCCCCACCCCCTGGTGAGTCACAGGTCATGAACTACCTGGCTCACAACCACCGGGTGTCCCAGACAAAGGGACAATGGAGCCTTCGCCCCCAGGTGTGGATTAGACCCAGACGCTGACACTTCCTCCTGCACGTAGCAGCCAGATGAGATCATACATCACATGATGATCTCCCGGTCTCCCGCTCTCCCGGTCTCCCACCGATCCACCCCTTTACACGCCCCCGCAAGAACCCTAATAAAAGGTGCCAGGAACTAGCACGCGGCAGAGTTGCCAGGATCACGGACCCCGCGCTCCCGCTGCTGGCTCTCTCCACCAGATGATCTCTCCGCGTCTCGTCCCGTTCTTACGGTGACTCCGCGGGCACGACTACAGAACTATGCCTGCACAGTGGAAACCACCATGCTTGTTTATATGTAGAAGTGGGTTTTGTGGTGGTGGTGGTGGAGACAAATACACATATAAGGCACTAAGCATATATTAGTACACTTCAGCAGATTGATCAGAAACAGGCACAACAAGAGGCAGTAGGGAAACAGAGGGAAATGTGGGGACTGGAGGGTTATCAGGGGGTTCAAATTTTGGGATCAGATTTTTGTGCTAGGATTTGAAGTCGAAAACTTTTTTTGTTGATGTTGTTGTTATGCCATACCCATGGAAACTGTGAACCCCTTCATGACAGAGTGGGTTGCTGTGAATTCAGAGATAGGCATTCTGTGCCCTTTTCACTGTTTCCTCAGATAATCTTCCTTTGTTTTCAGGCATCATAATTTTGACACAAACTCACACAGGATTCTAGGGTTTACTATTATAAAAGCCAGTCCTCCAGTTCTAGCTGAAATATACCATATTATTGCCAAGAAAAGAAATATCTTGCAATTCTGTTAATTATTCCTTTTTATTAAAGGCCCTTTCTCTTCCTTTGCAATTAGTAGTCATGACTGAAAGATTTATACTACTCTGGAAATGGAATCTTCCTTTAAATGAGAGAATTCAGTCAGTAAAGATGGAAATAAAATTAAATCAATTTTTCTTTTCCACTTTCTGTGTATTCACATAGGACATTCTGGGTTTTTTAAAAAACAGAAAGAAGATTGTTTTCTTTGAATAAATTAATCTGCAGCTAAATTGGGCTGTGACAAATTTTTCCCACACTGCATAATAATTTGGCAAATTCTGAAATTTGTAGTAACAAAATCTGAGGTGGATTTTTGCTGTGATAGCTGGTATATTTTAATCCCATAACAATAACCAGAAGGTCCCAGTTTGCATATCTTAAAAGTTGGGTGGGAGATGGAACATTCTCCTGGAGGCGATCTCGGGCATCTTGGATTGGATTAGGAGATGGTGCAGGCCGGAAAGAACAAAGCCCCTGCCGCCAAGAAATCGCGCCTAGAGCCCTCCCGGGCTATGCCAAGGCGCAGGAGCACCAGCGTTCCAGTCCGGGCCGCGGAAGGTGTAGCTCCGCACTCCCCCCCACGCTCCCAATTTTTAAGTGTTAGCCACGCCAGCGGCGGTGGCGCGGGGGAGCATCGCGGGACCCAGGAGCGAGCGGATGATCAAACGGCCTCCCGGCAGTCTCCTCATAGATCTTCGCGACTCAGGCAAGATCAGAGGGGCCCGGTGGGGGAGGGAAGTCCCCAGCGCGAACCTGCTCCAACCCTTTCAGACTCTGCATCCTGGGCTAGCATGCCTGCTCCCGAGCTAATGAGTATGTTCAGGGCTGCAATGAGGGAAGAGATCTCCCTCCATGACAAGAAAAAAGAAAGTAGACGCAGAGGGAGACGCAGGTCCCGTTCTAGGAGGGGTGGTAGACGCAGACGTTCATCTAGCTCTTCTTCCAATTCCCCCACCATCCCCCAGCCCTCCACCTCCACTTATAGAGATCCCCTTAATGAATATGGGGAGGAGGAATTCAGTGAGGTGGAAGTGGGACATTCCTCAGAGCATTTCTCTGAAGGGGAGGAGGACATCGCTGAGCCAAAAGAAAAACTTATCAGATTTTTTAGAAAGGAGGATTTAGCCTTGATTATGTCAAAAACTATTTCCACTTTAGAACTCCAGGATTCAGCAGACGCTGAGGACCCTGAGGGTCTCCCATCCTCCAAGAGAACAGTTAAAGGTGTCCCTAAAGGGGCCACAAAAATTTTCCCCCAGACGGAGGATGTCCCAGAAGCTTTTCCACTACCCGAGTACTTTGAAAAGAATTTTAAAAAGCAATGGGTGAATCTGGAGGCTAGTAAGAGTTGCCCGTCACATCTCAAGAGTCTATATATACTGCCCGAACACATACATAACATCATTAAAACTCCCCTAATTGATGCACCTGTGGTTGCCCTCCAATCTGGTGGATTAGTCACCAAGGACGGGGAGGGTTCCCTAAGGGATGCCGCAGACCGCAGGGCCGACGTTTTCCTGAAAAGGATTCATGACAGACTTGCCCTTACCATTAGGGCTCTAGCCCCTTCTTCCACCATGGCCCGAGCCTCCATCCTTTGGCTTCGGAGGCTTCTTACAATGATCCCTCCCGAAGCGCAAGGCCTCAGAGAGGGTTTAGAGAGAGTACTCACAGCAGTTTCGTACTGGGCAGATTCCACCTTTGATTCTCTCCTGTTAGTCTCCCGCGCATTAGCCTTGGGAGTAGTGGTTTGGAGACAGGCCTGGTTGAGAGCCTGGACCGCAGACTTCCACTCAAAACAGGTGGTGTCTACTTACGATTATCATGGTTCCAGGCTCTTTGGCAAAGATTTAGACGCTGTGTTGGTGGAGACTAAGGGAAACAAGAAATCTATGCCTAGGTACGTTAGGCCAGACCAGGGCTCCTCCACCTACAAACCTTACACTTCATTTCGCACTCAGCGCACACTTGCACGAACTCCCAGAGATGGCAGAAAGTGGTTTTCTCAACAACCTCAACAGCAACACTACTCCTTTCGTAGAAGAGGATTCTCTGGCAGCTCCTTTCGTCCCAACTACTCTAGACAAACCAATAGAGGTGGCAAACCTTTCCAACCTGAGCGACCGCCCAGGTCTTGACTACACTCACGTTCCAGTAGGTGGTCGTCTGCAATTTTTTCAACACCGGTGGGTGGGCGACCATATCGACCGCTGGACAAAGGAGGTCGTCACACACGGCTATCTCCTAGAATTTTCAACCTTTCCAAGATCCAAATTCCGGACCTACCCCCCCCAATGCAATCCAGACAAACTAAAGAGAACACAGCAAGCCATTCTCCATCTACTGAGTATTCAGGCGATCGAACCCGTACCCATCTCAGAGCGTTCTTGCGGTGTTTACTCACATTTCTTTACAGTACAAAATCTGAGGTGGATTTTTGCTGTGATAGCTGGTATATTTTAATCCCATAACAATAACCAGAAGGTTCCAGTTTGCATATCTTAAAAGTTGGGTGGGAGATGGAACAATCTGGAAGCTTAGTGTCGGAGACCTATATTTCTAGAAATCCAAAATGTGATCACAAATCTTTCATGACAAAATATCTTGATCCAGATATTTGGGCTGAGAGAAGCAGCAGAATTTTCACAAATATTCTGATGAAGTATTTGATTGGTTTAGACCATGAGGGACTCCTTCATTTACAGTGCCAGGCCAACTCTGTTTAGCATGGCATCATCCATCGTTTTCAGAAACAACATAAACCCTCTGAGGTACAAACTGATACTGTATACTTTCTTTTTGAAACTCACATCACTGAAGTACAAATGCGGAGGCAGAATTATTGCACTGATCATTACTGTACCACAATTCATTTTAATTTACTGTATCTCATTCTGTCTGCATGTATGCAAATCAGAGAATAATTTCATTAAATAATTCTTTAGGGAGAAAGACAGAACTTTACTAATTAAATCCTTTTGTTACATCAAGTTGGACACAGTAAGAAGCACTTAAGAACTACCTCTATTTTTTTTTACCAAAAAAGTAGTTACAAAGTCACAAATTAATATTTAAACATATTTCAGGAAAGAAAAACAAATCAATTAATATAAAAATTGTATTTAAATTCTATATGAAATCAACTGAGAATATTTTACTACTGCAATTCTTAAGGTGATTCTATTTGCAATGAAAATTAAATAGCTGAAGGCACATGTAAATTCAGCATCTGCACATGTGTATATAACACAAACCAAATCATTGTGATTGCAAAACAATATTAAAAACTGGTCCGATGGAAAAGACCAGATGACGGTGCACACATAACGCTGGTCTTGAAAGATCTCCATTGGTTCACTACTGGGCCCAATCCAAGGTTTTGACACTGATATTTAAAGCCCTAAATGGCTTGGGTTCCACCTATCTGAAGGAGCGCCTGCACTCATATGAATCATTCCGAGCACTGAGGTCGAGTGGGGGGCCCACCTGGTGGTCCCCTCCCCTTCCAAGGTGTGTGGGGGGAGGGAGTATGCAGGAGATCTTTATCCATGGCCAGCCCCAGACAGTGGAATAGCATCATAGTGGACCAATCCTCTGTGGGTTTTAGTGGCTCCTGAAGACCTTCCTATTCCCACAGGCCTTTGGCCTTTGACTTCTTGATGCCCTCTCTGGTAGCTGCTGGTCTGGGATGGGGTAGGGTAAATATGCTTTGGGTTTATGCTTGTCATATGTGTGTGTGTGAATGTGAGTGAGTGTGTGTGTTTGTGTGTGGGGGTTTCTACTGGTTTTTACTGATACTTCATTGTTATTTCTGGTTATGTGAGCCACCCTGTCCATGTAGGGCAGAGCCCTTTGGGGGTAGGGTGGTATACAAAACCCAATAAATAATAAATAATAAATAATAAATCTCAAAAATAAATAAATAATAAATAAATGTAAGAGCTTGAGGACCAAGCAACACGTCTTGTAAGTCTGTTGAACTGGCATCCAAAGAATGCCAGTTAGAGTAAACTGCATTGAACAGATTTGAATAGGATGCTGAATAGATGGAGTGTGAATATTGCAGCCTGAGAAAACCTAGGAATCTAGGCCAGAATTGTATGGTCAGAAACAGCATCCCTAGTTCAGTATATATTATCAAAATGCAAAGTGGTCGCAGGGCCCATTCAAAGGGAAGAAGGGATTCCCCACTCCTCCATCTGAGTGGCAGAGGCTTATCTGGTGAACCAGTTGTGTTTCTGCACTCCTAAATTCCTGCTGGGTGACCTTGGGCTAGTTACAGTGCTTCGGAATTCTCTCAGCCCCACCTACCTCACAAGGTGTCTGTTGTGGGGAAAGGAAGGGAAAGGAGCTTGTAAGCCACCTTGAGTCTTCTTACAGGAGAAAAAGGTGTGGTATAAATCCAAATTCATCCTCGTTCTCGTCCTCTTCCCCCCTCCTCCTGCCCCTGCCCCGGCCCCTCCTCCTCCTCCTTCTTAACCTTGCCTGGTGGTTTTCCTCTACAATGTCCTCCAACCAAATCATGATTTGGAGATATTGCTGGTCATGGGAAAAAACAGGTGGTGGCAGAGATTGCCAAAGGAGAACAGCATATCTGGAAAAGGTTAATAATATACTTTGCTACTTCCTTTCCAAAAATTATCCTCCCCTCTGTTACGTCATACGCAAATCAAAGTGATTTTCGCACAAATCACTGAAAACATTTGGAAAATGTTTTCAATGCCCCCCTTTACCACAATATATTTCCGCATATATATTCACCCCCTTGAAACCACAATCACATGATTACCCATCCTTTTGAGTTCTGTGTTGAATTCATGCTTCAATGCCTCAAAGCTTCTTGTTGCAATTCTCTATTCCTCATATACTGAAAGCATCTAAAGATTAGCCCTGTCCCCAAGAGAAATGATTGAAATAAAACAAGTGAGGAAGAATGGAGTGAGCTCAGAAAATGGCACCAAGGAGGATGTTCAGGGAAGCAGAAAAGAATGAGAAACATAGTAAATAGAGAACATCAACTGAAGATGTTTTCAAAACGTTTCAGCCAGAGAATCATTTTAAAAGGGGATTCATTTAAAACATTTTGAGGCTATAAATAAAACATTTGGGGGTAAAAACAATGCAGAACTCCTTGGAGGAAATATTTTATTTCCTACCTCAAAATATTTTAAAAGCTTTGTGCAGAAATGACCTGAGTTGGAAACCTGTATTTGCTTGTGGTGAATTTAATCACGAGGCTTGCCCTACCTTTTAACATTTTTACTAGTCCCTTTATTGGTGACCACAAAAGGACTATTACATAATGTCATATGCAAAACAGAGTGCTTTCTGTTGCTATAGTGCTTTTATGAATAACCAGCATATTGATATGCTGGCATGCTAATCATTAACAGAGAGATATCTGATATACTGATTCCCATGGTGTTTGCTAGTGCTACTAGTCCAGACATATTAGCTGGACTAGTACAGAGTAACAGCAACCATCAAAGTGGCTATTTTGAGTTGCTGAGAATTCATGCTCTTAATGATATATATTTCTTAGCTGCTGATAGTGAAGCCAGGGTGGAGTGATATTGTCAGGATCTGTCAGACCAGATCAGCAAAATCTATCTGACAGTTAGCAGGAAGATGATGCAACCTCTTGTAATGGACAGAGTATGACTCATTCCCATGAGTTGCACGGAAATACTGATAAGAGGCTGCATAGCCATTGGTTGTACATATGTATATATAGAGACAAGGTGTGAGTTGTAAAGTGTGCTTAGGGACACCTGTTACTGCGAAGCATTTTGTCAGTTGAAACCATGATTTGTACAAGTGGAATAAAGCCCTTCTTGGAAATGAAGCCGCTGCATTCCATATCTTGTTTCTGGTTGCTGAGTGCTCTACTGCTCTACTTTGCTGTAGATCCCGCTGATTTACAACCCTTGACAGATATTGCCTGATTTCATTCCTAGTCCTATCTAATTGGAGAATCATGCTTGCACAATGCACCTTTAAATGTTGTAATATTTAATCCAACTGGTGACATCTCCTAGTTGAAAAGATTTTTTCAGATGCAAGATATTGGACTGATTTGTTTCCTAAGTTTTTGCCAGATGTTCAAAACAGCTTCTATATTTGGATTATTTCTTGTGAAATAAATAATTCAAATTTTTGAAGGTGTGATCAGTGTACCATGGTACAAGTCATAAGTTGATTCTAATGTAATCTTATTCCATTATGTAACTATTAGGAAGAGAGTTAAACCTTTGCACTACTGGCATATATCTTAGAGCCTAATAATAAAATATGTTTTTGTGTAAATTAAATTTTCCTGATGATATGATTTCTGCAAATTGGGTAACAATGCTCTTTTATTCACATTCATCAAAACACTGCCATTTTTAGCTATTAGAAATAAGTATACAATAATTGCATTTTAAAAAATAAACAACAAACTTGGCAACACAATCTTTTTCCCGTCATGCAATGTGTTCACTTTTAGTACAGATATTCTTCCAAGCCAGATTATGTTCAGCAGTTGTCACTTTTGCAGTTCAATGAGATCAGTATTGGTCGAGGTTAGACATTTACCTAAGAATCTTACTGATTTCTGTCTAAAGAAATATCAAAATGCTGGCTTAACCCCATCCCCCTCCAATTTTTTTCCTGATTTAAAGGCAAATAATGTTTGCTTGTCATTTATTTGGGGACCAAATATGTCCCCCAACACATTAATATGCTTACAGTCCCATCCAGAAACCTCAGTGGTGGGATACAGTGCTGCTTCAGCATTGCTCCGCAGCCAGGAGGATTTCTTCATAGCTCAGGGAGTCAGAAACATGTACATTAAGAACCTTCTATGGTTAGTAAACATGGCAATGATATCATTGGCATTAAAAAATATTTCAAAATCCCATGTCCCTCCATCAGTGCCAAATACCTGAACATTTTATCTGATATCACAAAGTGTTCTGTATAGATCAGTTCTTGGCAAAGGATGCTACAGGAAGGAGTGTAACCCCCAAAAGGCCAGTTTAACCTCAGCTATTTGCAGAAACCACAACAGGGATGGGATTTCTGGAAGTTATAGATTACCTTTATTAAAGCAGCTACATACAAATTCCCAGGCCTAATTTAAGGTGTCAGTAGTGGTTTGATAAGCTGTAAATGGTCCTGGTGTATCAGGGAACATTAATTTCCACACGATCCTCTCCATAATGTACGATTAATCACAGAAATCCTACTCAAGGGTTAATTACCCACTACAATATGATTCCCCATCCTCCCCGCCCTCATCCTGCTCTGGTGCAAAATGTTGCACCAGAAGTGGTCTCGCTTTCCACACAGAAAGCGAGAAGCACTCATGGGGCAAGAGGAAGTGTGTCAGGACAAGAAATCTTGCCCTGACATGCCTCCTCTCTCAGTACGCAGCAAAGAGGAACAGCATCGAGACAAGATTTCTTGCCCCAATGCCCTTCTGGTCCCACTGTGCGCCAGAGTGCCAGTAGGCAATCAACCAAGGTATCCACCTATTTAGAGGCCAGGGCAGTCTGTAGAAAAAGGATTTCTCAGTTGATGCCTCAGACTGGGCTCTTTGCCCAGTTCACTGTCCACTGGTGTTCTGTAGATGAATATAAATGTATTTGGAAGTTCAGCCCACAAAGCAATTTTTCACAATTTATGTGCCAACTGTAAAGGTTAATGAATTGTTGATGAGGCCGGGTCCAGCCATACCTGGCCTTTGACTACATTCCACAGCCGAGGCGATGGAGCCCAGCTTCTCCCGGCGGAGACCTTTATCTCATGGTGGGAGGGAGACCTCCCCGCTTCCATGGGAATCAGCGGAGGGATGGGATGGACAGAGTTATAACCTGTGCTTCATGGCGGAAGTCTTATTCCTGCCACTGCGTGCCATGCGGGACTTTCTAGGATGTCTGGAATAAGCAGTCTTTTTACACTCCAAAAAAGCCTTTTATTTCAGTTGCTATGGAATTCCCTTACATTGTGGCAGGAATAAGATCTTCCTGCCAGAAGCACCGGCCAGTGCTGAAAAAAATGAAGCTATCCTCGCGACCATCAAAATCTATTCAACAGGGCAACCGGCTTCGTTTGCAGAATTCTGCCCACGTGAATTTAGGTGTGGCTGCCCGACTCCCTCCTGAGTGGCCTGAGCTAGCATGAAATGTAGATACTTCTCGGATGCTGTTGTTGACGCGCAAGAAATGCGTGAAGCGGTGTTTTAGGCCGGATCCCCTGCGTACTGTGCTGAGTTGGATGGAATTGGGATCCCAGGTGGCGTCGTTTGGAGTGCAGCTGCGTGCCGAGAGGAGCCTTGCGCCAAAACCTGCCACTCGACCGCAAGCCAAGCCCAGCCGCTTCACAGGGGCCACCTCTACCGGCCGTCGCTTCCGGGCTGGCCACTGATTGTGTGCTTTCTGCAGGAGGACCAGGTCATCTGGCCGGCTAACTGCCCGAAAAAGCAGAAATAACCCGCTCGCCGCCAGCGCACCCCATCTGCCAAACCACCCGCGCAAATCGGGCCGCCCCCCCAACAGGCTCGCGTCTAAGGCAGTTATCGAGAAGGCGACCCAGAGGAGGGGAAGCAGCTGTTTGCCTTTCTTCAACCCCATGGACGGAGTTTAGAGCTCCAATTACGGTGAGTGAAGGCGAGCAGCTCCCATTACAATCCAAAGCGTTTCTGGCCAACCCCAGCTAAGCATGCACTTCATTATTATAGCCCCTCAGCCCTCTTGTGGATTCTGGCTGCTCCCATTTATATCTGCGACCCCCCAGGTGGCGGAGGAGCTTGTAGGTCTAGATTCCAGTCCCCCTGGCTAAGCCCATACCATTCACCCAAATGGATCGCAAGCAGTCCTCTCGAATAGAAGGACCCGGCCCAGAAGTTCAAAACGCATAACCCGGTTCTCCCTCCGCTGCGCCGACCAGTAGGAGAAAAATTAGTTTTATTCTGGCCAGTGTCAAACACTCCATAGTTCCTGGGCATGCCATGGTTGTTGTTGCATGAACCAAAATTCATTTGGAAAGAAAGGATCTTAGAATTCACTGACCCTCCCTGCGGTGAACACATGGTGGGGGGGGCTTCGGCTTCTCCTATTTTACACACCCCCCGGCTTCATCAGCGATTGCTCCCGATTCTACCGGCATTCCAACCCGGCTTACCAAGATTTTAGCCAGAGTATTTCCAGAACGGAGAATCGATCAGTTGCCACACCCCATAGAGACACCGACTGCAAAATCATTAGCTATTACAGCCAGGAGCTGAACTGCCTAAAGGTAGAATTCTACCGCGATGAGTCCCAATGAGGAGAAGGAACTTACGTTACCTTCTTAGACAAGAATTCCTCGCCGCTTGAGGTTCATATGGCCGGGCTACCAAACACACACATGCTGCTCCTGTATTGTTTGTAAAAAAGAGATGGGTCTTTCACGGCTCCTGGGTAATAGATTACCGAGAGGACTCCAATGCAGTCTCTCCCTGTCCAATAAATACCCTTTGCCATTAATCAAAAGGATCTTTTAGGACGCTTGTTGGAGCGAGGGGCGCATCTTTACTAAGTTGGACTTGAGAGAAGCTTACTACAGAGTCAGAATTCGTTGCTGAAGGCTATGAACACTTGACTGCATTTAACACACAAAGTTTGGACGGTTTGAATACTTAATAGTACCATTCGGGTTAGAATTAGGGGCCCCTGAGCTTTTTATGGCCCTTATCAATGAAGTTCTCCATGATTTGTGTACAAGGGAGTAGTGGTGTACTTAGATGGCGTTTTAATTTATTCACAAACCATGGAGGAGCATGAAGCTATTGGTTGGGAAGTATTAAAACGTTTATCCAACAACTTTACTTTGCCAAAACTTTCCAAATGCTGTTTCCACTCAAACCTCTATTGACTATTTGGGTTTACGGATCCTCGCCGAGGAGACTAAAATGGATCCTGCCAAGATTGATGCAGTCCTCTCCAATGGCCTGCTCCCTACCAGCCGAAAAGAACTCCAATCTTTTCTAGGTTTTGCTAATTTCTATGTCGGTGACTTTATACCCCAATTAAGCTGAACTGGCTCTCCACTCACAGACCTCTTGTACGCCACTAAGGGGTAAGATCCGCTGACTGCCAAGCCGGGGGCCCCCCCTTTCCTGGTCTGAAGAATGTCAGACAACCTTTCAGCTTTAAAATCTACTTTTTACTACCGAACCTATCCTGAAACACCCTGACCCAGATCTCCCGTTTGTGGTCTCCGCGTGGATTACCCTCAGGACAAAGCAGCTTGGGACAGCCCTTGTTGCAGAGAAATAAAGATGATAGGCTGGTTCCGATGTGCTTATTTATCAAAGAAATTCTCCGGTGCTGAACTCAACTGGACTGTAGGGGATAAAGAGACTACTGACCATCAAAGTAGCACTCTCCACTTGGCCACTGGCTGGAGGGGGCTAAACACCCCTTTAATTAGGATCACCAAGAACCCAGCCCTCTCCACCCCTTCAAGATGTCAGCTGGAAGCAACTTCAAGTTTAGACGATTTCTTTTCTCGTTTCTCTTTCCGCGGTCCATTTTTCCCGGAAAAAAACCAATAAAGCTAGCTGGATCAGCTCTCAGCCACTTTACCACCGAGGGAGGGTGGAGCTGCCTTTTAATGGACATTCCACAAGCACTGTTCTCTCCCCTCCCACCATTGGGGCCAGCTGTCACCCGATCTCGAACATCCCTCCCTCCTTCTCCGCACCATTCCCAGCCTGGTCTCTCGCTTTCCTACGGGGAACTTCGAGGAAGCGGGGCTGCGAAACCTCCGGTGAGGAGGAAGCTGTGACTCTAATTGCGTTTGGAGAATGGCGCTTTTGGCTGGCCGAGTTGGCACGATGCAGTGCCTCCCCCCCCCTCCGTGGCAGGTTCTCGAGGCTCTGTCATGATGCCACTTCGGCCGGGCAGACATTCTTTGGCTTTCTAAAAAACTCTGCATTTGGGTCCGCCGTCCAGTTCTGGTGGCAGATGCATAGGGACATTGAGGCGATATTATGTGGGTTGCTCCATTTGTGCAGAAGCCAAAGAGCGTTCCAGAGTGAAACCCCATGGTCTGTTGAAACCTCTCGGTGGCCTCCAGCCCACTGGGAAATCATCATCTCCATGGATTTTATTACAGATTTGCCCGGAAAGTCATGGCAACCGCGATTCTTGTGGGTGGTGGTGGACTTATTTTCTAAACAAACCCATTTCATCCAGTATGTGCTTCCATCCCCTCCGGCTCCCAAATTCTAAAGTAGCGTCTGTTCATTCAACATGTTTTACCGTCCTACACTCCGCCCCCCATTAAAAGAATTGGTCTCCGACCCGGCCCCAACTTCATTTCAAAGTTCTGGAAAGCTTTTCTAGGTTGTTAGGGGCAGCCCACGTTACCGCCCTACCACGCCTGTTCAAAGTGGCGGTGAGTCAGAGAGAACGAACAGAACCCTAGGAACGGTATTTCACGCTTGTTACACCAACTACCACCAAGACAATTGGTGCGAGCTAATTCCAGTTTGCAGAATAAGCCTATAATAATGCGGTTCCATAGCGGTACAAAAGACTTGCCAAATTGTGTCGGTGCGGCTCCTTCCACCCGTTGCATAACTACCTGCGCGAGCATTGGATCCCTCCGGAGTTTCAGCAGTGGATTTCATCTCTGGCCGAGGGGTGAAAATGGTCCAGACTGCCCACAACAAGCTAAAGACTCCCAAAGCTGCAAAGCGGATAAGCACCTTCAGTTTCCCCTCTGCGTGTGAAGCCTGGGTGTATTTGTCTACCAAAAATCTCGAGGCGATGCATATATTTTCAAAACTAGGCAAAGATTAAATTGTGGACCTTTTCAGATTACTAAAGTGATTAATGATGTCACTGCCCGGGATTGGATTTGCCTTAACTCTCTTAGTAATATCACATCCTGTCTTCCATTCCAGTTTACACCAAAGGAGGCTCCTCAAGCTTCCGATGCTCTGTGCGACCTAATTCACGGAGAGACCCCACCGCACTAGTATTGATGGCCACAAGCATTACTGAAATTGGCGTTTCATCCTGGACTCTACGACTTTAATCGTAAGCAGCTTTACAATATTTAGTCTCTTGGGTGGGGTATTCCTCTGGGTATAATCAATGGGTTTATTCCGGTAAAATGTGGCGCCCAGCCCTCATTTCTGCTTTCCACCGGGGCCTTTCCAAGCTTTCAAACCTGGGGAGGAGGTCTTTTAAGGAGGCAGTAGTGTAAAGGATTCAATGGTGTTGATGAGCCGTGGGTCAGCCAGCCACCTGTATGACTTACATTCCCACAGCCCGGTGATGGGCCAGCTTCTCGGTGGAGACCTTATCTCTGGCGAGGGGAGATGAGACCTCCGCTTCCATGGGAATCGGAGGGGATGGGATGGACAGGAGTTATAACCTGTGCTTCCTTGGCGGAGATCTTATTCCTGCCACTAAACGGTAATGCGATGAGCTTTCTAGGATGTCTGAATAAACGGTCTTTTACACCCAAAAAGCCTTTTATTTCTGCTTCTATGGAATTCCTTACACCAACAGTGTTATTTTCATCTTGGCTTATGATCCCTTGACATGTAGGTTCCAAAATTACAAGGATTGGAATTAGTCACTGTCTTGATGACTTACTTTTATGAATGTGATATCTGGATGTTTTAAATGTTTTATTGTTTTTATAATTATTGTATGCTGTCCTAAGTTAAAAAGAAGAGGGGCAAGATATTAAATATAATAAATAAATAAATAATTTTCCTACTCTATATTTTAATTGTTCTCTATTTTAATTTAATTTAATATTTAATTTAAAATATTTATATTTAAATTTAACAGTGCTTCCCACTGTTTTTAAATCGTATTTTTGGTGATTTATGTTTATGACATTAATTTTTAGTTTAAGCTTTTATTTTTTGCTAGTTTAGTATTCTTGTATATCACCTTAATTTTTTGTGTATGCAATAAGCTAGGCATTTGGAAGGGTGGCAAAGACAATGGACTTTGAAAAGTGTAATTCTATTTAGGATTGCTCTGGAAGGAAAAGAAAGTAGGTATTTCACTACATATATCCAGCAGGATCATATTGTAAATATGAACCAATACTCTATGATGTTTCAAACTCTCATGTTTTAAGACTGCACAAAAGAAAACCCTCTGTTTAGCAAAGTTATCTTGAGTAAACAGCAGAAAGTTCTTATAAAGCCAGGAGATGATCTTAGTGGCTGTGCCAAATTTGTAGAACAGCTGAACTAACTTGCAGTATAGTTCTGCTTTTGATCTTGCATGTTCAGCTGTGGGAAAGCTTGACTTAATTGCCAGTTCTGTTACATAGGGAAAGAAGCTGATTAGAAAAAAGCATGGGAAACTGACTTTAGAGTGGAAGGGAAGAATACAATTTTTAACATATCAAATGAAAGAAGACATAGATTGAATGAATAGTCTCACTTTTAGGCAGATTTTGTTAGAAGGAAGGAACAGTGAAATTTGCTTTGGAAAGAGGTAAATTTCTTGGGAACAAGCAAACAGAAAGCTGTTCCTAAAAGACAGACATCTGCTTTTGTTAGTTTCAAGATAATTTCATATCCTGTTCCTGTGGGCACATAGGCCCCCAGAATGTTCCCGTTGGGGCAGCCTTCCAAATGCATTATTCTCTTTTCACCATAGACTTGTATGAATGTTATGCCCAGTGGTGTAGCGCCAACGGGGTGTGGGAACGTGACGCCACGGGCGTGCACCTGTGTGGGAGCATGGCTGGGGCATTCTGGGGGCATTCCGGGTTGGGGCGGGCAGTGCAACCGCAGGGGCACATGGCGTGCTCTTACCCTAGGCGCAGCTCCCCCTTACTCCGCCCCTGGTTATACCTCAGAAACTGTCCTCAGATAAATACAGACCTGAACCTGCCCCCTAGTCTTTCAAACAACATTTGGTCAAGCAATGTGAAGCAAAATCATTACCGTAACTGCAGTGTTTTTCTGTCAAGAACACCACAAATTATAAAGAACATGCTTTATTACGAAATTGTGCAGGAATGTTTAATCAAAGAGCAGTGAACAGTAAGAATAAAAATAAGTTCAAATTTAGCACATTTACAAGCATTGGTTCAATGTCCAGATGTTATTCGAAAGACTGTCCAAAAGGGTTTCAAAGTCCAAAGCAAGGTTTCAGTCAGTATGATCTGCACAAAATCAAGAATTGTCCCAAAGTCAAATGTAATCCAGAAACAGGGCAAAATTTGAATGAAAGATCTTCTCCATATACTTAGCAACTTGCGTTGGCCTGATTCTAGTTAACCAATCAAATATATAGCAAATGATGTAACTTGACTAATGTTTTTATGTTTGCAACCTTGAAGACCCTAAATTAGCTGGAAAGGTGGCACTGAAATATTTTAAATAAAGTAAGTATTCTTACGTTTGCAATCATAGTTTCTGTGCCAGTAGAAGATTAGCAGCCGAATCCAGAGGTCTCAGTGGCCAGGCATGTCCATCTTCAGTCCAGTTCTTCTGTAGGCGGTAAGTTCTTGAGGTGCTGTGACAACTGCCTGCCTCCATATTTGCCCTTCCCACTGGCTTAGGTGCCATTTACACCAGCAGGGTGAGCAAACGCACCAGCACAGCCCTGTTTTGGTTCCAGGAGATGCTTTGTGCCCTGGATCGGGCTGCCTGGCTTCAATCCAAATAGCATTTTCCTAGGAATAAACCCAATTAAATAACATAGCCTTTGTTCCAGGTATTTTTATTTTATTTTATTCATTATTAAATTTATATACCACCCCTCCCCCGAAGGGCTCTGATATGCCTGCTTAGGATTGCTTGCTAAACATGATGAAACCATGAAAGGCTTAGACAAATGTGGGACTGAAGAGCCTAGTTGGGAAAAAAAAACACAAGTATTACTATGAGTTATGTGACAAAACAGCTGTCTTGCAGCTCTGTTATTCCCACAGGGTAACATTATTGAAGAGACAAACGGATTCATTTTCACAACTGAGAAGCCTCATTGGGTATATTTGGTGAAAACTGTATGATTCCCTCAGGATCAGGTTGAGAGGCTGTATTCTCCTGTGAATCTGCTGAGTGATCGACCGAATTGGTTAAGGTCATATAAAGTATTTGTGGTGTTTCCTGTTTCCTCTCGAGCACCTTACAAACACTATGCAGCCACTTAGCTAAGTCAGTTCTTCTCTAAATTTGCAGATACCAAGCAGGCAAAAACAATGCTATTCCTGCTGAAAGGTTGCGTTTAGTTGCTTTGTGGTAGTAACTAGACGTAAACCTTCAGCTTCAAATCATTTAAAACCTACAGGAAGCCTTAAACTCAGGTACCAGTACCTCTCAGCTGTTTCACTCTCCCTCTCCATGCATTACTATGTTGAAGGCTATATACATGTAAGGAAGATGAGTACAGGAGATTGTTACCGCCAGGAAAATAAACAGAATATTTTCCTGAAGTCAGATTGCCTGGCTACACTGGCTCCGTGCCCGGATGCGGAGACTTGTGTGGTTCAGAAGCCTTCATAAGGTTCACAAAGAATGTATATGTATGATTGTGCCAATGCTATATGGTTTCCCTTGTGTTTGTGTCATTTTAGGATGTAATAAATGCCTCTTTTAAGTTAAATCTAGGATGTGCCTGCAGCCTAGGATGTTAGTTTAGTTAGGTTCTTCAGTTAGCTTAAGGTTTTGTTCTGGTTAAATTTAAGAAAGCCATGCCAATAAGTATTTGTGAAGCCTTGCCTATAAGTATAAGTACATGAGTTATTCTTTAAGGTTTCCCTAATGTTTAAGTCAGAAATGTTATTTTTGAAATTTGTGTCTGATAGTATAAAGCAATAGCCGGTTAAGGTCTGATATTAAGGGACAAGGAAGCTGGATCTGGAATGCAGCTTAGACCAACGCCCAGCCGACTCTTTGATAAGGACAACAACCCTCTTTGGAATTACAAATCAAACCTGCAGCCAGCACCCAAAGGTCTCCCAGCCGTTGGGAGACGTGCAGGAACTACTATTGGACAGTTTGAACTTTTCTTTGGCTCATTCTGCACATGCAGAATAATGCACTTTGAAACTGCTTTCAGTGCTCTTTGAAGCTGTGCGGAATGGGAAAATCCACTTGCAAACAGTTGTGAAAGTGGTTTGAAAACGCATTATTTTGCGTGTGCAGAAGGGGCCTTTGCTACAGCAAAGAGAGGCGGGACCCTGAGGGCATCACTGAAGGAAGCAGCCAGCTGATAGTAAGATCAGCTGAGGGCGATAGCAAGCCACCTGGATGTCACGGACAATAGACGCTATCTGCTATACGATCAGGACCATTGCGAAATCCCCTGGGAAGACGCCTGACAGCGAGATTTGGGTTTCCCATTCAGAAAAGTGTAACTGTATCTGTTTTGTAAACTGTTTGTTTCATGATTGGTGCTTTGGGGAGAGGGACTTGCCCCCTCACCTCCCCTTTGCCCCCTTTGAAGTTTGGGAATAAAAGTTCTTGCACTGCGTTGCAAGGGTGCGATTCTCTCCTGACCAAGCTGTGACCACCATCTGCAATAAAATCCTTTTGCTTGAAGAACGCTTGCTTTCTGTGCTTCTTTAAGTTGCTGAGCTGAAATCACTTATTGTTACCTGGCAAGTCGCGGTAACAAGATCTGGCCTGTTTTTGCACAAAAAAAAAGGTAGAAACAGGACAGCAAAAATGCTGCTATTTTTGCAAAAAAAGAAAAAGAAACAAAGTGTTTTGCATACATCAAAGCTCCTCCAGGTGGCTTCCAAGGTAACTGGTGAGGTTGCTACTGCAGGTAAAAGCATTCTTCCCTCATCAACAAGAGCTAATTGCTTCTTGATCTCTCCACCTCCTGCATTCTAGTTTGGGGTCTTCTCAGGCATCTGTGATTGCAGGAGCTGGTGAGTGGCCTAGTAGATAGGAAACTAGTAGATAGGAAGACAGGGGTGTCCTTGCATTGAGAGGGAAGGAATACTCTTAAAAAAGAACATATGGTATTCCTCTTCCCACATCTTTCTCTAGCCAAGTTCCCCTACCCTCCAGTTGCTATTTTGCTTTTCATGACTGAAGCTTGACTGGCAGGCACTGATGTGTGTGTGCACCCTGCACTGTAATTTGAAGCCAACTTAATGGCCTATCCTCTGTTCCAGGTAGGAGGCTTCCCCTTTCATTCACACTTTCTCTCTACCTGCCCTGCTTTGGAAGACCTCCAACTTTTACATACTAGCATATGTAGATTTAAACCTCAAGGCAGGGTATTTTTAAGAAATAAATCTCATAGTATCCAATGTATTTAGGATTGCAACTCTGCCATCTGGTAGGTCAGATTGATCATCCCTTCCTAGCCTGTGCATATGGCCCAGTACTCCTGAGACCTAGTAGATGGGAAGACGGGGGTGTCCTCACTTCTCTGCCATGGACTTTATGACTCTGAACAGGTTTTTGATTTGGCTTGCTTCAGTAATATCACAGAACATCTGAACACAGAGAAAAGGAAAGCTTGTGTGTGACTTGTATTCTGAACTGAAAACTTTTGAAGCAAAACTAAACATTTTTGTGAAGCAAGTTAGTGAAGGTAACTTTTCAAACTGCTCATGCCGCAGTGGACTAAAATTTAAGAAGGGTGGGAATTCACCATTCACTGTTGAAAGACACATCAGAGCACTGAACCTATTGCAGGTAGAATTCCAGAACAGATTAGCTGATTACAATAAGCATGAAAATGAAATAAGAGTGTTTCAGAATCCATTTGAAGTAGCACCCTGAGATACAAGTAACATTTTTTCAGCGGTGACTAATTGATTCACAAGCCAGTGATAATCTCAGAGACATTTAGAAAGATAATGGTCTGTTAGATTTCTGTTCTGATCTACCTGATATATTTATCAACCTAAAGAGATTTGCTGCAAGCAAGTTCATAGTCTTTGGCACCACATACATCTGTGAACAGACTTTTTCTAAAATAAAAATTGTGAAATCCAAGTGTAAGTCAAGATTTACAGATGAACATTTACATGACATTTTAAGGATGTCTGTCACAAACTTTGACTAGGACATGAATGCCTTGGCTAACAGAAAACAGTCATAAAAATCACACTGGCTAGGTAAACATGTGTAGCTAAAAGGATCCCACAGTAAGATATTGGTCTAAAATGGATTATGTTCAAGTTGACATTTCTTCATTGATTCTGAATGGCCTATTGCTCATGGAGCACTTGCTCATGGAGCACTAAGGAATAAGGGAATTAAAAAAAACCCGCTCCCTTCAATCTTTCTTACCAATTTATGCTCACTTGCCAACAAGATAGATGAAATACTTCTTTTAAACAGATGCAATTCTGATTTTTACAACGCATCTGCCCTATGCTTTACTGAAACCTGGCTAAATGAGAGCATTGATGATAATAGCATGTGCATACCGGGGTTTCAGATATTTCGTTCAGACAGGATTGCAGAATTATCAGGGAAGAAAAAAGGAGGAGGATTATGTATATACATCAACAAAAGCTGGTGTCAGGACATAACAATAATTCAAAAATTCTGTGGATGAAAAAACTTGGAGTCCTTACTTACTTAATTGCAAACCCTTTTATTCCCCTTGAGAGAGATAAATTCAGTTCTTGTTCTTTTGTGGTTTACGCCGCTCATCCACACAAGCGTCTGTAAAAGGCATTAAGAACTCTAGCTCGATCCAGATTATGGAGGCTGAAGCCAAATAATTCCTTGATTCACTGGATTTATTATTTCCTTTGGGAGATTTAAACAAAGCAAACTTTTAAGGGAAGACCTACCAAAATACCTCTTCAGCATGTCCAACTGTCCCACTCACAGAGGCAAAGAATATCTTAGGACCCACTGCTATGTACAACACTGAAAGATGCTTATCGGTCTTTACCACTTGAAAGCAGCTGTAGGCCATTCCTGATCATTGCATGATTCACCTTGTACCTGGGTTTTTTACAAACAAAGATTTTAAAGCCACAAAACCAATAACTAAATCAGTGAGAACTTGGACTAGAAGAGGCAAAGTTAAAGCTGCAGGCTTGCTCTTGACTGTACAGACTGGAATATTTTTTGTAAAGACACCTCTGCAGATTTGGATGAACTCACAGGAATACTGTAACATCATCATATGTCAGCTTCTGTGAAGATCTTTTGTATACTCAAATCCAGGAACTTGGCGATATGATATAAGGTAAAAACAATAAACCTTTGGTTCACAGCTAGAAACTTAAGCAGCTTACGTCGTTCCAAAGAAGAGGCCTCTACCACAGGAAAGGCATGTGATAGAATGCTGTATAATCAGGCTTTAGAAATGTATTAACAAAGGAGATCAGAGCAGCAAAAAGAAACTACTCTTGAAAAGCTAAAAAATCAGTTTCTCACCAAACTGAAACAGCAGCAAACATGTGGAAAACTCTCAAAAATATCACCAGGTTACAGCAAAACCACCTTCCCAAGCTGAAGGAAATCAGCAATTGGCAGATCTAATCTGAATGTGTCTTCTGGTACTGTAGGTTTGAAAACAATCTACAGTCACCTTTCTCCACAACCTCTATCTCTAGACTCCATTCACCAACAATAGCCAAACTTTCCTACAACTGAACTCCATTTCATTGGGTTTTTACACAACCCCTGGTGATCTCAGAAAAGGAAGTGCAAGATCTTATTTCTACAGACAGAAGCTCCTTGGGAAAAGCACCAGGCCCAGACAAGATAACACCTTCTTGCTTAAAAGTCTGTGCTGTCCAATTGGCCCCCATTTTCACCCAAATCTTCAACAAATCACTAGAGATGTGCTATGTTCCTCTTTCCTGCTTCAAACACTCCACTATCGCCTCCAGTGTCCGAAGAAGCCTTCCATCCAAGGAACTGGAACGACTACAGACCAGTTGCTCTAACATCTGTGAAGTTATGAAAACTTTTGAAAGGATAGTGGATGTACCATTTGAGAAAACCATCACGGATCCAACTGTTAGACCTCCTTGCAATTTGCATACCGAAAGCAAACAGATCGACATTGGTGATCGATGCTGTTAATATGGCTTTGCACTCATATCCTACAGCATCTTGAATCGCCATGAAGACCTATGCAAGGGTCCTTCTTTGTTGGACCTTTAGTTCAGCATTCAATACCATCAGACCGGGACATCTCTTCTAACCAAATCTAAATCAGCTAGCAGTACCTGAGCATATGTTGTAAGTGGGATCACAAAGCTTCCTAACATGATAGGAAACAGCAGGTGGGAAGCTTAGGAAAAAAATTACATCAGACACCTGTAAAATGAGCACAGGGGCCCCCCAAGGTTGCTGTGTACTTTCTCACCACTTCTCTTCTCTCTGTATACCAATGGACTGCATCTCAAATCGATCCATCTGTTAAAATAACTGAAATTCTGGTAGGATGATACAACAGTGTGATTGGTCTCATCTCGAGTTTCAACGATGAAAACCGCGATACAGGATCGGGTAGGTTGAAATCAACTAGCCCTCGTGGTGCCACTGGAACAATCTAGAACTGAACATTAACTTAAAACCGTGCAGAAATGGTGGTAGATTTCCAGGAGAAACCCTCCCATCCTACCTCCTCTCACAATACTAGACAAACACAGTATCAACAGTAGAGACCTTTTAAATTTCTAGGGCTCCATCATATCTCATGACCTAAAATGGTCACCCTAATATCAAAAAGTAATGTCATCAAAAAAAGCAACAAACAAAGAGAATGTTCTTTCTATGCCAACTCAGGAAGTCTCAAACTGCCCAAGGAGCTGCTGATACAGTCTTCTACAGAGGGAATCATTGAGTCTCTGTCATCTGCACCCTCTATATAACTACTGTGTGTGGTTTTGGTTCTGCAACCCAACAAGATCGACCCACAGACTTCAGAGAATAACAATCAGAACTGCAGAAAACAATTGCTGCTATTACCTGCTCTCTCCATTGAGGACCACCTGTATACTGCAATCGGCCGTGCAAAAGGGCTGTGAAAAAATATTTACTGACCCCTCGCGATCCTGGACATAAACTGTTTCCAACTCTTACCCCTCTAAACGCCGCTTGCCACAGAGCACTGCACAACCAAGACAACTAGACACTTAAGAACAGGTTTTTTTTCCCGAATGCCATCAATCACTCTGTTAAACAACAAATAATTCCCTGGAGATAATGTTAAACTATTTATTATATACTTATTATATAATTACTGCACTACTTTTTTCTATCATTCCCTATTACCCATCTCCTCCTCACTTTATGATCTGTATGACTATAGCCTGTGCTGGCATTTCATTTTATTTTACATTTTATTTTATTTTATTTTATGATTTTACATTTTATGTTTTCATTACTACTGATTGTTTCCTGATTGCTTACTAGACCTATATGACAATAATTAAGTGCTGTACCTTATGATTCTTGACAAATGTATTTTTCTTTTATGTACACTGAGAGCATATGCACCGGAGACAAATTCCTTGTGTGTCCAATCACACTTGGCCAATAAAGATTCTATTCTATTCTATTCTATCTATTCTATTCTATTCTATTCTATTCCTTGGGGCTCTTAGCTGCACAGTGGGACTGTAGTGTGGTCTCCTCGTGTTTCTCTGTTTAAAACGCAAGGAGTCATTCACTGCCTTACCCGCAGTTGCTTACTGATGTCTCAACGGGCCTCTGCTTTTCCTGGTCCTCCTAACTTTTAACTTAATTATGTCGATATACTTGTGATTGCAGTTATATTGATATTTTAGCCCATCCCAAAATTATTCCCGCCCCCTCCCATGAAAGATGCAAAGCAGTTCCTTGGGTCACACACTGCTGAAGAAGGGGATCCCTCTCCCTTCCTCTCTCACTCTCTCCCTTCCTCTCTCTCTCTCTCTCTCTTCTTGCCGCTGCTGCTTCAGGAGGAGAAGACAGAGGCTAGAGGCTTGTTTGAAATAAAGTTTTAAGAGGCCCTCTCTATCATCGTGGGAGAGATGTGATAGAGCCAAAAAGAGACCCTGCTTGTACAATTCCTTGCAAAAGGCATCTCTCTGTTATTATTATATTGAGATATCAATATCTCAATATTAGCATTTAGAGAAGCAGGAAAGAGCCAACAACATGGAAGGGGGCTGAGGGGGAAGGTGTGGATGGCAATGCGAGGGAGTGGGAAGGGTGAAACTAGGTAGGTTAACCGTGAGCAGTGGGAACATGTCCAGAGCAAAGTTGTGCTCACTGGCAAATATGCCTGCTCAGGCACACTTATGTGGGGTCTCATGTGTCAGAAGCTTGGAGTGCCCTGTCTTGTTTCTGCTACAGTTCATATACCAGAAGCTATTGCTGCAGATGGTGAGACCTTTCTTCGCTCAATAATCACACAACAACGACAGGCTGGAAAAGGAATGGGCCGCAGCCCAGTTTATTAAATATATAATAACATAATCAAAACAGAACTATGTACATTAGAGCTGGGTGGCAAACGGGTCGCACATCACATCCCAATATCCATGGGACTGATGGGAAGGGAAGCCCCAGAGATAGCACTCTGGCTTCACCCTTCCCGCCCATGCTGGAGTGGAGTGGGCTGGCACCGGCGTTAAGCTTCCATGGTTGCCCTGACAGCCCGCCCTCCCTCCCGTGCTTGCTGGGGTGGTCGGGCACTGGCTGAGCCCATGGGCCGCCTGGGTCGGGTCCCGACTCCAACTCCCACTCCCTGGGAGTGTCGGGCAGGCGGCCCGCCTGCGTGGCCCTGGCCAGCCTGCCCGCCCCACCCCGTCCTTCCACAGGGCTACCGAAGCCTGGGAGAGACCCAGCCGGAAGGCTCGCTTTCTCCCCCCCAGATGTGTGAAACCCAAGTTTGCAAACCCCGGCCATGGGACTGGGCGACAGTGTAACTAAGACCACAACCCCAACCCCTAAACCACAGGGAGGGCGGGTGGAGCCCACGCCTTGCTGGGTCTCGCCGCCGGGAAGGGCGCGGACTGAGTGAGGCGTCCTTATATACCCTGGCTCCTCCCTCGCCTCTTTACAGCCTGGGAGCCCATCATTGCATCACGGTTCTGCAGCATGCCGCCAAAACCATGCATGCGCCTCATATTTCGCTCCGTTGCTCACCCCGGCAGCAATGGCTATTGCCCCGTTATTCGGTGCATCTAATTTGCTGCAGATGGTGAGAGACCTTTCTTCTCGCTTCAATAATCACACAACAACGACAGGCTGGAAAAGGAATGGGCCACAGCCCAGTTTATTAAATATATAATAACATAATCAAAACAGAACTATGTACATTAGAGCTGGGCAGCAAACGGGTCGCACATCACATCCCCAATATCCATGTTGGACTGATCGGGAAGGGAAGCCCCAGAGATAGCACTCTGTCTTCACCCTTCCCGCCCATGCTGAGTTGGCGGGCACCGGCTAAAGAAGTTTTTCCTATGGCAGCCTGGACAGCCCCGGCCTCCTCCACGTGCTTGCTGGGGCAAGTGTCGGGCAACCGGGCTGGAGTTTCCATGGTCGCCTGTCGGGCCCTGACTCCAACCCCACTCCCTGGGGATTGTCGTGGCAGCGGCCCTGCCTGCCGGCCTGCCAGCCTGCTTCCGGCCTCCCACCCTCGCCCTTCTTCCACAGGGCACAAGCCTGGGGGGAGAGACCCAGCCGGAAGGGGCTCAAGCTTTTCCCCCAGATGCTCGCTAGAAACCCGTTGCAAACCCGGGCCATGGGACTGCGACAGTAAAGGACCACAACCCCCAACCCCTAAACCACAGGGAGGGCGGGTGGGCCACGCCTTGCTGGGTCTCGCCGCCGGGAAGGGCGCGGACTGAGCGAGGCGTCCTTATATACCCTGGCTCCTCCCGCCTTTACGGCTGGGAGCCAATCATTGCACCCGGTTCTGCAGCATGCCGCCAAAACCATGCATGCCCATATTTCACTCCGTTGCTCACCCCGGCAGCAATGGCTGCCCCCGGTTATTCGGGTGCATCTAATATGTTGTATACAGTTGTACATAAGATGCCTGATTCAAGCTATCTGTACTTCTTGGATTCTGCTATCTCTGACAAGCACTTGGCTATTGAATCATTTTTCTGGTATTCTCTCTTAATAAAAGACTTTCTGAGAAGGAAGATCCCTTTAAAATAAATACCACCACACTTCTTGACTACCGGTAATATTATATCCCAAATAGTAACAAAGCTTCTTTGTGGCTTACTGTCAGAGTTGAGTAGAATATTATAAATTTCCAACAGAAGACCTTTTGCATTTTATTGGGATGATGCTTCAAATTTTGTGAACTCTCTAAGGCCTGTTCCGCACAGGCCATATACGGCGCCCTGTGTAAAGGATTCAATGGTGTTGATGGTGAAGTAACCTTGAGTGCATTCCACTGTATCCGGGCGATGGGTCAGGATGCACGCAGAGACTCTTTATCTTCATGCTGGAGATGAAGCCCTGTCTCAAGCAGGAAGGGGGGATGGGGTGAATGGTATTATAACCTGTGCTTCATGGAAGTGTCATTCCACTGCTATGCGGTACTTGAGCTTCTAAGATGTCTTTACAATGGATCCTTTACCCCAAAGTTTCTTTATTTCTCTTACAACCTATGGAATTCCTCCTTACATTGTGGCAGGAATCTTAATCATCTATATTCTGTGCAGTGGACCCTGTCTCATGATGGGAGGCTGGACAGCCACTAAGGGTTGCGCGTAGCCCCCAAAGAGGGTTCACCTTCCCTTCTGGATCTAGAGAAACCAGTGGAGAACCCGGCCCGCTGGTGGCTCTTTCCCGTCCTCAGACAAAGCACGAAGTCTTCCCTTTACCTCATAAATCCAGGGACGACGACACGATGGGGACTTCCCATGAGTCGCTTGGGGCGCCTGTCCATGGGATCGAGCCAGGATCGGATCTCACCCGCTCGCGTGATTACAAACCTCAGATGCAACCTGTCATGGAGGACGGGCTTTGACCACCTTCCACGCGGCAACCCAGGAACTATCACTGGAACCATTCCTGACCCAGATTTTGGTGATGCTCCCAAGGAACCACCGCGGGCACAGCACTGGGGCCCGGCCCCAAAGGACACCGACCCAACCTGGAATTGGGAGGGCACCGTACCGCTTCCCAATCGGGATCTCCCCTCATCCCGGGAACCGGGCTAATCAGCATTCCGAGGTGGTGCCTCGCTGGGAGCCACCGTGGCTACGGCGTGCTACGCCGTGTTCCGGCGGTCGCCCTGATGACGGCGAGATGAGGGAAAGCTCAGCCCCTACCGGACTGCTTCTCTCCCATCGAGAAGACTGGGATGAGAAGGGCGACTTCGAGATGCCCAAGCGGCATGGAACCGTGAACGCCAGCTATGGGAGGAGGAACGGGCACAGTTGCAGCAAGAGCGCCAAACCTGCAGAGGGACCGGAACAGCAACGCGAAAGAAGTCCAGCTCGAGTTGGACTGCGCCAAGACGCCGCCTCCAACGCATTAATATGCCCAGAATCTGTCAGTCCATGATAAAGTCCTGGAAACAGTCCAGACTGATTTACAACGTAACGCTAAAGCTGCTCAGGCTCTGCGCGCTAATACAAAGTGAATCCACCGAAGCCCTTAAACGGGACCTAACCTGGTTGGGTTAGAACGGGAAAAGCTGCTTTGCATGCGCACCAAGATGCATTGGACTGCAAGCAAGGAGGGAGCTGGCTGCTAGAGAAAATCCAGCGAGGTAGCAGACCAGGGGGGCCCCGCTGGTTTTATGCTGTTACCGTATCATGCCGGGTGCTAGGGGGCCACTGCATCAGGTCCTGCTACCCACACGCCAGCTGCACCGCCAGCGCCTGACTCCGCCCCCCCTGTACAACAGCTGCCTGCCTAACCTGCTCAACCAGCGCAACACCTCCTTGGCAGGCTTTCTGCGAGTCGTTTAACGGGCTACTATCGCCTCGACACCAGCCCTTCCGTTTTGATGGGACCGCCTAAACTTCCCACTTTCCATCCTGCAACTCAATGCCCAATTTGGAAGACTATGATGATCTATACCGGTCTGAACGCCGCCGGTGTAATACGGACATCGCCCAGTCCTGATGGGGCAGCAGCCGACTGGTTCGCGGACTGTTTTGGATTGCAGGATGAGGGACTTTCAGACAGTGCCCGCATTCTCCAAGCTTTAAGAGCTGGCCAAGATCCAGGCGCTGGAGAGAATGAAGCCATCCGCACTCATCAAACCATCCAGCAGCAACCGCTTGCAGAATTTGTCCGCGGAATTTCGCGGCGGGCGGGTTGCTCAATTTCCCTCCTGAGTGGGCCTTGAACGCATGAAATGCTAATATTCTCGGATGCTGTGGACAGTAAACTACGTGGAAACGTTTTAATTCGGGTTCTCGTAATTAATATGGATTGGATCCAGTTGGGTCTCTGCGGCGCCTCGCTTGGGAATACGCTGGCCA
This sequence comes from Sphaerodactylus townsendi, assembly GCF_021028975.2. Taxonomy (NCBI): domain Eukaryota; kingdom Metazoa; phylum Chordata; class Lepidosauria; order Squamata; family Sphaerodactylidae; genus Sphaerodactylus; species Sphaerodactylus townsendi. Next base: position 62,662,144 of record NC_059425.1, read on the forward strand.
AGGAGGCCATTTTGCACGCCCTAAAACCACTACTGTGTCCACCAAATCAAGCCCAGCCAGCCTTGCACGAAACCACTTGAACGCCTGCCGCTTGTTGTGTCTTTACTGCTGAGGGCCAGGTCATCTAGCCGCCTAACTGTCCCAAGAAGAAACCAACCGCTTCCAGTTCAAGGCGACCACGTGTGGCCAAACCACACCACGCATCAGGGGTCGCCTCCCACTGGCTCGCTCTAAAGCGGTGACCGGCGCACCCAGAGGAGGGGTGCAGCTGTTGTCTCTTCAGCTCCCCATGGACATAGGGCCCACTCTGACGCCGGGTGAGTGAAGGCAGCGGCCCCATTACTGTAGTCTGGCATTTCTGGCCAACCCCGCTTAAACACTGCATTATGCAGCCTCGCCTCTTGCGGGATTCCGCTGTTCTAATTGCTTAATGCGGCCCCAGGTGGTGCAGAGGAGTCTGCTTAGGACCGAATTTCCCATAAGCCTCCATACCATTCACCAAATGGACGGCAGCCTCGGAAACGTAAGGTCCGCCCAGTACAAAACACAGCCGGTTCTCTCCTCGTCAATTCATTGGGAGAAAATTGCTCTTATTTGGCTTCAGTGTACAAACACTCCATAGTTTTGGGTAATGCCTTGTTATGTTACATGAACCAAAATTCATTTGAAGAAAGGATCCTAGAATTCACTGACCCTCCCTGTGGTGAACACATACATGAACTGGGAAGAAACCCGAACGCCCTGACACACCCCTTGGCTTCCCTCAGTGATGTTCCCATTCTATTGGCATCCCACCTGCATATCAGGATCTAGCCAGAGTTTTCAGGAGCAGGAATGCTATCAGTTGCCACCCCACAGAGACACACTGACTGTAAAATTGTCATACAACCAGCAATAACTACCCAAGGGTAGAATCTACCGTGATGAGTCCTGCAATGAGGAGAAGGAACTGTTTCTTGATAAGAACCTTGCACGCTGGTTCATAATGACTGGCTACCTTCAAACACATTACACACGCCAGTTCGCTTTTGTTTGTCAAAAAAAGAAAGATGGGTCTTTAATGTGTTTTGCACAGATTATTATCGAGGTCTCACGCGTCTCCCTGTCCAATAAATATCCTTTTGCCTTTGATCAAGACCTTTAGATGTACTCGCAAGGGCGATTTTACAAATTGGACCTTGAGAGAAGCTTACTACAGAGTCATCAGAATTGCCGGAAGGATAAGGAACAATTGACCGCGCTTTAACACAAAGTTTGACAGTCGAATATTTAATAATGCCATTCGGTTAAGCCCCCGAGCTTTCATGGCCTTATCAACGAGGTTCTCCATGATTTACTGTACAAGGAGTGGTTGTATAATTTAGATGACGCTGTTCACTTAAACCATATAGAAGAGCATGAACATTGGTTCGAGAGGTATTGGAAACGCTTTGCTTGACAACCTCTTTGCCAAACTCTCCAAATGCTGCTTTCATCAGACCTCCATTGACTATTTGTTACCGGATCTCGCCTGGTTTAACAATGGATCCTGCTGTAAAATTGAAGCAGTCCTCCAATGGTCTGGCTCCCACCAATCGCAGAAGAACTCCGTAGTCGCTTTGGTTTTCATAATTTCTATCGTGGATTTTATTATACCCCAATTTGCTGAACTGGACTCTCCTCTCTGCTGCAGACCTAATGCACTAAGGGTAAGATCCAATAACCGCCAACTGGGCCCCCCCTTTTTTGGTCTGAGAAATGTCAAACAGCCTTTCAACCATTAAAATCTATGCTACTCAATCAATCCCATCCTAAAGCACCGGACCCGATCTCCGTTTGTGTTCACGGACTTCGACAAAGCACTTTGGGGCAGCCCTGTTGCAGAAAAAAAATAAAGATGGTAGACTGTTCCGTAGGCTTATTTGTTCAAAAAAATTTCGGTGCCGAACTCAACTGGATCTGTGGGAGACAAGGAACCGCGCCATCAAAGCAGCACTTCCACTTACCATTGGCTGAGGGGCTTAAGCATCCTTTCAAGTTTGGTCGGATCATGTTCCTTGGCAGCTCTTTCCACCCCCCCTCAAGATGTCCGCAAACAACCCCTCATAATGTATTTCTTCGCTTTTACAGTCCATTTTTTCCCTGGGAAAACCAACAACCGGCTGACGCTGGCCTTCAAGGCCTAACAATTGGAGGGGTAATACCAGTAATGGTGACATTCCACGACCGTTCTTTACCCTCCTTAGAAGCTAGGTTATTGTCACCCCATCTCAAACGGGCCCACTCCGACCAACTCTCGCTCCTGCAGTCCTCGTCTTTCCCAAGGGAATTGGAAGAGGGCGTGGGTCATGCTGAGCCTCCAGCAGTCAAGGAGACCCCACCATGCTTGGAGAATGGAGTTCATGAGGGGGGGAATGTTGGCACGTACCGGCAGCGTTCTTGAAGCTTCGCCACCATGCCCGCTCAGCTGACATTTTGGTTTCTTGAAACCCACCATTCACTGCAGTAGTTCAGGGCGCCGCAATGCTAAAGACATTGAGGCATACACAAGGCTGCCCGGTTTGTGCAGAAGCCAAACCATCCCCGGAAAGCTCCCATGGACCATTGAACCTCTCCCGTAGCTCACCTGGGAAGTCATCTCCATGGATTCCATTAAGCAGATTTCCGTCTCAAAGTCATGGCAATAATGCCTTATGGGTGGTGGTAGACTTATTCTGGCAAGCCCATTTTATTCCATGTGCTTCCATCCCTCCGCCAATTCTAAGCTGTACCTGGCTGTTTATTCAATATCACGTTTACCGCCTCCATTCCACTGGCAGGAAGTCTCCAATCGCTGCCCCCACCCATCTCAAAATTTGGAAAGCGCTTTTAACAATGGCCGGCCGTCACTTACCACGCTCAAAGTGACGCGCTAGACGGAGAGAACGTAATAGAACTCCTAGGAGTAGTATTTACGCGAGCACCAATCACCAAGACAATTGGTGCGAGCTTATTCCGCTTATGGAGTACTCTATAACAATGCGGTTCATAGTAGTACAAAGAAAACCCCTTTGAAATTGTGTCTGGTCGCTTCCTTCCCCGCTAAGCTACAACTACCCGCAGCTGCTTTGGACCCCTAGAATTTCAACAATGGATTTCATCCCTAGCTGGGGATGGAAGTCGGTCCTAGACCGCCTTACAACAAGGGACTCCCAAAAAACTGCGCCGGATAAACACTGGACTTCCCCGCGCAGGTGGGCTCCTGGGTGTATTTATCTACAAAAAAAAATCTCAGAGACGCGTATATAGATATTCCAAACTTGGTAAGAGATTTGTGGGACCTTTTCTAGATTACTAAAGTGATTAATGATGTCACTGCCCGCTTTAGGATTTGCTCTTAACTCTCTTAGTAAATATCCATCCTGTCTTCCATTCCAGTTGCTCAAGGAGGCTCCCGCCCGATGCTGCCTGGTATAATGCATTCACCGGAGAGAGGTTCCCCATCACTATTATTGATGGCCACAAACACTACACGTAAATTGGATGTCCTGGACTCGCTTATTCTAAACGCTTGCAATATTTAGTTTCTTGGTGGTATCTGGGGTATAACTTCAATGGGTTTATTCCTAAAACATTGAAGCCCCACCTCATTGCTGCTCTTTCACCGCACAAACCTGGGGGGAAGGGGTCTCTTTAGGGGAGGCAGAGTGTAAAGGATCTAATGGTGTTGATGGTGGAGTAACCTGGAGTGCATTCCACAGCCCGGGCGATGGGCCAGAGGCATCGGCAGAGACTTTATTCTTTAAGGCTGGAGATGAAGCTCTGTTCCATGGGAAGCAGGAAGGGGGATGGGGTGAATGGTATTATGTCCTGTGCTCTTGGCTGAAGGCAAGTCATTCCACCGCGCGGTAAATTCTGAGCTTCTAAGATGTTCTAATAAATGGACTTTTACCCACGCAAAGCCTTTTATTTCTGCTGCCTATGGAATTTTACACCCGCCCTGGGGACGGCAAAACGCCATCCCCAGGGAGCCTTTTGCACAGGCGGCACTGCTAAAATGCAGCAGCGCCGACCTGGCTCCGCTCCACCACCCCCAGGGCGGTGTCAGGCCGCCTCCAAAAACCTCCCTCCTGGAGGGAGAGTTTTGGAAAACAGTGCGTTCCCACTGGCGCTGTGTGAACAGCACCGCCGGGAACACGCTGTTTTCCCTGTCCCTCTCCCACTCACCTCGTTGTCCTGCGTCGCTCTACTGGACTGCTGAGACCCTCCCTCACTGTCCTCCGACCCCTGGAGGTCGGAGGGCAGCGTGGGCGGGTCTAAGGAGTCCAGCAGGGCGATGAAGGCGATGAGGTAAGTGGGGGGGGGACGGGGAAGAGGTGGCTCCGCCGGCCTCTGCGGGAGCCACTCGCACTCTCCCGTGCGAATGGCCCCCAACCCTCCACTGGCAGAATTCCTGCCGGTGCAGGGGCACCCTTTCAGCACTGCGGAAAGGGCCTAAGGTACAACTGACTTGTAAAGGATCTTCTAATCTGCAAGAACTAGAAAACATATTGGGTGCATCTCTGGCCACATCTATCCCTAAGAAACTGAAATGAAACTACACCATTCTTCTGGATCGAATCACAGTATCTAGATATTGCAATTTATTCCCACAAATCAAAACTGCCACATAGTATTGACAGTTCAAAGTTCTTAAAATCGAGTGCTGAAGCTAATGTTTCTGGTATTTCTTGCATGCTTTCTTCAAAGTTGGCTGAAGGTCTTTTGGAGATAATTTTTTTCTGGAATCCCTCCCACAACCTGGGGGGAAGCTCAGCTAAATAATACTAGAATATTGTATTGGGGGAAAGGGGGGGGGCTTGTGTTTGGACAAAAGGCTGGTCGGATTTTCACCCTTATTCGTATTAATCTGACTGTTGCAACCTGTTTGAGGCAGCTGTTCAAGATGATAAATGAGTTAAAATTCCAGGTGATTGCAAATTTTAGAAGAACAGTTTCATACACAGTGAGGAGAAAAGGAAGTGAATGAAGAAAATCAATTGTGTTCTGCTGTGAGTTGCACGGTATGTACAGTACTCTGCTTTCTGTGACAGATATATAGTTTAGAGGTCTGGAAGGGCCCCAGTTTCCCTTTTTAGCAACTGGTTGCCCCAACTACAGGCACTCAGCAGATCTCTTTGAGTGCTATAGCAGGTAGTGACACACAGTTGGCTCTCATGGAGCACCTGACTAATGTGGATTTAACTCTAAACTGGAATTTTAGGGAATAAGGAGGAATTCGGATAGCTCCAAAGCCTGTGATGGTTGACAGCAGGAGATGACGAATACTAGAATTCATTTTGCCTCAGTCTCCAAACCTTTCACTATCCAGAGGTTTTTTTTAAAGAAATCAGATTAGGCAGGTATACATTCATGTGAATATATACTTACCGTACATTTTTAGGAAAAAAAATGTTTGAAACATCCTTCTCTCTCCTCCTCTGGATAATTATTAGTCTTGTTTAAAACTGAGACCATATTTTGTTAGGCATTCAAAAGAAGAAAAACAAAGCAAAGATTTACTAACAGTTTATTTTGAACCAAGGCTTACCAGTGCTCTGCTACAAAATCGATTTCACTGCTTGCGTTCAGCACTAAAACATGATGTATTGATAAAGAAACTGCCTCTGAGCACTTCTGTCACTATTTATCACAGCCCAGCCCTGTACACCTAGGAGGGAGAAATATCCATATTTACAGAAATTAATCACTGTTTACAAGAGCAGAAGCTCACAATCCAAAGTGGCAGAATTAAAATTAGATTTTTACAACTTTTAGGATCATAGGCAACTATTGATTCCAGTGACATTGTATTTACCAAGTTTAGGGAAAAAATTGCAACCCACAGCTAGAATCCTAAAACTCTACAAAAGAGGTAGAACTATGGAAATATAACCATTGCCTTAAAATTAGATATACTTGCTGAAAGTCAACAGAAATGCTTCTCCTGGTTATATCAGGGTTTTTTTTTTATTCCTTGGACTTCAAACATTCCAAGTGACAGCATTTGAAGCATGGCCCAGCAGGCTTCTTTGCAGTTATCTCATACACCAGGGAGCTTATTCCTTTTTGATCCTCAGGCTTTCTGAAGTCATCTCATCATGTCCCTTAGGTAAGCATCAGAATTCCCTTCAGAGAGTTACTGCGAGAGACCCCATGTTGCCCCAGAGGATATCCTTTTTTCTAGCCCACAATGGAAAAGAATCACCCTGGGAAATATATTTCTTTGTTCCTTTCTCTTCTCAGCTCCTGGGCTCTCTCCCCCTCCCTACATAACCAGTCAAATTCAACAATACAGTTATCTTCTTGTCGACTTGTCTGTCAGCAGGGAAGAATATATTGAACTCTTCACGTAGCTGAAGAACCTGATGCATCATGGTGCTGGCAGTAAGAGGCCAGATGGCTTATTCTGATTAATGGTAACTTTAAATTTCATCTACAGTCATCCCATTAATCAGCACATTCTTTCATCTCTAGCTTCTGTCATAGGGTTTTCTTTTTTTAAAAAAAATCCAAGTTCTGAAATAATCACATTTACAAAAAGCAATTTTGAAGTCTTCTGCAGCTGGAGAAATACGAAGATAAACCAAATCAGAAAAATCTAGTGAGTGACTTGAGTATTTCAGTAATGGAACACAGAGCTGGTTAGTTAGACAAGATCATAGCATTAAAACGAGCCTAAAAGTTAGTATGGGACCACAGTTTACATGTTCCTCTTAGACCCAGAAGATCTGGATTCAAATACAACCTTTGTTGATAAGGAAATGTTAATTATTGGCGTAATGTATTTTTTACATAAAATGTGCTATGTAAATTACTCATCACACTTAGATACTGCTTTTAGTGGCTGGGAGTTTACCAATCCCCCCCAGTTTTTACTCATTCGTTTAGAACGATAAATGGTTTTCTGATGCCTTCATTTTTTTTTACAAATGCTACCTCTTTGCAAACAAGAGTCTTTTAAAAAGTGCCACATGTTATGTTCTTCATTTTGTTTCAGGTTCATAAATCACTTGGTTCTTACATCTCCAGAGAAAGCATTTTATAAATTACAAGGAAGTCATTTCCCAGATTACTGGACTTCTTACTAAATGTGAGTATGTTCTGTGATCCAAAGTGAACCATTCTTATCACTTTAATCCATCTATCCAACACTGGGGGCAGGGGAGGAGACATGTGTTGAGTCATTGTATCACCGTTGGGCAAATCTGTTGCCCCAAGAATGACTTCTGGGTCTCTGCCTTCTTTCAGGAGTTCAGAATTGAATCCTGCACTTCCAGGTTCCCACACTAGCCGTTTGCTGGCATTTAAAACTGGAAGACTTGATTCCTACTTGGAACTCTCAATAGCAGGCAGAAACTCAGTGTAGCCTTGCTCCTATTTTGCAGCTCTTAATGACACTGGGCCTTCAAACAGTTGAACAATTTTTGGTGCTATTTCATTTGTTCATAAATTATCTGGAATTGGTAGTAAGCTGTAGAATGGCCAAGTTTGCACAATACATAACATTATTCAGGATAGAAAAAAACAAAGTACATTTTGATGCTTTTCAAGAGGATCTCTCCAAATTAGGTGAGATGGGAAACAATGGAAAATATCAATGTAATCAATACAATATCAATGTATCAATGTAATCAATACAATATCAATGTAAGTAATTTTTTGGAAAAAAACTTTTTTGGTAAGCAAATTTTTAAGTAAATGTTACTCATTTAACTACCGGTACCTCCCCAAGCATTCAGGACCAAAGGTAGATAACAACAATATAAAATCAACATTAAAAAATTAAAACAATACATTATGTTAAAACCATATTAAAAACCAGTCTAGAAATACTGTATGCCTCACTAAAAGAATATTCCTTCTTTCCCCGACCTGTCCCCAAAAGCTCTCCAAAATAATTGTATCTTAGCCTCACTACAAAGCTAGTAGAGGCTCCCACCCCAACTTCTTCCAGTTGGCTGTTCCTCAAACATGGGGCAACCACTGAAAAAACCCAGATCCAGACCACTGTCACATGTGTCTTAAATGAAGGAAGTATTTCATTCCATGCACATCCTTCTGGGGAAGAAGACCTTGCTGGGGAAGAAGGAAACTGCATTATGAGATTAACACAGGAGCAAAAAATTATAAATTTAAATATATATTTATGCAAATCTCATATCAAGTCTCAGTAGCTTCAAAGACATATCAATGAAAACAAAAGAAAAGGAAAAATGACACAGAATTGGCTGGCAAAACTAATTTTATTCATGTACTTTAATCATTAAGATAATAGGTAGCTGTGCGGCAAGCAGAGGAAACACCCATGGGAAACACAGCAAATGGTGGACATTGGAGGATCTCAAGTAACAGAAAATAGCAGGCACAACAAAAACAAAAGCGAGAGCTTCTAAATTGGGCGGGAAAAATAAAATGTTTCCAGCACTCCACACAGCAAGCAGGAAACGGTTTTAAACATTGTCAGGAAAAAAGTCGCTAGTTTAGCGTTTTCAGAATAAAATGTTTGGAGGAAAAATAAAATGTTTTGCAAATGTTTGAGGAGAAAGTTGTGTGGACATCTACAAGAAACGTGTTATTTGCCAACTTCAAAACATTTTATTTGTGTTGTGCAGAACGGGACAATGATATCACAAATACTGTTTAATGGACGCTTGTGAGTTTTGTATATTTGCATTCTATTCAATAATGCTACTTGGGGAAGAAGTATATTTTTCCAGTGATAAGATTTTACTATCTGAATGCTGGGAAAATGATCTGTCACTACAGTGGGTGCAAAACAATGTACAACACATTGTGCAACCCTAGATTAAATGAGTTTTGTAATAATATTTTGCACGTTAGTAAAACTCCAATTTCATGGGAACACACAATAATTACACTTTTTTCAAAAGTAGAAGAAAATAATTTGACCTTGGGGAGTTTTAGACCTATATCTTTGACAAATGTGGATTATAAAATTTTTACTTCCATATGGGCAGAAAGGATACAGGATATAATTCAGGATTATATCCATGAAGATCAAACAGGATTTATTAAAAATAGAAGAATCACAAATAATATAAGGCCTGGGACACCCTGCAGCCCCCCCCCCCCTGCACCCAAGGACCCCAGCCTTAGGGTGAGGTCCTGCAATGCCACCTTTTACACGTTCTGGCTCTGCATGATTTCTTTCATTAATGAGACCTCCGTCTCCTGCTGGATCTGTGCAAGGTCACAGCTTGGTCTGGTGCCTGACCAACCACTGCCAAAAATTGTGTAAAATCCATATTGCCCTCCAGCATAACAGGTAACTTGGGCTGCTTGGTGGGGAGAGCGGTCTCCCCTCCTTCTGCTGCACCCTTCTGGAAGGCTATGCTCTGCGCTGCGGCTATACAGCTGGGTGGCTGGGGCAAACTGGGCAGAGAGAGGGTCTCACTCAGCCCACATTCTCCACCACATTGCCCATTCCCCTTTCAGGGCCCCTGCCAAGGGCCCTGATGCCGTCCCTCTGTCCCTTACCTGGTCATTGATAAACCTGGCCTCACCTCCAGGCTCTGGGGAGTGGGTCACACAAGATAATCATTTAAACCACAGCCTGGCTAAGGAGGCACCTCTCCCTGGCATGCCTCCCCTCTTTGCCACTTCCTCAGAAGCTTTCCCACCCTCAACCTCCACCTGTCTCTCCAAAATGCCTACTGCAGTGAGCCTGCTCTTCCTCCGCTTGTCTGCTTTTGTCCCCTAGTTACGCCCCCCCTCTCCCTCCCTCCTCGTTCCACCTTTCTCCTCCTTACTTTCACTGCCACCCACTCCATGCCCTCCACCCACACACACTCCACCCCAGTCCTCATTCTCTCCTCCTCTTTATCTCCTTCCTTCCCCCAGTCTCCCTGACCCTATGCTCCTATCCAGCTCTGGCCATGCCCCCTTTTCCCAGCCAGGATCAGCCTCGTGCCAGCCTGGTGAGGATGAGCTTCCTCTGGAGCCTGGAGCATCGGCCCCAGGCTTGTAGCCAGTTCATCCTGTGGGCCTCGGCTTGGCCCACAGTTCCCCAGTGGAGCCACTGCCAGGCTCATTGGCCAATTGTGAGGCCAGGTATTCCCTGCTGGCTCCGGCCCTCTGGCCGGCCTTGTGCCCATTGGCTCATTGCCGGCCCCGTCTTCAGTCCTGAAGGCTGGCAACAGTGGGCTACTGTCAACCCCCCTTGGTCTGGTAATCTGTGGGGGTCAGGGGAGTCCAGGGAGTGTGCTGACCCCACCTTGGACACTTACAAACCTACATGACCATCTTCTGAAGCTTGCTTTGGGTGCCCCTGCCTTCTAAAATTATGTGTGTGGCAATCTGGGAGAGTGCCTTCTTGGTTATGGCACCAACAGCCTGAAACTGTTGATTATTTGACCCCTTCTGGTGCCATCTTCTGCCAGTGGGAAAATACTTTTGGGGTTTGTTCAGTGTTCTGGCAGTGATTTTTTCTTCATGCTGAATGTTTTAATGTTGTTCATATGTTTTTGTGTATATTTTAGCTCTGGTTTTAATTGTTTTCCTGATGTTTCTTGTTGATTTTAATGGTTTTTAAGATGCGGGTTTAAGGTCTAAATTTTGTAATATGAACAGATAAATAAGAACCAATCCAGTGAACTCAGGAAGAATCGATTCTGATCACTTCTTGTGCACTTGTATTCTAAGCACACTTTGGCCTGTTCCGCACAAGCAAAATAATGTGTTTTCAAACCACTTTCACAACTGTTTGCAAGCGGATTTTGCCATTCCGCACAGCTTCAAAGAGCACTGAAAGCAGTTTGAAAGTGCATTATTCTGCATGTGCGGAATGAGCCTTTGTTGACCATATCAAAAGTAGAAGTCAGCAGAGAAGTCAGTTTTGTGACTTAGTGCATAGTTCTTGATATATGATGGCAGACTTCTTGGGGGCAAACCTCTGGGCTGAGATCCATTATGCCAACACATCACTATTGTGCCTTGCAGTGGAGAAAATACTATTTTTAATCCCTATCACAAAAATATGAAAGCCCCTGGCTTCATGAAAAGCAGATAACAGAGGACTGTGCTAGGATGTTTTAATTTGTTTCCACTGCAGGAAGAAGTCACATCAGTGATTTTCAGATGCTATGAAGCTTCTCTGAATTGGCAATGCTGAATCATAATGATTCTAAACCCTACGAGGCAGGGGTCTCATTATTCCAGGCCTTCACTATAGATCAGGTCTCTCTGGGCAAAGGTTGACAAGCGTAACAAAATGAATTTAGAAATCTTTTGCATTCAGCTAACTTTAGAATGTAACTGAGACCAAGAAAGAAGATAATGAGTCTAGCTTGGGCATTTCCATAATTATCCAACAGATAGAAGCAAGATTAATTTGATGGCTCTTGTATTAATTGGGCAAGTTCTGTCTAAGTAAGGAAGGATACAGGTAATGAAGGGGGTCACTAATTTCATCATGTCAGACAGTGCATTCCTAAACAGAGTTACAGCCCTCTTCATTAGAGTCAAAGGTCTTGAAAGGGCATACTTCTTCTTAGCATGGCACTGAGAATGTTTTAATGTTTAATGTTTAATGTTTTAATGTTTTTTTCCAACCCAAGATGGCGCCGACGAGGGCTGCCTCGGTGGAATGCTCTCAAATGGCTTCTACATTTTCTACTATTTCCTGCAATTTACAACGTTCTCTCTGTATACCAATGACTGCATCTCAAATGATCCATCTGTTAAAATACTGAAATTTGCAGATGATACAACAGTGATTGGTCTCATTCGAGACAACGATGAAACCGCATACAGACGGGAGGTTGAACAACTAGCCTCGTGGTGCCACTGGAACAATCTAGAACTGAACACACTTAAAACCGTAGAAATGGTGGTAGATTTTGTGGAGAAAACCCTCCCATCCCACCTCTCACAATAATACTAATAAATACAGTATCAACAGTAGAGACCTTTAAATTTCTGTGGCTCCATCATATCTCAAGGACCTTAAAATGGTCACCTAATATCAAAATGTCATTAAAAAAAGCACAACAAAGAATGTTCTTCTATACCAACTCAGGAAGGCTCAAACTGCCTCAAGGAGCTGCTGATAGTTCTACAGAGGAATCATTGAGTCTGTCATCTGCACCTCTATAACTGTGTGGTTTGTCTGCAAACTCCAACAACAAGATCGACACAGACTCTCAGAGAATAATCAGAACTGCAGAAAAACAATTGCTGCTAACCTGCCTTCCATTGAGGACCCAGGCACCGTATCGGGTCAAAAAAGGGCTGTGAAAATATTTACTGACCCTCTGGTGATCCTGGACATAAACTGTTTCAACTCTTACCCTCAAAACGTCGCTACAGAGCACTGCACACCAAGACAACTAGGACATAAGAACAGTTTTTTTCCTCAATGCCATCACCTGTTAAAACAAATAATTCCCTCATAATGTCAAACCATTTATTATATATTTATTATATAATTACTGCACTACTTTTCATCATTCTATTACCCATCTCCCAATTAAGGACTGTATGACTATAGCCTGTGCTGACATTTCATTTTATTTTATGATTTTACATTTTATGTTTTTATTACTATTGATTGTTTCCTGATTGCTTACTAGACCTATATGACAATCATTAAGTGCTGTACCTTATGATTCTTGACAAATGTATTTTCTTTTATGTACACTGAGAGCATATGCACCGGAGACAAATTCCTTGTGTGTCCAATCACACTTGGCCAATAAAGATTCTATTCTATTCTATTCTATGTTTCTGCTGTTCAGGGTCTACAATATCATTGAAGACTCAGCAGTCTGCTAGAGGTATTTGATCCATATGGGTAGCCACCAGCCTTTTTTGTCCCATGCTGATCATTGCCTACTTGCAGAAAAATGGTTATGATGTACAAATGTACATCATAATAGGATTCAGCACAGGATCCCCCCCCCCTTGCTTCTATTTTCGTATTCTGTTTTGTCCACCTTCAATGTCTAGAGGCTATCTACCTTGTTCTCATGTGACACACCATTTACATATTTATGCATTAAATGTCCGTTCAGTGCCTTATTTTTTGCATGGGAAACAATTTTTAAAAATTGAAAAATAGCTTTGGCAAGGTTTTTTAATATTCTCACAGGCCCTGGCCAACCGTCTACTGCTGCTAGTGGTAACACCAGTTGTACAGAAGGCAGGATTGTTTCAGGAGAATCTCTTACAGACAGACCAGTTCATGCTAGAGTCACTTTCATCAGCACTGTGTGCAGACAGGTGAGAGACCAGCATGGGCTCAGTTCAGGGCAAAGGTCTCCTGAGGGGTTAGATGTGCTTATGCATGAAATCCATCAGGGCAGATCTTTTGCCTAGGTTTTGTTTTCACATGTTCTCCATATCATATCCTAACATAGTTATTTCTTTCATTTTTGATCTTCTGGTCCTGTATTGTAATAATATCTTCTTACTTGTTCTCATTATACATTTTTAAAATGTTCCAAATGTGACATTGAGTATATCTAATTGCAAGCTACAGAAACAAATGTCCAATGAATTTGTTAGTGTTTTTCTGTTGCAGCTGCAATTAGGCTTGGAGATTCAAGTGCACCGAATCCCAGATTCGGCCCGTATTCGGGCATATTCGGGCCCGAATATGTCCTGCCCAAATATGAACAAATCCAAATACAAGGGATTCGGGCTTTTTTTGGTATTGACGATTATTGCCAATTTTTGTCGAATATTGTCAAATTATTTTGGCCTTTTTTGGCCTTTTTTGGCCTTTTTTGGCCTTTTTTGCTTTTTGGCCTGCAGGGGGCACACTTCTAAAGCTAGTGGCACCAAAATTTCAGGGTCTCACCCAGATACTGTCCTGATGATGTCACCCAAGTTTGGTGAAGTTTAGTTCAGGGGGTCTTTAGTTCAAAGTTATGGACCCCCAAAGTGAGATTGCAGAGAAGCTGAATGAATTCTTTGCATCTGTCTTCACCCAAGAGGAGGTGAGGAAAATTCCTGCACCTGAACCATGCTTCTTGGGAGGCGAATCCGAGGAACTAGCAAAGATAGTGGTAGACAAGGAAGAAGTTCTGGCAGCCATTGATAAACTAAATGCTACCAAATCCCCTGGCCCAGATTGCATTCACCCAAGAGTTCTTAAAGAGCTCAAGCATGAAATTGCTGATGTTCTCACTTTAATATGCAACTTATCCCTGAAATCAGGCACCATCCCTGAAGACTGGAAGATGGCCAATGTCACACCAATCTTTAAGAAAGGATCTAGGGGGGACCCGGGAAATTACAGGCCAGTCAGTTTGACATCTGTTCCTGGTAAATTAGTAGAATCTATTATTAAAGATAAAATTATTAAACATGTAGAAAAGCAAGATCTGCTGAGAAAGAGTCAGCATGGCTTTTGCAGAGGCAAATCCTGTCTTACAAACTTACTAGAGTTCTTTGAAGTGTAAACAGGCATGTGGATAAGGGGGAACCAGTGGACATTATCTACTTGGACTTCCAAAAGGCTTTTGACAAAGTTCCTCACCAGAGACTGTTGAGAAAACTCAGCAATGAAGGAATAAGAGGGGAAGTCCTCCTATGGATTAAAAACTGGTTGAGAAACAGGAGGCAAAGAGTAGGTGTAAATGGGAAATTCTCACAATGGAGAGATGTAGGGAGTGGTGTCCCCCAAGGATCCGTTTTGGGACCAGTGCTCTTTAACCTATTCATAAATGACCTGGAAGTAGGTGGTGTAGCAGCAGGCTAAGTTTTCTGCAGATGATACCGCTAAATTATGTAGTGGTGGTGAGAACCACAAAGGATTGCATGCAGAGCTCCGCCGGACCTTGATGAATTAGGTGAGTGGGCTAAGAAATGGCAAATGCAGTTCAATGTAGCAAAATGCAAAGTGATGTGCATAGGGGCAAAAAATCCAAACTTCACATACACGCTACAGGGGTCAGTGCTATCAGTCACAGACCAGGAAAGGGATTTAGGCGTCTTAGTTGGATAGTTCCATGGAATGTCAACTCAATGCATGGCAGCTGTGAAAAAGGCAAACTCTTATGCTGGGGATCATTAGAAAAGCTGAATTCGATAATAAAACTGCAAAAGATTGCCATGCCCTTATATAAAGCCGTGGTGCGACCGCACTTGGAGTAATTGTAGGTTCAGTCTCTGGTCAGCCGTGCATCTCAAAAAAAGGATATCTAAGAGATAGAAAAAGTGCAGAGAAGGGCAAACAAAGGATGATTGAGGGACTGGAGCACCTTCCCTATGCGAGGGAGAGGTAAGGCTGCAAGCCGCTTGGGACTCTTTTAGTTTCTGGGAGAGGAGACGCCCATGGCGGCGGGGATATGATTGAAGTCTATAAAATTATGCATGGGGTAGAAAATGTTGACAGAGAAATTTTTCTCTCTTTCTCACAATACTAGAACCAGGGGGCATTCATTGAAAATGCTGGGGGGAAGAATTAGGACTAATAAAAGGAAACACTTCTTCACGCAACGTGTGATTGGTGTTTGGAATATGCTGCAACAGGAGGTGGTGATGGCCACTAACCTGGATAGCTTTAAAAGGGGCTTGGACAGATTTATGGAGGAGAAGTCGATCTATGGCTACCAATCTTGAACTTTTTGATCTGAGATTGCAAATGCCTTAGCAGACCAGGTGATCGGGAGCAACAGCCGCAGAAGGCCGTTCCTTTCACATCCTGCATGTGAGCTCCCAAAGGCACCTGGTGGGCCACTGCGAGTAGCAGAGAGCTGGACTAGATGGACTCTAGTCTGATCCAGCTGGCTTGTTCTTATGTTCTTATGTTCTTAAAGTGTCTGCCCCACTCCCATTGTTTCCAATAGGAGCTAACAGG
Organism: Sphaerodactylus townsendi; assembly: GCF_021028975.2. Taxonomy (NCBI): domain Eukaryota; kingdom Metazoa; phylum Chordata; class Lepidosauria; order Squamata; family Sphaerodactylidae; genus Sphaerodactylus; species Sphaerodactylus townsendi. Next base: position 62,677,967 of record NC_059425.1, read on the forward strand.
AGATGGGGGCTGTCCCTTTGAGGGTTCATAACTTTGCCCCCCCTGTACCAAACTTCACCAACTCAGGTGTTGTTGTTAGGACAGTCTCCGGATGAGATCCTGAAATTTTGGTGCCAGAAGCTTTAAAAATGCATCCCTGACAGGCATTCCAAAAAAATTTGCCCAGATTCTCTGCTCTGCAGTGCCTTGACTCCATTGTAGCCAATGGGGAATTTCTGAATGTGTATGCAGACTGCACATTTTTGAAGACAGAGGCATCAGACTTTCAAGTTTGCTTAGGAGGAGCAAATGCTGTGGGCACCCAGTTGATGGTGAACCTGATGCCCACAGAATGAGTGCCCAGTCATCCAAACTTTAGCAAAGTTGGCTGGTTCTTTTTAGGAGACTCACACCAGCAGCCCTGCAGGAAATTAGGCGCCCTGCAGGAAATTAGGCATCCCTACCCAGAACAACCCCCCCGAGCCCTCCCCCCAGCACAGAGCCAGCTGGGCATAACGGCAAGCCTCATTGAAGTGTATCGTGGGAAAAGTTGATTCATTTTCCCCAACATAGAACTTGCTGAAGAGCCTGGCAGATTCTGTGCTCTGCAGTGGCTCCATTGTACCCAATGGGGAATTTCTGTGCAGGCTGCACCTTTGTGAAGATAGAGGCACCATACTTTCAATGTCACTCCAGGAGACCCTCCTGGTAATACCTCCCAATCTTGGTGAACTTTGCTTCTGGGGGTGGGGTGGGGTAGGTCGAGAGAGTTCTGAGAGAACTCAGCCAGCAGACTTCATGTGTAGGAGCAGGGAGACAAAATAAGCCTTTGGGGGGCCCATAAAATTGAACCCTCAGAAGCAAAGTTCACCAAGCCTGGATGCTATTACCAGGAGGGCCCTCTGGAGCAACCTTGAAGGTCTACTGCTGCTATGTTCAAAAATGTGCAGCCTGCACAGAAATTCCCCATTGGGTACAATGGAGCCAAGGCACTGCAGGACAGAGAATCTTGGGCAATTTCTAGGGGTGCCTATCAGGGATGTATTTTTAAAGCTAGTGGCACAAAATTTCAGGGTCTCATACAGAGACTGTCCTGGTGCTCCCACCTGGATTTGGTGAAGTTTGGTTCATGGGGGCCAAAGTTATGGACTTTCAAATGGGTAGCCCCATCTCCTGTTAGCTCCCATTGGAAAAAATTAGTCCCATTGAACTAAGGCAAAAGAAGGCAAGGAAGGTGTGTACACTGCCGTCTTCAGGAACACTTTTGAAGTGAATGGATTTTAACAAAATCTATAAGCTCCGACTCTTGCCCCCTCCAAACAGCCCAGGTGATAGTTGTGTATGCACTGTGATATGGGGGAGTATCTCAACAGCAAAAAAAAAAGTGTACAGGTTGAGTACTCAGGTGAGGGAGGCAAATCTTTACTGAAAGGGAACAGCTGATTGTAGCTCAGCCCAAATAAGGAGCTGGATAAGTCTAGATTTCCATGGTGAGCCAGGATAACTTGAAAGCAACTGCAACTCAAAAACAGCATATCCTTTGGAATGTTGTTTCCAATGTTGCTTTAGAGCACAGAGTTTTTCCTTCATCTTTAAAATGCATGAGGGCAGGGAGATCTGGACTTGGAGACAACAAACTCCTTCCCCTGCCATTCTCTGCACGTTCCTACTTATTGAAACTGTGCTGCATTTCATGAAGTGAAATTGATGTAGACCAACTCTAGTCATGTTTACTGCAAAAAAATTGACTTCAACAGGATTTACATCCATATGCTTAGGATGTTTTTTAAGGGTGTTGGTGTTGGTGCATGTATAGCATGTGGAGTAATGGATGGGAGGTGGGGGAGAAAAAGCATGTCCTGCAGTGTTTTGTCCTGCATGTGTATGTGCCTTTTATTCAAGTTTTATGAGAAGCCTCAAGATGGAGATTTCACGCATCATCTCCACACAACAAGTACAGTATTTAAACAAGCTGTGGAGGTGATCAGCTGGGCTGGGAATTCTCCCAGGAGATGATAGTTAATTAGTTCAGAGTGAAGCTTGCAGGGGTCTGATTACTCAGTCTGCAGATAGTTGTTTCTACACCATAACTCTTATAAAATTATGAAAATAGTAAGAATGGGGGGGATTCACGACAAATTTCCTAGCAGAAAGCTCTGGAAGCAAAACACAAAGAGTGGGAATGGGGGAAAATTAATTTCTAACAAAGAGAAGCATGCAATTGTATGTAGGTATTTATAAATAGGCAAGTGCCAGAAACATTATATTGATTGCCCAACAATCCTGCAAGAAGGATCAGTTGAGAATTAGGTAAAGGAGACAAAAGGCCCAATCTGGGGGGAAAGGGGTGAATCAACCTGTAGAGGTAGCGCAAGTGCCTGGCAGAGGAGCAGACACACTGGCGGGTGGATGCTGCAGCCTCTAGGATGCCTGGATGCAGTGCTGGCACCACATTGGCAGCTCCTGTGCTGCCACTGGCCCTGTCAGCACAGCAAGGCCATGATGGAGGCATTGCTGGCAGCGGAGCTGATGTTAGTTGGCTTCCACACTGGCTTTGCAACTTGTTATGCCATGACCAAGGATGTGGACTATCCCACCCTTTTGGGTGACATAAGTCAATTAAGCCCTATGGAGGGCTTTCTGGGGGTGGTGGTGGTGGTTGGTTTTTCTGTCTTCCTGAATCATCAGAAAGCCCTCTGGAGGCAGTGGAGTGGGCAACACCAGCTGATCCCCAGTTGTCCAAGGCTGTGGATTGGGCTGAATGCTTTCTTCCACTCCTGTCTGTTTCACTGTTCACCAGGGAACCCAATCACTATAGCTCTATTCTCTGTTCAGAAAAGACACAGATAGAACTGACTTCTTTCTTTATCTAGGTGCAAATACTCGGGTTTATGCAAATTGCTCAATAGGATAAAGTTATTTCCTTAAAAAACCCAAGCCTTTATTTGTGTTAGCTAAGACATACACAATTGCATTACTTTTTATGCACACTACTCAGGGTAGAGGTAGATTAATGGAAGAGTCACCATACAGTCAGACCACAGGCAAGGGCATTTGTTTCGTAAAGATTATTTTAGGCTGCCAAATGTTTTGTGTTGTTTTTATTCTCTGACTAGGTTTTTAATATTTTTTTTATTTTTCATGTGTCTATGCTTATTATGGTTTTATCATGTCTTATTTTGTGAGATGCCTCGAGTAGTTTCCTCTTCACCTTTTCCCTTTTCCTTTCCTTCTTCTTTTTCCCTTCTTTCCTATCCGTTCCTTTTCACCATTCATTTTCTTTTCCCTTCTCCTGTCTTTGAATGAATCGAACGTCTGGTTTGCAGGGAGTTGAGATGTTTCATCCCCTTAAGTCCTTATGAATGGCACCACAACACTGTCGGAATTTATTACTGCTGGTTTTAATGTTTTATATGAATTGTTGTAAGCCACCATGAGCCTGTCTGAGGAAGGGTGGCCTAGAAGCTGAATAGAATAATTAAATATACAAAATTTCAAAATCAACACTGAATAAGAGCACACTAATTGGTTTCTGACATCAAAAAAGAGCATTAAAGAAAACATATACAATCCAGTCAAAACTGATCTATTGTAAAATCCATTGGTTTCAACAGGAGGAATTCAACACATTTTTAACCCTCTTCCACTGAAATCACTATACTGTTGAAAGTGCTCAATGTTGGGTGGATCATGCTCAGGTGTTGGATATTAAGTAGGCTTTGAGGAAACGTTTGAATTGATGTCTCTGTTGAAAATATGTGAAAGATCTGTTTATGCTAGAAAAACTTGAGGTGGTTCAGTGATGGGGAAATATCTTTACTACAGCCTATAATGAAACAAAAACTATTATAGGCTGAGATTTCTGAGGATACATTCCCCTTTTTATCCAGGTTGATTAAACCCTAAAAGAGAAGCAAAACCCATCCACCAAACTGATTCCACATGCCCTACATTTTCTCAGATCATTACATAACCTTCGTTCTCCAGCAGTGTTCCTACCCTCCAGGCACAACTGTCTTCATTCTAACACTTGAGCCCTTTATTTTAAGCTCGGGCCCTTAGGTGGCAAAGAGGCTGCTTGACTGGAACTTGTTGTCCAGCCATGTCAAGATATTGTGTTATCCAGCAATAAATATCATTGCCTTCAGCAGGACAAATTTTTGGCTAGGACATTATTTTAATAACTTAAACTTGTGTAATATATCAAAAGAGCCCTCCAATATGCCTATGAATACCTGTAAACATATAGATTTGGAGCTCATTTTCCGCTGACATGCTCATTTCTTCTTGAACATATACTTCTCATGGAAAACCATTGGTCTTCCACAAACTGAAGTGCTAGCTCAAGAAGAAGCAAGCTTTGTGGCAGAAGAGATCTATCATGCACAGAATTTGCTTATCAAATCCAAGCCATTTTCTTTGTATGTATGAGATGCTAGGTTCAAACAAGAATAGCTGGTCATGATAGCATCCTTGCTAGGTTCCCAATATGGTTGATTACTTCCACGCAGTAGGATCCCCTCAAACCCGTCAGTATTTCCAACTGCCATCCTGAGTGGTGGTGGGAGAAAAATAAAATAAAATAACCAACCCTTGACTGATGGCCTGACATCACTTTCAGGAAAACAGACATGATATCAGTCATCTCTAAGGATTACTGAAAACTCTGGTTATACCATAGAGTTTTAACTAATTTCTGGAGAGGCAAATTGTCACTTCCAAGTTTTCCCAGAAGTGATGTCACGCCATTGCCCGGCAGACCCCTCCATTTTTGCACCTCATCTCCTGTTGATTGCCAGGCAGACCTGGCAAACCTACCTCCCCATGGCATTTATGTATTGAAGAAGAAATGTTGGACTTGATGGAATTTTGGTATCAAATATATTGGTATCAAATATATGTTAAAATATTTTGCCCATACTACACTGGCTATTAGCCCAGTTAGGTACATCAATAGTTAAAAGCAGTATACCACTAACTATTCAGTGGCTATAAAAAAAGATAGACGATATCACTTTATGCTCTTCTATGACTATTCATCATTACTTGATAGCCACTATGGAAGATAGAATACTGTATGAGATGGGCCTTTGGTCCTAACTCACAAGGCAGTTCTTATGCTTTTAATTTCTTAGGGCAGGAGAAAAAAACCCAAAATCTATGGTTAAGTCACTAATTTTAAAGCTTCAGATCATACTGGTATTATTTTTACTTATGATAAGGAAATCAAAGTAGGAGACTTCGGGATTTTCATGACCCTTACTTTGGTCCTACATCTGTTTGTCATGGGTTAGGTAAAGAATTTTTGGACTGTAGAGTGAAACCCCTTAAGTAGGGTTTTGAGTGATCAGAAAAATGGAAGTTGTGGTTTAATCCTGGATTAAAGGTTACCCTCTCCATAATGAAGACTGGGACTACCAGCTAGGTCTCAGCTGGGCAGTCAGAGGAAAGAGTGAAAGAGATGAACCAGACTCTGACAAGGCATACTAGTCTAAATGATTGTCTGCAAGTGAATCCTGATTGTAGAAACTATATTTCTCAAAATTAACCATGGTTTCATGTTAAGTTAGTGCAGAGTGCCCAAAAAGAGACTTCTTAAAATGAGATTAACTGAAGAAGTTGAAAGAGAGAGTGAAGAGTGCCAAAGCTCACTTTGGTTTGATCCAGCAGAGCTTTTGTCAATATTCTGATAATGTTAACTCATGGAACTATAGATCTACAAAAGACAGAATTCTCAACACACTCACCAAATTATAATTACTGGAATACTTTGGGGGAAGATATGCAAATACAAATGGTATAAAACGAATATAAGTTTCTAATGATATACTCCACAGATTTATTGAAAGAAAGGGTTGTGTTGCCAGTGGAGGTAGAGCCCTCTTGTGGTGATGCGATCTTTTCCAGCCCACCCCGTGCCTTCTGCTCAGGGAAGGTGACACATTTAAAAAAACTTACATAATATCCTTGGATCACAGGAAAGATGCATTAAATTCCTCCATTAAAAGAAAGAGACATAGGCACTACCCTCCACAGTCCACAGATCTTCACATCTTCTCTGGTAGTTATGGGTGGAAACATTTGTTATATTCCTAACACTCAAGGGCAGATCAGAAATCTTGGATTTCTTCAACACAATAAGCAAGACTCTGTAAAGATTTACGTATCTTGTATCACAGTCATAAACTGACAATGGACAGCCAATCATTAGAGTATCAATTGTTTTATTTACTATTTTTCTCTCTTTTCTCTTTTTAAAAAGAAAAATCTATGTCTATTGCACTCATTCATTCTTGTTGAAAGTAATGGTTTAGATCCATTTGTAACTTCCACAGACAATGACTTCTGTCTGTGGAGTGCAATTTTCTCACCTTCTGCTGTAGTGCAAATGTCCCCTGAAATGCTTTCCCCAAGGGATGGGGCTCACCTAGGAATCATATGAGGGATGAGTCAGAGGTGTGCTACAAGGAGGCAATCAGAATTTATCCCCACTGTCCATTGACAGGAATCCTCCAGGAGATCCTATCCATCCAATATTCAACAAATCTCTGCAAATGTCATGTAACAGTACAACATTTGATTCAGTGGAGGGAAACATGATCATCTTCTTTGGGATGTTCTGGGTTTATCATTCACCTTATTTTTACAACGGGGCAGCAACATAGCCAAAGACTAGATCCTTAATTTGATAGCAATATCTAACAGAATTTCTAGGTATTTATGAACCATTGATAAGAACCTTTTAACTATGATGTACTCATTGTCCATCAAAATGTTAAAAAATGAAAAGAGGAACCCAACCCCCAAAATCAGCTACCGGTAGGAGTAGATCAAGTCTTGTAATTCAAGCTAATTTTTTCCTGCTATGGAGGCTAAGATCTGATATTACTTCTGGGTGTAAGGTCCCCATGAGAACAAGGACTGTTTACTCAGTTTTTGAGAACTTTCTACAGTTGGAAAAAGCTTTAGCAATAATACCTTTTTTACTATAATCAATTTGAGAAAATGAAATTATTTCTTAGACAATCCAAGAGACTGTGTTCTACTGTTCCTCCACATATGCACCAAACAGCAAGAAGTAGATCCCAGTTACACAGAGCACATTTCCAATAAAGCCAAAAAGGGGAAATGTTTCCTTCACTAATGAAAAAAGATGAAAGGTAAAAGAAAAGTTGAAGCCCTTAAGGTGTTTACCTCTGCAATTTTAAAATGCTACAAGACTTCCTGTGGTGAAAAGTTCCAAGTGGCTACATCAACTAGAGCAGACCCTTCCCCCACCCCGCATAGTATATAACCAGGGAGTAGAAAGAACAAGACAGGCTTGCAATCAACCTCTAAAGCATTTATGTGTTTACCTGCTTTATACAGTTATTCAGTGCAGCAGCAGCAGTCACCTGTGAAGAGCTAGAGTACCCTTCCATTAGTAAAAAGGCTTCCAGACAGCTGAAGAGCATTTTTAGTATATTGCTTTGCTGCAGGTGAACCAGCATGGTGTAGTGTGGTGGTTAGGAGTGATGGACTCTAATTTGGAGAACCGATTTTCATTCCCTACTCCTCGATGTGAGTGTTGGACTCTAATCTGGTGGACTGGGTTTGTTTCCTTGTTCCAACACATGAAGCTTGCTGGGTGACCTTGGGCTAGTTACTTTTTCAGCCCTACCTACCTCACAAGATGCCTGATGTAGAGTGGGGAAGGTAAGGTAATTATAAGCTGCTTTGAGACTACTTATAGGTAACTAGCAGGGTCCGGCCACGCTTTGCTGTGGCTTATTGTGGTGAAATGGGAAAGGAACAGTAGCAGCAAATCAATTGCAGAGGCCAGCAGTATGTTCTCATGCAAACACGCAGCCTGATACTGCGTGATGTCATTGATGTGTGTGCCCGCATTCCTTGGGGGGGGGGGGGAAATGGAAAGTCACCCTTCCCACATAGCTAGGCTGGCTGGTCATGATCCTTTACCTGGGAGCAAGTTTGGTTGGTGGCAATGGGTGTTGCTTCTGAGGAAACACTCTGAGGGGCGCTACGCAGCCATTCAAAGTATGTCACAGTTGCTGTACCAAGCTTACTCCTGAGTTTTCTTAATTGTAACTGCAGTATTCAGTTAATCTAGGGTGCCTGGCCCCTCCCTCCCATCCCTTGCATGTCGCCCCTCACTCTTCCCTCCCTCACTTCTCTTCCCTTGCATGCCACCCCTCCCCTTCCCTCCCTTCCCTTCCCCTCCGCTAGGGTGGGTGGGTCATATCAAGATGCTGGGCCCCCTGCCTCTCCTCCCTTGCATGCCACCCCTCACTGTCTCCCCTCTCTCACTTCTCTTCCCTTGCATGCCTCCCACTCCATCTCTTTCCTCTCCCTCCCTCTCTTTCCTTGCATGCCACCCCTCCCTCTCCCTCCCTCCCTTCCCTTGCATGCCACCCCTCCCTCCCTCTCCCTCTTGTGTATGCGTGTGTATGTGTTTCACTTCCACTCGAGTTACTGCCTATGTACTGTTTTCACTGCTCATATCTGGCCGTCTGAGTGAACATTCTAAGCAGCATGAACATTCTAAGGGTGACAGTTACACACAGGCAGCTGCATGTCCTTCACCAGGGAGCGCCAGGAAAAAGGCGTTTTACCTGGGCCAGGTGTGAAATTTCAGGTATGTGAACATCTAAAAACACTCTCGCCTGGCTGACTATAGTGGCTGGGAATTTTCAGAGGAATTGGCCCAGCAGTTACTGAGGTATAGTGTCATCAACAAAAACACTGTTAGCTTTTTATATATCTAGAACAAAAGAAGGGTATGAAAACCAACTCCTCTTCTGCTTCTTTCCACAGCATGTACAAGAAAGATATAAAGAAGCAGGTTAAACATGGCCACAAAACTGAGAAATATGGCAGTTTAACTAAAGTGAATAAGGTTAGGGTTAATGGTTCTTGTCTGTTTCCTACATCAACATCAGAAACTGTAGAATTTAGGATTTGGCAGTTTCAGATGTTGACGTATCTCTTGGAGATTCATATAACCTTCTCAGAAGACCCAAAACAGGATGGCTATCAAGAGTCAATGGGGAATTCTGTCATAACCTATCAGGGCTGCCATCTCTGGGCTAGGAAATACCTTAAGATTTTGGATATAGAGCCTGAGAAGGGCAGGGTTTGGGGAGGGAATTGACTTCAATAGGATGTAATGCCATAGAGTCCACCTTCCAAAGCAGCCATTTTCTCCAGTGGAACTGACCTCTGTTGCTTGGGGATCAATTGTAATAGCAAGAGATGTCCAGCTACCACCTGGAAGTTGGCAACCCTACAGCATAAATACTGTGTACTCCATCTTTAACATTTTTATCATCTCTGCTACTTGAGATCATTTTAATTGGTTTTCTGCTTACAAACTGTGTGCTCTCCTGCTGAGCTATGATACTTTTATGAGGTCTTCTGAAATGTGCATTGAGGGAGGTATACACAACCAGGCTTAGATTTTTGTCAGGAAGTTGAAAGAAATTTGAGAGAAAGTGCTGAAGAATAATGGAAACAGTAGCAAAAAAAAGAATTATAAAAGATAAGGATCAGAAGAAACCTCACAGTTTTAAAGTTATTTAAAACAATGGAATATGGTGCCACATATGATGTCTAAAAGTATATACATTTTATTGTTGAAGGCTTTCACGGCCGGAATCACTGGGGTGCTGTGTGGTTTCTGGGCTGTATGGCCGTGTTCTAGCAGCATTCTCTCCTGACGTTTCACCTGCATCTGTGGCTGGCATCTTCAGATGATCTGATAGTAGGAATGGAAAGCAAGTGGAGCATATATGCTGTGAGGTCAAAAGGTGAGGCCATCTGAATAGAGTAGCCTGGCATGTGAGTCACAAAGAAGTCTGTAGCATGTGAGTAACAATGAAGATAGCAAGGTCAATAGGTGAATGCATCTGAATAGAAGTTTCCTTGTCTTTGTTCCCTTTGATTGCTATTGTTTATAGTTGTCCTGTGTTTGTGTGGAGCTGATTATTCACTGTCTTGATTCTAGAGTATTTCAACACTGGCAGCCAAATTCTGTTCATTTTCATGGTTTCTTCCTTCCTGTTGAAATTGTCCATGTGCTTGTGGATTTCAATGGCTTCTCTGTATACATTTTGATGGACAGAAATAGGAACCTTAACAAATGAATTTATAAATAAAAATATATTCTGTTGAAATATATTTTGCCCTGACATGATAATCTGAATTAAAGTGTCAACTGGCGCTAATCTTACTAACATGCTGTATAATTAATTGTAAAATGGTTTATTTAGTGGAATTGTAAATGATCACTGTTGTGTTAGCCCACTAGATGACAGGTCCATTAATTTTATGCTGCCTCAGGGTATGATACTGAAAAGAGCTGTATTTAAATAGCAACCTTCTGTATGTCACGTGTGACCTATTAATAGCAACCTCCTTTCCCCGGTCTTTGGCTTGGTGGACTCTGACAGCATGTGCAGAAAAAAAATCCTTACAGTGATCAAAGGTCAACACAGTCACTTATCACCAGCTGGGCACAGTGTTAATCAGGGTTTAATTTCAGCAGCCCAATGTTTAATACAAAGCATAAACAGCATCTTCCCATCCCCCAAGCAGTCCATCTAAGCCTTGTAACATTAACATTCAACTAGACTTGAAGTATCGAAGAAGAGAGCTCTTGGTGTGTCATTAATATAAAAACAAGAGGGAAAAGACGGCAAAGAAAAAAATTACCCCCACTAAGCTTACAAGAGAAAACATGCTGGGCTCAGAAACAGAATCAAATCTGAAGAATATAAATGTACTGGCTGGAAATTCTGCCTTTGTAAAAGCACCATAATATTGAAATCAGTGTAACCCTGATGGTAGCCAAAATAAATCCATGTACCAGTTTCTGAATCCAGGAATCTCTGGACATCAGAGGAATTTCACAGCATGATACAGCATCTGAAAAGAGGTCCATCCCTTTGGAAGTAGCTGTCTGTAGGAAGGAGATGAATGCAGAACTCTTCCCTCCATCAAAGATCATTGTATGAGGAGTTCCAGATCACTTAGTGCAAGTCTTCATAGAAATGTTTTACTGGTAGTTTCAATGTTTCAAATGAAGCAAGATTCTGTCATGTACCACAATACCAGACTAGGATAGGTACCCATCTATTACAACTCTACATAGTGTTATGAACAGAGAGGGTATAATCATGGTCATAATTAATAGACTAGGTTGAAATTTTTAATTACTTTACTGCTCTACAACATACTTTTATGACATTATGAGCCTGATGTATCCTTCAGTGTCTTATTACATGTACCTAGAACTATAGTAGTCGACTGTAATATAGGCTTTTTCATGTATTCTTCATCAGTTGTTTTTTTAAATCAATCACCTCTCCAATCAGGAGTGGCAGTGAAAGATTAATATATGTTATACAATTGTGCAGGTGGCATATCACAGCAGAAATAATTGACAGCTATATTGTGGCAAGGTTGAGTTATTTGTTAAAGCGTTTTTATCTCATACTTCTCCTGGGATAGAACGATTCGGTGGGGAAATGTTTAGCTATGGCTATACCAAATGGAATTTCCAGATACTAGAGCGGTTGTTCTATCAAACCACAAAGGCACCAGCTTTTAGTCACACAATAAGAGGGGTATCATTGTTCAGCCAAGAATACATCCCATAAACTGAGCTCAAAGTATATTTATTTTGAAATGATAGTTTCATTTTTCCTGTCTCTTGTTTTGTTATGCATATTTATCGATTGAAACAAAAGCTTGGAACACATATTCTCTATCCAAGCTGCACACAAGCCTCTGTTTTAGAGATACAACTTGGATATGGTTTTGTGACTCCTAAAATTGTGCCTTTTGAACCTATAAGTTTTCACTGAGAAAGAAATTGGCATAAAATGCATTTTTTCCTCTTTGAACATTTCCCCCCAAAGCCTTAGTGTTAAATGTATACTGAAGGCTTTCTTTGTTGCCTGTTTCTTGCTCTCTGACCACTGAAAATTGAACTAGAACTATACCAGGCAGGAGATGGAGAGTAGGAAAAAGAGTTTTCTTTAGCCTAATGCAACATTTAAAACATGAATGTGCTTTCTTCCACCGCCTTTTAAAAATGTATCTCTGGTGCAGGAGACATAGGAAATCAGGGAGCATATTTGGAAGAGAATTAGCATAGAGAAAAGGGACTGTGGGTTCCACCCTGATTCTGAAAATATAGCTTAAACTTGTGCTCAGGCAAGTTGATCTTGAAGACTAAATCTATGGCAAATCTGAGGGTCACAGACATTTAATAATGAGAAAAATGGCACTTGGCACATTCTCTTAAATAAATAAGTACTTTCCCCATACTTGTCCTTAACTTTGCTGACAAAAGCAGTTTCCCAGACTAAGCCCTCATGAGATCTTCACAGACAATTAATCAGGAGGGAACATAGCCAGTGTGTTAATAGTATTTAAGAGTTTCAAATGAGGATCTGGGGGACCCCAGTTTGAATCCCTGCTCTGCCATGGAAGTAGATCTGGGTGACTTTGGATGAATCACACATTCTCACACTAAGCTACTTCACTGAGTGGTGGTCAGAATAACATGGAGGAGGGAAGAATGATGTAAGGTGCTTTGGGTACTGAAAGTGGGCATAATTACCCTCAGGATGCTTGGCACTTGATAAAGGGATCCTTGATCCTTGCTGAGCTGAACTCTCGGAGAAATATCTAACAAAAATCTTTAAAGAGAGAATGGTGTGAATCAATTCATAGCACCATGAGGGTCATCTCCCAAAACCCTGCAGTGAAAACCCTTTTAATTTTGAAAGACAGAAATAAGTATCACATTTCAGGTCTGATTTTGCATACAAGGCATTGTTCATCAAATGTTAAAGTTCCTTTTAACAATCTCAGCTACATTCCAGCAAATATCATGTTTGGGGGTTCTTCAGATCTAAGCCATTTGTCCATTCAGCAAAGTATCCTAGGTAGACAGGATTATCAGAGCTAGAGACTTTCCAAAAGACCAGAGTATCATATGTTTTCCCAAGATGAAACAGCAATTGAGTTCCAATACAAGAGCCTGTATCAAAGGCTGTAGATAAATTCAATATGAGCAATAGAGAGGCATGGCCTTTGCCAACACTCAGACAGAAATATTCAGCTAAAGCTAGAAGTGCTGTCTATGTCCAATAGCCTAGTCCAAAGCCAAACTGATAAGGGTCTAGAACAGATGAATTCGAAGAACTGGGGTTGGTCTGCTACTGCTCTTTAAGTCACTTTGCCCAGAAAGGGTTGATTAGAGACTAGGTGATAATCAGCCACATTATTTTTGTAGGAATTTTTTAAAGTAGCAGATGGATAACTGCCTTTTTGAGTCATTGAGGGAAGGTGCCCTGACTTAGTGACTGATTTATAATAGATGCCAAGGGATAGTTGCAGAGGTGGGATCCAGCAGGTTCTCACCAGTTCCCGAGAGTGGGGTTACTAATTATTTGTGTGTGGCGAGAGGGGGTTACTAATTGGGTCTGCTTTTCTGTTAGAAATTCCTTTAAGTCCAAAAATCATAAAGTCCTGTTGTTTCCTATGTGGCTGGTTAGCGAAGGTAGAAAACAGGATAATTCTTCCTGTTGGGCTGTTTTAAAAACATGTTTTAGAAATATGGTAAAGTTCCTTGTTTAAGGAAAGTATCCTTCTTTTGATTTCTAGAAACAAAATGAAGTATTTGAAAGTATTAAGTATTTGACAGGCAGTCAATTAGAGGAGAAGTAGTTGTTTCCGTTGGCAGTAGACTATGGACTTGCTATAATGAGTTTAAATTATGGACAGAAAGATACCAGCTAGAAATAAGGAATTTTTTTAACAGTAAGAGTTTTTTACAGTAACAGAGCAATTATTAATGCCCCGCCCCCGGAATGCCCGGCCACGCCCCTGTCGTGCCCCACTCAGCCCCATTGGCGCTGCGCCACTGTTTGAATCCCACCACCATGGGAACCTGTTACTAAAATTTTTGGATCCCACCACTGGATAGTTGATGTCGCCTTTGTTGATGTTGGTCCCAAACCACACAGGGCTTTGAAGATCAAGACAAGAGATTTTGGTCTGTGCTCCCTGTTGCATGAGCAGAGTGGAGTCCAGGGTCACCAGAACCACTTTATGTTCATTTTGGTATTTTTCCCCAAACAGTAGGATCGTGACAAAATGTAATTGTATATGGAAAACAAAGTCATAGGAAAGATGTAATGCAGTTCAGCTACAATTCAATCCTGAATTGGCTATTGTGGGTTTTCCAGACTGTGTGGCCATGGTCTGGTGGATTTAGCCCTTAACTTTTTGCCCACATCTGTGGCTGGCATCTTCAGAGGCACGTCACAATAAGAAGTATTTCTTTCTGTGGTACAGTGTAAAGCCTTTGACAATACACCAATCCTGAATATTTGGATGTAAGAAAATTAGTTTTGTCATGTTAAATAATACACTCCATGCAGATTTGTCTAATCTACTTTGAAGAGAAGAAGAGGAGTTTGGATTTATATCCCCCCTTTCTCTCCTACAGGAGACTCAAAAGGGCTTACAATCTCCTTTCCCTTCCCCACTCACAACAAACACCCTGTGAGGTGGGTGGGGCTGAGAGAGCTCCAAAAAGCTGTGACTAGCCCAAGGTCACCCAGCTGGCTTGTGTGGGAGTGCACAGGCTAATCTGAATTCCCCAGATAAGCCTCCACAGCTCAAGCGGCAGAGCGGGGAATCAAGCCTGGTTCCTCCAGATTAGAATCCACCTTGGTGATTGTCAAGGTGTCTAGGAAAGCTGGGAAATAAAGGCATAGACAATTCTCCAGGTTTCTCATCATCCAGATATTTCCCAGTGGAACATGTTCATCTATTAAAATATGCAAATTTTAAAATTGCTGATTAGCATGAAACATAGCTAAGCTCAAAAAATCAGAAAGTCAAAATTCAGATGAGACAACCTGCATCTTTACAGACTATCTTAAGATAGAGTTCAAAGTTGAGTCATGGAGTCAGTCATTTCAATGGTCCATTGTGTGTCCTAGCAGTTTAACATCAATTCTTTTCTATGGCCAAAATCTGTTCCAGAGCAGCCCAACTGAAAGACAGCCTGAGGCCAATTTTTTGCATATGCTGTGAACAAGTGGCCAAGGTGAGTTCGCTGGAGGCAATTGCTCTGGAACAAATCTTCTGGAATGGATAATCTGTTTTCTCCTCTCATGCCTGGGACGGTTCATGCCATTATCAATTTATTGCAGTGTAATCCTAATAAGTAGGGTACAGCCTTCTCTGGAGCTATTGAAGTCAATAGGCTTAGAAGGGTGTCACTCTGTACTCTCAGGTGGCAAAGGAATTAGTCCCTGCTCAGTTGCTACTGTGCAATTTCTATAGCATGTACAAAATGAAATTAATCCCTTACTAGCAGGCTGCACTGGCTTTTTAGGCCTGTGGGGGGGGGGGGAAGCCTTCATGTCATTGTTATTAATGATGCTATTGATGAGAACTATTATTATAACCAATTTAAAGAAATAGAGAACAACAAAAATGAAGAACAAGAGATCTGTTTTACAAGATCCAATAAATCAAAGGGAAATTTAAAGCATGGTTAGGCTTTCTAAAAGAGCAACATTAATTAAACAGGACAGAATAAAGAAAAAAATAAGAACAATATATGGAAGAACTATACAGAAAGAAGAAAGGATGACAGATTCCTTCAAAGAAGAGTCTTTGAAGAAAAATCTACAGGAGCAAATAGAGTCCATCAAAATATTTTTTTTAAAAAAAGAGATGTCAAAGACTGAGGCAACTATCAGATCATTTAATTAAATTTTCATACAAATAAAGTGATGGTCAAAATCTTACAAGCATCGTTACCATAGAGACGAAGAAATGCTTGATGTCCAAGCTGGATTCAAAAAAGTAAGAGGCACTAAAATCATATTACAAATTTGCATTGGTTACTCCAGCATATGAGAGAATTTCAGAGGAAAATCAGCTTATGTTTCAAAGATTACAGGAAAGCTTTTGAATGTATGGATCATGAAAAGCTAAGGTTGATTTTAAAGGAAATTGGTGTGCCACAGGATCTGATTGTTTTGATTTACAACTTGAACTCTGGACAAGAGGTTACTGTTAGGAGAAAATATAGAGAAACAGCATGGTTTCCAACTGGCAAAAGTGTCAGTCAAGGGTGATTTTATGTATCTGTCTCTTCAATGTGTGTTCAGAACAAATCATGAGGAAAGTTGGATTAGGTTTAGATAAAAATGAAGTGAAAACTGGGGGAAGGAACATTAATAATTTGAAATATGCTGATGACACCACATTACTGGCAGAAAATAAAGAAGACCTGAAATATTTTCTGGTGAAAGTTAAGTGCCAAAGCAGAACTACAGCTGAGCTTCGTGAAGACTTCAAGGAATGACTATCAAAAAGACAAAGAAGTGGATGCTAGATCAAATGAAGTCTGAAATGTCCCTAGAAGTTAAAATTACTAAGCTGGGGGTATTGTAATTTGGTCACATTATGAGACAATAAGAGTCACTGGAAAAGACAAAAATGTTAGGAAAGTTGAAGGCAGCAGGAAAAGAGGAAGACTCACCATGAAGTGGATTGACTTGATCAAGAAAGCCATGGCCCTCAGTTTGCAAGATATAAACAAGGCTGTTAATGATAGGATGTTTTGGAGGACGTTAATTCATATGGTTGCCATAAGTCAAAAGCAACTTGACAGCACGTAACACACACACAATAGTTAAATCAATTTTTCCATCTTTATGGATGGAATAAATGCCTGTGAGTCTAGTATTTAACATTTTCTTTTAAAAGGTCTATGGTAATATATATTATAGATAAAGACTCCTTCAATAAATGATTTCTAGGTAATTAGCGAGAACACTATGGTATAATTAAGGAAATTAATTAGTATGACATTTTTTATAATTGCATGTTGAGACTCTAGTTTATCTGCCTCACTTTTTCCTGGGGTTACCAAATGTTTTCAGATCAAGCCTCTGCACCTCTTTCCTGTCTACAATGATTGCAAATATTTTTTTTCAACCCCAGCATAGATCAGAAACCAATAAGGCAGGTACATGAATTTCTGAAATATATACAGTTTAGTTGATTCTGTATTGATTGGGGGGGGGGGGGTACTGCATTTACATGATAAATCTTGTCTGTAATTTTCATATATATAGGTGTAATGCCTATTTTTTTTCTACTTAGAAGTTAGCTTAAAATTAGAATAATGGCATGTCTAAAGTAATGGTTGATCAACTATTTAGTTACATCGTCATATACATCTATTACATACAATTTGATTCAAGCTTTTGCTGTTACCTATGAAGAAACACTGTATCATTATATTAAAAATAAGTGAAATTTAGGCATATGTCATGAAAAAGATGTTCAATTGTTGTTCATTAGAACTAAAACCTGCAGGACCGTCTTGCCCCATATGTCCCGAACTGGCCTCTGCAGTCTGCAGAGGCCAATTTGCTGGTGATCCCTGGCCCCTCCATGATGCGGCTAGCCTCTACCCGGGCAGAGCCTTTACAGCTCTGGCCCCTGCCTGGTGGAACACTCTCCCTCCCTCCATCTCAACGAGTTCCGCAGGGCCTGCAAGACCGAGCTGTTCCGCCGGGCCTTTGGGAAGGCTGGCCGCTGATGCCCCCCTTTAACATCTGTGGATCCTGCCGTCCCTCCCCTCTTTTAGGGGATTAGTTAGTAGGTCGCCATCTGCTGTATATTTATTGTACTTTGGTACCAATACGCTGCTTTTAATGGGGTTTTAATGGTTTTAAAGTGTATAGAGCCATTTCATTATGATCTAGTTAATTATTTGAGACTTATTGATTTTATTCTGTGCTCTATTCATATGTCCATGTTCAACGCCCTGAGCCCTCCGGGGGAGGGCAGTATATAAATAAATAAATAAATAAATAAATAAATAAATAAATAAATAAATAAATAAATAAATAAATAAATAAATAAATAAATAATGAAATAATGAAATAATGAAATAATGAAATAATGAAATTTGGGGGATTGGCTCACACAGATTTTTCCAACCTGTGTATTCATGCAGACATTTAAACTGTATGTCCTAAATTTGAATACTTTTCAGTATTTCCTATTATACATGTTGTGGTGCTTCTGAGATTTTAGGAAAAAAGTTTTCCTGCCTCAGACTGATCTAATTTAGTCAGTTTGAAATTTGTCTCTGATTGGACCAAAACTGCCTTTTCTATGTCTGGATATCTACCTTTCGAGGAATATTTCCCAGGACC
The DNA here is from genome assembly GCF_021028975.2 of Sphaerodactylus townsendi. Lineage (NCBI taxonomy): Eukaryota > Metazoa > Chordata > Lepidosauria > Squamata > Sphaerodactylidae > Sphaerodactylus > Sphaerodactylus townsendi. The sequence continues at coordinate 62,696,212 of NC_059425.1, forward strand.
CTGAACCCCTACTAGCCCCCTTTGATCAGTCAATTTACACACCTCTTCCCAAGTCAGGAAAGAAAATAATCTATTTTCTTTAACTAAAAGTGGCTGCTGCCCTTTCTGTGGCCAGGATCTGCCCTAAATTGTCAACTTCTGCTGATTTCTCATCCATGTGCAACTACTGGAACTTCTCATTCACACAAGACGTGCACTTCTTTTCCTGCTTTTGTATTATAATGAGATTTATTGTCTCTTTTCCTTCTCCGTCCTTCTTATTTGTTGCCCTAGCACTGAGATCTCTAGCAGCTGGACCTTCGTAGGAATCAGTGTGGGTGGTAGTTTTAGTCTATTCATTCTTTACCTGTTTGACTTCTTGTCTCCTTTCTTGAGTGGAGTAACTTGCCCTATATTTGCATACCTGGGGTTACTGGATCTTTTATGTATTCAGTATTGAATATCAATATTTGAATGTTTGTTATTATTTTGACTGCTTGAGTTCGCTTATTCCCCAGCTTGTATATTTGTATTTTTCCACCCAACACATTTTATTTCTGTTTTCATGCTCTCTGGATTCTCCCTAGTCATGCTACAAAATTTGACATGAACATGAATGCCAGACAAGCATCTTCCTTTTGTTCCCTTGATTATATGCGAGGTGAGCGCCTGATTGTATCATCTCAATGGATGTAGTTGAAGTCCGTCTCAAACAGCTCTGTGCCTGTGGAGTAGCTGTTTTTGCGATAGGATCACATTTTACAGCATATGATTGTTTTGGCCTAGTGTGCAAACTAAAACGTTCTCAATTGGTGTAGAAGACAGACATGTAACCAGTGGTAGGATCCAACTGAATCAACCCTCCAGTTCTCCCCCCCCCCACTGTGTGCCCCACCAACTGTGTCCCTCCCACCCACTTACCTGGCTGCTGTGCCCCCTCCCCCCATTTCCGATGTTGGGCAAGGGGGAGGCGAGGGAAGGTGGTGGCTTTGGAGAGATGGCTGTGGCACGTCTTTTGGGAGAGGGCCAGGGGGCCTGCTGGAGCTCCAGCAGGGCAGGCCAACCCGGCAGTCGATGCCATGTGTGGCCCCATCTGCAGCCATGGCGTCCCCATCTGCAGCTGGCCGTCGATCGGGCCACATGCCTCTGGGCTGGTGGCTCAGCCTGCCAGGGGTGACCTGCCCTGCTGCTGCTCCAGCAGGCCTCCTAGCCCTCCTCTGAAGGCTTCATGCCATGGCACCACCCCAGGGCGGCCCCCAATTGGGCCACGTGCTTTTGGGCCGGCGGCTCGATCTGCAGCTGCTCTGGGGTGGTGCCATGGTGGGATCCAGTCGGTTAGCTACCTGTTCAGTAGAACCGGTGCAAACTGGCTGAATCCCACTTCTGCATGTATCCCTCAGGATTATAGTCAAGTAATTAAAGGGACTAACCTATAAAGTATTTCTTTGCATCTTTACAAGCCAACACATTCTTTAAATGAGTGTCCTCGGTTAGATGGCATTTCCTACTTTTTTGTCTCTGCATTGTCAACAGTATCCATTCAAGAAGTGATGACAAGAACTGAATGCAAGATAAAGAGGTTCATGGGCAGACACCAAAGGATCAGTCAGCTAAAAAGGAAGTCTCAACCCAAAATTTCAACTGGACTTTTCTCTTTTTTTATTTCACAGCGTGTCTTTTAACAGTTGGAATAGGCAGTGATGACAAAGCTGGATGACCACTGTAATAAAGCAGTTTAATCACATGAAACAGATATATCCACATTCATCCACTTGCTGTTACCCATTTGCATCTAGTGAGCAAAATATGAGCCCATCAAGTTGATGCTCCAGCTCTCAATTGGCATCTTCAGAGGCATGTCATGGTAAGTTGTGTTCTTCTCCATGGCAAAGTGTGGAGAGAAATGCCGCAGAGTACCCTGGAGAGAAACAAATCTTGTTGTGACATCCCTCTGAAGATTTCAGCCATAGATGTAGGCAAAACATTAGGAGCAAAATCTACCAGACCATGGCCACACAGCCCGGAAAATCCACAACAGCCAGTTGATTCTGGCCATGAAAGTCTTCAACAATAAATTGCATTTCCTTTAAAAATATGTTTCATTGAATGATTTGTCGCAGATTTGTCACTGACCAAGGCACAAGTTGCATATTCTGACATGTACATATTTTCCTCCTCTTATTCTTTTGAGTGTAGAATGTCAGTTCTTTTTGTTACTTGACTGGGTGTGGTTACCCTTCCCACATAGCTAGGCTGGCTGGTCATGATCCTTTACCTGGGAGTAAGTTTGGTTGGTGGCAATGGGTGTTGCTTCTGAGGAAACCCTCTGAGGGGTGCGACGCAGCCATTCAAAGTATGTCACAGTTGCTGTACCAAGCTTACTCCCAAGTAATGCATGCCTAGTTTTCTTAACTGTAACCGCAGTATTCAGGGAATCTAGGGTGCCTGGCCCCTCCCTCCCATCCCTTACATGTCGCCCCTCACTCTCTTCCCTCCCTCACTTCTCTTCCCTTGCATGCCACCCCTCCCCCTCCCTCCCTTCCCCTCCGCTAGGGTGGGTGGGTCATATCAAGATGCTGGGCTCCCTGCCTCCCCTCCCTTGCATGCCACCCCTCACTGTCTCCCCTCTCTCACTTCTCTTCCCTTGCATGCCTCCCACTCCATCTCTTTCCTCTCCCTCCCTCTCTTTCCTTGCATGCCACCCCTCCCTCTCCCTCCCTCCCTTCCCTTGCATGCCACCCCTCCCTCCCTCTCCCTCTTGTGTATGTGTGTGTATGTGTTTCACTTCCACTCGAGTTACTGCCTATGTACTGTTTTCACTGCTCATATCTGGCCGTCTGAGTGAACATTCTAAGCAGCATGAACATTCTAAGGGTGACAGTTACACACAGGCAGCTGCATGTCCTTCACCAGGGAGCGCCAGGAAAAAGGCATTTTACCTGGGCCAGGTGTGAAATTTCAGGTATGTGAACATCTAAAAACACTCTCACCTGGCTGACTATAGTGGCTGGGAATTTTCAGAGGAATTGGCCCAGCAGTTACTGAGGTATACTGTCATCAACAAAAACACTGTTAGCTTTTTATGTATATAGATGAGCTACTGAAACTTCCTATATTCTTACTATTAGTTTTGGTGGCATTCCCAAGTGCTATTTTTGGGACATCTTTTCAAAGATTTTTTGATGGATAGTGTTTGAAAATCAAACTGAAGGCGGGCACTTTATCATTTCTTCAACTCTGCTTCTTTTCATCTCCTTTTCTTGGTTTAATTGACTTGAGTGCAGTCCCTTCTAAAACAGATGTTTTCCCATCAGTCTCCTCCATTTGTACTGACCCTTTATTTCTTTCTGAGCAGCCAAAATGTGTCACTTGATGAAAAGGGTAACAACTGATGGCAATCTCATGTATCTTTCTCCTGGCCTGACACACACACAGCTTAACAGCAAGGCCTTGGGTGAACTATTACCATGGCCTTCTGGTGACAATGGCAAAGTAGGTCTAGCTTTGGTGTACAATTATGTGCTACTTAATTTTAAATAAAAGCACAGCATAATGCTTTAGCCTAAATAATCTTCGAGTTTTAATGCTAATCACCCTTTTTAGGATTTTTTGGAAAATTAATAAAGCTGTAAAGAAGTGGAATACAAGTCTTACATGTAATTAAACAATAACCATTAGAAATATTCTGTGAATTACCCTGCACAGCTGGTCACTGTATCTTTAGTTCCCACTGAACAGCTCTATTGCTGATGTGCCATCCTATTCTTCACTGCCACAGATAAGAAATTCATTTTTAAAAACTGAACATAAAGCAATCAAAATGATTCTCCAGCTGATTTATCTGTCTTCTAGATATGATGTCATGACTTCAGTTTCATACAGAATTAACCTTAGATGTGATGATGATGCTTCACAATATATATATATGCCTAGTGCATGTGAATGAAAGATCTACTACGTTAGTACCTTGGCATGCGTGAGGCAGATACATTTTCTTCTTACGTATCCACCACATAAACATGGGTAGCTGCAGCTCTTTCCTACAGCATGCTTTCATGATGATAATTTGGCTTAACCCAACTGAGGGTGTGCATGTGGAAAAACAGCCATAATATATCCAATTCTACATATATTCATAAGACATCGCTTCATTCACTTCCTGCATACTGGACTGTGTGTTACTACTCCACTAAGCAAAATCTGAAATCTTCTCTATCCTAAGGAAATTTCCTCTAACAGACACTGCACTTAAATTGGAGGAAAATTCCTTAGGCTGGAGAAAGTTCATGCAGCCTAAGGGAGATTACTGCCCCCTACCTGTCAGTGGAATTAGCTCAAACGTTCAGCTGTTCAGGTGCACATCAGCAAGCAATGAAATGAATCAAGCAACGAAATCAAACGATGTACAAGAATGTGTGAACCAACTTTGTGTTTCATCTCCTGAATCGCTAATCCTGAATTATTTGTCTGATATGTCTGCTTGTGAGGCCTGTACAAGATTTATAAAACACCAAAATGTCATTGTTTTTGACATGTTAGGAGAATAGCCGGTATGCCTTACCCGTAATTCTGCATGATTTGGAATATCTTGAATATAATGAAGAATAAATCAATCAGGAATTAAAATATTTTGCATTTTTAGAAATTAGTCTGATATCTTACGGCTCTGTTTTTAACAGGAGCCATATTTTGAATTAAGCACGAGAGATAGAAATATTCTCCCTGCCTACCGATTTGATCATTTCAGAACCAAAAGGCAGGCAGGAGGACTGTTTAATCTCTTTCCCTACCCAATGGGACTAGCAACACAGATTCTGACAGAGGACCCCTCATGTCCCTCCACTTGATGACTTCTGAATTTAACCAAAAACAAAATCTTGTGACATCTTAAAAAACATTTAAGCTTGCATCTGATTAAATGAACTCAATCTGACTAAAGTTTGAGCCAGCGTGGTGTAGTGGTTAAGAGCATGTGGATTCTAATCTGGAGAACTGGGTTTGATTCCCTACTCCTCCACCTGAGTGGCATAGGCTTATCAGGTGAACCAGATGTGTTTCCACACTCCTACATTCCTGCTGGGTGACCTTGGGCTAGTCACAGTTCTTCGAAACTCTCTCAGCCCCACCTACCTCACAAGGTGTATGTTGTGGGGAGACGAAGGGAAAGGAATTTGTAAGCCACTTTGAGTCTCATTACAGGAGAGAAAGGTGAGATATAAATCCAAAATTTTCTTCTACTACTACTATAAATGTCTGTAAGATGCCAAATAACTCTTGTTTTTGCTGTGACAGACTAGCACAGCTACCCCACTGAAATATATATGGCAGGACACAGATCTGGTCTAGCACAACAGAATGAGACAGAAATTATGTGCTAGGGCTCTTCAGTGACAGAATGGAGTATACCATTTTTGACAGAAGGTCTGAATATACTTAGTAAAAAAAATCTCTCTCAGATGGATCAGCTGCACACCAAGGAGTTGGCTGGGCTAGAACATCCTCCCACCCCAGAGTGCAATTTTTTAATTGTTTACATGGGCCTTTTACATTTGCGGGTACCATAAAGTGGCAACTTTCACCTGCATCCTGAAGTACCATCCACTCTATTCCTTTGGGATTCTACCGCCTTCTTCTGAGGGAAGTAAGAATGTTTTCTTGTGTCGTGCATGCTGAAAATGGTAGATTTTAAAAGCCCTTTACCACTCATTCTGGCAAAGATATATTGAGTTCTGACAAGCTCTGGGGAAGGGAGTCTGATCTCCCATGCCAGTCACCTTAGAAGAAATGAAAGCACTGCAAAGTTCTTGGCTCCTTGTCCTCTGTTTGCTCCACTTGGCTGTCTCCTTGAATCAACAGCAGCAGCAGTAGCAGTCTTTTTTTTTTGGCAAGAACTTATTAATGCGAAGAGAGAAGAGGGATTGATGAGCCCAGACTTGTTCAGTTTGTAGTGTGAGAGGAGAAGCATAAGGCAATCTCAAACAGCTTTTTACAGATGTAGCCTCAAGAGGACAGGAAAAGCAGCTGCAGTGCACAGAACTGGTTTTCCAGTCTGTCATCTGACACCAGCTAGCCAAGGACTGTGCTCAAAGCACAAATAACTGGGAGCTGCACTTTCTCCAGAAGAGCCTGCCTTTCAAAGATAAAGGAGGATGGAGTGCACGAAGAGGTGAAGAGAGAGGGAGCCATTGAGATATGCAGAAGGAATAATGCAATTAGGATACATTGCTGAAGGAGGAGAAACAGAAGGCAGAGCATGCATTTTGCATTCATTTGATATACTTGCCAAGGGATGCATCTATGACTAGAAATACTCCTTTATGAATGCTTCAAGGTGATCATTTGGATTCTTGGCAGACAGTACTTGCGGAGGGAATTGCAAACCATTTATTGTCACTTTCTCCTGCTACATGCTCCTATATTTTTGAGAGGGCTTCAGTTTTTTGGATCTATCTGTCATATTGTACTTTTAGAAAGGGATAGCCTACACGTGTTTGCTTCCCTTAGCAGCAGCCTAGATCCCTCCTGCCAGCACTACACAGTACACTTATTTTTTGTAGCAACCACCGAATTAAGCAGAAGAAATATGGTGACTCAGAAAATTGAGTCTGGCCTCAGTACATCTTTGTACTGTACTGTATCTACTGTATTGTAGTCAGACCATGAGGGACGAAGTCACACTTGACAGGGGTGCCTTCAGATGTTTGTTTTTTCAAGAGAGCAAATAGCAATTCTGTGGAATTTCAGGTCAAGAACATGGCCCAATAGGGCTTAAATGCCCCCTTCTTTGGCACCATGGTCAATATACTTACTACTTGGAGAAAAAACATTGGGAGCATCATTCAAGGAACTTAACATCATGTCATTTACAGATTCTAGTAACATATAGCAGGTTTAGACTAAAAGGTAGGGCCTGGCTGTGAAAGTACTAGCAGGAGATCTCCTGGGAAAGAGAGAGGTTTGTCCAGGAGGTTTCAGAACTTAACTCAGTCCTAGTACTCCCTGGTAACTGCCAAAGTCTCACCCCTCAGATAAAGTCACGGGGAATCTCAAGAGGTGGCTCTCTTGACATTTACACTGGGGCAAATTAAATGTCCTCAGATTGTGCCCTCTGATTTCCAACACTCTAATAGGGGAAAGAAAGGCTAACTGTCTGCAGCATGGTTTCTGTCACAGGCTGGTGCGAGGGGGAAAGCTGGTCCTCTTTGATGGCAATAGAGTGCAGCGCAGGGACTAGGAAAGGGGGGGGGGTTTTCCTCGGGTTCAAACCCCTCCCATTACATGTCCGGCTTGCTTGAAACAATGCATGGAATGGAACAGCCGGAAAGCCCTCACTCACCACACCATAAAAAATCTATACCTACGTCACTGAGTGCAGATCAAGTTGCTTGAATGGTATGCAGTACAATGTAGATGAGCACCCTGGGCATCATTTGGATGGTGAAGAATTAATCCTCAGACCAGGCCTGGGTCCTCAATGCTTTCATGGACCTGGGACAGGAAGCCCTTAAATGATGTCATTATCCTTGATCCATAGACCCTGTGACTGGGGAGGCAGGAAGTGGCACACCTCCCTCAAGCATCATGAAGGCTTAGCAAGGAGGAGCCTGAGCTGTACATAGGAAGTAATGTCATCACATGAAAATGCAGATACCCCCCCCCCTTTTCAGCCCAATGGACATCACTCCCCACACTTTCTGCTAGCCTTCTTCTGCCCACCAAATCTCTGAGTGTCCGCAGGCAGCAACCGTTAGCTGACACCTGAGAAGCCTAGCTGTACAGGACAACTCAAGACTGGCAGCTGGGGTGGTCTTGCCTGCAAATTAAGGGATGCACAAAAAAAGAGAGGCCTGATTCTTCGGCATTTCACCAATCACCCACAGAGCAAATGGTTTGGAATGGGGTTTGATCTGCAGGCACCACAGATCTCCTTTTGATCAATCAATCAATCAATCAATCAATCAATCAATCAATCATTCATTAAATTTGGCCCTTTCTATTTCCCAACTGAGATGTCAATTCTCCTTATTCTATGTCTGTAGGTAAGATACTATCCTCTTTTCTAATTATTCTGGTCTGCCTCTTCAGTCATTTTCTGGCTACTGCCCCTACTTGCATTTTTAAAGATAAGTGAGTACGATGTAGGAAAAGGTTCTTAGATTGTAAGACTTTCAAAGTCTACCTTTTCAAATATTCTACAGACCTCCTAGAATACTGTTAGTGCTGATAAATGTCAGATAGATATAAAATTAATAAAAGGTCTGAATAGAAAAGATATCAGCTGAAGTTGATTTTCTTCCACAAATCAAAAAATGACTCACATTGGATATTTGAAATCAGTCACTGTAAGGAAGCTTGGACTCATGCTTATACCCTTGCTACATCACCATTTATTGTATCTGAGTTAAGTGCTGTCAAGTCACCTCTGACTCATAGCAACCCTATGAATCAATGGCCTCCAAAACATCCCATCATTGACAGCTTTGCTCAAGTCTTGCAAACTGCGGGTTGTGGCTTCCTTTATAGAGTCAATCCATCTCATGCTGGGTTTTCCTCTTTTTCTGCTGCCTTCAAGTTTTTCTAGCTTGTTGTCTTTTCCAGTGAGTCTTGCATTTTTATAATGTGACCAAAATATAATAGCCTCAATTTAGTCATTTTAGTTTCTACTTATTGGTGATGTTTATTTTCCAAATGAGCATTCTACATTTTTAAAAAAGTATTGACAGACATATCTATTCATTCTTCTTATCTTGAAGACACAGATAGAATAGTTTCTTTTTCTCAAAAGCTTCTTGGTTAAAAAGCTGTAGAGTTCTCAAATGAATTCTAAAATTGTTCCTTAAACCAACGTTGCACACAGCCACTAGGAAAGAAAGAACATAGCTATAGATGCAGGTCATCAGCTTAACAATATTCACCAACATTGCCGGTGTAGAATTTTCTATGATGCAGATGAGATATGGACTTTGGGAGCTATTTTTAAGAAGTGTAGCTGAACATCTGAAAGTTCAGGGACATTCTGGGTAGGATGTGGCAGATGCAGAGGTCTTTGGGACCTTTTGTATGCTCTACCACATTGAGGTCATGAAACCTCTATGGTTCTGTACCCTTTATCAAGTAGACTGGATCCTCCCATCACTCAACTGCAAACTGAGGCCCCTTCCGCACACGCAAAATAATGCGTGTTCAAACCACTTTCACAACTGTTTGCAGGTGGATTTTGCTATTCCGCACAGCTTCAAAGAGCACTGAAAGCAGTTTGAAAGTGCATTATTCTGCATGTGCGGAATGAGCCTGAGATTCACTGGGCCAAAAAGTAACTGGCCAAAATCACTCTGTGACCTTTCATGGCTGAAGTGAGATTTGAACATGAGTATTTTGCATTTTAACCACTGCACTACAGTGGTTTTTGCTGCATAGCAACAAAATGCCAGCGGCAGCATCCAAGGCTTTCTTATAGTTTTCCTGGCAAGAATAAGCATTCTCCATTCCCCAACTCCAGAAAGCAGCATGAACTTGGAAGGAGGGATGGTGAGGATATGATACATACTAGAAAGGTCAAAGGCAGCCAGGTTTCAAAGAACCCCTAATAATAATATTTCCCTAATTAATTATAAATCTGATCAAGGGAGGGGGTATTGGAGCTTCTTCTTTCACTTCAAAGCATGCATCCTGTTTCACAAAATGTAATCCCACTAGATTTGAAACATATTGCATTGCAAATAACACTAAAAGTCTACCAGTTTGTAAAAAAGTATATCAAATTACACTTTCCACATAGCATTAAACAGAACAGAATACCATCCCACCCCCACCCACCCCATACACAAAAATCTCTTCTGGATGTGACTTTCATTGAAATCTCACAGCAGGGCTCTTAGCCATTCCTCTGACTGCGGGTAATGTATTTCCTGCATGCTCTGACTCCTTTTGTACACTCTTAAGATATGAAGGCTACCAACAAAGTACATAAAATCATAAAATCCAAATCCCAACCTGTCAGGTCACTTCTTTTACCCCGGCTGAAAAAAACATTGTTTCCTACTGTGCGTTTTCTATTGCTCTGACTCATTCCCTTTGAAAGAGGACAGTGAAAGATTATCATAAAAGGGAAAAAATGTGCTCAGGAAATCTTTTGCATTCCCTTAAAAAGGATCATTTTCCAGATGATATTTGCTTCTTGATTGATCTGGCAATATTTTTCTGGAACTTTACTCTGAGACTATAACGTTCATAGTTGAATCATAAACATTTTTGCTCAGAAGTTATTGCCAGTTTCCACAGATGCCAATGAATCAATCCTACTGTTAAGAAGGCTCCAGCTGCCAGCAACAGCTCAGTGGATCTTGACTGTTGTAATAGCCAGCCCAGAATCTCCTACTTTGGCTTTGCCAAGCTACTTTAGATAGCAGACAGGAGGCAGCAATGGACAGCCTCATTTGATTTTCATTCCACCAACAGTACTGTTACTGCTACTTTAAAAAAAACTTTAAGGTTGTTGAATCATTTATTTTATGGGCTATGATATAAAAATTAATTTTGCTTTGCATCTTTATCTGGTGTAATCTATTTTAATATAACTGTATTGCCAGGCATGTTGTTATCTGCCTTGGGTAGCATTACTTGTGCACTGTAATAATATCAGAATGATGAGTTTGACTGCCAGCCTTGGCTTTTCAGAGTAAAGCGGGATACAAAAATTTAAATCTAAAATAAATGTATGTTAACTAGAAAATATGCATTTAATTTAAACATATTTAAAAATATCTAGATTGGGGATTTTGATGAAACCAAATTCTGCATGATGCTTCCAAGTATATACCAGTCAACTATTATAGCAGGTGATCTTGAACAGTGGAGAAAGATTCTTCCTCACGGTATGCTAAATACTGATTTCAGCATATCTCCCAGTGGTTCTAAAGTATTAGTGATTGTATTAATGTATTAGTACCAGCTTGTCACATGTTAACTATATCATAGTTGTGTTTAATAGTTATTACCTCAGCCAGAGTGAGTTGGACAACTCCACGCTCATCCTTGTCTAAGATCTGAAACATTTCTTAATGGAAAAAGAAAAGCAGATGTTAGAGTTAAGCAGCAATGTCAGATATGTCTCAAAACATGGAAATGGGGCAAGGGGGTATGTCTGGGAATATGTTTTATTCAAATTTGAATTTATGTCACTTCTTTTAGTGACACTTATGGGATGACTGCAGTCCCATTTTCACTTATGAGTGGAGTACATTTTGTATGTGGCTGGGCATTTCTCACTATGAACAACAAACACATTTAATTTTTCAAAAAGTTATATCAAAGACTCTCTAGAGTTCCCCAGCAGAAAGACAAGACCATCCCCACCTTCTTCTAATTAACCCACACCAGTAGGTGACAGTCTGAAAGCAGGTTTACTTCTCAGCTGGCAACCAGAGCGAATGAGTTCAGACAGGAATGTAAACACGCAGACATATGAGGCTGCCTTATACTGACTCAGACCACTTCAGGACCTATCAGTATTGCCTGCTCTGTGATAGTCAGTGACTCTCTAGGGTCTCAGGCAGAAGTCTGCAACTTCACCTACTATCTCCTCAGATCTCACCCAGTGACTCCAGAGAAAATGGCCTGGGTATGTGTGTATAGAAAGATGGGGCTAGAGGGATAGGGCTAGACAGCCTGGAGAAGAGGAAGGAACCAAGTAACGAACCCCTCTTCCCTTCCTGTTCTGAGGCTGGGGATACTCTCTAGCAACATCTAGCAAGAAGGCCAAAGGGCAGTCAGTGGATCCAAAGAAAGGGGAAAGTGTAAGGTCCAGGTAGCACCTGAGGATCCCCCCAAATTACAGCTCATCTCCAGGCTTCAGAGAAAATGGATGCTTTGGAGTGTAGACTCCACGTACCCTACTGAGATCCCTGTCCTCCTCAGACTCCATCCCCATCTTCAGGAGTTTTCCAGTCTGGATCTGACAACCCTACCGCCCCCCCCATCCCCCATCATTAGCCAGGGGTGACCTGGAAACCACAGGACAGGGGTCTGCAACCTGCGGCTCTCCAGATGTTCATGGACTACAATTCCCATCAGCCCCTGCCCTAGGAGATCACCAAGAAGATGTAAGTATCCTCACAGGTCTCCATTCATTTTTATACAAGGCAAATTCTGCATGCACACAAACCCGGTTCTGATTAGGAGAGTGTTTAACCTTCCAATATCCGTTTAGTTTCACTAATTAAGAAAGACTAGGCTTCCTGGCCTTGTATCATTTTGAAGGGGAAAAATACATGGCCTAAATCATGTTCTTCTCTGTGCCTCTGCACAGATGCACACTTTGGTTTTTACAGACCAAAAGCTGTGATCTCCATTACAACTGGTTGTGCCCTGAGTCTGCAAATCAGTCCATTCAACAGCTGTTGTGGGTTTGAATTTGGCCCAGTGAAAAAAAAATGTCATGTGTAAACCCCTAAATCTGCTGTGCCAAATTTATAGGCTGAAACATTTTGGATCTTGTCCTGGCTTCAGAGCAGAGATAGTTTGGCTGCTGATCTAATTGTAGAAATTAGAGACATTTTGTCATGGCTTCCTGTCACTGACACGCAGTTCTTTGTACTCAGGCTAAAAATACTGAAAAATATTTTGTGTGCTAGTTGAGGGGGGCACTCAGCAGGGTTTTTTTCTTGGCTGCCATCAAACTTACTGAAAAGAGTCTCCAGGCGAATCATGCAGGCCACAAAGCCATCAAAGTCAATGGTCAGCTTGCTGCAGGCATAGCGGATAGCAATACTGTGCTGGATCTTGTTATTCAGAGTGAAGCCTATGCAGAAGGAAAGCCAAGAATTAGTGAACTGATGCAAATCAACCTCTCTGCTTTGTTTTGCCAGTTTATTAATGTTCTCAGCTGCAAACAAGCATAGATGAAGGATTCTGGCAATTCATTCTATCAGGTTTGCTGGCCTCTTATCTCTACAGGGCTTTCATTTCCTCAGGATCTATTGTTTTGAGGTGGACACAGACCTAACTCTCCCTCATAATGCCTTCAAAAAGTGATGTATTTTATGCAAGTTCATATGAATTTCTCATTTCTGAAGATGAGAATCTAACTAGGTTACCTTTAATGCACTCTCAAGGCTCCAGTCAAACAGACTCTATAACAGCACAGTTAGTTTCATGCAAAACACCATTCAGTAAATTTTTAAAGCTTTTTTTAGACACTGCAACTGTATTTTGCTGAACAAGATGGAGAAACACATTTGATAACAGATTTTGCTCATATTGTCAAGATAATCTGCAAGAGGACTAGGGGCTGCAAGCAGATTACATGTTTTGCAGATGGTCTCGGTTCAGTACCTGGCATCTTGAGTTTCCATGTCCCAGGTAGCAGATTGTACTTGAGCCCCTAGAGAGCCACTGACAGTGAGAGTAGACAATACTGAGCTAAGCAGACTGAAGGTCTGATTTCATGTAAAAAGGTATCATCTGACACCTTCATTTTCCCTGGAAACAGCATACTTTTTCCTATATGTTCACTTGTTGCCTATCTTATTATGGTTGCTACATTTTCTGCTTTGAATTTCATATAGCTTTGTGATGGTCATGGCTTCGTAGGCATGAACCTGCAAAGAGGAGAGCTAGCGCAGAGTGAGTGTACCAACAAAGCTGTACAGCCAAAAAGTTTAAAAATAGAACTTCCTATGTTTCTACGAAGCTGGGCAGCCAGAAATTTAAAAAACTTCCTCAAGCAGCCGGGAGGGGCCACGAGGTCGCGTTTCTTCCCCAACACAACAGCCAATCAGAAAGAGCCACAGAGCAGATTGCAGGCTCATGGAAATAGTTACAGTTTTTGATCCTGGGATTAATTTTGATCCCCTCAAGAGACACATGCTGTGGTGGGGAGGCAGAGACCGGGACGAAAAGGTGCTGTGTTGTACGGAACCGGGGGGAACAAGGTTCATTTCCCCAGTGGGGATTTGCCCAAAAAGAGGCTGTCAGTTCTTTCTCCATACCAGGCTCATAGCAGTACAAAATGGGTTTGTTTTTGGAAAATTTGTATATGGGAAAATTTAACATACACACCCTTGCCCAGTTCTGTAGCACCACGGGGCCTACAGTAGCCTTTAGATTAGAGGCTCTAATACAGATAACCAATGTCTCATCTAGATACCTCAACTGGAAATGACAAATTGTTTCTATGACAGAAGATTATTTGTCATTGTAAATGCAAACTCTGAATTCTGTAAATTCAAGAGCTGATTTTCTTTTTAATTTGATTTGAAACTGCTTTGCCTTGGTTGACAAAAACTAGACAGGGGATGTGACCCTTTAATACTATCAACCATGATATCCTACCGGGACTAAGGACTGAGACTAAGGTGCACCATGTGACAGTGTTTGAAGTCCTGTGGGGGGATCAGAACATAGTATTGATGGCAGTGGTGTAGCTAGTGGGCATGAGGGGATGAAGCCCCAAGAGCCATTTCCTGAGGGTACACTGCAGGGCACGGCCGCTCTCAAAACTGCACCCAAATCCTAAATTCCCTGTGGATTTTGGGTAGGGGCGCAATTGAATGCCAGTGAGCAATGCTCACCCCAATCCAAATCTCCATGTGGAGATCAGGAGTGGGGCCAGCTGGGCCTGCCACATCCCCATCTCTATGTGGAGTTCAGAGGTGGAGCCAGCCAGCTCCATGTGGAGATTGGGAGTGGCAAAAGCCCATTTGATCCTGGCCTCAGCAAGGCTTGGGTCCAGCATTCAGAGCTTGATTCAATCCTCGCTGAGACAAAGATCAGACTGAGCACAAGCTCTGTCCAGCTCTAGCTTTATGCTGTTAGCTTCCCCCCCCCCCCCCCCCGCCCACAAGCTACTCAAGGGTTGGATTGAGTTGTGAACTTGGAAGCCTGCAGTTTAATGCTGGGCTCAAGCCTTGCTGAGACCAGGATCAAATGGACCCTTGCTGTTCTGGCTGGCCCCACAACTGAACTTCACATGGGGATGGGGCTAGCCCAACTGGCCCCACTCCTGACCTCCCTGTAGAGGTTGGGGATGGGTCCAGCTGGACTTGCCCCATCCCCAATCTCCACATGGCCATCAGGAGCTGGCCACATGGAGATAGAGTCCACTGCTATTGTTCACCTGCACCCTACTCTGAACTCCTGAGTGAGTGTTGAGCACCATTTTATGAAGCTACATTCCTGGTTGAGGAATTCCTGCTCTTCCCCCTAGGTGTTGATCTTCTGAACCAGTGTTTGGAGTCAGCAATGGGTTGAACAAGGGTGAAACTTAACCCTGGCAAGACAAAGTTTCTCTCATTAATAGAAAGACACGCTAAGGACTTGAGGGCTCTTGGATGGATTTCCACTTCCCTTGAAGTAGCTTCATAGCTTGGGAGTGCTGTGTGACACCACAATCAAAAACCAGGGGGCTGCTGTGGTCTGTCATGCTTTTGCCCTGGTACATCCATTCCTGAGTCAGTCAGGTCTAGCCACAGTGATCCATGTCTTAGTTACTTCTAGAGTGGACTACTGCAATGTGCTCTACTTAGGGCTACTCTTGAAAAGTGTTTGGAGGATGTAACTACTGCAGAACACTGAGGCTAGACTACTGGTCAGAGCCAGTTGTTGGAAGCATGTGACCCTCAATATTACAGCAATTACACTGGCAATTACACTGGTGAGCAATCCACTTCCAAGCCCAATTCAAGCTGTTGGTTTTGTCCTTTAAACCCCTATATATTTTGGGACCATCTTCTCTCATATATTCTGCCCTGGGAATTAAGTTCACAGGGAGAGGCCCTCCTGACTATACCATCAATCAAAAAAGATTTTTGGGTAAGCACACAAAACAGAGCAACCCCATAATTATATAACAACCTCCCCAGAGAGGCGCACTTGGCCCCCTCATTTTCAATCCTCAGGAGGCAACTGAACACAGTTTTATTTAGAAGTGAATTTGACTAATTTAATTTTTATTTATTGGTAATCCTAATTGAGATTTTAAACTGTTGTCTTTTAATGTGTTTTATAACTGTTGTTTTATTTATATTATATGCCACTTTGAATGCAGCAAGATCAAAAGGTGGCTAATAAATATCTTAAATAGATAATTAAAATAAATACAAAGGATGTCCTAAATGTGGTACATTTGCAAACCACTGCTATATAGGTTATGTACCTGCTTCTTTGAGGGCATTTCTCATTTCATGTGCATCTATGGTTCCAGATTTGTCTGTATCTACTTCTGTATAAATTTCCTAGGGGAAAAAAGAAAGGGACATCATATTGTTTGTTATTTTAAACTTGCATTAGAAGACCTATCTGTTTGGCTGAGATAGGTTGTGCTGCTCCTGCCAGGCAAGAAAGCCTGTTTTCTCTAAAAGTGTTAACGACTGAAGGGGAGAATTCAGTTAACTAATGACAAGCTGTGTGCCCTGGGAAACTGTTCCCAAAGGGCTGGCAGCTTGCCCACCCACACAAAAAACAGACCCTTGAGAAATAACCCCATCCTTTGACAACAGCTGTAATATTAAACTCTATTAAGATCAATACTTTAAAGGAACAACAGACAGTTGTCAGTGCCAAATGGTTTCTTATCCAGCTCTAGTTATGTAATTAGAAGCTATTCTGGCCTACGACTCAGTGGGAAGTTCTGCCACGGTTGTTCTTTCACACTGACCATCTACAATAAAAAGTGATCAAAATGTTGAGCACTGAGGACCTGGTACAAAATGTACCTTTAGTTGAAGAGCTAATCTGCATATTTTTAGTTGCATATAATTTACACAGTTTTCATGTGTGAATGAATTGTAGAAGTGTAGATGAACTGCCATAAGAAGGACGTGGCTTATTTTCTCCCTACAGTATTCTTCATCTGAAGTTGTTATTCTCAAGCATAAAATATATTTTCATGCTTTGACCGTGACTGCATGAATTCGGGATTTGTAATCCTTTTATATTTTTACAATTACATTTTTGAAAATATAGGCAGCTGCGCGAGTTTCAAGTTTTTATGGGCTCATGGGTATCTCTATAGTGTAGAGATCAGCTGTAATTCCAGGGGATCCAGATCTCACTGGAGGCTGGTATCCCTAACTTAGCTCTAATGAAGTTATTGTATTAAGTCAGTGGCGGGATTCAAATAATTTAACAACCAGTTCCGGTGGTGGGATTCAAATAATTTAACAACTGGTTGTTTACAAGCACCATTTTAACAAGCGGTTCTGCTGAAGTGGCGCGAACCTGCTGAATCCCACCACTGTATTAAGTGCCTTTCAGGAGAGTTTCTGGACAAGCTTCGCAGAAAAATTGCTTCAATGAGATGTGTCTGATCATGGAAAACCAACTTTATGTGGGGAGGAGACACTGCTAGATATTGACAGCTATCTACAGGATGCAAGACAACTTTGAACTAAGCTATATATTGGAGCCCTATGTGCAAATCTGACAGCTACAGAGACATACATCTGTTCACATCTGGATAGAATTTTTCATCAGTTTCAGAAGATCTCAAGTAGAAGGTTGTATTCTGAAAGATTTTGTTTTACCAGGTATTTCCGAATCTTCATCCAAAGTATCTTGAATTCTGTAACCCCCAGGGTACCAGTTCCATTGCTCTGGGATCTGTTAAGGTCTACTTCAAAATCACAGTGGTTCTCTTTTTCAAACAAACAAGTAAGGTTTCATGGCACTGATAAAAATGAATGACTCACTGAAATATATATTGTGCGCTTGATGTGATGCATGAATATGAACTTTCAAACACCAAATGAAGGCATACCTGCTGTGTTCAGTTTGCTTAGATAAGATATACTGAGGACTGCATTATGTCTTGCAGAATGATTCATTATAATATTGCAGGATCACGTAGCTCATGGAGGATAAGAAGCTGCCATCTCTTTTACAATCCTACACACAGTTATTTAGTTCAAATTCTGTTATTTATTTTTAGAGTTCCTTTCAAGTTCATCTGACAGCATTTCCCAAACTCAGGCACTAATCAGATCAATAATACTACATCAGGTGCTTCCATACAATTCATGGGACCACGCAGATGCAATTGACCACTCAGATGCAAATCACAGGGCCACTCAGAGCAATCCTAGGTAGATTTACTTGAAAGCGAGTCCCATTTAATTCAGTGGAAAACATCCTTAGGTTTGCATCCTAAGTTTGACTGATTATTTAGGAGATTCTGACTTATTGCTCCCTTTCACCCTCCTGTTGCCACACACAATTAAATTTGGGGGAAAGGAAAGGACAGTCAGGCAGTGTTTCGGGGTCACAAAGAAGACTGAAAATGGAAGGCATATGAATTGTATCAAACCCAATAACATAAGAAACACAGTGTGTGAATGCAAAAAACAGCTGTTCTTCAATGGGTCAGCAGCTTGGTTTGCTGAGCCCAATTGTAAATCAAATTAAAAGAAAGTCACCTATCACAAATGCAGAGCAGCATGGGTAAAACAGAATGTCTGAGAATGCTAGAGAGAGATAGAGAAGAAAATAGGTGAGGTTGAGGGGATGTTCAGGGGGGAGACAGGACAGGCAGTGACGACACAACATAAACTGTCAGGGGCAGACAGCAGTGGAATGTTCTAAAATGTGAAAAATTGAACTACTATGCCCAAAGCTACTTCAATTATACATGGCTGGGCTTCAGTTTAAAGATTTTAGAAACCCAGCCCTGGTTTAATCCTAGCATTCTTTGTATGTGAGCTCACCGCAACCTGCTGGTGCAGCAAAGCTCCTCCCTCTAGATTACAGTTCACCTTCTCTACCAGCCTGTGACTTTGGCTTTTTGCCAGCCACCTGCCTACTCATCTACAATAAATTTATTCTAGCATGTTAAGTCATTTGCATTGTTAATTACTTTCTGGTGAGAGAAGGACATACTATGAAGATTGGCAGCTTCCCCATCTTCTGAGCCATGTGGTTAGGAGGAACTGTTCCAGCTTAATAATTTATCCCTTCTCCACAGCTTTCCAGATCTCTTTGTGCACTTTTCCTATGTATGAAGTGAGTGCAACAGACAGCATGATCAGAATAGATCCAGGTTCTGTATAAACAAAACATATAACCCCTGAAAAGTTGGTGCAGCACAGTGTAGTGGTTAAGAGCAGGTGGACACTAATCTGGAGAATCAAGTTTGATTCCCTGCTCATCCCTAAGAGCAGGGCAGTCTCATCTGGTGAACCAGATGTGTTTCCGCACTCCTACATTCCTGCTGGGTGATTTTGGGCTAGTCACAGTTCTTTGGAACTCTCTCATCCCCACCTACCTCACAAGGGCCCCTTCTGCACATGCAGAATAACACACTTTCAATCCACTTTCACAATTGTTTGCAAGTGGATTTTGCTATTCCACCCAGTGAAATCCAGCTTCAAAGTACATTGAAAGTGCATTATTCTGCATGTGCAGAAGGGGTCAAGGGGTCTGTTATGGGGGGAGGAAGAGAAAGCAGTTTGTAAGTTCCTTTGAGTCTTCTTACAGGAGAGAAAAGGTGGGGGGGTATGAATCCAAACTCCTCCTCCTTCTCCTTCTTCTTCCCTGACAAGTCCAAACAGGACTCAGCTGACAAGGAGTTCCTAAGCACCCAAGCAGAACAAGAAGACAGCAAAAACCCATTACAATGACAAGTTAGCATCAAGGGGTTAATGTCCTTGCCATACTAAACTGTTTAGATCTGCACTCTGCTTTTCATGCCTACTGCAAATGAAGACAGATGCACCAGGAGAATGAGACACGTAAATTTTGCTTTATCTAATCTAAAGGTTCACAGGGGAAATTCAGGAGTGACGTTTAAAGGATACATCTAAGAGGCTGATCATCTCCCTGCAGGTGTTTATGCCAAATCCATCACTTTTAATGTCTGTTCCTACACAATAAAAAAGATGCACAAAAAGTGGACAAAATATTTATCTACATCCTATGGAAACTCTCAGAGGTCATCTTTGTACATGGTTCTCTTTGCTGTTAAATATAGTCCCATTTCTGCTAAGCCATTATAAAAACGGATGCATGCTTCAAAGGGAAGTCTGAAGGGTTCATTCACAAGAACGTTTTAGAACAACAAGATGTAGGTTACTGGTCACACATTGCTTTTGTGCCCAAATAATTATGTTGATGCTTTACCATGGCACGGCTCATGACTTGCTACAGAAAAATTTGTGCGGGGGGTGGGGGTGGAGTTGAGGGGTGACATGACACAGTTTCAGTGCTTGGAGGACCAACCCAGGTAAGTGCTGTGCTACAGATCCCTCGCTTCCCTTGAATGTACAATTTCACTTCTAAAAACATTGTGTGAGCTGGCCATATGATCTCCTAGTACAGGAAAAGCAATCCTCCAATGACAGCAAATATAAAATATACGCAGGCACAGCTCAAGATTTCCATGTTGTGTTCTTTTGCCAAAGCTAAATTTTGTAACAATTATGCAAAGAAAAAAAAAACCTATGCATTTCCCTGAATAAGGAAAACTTGGGACCAAACTACACAATAGAGGTTTTAACAGGTGATGTCTAACCTGCTTTCATTTCAGCCACACAGCAAGAAGAAAATCTTGCTTTTAAACCTACATGAATTGATTTGACTCAGGAAAGATTGTGGCAGGAGGACAGGGCTCCCCCCCCCCACACACACACACATGCCTTCTTCTTGAGCTGAAATAGACTCAGTGGGGGAGTGGGGAGAATTCTGAGCACACATATCTCCAAAGTGATGCAAATAACTCCCTTAGTTTAGAGTTGAGCCCTTGGAATGAAATTCAAATATCGGTAGTATATTTCTAAGCAAGGACCTACAGCAGATGCCTGGCTGCCACCTACACACATTCTCCTTATACTAATATTCTGTAACATTTAGCAAAATGTGGGGCATGACAGGCCAAGAACAATAAGCTCACATTTGACCATACATTTGAGATATAATAATATACCGAAAAGACAGCCAGTTTCTTCAGGCACAGCAGGAGGAGGGAAGACAGCTATTCCCTGGTTAACTGGTTGGAAATTGGACCCCCTTCCAGTTTAGTTATCACAGTTCACACCCTTTTGTGCATATTATCATTGGATAGTCTTCCCAGTACCAAAAGGATATTGCTGAAGCCTGTGAAGGCAAAAAGTGCCAGCTAATGGAAGGAAACCTGCTGTTTTGGCCTGGCCAGTGATATTCTTGGGTTTTTCTCCCAGGCTTGTTGGCATCTCTCCCAGTGCTCCATGAGAGGGTACTGCCTCTCCTGCTCCTTCTGACAGCTGTAGGCTGAGAGCCTTGAGCTGCCCACACTACATGTACATTCTTCTCCTGTTGTTTTACAGCAATGAAGTCAACAACATGCCTTGGCTTTTATGTCAAAAATGATAACCTCACCAATGGAAATAAGTCACAATCCATAAAACATAATAAATCAAATGTAAATCGCTGTGCATGTGGTATGCTGTGAATCATCACAACTCAGGTTTGTGTGTTTTTATTTTACTATTTATTATGTTTCATCCCTATTTTCAGCCAGCAATCCCTAAAGCAATTCCCAAGAATCAAAGAACAATAATATGACAAGTCAAGGAAAATGTTTCATGGGAACATTTTGCACAAAACTGATCTGAGCTCATTTTGCACAAAACTCATCTGAGCTGATTCTGAACAAATGCCTTGGAAGCAAAAGACTCTATCACATTCAAACCTCTAGCTTTACCACTACTCTACCATTTATGGTAAAGTGAAATATAATAATAAATAAGAGCAATACAAAATTCATTTCATATGAGCTGAGTGTGATCCTGAATTTTTTCCCCTACAATTGGTGTCATTTGTACTCTACTTTATGGAAAATTAGCAAGTTATTCCTGAAGAACATTTTGGGGAAGTGTATTTTGTAAGCCTTTTGGTTTTATTACACAAAAAATACATCAGAGAATTAAAGTTGTATAGTAATTCATTTCAACAATAACCAAGATGATGATAACAAGCGTACTACCAAATTTAATTGTAAAGATTTTATACTTCTGACTATCATGCCCATCTTCATCAATTACAAAGCAACCATTGTCACTCACTCTTTGATATGACTCTATTCAGAATTGTCTGAAGTTCATTTGCAGTCATTTCACAATCCTGTAGAAAGGAGACAAATGAGATTCAACAAGCATCCAACTTAATAGAGAACTTACTCTGTCTGAACTAAACCCCTACCCTAGATCCCATTTGAAACCAAAAACTAAAGAGCTATCTCAGCCCAGAGTCTGGCTGTCCCTGACAAGTTTTGATCTATTTTCTTTTAGCTAAGGCCTCCAAAATGTGGGGATTAGACACTGCTGTCAGTGGCTATAAATGTTACTTGGGTGCAAGGTGAGTTAATTACTGATAAAAGTTTTGGGTTGGTGGGTCCTATTTGAAGAAGCTACAACAAAGAGACAAATTCATGCTTCCTCCATATAGCAACAATCCCTGTAATTTTCACTGCTAGTACAAATGAAGATTATCAACATGCCAGTTTTCCCCATACTTTCCTTGTCTCAGCCTCCACAACTGCCGTTCCCCTGGGAGAGTATTTTTAAAATTAGAAATTAGTATATGTGCAGTGTGTACAATTTTTAATGGTATTTTTAGGATTCAGGTTTAATAGACCCAAACATTTTTGGAAAATTTGAGGGGGGGAAAAGGGCAAAATCCCCATAGTGATCTGGGGTTTTGTTTTGGGGCAGGGTTGGTATTTTCAAATATCTGAAAATTTTCTGGTCCATTAAACCTTATGGAAAATCTTTGTGAGGCTCTGGAGTGCAGTTTTTAAAGTAAACCCATGAAATTTGCAGTATCACTACAAGTGACTCTCCCGACAAGAACTTCCAAGTTGGGGAAGATTGGTTGATTTTGTCTACAAATTATGTAGTTGTATTACAGGTATTTGTCTAATTCTAGCTCTTGTATGTTCATGGAGTATTCAATGGCTACTACCCATGGTGACATAAGGGAACTTCTAGAGGACATGAACTCAATGGGGTTTCTTGGGGCACTTTCGCACATGCAGAATAATGCACTTTTAATCCACTTTCAATGTACTTTGCAGCTGGATTATACTGTGCGAAATAGCAAAATCCATTTGCAAACAATTGTGAAAGTGGATTGAAAGTGCATTATTCTGCGTGTACGAAAATGAACACAGTGGAGCAAAAGGAGCAGATGATCCAGGTACAATTCACTTGGGTCATTTGGAGGGTACATATTGGCCACACACACCCTTTCCCCCCCCCTCATGCCCAGTTCCCAGCTGAGCCCATAGCCAATCCTGTGCCACACACTTGACCCAGCCCAGCCCATTTGCCTGCCGCTCAACTGGCCCAGCCTACGCTGCTCGCCTGGCCTGTGCCACTTGTCCACCATTGCCTGGCTTGCTCTAGTCACCCAGCCTGTGCCACTCGCCCAGCCCACACAGTCCTACTTGCCTGGCCTGCCCCACTCACCTGGCCCACCTGCCTTCCCAGCCCACCCCAGCCCACCCCACTCACCCCGCTTGGCCTGGCCTGCTCACCTGGCCTACTCACCCATCACCTTCCTGGCCCACTCGCACCACTTGTCCCCTGCTTACCCAGGCCACACTGTCCTCACCCACAAGCTGCCCAGTTTGCCTATTCAATTGCTGCTGGATCAGGTAGGGGTGCAATTTTGGTGGAGGGGGGGGTGCAATTCTGGGAAGGGCTGGGGGGGGGGCACAATTGCATGACTTGCCCCAGGCACCATTTTTTCAGATATACCACTGCATGAACTGAATATCATTGCCTGGAGGCAACATTATAGGTAGATCGTGGCCTCTATACCTTGTTCGTTGGCAATCAAGAGCAACTGTTTGACCACTACATGAAACAGGATGCTGGACTGGCCCTTCTCTGTTTTTACCTACACTTGATAAGACACAATTAGGATTTTCTTACCTCACCAGAGAGTTTCTGAAACAGGCTCTTGAACTCACTGTCTATGCTGTTGTCAGCAACATGAGGCTAAAAAAGAAGATATGAGTAATATCACATTTCACTTTTGGCATACCTGCCAAGAAATGGGAATGTTTGAATAATTGTATAGCTTTAAAAAAAAAGGCCACAACACACAAAGATTTCATATGTCATTCTTCTAGGCCAATGTTAGTTCTATATGGCCAGGTAACACTCTAGATCTGCTTAAGAACTGCCTCTTTCTAATTCCCACTGAAGTGGCAGACACACTCTAGTGTAGCATAACTGTGTCTGAAAGCAGACCATTTCCTCCTGATGATCCACAGAACAGGTTCCATGATATGTAGGCTATCACTTAATTGGTCCAATAAGTATAGGGTTCTTCTGAAGTCTCCTTCAAAGAGTCCTTAGATTACCAGGACAAGTTTTGAAAAGAGCAGAAGTCTTAAAATCCTGTTTAGTACTGTTTTATACAAATCTTACTGTTTTATACAAATCTTATAACTATAGCAAAGGGGTACCAATGCCCAGATATATAAAGGCTGCATTTCCTAGTCTGAAGCAAATATCAAACCTTGCCAATGCAAGCAAAATTCTGCTTTCTTGAGTATGCCTTAGCTCACTAAAATGAGATTTTGAATCAAATGCCCAGACAAACAGTGAAAACCTGTACAGAAATAAACAGGAACCAAGTGGCATCTTGAAAACTAACAAGATTTTATTTCAGCTTCAGTTCCCACGGGCTTGACCCTACCAACAGTTGCAACAGTGTGTCTGTCCTCACTAGGAAGATGTTTATATTTGAGATATGAAAAATAATGAACGAGAAACAAATCAAGGAATCATCAGCCATTTCCCCACAACACAAACAAAACATTGTGAGGAAGGTAAATAAAACATTTGCAGCAAGAATTCCAGGTTTTCCTCCCGTTTTTGACAATGGTTTATTTCCTCCTCACAACGCTTTATTTGGATCCTCTAAACTAGCAGTCTTTTTTGCTTATAACACTTTATTTCCCCTGCCAGCTCTTTCGTTATCTCGTGCCTGTCATTTTCTGCTGCTTCTGCTGTCTGCCATAAGTTTAAGTTCCCTGGGGATGTTTCCTTATCTGGCACCATGGTTGCCCACCTTTTCCTTCATTTATGTGTATCAATAAATTCCTTTTTTGATTGCTGATTTTGCAAATGTGTATTTTTTCCTTTTTTGTGAGATATTTTTGACATTACAGAGACAACGGTTGAATCCCCACTGACAATAAAACATGTGATACTTAGGCCAAAAAACGCAGTTTAACCCCCACGCTCCCCACCACTTACATTCCGAACCAGTATTCATCCTGGTTCTGCCACACATCCCACCCCTTCTCACGTGCTTTTCCGGAACCTGCCTGAATTATACCTTTTTGAAAAACCCACGCCAAAGCCAGATAGGAGGGGAGGAAATTGGCTCTAATCTGTGTTTGTTTTTTGTGCCGTTTGTAGTGGCGTGTCAACTTTCCTGCCAATCAGAGTGCGCTGGGTGGCCCCGTGTATGGCAGCCGGCCACCCACTTGCTCCCCCTCTTCCTCAGGCTGCCACCCCTTCTGCAAACAGACTGGGGAATAAAAGTGATAACAGCGACAATCTCATGGCATTTTAAACAGTGCAAAGGACCTGCCTTCTTGGGAGTCAACTGCATACAAAGCAATGGGACTTACTTCTGAGTAAATCACTGCCACTCGCTGATTGACCCGCGAGAGGAACAGAAGAGTTTCTTGCACAAGGGGGTTGCTTTGTTCAGCAAAGAGAAAAGCTACCAAAGGCTATTGCGAGGCGTCATGTCAGGCAGCCATGGGCGGGAAGGAGGATGCTTCCCGAGCAACCGGCAAAGAAGTTGGTGGAGCGGCTGCCTTGGAAGCGGAGACTCTACCCACATCAGACTGCCTCCAAGTGTTCCCTTTTCTTCCCAGGGCTCAAAAAAAGGGCCCAGAGAAGAAAGGACATCCCGATGTCACCATAGAAACCAGACAGCAAAGCTGGTAAGGCGGCTGCTCCGCTCAACCCACACCCTCTTCGCCAGTCGCTCGGGAAGCATCCTCCTTCCCGCCCATGGCCTCCTGATGTGACGCCTCACAATAGCCCTTGGTAGCTTTTCTCTTTGCTAGCTCCTGCCCAGTTAGATTTATGCACCCTGATCAGGGTCTTATTTTGAAGGGACCTCTGTTGCCCATGACAAGGAAGGAATACACACACACCCGCCCCCTTTATGCGGCACTTGGGGTTTTTTTATTAGCAGGTCATGGCCATGTCACCTAAACATCACATTGCTATGTCACCGCAATTATGTAGGCACGCCTAAACGATTGGCAAAACATCATGTAGGCACGTCGAAACGTTGATACAAGTTAAAATAAAAATTATTAATTTTCAATCAGGGTGATGTTCCTGCTCCGAATCAATAGCCAATGAAATTGTCCGTTGGTGCCATGTCGTGACATCACCATGTGGATGCATTTGGGAAAAATGTTTTTAAAAGGTCTCGCCTCAACACAACAAGACGCTGAGCGGATCGCATGTCAGAAGGGAGTGTTACTTGACTACATTATTTGAATCTTTGATAGACGTGTAAGTTTTCAGTGGAGTGGGAAGGGAGAGTGTGTGAAAAGGTACTGTTTCTTTTGAACCTGGATCTATCGATATTTGATTTCTCCACAAAAGCTTATGCTTGAATAAAGTTGTGTTAACCTTTAGGTGTCATTAGGCTGCTGTTTGGTTTAGCTAAAGCTGACTACCCCATTAAAACCCACTGTTTTCAAAATGTTTAGAAATAAAAACAGCATAAAATGACACTGTCAGTATGAAATCGTAAACAGAGTTAACTTTAGTAGACTCAGAAGTAGTTAACCTCCACTTAAATAGCACAGTAGTTCTGTTAACATGATTCTATCTGATTTATTTACCTCATATGGATTGGCAACCACCTTATCACCAATTTCCCTGTGGAGAGAAAAATGCTGACATTAACAATGTTATTAACAATTAACAATGTATTCTTTTTAACTGGGATTATTTGATTTGTTTTTACTGTGTTTGTTGTTTTGCTGTACACCGCCCTGAGCCCTTCGGGGGTAGGGCGGTTTATCAAATCGAATAGATAGACAGACAGACGGACGACAGACGACAGACAGACGGACGGACGGACGGACGGACGGACGGACGGACGGACGGACGGACGACAGACAGACAGACAGACAGACAGACAGACAGACAGACAGACAGACAGACAGACAGACAGACAGACAGACAGATAGATAGATAGATAATGTTGCACTGTTTATCATGGAATAATATTCAAAGTAGTTTATTGTTTTTGTAATATATCTAGGGCCAGACTGTACAATGTTACATTTTCTGTTTGCTAAAACATCTATCTAAACATATATCCATCTTCAAACAAGCATGTACACAAGAACAGGCAGAAGAGGAAGAGTAGGCCAAATAACTGTAGGGGAAGCTGGGGCAATCATAATGGAGGAGGATGGTGATAAAGATGGTTTGTGACCCTTGCCCCAATCCCATTTCTATGTGCATATGGTATCTACTGAGATTTTATTCTGCTAAAGTCCCATCTATCTTCTCAATATTTATTGCAAAGTCTCAGCAGGTATAGAGAAGCATAATTGAATAGTCCCTTATCTTAATTGCAACTCATGCAAAAGGCAGCAACGAGGATCCTTATGGGGACATTTTTAAGATCGCACATCTTTCAATGCACACCAGCTGCATTAGTTACCTGTTGAATTCCAGATCAAGTTTAAAGTTTAACCTTTAAAGCCATGAGTAGTCTGGGATTTTTGTATTGGTGGGACCACATCTCCCAATATCACCCCCAAAGGTGATGTTGGATTTTGGTGAATTCTGTACATCACAATATAATGTCTTTAGGACACTATAAAAATGTTTTGGGGAAGAAGTTCACCCAACTCTCTTCTCCAAAATGAGTTCAGCCCATTATATTTCTCTCAACCTGGTTTTTTCAAAAATCGCTGAACTAGCAACCTCCCCCCACCCCCCAACCTGGGTTGAAGATGATTCCTGCCTGCTGAGCAAATGCCAGGAGGAAATGCTTTATTTCTCCAGCCCAAACCTCTTTCTTTTGTTTCTATCACTTGCACCCCACATTTTTGTGTGCTGTAGGAGATTCTCCATGGAGATTCCCCACAGAAGTTTTCTCTGCTTGCAGCAAATCTGTTTGCCATATCATTATAAAAAGATGAATAAAGTTTGTTTGGCCTAGCAATTCTGTGTGTGTGTCGTTTTTCCTTTTTTTTTGTTTTGAGGGGGCTGACTGTGAAGCTACAGTAACACAAATATGCACATATTCAGCTTCTCTAGTTGTGTCACCATAGCTTTACAGACATCCCCCTCAAAATAAAAAAGGGAAAATGACAGAATCGCTAACTAAACAAACTTTACTCAGCTACTTTTTACAGAAAAATAGCAAATGGATGAGCTGCAAGCAGAGGAAATGTCTGAGGGGAATCACCATGGAGAATTTCCTGTAGCACACAAAATGGTGGGCACCACTGTGAAGCTGACAAGAGTTGGGAAACAAGATCCATTTTGGCTGGCAACACTTGTGTTTTCCTGCACTGGGGGAACACAAAATCCCGAAACAGATCTTTTTATAATGTCCTAAGACACTATATTTGTGCTGTGCAGAATCCACATTTCTTCAGGAAGTAACCTGGAAATCTCTGGCCCAAAGGATATTTGACTAGCCTCAACCAGGGTCAGAGCCACTGGCGTAATGCCCATTGGGCAAGGTGGGCAGCTGCCCAGGGCATCACCTTGTGGGGGGCATCAAAATGCTGGGTTCGTTTTGGGGTATTTTAGTGGTTTTCCATTTTTGGCCTGCAGGGGGTGCAGTTTTTAGTTGGGTGGCACTGAAATTAAAGCAGAGTCATCGAGACTGTCCCAGCTATTCCTCAAGCTTATGAGGTTTGTCTCAGGGATTAGGTTATGGGATCTCCTTAGGCAGTGCCCCTATCCCCCCCACAGTTTCCGGAGCTAATAGGGCTACAGCTTGAGGGCCATTACTTTGGCCCCCTGAACCAAACTGGACTGAACTTGGGGTATCATTAGAGCAGTCTCCTGATGAGACCCCTGAAAGTTTTGAGACTGTGCCTTCTGAAATGTGCTCCTCACAGCTCGTAACCTCTATTGACAGTAATGTGAATTGTCTGTAGAATAAAGATTCTTGGGCAATTTCTAGGATAGCCTGCAGGTGCATTTGATGTATTGGCACCAAAATTTCAGGGTATCATCTCGAGATGATGGCACTTCTGTTTGGTGCAGTTTGGTTCAGGGGGGCCAAAGTTATGGACCCTCAAAGGGTAGCCCCATCTCCTTTAGGGCAAAGAATGGGGATGGGGCACCCCCCTTGAGGGCTTCTCCATAACCTCTTGGACCCCTCTAAACCAAACTGCAATCTCAAACTTTGGGGGGTACCATAAGGACAAAGTTTCCAGATGATATCCCAAGTGAAATTCTGGTGCCATATACATCCAAAAATGCACCCCTTGCAGGGAACATCCCAGAAATTTGCCCAAGAATCTTTGTTCTGCATTGAGTATTCTGTATTGCTGTCCATGGGGGTTGCAGGATGGGGGGGGACATTTCTGAAGGCAAAGTCTCAAAACTTTCAGGGTCTCATCAGGAGACTGTCCTGATGATACCCCCCAGGTTTGGTGCAGTTTGGTTCAGGGGGGGCCCTGAACCCTCAAAACTGTAGCCCCCATCTCCTATTAGCTCCCATTGGAAACAATGGGGGATGGGGCACCCCCTTTGGGAGTCCATAACTTTAGACTCCTTGAACCAAACCTCACCAAACTTGGGGAGTAGCATAAGGACAGTCTCCTGATGATACGCTGAAATATTGGTGCTGATATGTCTAAAAATGCACCCCTGCAGGCACCAATGTCCTGGTGCAAAAAAAAATTGGTCATGGTGGAGTGGCCGCCCATGGGGGGGGGGCATCCAACTCAGGTTTTGCCCAGGGCTACAGTTTGCCCAGGGCTGCCTCGGTATGCCCCTGGTCAGAGCTTTTTTAGGCCTGGTAGAATGTTCCGTCATCTAAGACCAGAGCCCTGCAGGATGTTGTACAGTTCCACAGGGTCTGCAAGATAGAGCAGTTCTACCAGGCCTAAGGCTGAGGCAGCTATGGTATCATTCCAACTGTCTGGCCTCCCCCCTTTCTCTCTCTCTATTTGTCTTCTTCCCTCCCTTTCTTCCCTTTCTTACTGGATTGCCTATTAAGACTCTTCTGTACATCTCCACATTGGAGTGTTTTAAATGATGTTAAAGTTTATATTGGGTGAGATGTGGATTTTAAATTGTACTGCACTGATTTTATTGTATTATTATATTGAATTGTTTGAGTCATCTGGAGCCTGGCCTCTGGCTGCTGTGGGGTGAGATAAAAGCCCAAAATAAGTAAAATAAGAGTAAAAGTAATCCATACATAGAAAACAAGATATAGTTCAGGTGAGAGAGAGGTTGGTGAGAGACCTGAACTGTCCATAGAATCCATGTGTTGCATAGACATACATAGCATAACATACATACATACTGAGTTTGAGCATGTTTCTCAGAGAAGACCCTGAGGCAGAACTCGCCATCTTTGAAAGGCTCAAAGGTGGATGGCACAATGAGGTACTCTCCTAGAGGCAGGTGGAAGCGTTTTGAGACTTCACGCAGGTTGATGTAGGTGTCAGAGCGAGCCACGGCTCTGTTTCTTAGGAAGAAATCTCTGCTTAGGTGAACATCCGTTTGATTTCCCAACTAGCGAGAACAAAAATGAAAAAAAAATCCGATTAAATCAGCTATCTCAAAACAAACGTGGCAAAAACTCTAATCATGGTGGAGGGGATACAAGCCATGCATTCTAGCCTTCATTGGACAACTTTCATATACATTTGCTTTGCTGGAACCCAGAGACTACTCATCGAAAGTAGGGAAATGTACAGGTTGAAGTTGCTGCTCTTCCTCTCCTTAAGGGGCAGGGGAGCTCCTTGGGCCTGTCTGCCCTTGAGCATTACAAGTTTTTTCTTATGTGCAACAGGAAAATAATACAAAAGGAAACTGCATCTGGACAAAATTAGCTGAACTAAGGTGGAAAGAACAAAATGACATGGTGGACGCATGTGCGAATCTACTAACGAACTCTGCACCACTCATCTTTCTGTAACTGATAGCACACACTTGTACAAATGCTGTGCATGAGCTGTAAAGCCAAATAGCTGCCATAATGAACAATGGTGTGGAGACAAATAATCACTGTTTAAACACCATCTTTACTGATTGTCTTTCAAAATGTGACTCATGGAAAAAGCCATACTAGTAAGGTGGAGTGTGTTTGAAACAGGGTGTATTAGTATTTACTGATAACATATCTATCATTACCAGAAAGGTCATACTGTAAACATATTAAATACATTCGGCTCTGAAATTGGATCTAACTTTTCATTATAGTTATTTGACACGATCCACAGTTTTGTTTTCTGCCATAACCCTGAGTAATCTTTACTATGATACTCTAGCCTAGCAAGATCCTAAACAAGAGTTTTAAAGGACAGATACATTTAACTTTCTTCATTTGTTCAGAGCTAGAGTGTGATTTCTTTGATAGAGGAAGGAAGTGAGTCACCAGGTTACTTTTCTCCATGCTCACTCTGGGGCTGCAGAGCATTGTGAAGATTAGAAAATCAAGGGACACATGATTGGACTGCAAACTGTGTAATTTACTGCTACCCTAGAAGCCTGGGTAACAGTTTGGCAAAAACATACAAGACTAACAAGTCCACCAGGATTTGCCCAATAGTCTTTCAACAATTTAGTCTGTCCATCAGTCATAAGATCGGAAAAGCAAATCAAACCAAGGGTAGTCAGAGAGGAAGGGTGAGTCCAGATTTCCCTGATCAATTCACCAGGTGACTGAGGGTCAAACACTGTCTCTCAACCCACTGGGAGAAGGGGCAAAATTAATGTTGCACTAAGCACCTTGAGGGGGAAGGGCAGGATAAAAAGATAATAGGCAAATATAATTAAAGATCCATCTAGCCAGCAAACAGTTTCCATTCCAACAATAGCCAGCCAAATACCTCCGGAATGCCCAAAAGCAGAGAATGAAAGCCGACATTTTTGTTAGCATCTGTAATATGCTTCAGCATGCTATATTTTACATTGCTTTCCAATTCTGTAATCCAGCTTTATTACATTGTTTATAGTGTGTTTTTATTGCTCAATTTTCAAGTTCTGTAATATTTTATTCAATTCGTGGTTGTATGTATTACTGTTCATTCTGGATTCTCTGATTTTGAAATCCAGTTTTAATATTTGATGATATGTATTATACTGTTTTATTGCACTATGTATTATGCTATTATATTATTTTTAATTATGCAATCTGCCTTTGAGTCTCAGTGAGAAAGGAAGGCTATAAATGAAGTAAATAAGTAAATGGTATGCTGTCACTAAAATAAATAAATGGTATACTGTCACTAAAATAAATAAACCTTCCACTATTAATTGTTTGGTCTGCATATGTACAGTAACCCTATGGAAAGTTTTTGGGGTGGATGGGTTTTACTGGTATGGCTGAATCAACACCCAAATGTTCATTTCAGAATAGCAAGAGTGAGGAGAGGACATTTTATTTAAACAAGCTCCAAATAATGGTTTGAGGGCTGTGTTGCCACAGACACCTGTGTTCATTGCAAATAAAGGATGATAATAGTTGCTCCAAAATTGAATGTTTTTGTACACAGCCTATAAGAACACTGCTCCCCAGGAAACTTAAATATCCCCGTAAGTCACTGGGGCAACTGGCCTGTTCAAGAAGTGATGGATTGTCTACATGCTTAGCCCTGGCAGACAGGGGCAGGTTGTCACCATTTTGAAGAACATTCATTTCCAGAATAGTTCATATACCTCTTTTGGAACCTGCAAAAAACATAAAAGAAGACCGATAAAAAATGGAACTTAGATGTTATTCACAAACACTTGGACAAAAGGACAATAAATAGAAATTCATGGATTAAACTGGGCTTTTTGTTCAAAGCAACTACAATTTCCTGTACCTCTGAAACCTTTCAAGGTTTCTGTGAACTACTTCTGCTCTGAGTGTGGCCCAACAAGCTTCTTGAAGTATTTCCCCCCTTTGGCATTCAATCTAGCACAATGTGCCAGAGGTCAGCCATGATGGAGTAATAATACTGAATGTTTTACTAATAAGATTATTATGGAAGAAGGCAGCATGCTCTATGTGAATAAAAGCTCAGACAACCATTTCCTACCAAGATTTTTTACAGGACAATCTTAAAAAACAGAGTTCAATCGAATTAGAAGGGTGTAGATCTGTTAAGGATTGCAGTGCCAGTCTCCTTCTGCTTCTAATTTCCTTGTCTTTCTTAGAGCCAAATGGTACCATACCAGAGTTCTAGTCTTTATAACTAGGTCATGAAAAGCAGCCACTAGGAAGCTGATATAGGCTGGGTTGTAGCAGTGGTAAAAGGGGGGGTACGTTTTGTGTCTTCTTGTTTCTCTTTTCAGAAATGCCTCCTCTGAGCTTTTCTAAACCCCAACAAGTCAAGACAGTGGTTACCAGAATTGTGCCAGTCTTTCCCCCTCCCTCAAATTAGGACTTATTTAATCAAATGGGAGGCATTCTTGATCAGGAAACTAGGAGAAAGGGAAGAGTTAACATCCCCTCTTTCCCCAGAATCACACCCTCAACCCAAGTCAATCACCCCACTTGTTGAAAGAACTGTATAATGCCTTTTGTAGCAAACACACTAGCACTCCAGAGGGGACTGTAGAGCTAGTAAAGTGTATAGGTCACTTTCCTCTGCATCCTTCCTCTTGCCTACTGTGTGATTGGTCCATTCCACATAGCACAAATAAGACGTCTGGGGGACATGTTAAAAAGAGGCAACTTTTTTATTTCACTCCAAACACCCAAAATAAGATGTCCCCTCTCATTTGTTTTCTGGACAGCACATGCATCAGGGGAGAAAAAGGGCTTTTTTCTGACCCATGAGTAAGCTCTCTGGTCAGTTTCACCCTCTGCTTGCTCCCAGTCCTCTTTTCAGTAGGAATAATCTGAGTGGCTAAAATTCTCACATGTGTGTCTGCATATCTTTGAATACAGCTCCTCCAAAAAAATAAAAGAATTTTAAAGGAAAACTATATATTACCAGAATCAGCAGAATCAGCAACTAAATACTTTGGGGGCTGAAAAGGTGCCCAGGATCAGAGTCTGTGAAGTAAACATCCTGGGGCAACCTTCTACAAATGGAGGCAGGGAGAAACTCTTCAGCAGCACACAAAATGTTGGGAGCAAGCGGAAGTGAAACTGACCAGAGAGTTTACCAGTCCAGCAGGAAAAAATAAGATGCCTCCTGAGCAGAGGTGTAGCTGGGCCAAACTGCGCCCGGTGCGCATTCTATATTTTCCATCCCCCATGCCCCCCCGCAGCACCCCCCTTTCCCCCTTTCCCCCACTTATCTTAGTTCCTTTCCTTTTTCTTGAACTTTTTCAGGCTGCAAAAGGCCTGTTCACAGCAAAACGGCCTGATGGGAACTATACTTCCCAGGAGACCTTGTGAGCCCCAAGGCTCCTGATTGGCTGTCATGCCGTATTGTGGCGGGAACTTTTCTTCACACCATCACGTCATAATGTCATAACGTTATAACGAGAATACGACACCCCCTATCTCCCAATTGGCTATCATGCTCTCGCAAGCATGATTACTGCAGGATTTCTTTACCACCACATTTTTAAAAACTAAACCAAAACTTTTTCCTGTTTAGATTGGTACAGAGCACTTATCTGTGCTTAGGCAGTGTGAGGTTTGTTCAGAGGGCTACTCCTGCACAGCTTAACATGCCTCTGGATCTTGATATGACAGAGCTGCTTGTCCTGATCCTGCTACTTCTCAGCCACCAGAGGAGGTTCAGGTCGGCTGCCCATGCCGCAATCTGAAGCATGGCAGCCTTGTCCACTGTGCCCACCATGGCCCCATCCTCTCCATGCCGGGGACGCAGAGGAAGGAAGTGGCTTGCGCTCGCGACGATACCAACGCCCCATTGGTATTGGGTTTTTCAGGGGATGGTTTATTTGTTGCTGACTCTGTCTGTTTTACCCAGAATGCTATTCTAAGGGTCTTTCTTCCATCCAGCTCCCCCTGCTCCATTGTCTAAGCTCAGCATTGCTCCCCAGCCTACCTTAGCTAAATAGCTAGAATGTCTATTCCTCCTTCCCTTTCAAAGTATAGAGCAGTGGTGGCGAACCTTTGGCACTCCAGATGTTATGGACTACAATTCCCATCAGCCAGCATGGCCAATTGGCCAATTGGCCATGCTGGCAGGGGCTGATGGGAATTGTAGTCCATAACATCTGGAGTGCCAAAGGTTCGCCACCACGGGTATAGAGTATCTTAACAACAAAGGACATCCATTTCTTTTTGAAATTAACAAGTTTACTGGTCCTGATACTTTAAAACAACATTCTGCTAAGCAAACCAGTTCCGAAGCTAACACAGTCATGTTTGGTTTTCTTTCTGTCTGTCTTTTTTTAAACAGTCAGTTCACACAAGAAGAGTTCCAGTCATGGACTCCAGCAACACAAGTAGTTTGGCTCTTACGTTGTGAGCCCTCTGGGCAGGGGCCCCATCACAGGCATTGCTGAATTCTGGATAGCACTAAGCATGCTGTTTGGTATTATTGTCACTACAAGACAAAGACTATGATGTTTTCAGACCAGAGCACGCTCTAAGACTTCCTAGACCTCACAGCTGGGTACTTTCTCACTTGTGATCTCAATCACAGCTGGATATGAAAGAGATAATAATTTTTTCCAGTGTTTATCATGTAAGAGTTTAAAGCAGCCAACTTGCCTTTCATTGGAAAAAGGGGAAGAAATGACCACATTAAATATCCATTACAGTTTCATTGTAAAGACAAATATGTTTACATAGATTATAGCCTCACAACAAGGCAAACAGTTTTGTGGAGAACTTGTCTTAATACAACTAAGAGTAATCAGTTTTGCTTCTCTGATGTAAAGATTTGGAACACCCAAGCTGGGAGTTCCAACTTCAGTTTGGTACCTGTGGCTCTTATTTTAATTATTTAGGAAATGTATACGCTGCCTCTTCAGTGAACTGTTCCAGGCAGCTCACAAAGTAAAAAGTGTATTGTAAAATCATAAAAACAAGTATATAAGAAGTATTATTAATAAAACAAGCCATAAAAACAAGATGGGGCATGAAAAAGATGGAGCCCCTCAGTAAAAAGGGTAGATTCAAATAAATACTTTGGCCTGCTGCCTAAAGAACAGTGATGTAGGTTCCAACAAAGTCTCAAGGAAGAGGTAATTACGAAGGTGAGGTGCCATCACTGAAAAAAAATCCTGCCGCTGATTACCATCTGTTCCTCTGGAGATGGGGGCACAGATAGTTGGGGATAGGATCTTAATTGGTCAATTGGCTTGGAGCTCACAGAGTTTCAGTGTCTTTTTGAAGTCTAAATAAATGTAAAGCAAGTTGACCAGTAGTATCAGTTAGACACAGCTAAGGAATAACTGTGAGTGCTGTACCTGATAAAGGGAATATCCGATACTGAGCAGACCTTCCCCCATCCTCTTCTGCCTCCTGCGATTCTTCTGCATCAGGCCCACCAGTGCTGTGCAACACGGCTCACTCTCATTTCCTTCAGTGTCATTGTCTGGCTCATCCAGCCTAATTTTAAACTGAGGGTTGGTCCAGTATGTTGCTAAAAAGGCAGACGTATGAATATACAGAGGGTCAGAGCAGAATGAAAGGAGTGCTCCTGTGCTGCTAACGCAGCCAAGTTCATTGTTGTTCTAGCTGCAGGGAATAGTTCTGAGGGGAGAACTCCAATTTGGATTTCAGCCCAGTCTTTCCATTATATTATACCCCCCCCCCCACTTCTACAAGCTGTGCTGTGTATTTATTGCAGTAATAGCAAATTGGACTACTAATAGGCATTCCTCAGGGGAATAAGGATCAACTGACACAACCACTCATTAATCCCCTGTTCCTGGGCCAAATCTTCTAAGATGCAAGACTCAAATCTGAGCTGGAAAATTAATGTTCTTTTTAAAATAAAACTCACTAGTTGTAAACTGTTAAACTGCAATTACATCCAGGTCCATGGATGGAGGCTTGTTTAGAGTCCCATGATACTTCCAACTTTACATCATGACATGCAGGTTCTGACCCTTAAGGATGGAGTGGGATGCTGCTCTTCTCACCAACTATACCTTACATCCACAGTCATTACAAGGACTGCTGAATGGATGTGCACTGGCCTGTCCCAAGTGTTACCAGATCCAGACTGAATCGGAAACCTGGTGCTCAGAGAAAAGAGACCTAAGCTCTTTCCCATGCTGTTTTTGCAATCTGAAACTGCCCTGGGGGGCTGCTGTTTGCCCCAGTGTGGCCCATCAGACTCAGTACCACTGACTCACCAGCAGCAGCAGCAGCAGCATCTCTCTGGAGTCTCAGGCAGAGCACTTTCCCAACACCCGCTGTCTGCATTCCTTGAAGTATTGATGCTAAAGAATGAGCCTAGGACTTTCTGCATCTCAAGCATGTGCTCTGCCATCAAGATATAGTAACTCCCCTCTCCGTCCACAGCAAAATACCAAATTACTTCCATTTTTTTAAAATAGCAGCATTGGAGTCAAATAACTGAGGTTGCTAGCTGTCATTGTGATAGCAGAATTAGGTACTATAAATTCTTCCACAATTACATATTTACAGACATTTTAAGAGAATCGCCACAGCATCAAATATACCAAGTAAAATCATGTTTTTTACTGTTTTACAGAAAAGCTATTTTCCGAATTGGAGCAATTTTTCAAAATGCTTAATTAACACATGCCATATTACTATTCTGGAGCTACAAACAGCACTACATTCAGAACTTAATTTAACATGGAACAAACAAAAACAACAGTGCTTTTGGTGTGGCGTTTTTCAAGGGCACCCATACTGAAAACTGAGCAAGGTGGATTTTAAAAAATTTCGACAATATGGAAACAGTATGGGATTTCTCCATTTAACATTTTAGATATCCACTGTAAAACCTTCAGTAGTCAGAAGCGTGCAAGAATGTAGAATTGTGTTCAAATGATGTTCAAATGATGTTCATTGCCAAAATGTTTGAGCTTTTGTTGAGATTTGAAACAGAAGATGAATGAGTGAAAGACTGCATGATGAAATGGGCTATTAATTTTGAGTACAGCAGGAAAACTGCATGGCAGGGGTAGGGAGCAAAGCCCTTAAAAAGACCATAGAAGTGGACAAAATGGTATGTGGCAATGGACTGCCCCATGCCATTTTGAAGGCAGATGGTCCCTCTAGGCAACAACTACCACACAGTTCACACTTTAAACCAGAGAATAGCAAGTTTTGCTTAAAGGGGAAAGCCCTAGGAAGCCCACGAGTCATGTTCAGAATGAGTACAAAGTTGTGTGAACTTAATCATTTAATTTGGGGGCTTCTGGCTCTTGAGTGGAAGCAGCCAAAGTACATCTCACTGCGTGTAGGATTTTTCATTTAAAAAATTAGCACAGCTCCCAATAAATGAATGCATCCCTTTTCTGACTTAGATGTGGCCATAAAACCCATCTA
The DNA here is from genome assembly GCF_021028975.2 of Sphaerodactylus townsendi. Classification (NCBI taxonomy): domain Eukaryota; kingdom Metazoa; phylum Chordata; class Lepidosauria; order Squamata; family Sphaerodactylidae; genus Sphaerodactylus; species Sphaerodactylus townsendi. Next base: position 62,734,807 of record NC_059425.1, read on the forward strand.
CACTGAACCTTTGCAGATACTCTCACCCTTGTGGCACCTTAGATTGGTCCAGCCAGAACAGAGCCTTTGTAAGAAGATTCTCACACTTCACATAATTGACCTACTTCTAAATAACAAATATAACTCATTCGCAAATGTATTGTTGGTTAGTGAGTTGGTTAAAACATTGCTGTCCTAAGTGTCGTCAGCACAAGGCAGTTGCCAACAACAAATCCTTTAAAAATAAAAATCTAATACTATAATCAATTTTAAAACATATCTGCAATAATAAAAACAAAGAAACCATACCACAGCAGTGGATCTTTACAGATGGATGCCCTGCAGAATAAAAACATTTGCACCCCCTATGCCGATAGAAAGAAGCAGAAGAGGAGCAACTCCACACTCCCTCTGTGGGGAGGGCATTCTACATGCTTGAGGCTTGAGCAGGGTAGGCCCTGGTCATCACTGCTGTACCTCCTACTTTGAAGAAATGGAGCCTGAACCATTGATTCAACAGCAACATGTTTTTTAAAGGAAACAACTGAAGCCATCTTCAAGAAATCCTGCAATAAAAATCTATCCTTTTTGTCAGTAGCAATGAACCATGATGAATGGTTTCATCCCTCCCAGAGACTTTACCTGGATAATTTTGGCATCCACCAGCTGTAGATCCTCTCCGCCACTGTCCATTGAACAAGGACTGGCTCCATTTATGAACCTCACTGCTTGACAGGGTGTCAGGAGTCAAGTTGCAAATCTCAAGTCTTGTAAACTGCCTCTGAAAATCTGAGAAGGACATCCTGCCACCAGAAAAGCATGCAAGAACGCTTAGCAAGTCTGGAACATGGTCATACCCTCTTGTCTTTGATTTGGTTTCTTCAAACAACAACAGCATGAGGAAATAACTTGACATTTTTATTCACAAAGTTCTAGAAATTGCCATCAATATTTAAGACCTAAAAATTCTCAGTGTTAAATGTTGTTTAAGCCACTCTTGCTATTCTTAGATTATTGTGGGTTAATCTCTAGCATACTTGTACCTGCCTTGCAACTGGTAACTATTTCCCACATTATTATGGTAGATTTCACAGCTGCCAGATCTTTAGCTGGTTGTTGGCTTTTCATTACAATAATAGTACATTTTGAAATTTTGAGAAAGATGTTGGCCAAAAACAAATGCAAGAGCTGGAAATTATTATCATTGTAGATTTCACGGCTGCCAGATCTTTAGCTGGTTGTTGGCCTTCATTACAATTCGAGCCTCGCCCAGAGGCCTAGGAAGTTGTAATGTATCGGTGTAGTATTCGTGCGGATCCTATTATTATTATTATTATTATTATTATTATTATTATTATTATTATTATTATTATTATTATTATACACGGCAGCCAGATATCACTGTCGGTGTTGGTCTACATCACCATCGAGCCCCAGCCAGGGGCCTAGGATGTTGTGAAGTATCAGCTAAGGATGCTTGCGGAGCCCAGCAGCACGGCTTTTTGAAGTTGACAGATGTTGATTTTGTCTATGTTAATTTGTTTCAAGTGCTTCCCCAGGTCTTTTGGGACAGCACCCAGTACGCCAATGACCACTGGCACCACTGCTGCTGGTTTGTGCCAAAGGCACTGGATCTCGATCTCGATCTATCCAGGTATTGTTGTTGTTTTGTTGTTGTTGTTGTTGATGTTGTTGTTATTATTATTAAACATCAGATAAAATACACCATAAAACATAAAAGTAAAAATACAGTCTAAAAGCCTAAAATCAAGTATCAGATGGTGATCAGTAACCAAACAGAGCAGCCCAGAGATCTTATGCCCCTACAACTAGCATACAACATAGGGCAGAGAAGGGATTATTGTTGTAGATCCCAGACCAAGAAAGTACTCTCCCCAGCAGTTGCAAAGAAGAAGAGAAACAACCGACTTTGTGAAGCCCAATAATGCTAGCACTCCAGACAGTCATCAATTCTGCCTGAGAAAGAAGGGACCCACAGGAAGTTTCTGAAAATGTACCAAGTGCTTTGACCTCACCTCTAAGTCAAGGCAATCAGTCCATATGAAATGGCCTGAAGGAACTTAGTGAGATGATCATACCCTCTCGAGTTGAGTGGGAGGGTACATGCACATCTTAAATTGATGTTATTGCTATGTTGAAACCACTGTTTCAGTGAAAAATGACAACATGGCACAGGCACACACACTTTGTACTACTATAGGGGTCTCCAGGGATACTCTCCAGTTTCACTTTGCACAGGGGCCAGCCAATCCAGAGGCAACAAAAAGTGCTTCTCATGAATAGTCCATGCAATGTGAGAGCACAGCTGAGAATTTACCATGTTTGCATTCTACCGAAGTCAGTGACTTTCCTTGCTTGCATTTTGAAAACACATCTGGGAAAGTAGCCAGAAAATGACAATACACAAGAATCTTTTGAGTGCTGCAGTCATCAGGAGTAAGTATGAAACACACAGCACATAAAGCTCCTGGGATCTTCTCTGAAGTTCACATCTCTTCCTCATGTCTCACAATTCTGACATTATAGAGAACTGCCTTCAGCATTTTCTGGCTGCTTCTTTTTGTACAACTTTTCAAAAACTATGCGTAATTAAATGTCATTTTTCAGTAACATTTCTCTAGTAACATTTCAGTTACAGGCTGTAATCCACTCAAACATAGATTGATTTGGCATACATATTTAATAGTAGATTATGTTGGTTATGTGCATTAAGAGAATTTTCATCCAATGTTTCTACTTTAAAAGCACTCTCAGTGACTAACAATCGAAATCAATATACTGTACATTTCCAATATAAAAGAAGAAATAATAAAATTGGACATGAAATCATGTGCTTCAGAAATCAGCCCTTGCATTGATAACGAAAACACAGGTACACAGGACAGACTTCATTTATTGCCTAAAATACTTTGGCATAGGCCTCAGCTGAATCTGCATAGTCAGGATGGGAAAAGAACTTCTTAATCAGGATACCATCATTCCAGTAACCAGCCACAACTTCATGGCAGAGGTACATGGAGAAGAGCCTGCGATGGATACCTTAACTGACAGTCAAATTCATACAGGAGCAAACTGGACATTGAGATGTGTATGGAGTCTATCATTATAACTAATTCTCTGTGGCCACCTCTGTGGATACTTAAATCCCAAGATTGGAGTCATGGAAAGACAAGACAGATCTTTCGACAAACCTGAAAAAAAGCCCAGGAGTGCCAAAAAACAACAATTGAAATCTAACAAACAATACATTGGAGGGATTAAAATAAAAGCAGTTTTAACAAGTGAATGCTCTCAGTGACCATTGCTAGGCAACTGCAACAGTACAGCCAGCCCTGGTTTCGATTAGTAAAAGGCGAGGGAGGGGCAGAGCCCTTTCCACTGCTTTTTTAGCATTTGAGGGAAGACTTATTGAAGACAGACACAACTGAAGCCATCAGGCTACTTTCATGACTCACCAAGGCCTGGCTGCTTGCTACTGTTCAATATCAGCTACCCCACACAAAGGTAAGTGTGGTGTGCTGGTTAGAGGTTCAGATTAAGATTTAGGAAATCCATGTTCAAATTTCCACCCTGCCATGAAAACCTCCAAAAAGGGCCTGGAAATCTCTCAAACTACAACTAGGGTTGCCACCTTCCCCTGACCATCAGTGAGGGTGGGGGGGATCTTACCAGGATTAAATGAGGCCTAGGCACCAACATCTCCTGCATGATGACATCGCTTCTAGAAGTGATGTCATCACATCAACTTTATGGTAGAAATTGTTTTTACCGTAGAGTTTTGCCCAAATACCAGAGCATCTCCTCTGTCATTGCCTATGGGATAATGTCACTTCTGGACCCCTTGGGGGGAGGTGTCAGGGGGGTGCTTATCTGAGCAAGATGGATGTACTCTTGAATCATCCAGCTCACTTGGCAACCCAATGCCTCTTTTGGTATATGTAACCAGTTCTTTTATATGCCATCTATGCATTCTTTCTTTGACCTACGCTTCATGGCTTTACATGCTTTGTAGTGAAGTAGGCATCCCCTGCCTCACCTAACCCATGAGAAAATAGTTACGTCTGTTATCTTGTTGTGGGCAGGAGACCAGGTGGCTCCTCTGCTATCTGTTTCTGACCTTGGGGTTGGGCACGCTCGCAGTCTCAGCCCCAGATGCTTTCTCTGGGAATTTGAGAGAGGGGATTCTTGGGGGAATATATGAGACCTGAGATGTCAGTTTCATTAGAACTGGCTTTGCCAATTGTTATGCTTGACTACCTCATCAATATACGCTGCTAAATATCATTTTGGAGTTCATTTATTGGGCTATGGTTCCAAGACCTAACAGGAGGAGCCCAAAATTGAGTATCCTCTGCCACCAGTGGGGGTTTGGCAACCCGAACTACTACATCTCTAGACTACAAAGATCACTTTCCTAGGAGAAAATGGCTGTACTGGTGGGAAATTAAACCTTGCTGAGGTCCTTCCTCTCTCTAAGCCCTAGCTCCTAACTCAATGTAACTGCTTCAATCTACAAATCAATGCTGCTAAAAGATATATGTAACCAGCCTGCTGTAACCACTGCCATCTGGAACATTCTTTCCTTGATCTTTACTTTATGGCTTCACATGCTTTGTAGATAACTAGGCTTCCCCTGACTGTTCTGCTCCCCAGGTGGTTATTTAGGTGCCTGCACCCGGCCAAAGCAGAATGTAAGACTCACTGACTCAGTTAACAGTTCAATACTTAAAGCTTTAATTGTAACAATGTTGACAGACCTTGACTCCTCCCGGGTCTAACTAAATAAAGGTTACTTTGTTGCAGAAACTTTCTGGAGTCTGGAATTTATTGTAAATACTGTGAGACTATAACATCTATAACTGTTTAACTTAAATACTGTGAATCTATAACATCTTTGACTGTTAAATACTGAGAGTCTAAAACATCTTGGACTGTCTAACTTGTTGCTGTCACCCAGCTCCTGCTGGCGTTCCTATCCGCGCTGCTGTCACCCAGCTTCCGCTGGCCCTCAACTGCCAAATCAGACACAGGTTGCTGGGTAATAACTGTCAGTAGGAACACCAGCCTCCTAGGGGGGTTTCTAAAGGACAGAATGAACTAAATTCGTTCCTCCCACTGAATACCTGTACAAAAACATAGCTGTCCTATACTAACTGTGGGGAAACTAAAGGGGAAATAAATGCAAAGTGCTCTGTGGGGGCATGACACCTCGCATTTAAAACTTCCTCTGGAAGTTTTACCTTTATCAACTTCCATTAACTATACTTGAAACTATTCTTACTGTACCTACTCTTTAATCACCTCATCTATCCCTAATACATAATATCAACTATGCTAACTGTAAATTTCCTATGCTAACTATAACTATAAACTTTCTATGTTAGCTATAAACTTCTGGACAATCTTGATTGCAGAATTCAAACTGCTTGTGGTTCACTAAAGTTCAACTGCTCAGGGAACTCTGGAATAAAGAAGAATCTCCATCTTCATTCTTAAAAAATCAGGGTTAAAAGTCATTAAGTAGCAGAAAATGGATGTTTTCCACAAGACATTTATCCAACCGCTACAAAGAGAGGGAGTCTCCTTTCATGTTTGTCTGTTGCAACACTGTGGGGTCTGAAGCTCTCAGGTTATTTCTAGAGTATGTTTTGTTGAGTTGAGCTGTCGCGATCATGTAAAGGAAGGCAGCCATTCCTCCGCCTTGTTCTTGGAAAAGCTGAACTGTATTTCATCAATTTCATAAAGTCTCGTTCTTCACCTGTTGCTTTAGTTGTCTTTTATTTTAACCTTTAGCACTCTGTGGTCCCTCTCTCTCTTGAACTACTTCTACCACACATTAATGGCTAAATGGCCAGAACCTCCGTCCGGAGATTCTTTTTTTCCTTCATCAAGACCATCGCCTCCCACTTTTGAAGATTCATGGTTGGGGTTCTTCCCATTTGCTTCTTTTTTGTAACAATAATGGCAAAATATTCTCTTCCATCTCTTCCAAAAAATGCATTAGCCAAAGACTGCACCTGTTATTGCCATTGTTTGTGGTAGTGTACTCTTTTAAATCTGAGGCTATAGTTATATCAGTCCAATTCCCTGAGTTTTTTTAAAAGTTAACAAAAATTGCTGGTGTTAAAATGCTTGGATTTTCTGGGTCTGATGAAATTACGCTAAAGGCTGACTATTGAGTATAGAGACTACTTCATGCCATCAATGTAATCCAAGACTCTCATGTGTGTGAGATTGCTAATATCATTCAAAAAAGCATAGCATCCAGGGAGTCTCTTTATTATCCCTATCATTCTCTCCCATGCTCCTCCCATATGGGACGTGATGTGGTGGATTGAAAAGCCATTTGCAGCCTCTCCTGCTTGAGAAATTCTTGTGTGTTCTGAGAGAGTGATATTTTCGATTTTACTTCCTCTGTTTAAAGTGTTGACCTTGTTATTTTCTCTCGAACTTGTCCAGAACAACATCTGGATTCTGTGACATGTCTGGAACACCTCTCTAGAGTGCCAACTGTTTACATATGAGATCATCTTCTGGATCTGTGGATGCTTTTCTATCTCCTTTCCTGGTGCACATCTCTCCTCTTTAGCTGCACCAGAGGGATGTAATAATCAATCCTAGGCATCAAATCATCTATCCTTCAGGTTCTGATTCAGTACCCATCTCTTCTTCTTCACTTGCTCCTTGGATTTTGCATAGCCAGCTGATTTTTTTGCTTCTTCTGCAAATACAAGACTTCGCTTTTCTGCCCCGTTGATGGTCACAGGAGCATCAGGGTACACTGTTACTTCAGATGAATTACTGATGGATTCATCATGCTCTAAATAACTGGGGTTTTTCCATGCTTCTTTGTAGTGCTTTCTTAAACGCTGCAGGTATGCCATTTGACAATGTAGCATTTGCGTAACTCTTGTCTCTGGGTTCTCTTGAAAGGTAAAGGTGCTGATCCAATTTCCTCTTGCTCTGCTATCCCAAGTTAAGCTGACACTCTCTTTCCATTATGGTTAGTTTTATCTTCTATGGACAAGGCTGGCTGGTCATCATGGACTGTACTTTAAAACACTGATGACTCCAACTCCTATATGCTATGATGTTGTATCTGGATGTGATTTGGGCAGTCCAACATCTGCATGGTCGTCCATTTGGCATAAACCCCATGCAGAAGGTGTGTGCATGTTCAGGTGCATTCTTTGTGGTTCAAACAAATCCTGGGCCTAGGAATGGTCCACCCCAGCCTCCTAACCTCTGAGCTAAAATGGCATATCTCTGGGGACCTTTCTAACTTGTTCTTTGACTACTTAACACTTCTGGACAATTCCTGTGCCCCGATAAGCAGCAGAATTTTAGCATTTGGGTCAAGCTCTGGTATCTTGTCTGCTATAGACCCCAGGTGCTTCAGTGATGCGTATGCTTTACGTTTTTGTTGGGATTTGTCTTCTGCCTTTCCTTTAGGAATATGTTGACATTCAAGGAGAGTAGGTAGCTTTAAATTGCTCTCTGTCCCATCAGTTGATTGCAGAACAAATTCCAGGTGCTGTTCTTTTTCCTGTCATGGGATTTGATTTCCACCACATGTGGTCATGACATATTCCTATCTCTTTCTGAGTGTATAAGTTAAATATCTCAAAAAAACTCTGGAGTGGCTTTTTAATGAAGTATCGCTTTGCTGCCTAATGCCACATACATAATGCTATTTGATGTGTGAAGCTTTTGAGTAAATATTCATGGTGACAAATCGGATGGTGGCAAGTACGTACGTCTTTTTTTTGTTCCATCGCGACATGGCAGTGCATGTCGCTGTTGCCGCTCTGTCCCTCCTTTGGTTGTGTGATGGTTTCTCCAGGATATTTTCTTCTGCCTCTTTGGTCTCTTTCTTTGGTAACTGGAAGTGGTTTTCAGTGCGATGTAATGTTGAACAATGCTGTTCACTGGAGCATTCTTGGCACTTTTACCTTTCTTTTTGCATTCGCTGGCCATATTATAAGGAGACTTTGAAAGAGCAACATTTAAAAAAACACACAGTTTCTAAGTTGCTTTTATGTGGTAGACAGGCGCCTCATAAGCAGGCATTTCTCTGAACTCTTTGCAGTCATTGAGGTTGTGCAATTTTTTTTATGAACTGGACACATAATTTCCAATGGCTTACTTGGAGAATTGTTTAACTGAGTTTGTATCTTGTTCTCTAGTTCTTCCTCTAACCATAACTTCTGAGGTTTACATCTTTTTAAACTCTTGGAACGACTCTCTTTCTCTCTAACACCTTGGTACAAAGAAGGGGAATCCTGTTTGAGGATCATCATTTCTTTCTTTAGCCATTCTTGGATATAAATCTTACAAGATATGAATATGGTGGATAAATTTCTTTGCTGATGGTTCTCTTTGTAATTAAAAAAACTTTCTTTACCCCATTGCTCTTCTTTCAGGGGAAGGGCAACTTGTTTCGATAACTTCTCTTTGAGTCAAATGCTGATCCAAAACATGCAAGTCCCTGGCAGCTCAAGGTTTTTTTTTTGCAGACTCCATCTCTGAAAGCAGATCTGTCACAATCCCACAGTTTCTTGCAATCTTTCATTGCAAGTTTGGGAAAGGTTTTTAAGCCTTTTGTAGAAGTGAAGCTTCTATTTCTGAAGATGCTCCATATCTTCGCCTGGCCTAATCTACTCCATGCCTCGCTCTAAAGCCACATGTGGAGGGTTTCTCTTACATGTGCTGTATTAGACCTTTCTTCTTATTTGCGCTTTCGGGACGCATGCTTGTTCTATTTATTTATTTATTTTATTATTTAATTTCGTATACCGCCCTATCCCAAAAGGGCTCAGGGCGGTGAACAATATAAAAGCATATATAAACATAAATATATAAAGTTTAAAAAATTTCATTCTAAACAGTATCCCATCAACCCATATGCAAACCTCCTGAAGAGCGGATATGGGTCCCGGAGCGATAGCATAGGGGAATCCCCATGCCAGCAGGGGAGGATGAAAGCAGGGCACCTTCACGGCTGGTCTCTCCGGCGTCCGGTGGATGTTAGAAACCCCAACCAAGCTTAGTAAGCAAGGTCAGCTCTTCCCCGGGCATCTAGTTCTCAGGGTCTCTTTTGAGAGCTCTCTGGAAATGTAATTTTCCAAAGTGGGTAGTCTTCTGGCTTAATTCGTAGAAAAACTTCTTGAATGCCTCTGTCTGCTAAATCTCTTTCTAGGATTTCTGGAAAGGCAGTTTACAAGCTTTCAAAACATCTGGACAAATTTGGGATGTCAGGGTTGTATAATGGGATTTGTTAGTCTGATGATGCTGGAGTAGAGTATAACTGTGAAGTTGATACTCCAGGTACAACTGTGTCTCTCAGGAGACTTGCTGCTTCTGTCTAAAAAACTGTAGAGTCTTGTAAATTGGGCATCCCAACTGGATTTGTAAAGCGTTTCTCTCTCCTCAATTCTGTTCATTTGCTAACTGGACTGTTGCTTGTTGATTACTTGGGGCAGCTCCTTTTGTGGTACCTGTCTGCTGACTCACCACTACTGGTGCAAATCCATGCTATGCTGTGGTTGGAATCCGGGACCATGGATTGCTGCAGTAACTCTGGACATCTGGGACATTAGTTCTGTTGATCTCTGCAGGCTGCCAGGGATGTTCTTCTGTCACTCTGAATTCTTTCCTCGGAATCAGCAGTCACTTCTCCAAAGTTGGATGACTGTTGGATTAAATAGGAAGATACCTTTCATCATAGGGTCTTTCTTTCCCTCTATTTCCCTCAGAGTGAAGGTGTAAATAAAACTCTTCTTTAAGGCTGCCTTGCTCCAAAACTTCTGAGCTCAAGCTATCAGCTTTTTCTTCTGCCTTTGCTCTTTTGTTTTAGTAAGTTGGACAAGGCTGCTTCTACTTCTTTGCTTCTTGTCGAAGCCTCTTCCTGAGCTTTCAGCTGGGCTTGATGTGCCTGATGGGTCACGCTTCCCTGGGCTTTTAACTGTGCCTGATCGTCACGCTTTCCCTGGCCTCCCTCAAGTGAGCTTGTTCTTTCGGAATGATTTCTTCTTCGTTCTGCTTAAGAAATCTCACTTTGTTTTGCAGCAGTCACGCTGCATCAGCTTTGGCTACTTCCAGGATCTCTCATTTCCATAGCCACTCTTTGGGAAATCCATTACAAGAGGTAACTGCTATAATTTGAGCTCTGGACTTAGTGCTTCTTGTTCTGTGGGATGTGTGGGAAGATCGAGGTTTTAGTTGCAGATTTACTGCCACACTTGTTTGGCACTCTAGGGTGTGGGAACCTTTCTTGGAAATGTGAGGTGACATTCCTCTCTCCTATTCCTCTCAAGTGGGGATTTAAAAAGTGTGCTAAGCAGTTGGTTTGGTGGATTGTTCTTCTTATGCCAGGCTGGATCTCTGATTGTTGACTTGCTTGCAATCCCCTGAAACTTGCTGGATAAACCACACATAATGTTGTTAAAGAAGTTTGCCTTTTCTCTGATCCTTCCATCTCTTTCTTTGTCTTGATATTCAAGGTTTCTGATGTATTCATACTTCTAGGAGGGAAATCAGATCTCCCAGCTGACCTTTCCATAAAGAAATTCGTTGTTGTAAGGTCTCCTTACAACTTTAATATTTCTCTCTTCTTGTACAAGGCATTTTCCTAGATTGATAACTTGTTAGGAGTCTTCCTACACGCCTTAGAGCATTTGAGCTGCAATACATTCACCTGATCTCTTGCAAAGATGCTAACATTTTGGTAGTGTATTTTATTTCTAGCATTGCTTTGTGAAATAGAGTTTGTTGGCTCTTAGGGAGTTTCTTCTCTTCCTGCATTGCCGGGTACTCCTAGCAAAGAAGACTTCAATTTTCCTATGCCCAGCTACTTTTAGGGCTTGTAGGAACCAATCTCTCTTCTTCCAGTGCTCTTAGCAAAGAAGACCCCCCAACTTCCTATGCCCAGCTTCTTTAGGGGCTTATAGGAACCACTCTCTCTCTCTCTGCCGGTGCTCCTAGCAAAGAAGACTTCAATTTTCCCTATCCCCAGCTACTTTAGGGCTAATAGAAACCAATCTCTCTCTTATGCCGGTGCTCCTAGAAAAGAAGACTTCACTTTTCCTATGCCCAGCTACTTTAGGCTTATAGGAACCAATCTCTCTACTGTTGCTAGGCAGACTTTCTTGTTCCCTCTTTACTTGCTTCTCACCCACTGAAAACTTTCAATTCGGCCTTTGGAAACTGGAAACATTCAAGCTAGACTGTTCTGCCTCCTATTTTAGGGTGCCTGCACTCCGGCCAAAGCAGAATGTAAGACTCACTGGACTCAGTTAACAGTTCAATACTCCTAAAGCTTTTAATGAAATAATGTTGATAGACCCTGACTCCTCACGGGTCTAACTAAATAAAGGTTACTTTGTTGCAGAAACTTGGAGTCTGGAATTTATTGTAAATACTGTGAGTCATTAACACCAATAACAGGTTAACTTAAATACTGTGAATCTATAACATCTTTGACTGTTAAATACTGAGAGTCTAAAACATCTTGGACTGTCTAACTTGTTGCTGTCACCCAGCTTCCGTTGGCACCTAACTGCTGCTGTCACCCAGCTTCTGTTGGCCCCTAACTGCCAAATCAGACAGGTTGCTGGGTAATAACTGCCGTAGAACACCAGCCCTAGGGCTTCTTAAAGGGACAGAACTAAATTCGGTTCCCTCCCACTGAATACTGTACAAAACATAGCTAAACCCATACTAACTGTGGGGAAACTAAAGGGGAAATAAACAAAGGCTCTGTGGGGGCATGACACTGACACCCTGGTCCCATGAGAAACAGAGTTGCATCTGTTATCCCGTGGGGACAGGAAGCCAGGTGGCTTTCTCTTACTATCTGCTGCTGACCTTGGGGTGCCTTAGTTCCTGGGACTGTTTTTCACAATTTCTTGGGAAAGTGGAAGGGGGGATTTGCAATGGGATAAAGGGGATGGCAAAAGCCAGGTTTGTCACAACTGGCTTTGCCAAGCTTTGGTGCTTCGATGCCTTATCAATAAATGCTACTGATCAATACTACAGTGTCCGTTTATTGGCTTAAAGTTCAAGACCTAACAACTTCACTGGGTTGTTGTGAGGATAAAATGGAGAAGAAAAGAATGATGTAAGCTGAGGTCCTCTCTGGGGAGAAAAGTGGAGTGTAAACAAAATAAATAAATAAATAAACACAAACACACACACACATACATAATGCAACTGAAGTTGGGGGCAAATAAAAAGGTAAAACCAGAGCTGCACAGTTCTCCCTGGGAGAAGCTGCCAGGAGAAGGGAAGGAGGGAAAGCTGAAGACAGCGTTGCAAGTAAAGGTAGCTAGTTACTTTCCCTTCTATTCCTTCGCCATATTTTCTAGGAAGTAGGTTTACACTGAGGCCTGTTCATCATTACATGACCATATTCCATTAAAGATCATACCAACTGAGAGACTCTCACCAAAATTCACCATCATCTGCTTGCTTATCCAGAGCCCTTTTTTGTGCGGGGTCAATATAATTCCACTCAGGAGCACTGCAAGGACACAAGAAGAGTGAGTAGCTACTACAGTTTCCATTACAAAGTAATGTAACTATATGTTTAACAAGGCGCAGTGGTAAACATCATCTGCAGAGATTAGCTCTTTTATCTTATACAATACATTTGTGAAATGTAAATCAGTAAAGTACACAGTTGGAAAAGAAGATCTGATCACAGAACCAAGCATACAGGAAAGCTGCCCAGCTGCTGTGAAATGAAGGAATGTATAGTCATTACCTTTTCATCTATCCTGCAAGACAGGGGTACTGAACTCATTTGTCACAAGGGTCAGACATGCCTCTGCCTCAGATATGCCTCTGCCTCAGCAAAAAAGCCCTGTAGTTCCTTTAAAATTGAATTTACATTCCTTCCAGCCATTGGAGCACTGTGGTGCTGAAGCCAGCAAGACACTGCAGGCAGGGACCAAGTCAGGGACGGTGTGTCCTTCCCTGTCCTCCTCCCTACCCTCAGTGTGTTGCTGGCCTAGGTGCCTCTCAAACGTCTAAAAAAATGCTAGTTCAACCACAGGGGATATTTGTGGGGGGTGGATGGAAGAGGTTGGCAAGAAACATTTAGTGGAAGCAGTCCTCCCCCCAGGGCATAATTTCACTTCTTTCCCTGGTGCTGTTTTCTCTGGCTATGACCTGGCGAGCCTGTAGTGGGCTCACCAGCCGAGAATGACACTGAGAGAGGTGACTGGCATTGGGGGGGGGGGGGGGGGAATGGTTGCTGCTGCTGGTGAGCCTGCAGTAGTATCACCAGACCAGATCAGGAGCAAAGGAGCAAACATGGATACTTAAATTGCAGTTAAGGTTCAGGATACCCCTATGGCTCCAAGGGCCTGCTTTGTGCTATGGCTTCAACACTTGGAGCACCATTCTGCAGTTAACAGTAATTCAGGCTAAAGGAGTTTCTCCTCTTAGCTCTGAATGCCATAATTTCAGTGGCTGCTTTATGAAAGCAAACCATACATGTAGCATCCCTGTAGCAGGAGTGATTGAATGGTAACGAATGTCGGGCTAGTGAGCCTGGATGCTTAGAAAACTAATTCATAAAAGCAGAAAAGGCCCGTGTTCCATTTTTCACAAGGGCCCATTACACATGGAACACTTACCTTGGGACTCTGACACACAAGGAGGTACTCCCTCCTTTCCCCAGAGTTTTTCTGCAGACAACTCTGCAGGTCTGGTTCTCTTAACTCTTCCCATCAAGTGATTCTTAAAAGCACAGATCTCATTACACCCAGTAGTTAAAACTTCTGGCTAAGTCCTTTAAGCTGCATTTATGTCGATATTACTGTCCCAAAAGTAATCCTTCCCCACCCCAAATAAAAGAGGCAAAGCAATTCCCTGGACCACAGGCTGCTAAAGAAAGGGACAGTCCTAGAGTAGATATTCTCTCTCCCTGCCCTGCCCTCCCCTGCCCTGCCCTCCCCTCCCACAATACTTCCTGTTACTGGTGCTGCTGCTGCTGGAGGCATGTTATTTCCAAGCTCTCTTTATATCAATATCTCAAATATCAAGAGTGAGCTTCAGAAGCGTACCAGGGGCAAATGGCGCCCGGAGACAAATTGTCTCCAGGATGCCCCCCAGGCTCTGCCCCCCCCACCCTAGCTCCACCCCTGATTCCCCCAGGCTCCACCCCCACTGCCCTCAACCCTGCCCATGTCACCATGGACACGGGCAAGGTCTAGGGTGCCCACCTCCCCCCCAGACTCCCCCTGCTGGCTGGGTTCCCAGCTGGCAGCCTGCAGTCTCTTCTGAAGAGAGGGGGGAGTCCAGGGTGGGTTGAGGGTGCTCGTCGTTTTTTGCGTGCCTCGGATGGGGTCGAGGCACACGAAAACAATGAGACAGCAGGACTTCCTGGTCACATGGGGGGGCGATTTTGCGCCCCCCATGTGACCAGAAGAGTGGCGCCCGGGGACAAGGGGTACCCCTTGTCCCTAGGCAGATACGCCACTGGTGAGCTGCTTTTCTGTTACTTGAAGCAGCCTGCAAATTTGGGGGGGCAAGACGGAAAGCATGCAAAGCAGTGCAAGGGAGTGGGAAGGCACCAGTGGCCAGAGATCCATAGCAGAATCTCCAAGGACAAATCCCCCTTCTCCTGATCCCAGCCACTGGGATTCAGTGGATATGGTCTCTGAACATGGAGGTTCTGTTGAGTTTCACGGCTCATAGATGGGTCTTTCTTCCATGAATCCATCTGATCTCCTTTTAAAGTCATCTAAGTAAATCCCACAAGTTCCAGTACCTTTGTCATCATTTGAATAGCTTTCTCTGACCTTTTCCAACTGTAGGTTCTCCTTCTTGGGATGCAGAAACCAGAACTGGTCACAGTATTCTAAATATAGCTTCACTATAGGTCAATTTGTTACAATACAAGCTGTTTTATTTTTAATTATTCTAATAACCCCGGCTCACAGCTACCTTTTTCACCAGTCTCTGCTATACACTGATCAACAGTGATCCAATGTGACCCCAAGATTTATTTCCTTCTCTGTCACTGCCAGTTTAGACCCACTCAGTGTACATTTAAAATGAGATAATTTTTTGTCCTAATGTGCATCACTTTACAAATCGAAGCTTACCCACGCACCCAATTTGAAGAGGTCCTCTTGGATCTTATCAAAATGCATTTTGTTTTTCACTAACCTGAATTATTGGATGTCATCTGCAAACCTGGCCACTTCTCTCCTGATTCCAGATAATTTGTGAACAAAATACTAATGCCAGTCCCTGAGGGACCCCACTGCTTGTTTCTCTCAGAAGTGAAACCTGTGCATGTATTCTTCCCTTCTGCTGTCTGTTAACTACTTATTCATCCATGGGAGGACCCATCCCCTTATACCAGGACTGTTAAGTTCATAGAGGAAACGTCAGTTTTAATGACAACTAGCATGATTATTGTTAGGAGATTAACAATTTCACAACTGAGAGCCAAAACAGCTTCTTTCCCTAGATTCACAATAGTGATCAAGGATCACATAGTCTTTCCACTACTGAAAGTGTAAGATGCAATATGTGGTCATCCTTTATGTTTGACATAAAACAGTTTGGGAGGAATAGCACTCAGAAATATTCTTAGAATCTTTTCTAAGAATAGAACCTTCACTCCAGAAAGTTAGTGAATTTTTTTAAAGTATTGATTTAAAAGATCTGCCAGCTATTATGTTAGCTTTTAGTTAAATATTTTTCTGAACAGGATTTTTTTTCTTCCTGGGCATGAGAAGAATCCACTTAATTAAGATGGGCTTTATATCTGTCCCTATCCTCAACTACAAACTCATTTCTAATCATGCAGACATGGTTATCAGATAATCCAACTAATGTATGAATATTTCTTTTTTCTTACCAGCTGTCATGTGATTTAATAACTTGCCAAATGTAACCAGATTTTACTTTAAGAGAGCCAAAATGTGCCATTTCGTGCATCATGAAGTACATGTAGTACACGAATATGAAAAATATATGATTTTAAAAGGATACAATTTTAGAAGGGTACAAGTTATGCAGCAGAAATGCATGGCACATAATAACTTACTTATCACTCCATGCTCCAGTCCATTCCACTTCACCCCACGGATTTCTTATCCTGACTAGTTTCTCTGGGCGTCCGCGGTAGTTAACCTACAAAAGCATAACAAACAAAATCTCAGCACCCAGTTATTCCACTTATCATAACAATACTGTTAAATCCTTTGGCCTTTATCTTCTTAAAAAAATAAATATAATGCACACTATTTGTCATAATCTTTTGCCAGTCAGTATCAAAAAATTAATAGAACCCTACACAATATTAGCAGAGAGAGGGAAGTAATCCAATCCTACACATAAAGAGTTGCTTTCATTAAAGTTTACTATAATACATGATTGACCAAAACAAAACAAAAACAGTAATTGGCCAATTATGCCCAATATGTTTGGTGCTTGGTGGGGGCAAATGTCCATTGCAACAAGATTTTTTGCACAGACATGTTTCCTCAAGCTCTGTTTTCACTTTTCATTCTGCCCATGGTAAGACCACTTCTAGCATGATTTTGATTTTTTACTTTGCAGCCAGAGAGGGGAGATTTGCCAGTGGGCACAGTTTTGTCCCAGACATCTTCTCTCCACCCATGGCCAGGCTTCCCACACCTTTGGACAGCTTTGCATGCCTTTCCCTGCAGCCCCCTCCATGCTTTCATCTTTTTCCCACTTCACTAAATGCACCGATCAAGAGATCAATCTCTCATATGTATAATGGCGGTGGCAGGGAGAACCCCCCTCATCTCTATCTAATATCTGTGTTCAGTCTCTCTTCCACCAGCACAGCCTCACCAGCACAGCCCAGGGGCGTAGCTACCACGTGGCAGTGGGGGTGCACGTTGCACCGGGCACGCACCGGGGGGCAGCAGAAGTGTATTTTTGATATTTTTAGTGTTTTACTTTGTCGGCCAGCAGGGAGGGGCAGGTTTTAGGATAGCGGCACCAAAATTTCAGGATATCATCCAGCTACACTCCTGATGATACCAGTCAAGTTTGGTGAAGTTTGGTGAAATTTGGTTCAGGGGGTCCAAAGTTATGGACCCCCAAAGAAGGTGCCCCATCCCCCATTGTTTCCAATGGGAGCTAATAGTAAATGGGGCTACCTTTTGAGGGTCCATAACTTTGGACCCCATGAACCAAATTTCACTAAACTTAGGTGGTATCATCAAGAGTGTCTCCTACTGATACCAGCCAGGTTTGGTGAAGTTTGGTTTGGGGGGCCCAAAGTTATGGACCCTCAAAGGGGGTGCCCCATCTACCATTGTTTCCAATGGGTTCTAATAGTAGATGGGGCTACCTTTTTGAGGGTCCAAAACTTTGGACCCCCTGAACCAAACTTCACCAAACCTGGGAAGTATCATTAGAAGACTCTCCTAAAGATACAGTGAAAGTTTGATGCTGCGAGCCTAAAAACTGCGCCTCCTGCAGGCTGAAAACGGGAAAAAACACTAAAAATACAAAAAACACAAATGAACATGGGAGGAGCAAAACTCCGATTTTGCACCGGGCTCCATTTCCCCTAGCTATGCCTCTGGCACAGCCTAAGTTGCCAGATACCCTGGAACCTTCACCCTTGCTCCCCCGTCCATGCTGCCAACTCCTTCCTGCTTCCCTGAAGTGCATATATTGAGACATTGATCTTTCAATATAAAATAACAAAAGAGAGGGCTTTTTTAAGGAACAGTACAACCTGGCATCTTTTTGGCTCCACCCCACCTCCTGCACTCTGCTTCCACTCTCCCCGGTGGCTAGGAGGGCTTCTATGCTTGGCTGGACAATGGGACTAGCTAATACCCATTGTGTCACCCTAAGGTGTTTTTATCAGCAATCTGAGCAGATCATTGATTACCCTATCTGCACCTATCCCACCAATCAATCAGTATTCAAGAGAATACCCTAGGTACTCTCTTGGGTCATGACTGTTGGAACATGTGCTTAGATGGGACATGATCTATTTGACAGTTGGACACTCCCTCCTACTAGTGCCGTGTGTAAATCAGTGCAGTGTGCATAACCAAGTAACGTGTGCAAAGACTGATATGGCATGGGCATCGGATTGGCACCTGGTTTGTATATTAGTAGACACAGTCCACTCAGTGGAAGGAGCTTGGAAACAGCTGTGTCTGGCGGAGCACTTTGGTGGTGGTTAGCAAATAAACGGATCTGAACGGTGACTGTGTGTCTTGCAGTTCTTGTTTGCCTTGCACCCCTCAAGGTGTCCTACTCTCGTGTAAGCCGCTGCTTCGACAGGTTATGGGCCCAGATTCTGCCCTTACTCGAGAGTAGCTGTTTTTGTTGCTGTGTGCTTAAACAGTTCCCGGCTGCACCATGGCTGCTTCTTTGCCGGGTTTGCCTTTCGAAATGGCTGACAGAGCACAACTATGTGACCTGGTGTTTGAAGATGAAAGCCTATCTTCTGCGTGAGGATTTGTGGACTTTTGTGTCAGCTCCCTTACCCGCCAGCAGCCCCTCCGCTGCTGGAGATAAGAGCTGAGGAGCGGGCAAGAGCATCCATCATCTTGGCAGTAGAAAGCTCCCAACTGCTCTATATTAAAGACGCAGCTGCCTGCCTCGAATGCTGGAACTTACTCAGAGGCGCCTACCAGCGTGAGTCTGTTGGAGTGAAAGTCTACTAACAAGACAGTTGCATCACCTCAGGCTACGGAAGGGTGACTCCGCCTCTGAGCACCTACAGAAAAATGCTTAACGCTATTTTCTGAGCTGGCTGATCGTGGTCTGTTTTATGAGGACTCACATAAAGCCTACCTGGGTTGATTTCGTCGCTGGACGACTCGTGGGGAGTCGCTGGTCAGCAGCTCCAGACAGTTGCGGATGCCACCTTGACTCTGGACTACGCCACCTCGGTTGCTGGACCGCGCAGCGACAGAGGGAATTCCAGAAGAGCGCTGCCGAGCCTCAGAGGGAAACAACTCCTGAGAGTTCGTCCGTCGTGCCTGCTGTTTGTGCTACCAGGCGCTGCTACCGTGTGGAGCTCCTGGCCACTCTAGCAAGAGCATGCGGAAAGTGCTGGACCGACGGAAGCCCAAACAGAGACAGAAGAAGGGTCCTGGGGAGAGGGGACTCTGCCTCTTCTTCTCGTCTGCTTTTTTTGTTACTGCACCGACAAGGACAGAGATGGAACTTGGCTCATTGATCTCCTGCGCCTGGTTCTATGCACATCGCGAACCGTGAGCATTTGCTGCTAGAGGATCAACGTATTCTGTGACATCAAACACGTGTTTGGCAAACGGGACTCCAGCCTCTGTGAGAAGCAAGGAACAGCTTACGGTTTCCGTTTTGCATGGACACATACTAAAAAATGTCCTTTATGTGCCCCTGTTTGATTTCTCTGTTTGCTCAGTCAGCTAAAATGATCTAATAGATGGGTATGTTGTTACTTTGCTGATCAAACATGTACACATCTAAAAAAAATGAAGTTGTGTAAAGCGCAAGGGAAATTGTTAAATGGTTTGGTATTTCATTTAGAACACAGTGATAATGGTACTGTCTTGTATGTCTGAGAAGGTAGCAAATGTGCTCAATGTCTAATGTTCTCATGACCAATGCATTCATTATTACCATCGCGGTGTTTGGATTACGAACTTCAGAGCACTAGCCAACCTAGTAAAGGTGTGCGGTCTGAAGGTAAAACCCTGCAAAAGTTTTGAGTGCTCTTGTGTGGCAGAACGAAGTGAAGGTTACAAAGATCTTCAACTGCCAGAAGCACCAGAGAGTCTGTCCGGCCCACTCCAACTGGTCCATATGGATCTTGCAGGACCGCTCCAACTCAGTCAGGGAAAAGCCGGCACCTAATGGTTCTGTGTGGACGATTTTAGTAGGTACACGACCTTTTCCTAAAAGTCGATGGCTGAGGTGCATTTCCAAAGTTCAAGAACTGGGTGGAAATGATAGAGAAGGAGCTGGTCATAAGGTGATCGCGCTGTAGACCGGACAGGGGGGGGAAATGGACAGGTAATCAATTTCAGTCTTGGCTGGAAGAAGGGGAATCCAACACCGCGAAACTTAATCCTTCTTTATCGGGCTCATGAGAACGTATGATCGGAAAGAAAAATAGCCGCATTCTTAAAAAATATGAAAGAAAGCATGCTGTTAGATGCTAATTTGTCAGAATACTTCTGGGCAGAAGCAATAAATACAGCCACATATGTGCTGAACAGAATGTGGTCTTCTGTAGTGAAACAAACCCCGCTTTTCCTGCTGTATGGGAAAAAATCCTGACTCTTGTCAAACATGAGGATTTTTTGGCAGTAAGGGTTTCATGTGTTGGTGCCACCACAGCAGAGAAAGACAGGTGACCCCATGGCAAACTCTGACCTTTGTTGGCTTTTGAACCACTGGACTAAAGGGATTTCGCTTTCTATCATTTTGGACGGTTGTCATCTCCCCGAGTGCTAATTTTGTTAAGCATGCTAACTGGGAGAAAATCCACTCAAACACAGAGGTGTTACTTCCATTTACTCGAGCCTGAAATAAAGTTAATGGACAGCAGGCTTTGCCAGCTGCTGTTCAAGGTCACGCCAGAGAGTGTGAAACGTCCGAGAAATAAACAAACTTCGTCTCCCAGTGAAGAGTCAGAAGGAGGAGGTGGAACAATCCATCCCTCGCACATCCTCAAAAGGATAAACAAGGTGGTAAAATTCACCTGACCGGGTAACAATGGTCACAGTCAGAATGTTTATGTGTGTCAGACTTCTGTTTTTGAACCGCCCTCCTATGCAGAGATTTTATCTCTTCCCACTGAAGAAAGAGAGAAGTGGAGGAAGCTATGGAGGCGAACATAGTACCCTTGTTAAAACAAAAAATGTGTTTGTAAAGGTAACTGCACCCCGGGCAGAAAGTAATCGGTTCTAAGTGGGTATTTAAGAGAGAAAACTGTTGCCCGATAATAGGCTGATTTATAAGGCAAGAATTAGTTGCTCGGGCTTGGCGAGGAAAACCGGAGGAGGAGAAAGGGTATTCCTCCCACAGCCAGACCAGAGTCTTACGGTTCGTCCTTGCCTAGCGAAAGCAAATATGACATGAGGCCATTTTGATTTTCAATGCTTACCTTAATGCTCCACTCAAGGCAAACGCCTATATGGCTTCCGCTGGTTATGAAGGCTATGACCCAAACATGGTTTATAAGCTGCAGCGCTCTGTACCGCCTGATTCAATCTGGGAGGAACTGGTACTGCTGCTTAGATGCAAAACTGAAAGAGTGCGGGTTTTATCGCACTCTGCTGAGTTCGTGTATGTAAGAGGTCACATCAGACAGAGAAATCATAACTGGTGTATGTTGATGACATTTGTGTATGTACTCAAGACTGACCAGCAGGCAGAAAACATCTACAAAGAACTCCAGTGACACCTTTGTGGTGAAAGATCTAGGTGAAATAACCCACTACCTAGGCATAGACATTAAACAAGTAATAAATCAAGGCTTCTTCATGTGCCAGAAGAAGAAAATAGAAGCCATAGTCAAGAAAGCTGAGTTAGATCGCAGGAGAACTGCTATGGCTACACCGATGACTGTAGAGTTTTGTAAAGGATCTGATACAGAACTGTGTAGTGATCCAGAACTATACAGGTCTCTATTAGAAGCCTACTTCATATCGCTGAACTGGACGCCACTAGACCTGGCTTTTTAAGGCCGTAAGCATGCTAAGTTTACATGCTGCTAAGCCAACGCGAGTAATGACTGGATAGGTCTGGACCCTGCGGGATAATGATATCTGAATGGCACTGCTGAACTTGGATTACTGGTCAAAGCAGAGAAACAGAGAACGTGGCTTTGTGCAACAACAGATAGCTTCTTTGCTGACGGTGAGAAACCAAAAGTCATGCACAGGGTTTGTAGTGACTTTATGCCAATGTACCAGTATCCTGGCAGTCCCACAGACAGACCTCAGTTAGTCTCTCAACTGCTGAGGCTGAGTTCTGTGCCATCTCTGAAACATGCAACGAACTGATCTGGTTGAAAGCATTGTTGCCGAGTTAGGGGAAACAGTGCAACAGCCAATCCCCGAGTTAGAGGATTCACAGACAGCCATTCATCTAGCAGAGACAGAGAATCTAAAGGCTAGAACCAAGTACATAGGCGTTTGAAATATGAACAACAGGTAATGGTGAACTTGCAGTACAATGTGGGTTCATTAAGCTGCAGTATGTGGATTCAAAGTCAAAATGTAGCTGACGCCTTAACCAAGCCTACTGCTAAAGAAAAGTATGTACTTTTATGTGAGCAACTGAATGTGTTCGTCTGTATCCAATGTATAAAGTGTAATATGTAATGTCTGTCAAAACCGATCATGGAAGGGTGTTGGAACACATGTGCTTAGATGGGGACATGATCTATTTGACAGTTGGACACTCCCTCTCCTACTAGTGCCGCGGGTGTAACCAGTGCAGTGTGCATAACCAAGTAACGTGTGCAAAGACTGATATGGCATGGGCATCGGATTGGCACCTGGTTTGTATATTACTAGACACAGTCCACTCAGTGGAAGGAGCTTGGAAACAGCTGTGTCTGGCGGAGCACTTTGGTGGTGGTTAGCAAATAAACGGATCTGAACGGTGACTGTGTGTCTTGCAGTTCTTGTTTGCCTTGCACCCCTCAAGGTGTCCTACTCTCGTGTAAGCCGCTGCTTCGACAATGACAACCCATAAAGACTATGGTAGATTCCGCACAGCACAATAATAACAGGTTACATCCGTTATTTTTCAACCCAGGTCCATTTTATCCCATTTTTGTCCTTTGCATGGGTGCCTGATTTCTGTGAAGGAAACAATCCATTTTCTTTCTGCCCCTTCACACAAACCCACTATTTTTTTTACAATGCAAATGTGTAGGCACAAACATTCAGTTTTTTCTGCATTCTGATTGGCTATTCCATAACCACAGCCTTCCCTCCGTCTGGTCCCATCCTCTGCTTAGGGAACGCTTCCAATTGGTGGAGAACCTACAGCAATTCCGGGAGCCCAAGCAGGACCTCACCCTCCCATTTCTACAGCGTAGAAAAAAGTTCAGGCCTTTGAAACCACAAATATGAACATGAAGCATGCACACATGGCCCCATAACATTGTGATATACAAAATAATAAAATCTGCAAAGCAATATGTCCCATCCACATCCAAAGGTGTGCATCTGCCTAGCTACTTGCTCTGAGCACCCAAAAAATAAAAAGGAAAGGAAATGGGGCCATTGTGAATTTGTTGCTGTACACATTTGGGCGAACTGGTGCTCATGATTGCTACCAAGGGGAGAAAACATGCTTGGGGGTTGTTTCTGAAATGGCGAGTTATCACATCAATCAGCAGCTCAGCAGAAATGAAACTAACATGACGTAAGGAGGGAGAACAGGCAGCAGGTTGGGGGAAACAAAGTGGTTAGGTGTCTGTGCTGTTCCCTCAGTAGCATTTCAACCCAGGATTTTTTAAACACATAGGCTGTTTCCACACAGCCAGATTTGCGGGGCTGCATCGGCATGATTCATGCCGATGCAAGCCCTGGGGCCA
Source organism: Sphaerodactylus townsendi (assembly GCF_021028975.2). Taxonomy (NCBI): domain Eukaryota; kingdom Metazoa; phylum Chordata; class Lepidosauria; order Squamata; family Sphaerodactylidae; genus Sphaerodactylus; species Sphaerodactylus townsendi. The sequence continues at coordinate 62,758,373 of NC_059425.1, forward strand.
TTTGCACAAACGGCACAGTGGTAAACATTATCTGCAGAGATTATCTGCACAGCCCCCCAAATGGTTTCTTACCTTCCCCTGGCTTCCATCACTCTGAGGAGGCCAGAGGACACGCTCCTGTGGCCAGAGCAACGGCTGCAGCGATGGAGGCCAGGAGACGTGTCCCCTGGTCTCCTCAGAGCAATGGAAGTCAGGAGAAGGTAAGAAGCCGTTTGGGAGCAGCACAGGGAATACGCCGGCTTCCACCCGCTGCTGCTCGCTTGGCAATGGGTGGAAGACAGCATATTCCAAAAACCTCGTTCCCTGAGTGAGGTTTGAAAGCTGCGTCTTCGTGCCGCTGGGGGGGGGGGGGCAAGGATAGCGCTGCTGCAATGCAGCAGCACCTCCTGGGCGAACAGCACCCCAGAGACAGTGTTTTTTCCGTCCCTAGGGCACTGTTTTTTGGCCGTGTGGAAATGGCCATAGCAATTTTGGTGTTTTTTTGTAAAACCTGGGTTGAGGGAAATATAACAGGTCAATTCTCCTTCAGAGGAGGGGCCGATGTGATATTCTTTCCCAAACTGGGATATTTCCTTTCATCAATCCGTTATATTTCTCCCATGCGGAATCTACCTCTCCTCCCATTTTGCTGGAACTCCAGAAAAGAAATCAAATCTTTGCCTCTGGTTATCCTGCCAGTTTACTTCATACAGCCTCAGACCCATTTGGAAATATTAATAGTGGTCTTTTGGCCTTTCATAGTATGTGTTCTGGATCCATGCAACCAAGCCCACTTGTGTGGGGGTTCTCCTTTTTGCTTCTGGAAATTCTGGTCATTTTCTCCTCAGCGTTGCATCCCTAGACATCTCTTCAAAACTGGCAACTGTCATCCTTCTTTGACAATTTCCTCCCTTTTTCTCTTAGTCAGCTCATGTATATGTTCACTGTTTGAAATATATTTTTATTTTCTTATTTTTATTTTTTAATAAAAGCCATTTCAATGTTAACTACTCCCTGCTACTTTTAAGAGTTCTCACTCAGGACAAAGCTGGTATACATAGTTTATGGATCTCAGTTAACTCCTCTTGCTCTCCATCTTCATGTAATTTGCCCCAACTTCAGTGGAGAGTGGAGACTGCCTACCTAGAGTAACACCCTAGGCTAGACAGACCTTGATGGACCAATGTTCTGTTTCAGTTTAGAGCAACTTTCTATGTGCACCAGCTCATCTATGAGGTGGATGGAACATGTCTCTGAGGCATCAGCCCAAAAGGAACATTCGAAGGACTGAACTTTAACAAACTAAAAACAGCACTGAATATCATTCTTGTTGCAGTTCAGGCTGTACAAAAATGCATACACTGTTCAGGTTTTTACCTCTTCTGCTCCAGTAACAGAGTATGCATGACCTTTGACTAGCTTCTTACTTGTGATTGCTTCTGTTTCAGCTGCACTGGTGATCTAACAAAGAAAAATGTTGTCAAGTTATTGTAGAAAGCACTGTTTTAATGACCAAATTACCTGAAATAAAATAAGTTTTTTCAAAAAAAATCAAAGCTACTTTTCCATCAGCATTTACCATAAATATATTTAAAACCAAACTTAGGATCATTCCGCACATGCAGAATAATGCACTTTCAAACTGCTTTCAGTGCTCTTTGAAGCTGTGCGGAATAGCAAAATCCACTTGCAAACAGTTGTGAAAGTGGTTTGAAAACGCATCATTTTGCGTGTGCGGAAGGGGCCTTAGAAATCCTCACAGTTGGCTTTGTCCCTTTATAGTGACTGTTACATGGCCATAGTCCCATGCAAACTACCTTGAGCAAGGAGGGAAAATAAGGAAGATATGCCATGACCTTTAAGCCTCTGTCTTGCTGGTCTCAGTCTCTACCTCCTTTCATCTTGGGTTCATGACCAACCAGCTCATTTAAGGTCTCTTAGGCACAATACTCTTTCCCACATTTCTTTCTAATAAGAGACATCAACCTTTAACTTAATGACATTTTATTACCTGCCATCCCAGTTTGGATGAGGTGACTGTATCTAACACATCTCCTCCCAGTCCAAGCTGTCCTTTTCTATTTTGGAAGCTTTCCTACTTAAGAAACACTTTGATGACACAATCTAGTCAATCAAGTGGCTGTCCACTGAGTTCACCTGAATTTTCTCCCTCTTTCCATGCCTGGGAAATAAAAACACTTTTAAAATTATTATTCCTATTGTGGCGGAATGGGCCTCTTGCAGGGGTTGCCAACTTTTCCTGGGGAGGGCTAGCTTTCTCTCTGGGCAAACTGCTGCCACTACCTAACTGTTCGAGGACTGTCCGCTGGGGAAGGCCAGGATTCCCCAACTTCCTTTCCAACCATGAGACCTTGCCTCAGTTTCCCTTGGTTCCCCTCTCTTGGGTTCCACAGAGCAGATTGGAGGTCCTGGAGGAAAAACTGCTTGCCAGTTGCCAGCCTTCCTCCCCCCTCCTATTTAGATAGCGCATCCAAGACAGTAGGGCATTCGTGGTACAGAAAACTGTTCTCCACATCTAAGGTTTAAAAGTATTTATTAAAATAAAATGATTACAAGTATATTTTAGCACTGCACCAGATTGAGCAAGGGTTTCCAAAACAAAGGAGATGTAAACGCAAATCCCCGGTTCCTCTCGCAAAACATACCCTAGCAGTTGTGGAAAATAGGGTAGGCCCTTAAAGCTTAGAAGGTTGCAATTCTCAAAGAGTTCTCATTACCTGGCAGGCTGAGTGAGCTCCTTGGATGAGCACATGGTTAAAAATGGCTGCTTTCTGAACAGCCACGGCAAGAGGTCTGTTCCCTCCAGTGACCCGGCAGACAGAAAAAGAGAAAGAGAAGAGACCTCACCCCTCTCCTCCCAGAGTTTTATCAGATACCGGACCCTACCCTCCTTTGACCTGGTCAGCCTGGGTCAAGATATATTTTCCCCCTAGGTCAGGTAGCTCTTCAGGATTATTGCTCAGATCCCTATGTGGCCTTGGGAAGCTCTCATCAGGAAATTCCAAATGTCATAGCTTGCATAGGTCTTAAGGCTTCCTAGATGGAATCTCCCCAGACAGCTTCTCCATGCAGAATCACTCAGGACACAAAATATAGCATTCTAGTTTGGGTGTAATGTGTGTGCTTTATGGTATTCTGACTGCCTAAGTGATGTTATATTTCTTGCAGTGAACTATTTCTCTTTTCCAGGATTCCAAATCCCAACTTAGGGACCCTATCACTTTTATCACTGTTTCCTAAAACAGTATGGGGGCCTGAGTGCTTTTGTCAGAAAGATCAATAATAAAAGCATCTGCTACTGATCTGAAATTCCCCCATGAGATAGGCCAGAACTTATTTTTTTAAACAGACATAATGTTAGCTTTTTTTAAGGTACCCTTAGCTTTTATTTATTTAGCTTCTTACATCAATGGAGCAACCCAACAATGAACCAGTTTGTAAGGCCTTCCAGATGATTTGGAACAGGTTGGGTGGGGCTTTCCTAAGGTCATAAGATTCACAGATGCCACCAGTGAAATCTTCAAAACCTTCTAGAGAAGATCCTCCAGAAAGAGCCTCATAGGAGCCATTCAACCTGGGGTGAAAAAATGACAAGAAAAACAGAGAGGCATTAAAAGAGCATAAAGCTGTTCTCTGTGCATGTGCCTATATTAAGAAAGACTAAGTTAGTGCACATAAAATTTTCAAGAGAGTAAGTCCCAAGAGTGCTTTAAAAAAAATGAAGACTACAGGTCAGGAAAGACCACAGTCATACATGCAGATCACCCAAATCATTAGCCATGTACACTAGGACTAACATGAACATGTTGGGTCATAATCAGCATCATTATGTTACATCTTCTCCCATGTTACATTTATTTCATGTATCTCTTTTATTATGGAACTCAAGACAACCTGCATAAAGTTATTGGAGACCTTCCATCTAGGCTCTGTAGCTTAATCATATCTGATTAACCATGTGGCCCTGTAGCCATGCTCTATTTGCATACCTGGTTACAGTATAGGTCCAATTGGCGGCACAAGACACAGTAAACCACTGATCAGATACAGTAGGCCTTCCCCATTTGCAGATTAGCAACTCATAATCTGATCATGTGATGCAGTCTCCAGACTGTTTTTACTCCTACTGTGCCACCATTATAATTATTATATTGTTAAGTTTTTGGCGAAATTTGGTTGTTTTGCTACCATGAAGCAGCAAAGGCTTGCCTTGCAGCATCTGCAGATTTTGCCATTCACAATGGTTTCAGGAATTGAGAGTGTACGTATCGAGGGGAAATGGAGCCCAGGGCAAAATCTGAGTTTTCTGCCCCCCACCCCCCACCCCTCCAGTGCCCAGGTCTACCGCTCAAAGCCAATGAGGTGCCCAGGTCTACCGCCAGGAGCCGGTGATGACGCCCAGGTCTACCACCTGGAGCTGGTGAGGCACCCAGGTCTAAAGCCTGGAGCCAGTGAGCACAGCCCCACCCCTGCGCCCCACCCCCATGTGATTAGATGGTGTGCTACCTCATGTCCTTCTGGCAGATATGCCCCTGGTCTTTTGTATCTATAAATAGGGTCTGTCTCACAATTAGCTTTGGCTTACTTGGCATAGGCCTTCTCCAACAGGGCACTCCAAAACTCATTTCCTTCTTCTGAGTGCAGAAAAACTAGCTGCCCATTTTTGGTGGGGAGCCGGTCATCAACTACAACATCTACCCACACTCCATATTGCCAGATCTGAGTAAAAATGAAGAGAGAGAAAGAGATTGAAAATCAGATCATGTAACAACAGTTCAAGATGCATCACATACAGAAATGTTGAATCACAGAACTGAATCACAGAAATAGCTAACCTTCACACCCATTTTTTATAGTTCTGTGCAAATAATCATACAGTTTATGGTGTTAGATCACATAAGGAAGTGAAATACCTAATTGAGCATTGAGAAAAGGCGACTGAATAAATATGGAAAGTGGAATATGTTGCCAAAAAGTTAAGTGACCAGCAAGGGCTGAGATTCTTCTTTACATGGCAGTAAATGAATATTTGTGCAACAGTCCCTACCAGCCTTTACTCAGTGTTATTGCTATATACAGTACCGAAGAGATACCTGGAAATGAAAGATCCCAGCATAGTCTCTCTGAAAGCTTTGATCTTTGGGAACAACTCGATCTAATATTTCTTGATCCAATGTGAGAGATGCAATGGCTGCCAAAAGCCAGCAATCACCTAAGAACATCAGGATTAATGAAAAAACTGAATATAATAGCATATGAATATAACAAGCAGACTTGAGTCAAACAATTCCTTCCATGATTGTCTAAGAATAGTCCATCAGATCCAGCCCCCAGGGACACCAATTAAATTTTAATCAGGGTTTAATTGTTCAAAATGCTCGGTTTTACTTGTAAAAGAAACAGCAGCCAGACCTAATCTGTTTTTTTGATAAGTATTATCATACTGCTATATCTTACCCTCTTAGAAAGGAAAATGGACCACCTTCCTTTGCTCGTCAGTCCCTGGCAGAATCCTCTGTAAAGGGAGCAAAGGGGGGCAAACATCTAAAACTCACAGGGCCATCAAGAGCCATCAAAGGTGCCCAGAAGATTTCCTCCGGGGTCTTTCCTTATATTGCCCATATCCAATCCAATTATGAAATGAAAGCAAATCATATGAGATGCCAAACTTGAGGGACACCCACTGGCAGTTGGGGGCCTTGACATCTTATCTACCCAATCCCTATTCTTCTTAGCAGCCCTAGGGCCTCACACATGGAGAGGCTATATCCACAATCACAAACATTGCTATCAATCCGCTAACCTGGACCTTGTGGTCACCCCTTTTCTCCCATGTTATGCATTATTTTGCACTATTTGACTATCCAGTCTTCTAGGTCAACACCATATCAGCATGGAGTGTGGGGTATGGGTGTGTGTATAAGCTGTGAATAATATTGCACAGGTGATCCAGCATTTAAATGAAAACCAAAATATTTTTTTAAAATGGGTTATTCAAACAGATTATATAAATATTCTAGGTCCACCAGGTTAATCTGTTGTTCTACACAAATAGTATTTAGAGTTCATTTACTCACCCAGGGCTCCTTGACGAATATCTGTTCGACTTGCTCCTCCAACAATGAATTGTGCATTCGGGACTAGATCCTGAAAATAATGGCTGAATTAGATAGTCAATAAGTATAAGTGTAAAACATAGTAAGGTACCAGGCCCAGCAATGAGCCATCATGCTAATTTTCAGGAGGCTGTATCAAAAGAAGGTGCTTATGAAATAGGAATTGTAAACAGATGTTACAAATGAAGTTGATAAGCAAACAGTATTTCTAGGTGTTTGAGTACTAGGATTAAAAGGAGAGGGTTTTTTGAACTGGGCATCATTGAGTATGGTTATTTCTGTTATACAAAGGATCATTTGCTCTCATACTAAAGAACCGCTATAGAGATCCAGCAACATGTTTCTCCTACCACACGGAGTAAGGTTTCCCTCTCATGAACTTGGCTTTTGCTACTTTTTATGATGGCTGTTTATAATTTTTTTTACTATGGACTCTAAATCAACGGTGTCCAATCTTTTTTCACTCACATACCACTTGGCAATACATTTCCCTAAAATTGTACCTCCATATTAGCAACCCCATTACATTATTTTTTTGCGAATGCCCAAAAATTCTAGTCCATACCCCTGGGGGTACACGCAGAGGTGGGATGCAACCTATTTGCACCTATTCGGTAGAACCGGTTACTAAAATTTTCTCAGTTCGGAGAACTGGTTATTAATGATTAACTCCACTAGGGACAAGGGGGTAATCTCTGTCCCTGGGTACAACAAATCTCGTCAAGGGGGGATGCAAAATCACCCCCAGGGCCCCCTGCGGACCCCCTGCCCCCCATGGCACCCCCCTACGTGTGTATGAACTGTATGAAGTAATACAATATATAATACAATATATAATTCTAATTTTTTTGTTCATTGGTATAAAGGTTGGGAAAGTATTATAGGTAAAGATTTTTCATTTTCTTTTTTTCCCTTGAAATTTATATTGGAAAGAGAGGAGTTTAAACTACTCTTTTAAATTAAGGATTTTGGATCTCTCCCTCTTTTAGTTTTCTTTCAAGTGGAATAGATAAAGTAGTTATAGGAATCTGAAGGGGAAGTAGAAAGTAGGGAGGGAGGGAAATATGGGAAGGAGGGAGGCAATATAGGATGTTTTAGTTGGGGGGGTTGAGAGAGATAGACAATTAGATATGTTTGTAATATGTTAACAAATGTAAACAGTTTTTGGTTTCTCTCCTTACTTATGTTATTATTTAAAATCAATCAATATAATTCTATAAAAAAGAAATAATACACTACCTTTCGGTATATTGCTTTTTAATACTTTAAACAGTCTATTTGCTTTTTAACATAAGAAATCCATAACTGCCAGTTTTTTGTGTAGGTTTCTGAAGACAGCTATTTAACTTGATAAGCATGTTTATCCAAGATGAATAGTTGTTGGATTTTCATTTTCCAGTCGTTCATTGTTGGAAGGAAATCAGTTTTCCAAAACTTTGCTAAAACAAGACGGGCTGCTATAATTAAATGAGATAATAAATGCATTTGCGATTTCTCAAAAATATCATCTGTCATAACCGGACCAAAAAGGTAAGTTGGGGTTTTTTTTCCTAAATTGTTTTCCAATGATTTTTAAAGACCAATATTTTTTTATTTTCGGACACCAAGAGTGGGAAAAAGTACCTATCTCTTGACCATACTTCCAGCATTTTAGTGAGTGTTGTTTATTTTTGAGATGGTTAATGGGGTTAAATAACTTCTGTAAAATATTTTTAAATTATGTTCCCATTGATCAGTTTTGGCGGTATATTTGTAGATGCTAATCCAATATTTTCCCCATTGTTTTAGAGCTAACATTTTCTGCCCATTTTATCATATTTGGTTTCATTAATTCCATTTCTGCTTTTTGTTCCAATAAGAATCGATGGAATTTACTTATGAGTTTACAGTTATCGCCTAGAAATATTTTGTCCAAGTCAATTTGTTTGATATTGGTGCCCCAATTTTTCATGTCGTAACTCCAGCAGTTCTGTAGTTGTAGGCATGTATACCAATGACATGGGTATCAGTTAAATGTAATCAAGAGTCTAGGTTTAAATATCGGATTGCCTTGTGTTGAGATGGTTAAGTCCTTATAGGTTGGCCAATCTTTACTTCCACTTCTTTCTTTGATGTGTAGGTCTTCCATCCTGGATAACCAGTTTGGAAGTTTTGTATAGAAAATATTTTTATATCTTTTCCAAATTTTAAATAACGCATTTCTTACAAAATGTGTTTTGAAAAATTTGTACTTTGGTTTTTTTATCAATATGAATGGGCCAGAGGTATGCCATCCTGTTTGGTTATTATGCCATCCTGTTTGGTTAATGTGACTCTCTATGGTTAATAGATTATAATCAGTTAGATTAACACATTTCTTAATCCAAGACAGGGAAGCAACGTCATAGTATAGTTGGAGGTCTGGTAGACCATAACCTCCCCTTTTTTGTCATCTATAAGGTATTTTACCTGGGGTTTCCTTCCTCCCCAAAGGAATTTAATAATTTTGGATTCCCAGTTTTTAAATATTTTCCTGGAAGTAATTAAGGGAAGATTTTGAAATAAAAACATCAATTTAAAAAGGATTGACATTTTAATGAGTGAAATCTTTCAAAAGAGAAAAAAATTCATGTTCCCCCATTTTTGAAATTTCTGCTTTACTTCTGCTCAGAGTGTATCATAGTTATTCCTTATTAGGTTTTTATTACTATTTTCTAATGTAACCCCTAAGTATCTTATTTCCTTTACAACTTTAAATTGTGATATATTTTCTAATGTGTTGATCTCTGAATTATTTGTTCATAAACCCCTTTGTTTTTGAGTTGTTAATTTTAAATCCTGCAACTTTGCCATATTGGGCTATTATTTCCGTAAGATGTGGCATATTTTTCAGTGGTTCTTCTATAAAACAGGCTATGTCATCTGCATAGGTTTTTAGCTTATATTTAATAGCTTTATAATGAAATCCTTTTATAGATTCATCTGTTGTAATTATTGTGTCACTGTACTTCAACAAGGGAAATGGCAGACCGCATCACTGCCAGGGGGGAAAACGTGCTTGGGGAATTTCACAAAATGGTGGGCAGGCAGAGAGTCAGCCTAAAATGGCAGGCAGCAGTAAAAATGTAGCAGAATGGAAGGGAGAAAGCTTTAAAATTGCACAGGAGAAATAAGACATTTCCTGCCTGCTTTGTTCACACTGGGCAAGCACTGCAGGAAATGTCTTCAACCAGGCATGGAGAAAAAAAGTTTTTGGAGAGAGCTGTGCAAACATCCTCCCCAAAACTCTTTTTATAACATCCTGATGATGTTACATTTGTGCTGTGTGGAAAAGGCCAGTGCCAATCTACCTCACCTCAACGTAGAAAGATGTTTGAGTTCTCCTGACTTTTGTTTCACAGCACAGGAAGGGGAGGGGAGAGTTTTTCACTAAACGATTCTGAAAATATTCCTTTCTATATGCTATTTTGTCCTATTCTCAAAAATGTTTCCACATCTGAATTTAGATTTCTTTACAGTGTACAATATTGTACCATATAATTACCATTTGTCGCCAGGACATAGCTGAAGCATTTTCTAGTTACAATTCATGTCCATTCTGTATAGGTTCTCCAAGCATGCATGCAATACACACAATCCCCTCTCACTCTAGCTCAAGTATAGTAGACTAAATGGATATGTAGTGGATTGTTGTGGGGGAAAGAAAGGAAGCATAGGTGTCACTGCTTTCAAGATTGAAGTTGGAATTCCTTACCTAGCAATTTTTTAAAAAATCAGATCTTGTATGAGGAACACTGTCAGACAATGAGATGAGTCAGCACATGCAGTGAGCAGCTGTTCATTTTGCTTACATCCAGCATGTAGCCTAGAGATGCAGCTGACCAGCCATCCTGGAATCAGGAGCCTGCAGCCTCTGAAGTAAGAACAGTGAACAATGGAAGAACGGCCAAGGATGCAGACAGGGACATCATATCTCAGTAATAATTGCTTGATATTCTTAGCTTCCATTTTCATGAGATATTTTGTCCCAAGAGAAGAAAGGGTTTTGAAGACACCAGGTTAAAAGCAAGAATGCATCTGGATAGTGTCTGCTACAGAAGGAAGGCTGTTTTCACATTTTGTCCTAATCTTCCTCAAAAAGCTGCAAGCTGACTAGCAGAAGGGTTTCCACAAAGCACTGAAAACAGAAATATACTCTCTGTAAAACCCAGCAACACCCACCCAACAGGCAAGTTTCAACTAATCATTTTGTAAGAGCTATATGCTGTTCAACAGCAGTTGATATAACTGATATTGTGAAGGCAGTTAGCAAAATTAGCTTTAAAAGAGGGGGATTGGATAAATTCATGGGGGAATTGCCCATCATAGATACTAGTCATGGAAACTAAAGATAATCTCCACACTCAGAGATGGTAAACATCTGGATACTGAGCTAGGTGGCAAATTTGGAGAAGGTCTTGTCTTGTACTGTTTGCTGGTCCTCTAAAGCAAATAATGGGCCATTGTTCTAAACAAAGTTTTTGCTTTTTGCTGCAATTTTCCTTTTTTTCCCCTTATAGCTTTAGTTTCTTCCTGGCATTTCTAAATCTATGATTAATCAACAGTTCTTATTCAAGGATGAGTAGGTAAAGTGCTTTTAAAAAATTACAATTACATTGAATTCTTATTTTAGAGTATTTTATTTTTCTTAGTTATAACATTATAACAATCCTAAAACAAAGCAAAACATGAGACAGGTTTTGACTACAATAGTTAAGCACATATATCTATCTTTAAGTATCAATTTATTCATGAATGTTAACTGGCAATCTGGAGAAAAGAAATGTGATTTTTTAAAAAAGAAACAGAAAGAACAGAAGGAAAGTAATCCTGAGACATTCAAGGTCAAAATAATTATTTTTTTTAATTGCCATAAATAAGTTCTGAAAAAAATGGACACCCACAGACAGCACAGGGATGCAATAGGTTGCAAATTATGTGGGTTTTTTGTTAACAAACGTGATCAAAAAATGGCAATTCCTGAGTAAACAGCTAATATGGAAGTAATCTTCAGCCAAAAGGAATCAATTTGAGAATATTCTAGTAGTTATAGAGGCAGTAGACCTGCAGTACATCAAGTTCTGTGCCCTGTACCCCCTGGAGGAAATGGCTATTTTGGAGGGCAGTGTCTATGGCCTCATACTTTTTTGAGGTCTCTCCCCTCCCCTCCATATGATCCTTCCCCAAATCTCTAGGAATTCCTATCCTGGAATTGGTGATCCTATCTCCTTCCCACCCGACAGCCAACCAATTTAGCTGCCCCTCAGTCTGAAGCTTTCACATTCACCACACCCTCTGTCATCTATATCTAGAAAAACTGTAACACAGTCAGGGGCATAGCGAGGCAGCCCTGGGCAAACTGTAGCCCTGGGCAAAACCTGATTTGGATGCCCCCCCCCCATGGGCGGCCACTCCACCATGATCAAATTTTTTTTTGCACCAGGACATTGGTGCCTGCAGGGGGTGCATTTTTAGACATATCAGCACCAAAATTTCAGCATATCATCAGGAGACTGTCCTTATGCTACTCCCCAAGCTTGGTGAGGTTGGGTTCAGGGAGTCCAAAGTTATGGACTCCCAAAGGGCAAATTTCTGGAATGTTCCTGCAGGGGGCGCATTTTTTGATGTATCGGCACCAAAATGTCGGGGTATCATCTGGAAACTGTCCTTATGGTACCCCCAAAGTTTGGTGCAGTTTGGTTTAGGGGGTCCAAAGTTATGGACCCTCAAAGGGGGTACCCCATCCCACATTCTTTGCTAAGGAGATGGGGGCTACCCTTTTGAGGGTCCATAACTTTGGACCCCCTGAACCAAACCACACCAAACCTTGGGGGTGCCATCATGACAGTCTCCAGATGATACCCTGAAATTTTGGTGCTGATACATCCAAGAATGCCCTCCCTGCAAGAACATCCCGAAATTTGCCCAAGAATCTTTGTTCTGCATTGAGTTTTCTGCATTGCTGTCAATGAGGGTTGCAGGCTGGGGGCGCACATTTTTGAAGGCACAGTCTCAAAGCTTTCAGGGTCTCATCAGGAGACTGCCCTAATGATTCCCCCCAGGTTTGGTGCAGTTTGGTTCAGGGGGGCCAAAGTTATGGACTCTCAAAACTGTAGCCCCCATCTCCTATTAGCTCACATTGGAAACAATGGGGGATAGGGGCACCCCCTTTGGGAGTCCATAACTTTGGACTCCCTGAACCAAACCTCACCAAACTTGGGGGATCGCATAAGGACAGTCTCTTGATGATACGCTGAAATTTTGGTGCCGCTAGCCTAAAAACTGCGCCCCCTGCAGGCCAAAAATGGAAAACCACTAAAAATACCCAAAAACGAACCCAGCATTTTGATGCCCCCCACAAGGTGATGCCCTGGGCAGCTGCCCACCTTGCCCAATGGCCATTACGCCAGTGAACACAGTTGCATGATTGGTGGGCCTGTATGATAGGAATCCTCATGGATTTGAGGGGTGGTACCTCATTTTCTTCCTTCCCACACTATTTCCTCTTTCCCTCCTCTTGGAAACTCCCATATTCTGTCACCTTTTCCTGCCTTCTCAACCCCTCATCAACATACCTTTTATCTGCCTCCCATCTACAGCTATATTTATTAGAGATTTGCTTCATTTATACCCCACCTTTCTTACATGGGCTACCAAAACAGCTTTCATTGTACTCTTCTCCTTTTTTATCATTAATCAACCCTGTGAAGTAGGTTAGGCTGAAAGTATGTGACTAGTCCAAAATTCTGTGTGAGCTTCCACAGCTTCAGAGTTTCCACAGCAAGATGGTAATTTGAACCTGGGTCTTCCAGATCCTACTCTGAGTTCTAAGTTTACATTGGCTTTCATAGGGTGGCTGCTGTTGAACAGCAGCAAGCAGCTGGCCTAATTGAGTCATACAAGTTGTGTAGTATCAAGTCACCCAGAGGTTGCTTCCAGACTTAGGTTTGCCATCCTCCAGGTAAGACCTGGAAATCTCCCAGAATTACAACTGAACTCCAAAAGACAGAGATCTATGGCCCTGGAGAAAATGGTTGCTTTGGAGGGTGGACTCTAGGGTATTGTATTTGGTTGAAGCTTCTCCCCGCCCCAAACCACGACCTCCTCAGACTTCACCACAAAATTTCCAACCTGGAGCTGGCAACCCAAATTCTCTCTCAAAGGTCTAAACAGGCTTAGAAAGGGTGCTGTCCCTTCACCCTGCCTCCAAGGCTGAAATCTGTGATTGTCTGACATTGGCCACTGAGAGAATTTGTTCCATAAGGCTACAGGATCTCCTTTTACCATATTCAGGTTTTTTACATACATATGTTTTGTTTTTAGCTTTCACATTTTTTTGCAAAACTAGGGCTTTTTAAAGGTTTGTAGACAGATCTGTCTTGCCTGTTCACAGTTCTAGCCACCAAATTTAAGTATCCTCATATTTGGTCAACTTCATTTATATAAGAAACAGATGCCTAAGTTCTACATATATGAAAGGTGTGTCAGTTTTAATGATGCATTTGTATATGATAAGGAAGGTACATGTCTCAAGCAAGAACTCAATCATTCCTTATTGCCTACACAAACATACTCCTCAAAAATTTTATCTCAGTTACAAAATATTATGTACAAAATATTATGTACAAATTGTCCCATATGTATACCTATATCAACAAAGATACACCTTCTTATAAGTCCATGCTGATTTGTTTCACCCATCTACATTGTTGTGTTTTCTTTCATACTGTGTGAAGACTGATCCTCCATCAACAAAGATTTTATTTACATAGACAACTTCACAATATCTATACATATAGAGTATAGTTCTCTGTTGTTGGATCTGCTCTCTCCCAATTGACAACAGACTAGCTATTCCTCTTTGAAAACTCCAGTGGGCTGTTGTTTTTAAAGGTATACTATCATCACATTCCTGTCATTTAACGCAGAGAGTGATGCCTGCTTGCTTGCAGAACTCACATTGCCATAGAAGTGGATTGGTGTTTGGTGGTGAAAAGTGCCATCCAGTCTCAGCTGAGTTATGATGTAGGGTTTTCAAGGCAAGAGAGGTTCTGAGGTGGTTTGCCATTTCCTGCCTCCATGTGGCCTGAGAGCAGACCCTTAACCAGAAATTTGCTACTGGGGTGGGGGCAAATGCGAATAGCGGAAGGCAGCCCATCACAGGTCTGGTTTAGGACAAGCCACAAGCCAGTTTGTAGTGCAAAGGCTTTGTAGTATTGTTTATTTATTTAATCCCATTTCTATGCCACCCTTCCCCTTACAGGCTCATGGTGGCTTCCAACATACAAAACACATCATCATAAAACATAAAACCATAAGTTACTTAGGAAACTGAAAAAGAAGGGAAACTGCCTTTTTTAGATGTCTTGGTCTTTCGCAGACCCAACCACCAATTGGGCCACACAGTATACAGAAAACCAACACACACAGACCGGTATTTACATAAAAACTCCAATCATCATCCACAACAGAAAAGGAGCATAATCAAAACTCGTGCAAAACGAATTTGTGAACCTCATCTCCTCCCTGATGAAATCAACCATCTAGACTGGGCTCTGCAGGCTAATGGCTACTCCACTACAGAAATCAGAAGAGCTTTAAGGCCAAGAAAAACCCAGAGGACTGAGAAGAAACAGCCCACCACCGGAAAAATATTTCTACCATACATCAAGGGAATCACAGATCAAATAGGGAAACTGATGAAAAAGCATTACCTACAGACCATCTTCAAACCCACCAGGAAAATACAGCAAATGCTACGCTCCCAGCAAAGGGACAAGAGAGACCCCCCTCATTTCTGCAGGAGTATATCGCATACCCTGTAGCTGTGGGAAGGTCTACATAGGAAACCACAAAACACAGCATTCAGACCCGTGATATGATGAGAACCTGACGAAAAGACACTGTCGGCTTAACCATCCTGAAAAATCTGCAGTTGCAGAACATGTGTTAAACAAAACTGGCCATAATATTTTATTTGAGAACACTGAAATTCTGGACAATTCAGAAGACTGCACAGGGAGGCCATTGAAATTCACAAACACCAAGACAACTTCAATAAGAAAGAAGAAAAGTTAACAATTAGCAAAGCCTGGCTCCCAGTACTTAAAAAATGGACTGATAACCCCACCCGCAATACAATGCACTCAACCACACCTTTGCATAGCAAGTTCCACCCAAACACTTAATGATTGGTTCCCCACCCTGGGACATGCACAATATACCACACTAAAATTTCCCTTTGCACTTAGACACAGTGTGAAACAGACTTTTCTCTGTGATACACCTCTGAAGAAGCCAGCCACAGATGCAGGCGAAACATTAGGAACAAAATCCACCAGACCACGGCCACACAGCCCGGAAAACCCACCAGAACCAGTTGAATCTGGCCGTGAAAGCCTTCGACAATACATAAAACCATAAATTCACAATCCAATTAAAACCCCATGTTGCACCTCCACTTAGAAATAAATACCATAGCTTCTCATTTAAGTAGTGATAGAAATACAGTCTGCTAAACAGGTCCATAGCCAGAAAAAAAATTATCAAGGAATATACCAAGGTCACCCCATTACTATTTACTATATTTATAGACCAATTTTCTACTTGAGATTCAAAGTGGATTACACGGTTTAACGCAATGTAATCAAATGACCTTCAAAGGATCACCAGGATATGCTCATACAATCACCAAAGTACTATCAAACAGTCACAAAATCACAATTCATGATGCCCCCTTTTCTGTAGCCCTGTGAGTTTTTTTCTTTTTTTCTGTTATCTGCTTTTTCTGTTCTTGGATATTTTTGCTTGGTGAGGGAGGGGACCCCCACCAATATTTGGTGATGATATGATAAAGTTGGGTGCTGTGTGGTTTCCGGGCTGTATGGCCGTGTTCTAGCAGAACACGGCCATACAGTGTTCTGTATGGCCATACTAGTGTCCTGCTAGAACACGGCCATACAGCCTGGAAACCACACAGCACCCAAGTGATTCCGGCCATGAAAGCTTTCGACAATACATTGATATGATAAAGCTTTGCCACAGTGAACTGGCTGGGCATGTGTACACTTTTGTAATTCTGTAAACTATGTAAAGCAGAATGGTTCAAGAGGACATTTTTATAAAGAAAATGGAGCTGCATTATAATGGAATAATTCAGGACGGAGTTTTTACAAAAGCAACAGGACTATGGATTATTTCACTGTATATTATGTATTATCTGTTTAGGTATTGTCCTGCTCCTACTGCATTTCTCTCTATATTTGTAATACCATTTTCTGCATTGTTTGAGATATTATGTGTAATGATTTTGCTGTTTCAAACTGCTGTAATCCTAGACTTATTGCACTATTTATTAGTTATCTCATCTGATTGATTGCATTGATTTAGACAGTGCAATCTGTTTTGAGTCTCATTCAGAAAGGTAGACTATAAATAAAGTAAATAAAAAAAACAGGCTGTAAGTAGGATTCCTTTCTAAGTGAACACAGAGGTCAAGAAGCAGTGGCATAATTCCTAAGCTGCCTACAAGTAAGGGATTATTTCCCAGCAACTTTCTATCTTCAGAGCAAAAATCACAACCTTCCCCTGTAAATAAGATTCCTGTGGGATCACATAAATTAGCAAAAGATTTCTGCTCACTTACCTCTGGGTCTATGCCTTATTATCTATCTCCTGTCCTGTAAAAAAAAATTCCCCAGCAATAAGAGTTCTTCAGGACTATTGTGGAATGCTGTCCTGTTGTCTCTTTTTTCTTTGCTTGGTTCAGAGTCTGATACAATATGATTTTTACCCCAGCATTACTTAATCTCTCTCTCTCTCTCCTCCAACATGATTTTACTCTCCTGCTCGCAGGTTTTTAAAATCAGGACTCTTCAGCCTTGCTAACTATTAATTCTGTTTTTGCCAATTGCGTAGAGAATTCACAGGAGATTTATGACAGAATTCACACATTTTTGCCTCAACTCCTTTCTTTTCCCTTCACATAGAGAATTTACACTTGAAAGACTTGTGACAGTTTTTACACCAGCTCCTAAAGCTGATTGAAAGGGCATGACAAATTATTGATGGGCCACTGCCCTTTTTTCCCACCATGGTTACAGGCCTGGCTGAGAGAGTTCTGAAAGTACTCTGACTGGCCCAAGGTCACCCAGCAGGCTTCATATGGAGGAGTGAGGAACTGAACCTGGTTCTCCAGATTAGAGTCTGCCACCCTTTGCTACTACACTATGCTGGCCCTTGTGTTGATGTTTACTGCATGCAAATAAAAGAAAATGGAATTTCCTCATTATCCTGCTGATGATCTCTGTGTATTCCGTGGAATGACTAAACACAGTCCTGTGCATATACAGGTGCACACCTATAAATCCTCCAGTGCAATAGGGACCCTGGAAATAAGTAGAACTGCTTTGTTCTCATACAGCCTGTGTACGTATGATTTTAATACCCATATAGATCTATGCAAATATTCCAACAAACACAGTGAGGTCAAGGGCAAGACTAGCAAGTATGATTCTGCTCCTCTCTGCCCCTGTTTAGCGCATGTGCGATTGAGGGTCCATACAAGTCTCAAGCCATTATGGACTATTGCCACCCTATATCACACCTTTTTTTAAATTAACTAATTAATTAAAGGAGATCTAGAAGTGACATAGTGTCTCAATATTGACTATTGCTGTCCTATATTGCACATTCTTTTTGGAATTAACTAATTAATTAAAGGAGATCCTGTAGTGACACAATCTCCATACAGAAGTAGAAGAAGAGTTTGGATTTATACTCCACTTTATACTCCACTTTTCTCAACTGTAAGGCATCTCAAAGAACCTTCCCTTCCTCTCCCCACAACAGACACCTTGTGAGGTAGGTAGGGCTGAGAGAGGACTGTGACTAGTCCAAGGTTACCTAGCAGGTTTCATGTGCAGGAGTGGGGTAGCCAACCTGATTCAACAGATTAGAGTTCACCACTCATGTTGAGGAGTGGGAAATCAAACCAGAGTCCCCAGATTAGAGTCTACCTGCTCTTAACCACTACCATACACTGGCTCGAGTTGCATATCTTCTTTTAGAATGGAATGCTTCAAGTGAGCTAAAGTAGGTTTTAGAATTGGGAGGCTGGAGTAAGCAACCTCAATGAATACAATATTTTCCAATGGTTTTGCTGCATAGTTGCCTCAAGAAATCCCAAACCGTGAAAATTCTCAGTTTGCATTAATACAGAAATACGAAAAAAAATCCAAGTATGTTTGACTCTATTGGCTTTTTTGTTTGTTTCTGGAAGAATTTAGCAAAGGCATCAACACTTGCCAGGTTCATTTTTTCTTTTTAAATGTTTACTTTTATACATTTTAGTTGCTATTCTTTTTGAATGATCCCCACATGCCAAGAGAATAAGTGCCTCTTTCAAAGATGTTTGGTTCTTCCATTAAAATGTCTATTAAAAATAGCCTGTGGCATTTCACCTTGTGATTTTATCTTTTCCTTCCTTCTCTTTTCACTACTAATAAGTTCTCATTCTTTTGCTGATAACCTCTTGCTAGCAGGAACACAGAGAGGCCATGACATACACAGCTGGACTGCAAATAGTCTCCAGTCTATGCAGTGTCTGCACTATCAGATCAGTTGCTTCCGAAACTCAAGGGGAGCTTAGAGGTTACCTTTGATACGGTATAAAATGGACAAGATGATGAGGGGAAACCAATAAAATCTAACCCCTTGCATAAAAGGGAATATTTAAAATGAAAGGAAAAACAGATAATTTTATTACATTTACCTGGAGAAAAATAATCATCTGTTCTAACTTGTTACAGGGAGGGTTTTTTAAAGCTACTTCTCTCTGCTGTATAAGAAAATGGGTAAAATCTTCTGGTTAGCCACTAGTACCTCTAAAAGAGCAGAAGTGTTTTTGTTGGTTTTTTGATAAGCAAAGTTCAAACCTATTACAGAGCACAGAAGGAAATCCTACAAAATAATATTTCCAGGTATTCTCAATTGTGAAAGTTGCCAGCTGTCCCTTATTTCAAACAGTCACAGTTCATGGAACATAATAGATGTATTTTCGTTTTCACATTTCCATGGAATATAATGAATTGACCCTTATTTAAGACATTGCAATTCCAAAAATGTCTCTGACTTTAGGTGATTTGATTGACAAATCTATCAGTTTCCAAAGGACTTGAAACCTCTGGAGGCAAACTTCAGTACATTTGTTCCCATTTAAACCTGCAAGATGGAGGTAAAGGACAATGAAAAAAAGATTAAAGAAATACTTCTTTCAAAGTTCAAGAAGTTCCGTAGAGTAGGGCTGACCTTTGAGCAAAGCCGCACTAATTTATCCATATGTTTGCCTCATTCATATTTAAAACAGGTGGTGTGTTGTCTACTTTTATTACAAAAATGTGTATATGGATGAGGAGAGTTAAAAACTTGTCCTTGCTTGCTTTATTTTGCCAAACACTTTGCCCTCAGATCATTTCTAATTTCAGCAGTGAGGCAAACTGGCCAGCAAAGTGGTCAAGTAGTAAAACACAGCAAGATTAACCAAGGGATGGATTCCCTTACCCACATACATATTTTCATTCATAAACTGGGGTCCATTATGGCTCATTGATTTATTTAATACATTTTCGCCCTGCTTTTCATTTGAGGAGTTGAGGGTTGTACCTTACTATCCTTTTATCTTTACACCAGTTCTGTGAGGTATGTTAGCCTGAAACCAGGAGTGACTGGCTCAAGATCACCCAGTGAGATTGATGGCAATCTCCCCAGCCCAATCCAACCATTATGCTGACTCATATTTTAAACATGAACAGGAGAGAGCTTAAGGAACCTCTATTATCATATCCAGTTTTAACGTTAGTCACTGCGTTGGAGATAAATTTTCAAGTAAACTGAATATTATCAAAATCTAGCAGGCCATCAAAAGTATGTACTCACGGGGGGTCGTTTCCAGACAATGCCTTGAGTTTTGGGAGAATATGGCCCCAAATCCCTGTAGCCAAGAGCAGAAGGGCAAGCAGGGAATTCTTCATCTTTAAAGAGACTACCAGACTGCAAGCACTGCCTCCTTAGAGCCTGGAAATCCTGGTTTAAGTACTTCACTGCCCGGGCATTGGAACCAAGACCTTCTAATGCTGCCTTCTCTCGGGCCAGTTTAATGGCTACACTTGCCATTGCCCTCTGCAACAGCACGGCAGAACTTCAGGCACAAAGGGAAGGTGGAAAGTATGCAAGTGAAGGACCTGGTGAGGGTGGAGTGAGCAAACACATTACATAGACCAGCACCTGTCAGAAAAGGAGTCAACATAAGAAAGTAAATATGTACACTTCAAAAAGAAAAAGACAAAAGGGTGGAAACAATGAGATTACATTAGGAAGGAAATAGTCAAGTGAATTTAGCATCCATTCAGTTCTCCAACACTTTTATGAGAAGGGAATTCTAATAAATATTAAGGAATATATAGTAGAAACTAAGTATTTTAAAAGGAGTTAGACTGGATGGATAGTATAGTACGAGAATGGGCAGCTTTGTCCGAATGGGAAGGTCTAATTTTTCAGTGCTTATGAAGATATAAATTACTGTTCTATTTCCAGAGTTGCAAAGTACTTAACTTCAGGAGTGCAACCTGGAAAAGGGTTGGTTGGCCATTACAGAAAACCAAAAAGATATGTGCCATTTCACATACGCCACCTGCCACTATATTCTTTGCTGCAATTCAAAGGCAAAACTCCATGTTTAAAGCAGGGAACAATATGTGCCTATAATGCACTTGAGAACTGATACATTTAATTGATCTTTTCCTGATATTCTGGGAATCGCTCTTACAGTTGCCAATTATAACACATGGACTACAACAGAATTCTCAGTGCCTCAGCTCGGGCTTTCAGTAACCGAGAGATTCCCTCAAAGCCACACATCACAGCAACTGCATAGCATTCTAAAAAAAAACTTTAACCATGGGTTCAGAGTCTTTAGATGATGATGTTATCCATTCAGTCATTCTCGACCCTTGGCGACCTGATATGCAAGCTCTTTCCACACTTTTCGATTAAGTACTGCTTCCTCCAGCTGGTTGATGTTCATGCCTGTATCAGCTTTTATGGTATCTAGCCATCGTATTCTTTGGCGTCCAGGTCTTCTCCCGCCACTGACAAGTCCAAGCATCATAGATTTTTCTACTGAATTTGATCGCATCACATGACCAAAGTATGTAAGTCTGAGCCTGGTTATTTTCCTTTCTAGTGATGAGTCTGGTTTTACTTTTGTATTTGTCACCCTAGCTGTCCATGGTATGCACAGCAGCTTTCACCAACACCACAACTCGAACACATCTATTCTTCTTCTGTCAGCTTTCTTTGTAGTCCAGATTTCACACTCATACATGGCTAGGGGAAAGTCTTTAGATACATACGTTCAAACATGGCTGGGCATCCAATAGACAAAAAAACAATTTGGAATAAGTGTCCAAGATTTCACAGTTTTAAGGTTTTAGCATCCAGGTTAAGGTTCATTAAAGTAGAAGTCATTCCTCTTTTAAACCCCCCCCCCCCCCCGGCCCTCTTTTCCAGTAACAATAAAGTTCACACTTTGCAAGGGGGAGCAAAAAAAAATATTTTTAAAAAATCTTGATTCTAGTATAAACAATTACAACGTGCAAGATTCTGAAAATCTCCTCTTTGTCCTAGAACAGTGAGCATTCGGTTGTAGGTACACATTATCTCCATGATTTTCAAACACATAATTGTTTTCCATGCAGGACCATCATAGCATTTCAAGTGGTGCTAGTCATCTATTTTTTGGCATTTCTGCATAGTACAAATATAATGGTTGATAAAGGGAAATATCCTGGTTTAGGGAAGAACTTCACATGAGTTCAGCCCCCAGAACGGGATTTACCCACAATATTTCCTGGGAGGCACAGGGGTGTTGGGGGGCACCAGGCAGTGGGGGGTGGGCAGGCACCATTTTCTGCTATAAACCTGTAGTCAAAGAACTGTCCATTAGTTTAAGTAAAATTCACATTGCATATATTCTTTACCTACTTTTTTCTTGTTTCTGTTTCCCATTTATCACCCACTCTGTAGTTTTGCCTCATTCTTTTGCTTCTGGGCTCCCTGGCCCTTTGCTCCCTTGTTCAGAAGTTACATGAGCCTGTATCACAAAAATATTTTGCCCCTAATGGCTATGTGAGTTTTAAATTCTAGACAAATTCCATTCCCTCGCATTAACATAATGGCAAACCTATTGGCCCTTTTGTTCCCTGAGAATGTTCATGAGCATTCCAGGCCATCACATCAGCAAAACCAGTCATTAGTTTGGATCCATCTTAGTTTGGATCCACCTCAGGACTTCTGTAGATGAAAAGCTCTCCCCATAATACAGTCTTTGGTGGTCCCTTGTCCCTCAGAGGCAGCACTGAGGGCCATATGGGCTTCAGCAGGAGCGGGAGGGAAGGAAGTCACTCTCCATGGACAGAAATCCCTTCGGTCTGTGAAAATTATCAGCCAATCCAAGCTTGTGTCAAAAAGTTTCATTTCCCTAAGGGCAATACAACATACCAAAACACATTTCAAAGAAATACACAAATTTGTGGTGGTGGTGGTGGTGGTGGTGGTGGTGGTGGTGGTGGTGGTGGTGGTGGTGGTGGTGGTAGCAGCAGTAGTAGTAGTAGTAGTAACTGGCTAGCAATTATTTCCTCTTTTAAACTGACATGGAGCTCTGTGCAGTAACTGTACCAATCATGTAAACCAGTGGTTCTCAACCTGGGGGTCGGGACCCCTTTGGGGGTCGAACGACCCTTTCACAGGGGTCGCCTAAGACTCTCTGCATCAGTGTTCTCCATCTGTAAAATGGATAAATGTTAGGGTTGAGGGTCACCACAACATGAGGAACTGTATTAAAGGGTCACGGCATTAGGAAGGTTGATAACCACTGATGTAAACGGTGAGAACTATCAGGTTGACCCCAGAAGATTTCACAGTTGTGCAGCAAATAAAACAGAGCAACCCTGACACCTGCTGGCTAAAACATACAATATTTTAAATCTCCTAGGGCCAAACTGTACCCAATATTGTAGACCTGTGGGCCAAAGTAGATCTTTCAGGGTCCATGGGTCCCACCAGTGGTGGGATTCAGCAGGTTCACACCACTTTGGCAGAACTGGTTGTTAAAATGGTGCTTGTAAACAACAGTACTTAAATTATTTGAATTCCACCACCAGAACCGGTTGTTAAATTATTTGAATCCCACCACTGGGTCCAACCCATGGATACTGCCGCCATCTTAGAGATTAATTCAGGCCATTTAAAAATGCTGTGAAGGCCCGATCATTGGGCCAACTGTATGGTGGGATGAGGTAGTCTTGTCTACCTACACACACCTTATCAAGTGCTGCAACTGGGTGAAAAGGGAATAACATCCCTTGCAGTATTTTTAAATGGCTGGGACTGGTGATCTCCTGGAATTACAACTGATCTCCAGACTGTACAATTTTTATTTATCTATTTATCTATTTATCTATTTATCTATTTATCTATTTATCTATTTATCTATTTATCTATTTATCTATTTATTTATTTATTTATTTAAAACATTTTTCCACTTTGGAGAAAATGGTTGCTTTGGAAGGTTGACTACTTAGCAATATACCCTACTAAAGTCCCTCCCCTCCCTAAACTCCACTCTCCCAAGCTCCACCCTGAAATCTGAAATGAGAGTTGGCAACCCCCTCTTCCACCATGTACTATTTCTCTGAAACATCTACCTCCCACAGCGGCCAGTATTTGAGACCATATTTATCTCACAAAAATTCCCGTAAAGGAAAAGCAAGGTGGGGGAAGAAAATTTCAGGTGGTTATGACCCTCTTTCTTCTCCGAGAGCAGCAGTGGCATAGAGGTTAAGAGCAGGTGCACTCTAATCTGGAGGAACCGGGTTTGATTCCCCACTCTGCCGCTTGAGCTGAGGAGGCTTATCTTGGGAATTCAGATTAGCCTGTGCACTCCCACACACACCAGCTGGATGACCTTGGGCTAGTCACAGTTCTTCTGAGCTCTCTCAGCCCCACTACCTCACAGGGTGTTGTGGGTGGGAGGAAAGAAAGGAGATTGGATGCCCCTTTGAGTCTCCTACAGGAGAGAAAGTGGAGATATAAATCCAACTCTTCTTCTTCTTCATTCTTTCTAAAAAAACACCTTGTCCCATTTCTCCCTTTTTAAAATCCAATCTCCCTGTCTCCTCATACTCTCATTCCACAACTGTCTACATACCCAGATAAGCCAACTGTTCATCATCTTTGTACCATCCATACAGCAGAAAGGTCATTACAATAATAACATTCAATAGATTTATAGTACTTATAAATATTCCAAAATATCACAGCATCTTGGCCAATGATTGGAGGCTATAAAGGTGGCTTTCCTATGATGAACAACAGACAATTTTTAGCCTGGTATATATAACTACTACTAGACCCAACATTTGGTGCTGAAGAATTCAAAATTCTTCAGAGAAGCCTGTGCTAGAGTTGCCAGCCTCCAAGTGAACAGTTGAAGACAGAAGTGCAGATAAAGGTAGGTTAGCTGTTGGATGAGGGTATTTGGAGGTGGAGGTTGGGGAGAGTGGGGCTTGAGGAGGGGAGGGACCTCAGGTACAATGTCATAGACTCCACCCTCCCAAAAAGCCATTTTCTCTAGAGGAACTGGGGTTGCCCACGTTCAGGTGGAAGCTGGAGATCCGCTGGGATTACAACTGATCTCCTGGATAAAATGACCACTTTGGAAAGTGAACTCTATGACGTTTTAACCTATTGAGGTCCCCCCCAAACTCCCCCTCCCACAAATTCCCCGGACTCCGACTCCCAAATCTTCAAGTATTTTCTGTTTCAGAGTGGGAAACCCTAGCCTGTGCATGAGATGCATTTTTAAAAACTCCTTTCTGTTATTGCTCTTCGATTATTTGCTGTATAGTTAGACAATTTTAAACTATTTCTGATTTTGTTTCTATATGTTTCTCCTATGCCCGTTGTATTTCTGTTAAATTTTTTCCATCTACTGTCTACTTTATTGTTCATTTTCTAAATATTGCTGCTATGGTATATGAACTCAAACCAACTGCTTTGAATGCCTTGTTTTGCAAGAAAAGGCACTGTGTCACCTTAGGGACTGACTGTTTTGTGATGGCAAAAACCTGCTTCATCATATGCCTGGGGTGGACATAGAAGAGAACGGTAGACATGAGTTGAGTGTAAACCTTAGGCAGGCTATGAAAATATGAAGACAAATGAGCAGACAGTAGAGTGGGGTAGTTCCTGAGTTCCCCTATCCTCACTTTCCTCTCACTGACTGAGTCTTCTGTACAAAGCTTACAAGTTGCACACTTAAACAGCACAATCGATACCGGCAGTTGTACAAAGATTAAACAAGTTAATTGAAGTAAGAAAGAAAAAAAGAAACAATCTGGTTCTCATTTTACATTAGAAACCTGTGTATCTCATTCCATGCTTTCAGATTTGAATAATGTTTGCAAAAGCTCAGGATACAAGAAAGCAGTTAATATTTTATGTGGTTTATGGACTTTCTAACTTGCAGGCCTTCAAGGACATCTGGTTGATCACCATGGGAATTATGACACTGGACTCATTGGACAATTGCTGTGATCCAGCACAATTGTTCTTATGTTCCAAACTTGGAGCTGTCACACTGGTTTCTTCCCATTTGTCAGGCCTGGTTCCTGCCTGGCCTGACATCCGTGGGCTGGAGCCAAGGGGGCATCCGAGGGCTGGAGCCACACCTGCACTTCCTGTAATCTGCAGCCTGAGGGCCCTTTCTGTTTTCCATGGCTTTGCTTGTAATCAGTGAAGTAAGCAAATCTCCCCACTTCCCCTCATTTCCTGGAGAAGGGAGTGAGCTCTATCACTGCCCTTGGGCTGAACATATAACAATACTGTCTTCACAATATCCTTTTCTTATGCATGCTATTGTGGGAAACCTGGGGGGGGGGGACACCCAAATGGGCAATGTTGGAAGATATATACTGGTACTTGCTGCAAAAGCTTGAGTACTAGCTCTAACTTTTTGCAGCTTAAAGTCCTGACACAGTTCAATAAAGCTCTTGAACCATTCCTGAGTCTCAATTATTGACTGGAGTAACAGACCTTTACACCATTGCACTTATTACTATGAATGGAGACCAAGTGTTGAATAGCCATTAGAGAGTGGAACTAGGATCCGAGAGACCCAGATTTGAATCCCCACTTTGTCATGAAAGCTTGCTAGATAATCTTGTGCCAGTCACACCCTAATCTATCTCACAGGGTAGTGATGATAAAATGGAGGAGAGGAGAATAATATAAACTGTTTGGGGTCCTTATTGAGGAGAAAAGTGGTGTATAAATAAAGTAAATAAGCAAATAAACTCTTCATATGTATTGTCAAAGGCTTTCACAGCCGATTTCAACTGGTTATAGTGGGTTTTCTGGGCTGTGTGGCTCTTCATAGATCTTCACAGGGCTTTCTTTATAGATGGATACAATCGATATACTCACTCATAAAAGCAAATGACACAGAAATCTCTAATTGGAATCGTTCCTTATTTCCTTCCAAAGATTCTCCACATTGTACCTTTCCAACCCATGTATTGAGTCTCACTTCACAAGCTGTGGCATACACGTTTTCCCTACATGGAGATGATATATTTGTAAACAAAATGTCATGTGTGAGATTGCCCATTGCCCTGACGTTTCTGACCTGTATTCTCAGTTACTGTTTTTAAAGTAACAATTAAAACTGGTGCACAAGCTCCACCTAGAGGCAACCTGGAGGGCCAGAAAAGGATTATTATTTAATTCATGAATAGTAATGAGTCATCTCTGAAAAGGGAAGGAAATTTCTATGTCCATTAAGAGCAGTCAGATTTTAGTTAATGACTGCCAAGTTAAAATTGAGAGTGATGGATTTTGAAGTGTGAGGTGGACATAGTTTCTTCTGGCTGTGAAAGCCTTTGACAATACATTTCTACCGTCTGTTTGTATCTACCTTTTCCTCCCACTCACAGTGCCATTCCAGTCAATGTAGAGAACCTGAGCAGGGAGGGGGGAGAGAGAGAGATTGAAATGATGGTGGGAGAAACCGTTGGGCTTGCCACTAGGCAGCGGTGGGAGGACTTAGCCAATCCAAATGTAACATTATCCACACTGGTCTGCTACCCCACTAGTCTACTATCTTGACAGCACAGGCTTAAACATGTAGACCCACACTGAGAAGGGTTATTAACCTCAAGGTGGGACTGGAGATCTCCCATAATTATAACTGATCTCCAGACTACAGAGACTGGTTTCCCTGCAGGACATGGCAGCTTTGGATGGTGGAATCTATGGCATTCCCTGCTGAGTTTGCTCTCCCAACCAAACTTCACATTTTCTAGACACAGCCCCCAAATCCTCAGAAATTTTCCAAGCTGGAGCTGGCAGCCCTAGGACTGAGGCTGTACTCTCTCCTACACACACGTTATTCTGGGATTGAGTACTACCTCCGTCTATGGCCTCATTTATACATCATAATAAATTGTAGATTATAAATCATGACCTGCTAATCCTCTGTGACTTGTGACTTTTGAATGCAGCTGGTCCAATAAACTAGAACTTGTTGGGTGTTACCAAACTGGAATTTCAGGGTTTATAGCTATTTTGTTAAATAATTGTGGTTTGTTGTGTTAGCTGAACTGTGGGGCATGGATTGAGTGAGGCCCCTTGTAGTCACATGGCCCTCATTGCTGGGATGCAAACAGGCAACAAGAAGCTGGTAAACTCAAGCAGGATTTCTTAACTACATCTGGTAGTTGCACAAATCACAAAGTACAGATTGTAAGCACCATTCTCCAGATGGGCCCAGAGATCTCCCGGGATTATAAATGATCTCCAAACTACAGAGGTCAGTTCCCCTGGAGAACATGGCAGTTTCAGAAGGTAGATTCTATGATATCCCATAGATTCTAGAGAGGATTCCGCATGGGCCAAAAACAGTGGTGTGACAACAGTGCGAAAACAGTGTTTTAAACCATTTTACACTGTTTTCACACCACTGTTTTTGGCCCATGCGGAATCCGCCTAGGTGAAATCTCTTCCCAAGCACCTCCTCAAAATCTCCAGGAATTTTCCAGGCCAGAGCTGACAACCTAACAGGTGACTATGATTGCAGCTATGCTGCTTCTTCCTGAAAAATTGTAACCATGCTTCCCAAGTTTTCCTCAACAAAAACAAGAAATTTATTTTAAAAATGGTGGCCTTATGACAGCTTTTTAGCATGTTGAGATTCTTCTGTAATGTTTAAGAATAGGCCTCACGTAAAACCAAACTACAACATGGTAACACGGAACAGCTGTTTACCAGCACATTTCAGTTATAAAATATAGGTTCATGAAGACACACCCTATATTGGACAGATGGCTCTTCAACATTATTCATGCATGCAGTGCAGAATATTAAAAGCAGTCTTTGCAAGAAAATGAGCCAAGGTTGACTACAAGGACATCCTAACTCAGCAACAAACTAAGTAACAATTGGTTTACATTTCCCATTGGTACAAAAGCATATTAAATTGGCAGCCGTTGTGCTTAAGCAGTTTCTGGCAACAGAATGTCACAGAACTGCATTGCCTCCAGCAAACCAGACACTGAAAAGTAGCAATCCACAGTTCAGGCTGAACAAAGGGGATCAGAGTGACTATATTAACACATCTGGGCAACAAAATGCAGCTCTTGTGTTTTGCTTGTGGCATTGGAAAGACTGGTTATGCAACAAGACAAGAGTGGACAGAAATGATGCTTTAAGACATATTTTAAAAGAGAAAGGAAACAATTGTGCAAAAGGAAGACATACCATATAAAGGAGAAAGCAGACTCGACTGCACAACTGCCATGTGTGAACTGGTGTTATTTAATTTTCCTGTAACAGTGTGGCAACATCCTCACCCACAGTGGTAAATAACAATCCATGCCACATCAGTCTCCCCTTCTTAATCACAGAGTAAACAGCTTGGGGCTGGCATCCCCATCCTATATAGCGGTCAGATATTCTTTTCAGTTCCCACATGTGTTGTTCCTGATCCAGACTGCAAGTATGCTATCACCACCCCAGTGCCATTTTCTTGATCTGAAACTCTCTGGTGCACTGTTTAGCACAATTATGGTTGCCTTTAGTCAGAAACAAACATATTTATCTTTAAAGTAGTAAAAGACAGGCTACTGTGGAGGAAACAGCATACAGTTAACAGAAAATCTCAATGAAAAGGGTTTTATGCATAATGACCAGTGTGGAGCAGGGCTGCCAAGATAGCTAGTCTAGGGAGACAACATTACAAGGGCTGTGGTCACACTGTGTGCCCATGGAGCCAACCAAGTTATTGGTTTTCATCTGATAAATAGGCTGGATCTTGGTGGTGTGTCCACAAGAAATCTTTGCCTAGAAGCCTGGCATTGGTGTGGAGAGTGTTCCTGAACCACCAATCATATCTCCATGTAATATCAGCAGGTGCCCATTTGGTAGTGAAATATAGAAATGGGACTAGACCCACAAGTATAGACTCCAAATGAGCAGTTGAAATCCTACGTGAAATCCAGGTTTTCAACCCACATATATGGAGTATACACAATTTGTATTTTGTTCATGCTGGGTGTTACTGGCATTGGTAAGCAGAATCAGCTCACTGTGTGGGAAGGGAAATAAAATACATTACCCCTTCCTTCTCCTCACAGGGTCAACTTATAGTATACAAAGTCAGCCTAGAGTGTCTGAGCAGTTTTGGCAATACATGGAAGATAATTGAAATCTAGGGTGAGGATTTCAATGAAATGTTGAGGATACATCATTTCATATTCATGTCTCCTCCTGGGATGGTCTGAAGTCTAACTTCCCTCCTTAAACTAGACCCCTTACTTTAAGACTGTCTGGTTTGCTATTTGATTCCTGTTTGACTAGGTGATATCTAAAGGTAGTACTGTGGACAAAATCCTCACACACAGAGGTGAGTAAGAATCCATGCCACAGCAGTCTCCACATGACATTCACTAGGCAGACTATGTTTATGGGATAGTTCACCATTGCCTTTCCCACAGGGGTGGAGGGAGAGGGAACTGTGCCCGGGGCCCACCCCCACCACACCCCTGCACCAGCACGTACCCAGGATGTCATACCCCCCTATCCCGTTGGTGCTACACCACTGCTTCCCCAGTCATCTATACTTTACCCCTCATTCTACTGACTTCAGAAGAATAAAAGGTGGAGTCAGCCTTGAGCTAGCTAACTGAAATTGATTTCAATCAGGATCAAACTCAGGTTTTTAATAGAGGTTTGGACCACAGGATTGAAGACCCACATTATCTTGTTTGTGGAAGTCACTGCTAAAAATGGAAATAGAAGCAGCAATGAAAAATAGTTATAAATAATATCCAAAAATGAAAAAAGTGGCATGAAACCAACACATTCTGCAAAGGGTACTGTGCTCTGTTGATGCAATACAGTTTCCTCTCACATGAGGATGAGTTGACTAAGTCAAACAAAAATGATATTTATCCTTTAAAAGATGTTGCTATAAAGACAGAAAGACTGTCACAGCTTGCAATTTAGCAAGGTAATTCTCATTTTTAAGATGAGGCAATGTCAGGGGCATAGCAAGGGAGAAAAGCGCCCAGTGCACTGGTGCATCCTCTGCCCCCGTCCCACCCCAGATTGCCCCCACCATGCCCACTGTGTGCATTTGCTTTGGAACAATCCAGCCATGCCAGGCAGGGGCAGCTGGAGCCATTAACTAGCCTTCCCATTGCTGCAGAAGGGCCAGCATCATCCACACAGAGTTACTCCAGTCTCTCCATAGGGCTCTGGCAGAGGCAAGTGAGGTGTCTAGGAATTTACACCAGTTTATGCCTCCCGGTTCCTGGCCCACCAGGGACTCAAGAGGGAGAGCAAGTGGTGCCGGCCTGCCGCCGGCAGCACCGGCCCCAGCAAAGCTGCAGCTTTCCCAGAATACAAAAAGTTTCCAGGTTTTATGCAGTTTACAGAGTCATAAAATCAGCATCATCACAACATCATTGGTGAGGTCAAATAGCTCCCCACACATGATAGTACATGTGAAGCCTTCATCTTCATCATCTTCCTCGTCAATTATTATTATTATTATTATTATTATTATTATTATTATTATTATTATTATTATTGATTTCACAGCTGCCAGATCTTTAGCTGGTTGTTGGCCTTCAACATACCCTCCGAAAGCCTCACCTATGCCCAGGAAGTTGTAATGTGGCCTGCATAGTATTCGTGCAGATCCCAGCAGGGCTGCCTTCTGAATTTGACAGATGTTTATTGTTGTTGTTGTTGTTGTTGTTGTTATTTTAAATTTATATACAACCCATGATCTAAAAGACACACCTTGGCACCTTCCTTGGGTGGAGATTTTATATTAAAATTAGGCAACAAGGTCATTTAGGTGCCAGCTTGACCCCATATGATACATTGTTTATTCTGGAATCCAGGAGATGTTTTGACAAAAGAATATATGGTTCTTATCCTTCAAGTGCTGATCAAAGCAACATTGGCATTATTATACCATGGGATGAATGCACAGGGCAACAAGATGTTTTTGTAATTTACTCAAGAGGGCTTGAATGTGAATTCTAACATCCATCTTCCTGATGTCTCTGACAAATGCTTTGTTATGTTAACCAGACTTTTCTTTGAACATCTTTACAGCAGGGACCCAAGCAAGGGCGGAGCGAGGGGGAATGGCGCCTGGGGCACATGAGGCGAACACCCACAAGCTGGGCGGGTTGGGGGGAAGAAAGAAAAGGATTCCCCTTTTCTCACAAGTCCCAAAATGGAGAAACTATCTGCTCAGAAATTATTCCCGCCTTTTTCTCTGAGTACCTCTAGAATAATCAGTACCAGAGCTCATATCACTTTATAGCACAACAACAAAAGATTTTATTAAATGAATGTTAAAGCTAAATTTCCCTTGGTAGGGATGAGGAACAAATAAACATATAATGAAAAACAGAAGTATGTTTGGTCATTCTAGTATTTAGGCTCTCATATGGTCCAAAGCCCAAAGGTGAGTTGGTTGGGTCCCTGTCTAGAATCCCCATGTCCACTGGCTTATACCAAGAAGGGTCATAGCTCTCCCCTCAGAAGCTGGTCTTCCACTTCAAAACTGACCAGTCTCCCTCAGACGCTTCCCTGAAGCCATATCTGGGATACCTCCCCTTTTGGGAGAGTAAACAAGCTCCAATGATACATTTCTAGGATCACCCTAATTTTATTTATTTATTGTCCTTTCAGTTTTTCAGGCTCAGACCCCTTTCTCAGAGTCTCCCTTCCTGGGACTCTCCCCAGAGACCACCCAAAAAAACCCCTTTCAGCACCCTTGCTGCTTCTTTTTCAACCTGCAGGCAATTCCCCTCAGTCAAACAGGACTGGGCAGGGATTAACCATTTCCATGCTGTCTTTCACTTGAAACCACTTCCCAAATATGGGCATTTGTCACAGTACGTGTGCGCCCTACCCTGAAAACGCCCCCAGAACACCCCGGCATCATTCTCAAACATACCAATACCGCTTTTCCCTAATAGAAAGTTCTCAGTGTGTCATGCACCCCCATGTTCCCTTGGCACTGCGCCACTGGGTCCAAGGTACTGCTAGTTGGATGAAAACCAGCGCACCTAAATAAGGAAAACTTTAAACTATGCATTATTCTTTTTATTTTCCTAACATCAGACAAAACTATAGTGTATATTTCATTTCAAACTTCATATTATGAATGGCTGGCATATTTATCTATAAACAGTAGCTAGCATTTCAACAAACAGAAAAAAACCCTTTACATTTTGCACATGTAGCAGAATACTAAAATGTTTATAAAAGAGAGGCTATTGTTTATTCCAAGAAAAGCTGAAATCCACAAAATAAAACAGTGCATTTGTAGTTGTCATTTTCTTCTCAAGAGATGGCACCAAACGGGTGGTGCCTTTTGATGCTCATTGGTGGGAGCGGGGTCCAGAAAGAAATGTGCCAGAGGTTGAGGGCACCTTTTCCCTCCACCTCTACGTGGGGGAGGGGTGCAATTTTTGGGGAAGGTACAATTTCTTTACTTGCCCCAGGCGCCATTTTCTTCTAGTATGCCATTGATCCCACACCATCAGAATTTTTCTATTAGGCTCTTTATTTTATTTTGTTAAAGGTAATAGCCAATGATATAATAGTTAATTTTTTTTAAGCCTGAAAAATCTTCTGGTGGTTAAGAGAGGAGGGAGTGACAAGAGCTGTGGGAGTGATATGAGGATGTTTTTTAAAAATTTTATTCTACTTGCGTATCGTTAGAAAACTTCAACGAGGATGCTTTCATGGGGAAGCTAGGATTTCCTGTGCAGGTATGGTATGGAATTTTTTTAAGTCTTGAGCGGGGTTTTCAGTTTTGAAGCAGACAATCAAATAAATAAATGAAATTTGTGCAGGTTTTTTAAAAATGAAAAAGGCCACTCTCTCCCTCCTGCAAAAAGGCATGCTCTCCTCTCTGCTTCAACTCCTGTCCCACCTCCTCTTCTAATCTTCCCCATAAGAAGAATTCCCAGTATGATCTCTCTTTCACATAACTCAAAAAGTGTGTTGTGACTCACAAAATCTCTTATTGAAATAAATGTTTTTCGTCTTGAAGATGCCACAGGACTCTTGTTTTAGATTCTCCTCTGTCTGAATCACCATTCTCAACTTCCTTGGCAGCTTCGGATTTGCTAGTCCCTCTCTGCAAGGAGGGTGGGGAGACTGGCAGCTCAAATCTCTAGGAATGTTGCAACCACATGGAAAAAATGACTCCAGACAACCTCACAAGTACAGAAAAATAACTTTGGAATTCTGTGGCTCCTCCCTTCCCTCCCACTCTCCCTACAGAGGGTGTGGGCACAAATCTCCCTGGTCTCCGCCTACACAGTTGCACAGTTCGGTGTTGCTAGCAAAGCTGCAGGAAACTTTGTAGGCATTAAAGGGAATCATGAAAATTTTTACAGCAAGAATTAATGGTAATGCTGGATTTAAAATCCCCTTTGGACTCCCCTGGCAAACCTGCAGCAGGGGGCCCCAGCATTTCCTGTGATACTGCAAGTACACTTGAAATTCTGCTTGTCTC
Source organism: Sphaerodactylus townsendi (assembly GCF_021028975.2). Lineage (NCBI taxonomy): Eukaryota > Metazoa > Chordata > Lepidosauria > Squamata > Sphaerodactylidae > Sphaerodactylus > Sphaerodactylus townsendi. Next base: position 62,792,672 of record NC_059425.1, read on the forward strand.
CAGGTATTTTTGGAATTAGAAAGCAGTTTTAGCCAGTTGTATGGAAAAGTATGATTTTTTCAGCAACCAAATTTCTAGGTGGAGTAATGGGGAAATGGCTGTTATACCACGTGTTACTGGAGGAAAGTGGTTTTCCTCTCCCACAGGCATCTAGTAATCCTGGCACATTGCCTGTACAAATTCATCCGGAAAGGTAATAAGATGAAGAACAATGCGGCACCTTTCGTCTGATTAAGAATTCTGGTTCTCTGTGCCAAGAAAGTTGTTTTAGTAAGTTGGTTTATTAGATTTCTGACATCTCAATAAGCAGCATTGTAAGAGAGAAGGGACTGCATGAAATGAACATGAATATTTCTGGTTGTAACACACTTTATAGGTAGATGGATCCCTAGTTTTAAGGAAGAAAACAGCCGTCATGTTTTCAATTTGTAGCAAACCCCAAACCACTTTTTATGAGATAGGCACAGCACATCAGAATCCAAGATGGGGGCAAAGGGGGGAGAATCAACATGGCCATCTGTCAACCCACAATGGGTCACAGAATTTCCTTGGTCTGACACCTAGCCCTTCTCTGTGTATTTCACATGTGCATGCTCATCAACTTATGGCTGTCATATTACCATGATACCCAGCATTGCCTTTCTTTCCCACCCAATTCCAAAGATGCTGTTGATGCCCTGAAGTAGTGCTTGAAGTTAGTAATGGACTGGATGAGGGTGAAGAAGCTGAAACTTAACCCTGACAAGACAGAAAATCTCTGGGTTAGTAAAAAGGCAGACCAGGGAATTGAGACCTCTCCCATTTTGGATGGGGTTCCATTCCCCTTGAAAAACCAGATTCACTGTTTGTGAGTTCTTTCTTGACACAGCAGTCACCTTAGAAAACCAGGTGACTGCTGTGGTTTGGTCTGCTATACCCAGATTCTGCAGGTGTAATCAGATGCACCCATTTCTGGTACAGTCAGATCTCGCCCCAGTCAGAACTTGCCTTTGTTACATCTAGACTGCACTATTGCACTGTGCTCTACTTAAGGCTACTCTTGAAGTCTATTCAACAGCTGCAGTTAGCACAGAATGCTGTGGCTAGATTGCTAGTCAGAATAAGTGGGGTGAGGGGGAAAGGGCGGCTCAAGCCCCAGGCACTCACAGGAAGCACAGGAAGAGCCCCCACTCCTTCATGGCAGGAGCAGCAGCTACTCCAAAATGTGGCTTCCACTGACCTTCCTCATTGAAGAGGACCTTTGAAAGCCACATTGGGACACTGGAGGCCGAGCAAAGGGTGGCACCAAAGAAACTCCTCATCTTAACCTCCCTCCCCCACTGCCTAGCTTTCCCCATTGCCTCAGCCCAGCTTCCACTGCCCTTCCTAAATGAAGAGGGTCTTTGGAAGCCATGGTGGGGCATCAGAGGTCAGGTGGGCGAGGGAAGAGGGTCATGCCCAGTCTTACAGCAGGCCTGACCATAATTCTCCTTCTGGTGGCCTATTTTGCCTTAACCACTGTTTCTGAATAAAGGCTTGAGACATTGGAGGTCAAGTGGGAGGGATACCAAAGAAACCCTTCCCTTAACTTCCCACCCAGCCTGACCTCTGATGCCCCAGTGCAGCCTCCACTGGCCTTCCTCATTGAAGAGGGCCTTTGGAAGCCATGCTGGGGCATCAAAGACTGAGCACCAAGGAACCCCTTCCCATAACTTTCCCCTCTGGCTTCCATTGCCCTAGCCCAGCTTCCACAGGCTCTCTTTAATAAGAAAGGTCTGGGCATGGACGTAGGTAAGGGGGGGTTCTCGGGTTTGAACCCCCCCCCATTCATGTCCGAAGCTCCACCCCTCTGTGAGTTTTTAAAACATTTTAGTGCTTTTTCGGTTTTTGGCCTGCAGGGGGTGCATTGTTTGGGCTAGCAGCACCAACCTTTCAGGGATTGTTTGGGGGACTCTCCTGATGATACTACCCGGGTTTGGTGAGGTTTGGTTCAGGGGGTCCAAAGTTATGGCCTCCCAAAAATTTCCATCCCTCCATTACTCTAACAGTCAATAGAAGATGAAGACTACATCTTTGAGGGTCCATAACCTTGGACACCCTGAACCAAACTTCACCAAACCTGGGATATATTATTAGGAGAGTCTCCTATCAATACCACCCAGGTTTTGTGAAGTTTGGTCCAGGGGGTCCAAAGCTATGGACTCCCAAAGGAGGTGCCCCTATCCCTCATTGTTTCCAATGGGAGCTAATAGGAGATGGGGGCTACACCTTTGAGGGTCCATAACTTTGGACCCCCTGAACCAAACTTCACCAAACCTGGGTGGTATCATTAGGAGAGACTCCTAAAGATACCCTGAAAGTTTGGTGCTTCTAGATTAACAGTTGCACCCCTGACAGTAGGAGGCACCTTCACTTGAGATCTCCCCAGATTCTCCTTTTAAATCCACCCCCTTCAGCATGGATTTAAAGGGAGAATCTGAGGTCCTCAGTTTAGAAGAAGAAGAAAATTTTGGATTTATATCCCCCCTTTCTCTCCTGCAAGAGACTCAAAGGGGCTTACAATCTCCCTTGCCCTCTTCATGCCACTGTGAACAAACACCCTGTAGAGGTGGGTAATGAGAGAGTTCCGCTGACAAACCTTCGTGATTAGCCTCCAAGGTCACCCAGCTGGCGTGTGTGGGAGTGCACAGGCTAATCTGAATTCCCCAGATAAGCCTCCACAGCTCAAGTGGAGAGCAGGGAATCAAACCCGGTTCCTCCAGATTAGAATGCACCTGCTCTTAACCACTACGCCACACTGAAAGTGATGCTGTTTCAGGGTGGGGGATAATCTACCCCAAAACAGCATCATCACTTTTGTAGTTGTTTAACTAGGGACCCCAGATTCTCCCTTTAAGGTGGATTTAAAAGGAGAATTTGGGCTCTCTAATTTAAACACCATTGAAAGTGATGCTGTTTGGGGATGGATTCCAGCATCAGCGCTAGGCCAGGGGCAGGCCTTGGGGAGGCATGGCCATGCCCTAGGGGCGGGCGGGGGTGTGCCCCCCCACCCCCACCCCCATAAAAATCTATACCTACGTCCCTGGGTCTGGGGAAGTCAAGTTGGGGCATCAGAGACTGAGTGGGGGGATGCCAAAGAAACCCCTTTCCTTAACTCCCCCCCCCCCAATTCCTACCTTTTCCCCAACCCTCTCCCCTTCTACCTGTAACATATACAGACACTTAGGCACTTTTGGGCAGTAGGCTGTTTAGAGTCCAAAGTTTTAATCTGGAACTCCATGTGACTGGCTGAGAAAACTGCACAGCATTCTATAGCCAGATGATAGGGAGTTCTTTTGTGCTGTGAGCCACTATGAGTTCTGCAGGGTAAAAAGCTGTCTCATAAATGCTCTTAATTAAATAAATCAATTTTATTGTTTAAATCTTCTTTTGGATTTGGTCCCAAAAAGTAACTCTCCACTCCTGCAGAGCCCCTGAAATATTGGGCCCCAAAGAAGTAAGCTTTTGTCAGCTAAGACCCTGGCTGGGAAGAGGAGCCTGATCCATCCAAGGTGCTCTGAACATCAAGCGAGCTTTTCGTCAGCAGAGTGGGGATTCACACCCGGGTTTATCTCCCACTCTGACACTTCAACCATTACGTCATTCTGATCTAGAACCTCTTCTCCGGCCATTCCTTAACACCTGAAGTGAACGGACAGGAATTTGTCCCTCGCGTTCATTCTCCTGTTGGAAACCTCGCAAAGCAAAAGAAGCCTCAGCATTCATTCTGGGGCCGGTGTTGTGCTCATCCTCCCCTGGGAGGACAGAATCTGGCGCGCCTCTTCACGGTTCTCGATGGCCATTTGAATTAATACCCCTTCACTGGAGCCATCAAGGCCGCTGGGATCCACACGCTAAGGAGAACCGCGTTTCACGACAGCCACACTATTGCGCAAACATCTGAAAGGGACGAGAAACGTTTGCACTGTGGTGGCCCTTGGTTCCATGCGCACAAGCCCAGCCCAACCCAGCCCAGACGGGGGGACACACAGCAGCACATAGGGAGCCTGGTCGGGGGTAAATTCTCTGCTAGGAGCATTTTTAATGTTTGCAGGCGCGCAAAACAGACGAGCCTTGTTGCTCAGTTCCAGGCTTGAACGTCAACCGCGACCCACAGAGCTGTAGCTGCAGGGCTTGCAGACCTAACAGTGCGCGCCGCCGCTCCAAGGCCGGGCCGGCCCCACCCCGAGGGCCCTGGTGGTATTTTTCCTCTTTGCGATGAATCACCCGCCGCCCGCTTGGCTCGGAATGCCGCTGTTGCTCTTTGCCTTTGGTTTCGTGGGTCTTTTTTTGTAGAGCAGCTGGACGGTGCGCATTTTTACGCCACCCTACGGGAGAGGCAGCACCGGCGGCAGCAGCAGCTGGAGGCGACCATGTCTGGGATTGCCGCGAAATTAGCCAAAGACAGAGCCGTCGCCAACGGGTTAGGGTCCAATGCGAAGGCCGTGAAGTATTTAAACCAGGATTTTCAGGCACTGAGGAACGAGTGTCTTCAAGCAGGGAAGCTCTTCCAAGACCCCTCCTTCCCCTCGGCTGCCACGTCTCTGGGCTACAATGAACTCGGACCCAAGTCGTATAAAACTCAGGGCATCGTCTGGAAAAGGCCGACGGTAGGAGATACGATGAGCTCGGTCTTTTGCGGGAGGGAGTCCCAGAGCATCGGGGCAGATTTAGATTTAGTACTCCTCTCATTGAGCTAGCAGTGGGAACTCTTGAGTTTCTCCCTTCCGTGTTGGCTTGCGATGGAATGGAAGTAGAGGCTAAGAAACTTGGGAAAAGTTGAACTTTCATATAAAAGTGAGGTTTGTTTCTTACGGGGTAGGAATGGACCTTGACTGATCAGAACCACCACCACTGAACTCCAGATGTGCCTGTTTGCATCTCCCACTGCCAAGGATCATAGCTGATATTATTACTCTTTTGTAAAATGTGTGAACCAAATCACCTCTGAATTGTGTTGGACATTTGGATCGGATTTTCTTTGGTTGAGGTCCATAACTGGAAAAAAAAAAGCTAGTGCTTTTCAAATGCATGGTAGTTATCTCACCACCCTTTAGCCAATCTGCCCTGCAGATGCCACGGGAAGTGGGGAGGGGAATTGTCACCTATAGCACTAAGAGGCAGTAGTTAGTTTGCAATCTTTTTACTAGAGTGGAACTGTATGAATGTTGGCCTCAAAGGTTTTGCATGGGATTTGTCTTCAGTTATGAGTAAGTTTCAGAAAATGTTAATTATTGCCAGGAAGCAAAGCAGGATGGGGTGCCAAATGGAGGTATGTCCCTTTGCAGGCTGATATCAGATAGAGATGGTGGCTCCTGTGGGAATCCTGTTGAAGCCAGGTTATTTATTTTATTTATATCGCTTTAGTGATGAAATAATTTAAATTGCTTTTCAAAAAGTAATATAGGGGCATCATGTACCTTCTTGTATAGCATAGTAGTTATGAGAAGGAAAGAGCTGTTTTTATATGTGTGCTGTAGGGAATAACGATAGTGGTCTGCCTTACAGGGCTGTTGTAAGGAACACAACAAAATAATATATGTGAAGCACTGACTATTAAAGGTGTTCCATGAAGGCTATGGATTATTATTATCCAATACTTTTTTTAAAAGCTCTTCTTGCTTCCAGTATGGAAAATAAAGGATAAATGCTTGCAGTAGCCTGTGACAATGGGGAAAACTGCCATTAGAGATGCTAGTAGCTAAAAGGTATAGGAATACCAGATATCTTCAGAGATCTGCTTGGGATTTCTCAGCCTGCTTCTCTGGTATTTCTGTTTGGTGTACTGTTTGAGTCAGGAAGGCCATAATCTGCAGTCTCAATGCACAAGGAACTGGAAAAATTTTAATTCCAATTTTTTATTTTGTGTCTTATGTGTATTCACGTTTTCTTTTTCTGCCAGAAGAAGTAAGTTTTTTTCCCATTTCAATTGTATTTATACTCCACCCTATCCCCAAAGGGCTCAGAGAGGGTAACAACACAATGAACAATACTTCCCAGCAATATAACAAAATACATCATAACAGTAGTACATACATATGGCTAAATAACCTAATTTCAAATGGCGACTTGATATTACAGGCTGTACAACTTCTAAAACCCTAAACAGCAGTACTAACAGTAAGATACAGCTAAATCCATGCAATACTTAATACCTTAAAATAAATCAGTACATACAATGGATGGATACATACAATGGATCAATAATTTAACAGCATTAGAGTAGCAATAAACAACAAGCAAATAGAATTATATTGATACATCTCAACAGTGTTATCAACACATCAATATACAATATAAACTTCATAACAATATATTACCAATAAACATATTTAACAAATACCCAATAACAATACAATATAAACATTTCCAATAACTAAAACTACCCTGAAAACTAAACTACCCTATAACTGCTGCAATAAATAACCTTATTGAATTACTTAATATCTACACTACTACTAACATGAGGAAAAGACCACAGTCCCTAACTAAATAAGACTAACTAATTCACTGACAATTCCTAATAGCCTATACACCTAATAGTATTTATTTATTTATTTATTTTATTTATTTGTTCCACTTTTATACCGCCCTCCCCCAAAGTTGGTTACATAGGGCGTAAGCCATAACGCCAATATAAACAAGCCGGATAACAAAATAGAATCACTAAAAATTCATGTCAGTTGGAAAAGCAGCCTTTTAATTCTATAATCAGTTAAAAACAGATGGCGTTTCAGCCACTAGTTGCTCCCCCAACTCCCCTGAGAGGGGAACAGCGGATCTTAGTTGTTAATGGGCACTCTATCGCTAAGCCGGCCTCCCCCAAAAGCCCCGGCGGAATAACTCAGTCTTACAGGCCCCGCGGAACTCTTTGTGGTGGTCCCAGCAGGGCCCGGACAGCTGGAGGAAGAGCATTCCACCAGGCAGGGGCCAGGGCCGTAAAAGCCCTGGCCCTGGTGGAGGCCAGCCGCATCATAGAGGGGGCGGGGATCTCCAGTAGATTGGCCTCCGCCTAACGCGAGAGACCGACGCTTTGGACATATGGGGCCAGATCGGTCCCTGAGGTAACGGTGCGAGTGGTCCCAGACCGCTGTATATGCGCTCGCCTTAAAGTTGTTAACACCACTACTACCTTGAAGATCGATTCGAATTCAACTGGGAGCCAGTGCAGGCGGTGCAACACGGAAGCGTGATGTGGATCTCTAAAGGCACCACCCGCGGGAGCAGTCGTGCTACCGCATGCTGGACCAGTTTCAATTTCTCCGGATCAGCCTCGCAGCGTAGGCCCGCTGCGAGAGCTTGAGTTGCAATAGTCTAATCTGGAGGTGACCGCTAAAATGAATCACTGTGGCCAGATCCGCTTGGGAGAGGAAGCAATAGCCGCCGCGGCCTCGGCGGTGAAGATGTGAAAAACGCGAACCCCGGGTTACATGGGCCACCTGGCCCTCCCATAGAGAGAGACTTAATCCAGGTGGACCCCCCAGGCTGCTTAACTGAGGGGCCGTGCCAATGAGACCCCCTCTCGCCACCGGCGGCTGGAAACCCTCCGCTTCCTACCTATGCGATCTAGCCAAAGGGATTTCCGCTCTTTTGCTGGATCTTTAGTTTTAACTCTGCTCATGCGCCAACTAATCCAGCAACCAGCCTCCAGACAATGCTGTAGAGCTGCAGGCTAGCGCCTGCTCCCTCCTCCATCGACAGAATGAAGGGCTGGGTATCATCAGCATACTGATGGCACTCCAGCCCAAAGCTCCGTACTCCAGCTGAGCAAGGGGTCGATATAGATGTTAAGCAATAACAGCGGGATTAATAGCGCTTACCCTGAGGCATCATCGCCGCCAATGGCTGGCACCTCCGAAGCTCGTCCCCACACCACACTTGCTGACTCCGGTCCCGGAGAAACGAGGGCAATCCATTGAAGGAGTGCAGTACCCCCCGCGACTCGAGACGCGCCAGGCGGGTGGGTCAAAGAGACCGCGTGGTCAACCACATCAAAATCCGCTATGTGAGATCTAACAACACCAGCAGCGTTTCATCCGCTTCTCGGTCAAGCTGCAGATACGGATGATTCAGACGGGCGACGCAGTAACAGTCTCTCGTCCCATGCTCCAGCAACGGAAGCTGGACTCGGAAGGGATCAAAGGCCGATGCGGCCTCCAGAAAACCTTTCTGAAGCTGCTCCAACACCACTCTCTCAATTACCTTCCCCAGAAACGCAAAAGATTCAAACGGGCGGTAATTGGGTCGGATCACCAGGATCTAAACGACGGTCTTTTAAGAGTGGGCGGACCACTGCCTCCTTCAACCCACCGGACAAACTCTGGCAAGGTCGTGCTAAGGGAGCAATTGATAATAGTCAACAGGGTGGTGGGTCGTGACTCCTCCCGAACATGCTTCTTTTCAATAAGCCAGGAGGGGCACGGATCCAGAGGACAGGTAGTAGGTCTTAACAGCAGCTAGGCTCTGTCAACATCGTCTTCGAGAGCAGGGAAAACTGGGCCAAACAAGGGCCAGAAGACGTACAAGGGCGGCCTCCGAAGTTCACTAATTGTCTCCAAGGTGGCAGGGGAGGTCCTGGCTGAGCCTGACGCTTTATTTTATCTGCAAAATAGCTCATAAATGCCTACGCGCCAGCTAATAGCCAATTGATCATGTTTTTTTGAAGCTCTGATAAAGCAGGTAAGTGGATCGAATAATGCTAAACAGTTGTGCTGGCTTGTGAGCTAGCAGGACGCGAAGAGAGGAGGTGAGAAGAAAACTCTCTTCGCCTCCTTCGTCGCCATCTCATAGGCCTTCATAAGCGTCCTATAAGATGTTCGCGCAGCCTCGTCACGAGACTTCCTCCACACTCGCTCTAGCCGTCTAAGCTCCCGTTTCAAACAGCGTAGCTCCTCCGTATACCACGGAGCCAGCCGAGAACGGGGTCGAAGAGGGCGTCGGGGAGCAATAACCTCGATGGCATCTAAAAGGCGGGCATAGTAACTACACTTAGGGAGGGACAACGAAAATGGCGATATAAAAGTTCAACACAGAAAGGCCAGCATCTCCTCTGATAACTCCGCCTCCAACCCTGTCGCTTTGTCAGTTGTTAGCAATCCGTTGGGGGTCACCGCTACCACCATGTCCCAAAGGCACCCCACAGTGTACTCCACTCCACAGTGGGGGGCTAGCAGATGTTCCCTGGGCAGGAGACTCTCGAATAATTGTTCCAGGGGCCCTGCCACCGCCCCTTCTCACTGCCGTACTCCGAACTCCATCAGAGAAGGCTGCAATGTTACAGGGGGGTCCCTGCCACCAACCCCTCTCTCGATCCAAGCATCCTCTAAGATGGTGAAGTCTATGTCGTCTCCACAGTCTCGTTCCGATCACGTTCGGCTGGCCTCCACCTTGAATCCTGGCCGAGATTGGATGCTGTGCGGGGGTCTCTGCCACTGGCCCCTCCCCCCGTCTCATCAATCCAGAGGTCTCTGCCACTGACCTCCCCAAGCTCGTTCAGCTCACCCAGCCGTTGAACTCGCCCAGGTCGACAGGCTGTTATCCGTCGGGGACCGGGAACCAGCCACCGTCGAGATGGGCCAACTGCCGCCGCTGCCGCCACCCTCCATGCAGCGCCGCGGATGAGTAAAGTTGTTATCTTGCCTTAAGTTGTTATCTTGCATTACTTTATTGTCCAATGTTCTTGCATCTGCATCCACAAATCAGGGTTTCTCAAGAAGAGCCAGTGTGATATGGTGGATAGAGCATTGGATTAAGATCTGAGAGACCCAGATTTGAATTTTCACACATTCAGGCTGCTTCAGCTACATTTAAGCCATCTGTCTGGATCTATGATCCTAACACTCCTTGGGGATGGATATCCTAATGTCAAGGTTACCATCAGCAATTAAACCCAGATGTCCATACCTTTACATTTCCTGTTCTTATTCTTTTTTTTCCCCAGGAGCTGTGCTCTAATCCTCAGTTCATCATTGGAGGGGCTACCCGGACTGATATCTGCCAAGGAGCTTTAGGTAAGGCTAGGAACGCATTTCTCATTTCGTACAGAAGCTCATTTTTATTGTATTGTTCTATGTGTATTTTATATATTTTTCCTTTTACTAGAAACTTTCTATTTTGTATTGTCAAAGGCTTTTATTTCACTACAGCATATCTTTGAAGATGCTAGCCATGGATATGGGTGAAACATTAGGTGTAAAAACTACCAGATCACAGCCACATTGCTTAGAAAACCAACAACAGCCAGCACATTCCATATTGTTTAATATCTTTAATGTAGGGCTGGAAGGGAGAGGAGGAAATGAAAGGTGGTAACTCCAAAAACAAGAGCTCTCGCAAGCTCAAACCACCAGTATTCCAGTAAGATGGAAATGCAGTAGAGAATTCACTATGTTAGGGGACATGTAAACTCCAGTGAAGGGAACCCACTTCCCAAATAAAGAAAATAGATTCAAAGTCTTTATTCTCAGCCTGTATGACCTGTTGTTGAACCTCCAAAGAAAATGTTTGGCCACTGTGTGAGACAAGATCTGGACTAGATGGACTGCAGGTTTGATCTTTAAAGACTCTTCATACGTTATTTTTTAAGTCAAAAAATGGCTTGTTGACTCAGCTTTTTTTCATTTCCTAATTGTCTTCCAGAATAGTATAGTGGCAGACTTGAAACTGGAAGGCCCAGAGTCAAATCCCTACTCTAACATAAAGGCCTTCTGGGTGTCCTTAAGCCAATCACATATTCTCAACCTAGCCTACCTCACAGGATAAAATGGAGAAGGGAAGAATGAAGGTTGCCACTCTGAGCTCCTTGAAGGGAGGGCAATATTTTAAATGTACTGTATCAATAAAAAGTCACAAGGTGTTTCACTTCTAGGCTAGTGGCTAAAACAATTAACTCCAGTGTTAGCACAAAGATCACAGAAAAAGTTCCATTCTTACAGCTTAGATACTGATTAGACAGTGCGATGAACTAGGAATAGTATGGAGAAATTACTCCCCATCCAGCAAAAGTGATCCTATCTCATCATTCTGCTGGATGAAAGCTGAAAGAAAAAAGGTCTTCCACAGGTCTAACCTGAACAGCCCACTTCTTTCTCATTCTCACACAAGAATGTAGCTGGAGTGCCCGAAGCAGCTATCAAGGTACATGAATAAGTTATGCCTATTTTTACGCTTCCTTGCTCAGACTCCATGATAAATCTGAGATAAAACTCTAGTCAGTAAGATCTTCAGACAGGCTAACTTCTGAAATGCCCTCTCAGTGGAAAATACAATAATGTGAGGGAAAGTGCAAACCAGCAGGAGAAGAGGAAGACCCAACATAAGATGGATTGACTCTATCAAGGAAGCAACTTCCCCAGTTTGGAAGATATGATCAAGGCTGTTAACAAAAGGACATTTGGAGGTCATTAATTCATAGGACACTGGTAAGTTGGAAATTACTTGACTGCACATCATTTACACATGCAGACCAAATCAAGGCTGAATTTTTCTTAGAAGCTAAAATAACCAAGCGGAGGCAATTGTTCTTTGGTCACATTATGAGAAGACAAGAGTCATTAGAAAAGGCAGTCATACTAGGGAAAGTGGAAGGCATCAGGAAAAGAGAAAGACCCAACATGAGGTGGATTGACATCATGAAGGAAGCCATTATCACTTCTTCTTCCCTCCCACCGAAGTAGGATTGTCTTTCCTTCCCTTTTTGCCCCAGGCATGAGGATTGCCTGTGTGTCCAGTTTCAAGCTGTGGTCTAACTTGGTGGCTGCTCACTGCCCTAATTGGGAGAAAGTTGAATTCTGGAAAAGAAGAGGGAGACAGCAGGACTGGTGATGCACCAGGTACTCTGAGGCCTAGTTGGAAGCGATGAGAATTGAGACTGGGGTGGACAGGTGCCTGCAGCCTTTGACCAATGGTTGCCAGCTGCCATGCTTCCTCCTCCTCTCTGCTGTCGACCCCTGTCTTCCTGAGCCAAGGGCAGCTGCCCCCCTCACCCCCGTAGATCCAGCCCTGGATTCAACCAGCTTTTCTGGGGACTAAAAAAAGGAAGGATCGGGTCCCCATTGACAACTAAAATGACTATGATGGGATCATGGGACCTGAACATTCAGAAGCCATGTGGAACAAGGGCTTTAATCAGGAGGGAAACTGGATGAGAGTGAGCGGGGGGAGGGTTTCCGGGATCCAAGCTTTTATCTTTTACTCGCTGTACTCAAACCCTCATAGACAAGAGCTTCCTTTATTTTGTTTGCTATTCTTCATGCAAATTGTACATCATGCCACAAGTGGAATGTTGTTTTGCTGCAGGGCAAGTATGTACCAATTTGAGCAGGCTACTGGTAAATACCTTGACCTTCCTGTATTGCTTCAGAAAGTGATATTTCACTATTTTTGTCTTTTCTATTTTGGTTTTGTAATGCCAGAAACCACCAAAAAAGTAAAACAAAACCCTGTTTCATGTGTCTTTCTGAAATTAAGGGTCATCTTTCACATATTCAGGAGCTGACATAAGTGAAAGTAGAGTCCTAAGAAAATTTTCCTGGACCTAAGCCTCATTGAGTAGACCTACTTAAGATTGCTGCCTAAACAAGTATGCTTCTTCACACACAGATTGTGCACTAGGATGACTTTTAACTTTTCGGATAGAATAAGCCAGGTCAATGCTTAATTGATATTGAAACTGCAGATCTCTCTGTATTTTAATTGTATTTATGTTTCACTGCCAAAATGGGTGTGTATGTGGAATTGACATGCATTGTCTACATCCCCTTTTTATTGCCAAACTTCACTCCATTCCCCTCTCATTAATTTATGTTTACCCCAAAATATCTTTTGACCTAAAGCAAACCTAGAAGTGTGGGCCAGAACTCTCCATGAATCTCCTTACTTTTAAAAACACCAGGAACAAACTAGCTCAAGAGATGTGGGTCCACATGTTGCCAGAGATGAGCGGATATACATATCCTATGCATCAAACAAGCCCAGTGGCTGAGAGGGGCTGGGGGTCATTTAATAGTTTAAGGCTGTGTTTTGGCATTTGTTTTGGCATGCAGAAGATCCCAGGTTCAATCCCCAGCATCTCCAGTTAGACACATCAGGGACTAGGTGATGGGAAAGACCTCCATCTGAAACCTTGGAGAGCTGCTGCCAGTCTGTGTAGAGTCTGAACATGAATGACCAAAGGTCTGATTCAGATTAAGGCAGCTTCACATGTTCAGTGAATCATTTGATCACCTCATGCATAGCATCAGCATATCCGTATCATTCTTCCCCTACTATAGGTGCATTTGCATGCATTTAATTTTTTAATATGCAATGTTTTTATTTTGTCAGCATACAAAAAAATCACACCACCCCCACAGCAGCACAAAACCAAAATATGAAATACAGAGAAGAAAAATAAATACGCACAAAAGAATTAGAACGTAACTCATACCATAACTAGACTTAGTCTATTATAACCAACTAAACTACACACCATAACATCAAATAATTCCCACTATCTCATTGTTGAATTCTAACCCATTCTAGGCTCATGCATCTATTTAAAATGAAACACATCAGTTACACACTTCTAACATTTCTAATATTATATTTCAATCTGCTTTTTTCTTTTCAATCTCAAATCCTGCAATTATTTTCTTCTACCATGTTTTTTCAATAGATAGTCTGTAACAAGGTTTCCAGTTTTCTACATATTTCTCTGTATTACTGTCCCTTAATAAAGTTGTTAATTTTTCTATTTCTGAATATTCTGTGACCTTCTGTTTCCAGTCTTCCTTTGTTGGAATTTTTTTCATCTCTAAATTTCTGTGCATACAAGGTCCTTGTAGCAGTACACAAATATATGAAAAGTAGTCTGTATTGATTTGGGTTGTCATCTCCCATTAATCCCAATAGAAAAAACTTCAAGCTTTTTCTCCATTGTTATTTTCAATACCTTTTGTATTTCTTTGAGTATTGTGTCCCAAAAGTATTTAGCCGCTGTACATAACCACCACATATTTAAAAAGATCCCTCATGTTTTTGACATTTCCAACATCTTTTAGATTTACCTTTATACATTTTTGCCAGTATTTAGGCATCAGATACCAGCTATTAATCATTTTATAATAATAGTCTTTCAGATTATAGCATGCTGAAAACTTCAAATTATTTTTCCGTAGTTTCTCCCACTGCTCCGTGTTTATGTTCCTGCCAATATTTCTGGGCTATTTAATCATTACAAACTTTACAGCATCATCTTCTGCATCCCATTTCAATAATATCTTATACATTTTAGTAATCAATATCTCATTATTTGTACATACCTTACTTTCAAATTCTGTCATTTGTGTAACAAAACCCATGTTCTTTTGGTAAGTTCTAAACATCTCTAGTAACTGATAATAATGAAACCAGTTTTTGACAATACCTGTTATCTCCTCTGGACTATTTCTCTTGGGCCCTTTCCGCACGGAGGCGGAAGGGCTTGGGTCGGCGTTTCTGACGCCGACCCGACGCCACTGGGACCGTCCGCATGGACGGTCCCAGGAAGAACCGGGAAGACGGTGCCACTGGGCGCTGTCGCCCAGTATACTTACCTGCTCTCCGGCCCTCCGGCGCGTTGCCAGGGCCTGGGGACACGCCTCCCCTCCCCGACGCGCCGGAGGGCCGGAGAGCAGGTAAGTGAAGGGAGGGAGTGGGGGGGGGGAAGCGCCAGGAAGCCGCTGCCATCCGGCTGCGAAGCAGCTGCGCCCCCTCTGCGAATGGCTGCCTGGGGACAGGCTGCCATATTCCGCCCGTGCGGAAACAGCCTTGCATATTCAATTATTTCCCAGAACAAGTTTCAACTGGGGGTAACCATAATGGCATGGCACTCACCTTAATTTTTTTATATTTCAACTACACCTAGAGAAGACTCCTTCTAGCATAATGATTAGAGAACTCTTCATGTATCTTTTCCTTGTCATACCACAAATATCCATGCCATCCAAATCTTCTGTCTCTATGCATTTATTTATTTATTTATTTAATTTGTTTATTCATTCATTCAATTTCTATACCGCCCGATCCCCGGAGGGCTCCGGGCGGTGAACAACATAATGTAAAACAGCAAGCAGGAGCAAATCCAATATAATACAAAACATAGGCTCCATCAATAAAACATATTAAAATACATAAGAACAGCGGCTAACAATTAACAAATTAAACAAGAGGCGTCCAAGGCTCAATTAAAACCCACCCCAAAAAGGGGGGACGGCAGGCCCCTCAATATGAGGGGCTCTGTTGTACCAGTGCCAGAGCAAAGAGCAGTTTCTATAGGATGGTTGCATTATTCTATCATATCCAACACTTCTCAGTATAAACCAATAGGGTCTTGGATCCATAGTTGCACTAATCAGATCTAACACAAAACCCACCAATGTCCGTTAGCATCCAAAATCCTGGTCCAGTGCCACGAAAAATCTCAATATAATGCCAATGGCAATTCTTACCCATTGATACCACTTCAGATACATAAAAAGCCATCTTTTGCAGATGGTTCCCATCCAGAACCATCTTCCAGTTACCATTAACATGACAATGTCAGACTGTTCCTCTTCAAAATAGGCACAGTATGCTTCCTATTCTGCTTTCATTTTTTCTTGAATTTAATCTTTCACATCCTCTTCTCCAGTTCCCATCTATTAGCTTTCCCACTTCCTGTTGTGGGTCAACTTGCCTTACTACAACTGGCTCTTCCCTGATACATCCTGGTGAGGGATTCCTTTCCCCTTATCCTAAGCACTGTTTCTGTTGAATGATAAATTCTAGCAGGCTTCTGCTGGCATACAATTCACCAGTTTTAGTTTTTAAAACTTTTGCAAATTAATTTATTTCCTTTAGAAATGTTTGTCTCAAGTTATATTTTATGGCAAATCTATTGTATGCCAATATACAGTTGTATTATATAAATCTACAAAGATTATTGGCGAAGATGTGGTGAGTCATTATACCAGAAGGAAGGAAACAATGTTTTTTGCATAAAGGAAACATTCTCATTTTCTGATACATTGTTCAAAGGATGTTGCCATGGTGTCACAAATAATAACCATTAAACAGACCAGTGTTTCCTCTCTAATCTTGGCTGCAGATGTTTCCTTCCCAGAGAAAAATATTTGCATTAAAAATCCATCATATACATTTTTATAACATTGTGTTGGCTTCTCCTATTTTTTTCACACTGTTTTGTAGAAAAAACGTGGCATTTTCAAAAAGGGGCTCTATCACCCATCATTGGCTTTGTCAGGAAAGCACAGAGTAAAACCTGGAAAAAAATACATTCCATTTCCCCCCTTCTGTCCTTCTGTGCTCTGAGGTGATGGCCCTAACAGACCAGAGCACTTAAGCTAAGCCAATTCTCTCTATTGATTTTTGTTTCTGGGAACAAACTCTCTTTCGCCTTGTAAGTACATCCTCTCTTTATGCTTAATGTATTAGCTATTGTCTTAACTGTGATGGGAAAATTTCATCCTGAAATGATGTATGATAGCTAACTTGGATCCTACCACTTAGTGTTGGCACCAGAAAGCAATGGTGGTGAAATGTAATGGAATTTGTAGTTCCATGGAATTAAGCCACTCAGTGGGAAGGGAAGTCTTATGTCAAAATGGAATGTTAAGAGGCTAATAGATTTTTGTCTATAATCACCATTTTCAGAGAAGACACTCACTTGAGTAGAATATAGCATCAGAAGCTAGAGCTTTAATCTTTCTTTGGTTTTCAGTCTCCAGTTCCTGTCCAAATTCCAAAATATTCCTTATATGAATAGAACAGTTACCCAAGAACCATTTGCGTATTGCAGGTAACCAGGGACTTCATGGTCGTGCATGACACCAGTACGGCACCACAGCTGTGCAGAACTCTACCTCTTCCTGCTATTCACTTTCCACTGACTCCTCTTGATGGTGGAAGGCAGTAATTGGGTTTCCCTGCTTCTGTGGCCCACAGGGAAACCCAATTATTGCCTGCCACCGTCAGGAGGACCATGTGAAGGTTGAAGGCAACAGCACAGACCTGCCTGGCCTTGAGGTAGCAAACAATCATTAGATGCTGATGAGTTTGCTAGTGTGCATCCATCACAAAAAATTGGTCTCAACCATGAATTCATGTTTAATGATTTTAAAATACTGATGCTAAATGTGGTTTTCCATTAGCTTTTAAAATTCTGCCTTCACAACTAGCAAGTTGTTTATGTCTGTGTTTAGTAAAGCAGAGCGCTAGTGGTGGCAAAGGTGCGGAACTGGTATGTTGATGGAGTGTACACTGGCATATGTCCAGCATCAGTTAGCAGCTAAGTTTTTGGCTCAAAAAAACAGAGCCACTCTTCAGAGCTTTCATGAAGGTGAAGACATCAGTGAATTTCCACACGCGAATAAGTTCACAAATATAATTGAAATTTACTTGGCAAGAAAGAAAGAGAGAGAATCCAGAATTCACGAAATAACTTTCTATAAGGTAGCCTTTGCCGTTATTGCTGCCAAAGTTAGTGATTTTTCCATGTGAAAATGTAAGTGTTTATCCTTCATTCATCTTGTGGACAGCATATTACTATACCCTTTTATGAATAAGAACATCTCTACTCTTTGACCTCATATATCTATGAACCTGATCCACCTGATCCACCCAGGGTTCAACAATAAGGATCCTAAATTGCCATTTTGTTGGTGCAAAAACTGTTCTGTTGATGGAACAAGCAGCATTTATTTTTGTGGAGGAAAGAAGCTTGTGTTGCTGTTGTCTTGCAAACTCTTCCACTGTTGCTCCCACACTGATCCTGGAGGTCTGCTGACCAAAAAGAATAGTTTGGGGGAGGGAGGGGAGTGTCACGGAAGCTTGCATTGGAAGGGAAAAGGTTGTCTTCTTTTAGCCTAATTCTCCTCATCCTACCAAACTCCCATTGTGGGTGACTTACTAATGCACTTCCTGAAATCTCACTGAAACCAAGGAGACTTAAAATGCCCTGTTTTGTTGTCATTTTATGTACCAGTGGAGGGGAGAAAATGGGCAATGTTTGTTTATATTTTGTGTGTGTGTTTTTTCCACAGGAGACTGCTGGCTGCTGGCAGCCATTGCATCTCTGACTCTGAATGAAGATATTTTGGCTAGAGTTGTTCCCAGTGATCAAAGCTTCCAGGATAGATATGCAGGAATCTTCCACTTCCAGGTATTGCACATCCTAGCGTCTGCCTTTTGCTGATGTGGAAAATGTTATCAGAACATAAGGGATTTAGAGTGGGAGGGCCATGCAAGATCAAGGCTTTTTCCAGAATGCTGCTTTCTCTTAACATTGCGGTAGCACTGTACGGGCTATATTATTCCTGTTTCTTTGTTATGGGGGAAATGGAGATTTGCCTTGGGGCAAGGGGAAGACGCTTGCTGTACAGGAAAGACAGATATGTCAATCAAGTTCTTTTCTTTTTTAATTGTAGAAGGTATGTAAGGGCTAGAATGGAGACAGTGAACACACAATCTCAGAGGTTGGGGAGAGCAGAACAAACTTTAAAGAGAAAGAAGTGTTTAATGTCAGGAAATTCAGAATTTCATAGATAGGTCGAGAGGGATTTGAGATGTGTAAGCAATAAGAGACTGTAACAACCCTTCTATACAGCAAAAAATATCCTGAAGTCACATGCTTTTAGGACATGATTTACAAGTGTCTTGTGATCTTTATGTATCTATTATAAAATGCATATACTGCCTTCCTCCCCAAGACTTTCTAGGCAATTATTAATTTGTGGCCTAAAATAAGTTTGTATAACTTCCAGACAAGTGACTATCTGCAATGCTGAGTTACATCACACAGGTGTTTAAAAAATAGGGCCTAATGAAAGGCTTGGGCCTGAGCTTTTAGGAATCAGAGAACTCTTTCTCAAACCTTACTTGTATACTTCCAAAATTAGCATGGACCATCTGTTTTCAGCGATCATAAAGTTAATGGCTCTAGCGCCATGTCATTAGATACTGATGTAATGGTTTTCTTTCTCCCTTTCAGTTTTGGCAGTATGGAGAGTGGGTGGATGTTGTTGTTGACGACAGGTTGCCCACCAAAAATGGAGAACTCCTCTTTGTTCACTCAGCAGAAGGGAGTGAGTTCTGGAGTGCCCTACTAGAGAAGGCATATGCCAAGTAAGTAGAAGGAGTTATGACAGTTATGTACACAACTGACTTATGGTGACCTCAGCAAGGGGCTTTCAAGGCAAGTGAGAAACAGAGATGGTTTGCCCTTGCTTTCCTCTTCAGAGCCCTCCTTGGTTGTCTTTCATCCAAATACTGGCCCTGCGTAGGTCTGACCAGAGCAGGCTATACTGTGCTGCCTTTGTTATGACAATTACTCCAGTTAATATTATGTAAATAGTGAGCCAGTGTGAGTTAATAGCTTGAGAGTTGGACTAGGATCTATATGTAAATCCCCACTCAGTCCTGAAGACCATTGTGTGACCTTGGACCAGTCAGTTTCTCTCAGTCCAACTTTCCTACACGATAGTTGTGGGTATAAACTGGAATAAAGGGAACCCTGACTTCTTTGGACGAAGG
This sequence comes from Sphaerodactylus townsendi, assembly GCF_021028975.2. Taxonomy (NCBI): domain Eukaryota; kingdom Metazoa; phylum Chordata; class Lepidosauria; order Squamata; family Sphaerodactylidae; genus Sphaerodactylus; species Sphaerodactylus townsendi. The sequence goes on from NC_059425.1 coordinate 62,812,238, forward strand.
GTGGGATTAAAATGTGTTAAATACAATAATCCTTTAATATTTGACTTCTGAGCCCAACTCAGAAAAAGAACTACTGTAGGAGCAATGGAAAGATCGACTTATAATACAGATGATGAGCTTGTAGTCTTTGAGGAATCTGGGCTGGGGAGAAGGTTAAGAGTTTGGAAATCCTACAAGCAAGCCCCCAAATCTCTCTCCTCCAGGATTCTATAAACTTCCAGGACTGAATAAGCCAATTTCTCCATCTGTGTTTTTTTTCTTGACTCAAATATGGTACCAATATTTTGTGCCTCCTGAAACAGGTGACTTCATCAGGTCATTTTCTTTTGAGTAATTTACAAAATTAATAATTTCTGTATATTCGGAAGACTCCTGAGTATATAGAAACCTCTACTTTGTCTGTGATTATCTGGTTCAGGTACTAGCATGAGTGGCATGACTTATATTATTCAATATAATATAATAATTTCTGCAGATGTGTGTTAAGTGCCATCAAGACACTTCTAACTTACAGCTGCCCTAGGAATTAATAGTATCAGAAAATTAGTGAGAGTGTCTACAACTTCATAATTTGGAAGAAACAAAATAAGGAAATGTACAGTTGTCTCCAGCTGGCTTTCTGACTGTGCCCTGATATTGTTCAACTTAAGCCAGTACAGAAGGGAAGTTTGGTCTCAGAATTACATTTACTCAGAAAACCTTCTTTAGGCTGTTACAACCCTTAATAATAGATAAAAATGAAACAACTGAAAATGAAAATGAAACAACTAATGGAGCAAAACTAATAGACCGTTACAGAGCCTCAGCAAGCCAGCAGGAAAAGAAGAAAGGGACCTCTCTTTGATTTCTGGTGTGAGATTCCCTGTGGCAGAATTGGGCTTTTCACGAGAACACTTCTGAGCAGCATTTTGCTTCTACTACTATTTCAGACAAAGAGCAGAGGAAGTTTAACTATTAACTGTCCTGGTCACATCTTTTGTAGGGCGAATGGATCATATGAGGCTCTGTCTGGGGGAAGCACCACCGAGGGTTTTGAGGATTTCACTGGCGGTATAGCAGAGTGGTATGAGCTGCAAAAAGCACCACCAAACCTGTTTAAAATCATCCAGAAGGCTCTTCAGAGAGGTTCTCTCCTTGGATGCTCAATTGATGTGAGTTCATGCTGCTTTCTGTCTTGCTGCCTTCTATCCAGTTTTAAGTCCAGAACAATTGTCCAAGTGTGCTTGAAAGGAAACCACATGGTAATTTTGCCAACTTTGTTGAAGTAAAGAGACTATATGCTTGGCCAGCAGAAACCACTTTGCTATGTGGAATTCTTGGTTCAACTTTGAACTAGATTCCTGGTCTCCAATAGATCAAAAAGAGCTGTAATACTCCAGGCAAAGAAGCAATAATAATTTATTATTTAGATATTTACGCCACACATTTGTCCCCAATAGAGTTCTTAAGGTTGTTCTTCCCCAGTGGTGGACCGCCACGAAAAGGCACTTGGGGCCAGCCCTACTATCGAACTCTCTCTCCCGCTGCCACTCCTGCTGCCATGCAGCCCCCCCGCCCGCCACTCAATTCTTCTTTCCACCACTGTGACGGTACTCCGCCTGGCCCCATGCTGCTGTCGCAACACACACACCCCAACAACAAACCTTTTCCTGCTCCAAGTGATGCCAGCTCACAGCACATTGGGGGCAGAAGCTTCCCTGGCCTTAATCCTGCCCCCAGTGTGTTGCCAGTTGACACCACTTGGAGGGGTTGTGGTGGGGTTTTGGGGGCAGTGCTGTGCCAGGAAATTTAGTCAAGGGCTGGCCAGGGGACCAAAATTCACCCCATCTGCCTCCCCCCTAGTTCTGCGAGTTTTCTCCCCATCCACTATTTTATCTTCAGCAGCCTCTCTCTTTTTATACTATGCTGTGACTTTGAATTGAATTTAAATCCCAAAACATGGGGTAGAAAACTGTTGGAATGCTTTGTTAGACTTTCCAGATATGCCACAGTAAAACTGCAGATAATGTACCAGTTAAAGAGCTCCATATACATTGCAGTAAAAGCATGGAACTCCAGACAAGTAGGCTTCCCTGTTCATTTTGTTACCGCTGCTGCTCGGGTGACATTAAGTTATTTCAGCTCAGGCAACATAGTGAGGCTCAGGAAGCCGGTGTTCTTCAAAAGCAAAGTATTTTATTTGGAAGTGGTTGCTACAGCTCAGGCAGGGGAATCGCGCTTTTGTAGCTAAGCACTAGAACTTTTATACACATACATCAAAAGGGGCAAGGGGCAGGTAAGGGGGCAGGTCCCTTACTGTACAACAATACAGAAACATCAACACATAAAAGAAAATATACAGTTACAACTTTGTGAATGGGACCATGAAATCTTGCTGTCAGGCGTCTTCCCGCGGGACTTTACGCTAGTGCTGAAATGGATATCGGAGAGAGTCCATTCATAAAACTGGGTGAGCCTGTTTAACGCACCCAGGAATCTGGTTATCAGATGGGCTGCTTCCTTGAGTTATGACCTGAGGCTCCCGCGCCTCAGTCCTGCAACAAAAGAAAGTTCAAATGATCCAATGGTAATCTTGGCACGTTCTTCAACGGCTGAGATGTCTGGGGTGCCGTTATCAGATTCAATTTGTAAATCCAAAGGGGTCATTGTTTCCGCTAAAGAGATCTACCGGGTGTTGGCCCAAACTGAATTCCAAGGCTAGCTTCCTTGACTCTTAATATCAGCTGTTACAAGCTATTGCTTTCACCCATAGATCCAATTTTTTTAAATAACATTTCTAAACTTAAACATTAGAGGAAACCATAACGAACCTTCAATACAGTTCAAGCACATATACCTATAAGCAAGAATATCCTAAATTGACAGTAACAAAACCTTAATTTAACTAAAGTATAATCCTAAACATTGGGCAGCTAATAAAATTCAACATTGAGGGGGCTTACATTAAACCTTAAAAGAGACAAAGGCAATAAGGAAACCATGTAAAATATCAGCACATTTGTATGTACTTTCCAAGCTTTGTGGAGGCTTTCGGACAACACTGGTCTCTTTGTTCTGATGCTTAGCCAGTGTAGTTCTGGTAACTCGACTCAGGAAAATATTTTGGCTATTTTCCTAGTGGTAACAATCTCAGTGGAGATGTCAGCACATGCATCCTTCTAATGTGTTTCTAGAATTGACTGGAGAGAATTTTACCGCAAAGGCACTCTGAATATATCACAGCTTTATAATTCATAAATTTAAGGACAAAATGCTAAGGAATGATTACAAATGATCCCCAAGTATTTATTTTGTTATTGATTTATGTCCTTTATTTGTATCATCTTTCTTTCCAATGGGGACAAAAACATACTTAAAGCAGTCTACTCCTCTCCTCTGTTTTCATCTCACAACAACCCTGTGAGGTAGGTTAGGCTGAGAGTTTCTGATTGGCCCAAGGTCACCCAACAGGCTTTTATGGCAGGGGGATGGTGGATTAAAAACCTGGGTATTCCATGGGGATCCATACCCTAGTGCAGTACTCTAATGTTCCCCAAAATGGTGGGAATCTCTCCCTTTTAGAGTAGGAATTAGCGAGAGCAGATTCTTGGCTTAGCAAAAGATCAGACACACTCAGAATCTTGGTTGCCTATGTATGCTGAAATCAGCTTTTGCAAGAAACCCCCAGGAGAACGAATTTAACAATTTTTATTAAGGGATAATGGGGGTTCACAAGCACACAAAAATCAAAGCAGCAGCACATACACACAGTCCTAGGGTAAAAGCAGTTTTGAGTAGATAGGTCTGGAATAGAGGAAGAAATTGGTGAAGCAAGGGTTATAGTCACCTGATCTTGGAGTGAAATGGTCCGATAAGCAGAGCTGAGCAACCCATGCTTTGCTCTGGTAGAAGAACAACGGGTTGTGGAACAGTATCACAGATAGAGCGGTATCCAGAGATATTGAACACTGGCAACTGGGTGAGGGGGCTTCTTACAGGGAAAAAGGGACCCTCAGCATTATGCAGAGTGGCCCATAATCTCATAGGACAAAGAAGAGTCCTCCCTTTTCTTGGAAAGACAAGAGACGGACATCAACTTTAATGGTCAGGTTGTTAACCTAATGGGTGGTGAGTGTTGTTGTTTTTCTTTCAAATGGCTGGCATCTAGAATGGTGACCTGCGTAGCCCAGGCTAGCCCAATCTCATCAAACGTTGGTGGCTAATCAGGGTTGACCCTGATTAGTACTTGGATGGGAAATCACCAAGGAAGCCCAGGGTTGCTGCCCAGAGGAAGGCAATGTGAAACCACCTCTGTTCGTCTCTTGCCTTGAAAACCCTTCAGGATTGTTGTAGGTCAACTGTGATTTAACAGCACTTTCCAGCACCAGTATTGTTGCACAGCTATGTAGAATTACATTGAAGAGGAGCTTGTAGAGGGGAAGGTGGCAAGTAGGGAAGAGTTCAGTGCCCCTTCCTTGTATAGCATTTTTGTTCTATAAGTTGTCTCCTGCTTCTTTATGTGTGATGGGGGAAGAACTGTGTTTTAAAATGTAGCTTTGTCAACTTCACATGCATTTGAGCCCTAATTGGAATCTGTGGGCTAAAGCAGACACAGGCCTTACATACTTTTTAAAGGGGAAAGAAAGGTGATGAAGGTTAACTCAGATCAGAGTTGTCAAATGAGGAAATGGTGGATTTAATCATATTCCCCATTCATTACCTGACATCAGCTGCCCAGAACTGCCATTTGCCTCAAGAAGTAGGAAAAAAGTACTCTGAATGAGCTCTTCTCCTTTGGCCACAAAAGCCTTTTTCATTTTGGAAATCTCATTTGGTCAAAGTCTAGTATTCTATCTGTTATACCACACTGTCTCCAGAATTTTTGGACTGAAGAAATATAAAGTCTGCAAATAAAAATTACATAGAACTGATGATTAAACATAAGTGTCTCCTAAGTCATTTGCAATGGTGCATCAGAAATTGATCCTAAATGTACCATGAATTTCAGGCAAGACTGATAAAACCTTTTTGAAAATGGGCCAGTTTATCAGCACCCACAGATGGCCAAAGGCTTGATGTGCTGTTTGTGTAAACAAAAGACAAAAAGGGGGGGGGAGCAGGAAGAAGCTTCAGTAACAGTTTAAAAGGTTTCAAGATAATCCATTTGTTTAAAGATTTAAAAATGTATTGAAAGAAAATAAAAAAGGCTCAAGGACATGAACTTAAGGCCAATTCATATCCTTAATATGATAGAATACCGTTAAAAGATCCAAGATGCAAGCTGAGTGCTATCTGTCTGGAAACAGATTGCAACAAATTATTTAGGGAGCAACAGGGGATGTTTTTATTTTGTTCATGGAGGAGGCAGTAGCAATTGTTTAATATTCACTATTCAGCACAACAGACACTTCTCATAGTTAAAGTAACACAAGTAGGGCAAAGACCACTACTGGAAAAGTACAACTGGGGTGTTACCTTAGCAGTTTTGCTGGACTTGAGGCATTTTGTGTGTTTCTTACGTCTGAATGCATATCAGCATTCGTTCCCTTCATCTACCCCCTATATACTTAATGCCTGTGTTTAGTATATATGAACCTGGGAAAATACAAGTTACTTATGCATTGATCACCTGAGATTCATCCAGGATGCTTTCCTGGTAAACAGTTAAATGCTGCTGCCCTGAAGAACGTCTGTTAGCAGACTACAGCTCCACCTATGCAGTTATCTGCAACTTGCTTGATGAAGATTTCCGCCTATCTGATATTCTTTCAGTCTGTCTCATCTTTCAGTCTGTCTCATCCTTCTTCCAATACGAGGTTCTTCCTTTCATTTCATCCTCACAATGATCCCACAAGATAAGTAACATAGAAATAACCAGCAAGCTTTCTGACAGAATAGGGATTTGAATCTAAAATCCAAATTCTAGTGTGATACTATAATTACTATACCCCCAAGAATCTCAAAAACAGACATGCTTTTACACCAAGGAGAGTTGGCCTGGTAAAATGTAAGGAGCCCTGCTGGAGCAAGCTAGTAGTTCATCTTGACCAGCATCTTGACAGCTGCCAACCAGAATCCCTGAAGGGCCAAAACAAAGGGCCATAGAGGCCAAGGCCTGACCCCTTGTGCTGGCCCTTTCTGCATAAATCTCCTAAAACATTTGTAAAACATTTATAAAATGTTTCCAATCCTCACTTTTGTTTGCACTCGCCCCCTTGAAACGATTCCTGGCGACCACTCTCGTGTTTTTCCCTGTTTTTCCCCAGTGTGTTGACAAATGCATTCTTCATGCTTCACAGCCTCTTGCTGAAGTTCTCTGAGTCTTCTGTAGTTGATGCTGTCAAGTTTAAACTCCTCAAAATCTCAAAAACACTCTGAAATGCTCCAAAAGCAGGCAACAGGTTTTTGTAGGTCAGAACTCATGAAATGTTGCCTTAAAGGGACAGCGCACAAATGATGCCTTTTTATAACGTTTCAACCAAAAGAATACCTAGAAATGATGATGCAATTAAAATGTTTTGGGTCTGCAAATAAAACATTTTGGGGGGAAACAGTGCAGAACGCCTTGGAGAAAACTTTTTATTTCCTGCCCCCAAACATTTTAAAGTGTTTGTTCAGAAAGGGCCACTACCACCTATCTTCTATTCAGAGGTTGGCTGCTTTTGTCTCTGAAGGTTCTTTTTACTCACTATGGCTAGTGGCCATTCACAGACACACACACCCCTTTTAAAGCTGCCTATATTCATAGCCATTATTTGTTTGTTTGTTTGTTTATATTTATATTTCCCAGCTGGGTTCAGGGCATCAAACATCAAATAAATACAGATTAAAACAACCATAAAACAACAATCAAGTATTAAAACAACTGACAGATGGTGCTTAAACCCCCACAAACTGCACCCATGGGAGGCCAATGATGACAGCGGTCAGTGATGACAGCAGTCATTATTACATCCATTGGAACGTACTGTACTATTTTTATATTACCAAATCACTAATTTTATATAGATATACAATTGCTGGGCCAGACTACGAAATGAAGGTTTTTTTTAATGTTGCCTTTTCAGACTTTATGGTTCAGACTGCTGCCTTGTCAGACTTATCACATCAAGTCACAGAGATCCCAGCAAGGGGCTTTCAAAGCAAGTGAGAACCAGAGATGGTTTGTCATTTCCTTCGTCTGCAGAGCCTTCCTAGGTGGTCTCCGTTCAACTTAGTTTCCAAGATCTGATGAGATCTGGCTATGCCATACCTGCCTTCCCCACTCACGTTTTCAGACTTGCTAGAAGATTAGTACTTCTTTGTTTTTGCAGATCACAAGTGCTGCTGAGACTGAGGCTGTCACATCACAGAAGTTGGTCAAAGGACATGCATATTCTGTAACAGGTGCAGAAGAGGTAACATCTCCATTTTGGGCAAGGGACAACATAGTGCATTGAGGATGTATCATTGTACACCAATATTATTTTCTAATATCTCTGAACCCTCTTGTTGTAATTTTCTGAAATGTTTGTATCTTCTGCCCTCTTGTGGTTATGTAGTCTCACAACAGTAAAGGTCACAGCTGAAGAATATTTTAGAGTTTTTTGTGAGCTGTATTTCAAATTACTGATTAGAGTTCCCACTGTATGTTTTACATAAGTTTTTTTCACAGACCCTTTAACATATGTGGCAGTGACATGCATGTCCCCCAAAATTAAATATTTACCCGGAGAATATTTTCGTGATGTAAATTCCCAGTGAAATAAATGCATTTAACTCATTTGCAAAATATGGAGTCCCTCATGAAAACACATAATCGAGCCACAGTTTTTGGAAGTGATGCTGTGGCTGTTAGAACACCAGAAACCCTTTCAATCGAGAAGCAATTATTCTATTTATGTTGACTTTTTAATATGGTAAATGTCTTTATTATAAACTGTCCCAGATCAGTTACTGAGAAGAGACAAATGTGTAAGTCAGTGAAAATATGTGATTTGAGAGCTATGGGCCCCAAGGTAGAGGCTCCAAAGTTATGTCACTACTTGCAATACACTCCTGTGCACAGTTCTTCTACTGAAGTCAATGAGCTTAGACTGGAGTAACAACTCATAGGGTTGCACTGTTCATCTTCCTTTATAAGCTTCAATGTTATTTTCTCTGAACAAGAAAATGGTTGTTCTCTGAGCTCAATGAGAAGTCCTTTGTCTTCAAAGGCAAGGATTTCTTGCTGTTTCCTATATAGAGTTCTAATTCGTGCCCACAATATAAGAATTTTGGTTGTGGTTTTGGAACCATTAGAGAGCAGTTGAAAATGCTGAATTGGGGCTCTGTGCATCTGTTGTTTACAAAGTACAAAATGCTCAGGAGATCCCCTTAACAGATTTCTCAGTATCTTGCAGAGGATCAAAAAAATGAAAGTAGCTTCATTCACAGGAAATAAATCTCTCAGTTCCTAAGACAGATAGCCTAGCCTCAAAGCAGATCTTTCATGAGAACAAAAATCATGTGCTATATATGCAGTACCTGAGGGACCACCTCTCCCCATATTGCCCATTCAGGTGCTTCCGTTCATCGGAGGTGAACCTTCTGGAAGCCTTTTCAGCCCTGGCCCCTACATGGTGGAACAAGCTCCTCGCTGAGATCAGGGCCCTGTGGGATTTGAATGAGTTCTGCAGGGCCTGCAAGACGGAACTGTTCCGTCAGACCTTTCCACTTGGCCAGCCAGGTTGAAGTGTCATGCTATGCTAGCCTCCTGTAGGTCTGTGAGGAAAGTCACCATTATTGGAGATCTAGGTTATTATTGTTATATTGCTGATGTTTTATGGTTCATAGTTGTTAGTATTTAATTCTGGTAATTGTTGTATTGGTTTTTACTGTTGTATGCCACCCTGAGCCCCTTGGGGATGGGCGGCATAGAAGTCTAAATAATAATAATAATAATAATAATAATAATAATAATAAGAAGAAGAAGAAGAAGAAGAAGAAGAAGAAGAAGAAGAAGAAGAAGAAGAAGAAGAAGAAGAAGAAGAAGAAGAAGAAGAAGAAGAAGAAGAAGAAGAAGAAGAACTTTATTTTCTTAAAAATCAACAAAACTGACAGTAATAAGGTTTCATTATATCTGATTTTCTAAGGGGTAACTGATCTCTGTAGTTGAGAGATATGTTATGATTCTTGGAAATCTTCAGGTCCCACCAGGATGTTGGCAATCCTAGGAGGAAAGGCTATTGAGGTTTTCAGGAAAGGGAATAAGGAAATAATGTTTGGGCAATTCTAGAAGAATCTTAAGATGTTTATGTTGCCTACCTTCTGGGCCCTGATTGGGGTAATGGCAGCATAAAAATCTTTTAAATAAATAATAAATAGACAGATAATCAGTACTGCTTACCTCTCATCATGAACATGATGCAGCCTCCCTGTAGGACAGTGCTATCAACCAAGTATCATTGCACCCAGACAATGCATGGATTGACCTGGGGGCAAAGCAATATGGGTTCAAGCACTGTAATGCTGTGGTTTTTTTGCCTGCCTCTGCCAGCTCCGTCTGCTGAAAAAGATGCCTCACACTCTCAAGGAAAGTTTGTTTGTGCTGCAAAGGATTAACAATAATAGCATGATGGGAAGGTGGGGGGGGGGGAAGAGGGATTATATAATACTCAAGATCTCTCTGCTCATTTCAGCAGGCTTTGGAGGAGGCCCAGAGTAATTTAGCTCTTTTGAGTAAACTGTTGTCCAAAACTGAATCCCTGGCCAGCTGAGCCGGCTAATGACAGTGGGCAGACTTAAGACTGTAACTGGCCTTGGATATTTTGGCACTGGCATTTCCCAATGTAGTCAGGAGAGAGCATGCTTCACTCACTGAGAAATAAATTAAACAACTGGATTCAGCCTCGGATATCCCTCCAGACTAATCAAGGATTATTGATTACTTTTATTATCACTGTATACATAATTGCTATAGTTTACATAATGAACATAGGCCTTTGCATTCCACTTTTCATTCATCTTTGTAACCACACTTTGAATGGGTCACCTTTACTCTAAGGCAGTGGTTCTCAACCTGTGGGTCGCGACCCCTTTGGGGTTTGAACGACCCTTTCACAGGGGTCGCTTAAGACCATCGGAAAACACATATTTCCGATGATCTTAGGAACAGAGACACAAATAATTTTATGGTTGGAAGTCACCACAACATGAGGAACTGTATTAAAGTCACGGCATTAGGAAGGTTGAGAACCACTGCTCTAAGGCAAAGAGAGGATCAGGACAATCCTGTGGGGTTTTGTGATAGAAGTTTGACCCCATTATAATACTGTACTTTGTACCACGTTACATCTCATCCTAGATCCAGTCACAGAGATAGTGATGAGCTGTATCTTTACACATGGGATTGGTCAAGAAACCATAAATCTTAGCTTGCACTTTAAAATCTCAGCTACACATTCTGGTATTGCTGGTTCTGAACAGAAAGGGAGAGGAACGTACCCCTTGCTTGCTCACTTCCGCCAAATACTTGAAAAGGCAAAACACTGAAGATATATAATATGCAGTTTATCAGAGAAAACAGTAACCTATACATGCATTTTTTGTAATCATTAAGCATTTAAGGCCACTAAAAGTGACAAACAATCACTTATCAACTGCACATGTTTTTCTTTTGCAAACTGCATGCTTGGTTTTGGTTTTTTAACAACTGGATCAAGCTATTTTTCCCTCGGTGCTTTATATAGATGACATTTCTATGCATACAGTGTGAGCCTAAGCTTACAACCTTCTCGTAAAGTTCACAAGTTTAGATGTGTGCAACTTAATTTGGGATTGCAATGATAGTGTACTAGATATTCAGTAGTGTCAAGACCCTGTTGTTGACATTTCAGCTCTTCCCTTTTTCTTGCCATGAAACTACGGGGTGGGCTGGGAGCAGGTGGCAGTGTGGGAACCTCTGGCTTGTTCTCTTTTGCTTTAGGCGTGCAGTAACTTTCTCATCCTTTGGGCCAGCCAGCACCTGCCTTATCCCTGGTTTGGCCTTGGGAGACTCTGCACTGTTTAAGAACACTGTTAGTGATTTCACTCTGCTGGGATCCTGAGGTGGGGGTTGGAGGAATGTTTGGGGAAGAAATATTAACCAGAAATGCTGTAGGGAACTCAGATCCAGTAAAAGCCTACTGGTATGCTGTTCGTGATATCCTGACAATAAACTGATTTCTGAACTTAAGAATCTGGTTATTGCAACGGTTGACAGATCCTGACAGGTGATGTCCAGATCATATAAGGTCCATGCTCCATGGGAAATGCCCTCACAACTAGCAATATGACCCACATTATTAGAATAATTCTCCCCATATTTTCCAGAAATACGGAACTATGTTACAGGAATGCACTTCCAACCTCACTGGGTTTGTTTGTGAGTGGCATCTAAGATAATGATATTTGCTCTCTTTGTAAGTTTGAAACTGGGTCAGAAACTGCTGTTACTTGCAGAAATCAGATGCAGCAGTGTGGGGGTGGCAGGAAATAATTTGGGGAACTGTGGGCTCGGGGAGGGTTTGTACGCATAATTTGATCACTGATCTGATGTAAATTTTGATGTAAAAGCCACAGTTACGTATCACAGGTTTATCAAATAGGTATGCCAGTTCATTAAACAGGAAGGAAATGTACAGTTTCAGAGTATCAGTTTTTTTTCCTTCTCTGATTTCCATATTGCTGGATTTTAAAGTAATGTCATTCTACCTTATGCCATCAGGTGAATTTCCGAGGCAGCATGCAGAAATTGATCAGAATCCGAAATCCCTGGGGGGAAGTAGAATGGACTGGAAAATGGAATGATAAGTGAGTTTCTGTCTTATACTTATGTTCACCAGCAAGTGGCTTATATGAAACCTACGTAGTTTTCTAATAGTGCCAAGAATCCTTGCTTAGAAATCCTTGGTCACCTTTTAGGACTCCTTGGGGGGAAGCCATAGCAGTTAGTCCAGGATATATTTGAAAACACATAACTCAGCAATATTACAGCAGTGAAGCATCTATAGGCCTCTTCAGTGCCTGTGTGGGAGACCTCCCGGGAAGCCTTCAGTTTAGGGTTTTTTTTCCTCCTCTGCCCCAAAATCTCATGTTGCAGTTTGTTCTTTGTTTACATCGTCAGAGATCCTTTTTGTTTGTGTCAGTGACTTTTTTCAGACATCATAGTTTATAAACCACAGTTTGATTTTAAAACTACTACTATTACCATGACATCGGTAGTAGGCTGACCAGCAAACTAGTTTGTTGTTGGGAGCTAAACCAGAACTATAAACAATGGTTATGCCCATCTTGTTGGCTGTGGCTGGTACGGAAACTTGTATTCCCTGTAACATTTCTCCAGAAAAGGATTTCCATCTGCACAGTTCAACGTTCTCACACATACCCCATTGCAGCAGCAGAAGTAAATGGTGAGAAAAATCTCCTTCCATGGGTAGAAATACTTCCATCTGCAGAAACACTATGGTGAATCCAAGATAGCATTTAAAAATCCCAGTTTATTCAGTAGCAACCCCCCTTTCAGTATCCTGGACACAGAGTTGGCATGCCAAAGTAGCAGAAAAATTCCGCGGTTTCAATGGTATTTGGTAAGCAATGGTGCTTTCACAGGATACATTCACCAACCTGCTTCCTAACAGTCGCAGCTCACCAAACAGGACTGTGTTGCTTCAGTCTCTTCCAAAGGAAAAATATAAAAGGTATTAGGAGAAATGATCTCTGTTAATCACATGCTTGTATTCTGTTTGCCAAAGTAATCTGATGAGATTTGGTTTTACCATTCCGCCTTCCTTCCTATGGCCGTTTCCGCACGGGTGGAATATGGCGGCCTGGGGATGTAGAGCGCACTTTTCTGGCTTGCCGGCTGGAAGCCTCTCACGTCTTCCCACTCCCTGCACCTTCCACTCACCTGCTCTCCGGCCCCTCCCGGTAGCGTCGCTGGAGAGCCTGGGGACCACGCCCCTGCTCTGCGACATGCGAAGCAGGTACAGGGCAGGGGAGGCGTGTCACCTTGGTGACGCGTAGGAGGGCCGGAGAGCAGGTGAGTCAACCGGGCGACGGTGCTCAGTGGCGCCGTCTTCCCGGTTCTTTCTGAGACCGTCCATGCGGACGGTCCCAGCGTCAGGTCGGCGTCAGAAATGCCAACCCAAGCCCTTCCGCCTCCGTGTGGAAAGGGCCTATGTGTAAATAGTAATAAGCTCATCAAAATATTCATTATGTTCTGGGGTTTTCCTAATTTGGCTATACAGGTCTACAGATTATTTATTATTGCTTTTGAGGTCAGCTGCAAAATTCAGATAACTTTGATTCTATTTTATAGTTGCCCAAGCTGGAATAGTGTTGATCCTGCTGTAAGAGAAAGATTAACCAGGAGACATGAAGATGGAGAATTCTGGTAAGGATGTCTTACCAAGGGGGGCGGGGGGAACTCTACTACTACTATTACTATGACTACTTAAACTGAAACACTTGTAGTCATCCAGTACAGATTGTGGGTATATGATGAACACACACATATTAAGCCTTTGAACATTTGGCTACGGAACAGGCCATCAGAATTTTAGCAACCTAATAAGTAGGCAGTGGGAGAGAGTTGTGTCAAGGGCGTGACTTTTAACTGATGCTATAGCTTGCGGATGTATTTTGCCATCATGATGGAGGATGTTGTACTTGGCTTAACTGATGTCAGAAAGGATGACAGGAAGCTTTGGATCCACTGTGCTATGAAAAAAGTATTGTGCACAACTCCAGTATTGTTAGATCCTTTACTCCTGGGTCAGACTGCTACCATCTGGGTGATTAACTCTGGCCCCTTCTGCACATACAAAATAGTGCACTTTCAATCCACATAGTTTGCTATAGTGCTATAGTGCAAGAATAAACCATGTGTGGAAACAACTCCCAGGTAGATCCAAGGGATCATATATTTCCCTTCTACTGTTAGATCATGAGCCTTAGATAGGGTCCCCAGGTTTTATAGGTCTTTTGTCCCTCTGTATTAATTCAATTAACTATATTTGCTATTTTAATATCCATGCAACTTTTAAAATGTGAACATTTTAATTACTGTATACGATTTTGTTCTGGTCTTTGACTGTAATAAATAATAATAACATGTGTGGATACAAACCTAAATAGCAAAATTGTGGTTATTAATTCCAGAAGAATGCTAGAGTTTTCTCTTCTTGCTTGAACTTTTGTGTGTGTGCCTGGCATTATTTCATAGGATGTCATTTAGTGATTTCCTGAGGCATTATTCTCGCCTTGAGATCTGCAATTTGACTCCAGACACACTGGCCAGTGAGAAGTACAAGAAGTGGAGTCTGAATATTATGGATGGGAACTGGCGAAGAGGATCCACTGCTGGTGGCTGCAGAAATTACCCTAGTAAGTTGTTCTTTAAACAGCTTTTGCTTTTCTGTGGTGATTTCCTAGTAAGGATAAATAATTATCTGTGTTTAGAACCACTTGGGAAAGTATCTCTAATTTAATTCTCTGCTCTTGACCTGTAGTCAGTATGCCCAATCCTGGCCAATAGTTTACTATTGCATCAAATCTTGAGATGCTTGCAGATGTGATGTTTTCACCTCATGCTGTATATGACAACATGTCTGAGGTGAAGCCATAACTCAGTGACAGTGCATCTGCTCTGCACACAGAAATTCCCAAGACTGTCTTCTCAAAGTGGCCTTTGCAAGCCAATGTCTATCTGATAAAAGGAAAAAGATAAGCAATCTGGGTTGGCAGCTAGAGGAAAAAATAATCCTAGATCCCATACAAAAGTGGTAGAAACACAGAAATTACAACAGACATGTCATTTTGTGATGACTTTGGCGACAGAAATTGATGTAATAATAAGAGCTTCAAGCTGTTCTTTGTTAAGCAAATCTATCCCACATATCCCTGCATTTGGACAAAAATTGCTCAGTCCTTGACAATCTTTCCTTTTTCTTTTGAGTAATCAAGCTCAAACTTGGCTGGTGCTGGTGCTGTGCTGGGCTTAAGCCTCTTTCTAAAACTGTCCACAAATTCTGAGTCTCCCAGGAACATAACATTTACAGTCTGATTTTCATTGCAATGCAGAGGTTCATAAACAATTACATGTGCTAATAATTTTTGAAAAAAATAATCCTAACATACATCCTGAATGTTGACAAAAAAATCTGAAATGGAAGGACTGTGTACAGTAAACCAAGATTTGTCAGAGAACAGTGTGAAATGCGGGTGGTTTCAGTAACATCTTTTGTTTTGTTAGATACATTTTGGATGAATCCGCAGTATTTGATTAAACTTGAGGAAGAAGATGAAGATCCTGATGATCCTGAGAAAGGCTGCACCTTCCTAGTGGGCCTGATTCAGAAACACCGTAGGAAGCAAAGGAAGATGGGGGAGGATATGCATACCATTGGCTTTGCCATCTATGAGGCAAGCTAATTTTTTCTTACTGCCTTGCAAACTGGGATTTGTCAGATAAAGATGTAGATCTTTTAATGGGGGATATAAGTTATTCATGTCACAGGGTTACAAAATCATACATTCATAATCATTTTCACAAACTGGACAATACTTAGGTGATCCTTTACACAAAAAAATCTGTTCATATATGTTCATCCTTCGCTGATCTGATTGCAGCATCTGTAATGAAAGATACTCCTTTGCTGCTCTAAGTAGTGCCATGTTGTGAGGAGTTACAACAGACCAATGTTAGCTAGTCTATAATGTCTGTAGGAGACTCCTAGTAGAAATATCCATAAATGAAACCTAGCTTAATAGGGCACAATGACAGTCTGGATTATCCCAGTTAAACCTGAGCAGTAGCTGAGGAGAGTTATGTAGATGTTGGTCAATTATTTAAAGAAAAATAAATAACTGGTTTCTCATTTTGCTTTTCCACAGATACCTCAACAGGTATGTAATGTGCACTGTATGTTCTGCCTCTGCCCCAAGACTATCCTGAGCCAGGGGTGTGGCTTAAGAAGCACTTCTTTAAATATGGTGTCATTATCATAATGAAGGTTTTAGGTTTTACCAAATCAAAATCCAGTAGAAATAATCACAAGGAATTAACAATTAGCAATTAAGTGTCAGAAATTCAGATCCAATGACAAAGCTTATTTGAAATGAACATGTAACATTACTGTTTTCCTCTCAAATCATGTCATGTGCTTATCCTAAAACTATAAATTTGTGGGATCCCTGATCCACAGCCTAACCTGGCCCATATTCTAATTGGTGAGGTTATTTGCCTACATAATCTGGGTGTGTGTGGAATGGTAGACAGAATAAAATGGAATAAAGTAGATCTGTACAGACATTATGCTTTATTTGTAAAGCAATAGACATGGCCCAATCCCTTCCCAGGTCAGAAGACCTGGACTCAAGCCCCTATAAAATGTTTTCAGCTCCTTTCATCCTGCTTAGGCAATTAATTTCAACCTAGTAACAACTCTCGTATTTGTCTACTCTATTCCCAGCACAATTTTGGGAATCGCTGTAGATTTCTCTGCCACTTCCACCCCTCCCCCACATACTTCTGCTTTATTGTTCTACTTAAGATTTCCAGCAGGCCTGGAGAAAAGTTCCTTATCCCTTTAATGGAAACTTAATGGGTTATTAGTTGCCAGGTGATGTTATTTACGCCCATGTCATGAAAATATTCAGCTACCCTTTTCCCATACATATTAAAGGACATATTTTCTCAAGACAGCTGGCAACTCTAGTTGTAGAGTTTTGTAGGACTCCATTTTCGTGGCCAATAGGGCTTACAGATTTGCCATTTTTTGCACCTTGAGCAAACTCCCAGACCACAACCCTAACACCCCACCAGAGAAATTAAGGAGCAGGAGAAAAAAATTATCCTCCGTAGTAACACTCTTGGAATTTTCTCAAGGTAAATATTATAGAGATTAGTAGGAATTCTTTGAGTATCACCTAGACATGAAGCCATGTGCACCCCAAACTCCACTGTCCCTAGACCCTGTCCTCTGAATCTCCCAGCATTTGCCAGGGCAGTGCTGACACCTGTAAGAACTGAACTTGAAGAATCCTTTTACGCTAATTGAAGCAACGTGTCCCATGTTGTGATATATTCCCCTTCCATGTAAAAATCCAGTGTATGAAAATGTTTGCTTAGTTTAAAATATGTATTTATAGTATTTTAGTGTTATCTCTTATGTACTGGAATAATATCATTGGTTATGTTACTTTCGTCTATGAAGTTTTATGGCCAAACTAATGTTCACCTGAACAAAAACTACTTTCTGACAAACCGAGCAAAAGAGCGATCAAATACATTCATCAATCTTCGAGAAGTGTTAAACAGATTCAAGCTTCCAGCAGGAGAATATATTATCGTGCCATCCACTTTTGAACCCAACAAGAATGGAGATTTCTGCCTCCGAGTATTCTCAGAGAAGAATGCAGAATCACAGTACGTGCACTACTTTCCCATGTCTTCTGTTTTCCTTTCCTTAGCTAAAATGACTCAATGGATCTGGGGAACCATCCAGCTTAGGGAATACAGTGTTATTGTATCCGATCCAGAGTTTTTGGCTCCTGAGGAAAGGTACCTGTTGTTGCCATCTCTGTTTCTATCAGAATAGATTATTAGAATATTCCTCTTTGGTTTTGTGGGAGCAGTTGGGTGCCAGGGCCTGTGGAGTCAATGTGATTTTTAAACTATCCAGTAGCTGGGACAGAGGAACTTTCACTCAAGTACTTTTTTTGCTTTTACTCCAAGACATAAGAAATAGCAAATGCAAACTCATGAAATCACAACACAAACAGTTATATTGCCAGCTACGGTATAAAATTTGAAACTGTGATTACAAAAATGAATTTGGCTGTTGTGAGTTTTAAATTTCATAATTACTTTCATGTTGACAAACTATATCCTAACCCAAATTACTTATCATAATAAAACTACTAATTGGAAAGCACTTACACCAAGAGATATTTACTTTGTCTTAACAACCAGGGCAATAAACTTTGCCATTTGCAAGGTGATCCATTTATTTCTGTCTGCTAATTGTATTACACGTTTATTCAAATCTGCTCTCCCTGGCAATCATAAGAAGATATTTCCAAGCTATCTGTCCCAATCTGTTTTTATAGGTAGAATTTGAAGATTGTTTCACTTGCAACATACCTATGTGAAGGTATAGATAAAATACTAATTGCTTCCTTAGACCAGGGGTTCCCAAACTACGGCCCGGGGGCCAAATGTGGCCCCCTGAAGGCATTTATCCGGCCCGCCAGGCATGGCAGCGATGGCTCCATTCATGTGCAGTGGGGGCTCGAGGGAGAGGAGGAACCGGCCCCAACTGCCGTTGATGTGGGGCGTGGGTCTGGCGGTGCGGGAGGGTTTCCCACTGGGTTGTTGTGGTTGCAGTCGCTTGTCTGCCTTCAGGCCCCCCACAACCCGAGAATGGGGCTAACCACCTCTGCCCCTGCCAGGCAAGGGGCCAGCTGAGAGCAAACAAGTGGAGGCTGATCACCACCACCCTCTTGGGGAGACCCGGCTGGTAGACAGACGAACTGGTCTCCGTGGCTTTGACTGTTGGGTCTGCTGGACGGAAAACAGAACTCTGGATATATCCATGAAGCCTTCAGGGTCTGCTAGATCGAAGCTCCATGGTGCTCCTTTCTCCCCAATGGCTATGCAGCAAGGCAATGCCCACTGGGTCTGCTCTTTTTTTTCTGTGACTAGGAGTTACTGCTTTCCTAAACATTGCTGATCACAGGCAGGAGACATGTTGTGGATACTACCTCTGTCTTGAGAGTAGCCAACCTGTAGGGGAGGCCTGGAGATGTCCCAGAATTTTGCTGACCTCCAGGTGACAGAGATGTTCCTAGAGAAAGTAGGCTACTTTAGGCAGTTGGGCTCCCCACCCCAAAACCCTACCTTTCTCAGATTGCACCCCCAAATCTCCATGAATTTTCTGACCCAGAGTTGGAAACCTTACATGTGGCAACACCTGCTCAGCCCTTCCCTCTCGGCTACTCCATGTGTTGCTCTCAGGCTTTCTGTTCCGCCTCACTCCCATTGGCATCAGCCAGGCTGGCGAATCACTTGCTGGCTGCTAGGGAGGAAAAAAGAACCCAGGAAGATACCTGATCCTGGGTTAGATGAAATGCTTCATTGGGAAAGTTCTGCTTTTTTTTTTTTACAGGGGAAGGTATTCCACAGCCTCCCCAACAATATTTGGAGCCCACCCTGTACTTGACATACTTTGGTCACTGTTCTAAAAATAGACCATGACAGAAAGGATGAAAGGTGAAATCAAACATTTTACAATCATTTGTGCATAGGAATTTGTTCATAGTTTTTTTTAGTCCGGCCCTCCAACAGTCTGAGGGACAGTGAACTGGCCCCCTGTTTAAAAAGTTTGAGGACCCCTGCCTTAGACTCTGATCCAGCTTCTGTATGTTGCACAGCAATGATGTCCCAGAATGGAAACATGCTTCCTTCTACCTCTGACATCAAGCACCAAATGATCATCATGATATTTCATAATTAGACTTGGGACTTCATGATTTAATTCATGACTTAATTTTTTCTCTCTGATATTTTCTTAAATAATTCAAAGGGAATCATTAAAAGGTGTAACATGAAGATAAATATCTGTAAACAGCTTTCTTTAATATTGATTTCTGTCTTTTTTCAGAATTGTTGATGATGAAATTGAAGCCAATATTGAAGAGGTATGCTGCCTCATCTGATGAAAGCTGTTTTACGCTTGAAGCCAGACTGCTGCAAACATCTTCCTCTGAAAAATGCTTTTTCATTCCATGCTTGCTTTGTTTTGGGGCTACTGTTACATTACCTTGGAAATTAGTGTTTTTCTTTATATATACATACTTATATTGTTTTGTTTGATCTTGTTTCTGTTACTTTCTGTTACTTTCTTGTTTCTGTTCTGTTACTTCTGTTGAAGTATCTGAACTTCAATCTTTTCTAATGGTGTTTTCAGCCAGAAACCCTTTTATTCACCATTATGAAAAACCCCATTCCAAATCCTTTTAGCAGCATAACTAGTAAAAGAGATCTGAATTATGGTAGTATACTATCAATAACCAGTGACTTCAGCTTGTGAGAAGAAGTCACATGATACTGCAACCTTGCTCAAAGTTAGCAAGTCAGGGTCTGGTTAGTTCTTGGTTTGGAGATTTTATAGGAATGTTATAGGTAATGGGAAAGGGTAGGATATAGTTGTTATAATTATTCCTGCCCAGGAATAATCTTCTCATGACTAGGATTCTGGAAAGTGTTACATACTGAGTGGGAACCAGAGGCGTAGCTAGGAGAAATGGAGCCTGGTGCAAAATCTGAGTTTTGCAGCCGCCCCTCCGTTTGTTTTGTGTTTTTTTGTATTTTTAGTGTTTTTTCAATTATTGGCCTGCAGGGGGCGCAATTTTTAGGCTAGCAGCACCAAAATTTCAGGGTATCTTTAGGATTATCTGATTATACCACCCAGGTTCTGTAAAGTTTGGTTCAGGGGGTCCAAAGTTATGAACCCTCAAAGGTGTAGCCCCCATCTCCTATTAGCTCCCATTGGAAACAGTGGGGGATGGGGGCACCCCCTTTGGGAGTCCATAACTTTGGAACCCCTGAACCACACCTCACCAAACCTGGGTAGTATCATCAGGAGAGTCTCCTAAAGATACCCTGAAATTTTGGTGTTGCTAGCCTAAAAACTACACCCCCTGCAGGCCCAAAACTGAAAAAACACTAAAAATACAAAAAAACACAAACATTAATTTCCCCCCCCCCCCCCCCCCAGGTGCGCACCTGATGCAACGCACACTTCCTGGCCCCTTTGTAGCTTCGCCTCTGGTGGGAACATGTTCAGGGAATTACACCACTGGACACTCTTGCCCTGTAAGGTTAAGCATGTCCATACGTTTTATCAAAATTAGAGTCACATGTCCCTTTTCCTTTATTTCTTGACCCTGAGGTTTGAAATGTTATGCAAAGTTTGTTTGTTTGTTTTTTAATCGAATGAAATGCTGGAACTTCCTCCTGTGCATGGATCTTTCTCCTCTCTACATTTCATTCATTCAGCAAATGGAAAAACAGGTGTCTTCCCTTGCTTTGCCTATAATTGTAACATTAAAGCGTAAGAGAAACGGCCTGAGTTTCTGGAAGGGTTTATGCATTATTCAGTCCAAACAGAATTTTAAACCAGGCCTTGAGAGTGAAAATTAAATTTTAATACATTTATGTAGCAAGAGGGCGGGGGGGGCGGATGCATTTATTGAGCCCTCAGAAAGAAACCAGTTCACATGATTAAATCTTCCTTAAATGTTTCTGCCACTTGTTCCGGTTTGTAGAAAGAAGTCACTGAAGATGAAATTGAACCAAGTTTTAAGAAAATGTTTGGACAATTAGCTGGAGAGGTGAGTGGTTTGGCTATCTTTATCATGCTCTTTTTAAAAATGCATGATCTTGGGCCAAGGGTCAGAATCCCAGAATAGCATCTCTGCATGGAAAAAATGTGCTGGTCATTGCAACAGAGGAGATGATATTTAAAGCAAATATCTCTCCCAATCCTGCCATTGCCTTTTGTTTCCACAGGATGGCGAGATCTCAGCTTTTGAACTATGTAATATTCTGAAAAAAGTCATGGCAAAACGTACGTCCTTCCTTTCTTTTCTTGAAGTGTTGTGTCACAAAACGTGTGCCAGACCAGAGTGAGCGAGTGACTCTTTTAATATGGTAATCTGTAAACATTCGGATCCAGTTGAGCAGAGGCCATTACTCTCCCTTGTCCCACATGGGAGAGGCCCCTGAAGTACATCATCAAGCGAAGTACATCATTTCATTTCCCACCTTTACCGGGAAAGCATGGGGTACAAACCAAATGAAATTTAAAATAAATAAAATTAGCATTTCTAACCACTGAGAACCCAAGCTTCACAGCTGGGCTGAATTTTTTTCCTGTATCTACACAAATTGCACTAGAATATGATCAGCAATGAAAAGATTAAAAAACCTAATCATTAGAACAAATTAAAAATAGATGGTTTTTACATTGTACTGTCATATCTTCACAAGTCATTCTCTCACCCTTTCCCGTACCGTTTCTTCTACAGCTGCAATAAGGCTAAGCTTTGTGCAAGTAACAAATCCTGTTTTCCATTGCAGGCCAAGATATTAAATCAGATGGCTTCAGCATTGAAACATGTAAAATCATGGTGGATCTGTTAGATGTATCCTTTAGTGTATTGTGCTTGGCTACATCTTTCTACATCTATAAAATATGTCATTCTTAGGAGAGACTAGAAATTGGCAAGAGCCAGTGTGGTGTAGGTGTTAGTGTCAGATTAGGCTCTGGGAGACCTAGGCTCACATATTCACTCTGCTATGGAAACATGTTGGGTAACATTAGACCACTCACACACTCTTAGCCTAACCTACCTCACAGGATTGTTGTGAAGACAGAGTGTAGGCAGAATAACAATATAAGCTGGACAAAAAGGCAGGATACAAGTGAAGCAAATAAGTTCAATTGATGAGAGGAAGCGTGACTAGAGGGAAAGGAGTTTTCTTTTAATGCCTTTTAAAAGTGTGGTTTCTTTTTGTGAATATTTCCTTGGACCTAGGCTGAAACTTACCTATCCTATAAAGCCTTTCAGCCCCATCCAAATTCGCCACTTGGAGTGTGTGGTGGCTGCACAGACAGATTCACTCTCTCTGGGGCACTTACTCTAGTAGAGAGGCAGAACCATTTCCATGTGGCTGTTGCTGCCCTCCCTGGGTGGTAGGATGTGGTGAAGGTGCTGCAGCAGCATCCCTGCACCACCGCTGGTAGCGTAGCAGGAACAGGCATGGGGAGGAGCCAACATTATTATATATATATAATAATATATATAGTATGGTACTGCAACAACAGCCCAAGGCAGCCAGCCTGTCCTGTTTGCAAGAGAGCCTGTTTACCTGCCAGCAGAACAAGACCTGGTGAGCTGTGGCCTGCACCTGTGGCCAGAGGGAGAGAGGGAGAATCCTTCCCTTTCCATCCCATTTGGAACACCTGTGGAGGGTGGGCCTTGGCAGCTATATAGGACACTGCAGCAACAGCCCAAGGCACTGCCCATTATGGGTCCATTTGAGGAATGGTTGGAGGAAGGGCTGGGGGATCCAAGATGACAGCAGCAACAGAGTAGGGCTAAGAGCAGGGCTCCAAGCAATACAACATGAAACTGTTTCCTGGGGAGGGACTGGCTACTATGGGGGCTGATAAGGGGTTGGGGATACCAGTTCTTATGGGGCGGGGGAGGTATGCAGATAGAATGAGGTCAAATGAGAGGAGGGGGTTGAGACAATATATGACTTGTCCCTGTTCTGACCTCGTTCTTATTCCCAAATGTGAGGGTTGTAGGCAAGGGTTTTCCCTGCTTCATCATTGGTGCTGATGAACGCCAGGTCCATCAACAGTAAGATCAATGTCCTGAGAGATTATCTCGAGGACCAGCAGATGGACCTGGCGTGCATCATGGAAACCTGGGTTAAGGAGGGCAAGACAGGGCCCCTCCAGGTTTTCTGTGCCTTCACCAATGCCAAACATAGAGCTGGCGGGGGGTGGGGGGGCAGTCTTCATCCGTGATTTTATTCCCTTTCGGGTAATTCCTGCGCTATCAGTCTCCGGGACAGAGCATATTGGTCTGATGTGAGGGGCCTTGGAGAGGCTGGCTTTCCTTCTGAACCACTCGCCTAGCACACCAACAGGCAGCCTGTCCCTGCTGCTGGAGGCCATCTCGGAGTGGGTGTTGCAGTTCCCCAGGCTTCTTGTCCTGGGAGATTTCAACATCCATGCGGATGTGGCTTTGTGCTGTCTGGCTGTGGATCTAATGTCACCCATGGCGGCACTAGGCCTCTCTCTTGTCAACACTGGCCCCACACTTTAGGCAGGTCACATCCTGGATTTGATTTTCGAGGTGGGAATAGATATGGTCATATCCTCTATTAGTAGAGTGCCATGGTCCAACCATTTCACCCTGAGGGTTC
Organism: Sphaerodactylus townsendi; assembly: GCF_021028975.2. NCBI lineage: Eukaryota > Metazoa > Chordata > Lepidosauria > Squamata > Sphaerodactylidae > Sphaerodactylus > Sphaerodactylus townsendi. Next base: position 62,836,221 of record NC_059425.1, read on the forward strand.
GGATGGAGTTACCATCCTACCCCAGTGTAGACGACAAGCAGATTTTAGTCACCCCTGGAGACTTATGGATCCACTTGGTTTCTAGAATGCTCTGCAGGACCCTGCCCCCACTGGCATCCTTGATGAGCAAGTCAATGACATATACTCCAATCTGTTGGATGCCATCGAGTTAATTGCTCCCTGTTATCCTCTGCGCTCTCATCTTTTGGCTGGTGTAAGTGTGGTGCAGTCCATTGAGGCTTCTCAGAGGCAGAGAGGCTTTTTGCCTTCCCCATGCCACCGGGAAGATTCTTTGGGGGGCACGATGTGGCCGAGAGCACAAGAGCCTCAAAAGCATTTCTGATCTCACAGCCGAAGAAGCTGACAAGGAATAGGCAGCTATTGTAAAGCTTATTTTTGTTGCAACAGAGGAGCATGGCTCTCCCCCTGGAATTATCTCCAAAAGAAGCAAACGTATCCACCACCCTGTTTTATAGAAGTAAATATGAGTCGTCTGATTCACCGGGCAACTTCTACCTAATGGAAAAATTAAACTCATACAAAAGAGATGACAACATTCTGTACGTATATGATAAACTGGTAGATACTGGTAATGGAAATCACTTGAAAGATTTTGTGCTAGCATTGATTGTTACTCAAAAGAGTAATGTTTTCCATTATGCTCCTTCAGAAAATTCCCAATAAATGGATTCAGACATTTTCAGCTGCTTCAGTCCAACACAGCTACCTACCTGAATTGGCCCAATAAATGGAGCAAAGACAGGTGTTCTCTCAGTTGCTTTTCAAAAAATCTTCTTTGCTGAAGCAAACCTTACTTTGAATGAAAGAAATATTTTTTGCTGCTTGAAATGGTCTTTTCCTTAATGAACAGTCTGATGGGAGTGGTAAACTGGGGCTGAAGGAGTTCCACATACTTTGGACAAAGATTCAGAAATACCAGGTAAAAGGACATTTTTGAATGAAATCAAGCAGCACACTGGAAGTGCCTAAATTTTATTGTGGCACAAACAGACTGCAGCCCACCTCATCAGATGCAGAGAGCATCAGAATAATTAGGGGACTCACATAAAACTATTTCCCTCCAATTGTGAGTCTTTAAAATGAGATTAAGACATATTTCAATGGCAAAGATGGGAGTGTTGAAATGAAAGAACATGATGACCATGTTAAAGCCTCGCTGGGGTTTAGGCAGAATTCAGATTAAATGAAAGAGTAAACTGTTTGCAAATGTGGGGTTCTCTGGTTTTTATACAGTACTGACTGTGCTGAGAACAAACTCTGTAGATAGCATGGCATGAACCACTTTGGAGGTCATAACCAGAACAGTATATATTCTGTCAATTGTGTGATAAGATTACAAAAATATAATAATAGATGCAGAATTTAGCTTCTTGGGAACTGAAAGGTATGTTTATTGCTACAGGGGTTAACTTGAAGCCAGATGTACGGCAGAATGTGCCTTGCAGTAGTAAACAATTGTGGCTTCAGGACCCCTACCCCTTCCTTGCATCTCGCCACAACAAAGAGTAGCAGAATTGTGTAAATGAACAGTACATGCTTACTTTGCATGATCAGTCTAAATTGCAGAATTCAGCTTTGGTTTTGTGTGGAATTTCAGTTATATTGGAACAGTAGGTGCATACATCCTACCCATGTAGAGTCCAGCTGGCCGCAGGAATGGTCTGTTGCCTCCTACTGGACAGCATGGTATAATCATATTTTGAAAGGAGCATCTGCAGTAGAAAGCACAGTGGCATTTAAAAACTTGTCTATTCACGAACAATGCCTTAAGCACAAGGATAAGCTATTACTATCTACATTTTATGGTAATACACAGCCTCAGAAAGAGCGGCCTAATGTCTAGGTGATACCCACATTCAAACTTCCCTCTGCCTTCACCATTGGCCTTCTGAAACAAGTTTTTCTTTGTAAGCAAAAGACAGAGACTATCTAACAGTTGTTCCCTTTCTGCACTAAGCAATTACTGTTTGCAGTGGCATGTCAGAAATACCTGCAGCCAAGGTGTGTATATATGTTCAAAGAACTGTGATGGTCACCTAGACCAGTATTATTATTAGGTCACATTTACATTGCCCTTGAGTGTACCTTTCAAACAAAAAGAATAGCTCCATGAGTTCATCTAGGGGAAAATGCAAGAATAATTGGGCAATTAAAGCAATAAGAGCAGTCAGTACTTCACAGCTTGTTCTTTCCCTCCAGAGAGGTTCCTTTGTACGTTGAATTGTTGTCAGGCTTCTAACTGGGTTTTGTGCTTTGCAGAAAATTTACCGGGAAATAGATGTAGATCGTTCTGGAACCATGAACTCCTATGAGATGCGGAAAGCCTTAGAGCAAGCAGGTACTTCTGAGTCCCCACTGAAATTATTAGTTTTATCTTTTCAAATGAAGAGAAAACAAGATTATTTCAGTAGCTTAAAGTATGCCTCAGTTTATTCTTTATGTATACCTATTGCTGCCTTTTATAAAATCAAACAATGAAAAAGGGAGGTCCTTGATACAAGGAGATCTTCATCTAAGCACACAATCTGTCCCATTTTGTGTACACAACTCACAGGAAAGATCCATAAAGGAATCCCATACAGACCTTTAACTATCCCTCAGCTAAGCGTTCTGGAAAAGCACTGTTCTTCTCTGGAGCCTAAAATATTCTTCAGTCTTCCAGGATTGTTCATGTTGCTTCCATTTGTTTGTTGACTAAGTACTCCGGTGCCCTCCCCCACTCCCACCCCCCCGCCTCATTAAGCTCATCTCCCTAGCACCAATAGGCTTACCTCTTAGCAATGGCTATGGGCTGCTGAGTGCTTTGCTGGTGGGAAAATTGGAGGCCATTCCTACAGGGCACCTCTGAGCTGCCTCAGCAACTGTTTGGGCTTGCCCCTGAGAGGAGGAGAGGGGCCACTGGAGGTGGTTTTCCATGGCATGGGAGCGGGGGAAGTTTAGCCAGGGGCTGGGCACAGGTGGGGTTTGTACAGGTACCTGACTGTCTCTTAGCCAGTCATATTTTGATGGATGAAGATCTCTTTGAGAATAAATGAAGCCAGTTGAGAGGAAAGGTAATATTTTCTACATTGCATGGTACTTGTTCTGGATGTGTGAACACTTGTACTCCTGTGTGACACCCCCTCCCGACTAAAATTTACCCAAAGGGGCTGCTGTGAAAGGAAGCAACACGGGGGGAGGGGGGGCAGGGAGAGAACCCATTAATTTCAGTTCATTTCTACATGCACCCCGGTAATCTGGATATACCTATCTCCCACAGCCTGATCTAGCCATCATGCTCACCACATGCAGGTTGTATATACTTGGTGCTCAAGTAGGCTGCATACACAAATGGAGAATAAATAAAACATGCTTCCCTTCCCAAATAGTTAATTAGTACTATTACTTTCCAATAGAGCTACACAACCATACACACAAAGACTCCATCTTATCAGTAAGATCAAAGGACAAAGTATTAGCATATCAGCTGTTTGCAGACAGTGTACCTCATCTAGTTACAGATATGCAAGCACAGGCCTGCTTTCCACATGTGTATGTCCCTAACTGGATTTAGACAATATTGTGCAGCCTTTCTGTCAGTGCTCTCAAAGAATATAGCCAAGTAAAAGGCAAAAGTTTGCTGAAATTAAGTAGACTTAGATAATTATTATACATGTGAGAATTTGTTCATTATTATACAATGCTAAAAGTGCCACGCTTTCGAGAACCGTGCTGAGTGTTAATTAAATTTCTTCGCCACATTGCTTATGTATAGTTGTTTGCAGCTCTAGGGTATCTCTTATTTATGAGAATAGCAAAGGAATAATTTCTATAGGCAAAGCTGCCTAAACGAGAACAGCGCAAGTGAACAATGTTCATCCATTTTCCAAGAGTTTTCACCAGAATGGCTCAGGTTTTTCAAGGCAGATTCGAGGTGATGGATTATTATTATAATGAAAAAATAAAGGCCTCTGTGAGGTTTTGTGCATAAGTAATCCACTCTGTTGCCCAAAGCTGACTGGTACAAAATACTAGTTTAGTCAGGCTGTACATAAATACATGCACATACTTAGAATGAGGCCCACAGAAAATGCTTGTTTTTTCCTTAAATAACCCACCAGTATGGAAAAAGAATGATGGCAGCTATGTCCTGATCATGCACGGTAGGGACAGCACAACTGTTCAAAATGCTAATGCTTAACCCATTGATCTCGTTATGTATAAAACAGTTCTGACTTGACAGCACAAACCACCCAGTAACAATGCTATAGGACTAGGATGACAGAAACTGGGGAACAATGCAAAAGGAAAACCGTCTTAAGGCTTGACATACCATACGCAGTGCTGAGAGTAGATTGCAAATGTACAGGAGGCAGTGTAGCAGCAGGTTCTATTCCAAGCATCCTCCTGGGCATGCTACTGCAGCTCTGATCTCTGAATAAAAATGCTCTCCTGAACATTTTTGTTTTACATGTCCTGCAGAATGATAGCGTGGGCCTTTCTTGGTCTCTTCAGGCAGGTCATTCTACAATTTTCCCTTGTTTGGTTACATTTTTCCTGTTCAATCTTCTGAACTCAAAACTGTCAGTGAAGTTGCTCTTTTTTGTGCTTTAGGGTTCAAACTGGATTGCCAGTTACACCAAGTCATCGTGGCCCGTTTTGCTGATGAACAGCTGATAATTGATTTTGACAACTTTGTTAGGTGTTTGATCCGACTGGAAACTTTATTCAGTGAGTACTGCATCACCGCTCATCTAGATCTCCATCCTAAACCAATATGCTATAATTTATTCGGGGGGGGGGGGGGGCATTTCCCTTACCTGTTCCCAGTGCTCAGACTGGGTTGGGTCTAAATATAGCAGGTTCTACTGTAATGTGAGGCATGCTCCCCCTTGTCTTTTTTTTCTAATAACAGAGATATTTAAGAAATTGGATACTGAGAAAACCGGAACCATACAGATGAACCTTGTCACTGTAAGTGAATTAGCTTGTCGACATTTAAGGGCATAACTTTATCTAGTACTCAATCCCTTTTGAGGAAAACTTCCAAATCATCTCATTCCAAAGCATTCCCTAAAAGGACAGTGGGGGTATGCACTGTTCTGATCAACATGTCACAATTTGGGTCCTCTGTTTAAGGGGGAGGCTAATTCAGCCCTCCCCCCCGCAATAACAGATGCAGGGATTGTTTGTGCCCTGCAGCCACTTTAGTTGTCAAAGTCCTCTTGTTTGCAAGTGCACCAAAGGTGGAAGCGATCCAAGACTGCCACAGGCTGATATGGCCATCAGCTGATACACATTGAAGCAGAACAGTGTTCAGCCTCATTTTCTGTAGTCCTTGTCTCTGAAATTCCTGGAAGCCACAGCGCTCCCAGTTTCACATACAAAACATTTAGTTTCTGCTTTTTGCCTGGAATACTTGTTGTGTGGCCAGATCGTTTCCTCTTAAGAAGCAACAAGTTAACTACATTTATCTCTGATTTCTACCAAGTGTATTACAGAAACTTGTGACATGATCTTTCTCTCTCTCCCATAGTGGGTGTGCTTTACTATAATATGAAGAAGGAACAGATTTTAGCTGAAGATTTCTCACAGGGACATGGTCCAAAATCATTATAGAATATGCAAAAATTGCTATGTTTCTACACACTGTTGTGCCTTATATTTATGGACAAAGCTGCTGAGGAGGAAGGAAAACTCAAGCTGAATATGCAAGAAGTTAATTTTACCTTGGAAGTTTCAACATACTAACTTTATGTTATATTGTTTTATTTGCTTTTGCAGCTGAGTTTGCCACAAGCAGGAAATATATTTTAAAATAAAAGCTCAATATCTTCAATTAGTAGCTGCCACCTATTTTAATTGCTAATTCTCAAATTCTAGAAAGTAGCACCTGAAACTCATCCTAACACTGCAAAAAAGTATATTACATGTACTTAATTTACAGCCCATATTTTTCACAGGGCCATTTGCTACAGTGAAATTTGAATTCAGATCTCCAAATTCTAGTCTGACTGGCTGTCATATGTTACTTCCACTTTTGTGTTTGCCTATACATGCTGAGGTTGTTCACTTTGCATATCCTAAAAAGCAAGGCAAGAGCCATCTCAGAAGTCAGAATTTGCAGAGAACTGCAGTGGCCCTGTTAATGAGCATGTTGCAATAAAGTTTATTTAAAAACCCATGCAAGAAAGTGATTGGGGTTTTTTTTGTTCTTTATTATTTGTTCTTTATTACGTGATAAAGGAGTTTGACAAAAAGCTCCAGAAGGAAAGTATTGGGGGGGGGGGGGGGGGTGGATGAGTAGAAAGTCTCGTGTCAAATTGGTAGACCTGCAGAAATTTGAGCAGAAGCATGAGGAAAGCCCATTTCAAGCAAGGAATACAGAAGACAGACGTTTTCTGAGAGTCCTTTTCCTATAACTGGAGGACTTGCTTACATTGAATGCACCAAAGAGAACATCAAAGAGAAAAGTTTGCTAAAAAGGCTGCTGGAGTCCAAAGCAGTAGCGGTCAGGCCGGAGCTTTGCAGAATCTCAGAATGTAAGCAGCCATGGCAGGCTACTGCTAGTTTTGGACAGAAGACAGCCTGATATTAAACACTGCCTTTTCAGTTAACTCCAGAATTCCCAAATCCAGCAGCGTAAACGGATTTTGTCGAAAACTGGCTTGCCGTTACGTGCACTGCCTGAATTTTTACCGATGCTGGCTATAGAGATGAGTTATTACAGAGTCAAGAAACAATCAAAATCCATTTTGCTGACGAGAGAGTCGTGCACTGTCCTTCTGATGCAGCCATGTCAGCATATTAAGAGAACTCAACTGCAGAGGGCTTGTGTGGCTAAACATTTTAACTTGACACCAAACAGATATTTCTGAAGAAGATTTTTAATCACATTTAAGAATAAAAAGATAGTTATAACAAACATTTGTAATATATAGAGTCTACACAGATTTTCTACATTTAATATTCAAATTACAAAAGAGACAAGACAAGATCCTTTTTATATAAAAACATATTAAAAACTACACTGCTCATAGAATAACGTTTTAAACACTTTGGAATCATAAAATGCTACTGGACTTTAAAGTTATTGCTTAAAGAATTGATTCAAAAGATTTCTTATGGTAAGATGCATTATACCGTTTTCATATTGTTAACACTTCTACTTAAACTTGTTTTGTTTATGGAGTCTGTGTTTAGCTTTCTATGAATAGCACTGGTCCTGCTTCTAGAGGGAATGCAAGGAGCTGGGGAAGCTATTACCCCCAAGAACTGACTGGATTCTCTCCTGCTGATGTATTATGAAGGAAGGGGAAAAAAGCCATCTGCAGAAACAGCAGGCAGGGATTGCCCATTAGATTCACGGGGTCACTGGACACTGGTCCATTTGCTAGTAAGGAGCATTCCAGCTTGGGGAAACATCTTCCATCATTTGAGAACATAATCCATCCTTCATCTGTTTTAAAAGCGCATTCAATACTGCTTTCTCATCACATTGTCCATGAAATGAGTCTCTTGAAATTAGCCCAAACACAAAAAAGATACGTTTTTTTGTAGAAAAGAATACACCCATCCTGCAACTGGTACTTCAAAAAATTGCTTCAAACGTTTTCATGCCAAGCTCCTTTGCCTCGGCTTAATCCTTGGGTACAGCTAGAGGGGAAAAAATTAAAATAAATGATACAAGGTGCGTAAAACATGTTAATATAAAAATTACATTTCAGCAATGTTGGTGCTACAGTTTAGTTATGTAGCTTGTCATGCGCATTGCTGTGGCAATCCCCACACAGTCAATCAAACAGTAATTTTAAAGCATCGTTCCTATGCAGATGATGTAACAGTTTACAGTAAAGTGTCAATTGCAAGAATAGATATGAATGGCAGGGATAATACTTATTCAACTTAAATTCAGCAAATAGTTTGCGATACTTCAATATGGACGTGCCAAGAACTGCAGCATCAGACAACCTTGTATATCATAGTTTCATACATTGCCCTTTTTCAATACAGTACGATATAACCTTTATTAGGCATATCATACATTGTAAAATCAGGTACTAAGACATAAAATTATCCAATAAGAAAACAGAAACAAAGTTTACAAAATAAGCTTCCCCTTTTTCTTTAAGGGAAGCTACAAATGACCTGAAATTTTGGGCAATATGTAAGACAATGCCACCTAGAGTTTTTAATAATCAGTACCTTCAATTCAGAGATGTACAAGGACAGACATAAACAGACTTGGGACTTTAGTCACAGTGCCCAGGAACTGGTTGCGCATTATTTTGTACAAGCAGAAAAGCAAGTGGGAATACATTTGATTGACTCAGAGCAAGAAGCTACTTCAGTATTTTTCTTGCATTTCTATTTGTAAAACAGACCTAGCACAAATGGATATTTTGTGCTAGATACAACTCTTGTGGCTATTCAGAAAAATCAAAATTTCACAAGAATTGGTTGGGGGAGAACTTTTTAGTGATGCCACCCATGAGCCCCACTGAGTGGAGGGGGGGGGGCACATATACAAGACCACAATAGATATACAAGACTGGCGGATAACTACCACATTTTACAACTGTTCAATTCAGTCACATTTTATGACTGTTTCATCATACACCTTATCTAAACAGATGTTTGACACATTTTACTTTTCAACATCAATGTCTTTCATCCTCCCCATCAACCACCATTCACTCTGCTGATGCTTTCTAGGGTTGGCTTTCCTTCCTAGCCTGGTAGTACCACCAGGAAGCTGCATTCAGGATCATTCCCAAATACTGGTGCTACAGTCAGTTCCAAAGTGGTACATCACTATGAACCAACTAATCAAGGAGCTGTCTAAGTAAGCAAAGCAGCTACAGATAATGACTGACATCTTCTGACTTCAAATGTTAAAGTAGTAACACTGAAGATGAAGATCTGATTTCAGAATATTCGTTTAAATTCTTTTTTACATTAGCAAGTGCTAGAAGAGTTTCAAAAGTTCTAAAGGTATCTGTTAAACAAATGAGACATTTTAACTCCAGACAAGCAGCAGGAAGAACTATTTCTGATATTAATACTATTATTAATCTGGTATTAATACTAATTAATCTGGTATTAATACTAATTTTAATGCTGCATTTTAATGGGGAAGGTTTATATTTTATCTTTTAGAGCCTGTATTACTTAACTTAACGAATTTTAATTTGATTTGATATATTGTGCTCTATCTATGTTGTTCACCGCCCTGCGCCCTTAGGGGGAGAGCGGTCTATAAATTGAATATATAAATAAATAAATAAAGTAAATAAATAATAGACTGACGAGGACAGATGCCATTTATAAAGCTATCTTTGAAAGGCCTAAGATTTCAGGCCTCTAAGCAGACTACTAAAAATGTGCTGTGTTTGTGAATCAGTGGATTATCTAACTGAGGCAGTGGTACTGCTAGGCGTCAAATATCAATCAACTGAAACTAAGACAAGAGTCTGCCAGTGCTATAGGATTATCTCCTTCACCAGAGATACTAGTCATGTATGAAAAGATTAGCAAAGGGAAGAATTACAAATACAGTGTTACCACCGTCCATCTGCTTGCTATATAGTATTACTGCAGTATAGGAGCCTGGAATTATAAAACTAGAAAAGATGGTTTAGAGAGATTCTCTCATTTCCTACATTAGACATGTAGGAAAGAGTAGGAAAGAAAGGAGAACTCAAAATCACTGCCCTTGAGTACTTGTCTCTTGCTATCCAAGACACCCTTCATTTGACCTAAAGACGGTACATTAGGAGGTATCACAGGAAAACCCCATTATTAGCCATTTTACTCCCCACAGATTTACTCTTCTTTACTGCATATTGAACCTAGCTTTCTTTTTTGGGTATGTGTACTGACTCTCTTTTTTTGAAGAAAAAGTCACATGGCTGGAAAGACTGCCATCATCTTCCATGACAATGGTTTTCATCCCAGAAGCCGGGATCCCAGGTGAATCATAAAACCCCTACAGAGCCACCCTGGGAAATTTTTTTTGCTGCTTTTTTTGGGCAAACATTCTGCTAGTAAGTATGCACAGAGAGCAAGGGTGCCATGCCTCCTAACACTCTTTTGCATGCATGCAGAGAGAAGCAACAAACGAGCTCTCTCTAAACTGATGGGTTGGTCTACTTTGAATATCTGTTTTTTCTACTTACCCCAAGTAAATTACGTGGCACGTATCCTTCCTTGTCACTTAGCTGTGCCCACCACCACTCAATTTCTTCTTCATCTTCCCGGCGAAGTACTGTCATGCAATCACCTCCTTTCATAGACAATTCATCATCATTCTGAGCATCATAATCCCAGAGAGCATAGACCACTCCCTTGTTCATTATTCCCATTTTTTCTTGCACTCCTAGAACAGAAAAAGATAAGAACTAAGCAACTTACAGTACACTATTATGCAGTCACACCACAGACATCAAGGGTTCTTTTTCTTTTTCTGCACTCTCAACAAAATACTTTAACTAGCACAAATAACAAATTATTTGTTAATCGGAAAGGCTGCAGCAGGCAAAGATTACAACACAGTCAAACATTTTGAACAGATTGTAAGAATGCCCAAGCAATTACATATTAACATGACGCAAATACACTAACAGGCACGTCAAAGTGTGAAAATCATTCCATCCACTTGTCATTGGGGAAATGGGTTCAACACTGTCTGCAAACAGCAGAAATCAACACACCATCCGTAGGTGCAATATTATTGTTTCTGTACAATAACAAACTGAAAATTCTATCAAAATAACTAACAAAAGGAAGATAAGTAATTTTTATGCCACAGCAAAGGTTATTCAGTTACCATATACATATTCTAATTGCTACTTCAACAAGATTATCCTATTAGTTGGGTCTAATTTGCAACGCTGGAAGCAGGGGTGGTATAAGGTGGTAGGTCATACAAGTAAGAAAGCACCCGAAGTGATACTTCCCATCTTCTGTTTCAAGTTCCCCACCCCAAAAGAAATAGCAGCTGTACAAAAGTCAATTTACTTTCATCCTTGACTAGAAGTGAAGCCATATAGGCAAATTTTCTATACAGAGGTTCACATACATTCACTTCTTGAGAGACCAAGCAGACAGCAACCATCAGAAACATACAGTGCCACTTGAGGTGATCAACAGCTAAACACACAATATTGTCTCAATCTATGCAGAACTTGTCACAAGGGATTCTTGTAAAAGGCTTTTTGCAAAAGAAGTAGGTTTAAAAATGAAATATAAATAATATAAGCAAATAAACAATTGAAAAATTTAAAATCCACCTTGTTAATTTGCAAAACAGTTTTCTAAATTTTTGATCTACAGCTGATACTTGATAGCAGGAGCAAACTTTAAAAATGTTTCTGCTTTCAAACAGATAAGAAATGTATATTTTCCAATGGCTGACTCAAGAGCTGGAGCAGTACATTTTTCAATGGTCAAGATTTAATTAAGTTTAAGCAGAGCAAGAGAAAAAAACAGAGTCAAGAATGGTGTACTACATGAATGCCTCAGTATATGCTACTAACACATTAGATTTAGGGTCAGGACCTGTATAACTGAGAGCATGAAGGTATAAGCTCAGTAACAGAACATGCACTCCACATGTTTAGAAGCCCTGCAACACATAGTATCTGCCCAGTATCCTTGTATTGCTGATTCCAGGTACTGAGATTCTTGGATCTCAGTACCTGGAATCAGCAATACAAGGATACTGGGCAGATACTATGTATTGCAGGGAGTGCTACACATGGTAAGATTAAGGCCTGGAAAGCAGCCTGGACAACATTACCACAATTCCACTTCAGAACCAAGAACTTCAGAACCAAGAAAAAAATGGCAGAGAGGTAACTAAAGTTACTCTAACATGCAGTTGGAAGTACATACAGCCAAATATACAGGTCACTCATTCTATTTTTTTCCCCATTAATACATCCAAGAGTGGGTCTCGCATTCAAAATGGAAGAACTGATCAAATCCCAGTGGGTAAGATTATATGCTTAAACTGTCTTAGTTCTTCAGCATAGATTAATTTAACTTTAGCAAGATTTGCTGAACAGGTTTTTAAGCATAGCATGCCCTTTGCCACTGAAAGGGATTAGGAGAATATTACACAAGCTTACATGAGAGCTCTTTCACTGCTATCAAATATACCAAGCCTGTCAGTGTACACGCAGCTGAATGCAGCTGAATATCACGTTTGACCATTTTAAAAGGATAGGAAGAAACAGAAGGATGAAAAATAGCCTGACCCAGCTCTTTGTAAGAAGGGATTACGTTTGCTACCAAACAGATACTTTAACATTAGTGGTATATGACGAGAAATCCAAACAAATCAATGCCATAAAATATGCTGGAAGACTCTCTTTGCAAAGAAAAGAAAAGTGCTAGTATCTTTCATTCACAAACAGGATCACCTTGAAATCTCCTAATCTGAAATGGGCAGGTACCCTCAAATTGATCAACTTTCCTCAATTAACTCCTCTATCCTGACATGGGCACTAAACTACATACAATCAATACCTTTTCAGATTTACTTGATGCATATCCAGGGTGCTCACGTATAGGAAAGACATGTCTGAGAATCAGTAGTCTATCTTCCCTTGCTTTGAGCTCAAACACAAAAACCAAGCAAATGAGTGATCAGAGGTTGTAAAATAAAGACAACAAAAGTCCAAGGGCAGTCAGCATTACTCAGCTGATATAAGAGACCTGTAATACTAGATGGCAATCAATCTCCATTTGTAGCTCTCACATGAAGGTTCAGACCCTCCGTAGAAAGAAAAAGAACTTGCAGCATGACAGGTATTCTAGAACATCTACCTCTTATTACATACCATAGAGAAACTGAGAACACTGGGTGTAGCCTTCTTCCATTTCTTCACATTTGTCCGCTGCAGTCTGCATGTCGCTATAGGTTGTCGCAAACACAGCAGCACCTGACTCTACTAGGAATTTGCACACTTGGACATTATTGCAAGATGCTGCACAATGCAGTGGTGTCCTACAGATTCCACAAAAGAGGAAAAAATGACAGCATGTTCTGTCTATTCAAGAATTTCCTGATTCTCAGATGGAAAAATATGGAATGTTCATTACTTTAAACATTTAAAGATAGAAAGATACAGATACCTTTATTGGCATGCAGGAAAAAATGTAAAAATCCATGCTGATGAAATTTGCTACAGGTTTGAGGGAAAGACAGTTGGATCTTTTTTTAAAAAATAGACAGCTGCATCTCCTCAATGCTGCTTTTACTGCAGTAGGAACAGCTGTTTAGTGACCAACATGAGCATCCTTTCTCACTAATGGCATGGCATCTAATTTCAGCTAAACAGACATGTCTTTGCTATGTATAAACACTCACACTCCTGCACTTATCTAACTGGGAACGATAGAGAAGACAGAACATTACTAACTAAATTGTCTTCATACAGAACACTGAAGTCAGTTACAGACTTTTATTCTACTCAGACCACCTTCTGTTCTGCTTCATTGGTGGCAACTCCTTCCTTCCCTTATAAAGGGAATTCTGTGTCAGGAAGTAAAGCTGAATATTTATACCTGGACTCCACATCAGCACAAGATCATTAGCAATAACAGCAGGTCAGAAAGATCCACTAGTTTTAACTTACACATGTGCTAAACCAAAGAAACCAAACATCACTCTTACCATCCATCACTATCTGCAGCATTTACATTTACACCAAACTGTACGAGGAATTTCACAATCTCTGTGTGACCAGCACAAACAGCATTGTGAAGTGCAGTGATGCCTTCATCATTGGGCAAGCTAGGATCTTCAACCTACAGATCAAACACAGAATGTTAGGGGGTAAATGTCATTTCTATTTATCCCATTGTCTTCTTACACTAGAATAAGTCAATCTGTGCTCTTCCGCCATCTGCAAAAGTTTGATAGTGAGCATAACTCATTTTTGGACTTCACCCAAAAATCCATACAGCTCTAGACTTTCTCAGTTCAACACTGGAAAAAAATGAATTTATACCTCATAAATTATTCTCTGTACAAGGTCAAATTCTCCTTCAAGAGAAGAATCAAGAAGCAAAGCAAGAGGATTGAATTTTCACTCGCATTCCATGGGCAATCCTGTCTGAGCCGACTTTACGCAAGTTTGTCCTCTTCCCCTAAGGATGAAAAGGTAAATTTTTAAATGACTTAACAGTTCACAAGGATGACTGCACTGACAAGTCAAGGATACTAAACAAAGACTGTAAATTCTTGCTTCAGGAAGCTAAAAACTGTATCTAATAAAACCAGAATTTACATATACGCTCAAAACCTTGATTTTTTTAAAAAAAGATTTTCAACCAAGGGCTTAAAAATGATCACGTACTTTATCCTAGGGAGTATCTCCCAATGTAACCAAGGTAACAGTAGCAGTTTCTCAAAATTTTTGAATGATGCTAACATAATGTGCTGCAAGAGTCAGGAATGTATTTCACTGTGAGTCGCCATGTGAAGGTGGATGAGAGGAGGTAAGCAGTGAACAAGAATAAAACAGCTGCAGAGACTGGTACAAAAAGGAGTAAGGGCAGGCAAACACATGAAGGATTGAGGTAGGTGGGAACAGAATGTATCAGAAAAAATATTAAGCCCAATCAGTTGGACAGTGATACACCAGTAACAGGGATTGTTGGAAGGACTGATGCAATCATTCATAACTTTTGAGTTTTCAACTCTTATGAAGGTATGCTTCTGCCTTCCTCTGAAGCATCAAATAGAGACAAGACAGGGTTAAGAAGTTTAACAGTGCCTATGTTCAAAGTGTGTAGCAATCTATTCTCTGAATTTTCCATACTTTCAAAAGCTTCAGTAATAGGAACAATGTAAAGCAAAGGTTTTAATACACAGGACCCTTCTGTTTTTGATCACTAAAAATGAATATTACAGAATTGAAACTCTCTAAGCAGAGTTTTTGCAATCTAAATCAACTAGTTTCAATAGGCTTAGACTGCAGAAATTGCATAGGAGTGCAGTTAGAGAAACTTGAGATGATTGATTTCAGCTAGCTTTGAAATCAAATTAATAAATAATAAACACTTTAAAGCTGCCAGAAATACAGCTCGCATTCTGTCACAAGACACATTCAACCCAGGACTCATTTGTTGAGCACTTATTTTACACCAGAGATATCACCAACTGGTTGAAAAGCAGCAAATAAACATTATTCAGAGAGATATGCAAATTCTGACAGATGTCGGAATGAAAACGCATAAACAGAAATGAGTCACGCTGGCAATTCCTCAGTTCAGACTCCAGAAAGCAGAGGAGGGGAGGGATTCTATTTTCTCTGCAACCTGCTTTCCAAAGCAAGATGACTTTTGGGGTGGGGTTGAGTATTTAAGTTTCAAAAAAAGAAACTAGTAAGTAGCTTATCTATTATTGCTTCAACCAAACCTAGCTTTTGGCTCAAGTGACCAGAATGACAGCTCCACCTCGGCGGTGCCCCACAGGGTGGCACATTTGATTTCTGTCCCCAAAGGAAGCATCCCAGTCTTTCCAGAGCCCAGCAACAGAAACTGTGGGAAGAACAACAATGCCAGCTTAAAGTAACAGAGTGGCAAACTAGGCTTTTAAGAAGATGTAAAGGTTTCAGTGAAGCAAAATTTTTAAGGCCGCCAAAGTTCTAACACAAATTTTATATGGTATTCCCATATCAATGCTTCAAACAATCATAGTGAGGCCCTCCAAGCCTCCTTTTCTTGCCAGAGAGTAGGGATCCCTAAATGTGTTCCCTGTCTAGCTACCTGTGCAGAACTGGGACAAAGTTCTACGGGGATAAGCGCTTGGATTGCCGCCTATCTCAATTCATTTTAGAGCCAAGTGGAACAGTTTTCTTGCTCATTTGAAAAGCAATCCTTACAGGGCTTCCTGGTTCCTGTATTTCTCCAAAAACTGAATCAAACCGTCACAGCATATGATTCTTTATTACTCTCTGCTGAATTGTTTATTTTTGGATCTATTAAACAGAGACTTGTGGATCATGACCATCAGACTCTGCTCTTTTCAGCCATATTTATGCTCTCCCGCCATGCTTTGTATGCATAATCAGTCAGCAACTACGGTCCACTATTTCCATAATTTATACATCCGCACTCAACAAAGATGTTTTACTTTGGCACAAATGAGTGCCTTCCCATCAAATGTACTACCAGGAAGGTTCTCCCATGTCCCCTGCCAGGAGAGGCTTTGACCATGTGGGAGAGGAGCACCAGATTTTATACACCACATTAGTCAGTTACATGAGAGACTTTGTGGTCATACTTCAGGCCACAAGACCTGCAAACATGAAGGAGAAAATCCAGTACTTGTTGAATGGTCATGACTCTGGAATTACTGAACTGGTTGCAACAATTTTAAAAACAAAGTGTCCAATTATCCTGATCTTAATGTATGTGTTTTATTTATAACACTGACTATTGTTCAACTTCCTTGTTAATGTTTGTTTGTTTTATAGCATTTCATGGGTAAAGCAATAAAGGTGGATTGATTTGATTTCAGTGTGAATGACAGAGATAGATGAGCTGCACTGTATGAAGGCAGGCAGTAAATAGAACAGCAGCTGCCACTGAGCATCAGGTGAGGCCCATGAATGTCACTAATCCGACAGTCCATACTGAAGAGGCCAGACCACACAGCTTAGATGCTTTTCTTCACACTGTTCTAGATGCGGATTTTCAGAACATGCGCAGGATTAAAAATTTTACAAACGTCCTAATTATATGCTGTTTTGAGGGGGTTCCACAGAACACAAAACTCAAACCCACAATCATTCAAAGGGACACTATAAGGAATCTGATCTCAACATATCCCAATACAGACAGCAATTTCACCCAGGTTAAGAAAACAGAATGGCATAGAGTCTGTTCCCCACACCCAAGTGTAAACTAATGGTTTATGGACATGTTCTGCTATTTCATCTGCCAGCTGTTAACTGCAATGCCTGCACCATTATCCAGATGTCTCTGTCATAAATTCTAAACAATGCCTCTAAAAGTGATAGAACACAAAAACAGAGCCGAACAGCCAAGTCGAAAGAAAGAGTTAGCAGCCCCAAAGAAGAAGAAAAATAAAAGGATGGGGGAGTGAAGAAACTTCTAAGGGAGAAAATTCTGTCTGCTGCAGGCTTCTGTTTATGCTGATGACCACTCACTTCTCACATTTTCAGCTAGCTTGCATTTCTAACCATATGATCTACAAATGTTGTGGAATGTTTGCTTTAACCAACTACCATGAGAGGTTGGTGATCAAACTTGCCTTTTACACAGTCTGAGAAAATCCTACAAATCTAAAACCTATTGTGCAATGGAAGGCACAATTCACTATATTTCAACTTCATTTCAGCCTGACTTGGGCTTCCAATAAATCAAAATTGCATTGTTAATAATAAAACAGAGCACGTCAACCATGTCCGCAACAACTGGCTAACCCAGCTGAAATGAGGTAATATATTACTTCCACAACAGTCTCAAATGAGTGAGCCAAGTTGTTTGTTTACTTACAGGTGGCAAACAAAATTGTCCAGTGACTTCAGGAGGTCGCATACTGAACAAGTCCTCTCCCAAACTGTCTGCTTCTCCTGAAGGGTATGGAGGAGGTGGATAGGGGGGGTATTCCTCCATATACACTTCCATGGGCAAGGGCATCTCAAACCTTGGTTCTTCCATGTCAGACTGAGTGATCAAGGTGCTGTCTGATATCCCTTCAGGGACACTCTCTAGTCCTAACGAAGGCACAGGCCCAACAGTCTGATCGATACTTGTGCTTTCTTCCTCCTCTGCAGCAGCAGGCTCAGGTGAAGTAGGAACCATTTCTTTGTTCATCTCTGTGCTTAGGTAAGGGTTTGGGATTTCTGTTGAACTCTCAGCAACAGCCACTGAAGTCTGCTTTGGTGGGTATGATGGAGCTGAGATAGTCTCCATAGCAGCCAGTGTTGTTCTCTGGTATAAGAGCTTCTGAATATTAGGCCCATTGGGACCCTCTGGTTCAGTAATGGAGCTACGTTTCTTCAGCGGCCTTGGAGCGTTAGATAACTTCTTCCGAAGGGCCTCCAGATCTGCATCACTTTGATTTCTGTACGGATTTGACAAGAAAGGCAACAGTTTGGTGGGGCTGAGTGGGCGAGGAATGCGTTCAGTTTCATTATTTTCACTGGCTGAACCTGGAGTCTCTAGATCAGGCTCTGGACTGGCTGGCTTGCCTAGGGCACTTGAATAAATGTTCTCCGTCTGATGCTGTTGATTTGGGGGAGCAGCTCCAGCAATGACTGGTTTTCCATATACTGTGGAGCAATTTAGAAAAAAAAACCCATAAGCATTTTGACAAAGAAAATGATATATTTTCTATTAAAGAACACTGTATACACAGGACACATTAGCACAAATGCAATAGCTGGTTGAAAGCAAAACTGCAAATATGGAGTTGACTGTCACAGTGTGAATGATTTGGGTGGGGGGAGGTGGGGTAAGAGTTGAAGGATTTCATTTGCTTTCCTTCAAGTGGGGTGAGTGTTGGGGAGTAACTGAGGAATACTGTGCACTTGTGTTCCTTAAGCTAACAGTCGCCCAACAAACCGAGGACTTGGGTTTGTTTGCCCTCTGGCAACAAGTTGTCAGGATCCCATGGCATCATGAGAATTACTTGCAAATGCATTCAATTATTGGGGATTTAAAACATTTCCCATTTAAACTGCGGTGAGCACATCTCATTGGTGTACTGGTGGGTAAGCACCACCCACTTTAGTAATGAAAGCTTGTTTTTTCAGTTGCTCTTGGATTACAATATTAAGTGAAACCAGGCCACCATTGACATCTTCATGACTGCAAGAATATACAAAAGCTTCCTAATCCATTTGTAATAATCTCTTTCAGGTTTCCCCAGAACCAAATTTATTTTCACAGCTATTTGGGAGGAGAAATCCTCCATTAAGAGAAACTGCACATGGAATTTTCGGAGTTCTTCGAACTGCTCGTACTGACAATATAACATCTCTCACTCACTCACACACACACACAATCTTTTTAGAGAATCAAGGGTCCTTTGGTGAAATAGAACTGCAGTGTTCTTGAAAAGTTCAATGACACCCAAATACTCACCACTTGGAAAATGTGGCCCTCTGGTCTGTGCCCTCGTCAAAGCGCTCTGCACTGCCTGCTGAAAGTTCTTCCCAGGAGTCTGCTGCTTTGTATACATGCTGTATATTGAACTTGCCGCCACAGTCTGTGGCTTTCGAAAGGGGGGTGGAGGGGCCTCTTTGGCTGACTGAGGGGTGAAAGGTCTCACAGCTGCAGCAGGAGGAGTTTCTTGTTTGGGAAGAGCCTGGTCCTGATTAGGAGGCAAACCACTTGGGGACACGGGGATTCTTTGCTGGATCTGCGGAGGGGCAGGTGGCGTCAGCGGCTTCTGCTTGCTTCCCACAGTTGCAATCACCAGGGGCAGCTTCTGGACATTACCATCGGGCTTAACATCCGGGGAGGGAAGCTGACTGGCTTGACCAAAATAAGGTAAATTGATCTGTTTTGGCTTGGTGGGAACAGGTGGTGGTACTTTTGCTATGTTTTTAGAACTCATCTGTGAGGCAAAACAATAAGCAGGAGAATTAAACATGTATTCCAATCATAATAAGTTAAAGGTTAAACTAAGCTTGTCTACTAATGAGTTAAAAAGACACTTGGATCTGCAAATAACATGTTGAGAGAGTAAAACTCTCCACCTTTGCTTCTGAATAGTACAGAAGAGTAGGGAGTTTGGATTTATACCCCACTTTTCTTTCCTGTAAGGAGACTCAAGGCAGCTTACAAACTGCTTTTCTTTCTCTCCCCACAACAGACACTTTGTGAGGTAGGTGGGGCTGAGAGAGTTCCAAAGCACCATAACTGGCTTAAGGTCACCCAGCAGGTTTCATGTTTAGGAGTGGGTGGAGTCCAATTCACTAGATAAGAGTTCAATGCTCATGTGGCAGAGTGGGGAATCAAACCCAGTTCTCCAGATTAGAATCCACCTGCTCTTAACCACTACACCACGCTGGCTCTCAAGCCAGCCTAAGATACAGCTTTATAGTAATGACTCTGAATAATACTTCAGCCGTTCTGTAAATCTTGAGTTAGTAACATATATCGGCTGCACAGACATCATACATTATTAGCCCTGTATAAAATCTAAATGGGACATGGTATACATTTCTACCACACATATGGTTAAATTTCTTTCACATTCAGGCAAATAACTGCTACTGTGTAATGAACTATCACTGAGAAAGAAAGGAGAAGATAATCACTTGCCAAAGGTAGCCACTGAGCCCTTGAAGTCAGTTTTAAACCAAATCTCAGGTCATATATTATATACAATAAATTACACACAAGAGACTGAGTCACTCAGCAAACATTCCATGATAACAGCATTCACAGAATTTTTTTCTAAATACCTGGCCATCACGCAAGAGGTCTTCACTACTCTGATTTTTTCTCAGTGTACCTGTTGCAGGAATTCCAGTACCTCCATTTGAATCAACAGAATCAAACATGGAAAAAGGGCGTACTTTCTTCTCTCTAAGAGGAATGTCACCCTCAGCAGCTGAAAAGAATAAAAAGTCAGATTTAAAACAAGTAGATGGAGTACTCGTGAAAAACAGAAAGACTAGTTAGATGTAGTGCAACAAATCTGTGGCAAATGAAAATGAATGTTTGTTTTGTAAAATGAATTCAAAAATCACAACTAAGCAGGCACAGAAAAAAATGACTGATGTCCACTGTAAGGAATAAGTCAGTAAACTGGAAACCAATTTCAATTACCCAGGCTGTACATTTACTCTCAGGAGGTGCAACGGAGCTTCTAAGCTGAAGATGGAAAAATTCAGCAGCCCACTCCTACTGCTGATGGAAAATCATAGCCCGATCCACTGGACTGAAGTAAAGCACCTGAATACATTGGCATTACCCTGTCACTTCCTCCATCCGAATTCTCCACTCAATCTTTGAATAAATTTCATGGTGTCCAATTTATTTCAGAACATATTTAGAAATGTATATGTTACCACTCCAGGAACCAGTTAGGAATACTATCTCACTGTAGAAAATTCCAAAGCAGAAACATTCTTTTATCTTGGCCAACAACAATAAAAACAACTATTAACCCAATAAGAACCTACCCTGTCCTTCACTGTTACCATTGGCTTTTGCTGTTGAGGACGTTGGTGCTTGGTTGATAAAGTTATCAGCGCTTGAATTATTCCAGTCACTAATAACCAGTGGAGGTTTTGAATCAGCAGAAGCAGGACCTAATGCAAAGAGGAAATGCACAATGGAAATGAGAAAGAAATACATTTTACGGCCCATGCAATCGCACAATGATGCTATAGTCCTTAAAATGATAATGAAGTATTTTCTCTCTGCTCTTAACACGAAAAATGTTAAATCTAGCAATCAAAAGGAGAGTTTATCACAAAGCAGAGAAAGTAGCAAAAAGAAAGCACAACTAAAGCAAGAAAAGTATTTTTGAAATTGGTTTCTTTGTCTCAAATAGATTTGCTATTAGATAATTTTGGCTTGAACACAGAGAATGTTAATATTTTATAGATGGTTCACTTTGCACTAAGCTGCGATAAGCCTCTTTAATTAACAAAAAAGGGGCAGGATTGTCAGAACAAGAATGTTTATGTTACTTAAAGAAAAAATAATCTATCAGATCCGGGGGGTGGGGGGAGGGTTAGAATGTGAAGTGGTCTTGGCATGATTGGACAGGGCTGCTGCTGGCACAAGGGAGAGTTCACAATTTCTTCTAAGACTGCAGGAAATCCTCCACACTCTGTACCCAAATGCTGCTCCACAAGGCTCTCCCAAATAAGAATTAATGACAAATCAAATGACAAATCAAGTACAAAGCAGGATTCTTTAGCTTAATAACACAGTGATATTGAAAGGAATGTGGATTCTGAGACCAATTCAGACATTAAAGTGAATATTAGACTTGTATTTTGGAATCGTCCAGTAACAATTCCCTTCTGGGAACAGATTTTAATTGTAAGCAGAGAAATGACAGACTATGTACAAAAAATCTGAAAGGAAGCTATTTTAAAAACTGACAATACAGAAATACAGAAATAGTCACATTTCTGTGTGAATACAGAATACAGTACAATACAATACAGACAATACAGAAATAGTCACAGCCTTAGTAATAGGGGCAAGAATAAGTATCACTCCAAATGGAACTCTATAATCTCACCATCATTTATAGAATAATCTAGAATACAATATTATTAACAAAGATGACTTATTCTAAGAGGAAAAGAAAACAACAGGTTTGTAAAGAACTGGATACTACTCATTGAATTCTGGATATTATACAGCCTTGTGTATTATTTTTCTAGATATAAACCATACGTTGAAAAAGAAATGAATGTGGATTTTGAGACCAATCCAGGCTGACTATGAGCTTTTTTACCCCCAACTTGAAAATACAGAGTTGGTTGCATGGTGCAACCCATGGTGCAATGGTTGCTGTCCCAGTTTGTAGGGTCTGACTAGGAATAAAGTTTGGTCTCTACAAATCTGCAGGTATGCAGATGAGTGCCTACTGCATGTACTGGTGACTAGAAGAGGCACTTTGTTTGCTTTAAAAAAATCAGTCCAATTTTGTCAGCCACTGGAGCTCTATTGAACATTGCCAACTACAGAGTAGTCTGGCAAGATCTGCTTTTTCATCATTGCATGATCCCTTAATTTCCACACAAGTTATTAGAGATTTTGTATAGAAGTGCATTTACAGAATGCTTTACATCCATATAGATTCCTGTTATTGCGAGAGAACAACTGGGAGCTATGAGATGCTGATTCACTCAAGGCTACTCACATGCAACGCACACATGAGCAGAGAGGGGAACCAAATCTCTGCTAAGTTCAAGCCTAACATTCACAAATTTCACAGGGTTAGTCACAGAGCAACTTTCACAGAACATTTAACTGCTTCAGAAAACAGGTTACTGGGCAGGAGAGGATGCACAGGTTACATAACTGAATCCTATTTCTATGCTAGGAATAAAATGTATCTTTTTTCCAAAAAGAAGCCTGGCATGAAGCATTGAGCAGCAGCCCAACCTGAGATTTCACAAACCAGGCAAGTATATTTAAGCCATTACATAAATTGAGGCATCCATATTTTGCGCACCATTCTTGAATACGATTAATCTATTAATATTTTTTCTTGCAGAGTCCAAACTTTGACTCGCTCTACGGGAAAACCAACTATATAACAATTTGCTAAATTCCACACTTTTTGATGACTTCCTTCTTCTATTCCCAGGTATATCATTAGCAAACAGTAAAATCTTCATTTTCCACTTTGAGATAGAAACATTTTTATTTGCACCCTAATGTTAACATTCTATGGAATATTTATCATATTAACAGAATTTGCACTGAGTATTTCTAATTAATATCAGGATAAAACAGACATCAGATAATTATTTCTGTGCTAGAATTTTGAAGACAGACATACCTTGTAATATTTTTGTATTAACAATTTTACCAAGCTTCCTATTCAAACAGAATAAACTTGCACAGGATGAAACAAACATCTGTTTAAAATTCAGACCTCACCTCTAGGCAATTAAACTACTTGGAAAAGCTAGTTAAAAACACAAAACACACCATTGTTCCTTTCAGACCAATAAATTAAAAGGGACAAGCTAGTTAGCGTACCTAATGTCATGTTTGAAATAGCAAAACCAGATGAAGTGAAACAATGAGTGTAAAAGGCAAAGCATTTTAAATGGATAATTACCAACAGGAGCCTTCATTTGTGAAAGAACACCACCTCTCATATTTGGAAGGGTTTGGGTTTTCAATGGACCGTCAGGAGTTTGTAAGGTTGCAGTTCCATCTGGAAAGGGAGGTTTGACTAGAAGTTCATTCCTTGAAGCAATGCGTGGCATGGTGGAAGACTGGATGTAAGGACCAACAGCCGCCACTCGACTTGGAGTTGATACAACTGGCTGTGGCTGATTCCCATCTGAAGACACCTAAGAATACATAAAGAGAGCAGGCTGTAACCACAAAGTCATTTTTCCAATCCAGCTGCATTTTCCATACAAAAAAACCCATACTTGCCTACAAAAGATTAATGCTGATGTATTACTTAAAATGTTTTCATACTGCAAAAGAAATTTCACCACCTAGGATGCATGTGTAGCCTCTCAGTTAATCTCCCTCTCCCAAGTTTTAAAATTTTTAATTCAGAAAATGAAAAGAGGATTTTTGGCACTCACTGGTACATTCTCTTTCTGCTGTAATGCAGCCTTCTTCTTCCACAGCCGTTCCCTCAGCTCATTAACACGCTTGTCCATTACTGCCACCTCTGAGTTGCGTTTGTTTAAAGAGTCCCTCTGTTGCTGCAACTTGGCATTCTGCTCTTGGTTCAGTTTGTTCCTTAACTTAATACATTCAAGACAGGAAAATCAGGGACAAATTGCAAGGCAGATGACAGGATGGAAATTGGCAATTTAAAAAATAATGAGAATTGTAAAAAGGAAGGCATGTCAGGAAGTTTGGGTTGGAGTTTGCTTCTTTAAGCAGCATACCGGGTAATTAAAAATCTAAAACCTAAAGAAACACTGCATCACCTATAAATATGGTTGTGTGGTTCTTTGACTTTTTTGCCGGGAAATGGTGAACCAAGATCTTCTGCAAGGCAATGAATGGCCTACCCCCTTTAGATATAAATTGCAGTTTAGCAGATCTGATTTGCAATTACCTGAAGCTCCTTGTACAGGCGGTCAAGCTCAGCTACAGCCGACTGGTTGTCATGGTAACCATCAATCCGACCATTCTTTAGCATCTCCAGTTGTCTGGTAAGTTCCTCTACCTTTGACACAGCCAGTACCAGTTCTCGTTGTTTTTGCTGGAACAAACTGTTCATCTGTTCAATCTCCTCCACTGGAGAGAAAGACAGAACACAATAGCTGTAGCTGAGAAATGACCAAATGTGGGCTGCTTCCAAGGCAGATGTTAAGGGGACAGAAGCAGCATGCAGCTCTGAAGCACAGAACTCAGCAATTGTCAAGCCACCATTTCCAATTTTTAGAGGCGCTAAACCTTAAGAAAATGTTTTGATTATTTTAAAAAGTTTCAACATGGTATATAAGATAAGCACGAGATTGTACAAGACATCTCATTTTGGCAGCTAACATTGGGGTGCAGGGAGGGAGAAGATAGTCAGATATGTATGATCTCAGACTAGAAGTTTGAGACATGAGATTTTGTTCTGTGACAACTCCAATGAGCCACTGGAAGATTTGTTGAACTGAAGCATTCCTCTGTGTCATAAAAGGCATCCATAAAAGACTGAAGAACTAGAATGTTTTTTAAGAAAGAAATTTGGTTGAATTTATAATTACATATGTGTCTTCTAATGGCAGGGAGTAGATATCTGCCTTATTAAGTTCCATACATTTGCAAATTATAGCTTGCTGGGCAATAAAACAAGCTATAGAGCTAATGAACTAAAAAAGTTCAGACTGCATATATTTATAGGATGCAATTCTCAAAAACTTTTCTAAGAAATATAGCTAGCAAAACACATACAAGTTCATAAAACAGAATTGAAGACAGAGGAATGATAGCTTCTGACTCGACCTTATTATTCATTATACCGCTTCTGAAATGCTAAAGGAAACCTGACTCCAGAGGAATCTCTCAGGGTCAGAGCCAGTTGTGTTCCACCTCACCAGGCCTGGAAGAAGTCGCTGCTGGGAGCCTCTGTACAACCCCACCCGCCAGGCCCCGTGGCCCAGAGCAGCCTGGAAGGGCCAGGCAGGGGCTAAGGTAAGCAGGAGGCGGGGGAGGGGAGCAGGGCCCGGGCACCATTTCCCACCCTCCCCCCGATGCCAATGGTCAGACCTATGTCCTCTGTGCTTTTTTACAGACTATCTGGCCAGGTAATCATAAATTTGTGTATCTTAACATCATAAAGTTATATTTGTGCTCTCATGTCCAATCAAATTTGTTACACATATTCTCTAAGCCATCTTCATCCAATCAATACTATACACTGGAACACCTCCAAATATTTAATACATAGATGAGCAGGATGTCCCTCCCACTGGCTCCTCTCTTGGTGAGCTGGTAGAGGGCTGGGATTCTAGGCTCTCTGAAGCCATCAAGAAGATTGCTCCAAGACGTCCTCTCCGTACCCACCCCAAATCGGCTCCCTGGTATACCAAGGAGCTGAGGAAGATGAAATGGGAGCTGAGACTACTTGAGTGAGTGTGGCGGCAGGTTTGAGGAGTCAAGACACTCGTATCGGACACTTATGAATTCCTACGAGAAAGCCATGGGGAGGGGAAGGAGGGGGAAGAGTGGCATGGAAGGGGAGTGAGGGGAGGGGAGGGAGTGAGGGGTGGCATGCAAGGGAGGGGGAGGCGGCCCAGCATCTGGACATGGCCCACCCACCCTAACGAAGGGAGGGGGAGGGGTGGCATGCAAAGGAAGGGGAGGGAGGGAGCAGAGGGGTGGCATGCAAGGGAGGGTGCCCGACATTTGGACATGGCCCACCCACCCAAACAAAGGGAGGGGGAGGGGTAGCATGCAAGGGAGGGGGCCCGGCATCTGGACATGGCCCACCCACCCTACAGGAGGGAGGGGGTGGCATGCAAGGGAGAGTGCCCGGCATCTGGACATGGCCCACCCACCTTAACAAAGGGAGGGGGAGGGATAGCATGCAAGGGAGGGGGCCCAGCATCTGGACATGGCCCACCCACCCTACAGGAGGGAGTGGAGGTGGCATGCAAGGGAAGGAAAGTAAGGGAGGGGAGGGAGTAAGGGGTGGCATGAAAGGGAGAGGGAGGGGACTCCTAAGGACTCCATGGAACCTCCCCCACTTGAGAACCTAGCAGAGGGGAGGGGTGTCATGCAAAGGAAGTGGAGAGAGTGAGGGGAGGGAGTGAGGGTGGCATGCAAGGGAGGGGAGGGGCCCAGCATCTGGATATGGCTCACCCACCCTAGTGGAGGGAGGGGGAGGGGAAGGAGCGGTGGCATGCAAGCGAAGGGGAGGGAGGAGAGGGAATGTGAGGTGGCATGCAAGGGATAGGAGGGAAGGGGGGGCAGCAACTGGACATGGCCCACCCACCCTAGTACAGGGAGGAGGAAAGGGAGGGGTGGAATGCAAGGAAAGAGAGAGGGGGCCCGGCATCTGAACATGGCCCACCCACCCTAGCGTAGGAAGGGGGAGGGGAAGGAGGGGTGGCATGAAAGAGAAGGGGAGGGAGGGGGAGTTTGGGGTGGCATGCAAGAGAGGGGGTCGGCATCTGGACATGGCCCACCCACCCCAGTAGAGGAAGGGTAGAAAGGGAGGGGTGGAATGCAAGGGAAGGGGAGGGGAGGTAATGAGGGGTGGTATAGGGAGGAGAAGGACCCAGCATCGGACATGGCCCACCCACCCTAGTGGAGGGAGGGGGAGGGGAAGGAGCGGTGGCATGCAAGGGAAGGGGAGGGAGGAGAGGGAGTGTGGGGTGGCATGCAAGGGATAGGAGGGAGGGGGAGGGGGCCCGGCATCTGGACATGGCCCACCCACCCTAGTGTAATAAGGGGGAGGGGAAGGAGAGGTGGCATGCCAGGGATGGGAGGGAAGTGGAGGGGCCCAGCATCTGGACATGGCTCACCCATCCTAGCGGAGGGAGGAAGGGGAAGGGCGGGAGAAGGGTACCATGCAAGGGAAGAGGAGGGAGGGAGAGGAGGGAGGGAAGGGTGGCATGCAAGGGAGGGGAGGGAGGGGTGGCATGCAAGGGAGGGGTCAAAGAAGTCACTGACTAGCTAAAAGCCATCACTACACCCAAAGGCAGCAAATTTCATCAAATAGTGACATGTTGTGCAGAAATAGTTGGTGTGGTATAGTGGTTAGAGAATTCTATTAGAATCTTGGAGATCTGGATCCAAATCTTCATTCAAAGTTTGAAAGGTAACCTTCAGCCAGTCACATATATTCAGCCTAACTTATCTGACAGGCTAGTTACAAGGACACAATGGGGGAAGGAGACTCATGCATGCCACAGTGAACTCCCTGGCAGGATAAAATGCACTAGATTTTTTCTGTTCATCTGTATGTTCTTCCCATCTCAAACTTCTCAGTTCTGTTACTATCTACATTTCCTGTTATGGAAGAACTGCTAACCTGACTTTTAAATCCCTCAAAAAAGAGACAAATAAAACCATTTTAAGACCCAGATGGAGCTTCGTAGGAATGGCTGTTTCTGACACAGCTTCTGTGCTGGTTGTTGAACAAGTTTATGTTTATGTATCTGTGCATGTGGTGATTCAACAGAAAGTCCTAGGAGCATGGATGATGCCATTCCTGCTCAGTCACCAGTTCTGGACAGGTGTTTGGAGCATCTTACCTCAGGCAGCCTTTTGCCCAAGGAGTCCTTTTCACTCACAGGGATGCTGTGCTACAGACAGCTTAGCTCACTGGACTGAGGGAGCTGGCAACCCAGCTCATCAGACTTCTTCATGATTTGCTGTTCAGTAAAGTCTGGGCTGTTTTAAAACTCCATCCCTGTCTGTTTGTGAGTGGATGAGATTAGTACCAAGCCCCTCTTTGTCCCCACCCCATCTGTGACTTCCCCATAGGACTGTCCCTTCATGCATCTCAGATGCTTGGCTCTGACTCAGGGATGTCCATGCAGGAATTGCAGTTGTTGGTTTTTCTGATGCCACTATACTTTTTTTTTCAGCTGCAAAACACAGCAGGCATCAGTGGCACCTTTAAGGCTGACCCCACATATTGATCCCTACCCCTTTCTCCCACACACATGACTGGCTGCCACATGCATTTATCACAGGAAATGGGCTGTTGGGTGGTCCAAGGGTTCTGTGTGGCTGATCTACAATGCGGGGGGGGGGGGGGGGGGTGTGAGTACTGGTTCCCCCACAGCACTGCTGGAATCTGATAAGCCATGCAGGTTGGCAGTGCAGGCACAGGGGACCCAGAGCAGCTTGGGAGCTGCTGCCATGATTATGGCATAGAGAGTTGTACAGCAGTGCTCTTGCCAAAATGATGGATCTTCACTGCAACCCATCAGTTGGGCCATCCAGTTCCCCCTTTTGTAGTTTGCCGGGGCAAAATATCAGCTTCAAGCCGGGGCAAAATATCAGCTTGCCTATCCCCATGTGGGCAGCCCTGGCCACGTTATGCGAGTGCCTTCCCACTAAGTCATGCCTTTCAGTACAATGTCATTGCATGACCCCATACAGCTGGTAGTGATGTCAGGGATGCAGTGGAGTGCTTAATGGGATGCCTATTCTCTTAGCTATTCTCTTAGGATACCAGTCTTTGGCATGGGGGCTGTGGGGTCAAGCTTAATTATAGGAGGGGAAGTGTGGTTTGGAAAGAAATGGTGGCATGTGGGCAGCATTTCTGCTGCCAGTCAAGCCCTTGTCATGGAAAAGTGGGTGTCCTTTAAGTGACATAGCCCATCTCCTATAGGCTGGATCTTTATTCAGGCTGTACTGATGCTGGATCTTTCTTACCAATCCACTGGCTGTCTGTAGGAGAAGTGGGAGTACTATCAAGCAACAGTGGCTGATTCAGTGAATGGTGACTGGCTTCATCTGTATGTGTCACTCACAGGGGCATTGCTGTCTGACTGGTGGGTGAGCCAGAAGTTCTATGTACCCCAGTGCTGGTGCTGTGAAATCTGGCCCTTGCAGGACACATGCTGTTATCTCTCCAGTAGAATGTCCACAGCAAACAAATCAACAGCGTTGTTATTGCGCTGGTGGCTGGCCCTTACTGCCATAGGAGCCCTCTGGAGTGTGCTGAAACAGCCCAATCCTATCCGTATTTACTCAAAAGAAATACCCATGACTTTCAGAGGAGCTTACTTCTAGGCATATGATTGCAACCACAAGAGTTATAAATGTGACATTTGCAACAAAAATCCAATAAATTAAATCTATAATTTCCCAGCAAATTTAACTATGATGTGAACATCTGAACAATGAAATCAAACATGAAGTCAGTCACCCAAGCTCACCTAATTTCCCATTACTGAGTCTTTTCTGCTCCACGTGACCTTTGAGTGCTCTCACTTTCTTCAACTTGGCTTCCTGATTTTCAGCAATTTCTTTTAATCTTTTAAGTTTTTCCTGTTCTGCTGCTTGTTGTTGCTGCCGCTGATCCTGCTGCTTCAAGAATTTTAGCCGCTGCTCCTGAATAAGACATGAATATTATGAAACTGAATCTGTGATATCAAGGTAACATACTGACACTGGATACAGTGATTTGTGGAACAGATACTTTCTGCATATTATGTATTATGCACTACAGTACTGAAAACTGCACTGCACTTGATTATTTTAACTATTAAGAACAAAGACCTATCACTGAAGGAAGTTAAACTCCTGGTTTTTGATTCAGGGTCTAAATACATGCAGAAATTATCAAAAGAAAGGCCCCTTTAGGAGGCTCAAATAAGAGCAGGGAAGGTATGAGAGGGGTCTCATCCCCTGGATGTAGGAAAGCAGCTGGGGGACGGGGGCAGTAGTAGAGGTATATATCACAACATGGGCTTTCGAGGAAAGGGTTACGCCTCCCCATTTCTCAGTACCTCCTCTAAGATGAAATTCACAGCACCTTCCCTCTCCAATGGTCCTCACTGATAGGTATCTCCTGTACAGTTTTACTCTTGGTAGTGAATGGCATGCTATCTCTTTGAAATGTGTCTACCATGGCAGATCTTTTCGTCTGAGAATTCCTGATAAGCTTCCAAGGAACACAAAACACTGCACCATGCCATTTTGTACATTTCAAAAGTGGCAAGGGATTGAACAGGATGCACTAAGGACACCTGGATTCTGCTATGGTCTCACAGGATGGCTTTGGCCATACATCTCACCTTGGAACACCACATTTTAAACCATTTTCAACATTAAGAATCTTTAGAAAACTGATCCTTTTGATGTCATATTCACAGAACATTTCCAAAGAAACTTATTTTAGAAACCTTATTAGCCAGCATTTGCTGCTGCGCCTCTATTTGTTGTTGCTGCCGTGATGCCATTTCCTGCAGTTCAGCCAGGGTCATATCCATCCTAGGAGCACTGACCTTCCATTCAAAAAAAAGAACGAAAAAGATCAAGAAATGGTAACACAAACATTGTATTTTTAAGTCTATTCATGGTAGCTATATTGTAATTTGAGTATCTGGCTGCCAAAGTGTAAGTAAATTTTCCTAGCATTTATGGGAAAAGAGTTCAAGCAACTGTGTGCAATTTGTGGAGTTCATGAGAGCAATGATAGTTAAGTTACAACCACAGCTCTGTTCTACTGGATTCTGGACAGTCATGAAACCAGAAGGTACACTGGACAACTCAAACGATAACCCTCCATCCATCAAGCATTGTGTCCACCAAATGTTTTTAGAAAGTAGGTGAGCCAGGATCTGCAAGGCTTCTGGTTGCCAATGAATATTTGATTCTCTGTGTAAATTTTTTAAAAATACTGCTTTGGCAGCAGCTGCCACCTCAGCACAGGCACCTTGATTGAGTGACTGAAGGTAAGCTGGCTCTGCCTCCTGTGACAGCCATTTGTGGCAACCATTTTGTAGCTGTGTTCATCATGCTGTGTCAGAATTCAAGAGCTGTTTGCAGGATCAAAAAGGCTGAGGATCCCTGAATTAACCTATAAAGCACCATCCCAGGAACAGGGCCAAGTTATATGCCACGGGACAATTCAGTAGATGGAACACCTGCCTCTCCCACAGCATGAATATCAAGCAAAACCTATCCAACCAAGTTTCTGCACTAATAATGTCAAGAAGCCTCAAACTTTGTATTGTACATTGGCTGTTTCTCCTATGTCACTTTCAGCAGAAAGCTTCCAGCACTGAAGGGTGCAAAGAGCACTGCTTGCTTCCCAAGTAAAACAGTGTTGTACACTTTCTCTGCAGATGGAAGTGATTGCACAGACCTCTAAGGTATAAATGAGAAACCCAATTACCATTGTGGTCTGAAGCCCATCCAAAGTGATGTCATATGCTTTATAACCTTACATCAAAATTCCAAATACCTGAAGTAGTAATTTTCAATATATGAATTTATCATTAGCCTTTTGAGGCTTATTTATAAGAACAAACAACCGGGAAAGTACAAAGATATCCACATCAGTGAGAGATTTCTCTATTAAAATTAATATGCAAACTGATCAGAAGAAATTATCTGTTTGATGATATTTCAGTGACATAACTACTTACTCCGTTTTCCATTCTCCATTCACCAGGCATTTTCACACCATTTCTCTTTATGCCTGGATCTTGCAATCTTGGTCCACTCCCTTTATTAAGCAAAATGATCCAAAAGGAAAGATAAAGTATAAAGAATTATTTTCAGGATTTCTTTCCAACTTTCGTTCTACAAGGCTGAGATGAGGGAATGGAGAAGAATCAAGGAGATCTGCAATTTTAGTCTGGGAACAAGGTCACCCTGTAACATTTGTAAGTCAATGTAAGCGCAGCTGCAACTCTGTCATATTCTGCAAAAATGTTGCCTATGCAATAAATGCATTAACCTTGTCTGATACACAGAGGACAATAAAAGAGAAAAAAAATCTCCTTTTTCATGAAAATTAAAACAGACGTGCTAAAATAGCACAGTATGTGAAGAATGTGCTTTACATAAACTTAACCTTTATGGCACAATCAAGGGAACAGACCTGTAAAACATGTATACTTTACCTCAACACATTACATTGATATTTCATTTGCAACAAAAATTCAAATATGCAGTCAGTGCTCCATCCACACATCCTTGGAGACTGTGCAATCACTGTACTACAGCAATCATTCAAAGAAGGATTTTCTTGTGTGGGCAAGCCAGTGCCATTGAAAATTATTACTGCAGCATAGCAATAGTACAATACCCAACAATGAGGGACACAGTACTGGGCAATCAAAAGAGAAACCAAACAGGCTTCTTCATATGAGCACTGGAAGCACAGGAATGATGCGCAAGCGAGCCAATCAGTTTCATTAACCTACTGTATGGTGTATCGATTGTGTTAATTTAATGTCATTTGCCTGTACCGCTTTATCATCTTAGTCATTTTAAACTCTGGGGAAAGGTGGTATCTAAAACAACGGGATCACATAAGAAATACAGACGAAAGCAAACAAACTGAGTTATGTGATTCCCAAACTACTACCTTGCTAAATCAATAGAACACAACTACAGATCTAAGGCCTTTCCTGGGGATTGGACGAGCTTCTCTGAAGAAGGATATTCTTCTGGTGAGAGACAAATTCAAAACACTGAGAAAACTGTATCAATCCCGAGCAATTTACACGCCACTGAAATTTGGACACAGGGGGCTGGGCACTTCTGCCATGCACAAAGCAGCATGCCAAGTAAATGTGGATCAAGTCCGCTTGCCCCACCACCCATCCATACACCCAGACTTTGGCCAGAAGAGCAGAGGACCTGTTGGTGTTCATTTTGAGGGCTTTTCTCAAAAGCCACTGCTTTTAAAACAGTGTACTCTGCTTTAACAGGGTTATCTCTGGATTTGCACCTAATGTCACACAAGGACCAAGAATGGCTGCTTACCAGCAGAAACCAGCAGAGAGGAGTAGCAGCAGAAGAGACTTGGCCAGGAAGAGCAGAGTGACTCGCATTTTGGGCTTTCTCAAAGCCACAACACTAAAAACAGTGTATTTTAACGGGGTTATCTCTTTTTCTCCTTGTAAGGCTGCTGGTCTGGAGAATTGAGGCTTAACAGGGGGTTAGTAGGAGTTCATCTCTTGTTACTGCTTGTCCTGAGAGGTGGGGCTTTTGTCCTTAAAGGTGGGGCTTTAGTTCAGTCTCTGGAACCAGCAGAGAGGAGTAGCAGCAGAAGAGACTTGGCCAGGAAGAGCAGAGTGACCTGCTGGTGACCTGCCTAGCGGCGCGCGCAATTTTAATTTATTTATTTTTTTGTTTTTTAAATTAATAAGGACATATTTGACAGATAGTACGTGCAGATAGCTCCAGGGGGGCAGTGACTAAAAGCTTAATATTTAAATATCTAAACAAATCAGATATGAAGGCAGAAAGCCAGCAGGGGGATGGGGGCTTTCCAGTGTTTTGCACTGAGTATCACATGTATGACTATCTGCCACTTCAGGACAGAAGTCATGGTGCCCTAAAAGCAGCAATAGGCTACCATCGCACTCAAAGGAACATGTGTGTGTGTTCTCTTGAAGCCAAAGGTGGCAGACCTGGAGAAGCTGAAAAGAGGCAGCAGAGAAGGGTGACAGAGCGAGAGCTTTCAGGGACCCAATGCAGCGAGGTCCCACTCTGGGCAGGGCGACATCTCTTCAGATGTCATGGCACAATGAAAGGCCTTGGGGATGGAGGGTGCCAGTCTGAGGTGGGGAAGATGCTCCCTAAGATGGGATCCCTTCCTTAACTGGTGATCAGCTATCCTCTCGCACTATGAGGATACCCCTTATGGGGAGGTGGGGGGCTCCGCCTTGTAGTGGAGTGATTCGATCATTAGAAATGTAGAGAGTTGGGTTTGTGAGAGGCGTGATGACGCGTGATGGTACGACGCACCTCTGCCTGCCTGGTGCGAAAGGTTCGCGGATGTCGAAACATGCTCCATGAAGCTTTGAGACAGTGCCTGGGGTGGAGTCAGCAGTTGTGGTCCACATTGGCACCAAATCGACATTGGGAAATGTAGCCGGGAGGTTTCTGGAAGCTAAATTTTAGGCTGCTAGGAAACAGGTTGAAGTCCAGGACGCCTCCAAAGGTGGCATTCTCCAGAAATGCTTCCCGCCCGTTCCATCAGCAAAGAGGGGCTGAAAGCTTAGAAGTAAGCGGAGATACAGGAATCTCAATCGCGTGGATGAAGAAGGTGGTGTAAAGGCAGAGGGTTTCAGATTTGGTAATCAGGAAACTGGGGAACCTTTTGGGACAAGGTAGGCCCGTAGCCGCAAAAGCGGGACCGAGGGCTTCATCTTTAACCAAAGAGGAACCATGGCTGCTGAAGCTCAACACATTAAAAAGGTGGCAGAACAGCTTTTAAACTTGATCAACTGGGGGAAAGTTTCGACAGGAGCTAGGGAGGTGACTTCTGTTCGGAATACAGTATCTATGGGGATGCAGACAGAGAGGAAGGTTTTTCTAAATCCCAACCACATACAAGAAAGCTGAGGAACATAGCAATGTGCATGTGACAAGGGATAGTGTCTACAAAAGAGACTTGAGGGGTAAAGCACACATGCTAAATCCCAGGGTTAAGGACATGAGAGGAAGGGTATACACTGGTGTCTCTATGCTAATAGTAGAAGCCATTCGTGACCCTAAAATGGCGGGGAAATCTAGGAGTACAGAGTTTTGAAGGAGGACTTTTGATATAGTGGGCATTACAGAGACATGGTGGAAGTGAGGAGAACCAGTGGGATGCTGGTTATACCAGGCTACAGGCTCTATAGGAAGGATAGAGGATAGGGTGAAACATTGGGGGTGGAGTTGCCCTTTACATCAAAGAGGAAGCATAGTATCACATAAAATAGACAATGCAAGGGGAGCTGGTTCCCCCTACAGAATCCACTGTGGATATCAATACCGAGGGCAAGCATGAAGAGACAGAACATTTATTAGGAATATAAATTATCGCCCCCCCCTGACCAAAGTGCGCACAAGAGGATTCTGAGATGGAAAAAGAAATTGAAGAGGAAGGCCAACAAAAACAAAAATGTAGTGGTAATGGGTGATTTTAACTATCCCCATATAAACTGGAAAAATGCATCATTTCAAGGTCTATAGTAAGGAGAGAGCATTCCTGGATATGCTAAATGACTGTGGCTTAGGAGCAGATGGTTGTGGAACCAACCAGGAGAGAGGTGATCCTAGATCTAGAATTCTATGTGGGACCCAGGGGACCTGGTGCAGATTAGAAGTCAGTGTTGTTGAGCCGATAGGGAACAGCGACTCACAAATGCTGTCAAGATTCCAGTAGTCATCAGCATGCAGAGCAGAGTGGCAACTTCAATGTAGTTACATTCGGCTTCAGAAAGCCAGAAATTTCTACTCCAAAGATGAGGGGGATAGTGCGCAGGAAGCTGAAAGGGAGAAAATCAGAAGAGAGTCAAAACTGTCCAGGATGCCTTGGAGGTTATTTAAAACACACATTGTGCAATAAAAGCTCAGCTGGAGATGTGTTCCACAAGGTTAGAAAAGGCAGCACCCAGTCCAAAAAGAAACTGCCACCATGGTTAACAAAAGGAGAGAGGTTGAGGAAATTATCAAAGAAAAAAGAAAATGCCTTTTAGAAAATGGAAGTCCAGCTTGGCTGAGTGAAGAATATGAGAGGGAACACAAATGGTGGCAAAAGAGAAGCAAGTTAACTGGCTAAGGGAGGCAAAAAAAAGATTATGAGGAACGCGATGGCTGTGAACAACATCCAAGACCAGCAACAAACAGTTCTTTTCTCAAGTACATCAAAAGCAGGGAAGCCAGCAAGGGAAAGCGGTAGGCCCGTTAAGATGACAAAGGAACAAAGGGTGATAAGCAAAATGGCAGGAGATTGCAGAGAAGTACAGAATGAATTCTTTTGCATCTGTCTTCAACCCAAGAGGAGGTGGAGGAACATTCCTGCACCTGAATACCAAGCTTGTAGGGGAGGCTAATCCGAGGAACTTAAGCGAAGATAGTGGTAGACAAGGAAGAAGTTCCTGGCAGCCATTGATAAACTAAATGTTACCAAATCCCCTTGGCCCCAGATTTCGCATTCACCCAGGAGTTCTTAAAGAGCTCAAGCATGAAATTGCTGGAATCTTCTCACTTTTAATATGCAACTTCGAATCCCTGGAATCAAGGCTCCATCCCTGGAAGACTGGAAGATGGCCAATGTCACACCAATCTTTAAGAAAGGATCACTAGGGGGGACCCACGAGAATTACAAGCCAGATCAGTTTGACATCTGTTCCTGGTAAATGAGAGGTAGTAAGAATCTATCATTAAAAGAGATAACATTATTAAACATGTAGAAAAGCAAGACCTGCTGAGAAAAAGTCAGCATGAAAAAGCTTTTGCAAGGCAAACAAATCCTGTCTTTACAAACTTACTAAGAGTTCTTTGAGGAGTGACAAAGCAGGCATGTGGACAGGCGAGTGAACCGGGTGGACATTGTCTACTTGGATTTCCAAAAGGCTTTTGACAAAGTTCCTCACCAGAGACTGTTGAGAAAACTCAGCAATGAAGAAGGAACTAAGAGGGGAAGTCCTCCCTATATGGATTAAAAACTGGTTGAGAAACAGGAAACAAAAGAGTGGAGTGTAAATGGGAAGTTCTCACAATGGAGAGATAAAGTCGGGAGTAGGTATTGTCCCCAAGGCGATCCCGTTTTGGGACCAGTGCTCTTTAACCTATTCATAAATGACCTGGAAAGTAGGGGTGGAGTAGCGTGGTGGCCAAGTTTGCAGATGATACCAAAATTATGTAGAGGTGGTGAGAACCACAAAAGAGTTGCGGCGAGCTCCAAAGGACCTTGATAAATTAGGTGAGAGTGGAGGCTCCAGAAATGGCAAATGCAGTTCCAATGTAGCAAGAGAATGTAAAGTGATGCACATAGGGGCAAAAAATCCAAAACTTCACCATACATCGCTACAGGAGGTCAGTGCCTATCAGTCACAGACCAGGAAGAAGGGATTTGAGACAGTATTAGTTGATAGTTCCATAGGGAGGCCATCAACTCAATGCATGGCAGCTGTCCCCCCCCCACCCCCCCCCCTCCGCCCCCCCACCCCCCCCCCCCCCCCCCCCCCCCCCCCCCCCCCAAACCCCCCCACCTACCCCCCCCCCCCCGCCCACTTCCCCCGCCCCCTCACCCCCCTCCCCCCCCACCCCCCCCCCCCCCCCCCGCCCCCCCCCACCACTCCCCCTCCTCCCCACCCCCCCCCCCCCCCCCCCCCCCCCCCCCCCACCCCCCCCCCCCCCCACCCCCCCCCCCCCCCACCCCCCCCCCCCCCCACCCCCCCCCCCCCCCACCCCCCCCCCCCCCAACCCCCCCCCCCCCCCAACCCCCCCCCCCCCCCACCCACCCCCCCCCCCCACCCCCCCCCCCCCCCCCCCCCCTTCCCCCCACCCCCCCCCCCCCCCACCACCCCCCCCCCCCACCCCCATTTAAATTAATGGGACCATATGTTGACAGATGGAAAATGCGTGCAGATAGCTCCAGGGGCAGTGACTAAAAGCTTAATATTTAAATATCCTAAACAAATCAGATATGAGAGGCAGAGAATAGCCTTGAGCAGGGGGGGGATGGGGAGAAACTTTCCAGTGTTTTGCTACTGAGTGCTCACATGTATGACTATCTGCCACTAGGACAGAGAGTCATGGGGAGTGTGCCCTCGCTGCAATAGGAGGCTCCTGGCACTCAAGGAACATGTGTGTGTTCTCTTTCCAGAAGCCAAGGTAGCTTGAGACCTGGAGAAGCTGAGAAAAGAGGCAGAGAGGGTGACAGAGGCGAGGCTTTCAGGGACCTAACAGCCGGGTCCCACTCCCAAGATCGACATCTCTTCAGATGTCCATGGAGAATGAAGAGCCTTAGGGATGGAGGTGCCAGTCTGAGAGTGGGGAAGGAGTATGCTCCCTTAGATGGGGATCCCTTCAGCACTTAACTGGTGATCAAGCTATCCCTCTAGCACTGGGGATACCCCTTGGGGGAAGGTAAGGGGAGCTCCCTTGTAGTGGGTGATTCGATCATTAGAAATGTAGAGAGTTGGGTTTGTAGAGAGGCATTGATGGCCGCATGGTGACTTACCTGCCTGATGCGAGAAAGGTTACTTGGATGTCACTTGCTTTGTCTAGATAGGCTTTTAGACAAGTGCTAGGGGTGGAAGTCAGCAGTTGTGGTCCACATTGGCTTTCCAACGACAATTGGGAAATGCTTAGCAGGGAGGTTCCTGGAAGCTAAATTTAGGCTGCTAGGGGAAACAGGTTGAAGTCCAGGACCTCCAAGGTGGCATTCTCCAGAAATGCTACCCGTTCCACTGTATAAGGAGGCGAGAGCTTCAGGCAAGCAGGAGAGTACAGGAGTCTCAATCGTGGATGAGGAAAGGTGAGTGTATGAGCCAGTAGAGAGGTTTCAAGATTTGTCCAGGAACTATAGGGAACCTTTTGGGACAAAGGTAGGCCTGTACAAGCGGGACCAGGAACTTCATCTTAACCAAAGAGGAACCAAGGCTGCTGGTAGCTCAACATGATAAAAAGGTGGCTTAGAACAGCTTTTAAAACTGATCACATAGGGGAAAGCCGACCCAGGAGCTGAGGAGTGACTTAGGTTGAATACAGTATCTATAGGGGATACAGACAGAGAAGGAAAGGGTTTTTTCTAAAATCAACCACATACAATGCGAAGAACACTTAGTATGCATGCTGGTACAAGGGATAGGTGGCTACAGAAGACTTGAGGGTAAAGCGCATGAATCCGAGGTTAAGGACAGAGAGAGGGTGTACAGGTGTCTCTATGCTAATAGTAGAAACATTCACGAGCCTAAAATGGGGAACTAGAAGTACAGAGTTTTTGGAAGGAGGACTTTGATATAGTGGGCATTACAGAGACATGGTGGAATGAGGAGAACCAGTGGGATGCTGTTATACCAGGCTACAGGCTCTATAGGAAGGATAGGATAGAGAGCAGTGGGGGGTGGAGGTTGCCCTTTACATCAAAGAGAGCATGAAGTATCACATAAAATAGACAATGCAAGGGGAGCTGGTTCCCCTACAGAATCACTGTGGATATCCAATACCAAGGGGTGAAGGACGAGTTTAATATTAAAGGAATATATTATCGTCCCCTGACCAAAAGTGCACAAGAGGGATTCTGAGGATGGAAAAGGAGAAATTAGAGAGGCCAACAAAGAAACAAAAATGTAGGTGGTAATGGGTGATTTTTAACTATCCCCATATAAACTGGAAAAATGCATGTTCAAGGTCATTGAAGTAAAGGAGAGAGCATTCCCTGGATATGCTTAAATGACTGTGGCTTAGAGCAGATGGGTTTGTGGAACCAACCAGGAGAGAGTGATCCTAGATCTAATTCTATGTGGGACCCAGGACCTGGGTGCAGGAAGTCCAGTGTTGTTGAGCCGATAGGGAACAGCGACCACAATGCTGTCAGATTCAAGTATCTCAGCATGCTGAGAAACAAGTGGCAACTACTAAAATGTAAGTTACATTAAGCCTTCAGAAAGGGAAATTTCTCAAGAGATGAGGGGGGGATAGATGCACTTGGGAAATGCTGAAAGGGAAAATCAAAGAGGGAGTCAAAAGACTGTCCCAGGATGCTTGGGAGGTTATTTAAAACACACAGTAATAAAAGCTCAGAAAGCTGGAATGTGTTCCACAGGTTAGAAAAAAAGGCAGCACCCAGTCCAGCCACCATAGGTTAACAAGAGAGGTTGAGAAATTATCAGAAAAAAAAAGAAAAATGTCTTTTAGAAAATGGAAGTCCAGTTTGGCTGATGAAGAATATGAGAGGGAACACAAATGGTGGCAAAGAGAAGCAAGTTAGCTGTAAGGGAGGCAAAAAAAGATTATAGAGGAGCGCATGGCTGTGAACATCAAGACCAGCAACAAACGTAGTTCTTTCAAGTACATCAAAAAGCAGGAAGCCAGCAAAGGCTGGTAGGCCCGTTAGATGACAAAGGAACAAAGGGTGTGCTTCTAAAAATGGCAGGGAGATTGCAGAGAAGCTGAGATGAGATTCTTTTGCATCTGTCTTCTACCCAAGAGGAGGTGAGGAACATTCCTGCACCTGAACCAAGCTTCTTAGGAGGCGAATCCGAGGGAACTAAGCGAAGATAGTGGTAGACAAAGGAAGAAGTTCTGGCAGCCATTGATAAACTAAATGTTACCAAAATCCCACTGGCCCAGATTGCATTCACTTGCAAGGAGTTCTTAAAAGGAGGCTCAAGGCATGAAATTGCTGATCTTACTCAACTTTAATATGCAACTTATCCCATAGGAATCAGGCTCCATCCCTGAGAGACTGGAGAGGATGGCCAATGTCACGCACCAATCTTTGTTCTAGAGAAAAGGATCTAGGGGGGGACCCGAGAAATTACAACGAGCCAGTCGAGAAGTTTGACATCTGTTCCTGAGTAAATTAGTAGAATCTATCGATTAAAAGATAACATTATTAAACATGTAGAAAGAAATAGCAAGACCTGCTGAGAGAAAGAGTCAGCGCCAAGATGAAGCTTTTGCAGAGGCAAATCCTGTCTTACTAGAACTTACTAGAGTTCTTTGAGGAGGTGTAAGAGCAGGCATGGATGGACAGAGAATTGAACCGGTGGACATTGTCTACTTGGATTTCCAAAGGCTTTTGACAAAGTTCCTCACCAGAGACTGTTGAAAACTCAGCAATCAAGGAATAAGAGGGGAAGTCCTCCTATGGATTAAAACTGGTTGAGAAACAGGAAACAAAGAGTGGAATTATGTAAATGGGAAGTTCTCACAATGGAGAGATGTGGGAATTGAGTGTCCCCAAGGATCCGTTTGGGACCAGTGCTCTTTAACCTATTCATAAAATGACCTGGAGAGTAGGGGGGTGGGTAAGCGTGGTGGCCAAGTTTGCAGATGATACCAGAATTATGTAGGGTGGTAGAGAACCACAAAGGATTGAGAGCTCCAATGGACCTTGATAAATTAGGTGGAGTGGAAGCTCCAGAAATGGCAAATGCAGTTCAGATGTAGCAACCCAAAGATGTAAAGAGTGATGATGCACATAGGGGCAAAAAAATCCAGAACTTCACGCCTGCGCTACAGGGGTCCAGTGCTATCAGTCACAGACCAGGAAGGGATTTAAGCGTCTTAGTTGATAGTTCCATCCAGGAATGTCAAGCTCAATGCATGCTTGGCAGCATGTGAAAAAGGCAATAGACTCTATGCTGGGGATCATTAGGAAAGGAATTGATGAGTAAAAGAGCTGCAAAGATTATTCGTACCCCATGCCCTTATATAAAAGCCGATAGGTGGCGACAGCACTTGGAATTACTGTGTCCAGTTCTGAGTCGCAAATTACCATCTCAAAAGGATATTGGAGGAGATAGAAAAGGAGTGCAGAGAAGGGCAAGCAATAGGATGATTGAGGGACTGGAGCACCTTCCCTATGAGGGAGAAGGGCTGCAGCCGTTTGGGACTCTTTTTTGGAGTTTGAGAAGGGAAGTGGCTAAGGGGGGGGATATGGATTGAAGTCTATAAAATTAATATGCCATGGGAGTAGAAAATGTTGACAGAGAGAAATTTTTTCTCTCTTTCTCACAATACACTAGAACCAGGGGCATTCATTGAAAATGCTGGGGGGAAGAATTAAGGACCCTAATGAAAGCGAAACACTTCTTCTTCATAGCGAACGCTTGATTGGTGTTTGGAATAATATGCTGCCACAGGAGGTGGTGATGGCCACTAACCTGCGATAAAAGCTTTAAAAGCGGGCTTGGACAGATTTATGGAGGAGAAGTCGATTTATGGCTACCAATCTTGATCCTCTTTGATCTGAGATTGCAAATGCCTTAACAGACCAGGTGATCGGGAGCAACAGCCGCAGAAGGCCATTGCGTTCACATCCTACATTTGAGCTCCCAAAGGCACCTGGTGGGCCACTGCGAGTAGCAGAGAGCTGGACTAGATGGACTTTGGTCTGATCCAGCTGGCTTGTTCTTATGTTCTTATGTTCTTACCAGTTTCCCGATTAGGGGGCCGTTCATGCCTGAGAAAGAAACGAACTTCACTTCTCTGGACTCCATAGCGTTGCAGAAGATCCAGCATGCGCTCATTGTCAGCTACAGGGCGTTCTGAAAAATAAAGCAAGCTCAATATATTTTCCTCACATGTTCAACACTGTCTCTTTCCTCTAAACTATGAAAATACACAGGAAAGGTAACAGGAAAAAGGCTTAACGCTGAGGAAATCTCTGATGGGAAACCTGAGTTCATTCTCAGAGCAGCAGAACATAAACCATTCACCCTTCCCCTCAGATATGTGTGGAGAGGCAAAACTCTCTGATGGATGGGGATTAGAGTGATGGGGAAGTCTGAAATGTCCCCATCAAAAGCACCTATGGTGGGGGGAGCTAAAACTTAGAATATTTCAAAGTTTCTTCTGTGCAAGTGTGCATACATACACAAATACCAACAAAAAAGCA
Organism: Sphaerodactylus townsendi; assembly: GCF_021028975.2. Classification (NCBI taxonomy): domain Eukaryota; kingdom Metazoa; phylum Chordata; class Lepidosauria; order Squamata; family Sphaerodactylidae; genus Sphaerodactylus; species Sphaerodactylus townsendi. Next base: position 62,879,428 of record NC_059425.1, read on the forward strand.
AAGAGTTACAAGAAAATAAGCTTCTGTGACACTGATCCACGGGCAAAATTCACTGAGCCAGAGAAAAAGCAAACACTGAGGAACAGTGTTGCAAAATTAGCAATCATGGCATGTATACTAAGCAAGTAATACAGAAAGAAATACCCTTCATGTTCTCGTTCCCTTTGTCAGTTTATTGCCTTGGCTCATCCTCCATAACTCAAATCATATGTGTAGTGTTTAGAGCATTCTACATGTTACATGATTTCATGTTTGCCTTTTCTGCCAGAATAAGTCCAATGTTTGGTAGGTACCTGCATCCACGATTCAGAATTTCTCAAGAACAGCGGGTGGTATAATGGTTAGAGTATCAGACTAAGATCTACAAGAACCAGGTTTGCACCTCCACTCTGTAATAGAAGCTTGCTGGGTATTTCATGTCTTCAAATGGCTTCCATCTTACGGCAACCCTAAGAATAAATGGCCTCCCAAACATCCTATTGCTAACAGCCTAGTTCAGATCTTGCAAAATGATAGCTGTAGTTTCCTTTATTAAGTCAATCCATTTCATGTTAGGGCTTCCTTTTCTCCTACTTTCCTCAGCCTTTCCTAACATTATGCCTTCTCTTGATGCGACCAAAGTATAATATCTCAGTTTACTTATTGTAGCTTCGACAGAGAATTCTAGATTTCATCTAGAATCCATTTTTGTACTATTTGGTTAGTTACAAAACTTGTACCCTGCCTTTCTGCCCTTACACAGGCTACCAAGACAACTAATCATTTTAAAATACATGATCAAATCACATTTTAAAACCATTAACATTAACCCAGAATACATTAAAACAAAAAAGTGTCATTGAGGGAATTCCAAATGAAACAAAAAAAAAAAAGGCTTTCCACCAGGCAGAAAACACCAGCAAAAGGGGGCAGACAAATCTCCCAGGAGAAAGAGTTCCAGGTCTTTGGAGCCATAACAGGGGAGGAATCTCTGGGGTTACCACCTGCCTACTTTCAGACGCCTGGGGCTTCGCTATCAACCTTTAAAATTGTGTAATTCCTAAACAATCATTACTTTTATCTTCTTGATGTTCAGTTGTAATGCTGCTTTAGCACTTTCTGCTATAACTTTCATCAGCAGTCGTTTCAAGTTTTCACTATTTTCTGCCAGTAATACAGTACCATCTACACATCTCAGATTGTTAATACTCTTTCCATCATTTTCATTCCACTTTCATCTTCTAAATCTACTCCAGCTTTCCTTATAATATGTTCTGCATATAGACTGAACAGAGAGATACAAATGCCCCCTCTTTGACACCTTTGCCAACATCTGTTTCCCCATATTCTATCCTAACAGTAGATTCCTGTGCAAACTACGGTTTGTACATCAAAACAACAAATGTTGAGACATACCCATTTATTTTAAAACCATCCAGTTTTTCACAATCCAAAGCCAAAAGCTTTGCTGTAATCTGTGATTTTGTTCTGAAATTCTTTGGTATGCTCAGTAACCAGAGTAAATTTGCAATATGAACTCTAGGGCCTCCATTGAGACAGAGTTTCTGAAGTCTTAGTTTAGCCATTCTCTATAAATGCTCCCATCACCAGTGGCTAAAGTAAGGCATACCAACTCTCATTCAGAAACCCTACCTCATTATGCAACACAATTCAATGCAACACACTGTCAGGCCACAGCTGAAGTAAAAAAAGTGAAGCAATAGTGTCTCTATGCAAACTACATGCCATGACAGCACAACATGCTAAACCATGCTGAGGCATAGCTATGGCTAATCCACATCCTTTGTTGCAGTTTGCAGGTTTATCAAGGTCCTACTTTCTACTTTCCATGCAGTAGTTTGTGCTGCTTTGATCGCAGCATGTTTTCCTATCCATGTTAGTGCTTGATGGATGGCAAAAGGTTCTTAATAAACCTATGGTCTTGAGAAACCTAATCATCAGTTTTCCAACTCTTGTATTTTCCGTACTGCCCAAAAAACCAGGGGGAAGTGTGGAGGTGGGGAATTACTTAATGAATGTGTGTTTGACCCATTCCTTCCTAAACTGTCTTTCAAAGAATTAAGGTAGAGGAAAAAGCTGTTTCTGCTGCTCTTTTCCTGTGTAGCAGCAATAGGCGGAGCCTCCAGTTCCCCTTTGGAAAGAAATCTGTCCCGCATTTCTCTTCGCACAATTTTTGGTGGGCTTTTTTTCAGCTACTAATGGTGTCTGTGGTAAAATGCTGCCTCTTTTTTTTCCTGAAGCCTAACCAACAGACTCAGAGGTGAGGAAGAGAAAGGCTTTTTGTTGAAGAAAACAAAGGGGAAGAGGATTAGAGGAAAGGTGGAGTTCAATCAAGGAAGGATGGCATGGAGCTCATAGTCAGTAGACTAGAGCCTAAGGCTAACATGCTCTCTCGTTCTGAGGCGGAAAAGAAACTGGAAGTTAGGTGATCCCCACCAATGAATTTAGTGCTGCCTCCCTGAGAAAAGAGGTGGGAATCACCCAAACACAATGTCCTCCTTACCTCAGAGGGAGTACTCATACAACACTTACATTCAAGATGCATTTCTGTACCAAGTCACTGCCATCTTCCTAAGCCACACAATTAACACCTTCTTTGCTTATGGATTACTGCTTACCTTCACTTAGTGATCTTAACCTAGCTGTGAGCAGTTTGACCCCATCTCCTATTAAAGCTGCTACACTTACTGAGTTGCGAACTACTTCACTAGGAAGCAATCATATTTTCTACAACTGGCCTGTCAAATGCCAACATTTGGTAAAATTGGCTTTATTAATAGAAACAGCTAACATCATAACAGACTGCGCTCAGTATTAAAAGTACATTTTCTCCACACAGAAATAAGATATCTGAAAACTAGCTTAATTATGCCTAGTGGCCATTAATCCCCACACATTGCTCAAGATTCTTTAATTTCTACATATCTGGCCCAAAACACACTTAATTTAAAACCACAGGTAGCAACATTATATTCAGCTTCTCTTACATCCAATTATTTATGGCAACCCTTGGATATCACAATAATGCCAGGTTTCCCATGCTACTGGAAGGTAAGATAAGAAACAAGAAGCAACAACTTATAAAACATAAGGGGGGAAGTCATGAATTGTGGCCCACTACACTCATGTCAGGATTTGCCACACTTATAAGCAACTGGTTTAGGGAGATGATGATGTTTCTTTAATTCAAACCTAAAGACTGGTATATACAAATGCTTACTGTCATCTGGTAATGCAACTGGAACCCCCTGCCCCCATGGTGCATCACATTCTATGCCAACACAATACCCCTTTCTGCAAAGATAATCATACATGTTTATGATACTTAAGTGGGTCCAGAGTGAAAAAGGAGGCTTCCTTTAGTAACAGCAACAAAATTTTGCATCCATGCTGAAGCAATCTAAGGATGACAATTTCTGGGGTCACTGTCAAAGGAGATTAGTTTTATATTATAAACAACTAGGTCACTGTTATAGAAAAGGCAGTCTCGTTGGTTATTTGTCTAGACAGCTAAAACAGCTCATCTGCTAAATCACAATGGGAAGAAAGTGCCTGTCATTTGTGAAAAGGGGCTCTACAAAAAGCTTAGCAGGCAAATTATAGCAGTTTTTTAATTCAGCGCTCTAGTAGGAAATAAAGTGAAGAGAACACCTTTTAAGGTGGACTATTTCAGTACACAGAAGTTGAATTCAAGAAAGTCAAGGAGGCTAGAATTAGTACAAACTACCTGATGGATTATTTCCTCAAATATTCTTTTTGTCATAGGAATATGCTCCACCATCACCCACCCTTACAGAACACCAAACCTAAATAAGGATTGTGCAGGAGTCATTGATGGACAAGGATAAAAGAAAGTGAAAGAGAGAACAGGGTAGCACTAATTCAGCCAAGCTGGTTATGAATGCTCTAAGATGTCCCCTTTCATGCTAGATTTCTGAGGCCAGTTTCTGTTAATATAGGCTCTGTTTGAAAAAGGATCATCCACAGAAATGTCCCTATAGAGCCACAAGAGGCAGCAATATAAAGCTGGTCGTTGCAAAGAAAGAGGCAAATGTCACCTCCTTACTTAAAAGTCTCACAATATCTGAAGCTTGCTCCAATGAATTCCTGTAACAGAAAACAAGTGTTTTGGTGAGGAGGAATGACTGCTGCCCTAATGTCAACCTGTGCTCTGCCAATGTGGCAAGCTGACCTAGATCAGCATGCCAATACAGTGAGTCAATACTACAATACTAAAACGGCTATCATAGCTCCATTTGACAGAGAAGCATTATCTAAGACTGCCAGGCAATAAAAGTGAATAGTGTCTAATGTTAAACTAAGATGTTAAAATGGAGTTACAACTGACACAGATAATATCAAGTAGCATATGCAGCATGCTACAATAAGCATTACAGTCATACATAGCATTAGAATCACAGCATTACTTTAAGATCTTAGAACTATGAATTGATTCAGATTAACAGTGGCTTAAACCAGCAATATGCCTGCTGTGCTTTGTGGGGGAAGAAATAAGATCATACACCATATCAGTTCAAAAACCATTGTTGTCCCTCCTTTATGAATAAATCCGATAGCCTACAGAATTTGTCACTGATTTTCTGGACTTGATCTGGCTCCTTTCAAATTGCATGTTACTGTTTCACTTCTTTGGTTTCTTGGAGATTGGTGGGGAGACACAAAAATGTATCAAAAGTATGTGAAAGAAATGCCTACCGTTATCATTTATGGCACTGAGCTAAGAGGACCAGAAACAATATTTGCCAAGAAAACAAAACTACACGACAATAGATAAAGTTCTATTTGTTTCTATCAATTTTGCTAAAAGATAATACGAATTGTGTTACAGTCTTACAATACCCAGAGCTCTGGCAGAACTTGTTAGAGGCCCCACCTTTATCAAAGAGACCTGAAGTGCATTTTAGCAAATAATGAGATAATAAAGTCAAGCTTTCCAAAAGACAAGGAAGTGATCCCTAAGGAATTCTTCTAGCAAACCAACAAGCATAGCTTGTTGACCCTTTGCTATCATTTCTTTTATAAATACAGCCCTTGTAATATGCCAAGTGTCATTTGCAACAAGGCCAATCAGCGAGAACAACTTTGCTCACTTTTACACAACTCAAAAGCTAAGGTGTTCTCAGGAAACCAGAAGTGCATTTGAGCCGTTCTTATGTGATTTGCACATATGGGTGAATGAGGTTAGTTTAGACCAGGGGTAGGGAACCTGCGGCTCTCCAGATGTTCAGGAACTACAATTCCCATCAGCCTCTGTCAGCATGGCCAATTGGAGAGCCGCAGGTTCCCTACCCCTGGTTTAGACAAAAAATACGAAGGAAGCCATTTTAAAAGTAAACATATATTCTAGCCAAGGTAGACTCTATATTTGTATTAACAATGTGGCAAATAACATTTGAAGTGTATTTTTATAAAGAAACCCTAACTCTCTGGATGAACAGGGCTGCTAGGTACCTGTCTATCAGATCATTTGAGCCCACTTTTCTTCCTCATAGTAGAAGACCCAGGGGTCATTCACTGAAGCTGAAGGGTGGAATGTTCAGGACAGACAAAAGGAAGTACTTCTCATAGTGCACAACTAAACCGTGGAACTGGCTGACATAAGATGTGGTCATGACTGCCAATGTGGAAGGCATGGAAGATGAGGCTATCAGTGGTTACTAGTGACAATGAACATCTGTTCCCTCCAGTATCAGAGGGAGTGGGCCTCTTTACATCAGTTGCTGGAGAGCACAGGCTGGAGGACACTATTGCAGTCATTCTGTTTGTGAGCTTCCTGGAGGCAGCTGGGTGGCCACTATATGAACAGAATGCTGAACCTGATGAGCCTTTGGTCTGATCCAGCATGGTTCTTCATATGCTCACTTACCACAATATTCTTTATTATACAGTTAACACACATATGGTTAACATGAGAACAAAAGGTATTTTATTGGCTCATCTGATCCTTGAAGCAACATTTTTAAAATTAATCTTGATGTTGAAGTAAGTATAGAAACTTATTCAAGATGATTGGCAAAGCACAAAAGCTTTTTTTACCTACCAGAGCCACACCACACTTCAGCCAGATGGCACTCAGTCTCACCAGGTTCTTTGCACAGATCCACAATATCTCTGCAAGTGGTTTCTGGGGTGACTGGCACCTCAGTAAAGTGTTGTTCATTGTTACTGAGGTACACTGTAAGAAACATCTGGAAAAGATTAGATCAGAGTATTCTATTAATAAACTTAAAACTAACTTGTAGGCTAAGTAATGCTTTTGTTACTAGACAACATTTTTCCTTTTCACTCATGAGTTAAAATGCCCCATTACATGCAGATAGCTGTGTTTATAAATACCAATTTAAAACCCTAAACTAAAATAATCCGTTATGGCAAAATTTCTCTTCCTTTGACTCAGAATGTTGAGACTTTTTCCTTTGACATTCTTTCTCTATATATACCTTGCATGTGAAAGAGAATATGCATATATTCAGACTGGCTACTACCAAAACTATAACTAAGTCTGTGTGATTGCTCCAAACACTTTTGTTTTTGCCTTTCCTTTCCTCCTGAAAAATGGGGGGGCGGGGAGAGTTTTGAGGAAAAATCAAGATACAATACTTTCTTATCTAGATTGACTACTAGATGGACTCTGGTCTGTTCCAGCAGGCTCTTTCTTATGTTCTTATCAAGCCTAAACGTATTATTGCTTTAACATAAAATTAGAAAATTCTGAATTTTAAAATGTACTTCTCACATGAAAACAAACATCTGCAAATCACAGGAGAGAGAGAGATGTAAACAGATACAAATTTTGCTACCTTAACACATGTATGCTAGTTGTTGCCATTTGATTGGTAGGTAGGTGGAGGGATTAAAAACAGAAAGTTTAAAAAGCAAAAAATAAAAGTATATTGTCTCAATAGATTTAGAAACCTCTTTGGATAGAGAATTAAATTTCATAACACTGAATGCTTCAATTGACATATAATACTTCACATTATAACACCATGGATAAAACTAGACACTTTTAAATACACGTTGACAGTATACAGAGGAATTATCATTTGCTAATGTTGTGGATTATCTTACATGAACATCTTCACACTACTGTGCATTTTGAGGGCTTAGAAAAGCATTTACACATTCCAGAAGAATACTTCAGAAGAACAGTATTCTCTAAAAATTTCCAGCTCAAGGAAAAAAACACAAACTTTTTTTAGACCTTCAAATTTCTACAAAAGTTTCCTCTTGTGACAAGAGTAGTTAGAGATAATCGAAGTACTAAAACAGAGACAAAACCAGAGTCAGAGAGACAAGGAAGGGGAAAAGGGGGGGGGGAACTGATGGGGAAACACAGTAAGGAACTGTGCACCTTTTAAAAAATGTTCGTGGAAGGTAAAGTTCCTCTATAATTTTATGAATGCAACTTCCGGTTCCCAGTCATTAGTGACACATTTCAATTCTGTCTACACATCTCACAAAACATCTAACTTACCCACATGCCAATTATATGTCTTACACATCATTACTGAATACACCCTTCAGTATGGTAGAGCAGTAACACACCCCAGGGCCGGAAGAGAGGGGAACAGGGAGCAACAGGGAAAACAAGTGGGTGTCAGAAGGGACAAATATAAAGCACGTTGATCTGCTTAAGACAGGGTGTCTCTTCCTTTTAAGCTGCTCAGTGAAAGACTTAAAAAAAACTCTGCAAATTTTGCCAGATTTCTAAATTATACAGCTTTTGTTATATGTGGGTATAAACAAAACTTCACTAATGCATAATGCATAACTTGCTACTACTATATCAGGATTAGTTCCATTTAGAATTAAGTTTTCCAGTTGAATGACTAGGCCAGTGGTGGCGAACTTATGGCACGGGTGCCAGAGATGGCACTCAGAGCCCTCTCTGTGTGGAAGCAGCATGCATAACTAGAGTGCCCCCCGGCACATCTAGGCTGGCCTGGGCCGCTGGGCTCAATTATTAGCATTAAACCTAAGACCTAGTTCTGGGGAAGCAGTGTATGTAACCCTGTTAAGCCCCACTAATTTTTCATGCGAAGAACTAAAGCGCGATCCTTTACCTGGGAGTAAGCTCGGTTGCTGGCAATGGGGCTTGATTCTGAGCAAACCCTCCAAGGGTCGTGATTCACCTGTTGGAAGAGTTGCACAGTTGCTTCAAAGCGAAGCCGACTACCACCAAGCTTACTCCTGAGTAACACACACCTCGGAGCCAACCGTTTTTTCTAAACTAAAACCTCAGTATTCAGGTTAAATTGCCATGTTGGCACTTTGTGATAAATAAGTGGGTTTGGGGTTGCAATTTGGGCACTCGGTCTCGAAAAGGTTCACTATCGCTGGACTAGGCTCTTACTTTCCTTCAGTATTCTGGAACCCAAACCAAAATGGCTTGTCATTGTTATATTTATTGAATATTCACAACATAACACAGTCAGACTGGCCATGGTTCCTAATATCAAGGGATATGAATGTGCCTTGATGAGAAGAGGTTTTTGCCCCACTAACCACAACCATATTGATTTAAATGTGCAGCTGTCCTTGTTTACCCTGTACCAAATGCTGTGGGAACAAATCCTGGGGTATTCTAGTTTATTTAGTTTCAGTGTGCTAATTACAGCAGGTACCGTAACAAAGTCTCACCGCCTAAAGCAGATCCTTCCTCTTCTCCTTGCATCCTCATCCTGCCCTAAAAAATGGATGATTAGGTGGCAGAGGGGTTCTCACCAATTTTTAAAAAGCTATTCAGGTGCGAGAGCTGCACTGAGGAGGTAAGAAAGGTAAGATCACCCCTCCCTCCCTCCCTGCTCCACTAGAAGAATACTGAATAGGTCACAATCCAATGATATTTCACATTCATCTATATAAATTTTTCAAAAACTCCCTTTTACAATCCTCTTGCTCCACACAAAAGATTCGCAAATCATCATTCACCAGTTAAGTGGTCTCAGTCAATGCAATAGAGGAGAACAAATGGTCCTTTCCCATACAAAACAGAATTCTCATATCTAAAGGAAAAAGCCTCCAAGGAGCAGAAGAGTTAACTGAAATACCAAAATACTGAAGTGAAAATGTAAGGTAAAGAGAATTCTCTCCCATCAAAAACAGTACAGAGGGAATATGTGTTATCTTTATAGGAGTACAGTTGTGCATAAAAAGTATGGCACAGAAGTCTATGGTAGAAACAATTGGTAATAGTAGTACCGTACATTCCTTGACAAACAAAAAAGCTGCATCACGCAAGACAAGGTGGACACAAAATATATTTTATAACACCTTTCCTATGAGAAGTGGCCATATAACAAAACAGGGTGTTTTTTCTTGTATGTTTGCTATGTTTCACTAATTGAAGCCCCTCTGTATATCTACTGAAAATAGCTCCATGGGGGCTTCATTTCAACATATTTATGTCACTGACAAATTCAACTCTAAAAGACAGTTACTACAGTCTAAGTTCATTCATTTCAACAGTCTTAGACTAAAGCAACACTCCATAGGTTTGCACAGTAAAAGTTACCTGTTAATGGCTGTATATGAAAATAGCCTCTAAAGGAGCACAATATGCAACAAAGAATAATACTACGAAAGAAGGAGATACTGAATCTACTAACAAAGAGCTAGCTGCCACAAAGCTATCTTCTCTCATATGGCTATCAACTTTTATTTCGATTTAGCTACTCTTCTTCAAAACAGCATGATTACATCGCTGCATTCTACAGAGATCTAACATAGGCAGTTTACCAATACTGAAAGGCTAGGATGGGCTTCACTTATATTTTCTAGCAAGCACAAAAGTTATCTTGAGTGACAGGGAAAGTGGGAGGTGGCACAGTTAGATTGATAAAAACAACATATAATATTTATAAAAAGCAAAAAATCCAAACAGCTTTTTTCTGAACAGTTCATCTTGCATCATGAATAGATATAACATCTTCCCAACTAGACAACCAACACATTTACCTAATTTCTACCAATCTGATTACCATTTTATCAATGATAAATGGAAGTACGTACAATGGAAGCTTTATAACTTTCAGATAAACAATACCCTAAACTGATAATCAGATAATACAGAGAAAGAAATTTTATATTTACTTATATCAATAGCTGATGGTCAGCATATGTTCCTGCCTTCTCAGTTACTGCAGACACAGTCCAGTTTGTACTGTTTTGGCATTCAGCCACAACTGTGAGAAAGGAAGTTATGATGCAGAATAGGTGGAGTACAGTAGGAAGTGCAGCATAATTGTTGTGATTATTCTGGGACTGAATAGACAAGAGCCTTTTGCCCTTTGCTTGTCTCATAGTAGAACATAAAACCCTGAGCCTTATATTTCACTCCCTAAACTCGAAGGCACAATAACCTTTATTGTCTAAATATAAAGAGATATTACATAACACAGGTTATGTTTGATACTGACCATCAGGCAGAGGTTATTTCTAACACAGGTGCTCCCTGCATACACAGTCTCCCTCTTTCCAGTGGTAAGAATTAAGGGAAAAGTTAATGCTAACAGAGGCAATCTGACTTTTGCTATTTTCTTGCTCACACTCAGGTCCACATTTGAAACAAAGAGAGTCTTCAAATGTCAAAACCACAAGTAACAGACCCCATTTCTCTAGCAATGCAGTCGCAAAGCAGCAACATTTGGTTATGCCTCATACCCTGTTTCTCCGAAAATAAGACATCCCCTGAGAATAAGACGTAGTAGAGGTTTTCCTGAAGGGTTAAATATAAAACATCCCCCGAAAGTAAGACATAGCAAAGTTTTTGCTTGGAACAGAACACCAGAGCAGTTGTGGAGCGGAAAAATAAGACATCCCCTGAAAATAAGAAATAGCGCATCTTTGGGAGCAAAAATTAATATAAGACACTGTCTTATTTTCGGAGAAACACGGTAAGTGAAAAGACCTCCACTGAAGTCTCTATTTCGACCAAATACACGCACTTGCTAAGGAAGCTGTTGCAGCTGCTCACAACATTTCTCCTACAAGTTTCTAAGATTTCATTTAGGTTTATTAATTACGTATCTTGATGCCTTTTTGCTTACACCACGGCCCTTTCTGCACGGGCCATGCGGGTGTCCCTGCACCGGCAGGAATTCTGCCGGCGCAGGGGTGGAGGCCGTTCGCACAGAAGCGTGCGAGCGGCCCCCGCAGAGGCCGGCACAGGAGAGGTGGCTCCGCATGGAGCCGCCTCTTCCCTGTCCCTCTCCCACTCACCTTGTCGCCTCCGTCGCCCTGCTGGCCTCCGTAGACCCGCCCACGCTGCCCTCTGACCTCCAGGGGTCGGAGGACAGCGAGGGAGGGTCTTTGGAGGCCAGCAGGGCGACAAAGGCGACGAGGTGAGTGGGAGAGGGATGGGGGAAACAGTGTATTCCCGGCGGTGCCATTCGCACCGCGCCGCCAGGAATGCGCTGTTTTGCCAAAAACCTCCCTTCAGGAGGGAGGTTTTTGGAGGTGGCCTGATGCCGCCCGGGGGGGGGAGGGGAGCCAGGTTGGCGCTGCTGCGTTTTCGCAGCGCCGCTTGTGCGAACGGCTCCCTGGGGATGGCGTTTTTGCCATCCCCAGGGCGCCGTTTATGGCCTGTGCGGAAAGGGCTCACAAATCATACACCAAGTACACACACAAATACAAAGGCATACCAGCAATTCTGGAAGATGGTATGTTTGAATCCTAGAAGCCAGGATACACTGGACTTAAAGCAGATGGATATTTAGATCCTGTGTTTTTTGTAACATAAAAACATTTCAGTAGCAAACAGCAGGTTCAATGGCACAAAAGTCCAAACAGTTTTTTTAAAAACAGTTTTTCTTTTTGGCTGTCAAAACTGAACACATTCAATATGGTTCTCAGTTCATGTACCTACAGCTTCTCTGGATTTTACACATAATGCCCTCAAAAGTTATTTTAAATTAGCCCAGATTTACAACTGAGGCCCCTTCCGCACACGCAAAATAATGCGTTTTCAAACCACTTTCATAACTGTTTGCAAGTGGATTTTGCCATTCCGCACAGCTTCAAAGAGTACTGAAAGCAGTTTGAAAGTGCGTTATTCTGCATGTGCGGAATGAGCCTAAGCTTTACGAAGAAAGTGCAACAGAACTGGGATAGATTTCAAACCAGGTTTTAGGCTTGCACCAACAATATTCACAGCAATACTATTTAAAGTTGATTACTAAAAATATTTCAACTCAGTTTTCAAACACTTTTTACTTCACATGTCAAGATACAATAAACTTTCTCAAACAGAAGAAATGACATTTGAGTTCCTTTAGGATCCTCTTTCAGAAGTCAACCCTTTATCCTGTCACTAGTTGTCCCTGAAAGGCCTAGCAATAAGGCTGCTTTCATTACAATTGTTTCCAGAATCTGAACTGCCTTTTCATGGCTTATTTCAAAACCTATTCTATCCCCACCCAATGCACCACAGTTGGACTTGAGAATAGACAATCGCCTTCATATCTGAAGTGCTGTTAAAAAAAACCCACTGTCATTACTGCTTATAAACAGAACAAACTCAGTGAAGCAAAAGTTCTGCTAAAAGTATGAAGTTCTGCTGGTGCATTGATATATAGGAGACGACTGCCAGACAGATCACAGTGTAAGTCAAATCCACACACTATGCAAGCCTCAGCCCCTCAAAATGACATCTGTGCATGATGGAATTTTGAATTCAGAAATCTTAAGCTGCAGCAGTCTTGTTTTTCAGTGCCTACAGCAGACTCCCAAGTGGGGTTTGTCCTGAAAACTTAAAATGTGTCCAGTAGTTCCTCTGCCATGCCACTCCCAGCATCAAAAGTGTAGTTACGTCAAACCAGTGTATGGTTTTAGACCAGCAAGGTGTGTTCGGAGAGGGGCACTGTGGAATACTATTGTGATGTCAGTGCAGTTGTTTGAAATACATATGCTACTCTACAAACAGCAAATTCAATATTTCTCATTCATGTTACTTCAAATGAACAACCGTTCCAAGTACTATGAAATTATACTTCCATGTAAGATCCTCAACTCCAAAAACTATGAAGTTTACCAATTAATGATTGGGGCTGACTCAGTTACATTTCTGTATGCCAGCACTGTACTTCTACACAACTAGTGGCTTTTTAAAACTACACACAATCTTCACTAACTACATAGCATGCCAACTTTTATTTATTTTATTTATTTATTAATTAGGTTTATAGACCGCCCTCCCCCGAAGGGCTCAGGGCGGTGAACACACACAGATAGAGCACAATAACAATTTAAACCACAGCATCAATAAATACAGGCTCTAATAATTAAAAATAAACCCTATCTCATCTTAAAAGCAGCATTAAAATTGGTATTAAAACAAGAATGGCATCTATTATCAGTTCCTCTAATCCCAGAAAGAGGGGAGAGACGGTAGAATCCACTTAATGTTGTATAGGGAGGGGGCCCCCATCAACGGCCAGCCTCCCCAAAGGCCCGGCGGAACAGCTCCGTCTTACAGGCCCTGCGGAACTCGATGAGATCACGCAGGACCCGGACTGCTGGTGGAAGGGCGTTCCACCTGGCCCGGGTGGAGGCCAGCCGTATCATTGAGGGGCCAGGGATCACCAGTAAGTTGGCCTCTGCCGAACGCAGAGATCGGTTTGGGACATATGGGGTAAGACGGTCCCGCAGGTACGGAGGTCCCAGGCCGCGCAAGGCCTTAAAGGTTAGCACCAACACCTTGAAAATGATTCGGTATTCAATCGGTAACCAGTGCAAGCGGCGAAGCACAGGTGTAATGTGTTCTCTAATGGCACCGCCCGTGAGCATACGGGCCGCTGCATTCTGGACCATTTTCAGTCTCCGAATCAAACGCAAGGGAAGGCCCGCGTAGAGTGAGTTGCAATAATCCAGCCTGGAGGTGACCGTTGCATGGACCACAGTGGTCAGATCGGCTTGGGAGAGGAAGGGAGCCAGCCGTCGGGCCTGTCGAAGATGGTAAAACGCGACCCGGGTTATATGGGCCACCTGGGTCTCCATAGAAAGAGACGAATCCAGGTGGACCCCCAGGTCACGGACAGAGGGGGCTGGTGCCAATATAGCCCCCTCCCACACCAGCGGCTGGAAATCTCCCCCCTCCCCCTCGCGTCTCGACCAGACGATCTCCGTCTTCGATGGATTCAGTTTCAGCCTGCTCTGTTTCAACCAACCAGCCACAGCCTCCAAACAATGCTGGAGAGCTGCAGGGGCGGCGGCTGCTCCCCCCTCCATCAACAGAATGAGCTGAGTGTCATCAGCATACTGATGACACGTCAGCCCGAAGCTCCGCACCAACTGAGCAAGGGGTCGCATATAGATGTTAAATAATAGCGGGGACAACAAAGCTCCCTGGGGAACACCACAATGAAGTGAGCACCTTCGGGATGCTTGGTCCCCACACCACACTTGCTGAGTCCGGTCCCGGAGAAACGAGGCAATCCACTTAAGGACAGTGCCCCGCACCCCGGAAGCGGCCAGGCGGTGGGTCAAAAGGTCTTGATCGACCACATCAAACGCTGCGGTTAGATCTAACAAAACCAGCAGCGCCGATCCGCCTCGGTCTAGTTGTAAGCGGAGCAAATCTGTGACGGCGACGAGAACAGTCTCTGTCCCGTGCCCAGCACGGAAACCGGACTGAAAGGGATCAAAAGCCGATGTGTCCTCCAGGAAACCCCGAAGCTGCTCCAGCACCACTCTCTCAATTACCTTCCCCAGAAACGAAAGATTCGAGACGGGGCGGTAATTGGCCAGATCTCCTGGATCTAACGATGGTCTTTTCAAGAGTGGGCGGACCACCGCCTCTTTCAACCCACCAGGGAAAACTCCTTGCTCAGGGGAGTTATTGATGATACTCAACAGGTGGGGTCGTAACTCCGCCTGGCAAGCTTTAATAAGCCAGGAGGGGCACGGATCCAGAGGACAGGTAGTAGGTCTAACAGCAGCCAGGGCCCTGTCAACAGCGGCTTCCGAGAGCAGGGAGAACTGGGCCAAACAAGGGCCAGAAAACGGCAAGGGAGCCTCCAGCTCACTTATTGTCTCTAAGGTGGCGGGAAGGTCTTGGCGGAGCAACATGACTTTATCTGCAAAAAAGCTCATAAATGCCTCACAGCTGATAGCCAATTGACAATTTGTAGACCCCTCAGACAATGAGGTCAAGGACCGAATAATACGGAACAATTGTGCCGGGCGAGCTAGCAGGCGAGGGAGGAGGGAAAGAAGACTCTCTTGGCCTCAGCCGTACCGCCATCTCATAGGCCTTCATAAACGTCCTATAAGATGTTCGTGTAGCCTCGTCGCGAGCTTTCCTCCACACTCGCTCTAGTCGTCTAAGTTCCCGCTTCATACAGCGTAGCTCCTCAGTATACCAAGGGGCCAGCCGCGAGCGGGGGCGTAGAGGACGCCGGGGAGCAACTGCCTCGATAGCATCGGAAAGACGGGAGTTCCAGTCTTCCACTAAGTCATCGAGGGTGCCAGTGGGCTCAGAGTCCCGCAGAGCATTCAGGAATCCAATAGGATCCATTAGTCTCCGCGGGCGGGCCAAAATGGGCCCATCGCCTAGACAGGGGCGTTGTGGCATGTCCACCCGAACCTTCAGGGCATAATGGTCAGACCATGGCACTCTATCAATAGAGGACATGACCATATTAACCCCCGACCCGAAGACCAAGTCCAGTGTGTGCCCGCCCTCATGGGTGGGGCCAGAGTTTACCAAGGAGAGGCCCAGTGCCGCCATGGATGACACCAGGTCCACAGCTACCGCACATGAGGCAGCGTCGACATGGACATTGAAGTCCCCCAGCACAATAAGCCTGGGGAACCGCAACGCCCAGTCCGCCACCACCTCCAGCAGCTGCGACAGGCTACCTCCCGGTGCGCTAGGCGACCGGTACACCAGAAGAACAGCCAACCTCTCCTGGGCCAACCACTCTAGGCCGACACACTCCAGACCATTGATCTCCGGGACAGGGGCTGCCCTAAAAGGGATGGTATTACGGATGAACATAGCCACGCCACCCCCCCGGCCCCGTGTTCGTGACCGGTGCAGACACGCGAAACCTGGGGGTGAGACCTCGCCTAAGGCAACGGTCTCCCCTTCACGCACCCAGGTCTCGGTGACGCAGGCCAGGTCCATTTGTAGGTCCCCGAGAAAATCCCGGAGGACCATGGTCTTATTATTTATGGACCTGGCATTAATCAGCACCAATGACGAAGTGGAGTCTCTCTGAACCCTACTACCTACGTTCCTCAGGATAGGTCGGAGGTCAGAAGGTGAGCGAGCACATCTCCCTCTCCCCCACCTTCTCTCATATGGCCCCCGCCTACCGTCATATCTACCCCGTCCCATTAACACTGGGATCCCTAGACCCCTAAGTGGGGCCCCCATTGTCTACCGTCCTCTCTCTATCTATCCCCCGGCGAAGGCTCTCCACCGTAGTGGACTCGAATTCGCCACTGACAACTAACCTTAAAGTCTAAACTAACTAAAATTACAATGTGGACTAATAGCCAACCTATTAGTCTAATTAGTCTAGCGCCAGCAGCAATACAAACTTTACAATATACAATATACCCACGTCTATTAACTAGCTAATTGTCCCACTATCATCTATCATCTACAACTACAAGTACACTCCGATATAAGTTTGGTATAATGACTGTATATGTCATGGTCAGTGGCAGAGCCAAGGTCCAGATTCTCAGTCAGATGGAATGGGGAAGACCAGAGCAATATAGGTCTCCTTGGAGAGAGTCCATGCCCAGGGCTCACACCACCCAGGCAGGCCCTTCCAACGTTGATCTCTGAGGTCTACGTATGATCAATGGGATCCAAAAAGTGTAGGCAGGGGTAGGTGCACAGCGCAGCAGTTGAGGAGTCACTGCCACTGACTCGGATCTCAGCTACGCTGTTGCCCACCAGTAGTTTAACATCCACCAACAATCGGTTCCCAGACAAGTGATAATCCCACTGCTGGACTTCCACTAGGCAGGTTATATACTGAGGAACCGGTTTTAACTGAATCAAAAGGTGTAAAATTGTCTCCTGGCTTGTTCCGGTGTCTAATAGCTGCGCTGATAACAAAATCATCAGGGTCGCCTCTTGCGGCGTCACTGGGGCGTCCTGCGAAGCCCCACCTCCTCCGTCAGGGCCCGTCTGCGCGCTCGTCGTTTTTGTAGCCTCGGGCTCAGGTATCGCAATGCCCGACGCGATCGCCGTTGCCGGCTCCACCCGTCTGCTCCTCTCCGGCAGTTCCGGGCCTGCCCAGCAGACAAGGCAGCGGTCGGGAGGTCTCTGCCACCGACACTCCTTCCGCCACCCCAACTCTCTCCGGTCGCCGTAGATGAAACAAGAAGCAGCAATAAAGGGCAGGCAGCCCAGGCAGCCCAGCAGCATCGGGAAAGTCGGTTGCCGTCCCCGCCGCCGCAGCCTCGGGCTCAAGTTCTGCAATGCCCGGCGCAATAGGGGTCGTTGTCGGCTCCACCTACCGTCTCCGTCCCGGCCACTCCCGCACTGCCCAGTGGTCACAGCAGCAGCGAGGGGTTTCTGCCACCAACACCCCCGCTGCCGCCGTAGTTCCTCAATCCCCTGAGGCCGGCAGAAGGCACAGGGAACAGAAACGAGGGGCGGACGGCTCAATGGTGCCAGGCGACCAAGAATCTCACAACGCCATGCCGCTGTCTCCGGACGCGTTCGTCCTCGTCCGGACTTGCTCAGGCTCAAGCTCTCAGGCACTCGCAGAAGCATGTAAAAGCTGACAACTACGCTAAATAGACACACCATCAGGTGGGTATAATATACTTCCCGGGCTTTAGGTATCAAAGGAGTTGTAAAACTTATTGTAACGGAGCTCTGCTGCAAGGCTCCGACCCGGTCGCCATCTTAGCCAATTTTCAATTACAGTCCATCCTAGCTACCTCCTACATACTTTCTGTCACGTTGCTTAGTGAATGAAAAAGACAATTTGCAAGTGAAGTAGAATATACTGAGGAAATGAAAGCCACCTTAGTAAATATTCATATCAACACCAGTTACCTGATACTAGTAACTGTGAACTAGGTTTCAACTACTTTATTTGCAACATCTGTCAGTAAAATACAGATGTGCATCAAGGACACTCTTCCATAAAGAAGGGCAGGCTTCTATATGGAAATATAGCACATCTATATTTCAACCATATAAAGGCTTATTGCTTGATTTTGGGGATTGAGAACTTAACTGGAAAAGTTAACCCTGATGGAACTCAGAATGAAATTAACTTAATGTACAACTGGGGGTGGGGGTGGGGGGATTTTAAAGAATGATGCTAACTGCAGAAGTCTCATAGGCTCACTGATTAAAACATATTTTAAAATTCAATATTTATTTATTTATTTATTTAAATTTATATACTGCCCTTACTCTGGTGTCAATTTTTAGAGAACCACAGGCTAATTCAGCACCATTAAAAAGCAAAACTTTTTCATTCTGTTAAGAAGTAAAAGCTTCAGGTTACTTTATATTTTTGCCACAAAGAGGTTTAGAACAAACATGAGAAGCTCCATTAAAAGCTTGCCTTTTAAAAGACTTATTGTCATTATTTTTGCCATTGTTCGCTTGCAATTTTTCAGTCTTGTTGCCACCAGAGATGTGATAGAGAACATTTTTCTTGGAATTTTTTTTTGGGGGGGAGGAGTGCATGGAAAGTTTTACATCTCTAAACATTCTCTCATCATCTTATAAAATTAGTAATGATGAACGTCACTGCCAAGAAAATATCAGGCAAGTTTAACATTTTCAAAATTGTAATTAATGTTTTTTCCACTAATTATCTCTAGGAATTGCATGAGCATATGCGTGTTCCATTGATTTGTAAGTAGTGGGGGTGAGGAATAAGCTCGGAGGGAGGGAGGGAGGAAAGGGTTATGGGAGGGAGGTAGATAATATTTAAAATAAAATTACCTGATTTACTATGCATATTAAATCAAAAACAACACTAAACTCTATATATGCCTTTTCTCATAATGTTGGATACTATAATAAACAATTTGATATGGAACTAACAGGTTTTAGTGTTAGTGAGCTCTGTGGACAACAGTGGTTAAGAGCAGGTGGACTCTAATCTGGAGAACTGTGTTTGATTTCCCACTCCTTCACATGAGTAGCAGAGGCTTATCTGGTGAACCAGATGTGTTTCCGCACTCCTACACTCCTGCTGGGTGACCTTGGGCTAGTCACAGTTCTTTGGAACTCTCTCAGACCCACCTGCCTCACAAGGTGTCTGTTGTAAGGAGAGGAAGGGAAAGGAGTACATAAGCGCCTTTGAGTCTCCTTACAGGAAAGATGGGGGTTATATATCTATACTCCTCTTAGATAAAAGCTAAGGACAAGACTTGTCCACTGAAATGAACACACATACAATAAACCTGTCTTATACTGAATCAAACTATCAGTCCATCAAGGTCATATTATCTGCTCAGACCCGAAGCTCTCCAAGGTCCCAGGAAGTGGTTTTTCATATCACCTGGTCTTTTTACTGCCTGGTTTTCTTAACTGGGGGTGCTAGTATTAAAACTGGGACTTTTTGCATGCAAAAAGCCTTTCGATTGTCAAATTGTATATGCAAATAACAACACGACACTAGGAAGAAAGCTGAAAATGAATTATTGCCATCAAAAGCAATATGGTTCGGTAAAAAGGTTCAGATTTTCCCTAGGTTTAGCCAACCATGAAGCTCACTGAATTAGGATTATCATATATCAAAGCATAAACTACCTCAGATGTTGTGATAGTACAACAGGAGAGAGAGGTATCATTTTATTTGTAGTTCACAAACGTTACATGCCACCTTTCTGCCCCTACAAGCACCACTCCTACATGTATGAGAACTTTCCCAACCAATAACAAAGGGTATTCTCAATATATATTGAGCAGAATAATTCATGTGGTTTTATTTTATTGGATTTTATTATCCGTAAATTACACTATGAAGATTTTACCCAGAACTGACATGAATTTACTACCAACTCTCCATCCATTTTCAATATCAGCAAAACTGATTACAACCTTTATTACTTGAAACAGGAAAATTCTATCATCAATTGCTCTGGTTCAGTGCACTAATGTTATCAGGTAACTAACCTAAGTAATTCTATTTGGAAACAAGTTCCATAGAAGACACGATATTTAATAAATATACTCCTGAGCAGATGCTATGGCCAGAATGTTCCAATAGCTTAATTGCAGTAATCTTTTAAACAAACACCCTACTATTATCCTGTTTATTCAATTTTCAAAGCAAGTACGTTCTCTCAAAGCTCTCAAAGGTTTTATCTGAAGAATTCCTTGCTCTATCATTAGTTACTTCCATAACAAATATTCTGCTTCATTTATTCTACTACAGACCACCACACCATATCATGCTCGTATTGTAGGGGGAAGATTCATATTCATTTTGGTTTTTTAAAAAAGCTACATTTTGGGTTTTAAAAAGCTACAAAAAGCCACAAAACAAGGAACTGTTTCCCAAGAAATCAATAAAGTCCTCAAACAAATGCAATTTCATTACTGTTCACTAAATGAATCAATTATTGCAATTTGAAATTAAATTTTCCCTTTACACAGCATCCAGAGGTCTTTTGTAAATTGAAGACCTTTACAGCTTGTTCAAACAGAATTGTTTTGAGAGGTAAAGCATACTATGGTATGTACACAATTTGGAAGCGTGGAAATAGGAAGGCTTATGGAATGGAAAACA
The DNA here is from genome assembly GCF_021028975.2 of Sphaerodactylus townsendi. Classification (NCBI taxonomy): domain Eukaryota; kingdom Metazoa; phylum Chordata; class Lepidosauria; order Squamata; family Sphaerodactylidae; genus Sphaerodactylus; species Sphaerodactylus townsendi. The sequence continues at coordinate 62,900,178 of NC_059425.1, forward strand.
CTGCTGGCTTGTATCAAATTTCTTTGCAACTTCTTTGGAAGATGCCACACCACAAAGTGGTAAAACAGCTGTCCAGATCTGAACACTCTTTTGTAGCTACCATCTGGTGGAATAGTCTGCCTCATACTATCACCATTTTGTTCAATGTGTAAAACAGAGCTGTTTGGCAGTTTTTCCCTACTCGTCCCTCATAAATAATTGTTCATTTGAAAGTATTAAAATGTCTTAATTTAATTGTTCTCCAAGGACAGCTTACCGGATATATTACACTGCTTTGATTTTTATTTTCTCGAATACAGTTTAATTGCATTATACTAGTCCTTATTACATTGTTTATACTTTTATAATCTGCCTTTAGTCTCCTTGAGAAAGGGGAAGGATAAGTGAAGTCAAATAAACAAATAATTTTTAAAGGTACAGTGAGCCATCTGCCTTTTAAAAATTCCAAAATAAAGCTTTTTTAAGAAGACTGTCAAAAGTGGGCATGCACGCAGATGGGGGGGGGTGCTCCACTGTTTGATTTAACTGCAATCTATAAAGCAACCCCTCCCCCCCAAAAAAAAACAGGAAAAAAACATGTTTTCAATGCTCTTACGAATTCAGGTGTAATCAAAAAGTGTCCAAAATGACAATATGGGGATGGCTCAGGTTTCTTGCATTTGGTATCTACAGAAATGATTACAGCAATATTCTTTTATCCAATTTCAACTTCAGCATAAAAGAACTTGTTACGATTTTCCTACCAAGAAAGCATTCCTGGCTTGGAAACCCATGTGTACAGGTAAAATCCTACCTGACAGCAATTTGCACTTGGTATCACAGAGTACATGAAACTAGGAAGCCATGGCTACTCAGTGACTCTATTTATACATAAGACTCTCAACAATCTTTTCCAACCACTTTAAGTCTGGAAAGTCAGTCCACTTCCAATGTGTTTTTCATATATACCATCATAGAAATGTGAAACAGCCCCAGACCCCTCCTGTTGGTTCAAGCCTTTTCATCACTCAGTCACTGAACAGTCTAAATGTTCTCAATTTATTTTGTAGTGAGCACAAAAGACTTCCATGTCTTGAGTCCAGAAAAGTACACACAAGTTTCAGAAACTAGCACCTCTACAAACACAATGAGGGTGTATGTGTATTAAGGGCCAACAAGTTTCCAACTTATGGCAACCGTATGAATTAATGACCTTCAAAATGTTCTAGCATTAACAGCCTTGCTCAGCTCTTGCCCATCTTATGTTGGGCCTTCCTTTTTTCCTGCAGTCTTCAACTTCTCATAGCATAACTGTACTTTCCAGTGACTCTTGTCTTTTCATAACATAACCAGAGTAAGTTTGCCTCAGTTTAACTATTTTAGCTCCTAGGGAGAGTTTCAGTACATCCATGTACTAAAACAATCCAAACTATCCTACCGTGACAGGTTATTAAATGATCAGACTTTTTTAATCTACACGCTAATGACCACAATAACAATGCCAGGAAAATGGAAAAGCTAATAGGAACTGAAGCTTCTCCATTGTGGGCCCCACCTTATAAAAGGGCATGCGTCAGAAGGTCAGGAAGGCTCCTACCTCCCTGGCTTCCTCCAATCTGTTCAAAACGGGATTATTCAAGAGGGCTTTTCTACAGTCAATACAGTTGCATCGTACAAAACAATTCACAAAGTTACTGGATAAAAAAATATATGGACTGCTGTAAGTAAACCCCTATTATGTAATTTCTGTATAATTTAATGTGTCGTGTCAATACTTACATTTTGCTTCAGTTCTGTTTTTAGATTTCTGGCTGGTTCTATAACCTTAATACTACTGCATTGTTTACTGAATGCCCCATTGTCTTAAGAGCACTGACTCACTCTGAGTAACCTGCCGTGCATCCCAGTGAGAAAGGTAGATAATAAAGAATAAATAATTTTGGTTCATTAAAAAAAACCACGCTGGGAACAATAAATCCTTCGTTTAAACATCTGTCCAAAAATTCCTTAGAAATATCTAGTTATTCCTGTCTAAAAGACTGAAAAAGCGCTCGCAATTTTCCATTATGTTTTCAGAGGCTAGGCTTTTTTTCGCCATCTAGAAACTCTCGATTCCCTACTGGGAAAACTTCACATGGCAAACCTACGTGGTGCTGTTGGGTTTTTTAATATTACTAAATCAAGAACTTCACTAGGAGCGTTGTTATTAATTCTCCACAGCTCCATTTTCCCTGAAGCTCGTTTGCCGAGCAGAAAAAGAAAGCGCAGCCGCTCCATTTGGAGATCTCCCGGCCGACTCCATTGCCCCATCCCATGACGAAGGCGGCTGACCAGCCCTCAAGTGCAAAACACTTCCAACTTTTCCCACAAAAGCGCCCTTGTCGCTTCACGTGTGGTGGTAGCGACGAGCCCCCCTCATCTGCGCTAGAGAAATATTACTTTTCCACAGGCAAACAAGTAGCGGCCACCGCGCTGACTCGGCCTCGGGCCTGTGCTCCTCCTCGAGTGACCTCCCCGCCCCCCCGCCCCGCTTACCGGCATCATCTTCGCCCCGAACCGCATTGAGGCGGGTGGTGCCGCCTCCCACCACCCGGGACCGAGGCGGAAACCAATGACCGGGCCTGGGGAAGCGCAGCGGCCTCGCGTGCCCAGGAACCTGTTGCAAGCCGCAGTCCTGGCCTCCGTGCTCCCGGGCCGGTCGGGCGAGACTCGTTGGGCCTGCGCCTCTCTCTGACCCCTTCAGCTTTGTCTCGTCCTCCTCGCCTCCCGGTCCTCCTCCCCACACGCCAGACGGCCGCCGCCCTCCAGCCTCCACCGAAACTATCCCCCCACCCTTCCGCTGGCCCGGCAGGGAGGAGCCGCTGAGTCCCACCCCCAAGGCAGGCTGGGCTCTGCTCAGTCAATACTGTGCTCGCCGCATCACAACCCTGGCTCGGTTACAAGGGGGAGGGAAGTTAGTGGCCAAGGTCCGCGAAGGCACTCCGGCCATTAGTTTGAGAGCGGGACCTCTGTGCTTTTCCTCTCTGTCTCAGTCTCTCTGGAGACATGCAGAAGATAAGGGGTCGGAGTTCGCAACACTTCTGATACCCAAAGGCAGCCTGGCCATTTACTTTACCGGCGGGCCCGCTGAAATCTTGGAAAGACGAAGTGACGAGGCAAAGCAGGGCGACACCTTTGGCCATACGCCACCTTGAGCGCGGTGCAGCCGGCGAGAAAGGACACAGTGCCAGCCCGGTGCCTCCCCTGAAGAGGATAATGGTGCCTGGCTTCGCTTAGTAAGTTCCAGACCATTTTGGCCGGCGAGGAGGAGCACAGACCCAATGAGGCACATCTCTTGCCCTGTATAAGCCCAAGCTTGGTGCAGCTGGTGAGAAAGGATGTAAACATGGCAGCTCCTGACCTGGGTGCAGGCCATCCGGTAGGATGGCCAGGTCCCCTAGGCCATTAGCAGGGGGTGAGGGGTAGGGTTGGCAGCTCCAGGTTGGGAAATTCCTGGAGATTTGGGGGTGGAGCCTGGGAATGGCAGGGATCAGTCACTGAGGTATAATGCCACTCTCCAAAGCAGCCATTTTCTCCTGGGGAACTGATATCTGTAGTCAGGGAGATGAGCTGTGATTCTGGGGGATCCCCAGGTCCCACCTGGAATCTGGCATCCCTGTCATCTGGGGGAGACTATACTGGTGACCATCACCATTCTGGCCATTGTGCAGCCATCAAGGAGGAATATGTTTGGCTGTGGTCATTGCAAGGCATAGTGCACCAGGCTTGCACAGGGCAGAGTAATGTGCTGCCATGATCCTCACCAATATCCCCCATGGGCTCTGACACAGGACAGTAACTCATTAGGATTTCTTCTTGTTAACTAAATGCTGTTCCACCCAAAATGAAAGCAAATCAAATGATTTCTTCCTTCACCAGATTTTGATGCTCGCCAGAATGCTAACCTTGCTCTATTCTGCTTAGCCTACCTCTTTGTTTATTTTGGCAACAATGGCCTTTAGAAAGATTTTGCTGTACAATTCCAAGGGCCACTTCCCATCGCTTAGGCCCCTTCCGCACACGCAAAATAATGCGTTTTCAAACCACTTTCACAACTGTTTGCAAGTGGATTTTGCTATTCCGCACAGCTTCAAAGAGCACTGAAAGCAGTTTGAAAGTGCATTATTCTGCATGTGCGGAATGAGAGACCCACTCCTGCTTCAGTCACAACCATTTTGCTAGCAGAAGGATGAGCGATACAGAAGTTGAGCTTTGTGGAATTTACTTCCTTCGTTGGCCTTTTGCTACTTAAATATATTGGATTCAGTCTGGAACAGAGTTCCAGTTAAATGCTAGACAGCCCAATCTAGAGCCCTTGGTGGCTGGGACCAGCACTTCTGCAGTGCCGCCGCACTACCTCCAAAGGATTTTTTGGTGGCATGAAGAGGCAAAATAAAAAACAGCCTCCCCACCACCAAAAAGCCCTCCATTGTGTCAACGGACTTATGCCACCACCACCCCAAAAAAACCCCAAGCCACCACATATCCAGAGGCAAAGCCAGGGTGGAAGCTAAGGTTGGCTCCTGACTCTGGAACGCCTCTACTACGCTGGCAAGGCCAGTGGCATTGAGGAAATGCTGACACAGGACTGTGCACCACATCCAGGTTTCTCAGCAGGCTGCAGTGGCCATCCACTGGTGGATTTGCCCCTCCGCTGGGACAAGTGCCCCAGGGAGGGTAAAAACACTGGCGTAGGCCTGCACTGCCTCCCAATGGCAATTCGTCTCCCCCCACCCCCAAGGATTGGTCCAAGAGTTTCACAGATTTTCCCAGGGCTTAACAAATATATTTTCTCTAATTAAATATCATAAAAATAAATATATGTATTTTTAGTAGGTCATGGGGTAGTTTGTTAGTCTATTTCAGCAAAACAAAACAACTCTATGAAATGCCACAAGACTTTTTGTTTTACTACCAGTAGAAAAATTACTGTGAAGAGCTTCTATCTGTAATATACTCTATAACAAGCATTTATATAGTCAAAGGAGAACAATCCAATATAATGATAAGCAATAAGGGTGAAATATTGTTTACAAAATCACCATGATACTGTTTTCTTGCTGTTGGTGGAAGATGGTCACATATATGGGGGCATTTATTATAGGTCCTACATTCCAAAACTAAATTATATGCACAGAACACAATTTCTTCATTTAAAAAAAAAATTCAACAGCAATGCTAAGGAAACAATGACAATGTTAGTCTGGCTCATCCAAAAATAACTGAAATTTCAACTCAACTGGAACTTTTAAAATGTATGGGCTGTTTTCTTGTGAGGGCGGATTTATTTGAGTTCTTTCAGCTAGTGGAGAGGACTATTTTGCCTTCAGGATATACTCATTAGACTTGTCTTTGTAGTTTTATTGCCATCATTATCATGAACTCTATCAGAATAACAATCCCAGCCCCATTCTGCCTGAAGGCTTTTACAACATACTGAATTTCAAACACTCTCTTCAGGAGGCAGCTGAAAAATTGCGTCTTCCCTTGCACCTTATATCTCTGCAATATATCTAGCTTCTTAGGGTTCTAGAGATTTTCTTACACTTCTGGAGGTTCATTTATGTCTGCAGAAGCCAGTGGAGTAACTTCACTGACATACACAGAGAATATATTTCAGTAATTGCTGCTTTTCTTGAAGCCCAACCCTGCATTTTAATCTCTATTTTTAACCTTTAAGCCTGAAGGTTTAAGTGTAGCTTTTCTTCCACTGCATCAGGAACTGCTGTTCAAGAGATATTATGTTGGGCTGTGTGAACTTGTAATAAAATGTCCTTTGGTGACGCTTCTTGGAGAGCAGGCTCACACTGGGGATCTGACTGACTGCTCCATTTGGAGCCCAGGAGAAACTCCACCACTGTTTGTATGTGTTTCTTTTTGTCTGGTGCATGTTTATTTTTTGTCTGTAGCAAGTGACCCAATGCATCAGTTGCTTACTGTGTTGTGATACTTTGATTGGCCGTAATAAAAAGGGTGCTGCTTGCACCTGATCCATCTGCAGCTACTTACTCTGCATGCACCCACTCTTTGCTTGCTGTTGTTATCCCTTCAGCAAGATTGAATAGGTTAATCAAGGGACTGAAGTGAGTAGTATCTTACCTTTTGTTGGATATTTGGAATGCCCCAAACATAGCTTCAATGTTTACTTAGGTCTGTGTCTGGTACAGACATGTCAGTGTTTTTTGCTTGATTATGTTAGCTATATATATATTTAATTATATTGAAATTTATGGGGCATTGTCACAATAAACACTATGGCTCATTCCGCACACGCAAAATAATGCACTTTCAAGCTGCTTTCACAACTGTTTTTGCCATTCCGCACAGCTTCAAAGAGCCCTGAAAGCAGCTTGAAAGTGCATTATTCTGCGTGTGCGGAATGAGCCTGTGGTACATTTACTCTAGTACAGCAGTTTGGGGAAATATATCTCAGGACATAGTCAATGATCACAGAAGCCCTCATTTTCAGGAAGAGAACTGTAGTGCTCATAAGATATTTTTCCCAATGTGGAAAAAAACCTACCATTTAAATAAATGTGTGTAATAGTACATTTATGTAAATCTTGATTAGTAATTAGTGTTGGTCATCTATAGGGCGTCCACATCAGCTTCAAGAATAATTTGGAACAATGTAAAAAAATATATTAGGAGGAGAGCCTGGGAACAAATTAACAGCATGATGACAGTGGGGATGTGTAACCCCAAACGACCCAAAGCTGTTTTGAGCATTTACCATATACTCTGTGCCATTCATTATGGAAGGCAAATGAAAATCAGGGAGCATAATGGATCTGACATCATTAAAACCTCATCTTTTTCAAAGGCCTTACACTTCTCCAAGCAGAGATCAAGAAGCAAATACTCTTATGAGATATCTGCTGTTGGAATTTGGTGATGTTCTCATAATGAACTATATGTTGTTTTACCTCTTCAAAGCAATTATTTCAATGCTTCACCGTTTGTTCTGCTTGTCAGTTGTGCCAAACAGAAATACTGACAGCTTCAAGAATTGTTCTAATGTGCAGCGACATACATTTTGTGCTGTGTCAAAAAAAGAAGAAATTGGGCAGTGTGAAATAGATTTTTGTGCAACTGGGCAAATTGTATTTAATAAAGATTGTTTCTGAGAAAAAGACATGAACTGAAGCAAGAAGTAAATTGGCTATCACAACCACTGCAGGTGGTACAGGTAGGATCCAGATGCTACTCTCCCTCTCATGGTTAATGGCAGTTGGAAGCATCTCTGCCCCCCCCCCCCCCCGTGCACCCCTTTTCCAAGGATCCAGGTGGTAATGTCTTCAGGGCCAAGCAGAGGTGATTCTACTAACCAACTTTGAAAAAAAATTATTTCAGCACAAACATACTTGGATTGATTTTAATTTTTATTCTGGTTCTAAGTGGTACAGCAAAAGCCTTGAAAGAAGGGAATTAAGTAAAAAGATATGCAAAGTATTGTCGAAGACTTTCATGGCCAGAATCACTGGGGATTCTCTGAAGATGCCAGCCACAGATGCAGGCGAAATGTCAGGAAAAAATGCTACTAGAACACAGCCATACAGCTCGGAAACCACACCCCAGATATGCAAAGGATTAGCAACTGAAGTGACTGAGCTGAATCTACAGGTTAAAAGACATTAGAATAACTATACGTTTCCCTCTCTGTCCTAAATACCACAGGTGCAGAGGTAAATTTTAAAATGCAGGTTTTCCTCCTCATTTACCATGACCATGCCCCCCAAACAGTGCTTTGGAAAACACTTTTTTCCCTCTGTTCTACTGAAAAGATAAATCAACAATAGAAACAAAGGCTTTTCCCCTAGCTGCACAAACACCCTTAATCCCACCCCTTGATGGAGTCAGTCTCAATAGATTAAATCCAGTCAGTTAGGAAAGAACTTGTTGATGGCATCAGTGTCATGGCTGAGGGGGAAAAAGAATTAGTTCTGCCTACTCCCACTACTATATCCCGGTTGAACAGCACACACCTACAGACAGATTTTTTTTTGGGGGGGGGGGGGGGCGCAAGGCAGCAAGGAATTCTTTCCAAAGGCAAAGTGGTGCAGCAGATTCATGTAGGCAAAATGGCATCTACCTTCTCAGCTCTTCAGCAGACCTTAGCTCTGGAAGCACAGTGCTCTAATAAGATAGATCTTCTCCCTTCATTGCAGCTCTTTCTGCAGGATCATTTTCCTTGTATTTCCAGATTTATATTATATTTGTGCATAGTAGGGTTGAGTGGTAAACTGCAGTATAGCAGCCAAAGCTCTGCTCACAACCTGAGTTTGACTCCAACAAAAGTTGTTTCAGGTAGCCAGCTCAAGGTTGACTCAATCTTCCATCCTTCCAAGGTCAGTAAAATGAGTACCCAGCTTGCTGGGGATAAAGTGTGACAATTGGGGAAGACAGTGACTAACCACCCCATAAACAGTCTGTCTAGTAAACATGATGTGATGTCACCTCATGGGTCAGTAATGACCTGGTGTTTGCAATGATCCAACTGTTACCTTTATCTGTATATTTATATTAGGATTGCCAGCCCCCGCCCCCGGCCACTGATGGGAGATGGAAAGGGGTAGGATTGCCAGATCCAAGTTGGGAAACTCCTGGAGATTTGGGGGTGGACCTTAGGGAGGGCAGGTACCTCAGTGAGGCACAATACTACAGAGTCTACCTTCCAAAGCATCCATTTTCTCCAGGGAAACAGATCTCTGTAGTCTGTAAATGAGTTGTAATTCCGGGGGATTCCCAGGTCCCACCTGAAGGCTGGTACTGCTAGTCCCTATAGTCTTGTAAGCCTTAAATTTTCTTCCTCAAGGCCTCAATTGGAGGCATCTTGTTTTTCTCTTGAGTTTGGTGTTGAGTATCAGTGTGCTCTCTGTCCTTCTGTGTTTGTGATAGAGTTTCCCAGTAATCGCAGTGTCTTACATCTGGAATCAGGAAAGAGGCTATCCAAGTTTCCTGCATCTTAGCTACACAGTAAGACAGGAGTACATTAACCACACGTTAGATGAGCCAATTCCCTACCCACAGCCACATCTCAGGAAAGACAACCAAGCCCCTATAAGGACAGGCCTCAGTTGTATCATACTGGACTTCCCAGGATTCCTGGTGCTTTGTTTCTGTTGCTTAGTATTAATTTTGCACCTTTTCTCTATCCCAATAAATTAATTTTTGAAGAAATCTCCTATCACATTATTTAATTTTCTGGAAGGTTGTGTTTAGCACAAAACCATAAGAAAGGTAATATTTCAATAACATCCAGACTGAGGTTTTACATTTTGACCTTAGTTATCATAGCCAATGTAATAGTCCATGACCTAAAGACCTTGTTTAAAATAAAAGTTCCTTGTTACAGGCAACAGCAATGAAGTTTGAACAGCCATTTTATAAAGATAATCCAGAAATCCTGTTCTATTGTAACAATAAATATGAACTGAGTCTTGAATATATTCCACAGGGAAACGTGGGTTTTTAAAATTTAAACGTGGGTTTAATAATTAAAATCCTCACCACAGTTAGGTTTGTGAAGACTGTTTTCTTACTAACCCCATTTTTTTCAAGTTTTATTTTTTTTTGCCTGTCTGCTTTCCCCCCATTAATTTTAATGTTTCCTTTCTAATACCTTCCTATTACAGAAAGTTTGGAAGTGGATGTTGTGCCTTCAGTGTGTGCACTAGGGAAAATGGTCTTAGAATACACTCTGTTTCAGTTTAATTTTAAAAATTCTGATACACTTTCAAAGTTGAATTATTACAGGGATCCATTCATTCACTTTAGAAAGCATCCCAGGTATGAGTTGGGATTCGGAGGATGAAAAGCTGGTTATTATATCCAGTAAACTGGATGCACTGAGGCAGACAGGGGCATAGACTGTAAATCCAGGGGAGGTTTTATGTGACCAGGAGGAAAATAGGGCTATGGGTCCTGATAGCATACCATGTATCATGGAGTTTAAAATGGCCAACGGCAGAAGCACTGCCATTTTTCTTTTGCTCTTGATAAATCTGCGGGTGGCCAGAGGCAGATTCCAGCAGGAGTCTTCCTACGATAAGAGGGCACTTGGCAACCCTACACAAAGTTCATCTCCCAAAGCTTCCATTTCAGGGAAACATATTTGTAATCTCGAGATTAGTTGTAATTCTGGAGGTTGACAACCATGCTATCACAGGGACAAGCTCACAGGTGCCTAGAAACTCACACAAGCTTAATTCAGCATTTTCTTCTCAACCATGAATTGCAGTTTGATGCTGAGAAACTGATTTTCCCATAGCCCAAGTATAGGCTGAAGCAATTTGGATCTCTCTAATATCAACATGTTTCATGAAGAAAAGCCACTTGGAACCCCTGCAATCACTATATAATGGCTACATATTACTTGTTTAATAATTAAAAGCATTTCCAGCACTAAAATGATTAACCACTGATTAACATGATTAAACATGTTATTCATAACATGTTTATGTTAAAATGCCCAAGACTTTTATTTAGTTATTATAGTATACCACTGTCAATAGAAAAAAAAACCCACAATATTAAATCATGGGTGGTCTTTTGCTGCCATAAAATACAAAAACAGAGTGGCCAAATTTGCATGAGCAACATACAGTAATCTTTAGTTAGGTAGTAAGTTCAATCCATGTTATGTATCTAACAAGATATTTGGTTATTAGTAGCACATCACTATTCTCTTAGTTCTCAGATTGTAATAATAATAATTTTCCACAGTGTATCACTGGTCAAAAGCTACTCTGGTCACACGAACAGCAATCAGACACCGATTTGCCTGTGTGCAGACATCTGTAATATGCATTGAATGTGCCCCCTCCCCTAGCTAGGGAAGGCTGTTAGTCAAGAAATTTAGTCGGAGAATAAATACACTTTAAAATAACTCAGCTGTATTGTATTGGGAATGAAAACCTAGCTTTCCAGAGAATTGCATCCGCTAAATCCTCTAGTAGTCCTTTAATGACAAGTCAGTGAGTCATAAAAACATAGCAATTGTGTCACCAGCAGTGCTTTTCATTGGCCAAACCCCAGCAGTGTTTCCTAGCAACACTTCTAAACAGCCAAACATTAGAATTAACTCTTTCATGTGTTAGGACATACTAAACCTTTTTGAAAGCAGCATTCTCTTCTTAAAACTTAGATGAAAGACGAGTGGGTGATGCTTGTTTCTAAAACAATCAAGTTGAACTATGTATTTCATTACTGTTCAAAAATTTCAGCTTTAAGTCTTCATTAGGCAATCATTCCAAATTTAGAACTAAGGTGGGATGTGTAGACTAGATATGATCCTGAACATTTGTTGAACAGTTTAAGGCAGTTGCTGGGCAGTTCTGTACCTACATCTGTTAATAGTTATGCTACCTAACACAGTTATTACTTGAGAAGGAAAGATCCAGCGAATTAAAAAAAATGTTAAGTTACTAAGACTACTACTTAGATGTAAAAACCCCTCAAGTAGGACTCAAAACTAAGTAAATACATATTGGATCAAACTGCACAGGTCTCTTTGTGAACATTATATTAATGAATAAATAATGAGAGCATTTGCATTAGTTTTTCTAATGCTGTGTATTGTTAATTATATGCTAAACAAATCTATTTTTCTTCAGCCCCTTTGTATTATTTGGAGGAAAACTCTCCTCATTTGGAAGAGGATATATTGTTTGAAGTTTCATGTTAAGTAAATATGTTAATTCAAGATAATTTTGGAACAGTTGTTCTAGGTTTGGGGTCTGTGGGTTCAATCCTAAACAAAGAATTTACAGAATGATTGAAGAATGGTGCAAGGGATTGGAAGAGGAGCCATCATTGGATCGTAGTGAACTGTCCAACTATCATACAGTATAAGTGGAGGCACAGGTTATTAACATAGCCAGAGGGGTGTTTTTTCACCTTTGCCAGGTCTGGCAACTGGTCCCCTACCTGTCTCACCCTGACCTTGCCACTGTGCTCCATGCTACCTCCAGGCTAAGTTACTATAACTCACTCAGCACAAATAAGAGTCACAGTGGCTGAAGCCTGCCTGGGAGTGGTATCATTATTCTTTTCCCTTACTGGAATATTTGAAGCTAGAGTTTCAGCGCTATGAAACCCACAAGACAAGGGACGAGCAGGCTGAAAGACAGCTGAGTCCAGGGCTCAAAACAATTAAGCAAGGATCATGATCACAGAGCAGTGCAGAAAAATAAAGCATTCAAGTAGCATCAGCTGCCACAATGGCTTATTCCCCAAGCCAAATCCTCATAATACATCCAGAATCTAAACAGTTCCAACCAGGGAGGCTATACATTACTTTAGACATGAGCTGCTGTTGGTTAGGCAGATTAAAAGTGTAATCAGCATAGAAGCTCAGGCATTGCCGATCTGCATGTTTGTAGAAAGATTTGAGCAATTGTTCCTCAGTTTGATTAATCCTGATTGTTTTCAATAGAACAGTGGAATAAACAGTAGAGTTCTAAATTTTAAGTAATTTAGATTAAGACTTTTCCCCAGCACTAATATTAAAATTATGCTGCTAATGTGTTTAGTGATTTTTTTTAAACAAAGTGTGTAGTTCATGAGAAGAGAGATAGTACCATTTAGACCTACTGCAGCCTTGCTCTCTAATCCCACATAATATGTGGAAACTAGGTGTTATGAGTTGCTGCTCCATCCTGGCTGGTTTCTAGTAACCATGTCACTGTGGTGCCCGTCCAAGCTGCCCACAAGCCACGCCCTAAGCCCTGCCCCTGAACATGTGGGATGGGGGGGCACTGGGGCGGGGGGTTGTCCCCGGTGTTGTCCCCAGTGCTGTCCCCAGGTGCCATTTCCCCCTGATACACCTCTGCATGTCTAAAACTAATCTTGTTACTGAAAAAGCAGGTATTCCTAGGCTCTGACGGGCTGAACAGCTGTAGGTAGAGTTGCCAACACCTGATATGGACTAAAGAGTTCCTAGAATTACAACTGCTCTCCAAACTACAGAGATAAATTCCCCAGAATTAAATGGCTGCTTGGAAACTGGATTCTGTGGCCTAATCTGTTGAGGTCTCTCCTCTTCCCCAAACCCCATCGCAAGCCTCCAGGAATTTCCCAACACAGAGATGGCAACCTGGGGCGGAGTGAGGGAAAACTGCACCCAAGGCGTGCTTGTGCCCTGCACCCCTGCCGCAGCACCAGCCACCCCCGGTCACGCCCCTGCTGCAGCACACACCTGGGGAATGCCCCGGTCACGCCCCTGCTGCAGCACACACCTGGGGCATTGTGCCCCCCCCCACCTTGTTGGTGCTACACCACTGATGACAACCCTAAGCTAGTCAGACAGTTTTTGTAATTACAGCCCTTAGGATGTCTAGTGCTAGTTTACCAAACTAAGTCCAGGGCCAACTCCACAGTTACTTTATCAGAGAAAGTTAAGTAGTGGCCAATTTTCACCTGAGTGAGATTTAGGATTGTATAGCTAGTATAATTTCAATAACCAGCCCAAAGAACACAATGGTTATGTCCTTTCTCCCTCTCTTTTTGGCTGTTAAGTCACAGCTGACCTCTGGCAACCTATCGGATTTTTAAGGCAAGATATGATGAGAGATGGTTTTGCCATCACAAGCCTCTGTATCATGACCCTGGTATTCCTTGGAAATCTCTCATCCAAGTAGTATGTGACTGACCCAAGCTCACCCAGCAAGTTCCTACAGCAGAGTGGGGATTTGAACCTGGGTATCCCAGATCCTAATCCAACACCTTAACTGCTACACCACACTAGCTCAGTGTGTCATGGGGGGTGCTATCTAGGTGATTGAGATACATTCCTGGAATTGTGCAACTGCTTAAAATAACAAATTGCTGCTGCTGGAAAGATATATAGCTAGCCTGCTCTATCTATCCACTGCCATCTGTGCATTCTTTCCTTGATCTTTGCTTTGTGGCTTCACACGCTTGTAGACATCTAGACTTCACCTGGTAAAGATAAAACAATTAACAATAATAAAAACAAAAAAGATGAAATTAGCAATTTAAAATGGTCGTCAGAAATAGAGCTACTGTATGTTATGTCAGCATTATAGTCTCCTAGAAGAAAATGCATGGTGATAGTAGAGTTTTGAATTTTTCTTGCCGCCAGCAAAGGATGGATTAATCTAGAACGCGCATCTGCATTTTTTGGCATTCTAGAAGGACATGGATCAGAGAATCAAGAGAACCACAGCGACAATATCTTCGTTGTTTTGGAATTTGATGGTACCTTCCTTTGGTTGAGGCTGAGGGAAAACTATTAAAGCGGGCTAACATGAATGCTCAATGTTGATCAACACATAAGATAGATGTAAGGTAATTGGCTATAGCTCCACACTTAGGAAGAATGCTTAAGGCTCGGGGAGAACAGACTGGGATTTTTGTTGAACAGAAAATCTGATGTTCATGGTCTCTCAGCCTGTCTTTAATTTGGGACAAAATAAAGTTTTCATTACTGTTTTGGAGTGCAATTAAGTCTATTCCAATTCTCTTAATTTTGTTGGTAATTACTTTTGACCAATTGGAGACATGATTGTCTTTAAGTAGATGTAAAATAACGTCGTCATCCTTTGATCTAAAGTGGACCTTAAGCCAGAATTTTATTGTAGAAATCCAAGCTTAGGTTTCAACTGAAGACAGTCCAGATTCGAGGCACAGAGTGGTAAAGGTGATACTGTTAGGGACTCCCATTGTTCTTCTCAAAAATGAGGCTTGAATTAGATCAATTTCTGAGTTGAAAGCATCGATCCATATGGAGATCCCATAAAGAATCTTTGGTATCACCTTTGCTTGGAAAATCTTCAGGGCAGGAGTTATAGATTGAAAACCCTTCCCATAACAGAATTCAACAATTCCTGAGGATAGGCTTTTCCCAGAAGTAACAGAACAGGATCTTTGTAATGACCATTTGAAATTATATTGAAAATTTAGGCCTAGGTATTTAAAAGATTTGGCCTGATTAAGATAGATGCTATTACTTTTCCATGTCATCTGTTTCCAGTGTGTTGAAAAAACTACTATTTTGGATTTTGCATGGTTAATTTTTAATTCATTCAGATCACAATAATTGAAAAGTGATTTTAGATATCTCCTGAGGCAAACTCTGGTTTGCGATAGAATTGCAGTGTCATTGGCATACCGTAACAGTGGGAAAGGTGGCCTCCTACATAGGAGAATGTCCTTCTACCGTGCTAAGATGGTAATGCAGGTCATTAATATTTATTTATTATTAGTTTTATATACCGCCCTCCCCCTGAGGGCTCAGGGCAGTTTACAGCAAGATTAAAACATATTTAAATATTAATTACATAAAAAACAGAACCCATTTAAAAATGTGGATGGCGTCTGGCTAACCCCCCTCCCCCCCTTGTGCCCACGGGAGGCCATATGACATGGTAGGTGTTTTTAACCAGGCTGGCCAAACGCCTGGCGGAACAGGTCCGTCTTGCAGGCCCTGCAGAAACTCTGTAAGTCCTGCAGGGCCCTGATCTCCCTAGGGAGCCTGTTCCACCAGGTAGGGGCCAGGGCTGAAAAGGCCCTGCCCCTCGTCGAGGCCAGCCTGATCATTTTTGGACCAGGGATCATGAGTAGGTCCTCCTCCGGAGGAGCGGAGGGGCCTACCGGAGCAATATGGGGAGAGGCGGTCCCTCAGGTATGCAGGTCCGAGACCGCGAACGGCTTTGAAGGTCAAAACCAACACTTTAAACATAATCCGGAACTCAATCGGCAGCCAGTGCAGATGGTATAGGATTGGTGTAATTCGATCCCTGCTCGAACTGCCAGTAAGCAGCCTGGCTGCTGCATTATGAATGAGTTTTAATTTCCGGATCACGGCCAAAGGCAAGCCCGCGTAGAGCGAGTTGCAGTAGTCTAACCTGGAGGTGACCAAGTTGCATGGATCACACGTTGCTAGATCAGAGCCGAGAGGTACGGGGCCAGTTGCGCTGCTTACGTTTAGGATGGTAGAAAGCTCGTCCCTGGAGCCACCCGGGTGACCCTGGTCCTTCAGCGACAAAGCTGGATCCAAGATCACCCCTAGGCTTTTTGCCGATGGGAGGCAAGCTGAAGCCTCACCATGCAGCATAGTCAGGGCAAAGGACTCCGGACGCTCTCCGCGACCCAGCCACAGGACCCTCCATCTTTGTAGGATTTAACTTCAGCCCACTCGCACTCCAACCAATCCAGCAACAGCGTCTAAACAGCACGCTGGAGAGGCATCAGAGAGGCTGGAAGTCGAGTGCCCCTCCATCTTGAACTTATGAGCTGCGTGTCACATCTGCATATTGATAGCACTGCACCCCAAAACTCCCGGACTAAACCTGCCAGGGGTGCATGTAAGATGTTAAGAAGAGCAGCCGGGAGAGGATGATACGCCTTCATGCACCCCACAAATTATGGGATGACACCTGGAGTTCTCTCCCCCCAACGCCACCTGCAGTCCCCGGCCTTGGAGAAATGAAGTCAGCCAACTCAAGGCTGACCCCTGAACTCCAATACCAGCGAGGCGGTGGACCAAAAGGTCATGATCTACCACATCGAACACTGCAGTGAGATCTAATAACACCAACAACGCCGAACCGCCTCTGTCCAAGTGAAGCCGGAGTTCGTCCATGACGGCAACCAACACCGTCTCAGTCCCATGACCAGCGTGGAAGCCAGACTGGAAGGGATCCAATACGTTTGCATCATCCAGGAATCGCTGGAGCTGCTCTGCCACTGCTCGCTCAATTACCTTACCCAGAAACGGAAGATTCGAAACTGGGTGGCAATTGGCCAGATCCTGAGGATCTAACATCAGTCTTTTCGGGAGTGGGAAGGACCCGACTTGCCCTCTCTTTAAAGCTGACCTGGGGAAGAACTTCTTACACTAGCTTTCCACCAACCAGGAAGGGGCAGGCATGGAGTCAAAAGGACCAGAGTGGTAGATCGTACATCATCCAGTATCCTGTCCACATCCGTCGGGTCGAGTGGCTGAAGTGGTCCAAACAAGGACTCCAAAAAAGACTGGACCAAAAGGTATTGAGGGCCTCCAAGTTCACTTACTGTGTCAATTGTAGTGGGGTGCAGTGGGAGTTGGCGGATGAGAGTCAGGAACTTCTTGTGTGTAGAAGTAGTCCATAAATGCCTCACAGCTTGATGCCGAGTCATTTCTTTTAGGACCTATGGGTGAGGTACGTAGAATTGTCCCAATTACATTGATGAAATAAATTTGTGCCCGTCTTGCTTGAATCTAGCCCGTAGCAATAGTGGAAGCAAAATATGTCCGCTTCACATCCTTCACTGCACTCTTGTAAGACCTCATAAACTATTGATTTGAGTGTCGAGACTCCTCATCAAGTAACCGCCGCCACCCTCGCTCTAGCCATCTCAGATCCCACTTCATCCTTCTCAGCTCCTCAGTATACCAGGGAGCTGGGTTGGCATGGGTACGGGAGAGGGCCAGTGAAACTGACATAGCCTCCAATGGCTTCCAGATAGTCTAGGAATCCCGGCTCTCTACCAGCTCATCCGAGGGAGTTACCTCACCTCAGTGGGTGGGGAATCCCACAGAGCACTCCTAGAGCAACCCGCTCCGGGTCCATTAGTCTCAGCGGGTGGGCTGTACAAAATATGCCCGTCGCTTCTAGACAGGGGGGTGTAGAGAGCATCAAGCCTTCGAAGGCCTTCAGGGACATGGTGGTCAGACCATGGCGCACTCTCTTTCAATAGAGGATATGGCCACATGCACACCTGCCGCGAAGATCAGGTCCAGAGCGTGGCCTCCTTGAGGGGTGGAGCCACCAGTGTTAATCAGAGAGAGGCCTAGCATCACCATGGATGAAAGGCACTAGATCCAGCGGCTACTGAAGAGGGAGGCTGACCATCAACTAGTGAGGCGTTGAAGTCACCCAGCACAATCAGCTGGTGCTTCTAACTTCCACTCAGAGACGACCTCCAAGAGCCGTGACAGGCTGCTTGCCGGTGCGCTAGGCGACCGGTACACTAGCAAGACAGCCAGCCTCTCTGGGTGATCCCAATGAAGGCCCAAACACTCCAAACCCATGATCTCTGGGACAGGGGACGTCCTGAAAGAGATGGTATCTCGGATGAGCATCGCCACGCCACCCCCCCGGCCCTGTGTCCGAGACTGCTGGACTGCCATGAAGCCATCTGGTGTGAGGTTATTGAGGGCGACTGTCTCGCCCTCCCTCACCCAGGTTTCCGTGACACATACAAGGTCAGCCTCTTCCCCTCCGAGATAATCATGGAGGGTAGCATATTTGTTGTTAATAGACCTCACATTTATCAACAGCAGCCTAGGAGCAGAGTAATTAACCCACAACCCACAACCTGCATCCTTGGGGATAGGTACAATACTTGCCACTGTAAAAAACTCATAAACAGCACCACAAGAAAGATATACTTGGGTGAGCCTTCACAGTAGAATATATTTACAATGCACTCTTAACCAATTACACTTTTCTTAATCTATTGAACACCTTAACAGGGGTAGGGAACCTGCGGCTCTCCAGATGTTCAGGAACTACAATTCCCATCAACCCCTGCCAGCATGGCCAATTGGCCATGCTGACTGGAGCTGATGGGAATTGTAGTTCCTGAACATCTGGAGAGCTGCAGGTTCCCTACCCCTGCCTTAGAAGGATGCAACTGTGTTTAGGATTATACAGTTAACCTTCTGATTAATCAATTCTATTGATTATATTATAGAACAAAGTTCACAAAATTAAGTAATTTGTTAGGAAGGAGGTGAACATGAGTAGTCACAGTAGAAACCATAAACTAGGCTTACTTACACAGATTTGCTTATGTGAATGGGTTCCTTGTAAACAGTCACCAACACATTATCTCTGTTCTTGGTAAGATGCATGGTGTTCTTTTGCACAGAAGATGGTCTTTATCATCACGCTGAACTGGCATAAAACTTCTTTCTTGATGTTGCATTTCTCATCAGTCTCTAAACCATCCATTTTTCTCCAGTGCTTGCTCAAGCAGCAACTGACAAGCTGACAGTTAATCTTTCCAAGAATACTCCATAGAAAGTCAATCACTCCACGTTCCTAAATGGAGTATGGCTTCTAATTCTCACAGCAGGATTTTGTAATTGGGGCAGTATTGCAATAGAAGAAACAAAGGTAGTTTGTCAAGAACAGAAAGATCCCAAGCCACTAAATGTCTACAATTCTACGCATTCGCAGCAGATGTAGGTATATAAAGCAACTGTTCTCATGTGGATTGTGATCCACAAGTCTGTTGTAATCCTAAAATGCCCTGATCTGGATAGTTCAGGTTAGTTTGATTTCATCAGACTTCACAAGCTGATGGATGTAAAGTATTCGGATGGGAGACCTACAAGAAACACCAGCGCCATGAATGGAGACAGGTAATGGCAAACGTGAACATCTCATGCCTTGAAAACTCCACCTGAAACATGGTCTGACACTACCTACTGCAAGCAAAGGTGAATATGATCCTAATACCCTGCATAAGAGGGACCCCTGTTAAAATGGTCCACCCATGGAGGCTCATGAATCTTACTGGATTCCAGAATGCCCTTGGGGATTTTAGGATTCCAAATGTGTTCTGCTGAAGACACAGTAAAAACACGAGTGAAGTAAAAACAGGGAGTGTGAAGCTCCTTGCAACTATCAACAAAGTAGCCCCTTGCCAACCACTCTCTTCCTTGGGACAACAAAACCCAGCCTCCTGGCTTACCACAGAGCTGGGTGATATTATAACAGTTGGGAGACATCTGGAATGGTGCTGGCAGAGAACTTGTACTGAATCTGACAGGTCATGCTATAGAGCTCATTATAAGACCTAAGAAGATGTGGTGATGGCAGCAAAAAAAAAAAGTTACATCTCTTCTATGATAGCATCAGCTAGTTCATGTTCATCCCAATTGTTCAAGCTCAGCATTTACTGATGCCTAAATCTAAGCCTCTAATCTCCCAGGAACTGATAATTAACTGTGATTTTTTGCTGATAAATATACTCTGATCAGGATGTCAGTTATAAGTACACCAGAAGAAAGTCGTAATACACTTTCTGAACGATTTTAGGATTGTTTTGACCCAGTTTCCATGATGGATGTGGACAAGTTCCTGGGATCCGTAAAGGCCAGTGTTTGAACCCTGGTTCCTTGCCCATCTTGGTTGCTAAAATCATGTAACGATCACATCAGCAAACCCTTCACATCAACTATAAATCAGTCACTAACTCAGGGCTCTTTCTCTCAGCCACTCAAACACATGGTTATTTGTCTTAAAAGCCATCCCTACAGAAAAATGACTTCTGATCTCCAAGCTAGTTGAGTAGGTTTCTGCTTATTTAGTCCTGAACATTTAGCCCTGTAGCATGACTAGACTATAAACAGATTGCTGACATTCAAGATGAAGGGGACAGAAAACTGCTTGTTTAGTTCTCAACTTGGGTGGTACAGTGCAAGAAGAAGGGAATGTTTACCTCCCATTCCTTGTGCTTCATGAATGGACCTGTTTTGCTGCCCTACTGATAGTACCAGCCCATCAAGTTTGCATTGTCTTTGAGAGGGAGTTATAATACCTGACATTTCTGAGGCACAGCTCACTCAAAGTATACCATTGCACAAGGAATCTCCATACCAACAGTGTTTTTATATAAGCTGCCCTACCTGTATACAGTCTCCATTCCCATGCTGACCATATGGCTTTATGAGTGGCCCATGCACACTCATACTTGCTTGCATGGAAGGGGTGCTGGGGATAAAAAACCTAGTGTGGTAATAACCTGAGGCCTTCACATTTATTAGAGATAACTTTCTTTAAACTTTAAAGCCATGTTGGGGCACTGAGCTAGAGAGTAGGAGATAAATCCAAATGCTGTACTTACCTGTTGCTGATTTGAATCCACTTCACTAAGTATAGCATATCTTTATGTATTAGTCTGAAATTTTAAATGGGTGACATAACCATGGGTGGGACTTAGATTGAAATCCTTAATGACCCTGTCTATGTTCTGTGACTGGAATGACAGCTCCCAGAATAGAATTATGGTCCCTGTGATTAAAATCAGTGCTCTGCAACTCACAAACCTTAAAGTTGAATGAAATACCTTATATTTTAATTAATTTTATATAATATTTCAGGAAGTTGTGTAGGTATCCCCAAGTCAACTCTACCTCAATAGTTATCCGGCTTATCAGCTGTTCTGTCTCCTTCCAGTGATGTTGGTCTGCCACCTTGTTCTGCTCAGTTAACAAGTATAAATACTGCCCTCCTCCCCCTGCCTTTTCTTCCTTAGAGCCTCACAGGGCCCCAGTCCACTCACTTCCTATTCTCCATGTTTTGGTCATGCTTGAGGTCCCTGGGCAATTTTGCCCACTTGACCATATGGCGTACCTAGGCAAACTGGAGCCCTGGGCAAAACCTGAGTTTGATGCCCCCCCCCCCATGGGCAGCCACCCTCCCCCACCGTGACCAAACAATGATTTTTTTCCACCAGGTCATTTCAAAGTCACCATCACATTATAGAACATCCCCTAACTCACAAATCTGAACATAGCAATGGGCCATGCCACACAGCAGAAGTAATTTTTAGAAAACATTTTCAAAATGCTTTCAAAATGTTTTATTACTGCTGTGAAAACATTTTATGGTGTTGTATCCAGTCCCCCCAATTGGGAGAAACAGCATCACTTTCAATGTTATTTAAATTGGGGACCCCAGATTCTCCCTTTAAGGTAGATTTAAAATGAGAATCTGGGCTCCCCAGTTTAAACAACATTGAAAGTGATGCTATTTTGGGGTGGATTCTCCCCCACCCTGAAACAGCATCCCTTTCAATGTTAAAACTGGGGACCTCAGATTCTCCCTTTAAATCCATGCCGAAGGGAATGGATTTAATAATAATAATAATAACAACAACAACAACAACAACAACCTTTATTAGGCATTGAGAGAATAAAGGAAAGAAAGAAAACAAGCATTGGCAGGAAGGGAGAGGATTTAAAAAGAGAATCTGGGGAAATTTAGGGGGTGCTTGTTGTTGGGGGTGCGATTATTAAGATAGCAGCACAAAATGTCAGAGTACCTTCGTAAGACCCCACTGATGATACCACCCAGGTTTGGTGAAGTTTGGTTAAGGGGGTCCAAAGTTATGGACCCTCAAAGATGTAGCCCCCATCTCCTATTAGCTCCCATTGGAAACAATGGGGGATGGGGGCACTCCCTTTGAGAGTCCATAACTTTGGACTCCCTACCAAACCTCACCAAACCCAGATCATATCATCAGGAGAGTCTTCCAAAAAATCCCTGAAATTTTGGTGCTGCTAGCCTAAAATCTGCGCCCCCTGCAGGCCAAAAACAGAAAAAACACTGAAAATACAAAATCCCCCACAAACGAACCTGCAATTTTGTCGCCCACCACAAGGTGGCGCCCTGGGCAGCTGCCCACTTTGCCCAATGGGAGGAACGCTTCACTTCTCTGTGAGAAATCTCATACTCTAGAGGTGATGTGTTCTTTCTTAAATCTTTTTATAGCACATCAGGCCATTTGCTCATCTTGACAAGTATTCTGACCACCTCTGGGTCGCTAGTATCTCTGACACAGGCAAACAGTTCTCTGCTTCCTGCCTTCCCTTTGCCATCTCTGACCTCCATCTCTTAACCTACTTACCCACCATTCACTATGACAATTACAGAAAGGATTCATAACGGAAAATTCACCCATCCAGTATTAACAATTGGTTTGATATCATCTGTAAAACACACACTGTTTCCAAATGAAATACTTTGGCAGTTTAATAGTGGCTGGTGGTAAGCAAGTTGCATGATACCATTGTCTGCAGCTGCAACAGAATACTATGCAGTCTTATTATGCGAAGTTGCCCTGGCATGACTCTTCTGGGCAGGTTCACCATCTGCTGGTATCTTTATCAGCTAACAATAAAAAGTACTATAGCAGAGGTACAGGCAGTTAGATAGTCATGGAAAGAAGCTGATGGTTTTTGGTAGGAACCTGGAAACTGTTTTTGTTACAGTCCCAGGAACCATGCATAGGGAGCATCATTCCAGTCTAGGGGCTGTCATTCCAGTTGGAGAACACTTAAGAGTCTGGGGGCCCATCATCCACACTGGGGGCTTTCATTGTAGTTCTAGATCACCGATTCTCTTCCTGTGAATTGTCATGCCAGTCCCAGAGCAGTTTATCTAGCTTCAGAGATCTAGTTCCACTCTGAGGCACATCATTTCAGTTTGCAGAACACTCATCTACTCCCAGGGATCGTCATTCCACTCTCCGGGCTTGTCATGGCAGTCTAAGAGTGGTCTATCTGTGCTAAGACACTGTCATTCAAAATCCATTCTGCGATAGCACTGCAACGTTTTTAATTTTGTAATATATTTCCATTGAGCCCATGATGAGAGCCGATCGGCATTCCTGGCTTTCATTAGATCCAGTGGGATTCCAGCCTCTCCGATTGTTCCCAATGGACAATCTTGTGGTTTGTTTTAGTACATTCCAAATGAGCCCTTCAGCACGAATGCATGCCTGAAGAGGCTGCGGTAGATGCAAATTTCCTTCCTTCCTTCCTTCCTTCCTTCCTTCCTTCCTTCCTTTCTCTCTCTCTCTCTCTCCCACACACACACACACACACACACACACACCGCTTCCTAGTGCAGTCAGTTCACAATTTCAGTGATGTACATATACATGTGGGTCAGCTACACAACACGTTTTACCCTACGCCTCTCATGAGCCACAGCCAGGATGTCTTGACTTAGGACAGAGGTAGCATGACTTTGAGAGGGGGGGGGGGTTCTCCCGAGGGAAGAAGGGAGCCTGTCTCTTTAAGCGTCTCGGCCGGAGAAGGAGGCGGCATCGAAGCCACAGGAAGTGCCCCCTCCCGGAGCTGAGGCCCAAGATGGCGGCGCTGGCAGTGGCTGAGCGGCTCCTGGCGGAGGGGGAAGGAGGCGCGATGGACCCGGCGCGGTTGTCGCCTCCGCCGCCTCCACAGTCCCGAGGGGAAGCGCAACCCCTGGAGCAGCTGCCGCAGAGCAACACCCTGGTGGGGCTGCCCATTGTCGCCATCGAGAGCATCCTCGGCTTCCTCTCCTACGACGAGACCAGCCAGCTCCGCCTGGTGAGGGGCTGGGTCATTGCGGGGCGGGGGGGGGGAGTTGAAGGAGATTGAGAACAGCCAGGCGGGGGCGGGGGCGGGGGCGGGGGGGGGGCGGCGATCGGAGGGCATTGCAGTGAAAAGAAGACAAAAGTATTTGCCCCCCCCCCCCCGCCCCACGGGACGGCCAGTGCTTCCAATAGATTCACATCGAATTAATAACTAGTCTTTTAATTCTCTTCTTGATTGGTGGTGGGCTGGGATCGATAAAAGCGGGAAGGAAAAGCAAATGTTGTGTTGGTAGTGCGGGAACTGCGTGACCTCTTGCTTTTTTGCTATTCGGGGGGGGGGGTGAACGCCACGTGTTGCAAACCTCTCGTGGTGGAGCTTCTGGCCTTCGTTTTGTACCCTTTCCCTTAACTGAAGACGGGTGCTTAGGGACTGAGCACACAGGGCTTCTCGAGTCGAATCATATGGTCACCATCCGTCTAGGAAATCTGGCTAGGATCTTGTGTTTTAGGGAAGGCATTTCTGTCTTCTGCACCCTACAAGGATGTTCTGCAGTTTGAGTTTTTCTGTGTTTTACTGGTGGATATGTTTAGCATCATCTCCAGAACTGTCCTTTCCCATTTGTATTAGGGTTCTTCTTCGAGGCTTCCTTAACAATACAAAAAAGTAAGGTGCAGACAAGATGTGTCTTGGGCCTGTATGCAGTGCCTATGGCAATTTCTTTCAGTGTATGAGATTCTTTCATTAGTTAAGCATAATCCCACTAATTTGCTAAATTGGGGCAAGTAAACTGTAATAGAACCTGAGCTCAGAAGACAGTTACTTCATCCAAGGTGAAAAGGAACAGCTTTAAAGCAATAAGAATGAATTTATGGGATAATAAAATAATAATAATAATCCTTAATATATTCCTTTAGATTATTTTTAAAGGAGCAATATACTGGAATTATTTAGAATGTAAAAATAACAAAGTAGAACTATAATAAAGTTTATGTAATTCTACCTAACCTCTCTCGTTTTTGTTCAGTCATATTAGGCTATCTGTGAAGTGAAACCTTAACAATTGCCACCACTTCCCTGTAGCAACACTAAAATATTCTTGTTTTGCAGGCACCTGTAAATAGTGATTATCTTAGTACAGCAGTCATCTAGGCTTTCTCTGAATACCTTTGTCACAGTGGCTTCTTCCAATAATTTTGGTGCCTTTATGTGGGGAATCATATCACTGACTATTGATGACAATTGACATTTGCTTCCTGATACCTTTTTATGACAGTATGTGACTATGCCAGTTTTGCTTGCTTCATTTTTTCAGTTGGTATGTAAAGACCTACAGGCAATACAATACACAAATTAACTAACTCAAAAAGCTGTAGAAATCTGACCTATCATAAAAGACTTTCAGTTTTAATGTTTCTAACAGCACTGCAACTTTTTGAAAAAAAGAAACATAATATCTTGGTGAACATCATTAATATGCATCTCAGAATGCTTGGTTCTCTCACTGTGACATTGCCTTTTGTAATCTTGGAAGGGATTGTTATTTAACTTCTCTTAAACGTCATTATTATTATTAGTATTTGATTCCCTGGTGCAGAGGACTGATGTTGTGATAGCTGCTTCTTCACTGTGATATTTAAAACTAGACTTTGTAAATTTTTAAAGCATGCAAGAAAGTTGCAGCAAGTGTGTAGTTAACTTTGTAAAGCTTCTGCCAAACTCTCTGTTTAACTCATTTATTATGTACTTGAAGCCCATCATGCTGATGTAACTAAGCAACTGCACACTGTCCATTCTCTCTGAGCTTAGCAGTTGACATGAAGGGCCCTAATGAGGTTGCTTACTACTTTCCTCAGTGAAAGTAATTCTAGAGAGTCTGCTGTCTTCATAGTATTTAGTGTACATCTGATAAGATCAAATATCATATAGCTATCCAGTTTGCTTCCTTGCCCAACATTCATGTCACCTTTCGCTTCTTGGAGCCAAAATGTGGCTCCACGCCACGTGTTGTGATGTGGGAGGTGTGCTTCCCTGGTATACCTTGTATGTATTTGGTGCTGTTGAACTAAGCACAAGCCTGTCCTGCAACTTGCCTGATTTATAGAGTTATGTTGAGGCTTAACCTTTGCTTGCTCAAGACAAAGTGCTGGCCCTGCCCCCATACCCTCATTTCACTTAGCCTCTTGTCCTTTGTATTTGTATTTGTACCATGCAATTTCAGTTTTGGCTGTGACTCTTTCTGCTTGCGATTCTGGGGTAATTTGGGTCATGCCATTTGTTCTACAGAATAAGTTAAGGGCTTATTTGGGACCATCATCTTCTATTAAAGCTTAGACTTAAATAATTCTCTGTCATTAAAGCAAAACGTGCATTTGACTACTGGAGTTCCTCAGGCTTAAAGAGATATGAAGAATTGCAGATGAAGAATTTGGTTTAGCAGAGAAGCCAATGAAAACTAGACGTCTGAACAAGTTTCTGGTTATAGGTAAACTTTTGTATAACAAATGTCAGGCATCTTATCTGTCAAGTGAATTCATGGTAGAACAGCAGCTGGCATGTTTTTCCTGTTCAGATTTGTGGTTATTATCACAATAGCCATAAAAATGGAATTCATCAAACAGATTAGTACCATCAACTAAGCTGGTCATTACCCTTCTGATCCACTGTCCAACCGACACTGTCCCATTTGCTCTTGTAAAATATATATCTTCTTGCTGTATCTTTAAGAAGCCTTATAACTGCACCCTCTGTAGTTTCACTCAAATACTGGTCGAGATCCAAATAACTATGTACCAAGATTTACATGCTGCAGCGGATCTAGACAGGAACTTTTCAGGCTGTATGGCATACTTTTGTCAAAAGTAGGAAGAACTTTGGTATAGTGTTGAACATGGATTGAGGGCCTGTTTTAAAAATACCAATTCCTGTTAGACATTCCTGAGACCTTGGACATACCCGAAGGAGTTCTATGGATCCCAGCAATTATGTATTTTCTTTTTTTGAAATTGTGATCTCGGTTGCTGGAAAGCTGCTTCCAGTATACAAGAAAGTTCATGACTTTTTAATGTTTCTGGTATGTTCTTCAGCTACTGTAGGTCATCTAGAAAACAGAGGCCGTGGCATACAAATAAAATTTATTACCCAAACAGTGTCTTGTTAACAAAACTTGTAGTAAAACTCAGTAATGAAGCAGTGTACCTTTATGTGCCCCAGGATGTTCCGGGATATTACAGTAGAGTGATTGAAGATACTAATTCTGAATTAATTTTATCAAGGAGAATGTGAAATAAGAGGCCACATTTAGAAGAAAATGTCAACTAACCTGGAAATTCGACACTCTTGAGGCATGATAATTTACAATATGCAGGTTATGCCAATCCTGGTAGTTCTGTTTCAAGTAGTACCGTAGCAATTGCTGCATGGTTTGGCACAGTCCTCTAGTGGGTTGTATGCTTGATTCTCAAAACTGCTTTCTCTACAAGCTTCCTGTGAACAAAAGTTTACATTTCTGTTTATACTTCATTGCTTAGTGAACCACCATAGTCCAACAGTGTGTGGTATGTATGTACATGTACAAATTAGAATCCTTTCAGTCAATTGTTTTATGGGGAAAGTGAGAAGGAGAGGACTGAGGTCACTAATCCTGAGTTGCTGATTAGTGACTGCCATTTTCTTGGATTTTTAAAGATCTTTCTATGTCCAGCCATTGGTGCTGAATGGGCAGGGGGAGCTGCCCATGTGGAACCAACTTCTGCATACATTTCTTCTTATGGGTGCAGAAACATTCTCAGAAGCCTTCTTCTGTACATAAAGTATTTATTTATTTATTTATAATTAATTTTATATACCGCCCCTCCCCCGAAGGGCTCTGGGCGGTGAACAACATAATCATAACAGTAATAGCATTAAAATCCCAGTTAAAACAGCGAATTAATAAAATTACAGCGGCATCTGACAAAATTTCATAAAACATAATACACCCATCCTGGAAGCAGACCCAAAAAACTGAGGGCCCCCATAGAAATTAAGGGCCCAAAGCATAAAAAAGAGGGGAGGAGTGGGGGGGGGCACTTCAGCCGGTGCGGCCCCTCCAAAGCATGATGGAACAATTAGGTCTTACAGGCCCTCTGGAACTCTCCAAGATCCCGCAGGGCCCGGATAGCTGGTGGTAAAGTGTTCCACCAGGCAGGGGCCAGGGCTGTAAAAGGCCCTGGCCCGGTAGAGGCCAACCGCATCATCGAGGGGCTAGGGACAACCAGCAAGTTGGCCTCTGCCGAACGCAGAGGCCGCAAAGGGACATATGGGGTAAGACGGTCCCGAAGGTACGAAGGTCCCAGACCACGTAAGGCCTTAAAGGTGAGTACCCACACCTTATGAATGATTCGGAACTCAACCGGAAGCCAGTGCAAGCGACGCAACACAGGTTGAATGTGTTCTCTAAAGGCACCACCTGTGAGCACACGCGCCGCTGCATGTTGTACCAGTTTCAACTTCGGATCAGGCGTAAGGGAAGGCCAGCGTAGAAGCGAAGTTACAATAGTCTAGCCTAGAGGGGACCATTGCATGGAACACAGTGGCGAGGTCTGCCTGGGAGAGGAAGGGGCCAACCGCCGGGCCTGTCGAAGATGGAAGCATAGCCGAGGTTATATGGGCCACCTGGGTCTCCATTGAAAGAGGCGAATCCAGGTGGACCCCAGGCTGCGGACGGAGGAGGCTGGTGCCAATGAAGCCCCCTCCCACTCAGTGGCTGAAATCCCCCACCTCCCCGGCCCAGCCAAAGGATCTCCGTCTTAGTTGGATTCAGTTTTAACCTGCTCTGTTGCAACCATCCAGCAACCGCCTCCAAACAATGCTGTAGAGCTGCAGGGGCAGCGACTGTCCCCCCTCCATCAGCAGAATGAGCTGAGTGTCATCAGCATACTGGTGACAGATCAGCCCAAAGCTCCGCACCAACTGAGCAAGTGGTCGCATATAGATGTTAAACAATAGCGGGGAGAGCAATGCCCCCTGAGGCACACCGCAAGGAGGCGGGCACCTCTGGGAAGCTTGGTCCCCACACCACACTGCTGACTCCGGTCCCGGAGGAGCGAGACAATCCACTGAAGGACAGTGCCCCGCACCCCGGAGGCGTGCCAGGCGGTGGGCCAAAAGGTCGTAATGAGTCGACCATATCAAGCGCTGCGGTAAGATCCAATAATACCAGCAGCACCGATCCGCCTTGGTCAAGTTGCTATGCGGGCGTGTCCGTGATAAGCGGCGAGAACAGTCTCCGTCCCATGCCCAGCACGGAAGCGGACTGGAAGGGATCAAAAGCCTGTCGTCCTCCAGGAAGCCCTGAAGCTGCTCCAACACCACTCTTTCAATTACCTTCCCAGAAGCGAAGATTCGAGGCGAGTGCGTGGTGGCCAGATCTCCTGGATCTAGCTTGATGGTCTTTTAAGAGTGGGCGGACCACTGCCTCCCTTCAACCCACCCGGAAACTCTTTCCAATTACCTTCCCAGACAAGCGAAGATTCGAGGCAGGTGAGTGGCCAGATCTGCTGGAACTAACGATGGTCTTTTCAAGAGTGGGCGGACCACTGCCTCCTTCAACCCACCCGGAAAGACTCCTTGCTCAAGGGAGCCATTGATGATCTTCAACAGGTGGGGTCGTAGCTCCCCCTGGCAGGCTTTAATAAGCCAGGAGGGGCACGGATCCAGAGGACAAGTAGTAGGTCTAACAGCAGCCAGGGCCCTGTCGACACTGGCTTCAGAGAGCAGGGAAAACTGGGCCAAACAAGGGCCAGAAGACGGCAAGGGAGCCTCTAGTTCGCTAATTGTATTCAACACAGTAGGAAGGTCCTGGCGGAGCGACGCGACTTTATCTGCAAAAAAGCTCATAAATGCCTCACAGCTAATAGCCAATTGAGAATTTGTAGACCCTGCGGGTAATGAGGTCAAAGTCCGAATTAAACGAAACAGTTGTGCTGGGCGGGAGCTAGCAGATGCGAGAGAAGAGGAGAGGAAGGCTCTCTTCGCCTCTTTCGTCGCCATCTCATAGGCCTTCATAAATGTCCTATAGGATGTTCGCGTAGCTTCGTCACGAAGTTTCCTCCACACTCGCTCTAGTCGTCTGAGTTCCCGTTTCATATGGCGTAGCTCCTTCGGGACCGTACAGAACTATATCTGGGTAGAAAACTTCTGTCAACTTTTGCAGAATATTTAAGATAAATAACTGTTGTTGGAGAAGAAATTGCTTCTATAATTCTATAAATTCAGAGATTTTTGAGATTATTATTGGATATTTTGTGGAAGTCTGGTGGAATTATTGCTCCTTATTGTTCCTTTCTTTCAAATATTTTCCTATTAATACTTGATGATGTAACAGAAGGCAGAGGCTAACTTAATACATTTTAGAAATTGTGTGGTAAGGTTTCAATACCTTCCTAGATCAGGGGTCTGCAACCCGCGGCTCCGGAGCCGCATGCGGCTCTTTCATCCTTGTACTGTGGCTCCACATGGCTTGGGTTCTCTCAGCCTTCTTTGGAGAGCTGCTCTAAGGGTTAATGGGAAAAGTCCCCATTCCTAGAGAGGCACAGCCCGAGATGGCTATCTCAAGCCACTTCCGGCTTCCCTGTCCCAGCTGCCTGGTTGGCTGATGCCGGTGATGACGGGGCGGAGTCGGAGCACCACTGGTGGATCCTCTTGAACAGGTGAGCGGCGAAGGGTGGGAAATGGGAGGGAGTTGTAGGAGCGCAGATTTTCAGCGCAATCCTAACCTCAGTCTGCCCCCCTTGAATGGGGGGGTCAGGGATCGACCCTGCTTTGGGTAGCCTCATTTCCCCCTCCCTGGGTCCTTCTTGGGGGCGGGACCACATGGGGGACCCCAGCAGCGCCACTTTGCATTGCAGACCCCCCAGCAGCCCCGCTGGGCTCCAGGGGCTTTCCTGGCAGGTGATAGCTGGCTGAGTCCAGGTGAGAAAGATGATGTCAGGTTTTTATTACCTGCAGCCCTGCAAGGTTGCACTCGTCAGGGCTGTTTGATGGGGAGGCGGTGGTGGGTGGGAATTGTTTGTTTCTGCATTGCAAGAAAGGAAGGATGGATGACATGAAATCTTACAAATTAAAATCTATGGTGGCTCAGATTTTCATAGGCTGTATCTTCCTTTGGCAGAGTTGTGTGGCCAGTTTCATGCATTTAAAAAGGCTACAACAGTTTTAATCGCTGTTGTTCATTTTGGCTGCAGCGGTTAATGCATTTGTGTATCTGGTATTCATAGGAAAAATGACCCCATTACCTGATCACTTGGGTTACTTTTCTGTGCCATCTCCAGTTCTGTGTTCTCCACAGAGTTTTGCAACACCAGGTCATCCACAGGAAGGTCCAGTTGACATAAAGACACTGCTGCTTTTCCACCCACTTGGAGGGGGGTCTGGCCCCTCTTCCAGCCATGGTCAGATCCAGCTTTTGGCAGTAATCATTTTAAAATTACACTTCTGGCTTGCTGAATTCCTTTGTCTATATTGTTTTTGACAGAGTTAGCAGCGGTAGCACCTCTGAGCATGTGTAGAGTGCAGGATAAAGGACTGGAAACAAGTAGTTCAACCAAAGAAAAGTTGTCCATGATCCATAAGCCATGTAGTCTTTGGTGCTTGAGTTCGTTGTACCAGGAAAGCATTCCCTTTCCCGGTTCTCTGCGCAGGCTGCTGCCGTTTGGGTCACTGTTTACCTCGGAAACAGTTCCTGGCTAAATGATTAGTTGCTCCACAGGTATAACACGCACGCACAACATTAGCCTCTGCTGATCATCCAACATGGTCCTTGCTGCCTATATTGTTAACTGGAGGCTGGGATCGGGCACACAAATCCTTTTGCCCCTTCCATTCCAAAAGCCTCCCAGACATATAATCCAAAGTTAACTCTTCCTCTGGCACACTCTGTAATCCATCCACTAGCGGGTCCCATTGTGTGCTTAAAGAGGATAGCAAAATCAGAGCCTGCAGACTGTTATTGAAAATCAAACTTCTATCAGATAAATCTGCAAAAAGAGCTCTCATTTGCTGCAGGTGCGTTGTCACATCACTATCATGCAACTTCAAATTAAAGAGTCTACGCACCAATATCAACTTGGAACCTGCTATAGACCTCTGGTACAGCTCTTTCAGTGTAGTCCAATATTCCAAGGCTGTTGGTTTGTCCCGAAGAAACACCAATTGGCTGTTCTCCACTGCTAAGATTATAGCTGCTCTGGCCTTCTCATCAGCCTCCACCTCGTCCTCATCATCTGCATCTGGAGCCTTTTGGACAGCTTTCCAGAGCCCATCATGAATGAGGCAACTTTTAATCTTTTCCGCCCAGGACACATAATTGGACTCATTGAGCCGCTCAAACTGCAGTCCATGCATATGTCCCGCCATTTTCATTCCACTTGCTCCACCCACTAGGCAAAGTCACTCACCAGCGGGTCACTATGGCACTAGTGAACTCTGGGCCCATAACCTGACAGAGTTAGCAGCTGTAGCACCTCTGAGCATGTATAGAGTGCAGGATAAAGGACTGGAAACAAGTAGTTCAACCAAAGAAAAGTTGTATTAAAGTAGTTGCATATATACAGAGTATCCTTTAGTAAACTGACAGAGCCTCCGGCTTGAGACCTGCCCTCAGCAAGGACAATAGTACACTGCACCTTACCATATATATACAGTTCAAGAACCAATGATTACAGCAGTTACATACCATGTGACACTTAACAAGCAAATGAGGTATACTAGCTGACTCAGCAGGAACACAAAAGAAACACAGTCAGGCAGCTGTTACCAATTTGACTACTGACAGTTTTAATGTGCCATAAGCTGCTCACCTAGGAGGCCTGTTACAGATATGGTTATAACCCACCCCAAGATCTGTACCTTTCTCTGTGTTTTCAGGGGCCCACAAAAACTCTCCAGATGCTGCCAGAACAGCAGTGATTTTCAAGGCCTGGGCTCCTCACTCTGCACAAGCTCATTCTAGAGTGCCCTGCCTTTCACAAAGAGCCCTTTCCCCAGGGATCCTGCCAGCTTCTCCAGGATCAGTTGCTATACTGCACTGGGTAGCATTTTGATAACTTGCTTTACCTCCAGGGCTGTTCCTAATAATAATCAAGATTGTCCGTGTATGTTTTCTCCTTCATCTGCTCCTCACCGATAATTTGCAGTGAACTCTTGCTATACCCCCAAGATCCTTAGACTTGGAAGGGCTTTTTTCAGACTATATTGGATTTATTCCCTAGGAATAATATTATGGGTGGTTGTGAGACAAAAAGATAGTTTTTATTCATATTGTTTTTAACGTTCTTTAATATCGTAATCTGCCTTGAATTCCATAAGGGAGAAAAGCAGCTAATATTTAAATAATAATCACAAGCTAGAATACAGGTGTCCAGAATACTTTTGAAGGGGAGAAGAGGTATACAGCTCTGAGCTTAATGGGCCAGGCTAGCCACATCTCCTCAGATGTCAGAAGCTAAGCAGGGTTGGTCCTGACTAGTGTTTGGCTTGGAGACCACCAAGGAATATCAGGGGTGATATGCAAGGCAATGGTAAACCACCTCTTTTAGTCTCTTGCCTTGAAAACCCTACTGGGTTGTCATAAGTTGACTGCAGTTTGACAGCAATTGACCCGCATAAGCAGTATCAAACCTGAATTAATTAAGACTGTGTCAAGTCTTTGTCTGAAGCTTGTCCTGTCCCTCCCTTCCCAAACCTGAACCAGTGTGGTGTGGTTAAAAATGTCAGGCTAGTAACCAAAAGACCGAGGTTCAAATCTCCACTTGTGCCATGGAAGCTTACTGGGTGTCCTTGGGCCTGTAGTACTCTCTCAGCCTAACCTACTGCATCAGGTTGCAGGAGATAATGATATAAACTGCTGTGACTACTCATTGGAGAGAAAGGCAGGGTATAAATGACATTGTATAAACCCTAACAGTATGCATGAAGGTTTTACTTTTTCTGTTGCAGTGGTACTGTTCCATAAAAGCATTCACCAAAAGGAAGGATGGTGTTTAATCCTAGCCAGTGACTTCTAAAAGTGAAGGAATTTGCAATCAGTCTTCACAGCAGAAGACTTGCAGCTGATTTTTGCTTCCATCTTCTGCTAAAGTCTCTGGTTTTCTTCTTCCCTTTCCCTGCTATCAATTCCACAGATAGGAACATTGAAAAGAATGAGGGAGTATGCACAGCACCACTGTGAAACAAACTTCTTTTTGCCACTGCTAGGGGATATGTAGCAGACAAAAAACAGAATTCAGATTTATAACTGAAATCAGGCTTGCTACTCCTATTTATTGAAAACTATTCCAAACTCTGTCCCCTTCATCTTGAATGTCAGCAATCTGATACTCATCCAGATCATATTATTGAGAAGTAAGTATCATTGGCTTTAGTCAAGTTTGCTGCGAGACAAGTTATATGTTCAGTTGCAGCCCTGAATTTATGTACATGCGTTATATTGAAACACCATTGATCCATCAAGCCAAGTATTGTTCACTCTGGCTTGCTGTGAATTTCAGGGTCTTAGCATGCCATGCTACCAGATATCCTTTTACCTGAACATGCCAGCATCTCTGTGTTTATTATCTTATTGTCAGTGAAGCAAATCCAAATGGACTGTAAACAGATATTTTATCTTTAAAAGTGAGCTGTAAGCCCTGGTCACTAGATTGTAAGGTGCTACAGAACTTGGTGTTCATTGAAAACCTGTCTATCCTGTATATACTGTTAAATACAATCTTGATAGCAAGCTCAAATACTGTACATAAAGTACTTGTTGTGGTACAAATTCTCCCAAAAGAAAATAAAAGTGAATGGCCCAAATACCTTCTGATTTTTTAAAAGAAATTTGCTTCTATTTAAAATGTACATTTTCTACAGTTTTTGAGCTGGTTTAAAGTGATATATTTACTGACCAAGTTTGAGGAAACAGGTCAAAAATGACAAAAATAGTTTAAAAGTAAAAATTATGTCATATATTTGGGTGCTGTGTGGTTTCCGGGCTGTATGGCCGTGTTCTAGCAGCATTCTCTCCTGACATTTCGCCTGCATCTGTGGCTGGCATCTTCAGAGGATCCTCTGAAGATGCCAGCCACAGATGCAGGCGAAACGTCAGGAGAGAATGCTGCTAGAACACGGCCATACAGCCCGGAAACCACACAGCACCCAAGTGATTCCGGCCGTGAAAGCCTTCGACAATACATATGTCATATATTCATTAAATGGGTAGGGGTGAATGTAGTGATCACTGGTGTATTTTGTTATAATAAAAATCTGTTTCCCTTTTATGAAAATTATTGGCATAACTCCAATCAATTTAGGTAATATTACAGGTAATTTAATGGTGGGACTGAGTTTTACAGCCTGGTAGAAGAAAACAATTGGCTATCAAGCCCAACCACAATTTGTGGATGCCTGCCCAGTATGTTTTGGTTTGCACTTGTTTATCTTTTCACTCAGTTTAGAACTTCTTACCTCTGTTTAGGACTTACCTTTCTGAATAACTGGGTGCCAGTCTGCAAACCTCACTGCCTTGTTTCTGACTTGAGGATGCTTAAGACTGTAATTTGGTAGAATTGGTCTCATAAATTCTTGTGGGAAAAGCTTTATATGGCCGGGGTGGGTGGATTTCAGCTGTGACTGCAATACTGTGCTTTGACACTAGATGGCAGCTTATTCCTACAACTTGGTGGTATCCAACCCTTAAGAAAGTCGACTTCATTTCAGCTCTGGGTGAGGAAGTTGGATGCAGTTAAATAGCCTGAGATCTTGGTGTTGTACTAGAACTTTGTTGTGATGCCCTCAGAGGGCACGATACTTATCTAAACCTTTGGGAGAAAGGGGCAGCAGTCTTTGTGTGGCCTTTGCAGGATGTTAATAAATGTGGGTTCTGCACAGGGAATAAAGATTTTAGAAATCTATGGTTTCTAGGCACTTTGGAGCCTTAAGTGTCTAATATTTTTCCAGCTCTTCAGGACAGCTGAAAAGTAAAGTTAAAGATTAAATGGTGGTTCTTTGCAGCACTGTTCTCAACCCCTCCTCTGCTTTCTTTGCCAGTGGGGGAAAATGGGGATGGCAGAACAGTAGCTTGGATCCAGAAATCTCTCAGCATATGTTTTGCCAAAGTGCAGACTTATAAAATATGAGCACTGGTATATTTAAGACCCAACGTTCTACTAAGATTTAAAGGGTTTTTGTGTGTGTGTATTTCATAACTTTTCCAATTCAGGCATCTTTTAGAACTATCTAGTTGGGCTCCTCTGAATATGTTTTTTGAACCTTTAAAGCGTACTGCTTCTTGTTACAAGAGGCTACGTTTGTGGTGGAAATTATAACTTTGGAAATTTGCTGTTCAGAGGGTGGTGCGAAGCTGCAGTGGAAATTCACATTAATAAGTGGGTAGAAAACAAGCCATCAGGGCAAGCATCACGTACCTTTTTCGATTGCTTGCCAATCTGGTTTTAAGCAGGAACATTTCCTTCAGATGTTGCAATGCTGGCGTGGTTGGAATTAATTAAGATTGCTTCCCTTGCGGAATGAAACAAATGGCAGCAGTCCAAGAGCACAGAACACTTTCCATAGGCAGCGTCCCTTCTGTATTGCCTTTTGGGACTCTTACTTCTTTCTGATGATGAATACACTCTGGCATTCTCTCTGTTCCAGTAGTTCTCAAGCTTCTTGTACTGCGGCTCACTTTCAAATGTAGACTGACGGTTAAGGACTAACGTGCAAAGTAACCTCATGCTATACCTCCCCCCCTCCCCCAATCATAGAATGCATGAAACTAGCATCAGTGGGTATTGTGAACAACTTTACATTTTATCTGATTACGTCTGCAGGCTCATCTCCTCTGTTGGTCAGAACCTGCTTTATGCTGTTACCTGTGACAAAACAAAGCCCCCCCCCGGCTGTTGCCAGCATGCATTCCTTCCATTTATGGTAAAGTCTGTAACAGGAAATGTAGAACTGATTAAGACCCTGAACTGATGTCGTCACAGCATTTCATATTCCCAACTTCAAGAGTTTGCTACAGATCTCTGCATGCAAAACTTTGCAAAAAAGATGTATTTCCATCTTAAGATTTATTTATTTTATTTATTTTTCATACTTTTATCCCACCCAATTCCCCACAGGGCTCAGGGTGGAACATAACCACTTAAAAATAGAATACATTTAAAACAACAATAAAATAATTAAATACAATAAATACAATAAAATACAGTATAGCAAACAACAACCTAGTCAAATACAGGAGGCCAACTATGATGAAATCTGACCCGGCTGGCTTGATGAAAACGCCTGGCAGAATAGCTCCATCTTGCAGGCCCTGCAGAATTGGTTTAGATTCCGCAGGACCCGGTTCTCATTAGGGAGCTTATTCTACCAGGTTGGGGCCAGGACAGTAAAAGCCTTGGAATCCCTGCCATCTTGCCCTGGGACAAATGTAAACCTGTTAGAGGACACGCTTAATGGCAAGAGGACATCACACAAAGTCATTCAAATTGCCATCCAGCTGAAGATCACTATGCCTTATTTGTCTAGGTCAGTACCAGAAAACCAAGACAGAAGCATTTCTATTTTTTGTTACCCCCATTTCTAATATTTATGTTACCAGTGTACAATTCTGCAAAGGAGAAGAGCCACAAATATCTTATAGGGCAGAGGTAAACATCAAGACATTGTTTTACCATGCTTTGCAGAATAATCTCGCATGGCCTCTGGCATACGGATCAAATCGTGGAATCAGTCAACGTTCGACATACTAGTGGTACTGATGTCGAAGTTGTGCAAGACAATATTGGTTATTTGCCCACCATAAGTGCTTCTGCAACCATGTCATGGTGGATAAAAATCATTGATTGTTATTCACCATGGTCTAAAGGAGTGAATTTAGTTCAGAAGATGAAGGCAAGGAGAAGACATTTGAACTGCTGGCAGAATTTGTTTTTTGTGTTACACTTCATGGAAGTACCCACGGTGAAAGGATAGAACCAGGAAATTTCTATCAAAAATGCTGAAGATGAAAGTGAGGAACAAATTTTTGCCTGCTGCTAAATGATATTGCATTCAGTTCTTGGTGTAACACTGGAAGATTCCTTAGTACATGAAGAGCTTGAAAATGGAAGCACTTTTCAAAACAAGTAGGGAAGATTCCTCGGAGGCAAATTGAGGTGCACCAGCCCTGGTTGATTAAGGGGGCACAAAATATTTGGTAGTGCATAGTCTCTGCAGTTCTCAGAGAAACCCAGGCCCCTCTTTCTGGGATTCAGGAGAATTGGACAGTTCTTCTGATATGAAAGAAGGGGAAATATCCAAGAGGGGGGTAATAGGGCCTTAGGTCCTAAATGCCTCTTTATTCAAAACTATCAGGAATTATTAGCCATGACTGTGATACCACTGGATCTTGTAGAACCCCCAGAAACAGGTGGAAAACAATCAAACCAAAAGGGAATAAAGATTCCCCCCCAGGTTACCTGATATGGAAAGAGTAGTAGTTCCATTTACCGAATTCTTTGAGACTCAGTTGAAAGACGAATGTTCAAACTGTCTCTTCTGTAAACAAACCCCCAAAAGATTTTATTCTCTCCTTAACCATGCTATGGATATTTTACAAGTATGATTAGTAAATGCTCCTGTAGTAGCAGATCTCTCAGGAGTCCAACCTCAACCTTTTAATTCCAACAAGAGGGACAAAACCCAGCAAAGGAGAGCACCACCAAATTTCTGCAAGTGGGAGGAAGATTAACTCACGTTCTTCCCTAGTGGAGTTGGTCAAATGTGAACCAGTCAGTACTGATCATAATAAAAAGGGGATACTTAATAAAATTCAAATGGCTACCACCAGACCAGTTTCTATTCAATCCCTATTTCTTTTAGCAATGGTGAAGGAAATCGAACAAACCCCTGAGGACAGTTCATAATCGGGAACCTGCTGTATGGACTCAGTGTCTGTTAAATGACAAATGGCTTCCATAGTGCACAAATATTTCAGGAGCTCTTGTAAGATGGTGTTGACCAAAAATTACAGGCAAATACACTACACAGATAAGTAGCAGGCCACAGATTGAGGGATACTCAATATCCAGGCACTCTCATATTGTGCAGTTTCTTAAAGGAGTAGTCCAAGTTAACTCTTTGGTCACTCATAGATTTCATTCTTAGAGACCATGTGTAGTCAGCATGTACGCAACCACTATTCAAACCTCTGAAAGAAGTTCCTTGATTTAGAATTAAAGTTTTGATCCTGACAGCAGTCATTTTGACCAGAAAGGACTCAGAATTAGATGTCATATTTATTTATCTATTTATTTATTTATCTATTTATTCATTCATTCATTCATTCATTCATTCATTCATTTATTTTTTCTTTCAACTTATATACCGCCCAACCCCCGAAGGGCTCTGGGCGGTGAACAACATAACATTCAAATACAGATAAACATAAAATCAAATGTAAGTTAATCTCTAAATAATATAAATTAAAATGCAGCAATTAATACATAACATAACAATGCCCGCAATATCCCTCTTAAACCCTCCTGAGAGGAGAAAAGAAAGGGTGGGTCCAACAGATGGTAATGGACCCTAATTCCATAAAAATGGAAAAGGGGGGGCACTTTCAGTGGCTGGACACTCCAAAAGCTCGGCGGAACAACTCCGTCTTGCAGGCCCTGCGGAAATCACCAAGATCCCGCAGGGCCCGAACAGCTGGAGGAAGAGTGTTCCACCAGGCAGGGGCCAGGGCTGTAAAGGTCCTGGCCCGAGTGGAGGCCAGCCGCATCATGGAGGGGCCAGGGACTGTCAGTAAATTGGGACACATGGGGTAATGCGGTCCCGAAGGTATGAGGGTCCCAGGCTGTGTAAGGCCTTAAAGGTAAGCACCCATACCTTGAAGATGATTCGGAAATCAACTGGGAGCCAGTGCAGGCGACACAATATTAGTTGAATATGGTCACGGAAGGCGCCCCCCCCCCCCGTGAGCAAGCGGGCCGCCGCATTTTGGACCAGTTGCAACCTGCAGATCAGCCTCAAGGGTAGGCCCGCGTAGAGCGAGTTACAAGAGTCCAGCCTGAAGGTGACCGTTACGTGCATCACTGTGGCCAGGTCCGTGTGGGAGAGAGGAAGGGAGCCAGCCGCCGGGCCTGACGAAGATGGAAAAATGCAACCCGGGTTGTATGGGCCACCTGGATCTCCATTGAAAGAGACGAATCCAGGTGGACCCCCTGGCTGCGAACGGAGGAGATCGGCGCCAATGAGACCCCCTCCCACACCGGCGGCTGAAAATTTCCAACCTCCCCCCCACGACCAAGCCAGAGGATCTCCGTCTTCGATGGATTAAGTTTTAACCTGCTCTGTTGTAACCAACCAACAACCGCCTCCAAACAATGCTGTAGAGCTGCAGGGGTGACGACCTTTCCCCCCTCCATCAACAGAATGAGCTGAGTATCATCAGCATACTGATGACATATCAGCCCAAAGCTCCATACCAGCTGAGCAAGGGGTCGCATATAGATATTAAATAACCCCATATTTACCAGGAAAGGTCTGGGCATATTTCAAAAGGAGAGTGACCCTAAAAATGGATCCCACATTTAACTCAAAGGTCAATACTTCCTTTCACTGTTCTCAGGAAACACTGTTATCTTCATTCTACCCAAAGCCATGTCATTCCAAAGAAAAGGAGTGGACATAGACCATAACAGAGCCTTGAAGATCTACATCAGGCACACAGCAACAATTGTATGAAATGGACTCCCTCTTTATTTCATGGAAGCAAGTCATATAAGGGACGAACTTGTCCAGATCAGAAATAAGTAGGACTCTGAGACTGCTTACCAAGCCTACAGGATTCAGGTACCTACAGCCTACTCCATAGTGCTGTGATTAATGCAACATTGGGACACCAAAGCTGCTGCTGAAGAGATGTGTAAACGAGTCACATGGTTATTACCGTTGACGTTCATTAAGCACTACAAAATGAATACCCTTGTATCAGCTGACTTGGGTATTACAGCAAGTGGTACAGGTCAGTGGTGGGATTCAGCAGGTTTGCACTACTTTGGCAGAACCGGTTGTTAAAATGGTGCTTGTAAACAGCCAGTTGTTAAATTATTTGAATCCCACCACTGGTACAGATGGACTAAATAATTCCCATCTGGTGTGAAATACCATTACGTCTGAATGTCCCAAGTCAAGATGCACTTAACTTGAGGGTTCTTTCTGCTCCCATGAAGTAAGGGCATCTTGTTTCATCCCAGTTGGGAGGATTGACATGCTATTTTCTGTATTTTCTGTGTTCTGTTTCGATTCCTGTCTTAACAAGTTACTTGCATGGTCAACTTAGTTTTTTAACATTTATGTAGTGCTTTGGCAGTTATTATTTATTTATTTATTATTGAACTTATATACCGCCCTCCCCCGGAGGGCTCAGGGCGGTTTACAACAAACAAACAAACAAACAAACAAACGACAACAGGTAAATAAATAAATAACCGCCATACATTTAGTACTGGCGTATTTTAAAACACAGTGTCCAAATCAATTTCAAACAACAGATGGCGTCTAAGCTAAAAACTCCTTTATGAGGGGAAATCAAAGCCCCCACTGTTAAAAAGAGGGGAAGGAAGGGGGGGAAAGGGGGCATCAGCAGCTGGCCTCCCCAAAGGCCTGGCGGAATAGCTTGGTCTTACAGTCCCTGCGGAACTCATTAAGGTCTCGCAGGGCCCAGACAGCTGGAGGGAGAGCATTCCACCAGGCAGGGGCCAGGGCCGTAAAAGCCCTGGCCCGGGTGGAAGCCAGCTGCATCATGGAGGGGCCGGGAACCACCAGTAAATTGGCCTCTGCTGAATGCAGAGGCCGAGATGGGACATATGGGGCCAGACGGTCCCGCAGGTACGAGGGTCCCAGACCGCGTAAGGCCTTAAAGGTTAGCACCAGTACCTTGAAGACGATTTGGAACTCAACTGGAAGCCAGTGCAGGCGGTGCAGCACAGGTAAAATATGATCTCTGATGGCACCTCCTGTAAGCAAGCGAGCCGCCGCATGCTGGACCAGTTTCAATTTCCGGATCAGACGCAAGGGAAGGCCCGCGTAGAGCGAGTTGCAATAGTCTAATCTGGAGGTGACCGTTGCATGGATCACTGTGGCCAGATCCACCTGGGAAAGGAAGGGGGCCAGTCACTGGGCCTGTCGAAGATGGAAAAACGCAACCTGGGTTACGTGGGCCACCTGGGTCTCCATTGAAAGAGACGAATCCAGGTGGACCCCCAGGCTGCGAACGGAAGGGGTCGGTGCCAATGAGAACCCCTCCCACACTGGCGGCTGAAAGTCTCCTGCCCACCCCCACCCCCCCCGGCCCAGCCAAAGGATCTCCGTCTTCGTTGGGTTTAGTTTTAACCTGCTTCTTCAACCAACCAGCGACTGCCTCCAAACAATGCTGTAGAGCTGCAGGGGCGGCGGCTGCTCCCCCCTCCATCGACAGAATGAGCTGAGTGTCATCAGCATATTGATGGCACACTAGCCCAAAGCTCCGTACCAGCTGAGCAAGGGGTCGCATATAGATGTTAAATAACAGCGGGGACAACAGCGCCCCCTGAGGAACACTGCAATGAAGTGGGGACCTCCGGTAGACTTGATCCTCGCACCACACTTGCTGACTCCGGTCCCGGAGAAACAAGGCAATCCATTGAAGGAAGCGGCCAGGCGGTGGGTCAAAAGATCATGGTCAACCACATTAAACACTGCGGTGAGATCTAATAACACCAGCAGCGCCGATCCGCCTCGGTCAACTGAATACGGAGCATGTCTGTGACGGCGATGAGAACAGTCTCCGTCCCATGCCTGGCATGGAAGCCGGACTGGAAGGGATCGAAGGCCAATGAGTCCTCCAGAAAGCCCTGAAGCTGCTCCAACACCACTCTCTCAATTACCTTCCCCAGAAACGAAAGTTTCTAAACAGGGCGGTAATTGGCCGGATCACCAGGATCTAACGGCGGTCTTTTTAAGAGTGGGC
This sequence comes from Sphaerodactylus townsendi, assembly GCF_021028975.2. Classification (NCBI taxonomy): domain Eukaryota; kingdom Metazoa; phylum Chordata; class Lepidosauria; order Squamata; family Sphaerodactylidae; genus Sphaerodactylus; species Sphaerodactylus townsendi. The sequence continues at coordinate 62,943,314 of NC_059425.1, forward strand.
GGACCACTGCCTCCTTCAACCCACCTGAAAAACTCCTTGCTCAAGGGAGCTATTGATGATATTCAACAGGTGGGGTCGTAGCTCCGCCCGGCACGCTTTAATGAGCCAGGAGGGGCACGGATCCAGAGGACAGGTAGTAGGTCTAACAGCAGCCAGGGCCCTGTCGACAGCAGCTTCAGAGAGCAGGGAAAACTGGGTCAAATACCGACCGGAAGACGGCAAGGGAGCCTCCAGTTCACTAATTGTCTCTAAGGTGGCAGGAAGGTCCTGGCGGAGCGACGCGACTTTGTCTTCGAAATAGCTCATAAATGCCTCACAGCCAATAACCAATTGATCTGAGGAACTGGATGACTCCACCTAAGAGGCAGGAAATCTAGAAAATTTTTTAGTCCTGCCTCCTTGTTGGACAGATGGAAATTACCCAATGCCCTCCCTTCCTCAGAGCAGAAAGATTTTATTTTATTGATATTGTATTCCACCCCTCCCAGTGTGGGCTTGGGGCGGCTCCCAACGTTCATAAGGAAATTTCAGTTTATAATCTCAGTTATCTAAAAACGATTTAAAATCTCATTTCAGTTCCCATGTTTCCACAGATGGCAGAAATTTCTCCAATCATAACTAAGGGAATAAGTTGAATGAACAAAGGAAAAGAGGGGAAAAGGGAAAGAAGATGAAAGAAAAAGAGGAGACGGGAAGGGAAGAAGGAAAAAGGGGGGAGGCCTAGATGGAATAGCTTAACTGTTTTAACCGTATGTCTAGTGGAAAAGCTCTGTCTTGCAGGCCCTGGAAAACTACTGTATCCCACAGGGCCTGGATCTCATTCCACCAGGTGAGAGCCAGGGCCAAAAAAGGTCATGGCTCTGGTTGAAACTAACCAGATCTCTTTAGGGCCAGGGACCCCCAGTAAATTTCCATTTGCAGAATGTAGCATTTTGGGGGGACATACCAGGAGAGACAGACCCACAAGTATGCTGGTCCCAGACCATTTAGGGCTTGATAGGTCGACATCAAAACCTCAAGCAAGTGCCCATGTTCCTTTCTGGCACCATTGTAAATGTTCAGCTATTCTTTAGGGTAAACACAACATCTTTTAAAATCTTTTCATCTTCTCCAGATTCTCTGCATTCTTCTTAAAATATAAGAAACTGAAAACTGTACTTGAGCTGCTATCTTTTTGAGCCAAGTAGACATGTTGTTCAACAACTTTGTATGATTGATAGCTTGGGAAGTCTGCACTTGGTTAATACTTAAACAACTACTTTAAGGTTGGCATTGCCAGTATTCAAAAGGAACTGCAAGGAACAAGGGGTAGTTTTTTTAAAAATATTTGCATTCCAACCAATGGTCCACTTAGCCTAGAACTCCATGCTCTAGCCAGCTGTTCTGTAGTCTCAGACTTAGGGCTTTTCCAGCTCTGGTGCCTGTGATCCTGCAATTGCAGATAACATCTCCTTTATGTTAACTAGTGTTCTGCTTTTCAGCTGCATTTGTAAATAGAAACATTGGCACATTGGCACGCTTTTCTTTTGCCAGAAGAATTGGTCCTTGTTCTTTGTTTGACATGTATTAGTTTATTCGCTGCTAGCAATGGGCTGCTAGTAATGTCCTATAGGTGTATTACTTACCGTAATCTGGAGTCAGAACATTTGGATTGCTTTGTGCTTTGATCTTTCCCATTGGTTTTCTGTTTCAGTCTTTGTCATTTAATTGTGTGTGAAGAGATAGACAGGCTCTTAATGAAACGTGGCCCAAGAACACTAACGTGCAATTTCATTTTGGACATGACAGTGGGAATCAGTAAACTGGTTAATATAAAATATTGCAAAGTTCCATTAACAAGTCAACACTAAAAGCTGTTTGGGGAGATGGATGGGGAAGAGTAAACATCTCATGCAAGAATGAACAGAACAGTATTCTGGGCATGTGTGGGAGGGGAGGGGTGGGAGGGAACCATTGTTGTCAGTAATAATAGTATTAATTGACTTCATTTGGAGATGTGAAGCCTAACACTTCTACACTGGACCTATCCAAGCTAATATAATCTACCAGAACAGGGTTCTTGGGAGATTAATAATTTGTTAGCAGAAAGCTCTGGCATTAAGAGGCAAGGGTAAGGCTCCTTTTTTTAAACTGAAAAGTTGGTGACAGTGTACAAGTATGTGTAACAGGGAATGTATGATCAGTACGACCGGTCCTTTGTTTAGCTTGGGTGCCACTGGACTGTTCTCAAAAACAAATGTAGATGGTAACTCTGTCCTACAGTCTTAGATCTCTTTCATCTTGTATTCAGCTCTTCAGATGTGCCAAATACTTCTGTAGTCTTCACCCTGCTTATCTTTTGTAGGCATAGTGATCCAAACTGGCAATTAAAAGGCCCAGTGTTTAGTATGGAATTTAAGTTGGGTCTTTCTATGCCAATCATGAGAAGACTTTCCATGACCTTCCAGAAAAAATTTCTAGATTCATCCCAAGTCAACACTGATAATCATGATTATTCTCATACTTTACCCTTTGCCACCTGTCATCTGTCCCCTGCTCGTCTTTCCTCTACCGTTTCCTTTAGCTGCTTTTCCTTTTCTGGTGTTTCTGACATCAATTTACAATGGCCAACACATCTAGAGCTCTGTGTGGGATAAGTTGCATGCCGAAAAAAATGAAATGTTGGAAAAGGCTTTATAAATCTTTTCATCCACTGTTGGCTTAAAATTAGTCCCTCTTGAAGCAGCTCTGCTCTGGGAAAAGCTGCCCGCATCTAAATATGCGCTGCTTGCAAAAATGCTTCTTTTGCTTCTTTTAGGCTTCTGAAACTTGAGAAATAGGAGATGAGAGAAGAGTGTACATACAAGGAACATCTGTTTCTACTTTACTGGATTAAAACCAACGAAACATTTATTTAAGGATCTGTATAAACTGTTTTTATGTGTGTTTTTAAATGGTGATTTTCTCAAAGTTTTAAAAGCCATTTTCTCCAAATGATAAGAACGATGCATGCTATTCATGTTGGAAGTCTTAGTTCTTTAAAATATTTTGTCAAGGAGCTAATAGGGATGTTACTTGAGACTGTACTTTGAACTACAGGGAACTTTTTCTTAAATATATGGAACGAGATGAAAATGGAAGGCGCCAAAAGACTTGGAGAGCCAAAGGTTGGACGACTTCTCTCTGTAGCTTCCCCTGGAATTGTGCCACAGTGAAAAGGAATGCTTAACGCTAGCTGGTTAGTCATAAAAGTCATTTTGGCTTTACAACTACTTAAGGAAACATCTGAAGCTTTTTGTATTTTCAATGTAGGTATGTAAGCGAATGGACTTAGTCTGCCAGAGGATGCTGAATCAGGGATTTCTGAAAGTAGAAAGATACCACAACTTGTGCCAGAAACAAGTTAAAGCACAACTTCCAAGGTATGCACTTCTTTGTACAGTTTTCGAAAACAAAAGCTATTTGCCATAGTTTAATTAAACAAGTGCTTGAAGGGCAGAGTTTTAAAGGATCTCCCCTGTCTTCGGCCAGAAGGATTCATGGTAGTGATAATGTATTTCCTAACAGATCAGCATGAATGCAGTAGATCCCCAATCTTCATGCTCACTATTACTTAATGTCCCATCACTACGGTGCATCTCTACGCCTAGGGTAATTTTGTGAGTGGGGAAGGAGAGTTGTTTTCTCCCTTTTTGCTTCTGTCTTTCACTTCCTACTTTGCCTTCAAGGAAGTGTTCCAATGATGGTATGCTACAGTAATACTAAATGTGCTTGTGATCATATACTGTAGTGTCTGTATTTTACGAATGTAAAGGTTTTGTAGTGGCAGTGATGCACAGCATAAACAGTAGAATAATGTTTGTGTACATATAGAGTTGGACTGCAAGTAGAACCAAGAAGCTTCTAGTTCTCTGTTCTAATAATATATTTGATAAAATTTTACACATTTTTTTACATGTCTCTTTAGAAAATCTTAGGAAGAATGCACGGAAGGTGAGATATTGTAGCTGTGGCCCCTTCTTTTTAAAGATGTTATTCCAGAGAGTCCACAGAGTTCAAGCAGCTGCTGTTTGAAGTGGGAAAGTGAAAATTCTGTGTTCTTAGCATTCTGGACTCTCGTTCAGAATTTAATGCAGAGGTCATCCTATACCCTAGACTCTGAATTGCCCGCACAACAGTTGCTTGTTGTACTTAGAAACAAATTTCCACATATTGAAAAGTTTGGTCCATCTGTCCTCAAAAATATCGCCTTTAGGTTGGTAAACTGTTAATAATGAAACAGTAAAATAGTAAGCAAAAGTTGCAGTGTCAAAGGAGCAGATCAGCTATCAGCCTGCACAAATTGAGCAGCAGTTATAACAATATGATGATCACAAGCCAAGTTGGAACAGAAAAAGTCAGTTTTATTAACAGAATGCCTTGTGGGATCAGTCACTGGAGACCCTCACTTATGAGGTTCCATAGAGATTCAGAATAAAAAAAGGCCCCTTACAATTCAAGATAGCTCTGCTGCCTGGCATTGTAGGACATGGTTTTAATGGGTGAAAAAAGGATTTCTTTACTGCCATCAGTGCCACAAATAATCCCTAAAACAAGTTCCATCTTGACTTGTTTGGCTTCCTCATAGGTCTTTCTCTACAACTAACTTTTGTCGTTGCAGTAAGCCCTCTTAGAAATGCTGAGTGGGATCTTGAATGAGGGAGAGGACATTTAGGAGCAATAGTGTTAATTGTCCTGTGAATTTCACCATCCTGGAGGTCAGCCAAGACTTCAGCATGACAGTAGCTGCAGTGTCTCCCAGGGACACTGGAAATGCAGTAGTTTCAGGGGGTATAATCTTCTGTCCATGAAAAAGTTTTATTTCCTACTAAGTCTATCATATAGTCAACTGTCGATGATCAGTGCATTGTATAATACACACCTCCAGTAGAACACAATTTTCCTGGTGTAGCATGGTTTGGACATAACACTGGACAAGAATGAATATTCTAAGTGTATTCCCTCTCCTTGGGCAATTATATTTCTACATAAGGACTAACTGGAATTGAATGTGAAATCAGAAACTATGGCTCATTCCGCACATGCAGAATAATGCACTTTCAAACTGCTTTCAGTGCTCTTTGAAGCTGTGCGGAATAGCAAAATCCACTTGCAAACAGTTGTGAAAGTGGTTTGAAAATGCATTATTTTGCATGTGCGGAAGGGGCCTATGTCTTGTGTTCTCTCTCCAAGCCAGGATTGCAAATTGCAAGGTTGCACTTTCAGAGATAAGGGGAAAGGAGTGCACAAACAAAGGTCCCACTTATGTAACGCAGTATCAACTGTGACATAGTTTCTGAACTATGCCTGTGTGTCAGAACCAGACCTTTCATAAGTGAATAATGTGTTTTAAAATGTGGAATTTTCCTGGACAGACTTACTAGAATAGTATTCCCCTTTTCAGAAGCACATTTGGGAGAATTCTCAAACTTAGGTTGTCGTTACTTCAGTTGTAGCAGTTAAAAGTTGTTTATTTGAGCAAATAATGGAATGGTTTATGTAGTTTTATTTCAGTTTTTTCTAAAATGAACATTAGTACTGAAATCAATCTGTGCAGATGTTTGAACCCCAACCTGGATCTGTAAGAATAGAAGATCCTCTTTTCCTCTGTAGCTTCAATTTTTCCCTGCCACTTGTTTTCAGACGAGAATCAGAAAGGAGAAATCATTCACTAGCTCGCCATGCAGATATTCTTGCTGCTGTAGAAACAAGGTTGTCGTTGCTGAATATGACATTCATGAAGTATGTGGATTCTAACCTCTGCTGCTTTATACCTGGAAAGGTAAAGTACAAAGTTTAATACAACAGAGTGTGGTGAATTAAAATCAACATCTCACAGTCTTGGTGCTAGGAGCAATGCTGTGGGAGCCTCTCTCAGATGTTATCTGAATGTTACCATATTAAAAAACTGCTGTTCTTTTCTTATTCTACATTGCCATGCTTTCTTTCCAGGACTGTTCTTATGTCATGCAGACATAAGAAATTTATAAAACACTGATTAAAACTGGCTGGTTGTCAATCCTCTGATTTGCTATTCCAGCAAATGAAACTCCTAAAATATTTCCCTGGTAATTTCAAATAACTAATTATAAATATTTAAAATATCACTGTTGCTAATTCAGAAGATTGCCCTTCTTAGATCTTACCAGTTGCCATATCTCATCCCCCCCCCTCCATGTGTTTCAGGTGATTGATGAAATTTATCGTGTGTTAAGGTATGTAAACTCTACCAAAGCTCCTCAGAGAGCCCATGAAGTCCTCCAAGAGTTAAGGGACATTTCATCTATGGCAATGGAGTACTTTGACGAGAAGATTGTTCCAATTCTAAAAAGAAAGTTACCAGGATCAGATGTATCAGGACGTCTTATAGCAGCAGCACCAGGTACCTTTTTCAGTGGCTTTGAGCTGTCTGTCTTTGTGCTGCTGGTGAGAAGCTGTACCATTTTATTTTCTTGTGACTTCCTGCCACCTCTGAATAGATAATTTTAAAATAATTGCACACAATTTGGAGACCAGAAAGGCACTGCAGGGAATATAAATATTTGGAAAATTGCACTGAGGGTGGGGAGAAGACTGCTCAGGTCTAGGTCTAGACTCAAAGCTTCTTTTTCATCTAGCCCTGGACATTTCCAGTGTAGGGCTACTGCATTACAGCTCTATAACTTTGACCCCTAAGTTCAGGGCTTAGTGAACAAGATGCTTCCTAAATGTGTGAGCAGGATAAAGCATCTTTTCATCTCTTCTAACCCTTAATGCTTCTTGGGGCACATCCTCTGACCCTATATTCACTTCTCATTACAGGATACTTCAAGTGGCAAAAGGGACAGAGTCACTCTTAATAGCTTAATGTTTGGGGAAGAGAGAGATGTGATAAATTAGGACTAGAAGCACTTAATGCTTCAGGACCATATTTCGATTATTGCAACTTTAAATATTGCTGTTCTATATAAGGTGGCAAGTTATATCTAGATCTCAGCTCAAAAAATGGCAAAAACCCTCATCATTATAACCTGTCACCTGGTCCAGTGTAAAAATCTCCCTAATGGTCCGAGCCTTCTATAAAGAAAGATTTCTTCCCAATTTTTAGATCTGGATTGACCCATAGCATTTCAAAATGAATAAAATTGATATTGTTATGTCTTTATACAACATTGTTCTGTAGTTATAGAAACAACAAGAGGAATGGGATTCATTCTAGCATAATTCAGGGGTCTTAATTCAGGGGTACCTCATCTTTTTGAGCCTGTAGGCACATCTGGAATTCTGACATGGTATGGTGGCCACAGCAACAAAGATGGCTGACGCAGTAGGCAGTGCCAGCCACAGAAAGACTGCCACATCTTAACTTCAGTAACACAGTGTAAACTATGGTAGCAGCTGCTGCCAAAACAGTGTTTTTTTTAAATATGCACAGCCAATCAGAAGCCTTTGCTGGGCAAAAGCTCTACCTGGCCCTACCCAAAACACTTGGCAGACACCAGAAAATGTTAGTGGCGCCATAATGCCCATGGACGCCACATTGGGAATGCCAACCCCAATTCATTCTACTTAGAAAGAGACACCAGACAAGAAGCCTTGAAAAGAGCCAAGATGGATAGTCCAGTTGCAGGCAATAATTAGTACAAGTTAATAGGCGTGCCTGATAATATCAGCTAAGCTCAGGGGAATCAGATCCTCCTTCATTAAACAGAAGTTGTGTCCTCTTTAAAGAAATAGGGACTCCACATAAAAGCCTGAAACAGTGTAAACAATGTATTAATTTTATAAATCTATTTGCAATATATAGAAAGGAATTACACATATGTAAATAATCCTAGGTATAATATGCATTTTGAGTGTATTTATTTTGCAGTCTTTGGAGTCTATTAGTAAGAACACTTGAAAACAATATACCTGATCCATCATGCTCCATTTCCTGGCTATACAAAAGTTGCAAAGTATCATGTAGAGAACCTTACTATCTATAAAGTATTTACTGTAAAAATAAGTAAAAACTAATAAGACAAGCAAAAAAGAAAAAATTATCACTATACACTAACCACCACTTGTGAGCCGATCTCTACAGTGGATGAGCTGGTGGGCATGGTTGGTGAGGCTGCCCTTGATGTGCTGTTCTCGTATATTGCTGATATCTACATCTTCTGCTTGGTGAGAGGTCCCAGGCGGGACGCAGTGCCCTCTTGCAGCTTCTAAACCGACACCAGAGACTGCTGGAACAATGGCTGAGTATCCTGTGCCTCAGATCAGAAAGACCATCATCTTTTCCTGGGTTTGCCACATCAGACAACAGTGTGTTGGTGAACTTCATAAAGGGTATAAGGATCACCACTGTCTGGGACTCAGCCATGCCTTGTTTCTAAGGAGTCTTATGTCTGCCTCTGTGAACCAGCATGGTGTAGCAGTTAAGAGCAGGTGGACTCTAATCTGGAGAACTGGGTTTGATTCCCCAGTCCTTCACATGAGCGGTGGACTCTTTATCTGTTGAACTGGATTTGTTTTCCTGCTCCTACATATGAAGCCTGCAGGGTGACCTATCAGAACTCTCTCAGCCCCACTTACCTCACAAGGTGGCTATTGTAGGGAGAGGAAGGAAAAGGAGTTTGTAAGCTGCTTTGAGTCTCCTTACAGGAGAGAAATGGGAGTGGTCAAGTTAAAAAAACTTTTTATTGGCACACTAAACAGTACAATTGATAAATAAAACAAAAGAAAATGGGCAAATTGATTAATTGTGATCACAGACTAATACAATCAAGATCACAATTTAATGACATAGTACAGGTACCTAGCCACTGTTTCAGAGATAGCACAAGAATAATTGTTTAATAGATAATGAATTTTTTGTTGATCTGAAAGACCATCTTTATTAACGAATAGAGGGGTCAACAAGTTAACCTGATTGTCTTATAAAATGGGCAGTGTAGAAGCATATGAATTACAGATTCAGTCTGCTTCATGCCACAATCGCAGATTCTTTCCTGGTAGGAAATTTTCAGACGACTTCCTGTGTTACAGCCGAAGGAAGTACATTGCACCTTGCCAATGAGAGAGCTCTTCACTGGTTAGGTAAGATTAATTGACCTCCCTAGCTATGTTATTTGGCCTCCCTAACTATGTTAGTTCCAAAAAAAAGGGGGGGGGAGCAGGACTTATTTGCTGCACTGCTGAGTTATTGGAATTCCTGATCAATTAATCTTGGCTTTAAGGAGCGAAAAATTTCGCAAGCCGGCAGCATGACTATTGACTCCAGTATAAATCCCAGCATTAATATTTTTTGTTCTACTAAGGTTCACCAGTCAGAATTTTGAGGATCTGCAAGAGACTGATATGTAAGGCTCGAGTCTTCAAAATTAAAACAGAGATGTAACTGGAACCTAAATGTGGCAAGCCAGGCTCTGGTCTCTAAAAGAAGCCAGCCAGTTTCAAGACAAAGGACAGTGTAGGGCACACAGTGTGGCAAACCAAGTAACTTATATAGGAAGTAGGATTGTATACATTCAACTGAGTGGTTCCAAGCACCAATCCATATAGGTGTATCCAGTGGTGGGATTCAAACTGCTGGGATACCTGCTACCTTAGTGATAAACAGGTTCCTGATGGTGGTGTGGGGCCAAGCCGGGACCAGGAGGGGAGGATTAATGGTAGGGCGTGGCCTAGGGCGATTTCTGGCGGGCATTCCAGAGCAGGGTGGGCAGTAAGCAGTGCAGGGGCCAGGGTCCCCAGACCAGGATCCAGGTGCAGTTCCCCACTGGCTCTATGGATTTTTTTTTCTGTACCCTCCATCAGTACTGTTATATTTTCACCAGTTTTTTTTCCAGTGCTCTCCCTCCCATGAGAATGCAGAACTTAGCCCTGCACAAAACCAAAGTGGGAAGGTCATTGGCTTTTCTTTGTATCATACCTGTAGTAGGTGTGCCTGGAGGCTCTTCTGTGGACAAAGATTTGAGCTATGCCCCTCACCCCTGCTGGTGTGCTGCCTTCTCCCACCATTAGGAACAAAACAATTTTTTAATTCACTTGGAGCCCCTATCAAATGCTATCACAACTCATTATATAGTGCTCATGCCCTAACTGCCAAATCTGAACTTTTTTGTAGTACAGCATTGATGCCACAGCATGAATCCAGGAATTTGTTGGACAATATTTTTCAAAATGCTCAAAGATGGTTTTGTCACTGCTTTAGAAAGCGCTGATGGAACTTATATCCAACACTCCTTCTGGGAATTGCTTCCCCAACATTGCAAACACAGCACATGACAATGGAGGAGGAGCATAGGGCCAAATCTCAAGTCATGCCACAGAAGTTGCACATAGTTAATTGAATTTCTAGTACTGACAATGCTCTTGATTCTCTGAACTTTCCTTCCTAGTCCCAGGCTCTAACTGTTTTTCCCTATAGTTCTCAACCTTTAATCCTGCCCATCAACTTTACACTCTTCAAGGTACTACTCCTCATCACACACATTAAGTAAAAAAAACATGATCTTTTTCTTGGTCCGTTACTTAAGGCAAGATCGATTCACAGGCAACCTTAGCCTGGCATGCAATCACAAACAAGCAGAAACAGGAATCCCCAGAGAGACAGCCAAGAACACTAAATTTTTTGCCAAAGAGCCATAAGAGGGTATGATGCAGTGAAAGCTTTTGGATTTAGGATCTGGGACACCTGCAAGCTGGCCACATTATCCCTTCCTGACAGCAAGCCTGCCCAGTTTTCCATATCAGGAGGGAATTCAAGGACTTTTGGGTCCTCCTCTTGCGATCCTAACCACACTATCATCATAATGGCTCTGGTAAGTAAATGCCTACGCTTAATTCCAGTCTACTTTATTTAATGCATTTTATTTATTTATTTATTTTATTATTTTATTATTTGTTTATAAACCGCCCTCCAAGGGCCTTTCAGAGTGTACAAATATTGTGATAGAGCAATAAATTATCAAGTTAAATTACAATAAATATAGAGTTAAAATAGAATAAAATAAAAACAACCTGTTCCATTTAAAATGCAGCATTTATTAACTCAAAGATGCATGCTTCTGCTATCAGATTCCCATGAAACCTGTCCTTAAAAATGTAAGGGTGGCAGGATCCTCCCATGTCATAAAGGGTGGTAGAGGATATATGAGCACCCATATACTGAACGCTGGTCTCCTTAAGGCCAGTGGAAACAGCCTCTAGCCTTTTGCAAGGCCCTGGGTGAGAACTCAGCAAGAATCCATGCAGGGCCCGGGATGAGCTGATGGAAGAGCGTCTCATTGGTGGGCAGGGGCCAGGAGCTGGGAAGGCTCTTGGCCCCGGTGGGAGGCTCAGTCAGATCCATCGAGGGCTAAAGGGACTCAATATAATGGGGTGCCTCTGCTGTCCCAGGGATCTATTTGGGACATATGGGTAAGACTGCCTCGGCCTCCCCCAGGCTCAGGGAAGTTTCCAGTGTATAATAAACAATAAAATCATCGACATTAAGTGATACTATTTAAAACACAGATGCAGAACTAAAAACATCCATCTTAAATTCCTAGATTAAAAGTCCTCAAACCTTAATGCATTTTGAAAGCTTATCAACATGTACTGAATAGTTCCCTCTCAACAGATTGGGTCACAGGACCCTGTCTTTTAATATGCAAGGTAATGCCAGCCTGCATTTGGCTGTTTCACGTGTTATAATATTCAAATAGCTAGGAACAGCTGGAATTATACCTGCCAGCTAACCCCACCCCAGCAAACATTTCCCAGAACTGTACCGCAACAGGACGTGTGGGATAAAACAGGAGAAGAAAAATAAATCTCTCTTACAACTACATAGTTCTACGCTCCTTCTATTTGCTACATGTAGACTTGTACTGGCTTCTAGGGAGAAATAGACTGTTGCAACGCTGTGTACAGTTCATGCTCAAGTATTTCTCTCTTTCCATTGTGCACAGACCATAGCGCCTAAAGTTCACTGGCATTCATTTTACCCAAAGAACTTCAGCTTAAATTATCCATGAAGGCTTTCATGGCCAGATTTCAGTTGGATTGCTGTGGGTTTTCTGGATAGGTGGATCATGGTCCTAAGTAGATCCTGTTCCTAACATGTTTAGGCATCAAAGGCTGGCATCTTCAAAGGGATCCCATGGAGAAAGTGTGGTTGTGATACACCTCTAGAAGGATCTCAGCTACTACAGCTGCATGGTGCAAACATTTGAAACAAAGATTCACCAGACCACGCCAAACAGCCCGAAGAGCCACAACAACCAATCTATATTTACTCAATTCATGAACAGGAAAGGCTGCCCCTTTGCTGAATCCCATAACTTCCTCATATTCATACCAATGATTAAGATATGAAGTTTAATTATATTTAAGTTTATTTAAGATTACAGTTTAATTACTATTTGCTAACAACTCATTTTAAAAGGACAAGAAGCATGGCCAACAAAAAATTCAGCTTCATGAAATAAAATGCTACATATAAACAGTGAGTAATAAACAATGAATTTTATGTAATATATTCGTATCCTTTGTTTTGAATCCAGCATCTGGGCATGCTATGCAGAAACTTCACCCTCCCCCCCCCCCCCCCCCGTAGGAAATAAAATGGTGGTCCTCCCTCAAACTTTGAAACAAAAAAAGTCTTGTTTTTGTTATGGAACAGTACAGTAATTCTGTCTCATCTGTGATTAGCAACTCCAGTCTTTAATACACTTTAGAATGAGACTCTAGAGATCGTTTTAGAACTCTAGTTTACCTCCCTTTAATTTATTAAACATTAAAAGGAAAGGGGTGTGTAAAGCACTAGAGACTCTGAGTTCACTCCTTTAATTTTATTAACATTAAAAAGGAAGAGGGTGGTGTGTGCACTAGAGATTCCTTCCAAACTCTGCCCAAGCATTGGCTTTTATTTAAACGTAAGGTAATAGGATGAGTGTTGCTTTGCAGCACCTCGTGAAAAGGAAAATGATCCTCACTCCTGCAGCCTCTCTGCTTCACTTCCCCAAACAGGTATTTTGCAATCCCAGGTTGAACACGGATTTCCCTGCATTGTTGCTCCTAAATGAAGACCTGATGTGCACCAGATCTCAGATCTGCTCCAGGTTTTGCCCTACCTTGAAAATCTTGGAGAGGACAATTACAAACTGAGAAATGAAACTGGAGTTGCAATGCATAAAAAAAGCCAGAAAAGGACTTCTGTGAGCTGCAGCAGCATCTTTGGAACCAAGGATAGAAGTGGGGGAAAGTGGCTGAGGAGAGGAAAAGGCTTTACTTAAGGCTATATTTTTTAAAAAGAACCTAACTCCCTATTCCTAGCCTCCCTTTATCAATAACACACACACACTAGCTCGCCATGCAGTATGCCCTATGGGATCCAAGCCTGCCTTCCTGGCTGTGCATGGGCAGCAAGCAGAGCCCAAGCCGGGATGTGGGTGGGTAGGGGTGCTCTTCTAAGTGCTGCTTGGACTCAGGAGGCCACCATGCTCCATCCTCCTCAGCCTCCCCTCCCTCTGGGAATTAGGTCCTCTGGCGCTCACTGCTTACCCTTCAGCAGTTTCCAGCCTGCCTCTCTGCCTGGCTCTCCTGTCTTAACCCTGCGCCACCTGACTCTCCTCTCCCTGGCAGTTAGCCAAGCTGCTTCTCCCCTCTAGCTTTGCTCAAGCTTAGCTGTGGGCGGGGAGGGAAGGAGGCTGAAGAGAGACAGCCAGGCAGCAGGGCTGCAGAAAAGAGACTTAAGTTAGGGATCGCCTGCAGAGTTCCTATCCTCGCTCTGAACCAAAGCAAGTGTGTGAGGGGTAGGGGAATTGGGATTTAGGGGGATTGCCATGAGGGCAGGGGGTGCCATGGAGGGCAGACAGGGGGTGCCATGGAGGGCAGGGGTCTCTCAAGATTTTTGTATCCCCCCACTTGAGCGAGTTTGCTGCACCCCAGGAGACAGATTTGCCCCCTTGTCCCTTATACTGCGGTTAAGCAATCACGACAGGTTCGCGAACTAGGATAGCACTTCTGTAACAACCAACCTGCCTCAAACGTGCTGAAATCCCACCTCTGGGTGTATCATAGAACAACTGCTTACCTACCTTAGTGATAAAGGCCTTAAGGGCAGCAGGGACATATTCATGGCCCTTGTTATAAAAAAAGCAGAATATTGCCACAGCACTGCTCTTGCAGAAAGGGGGGTACAAATCCAAACTCTTCCTTCTTCTGAGATCACCTTATCCAGGCTTTTCTTCTACTCCACCAACCACTCAAGCATACGGCATGCCGCAGGTGGCGCTTCTAAGAAGGGGATATTTCTCTAATCAGGAAGACACTGATCCCTAAGTTAATTTATTTTGTTTTTAATACCTAAGTTTTCAGTTACAGTTAACTGTTTTTAAAATGTAATCAAAAGTTTTCTTCACAAATTGCTGTAGCACTTCAATTTCTAAAAACCAACAGGAGCACCTCCCCCCAAAACTACTTAGAAAGACTTTGAGAAGAACTATAGGACAACTATAAATCCAGAAGAATGCAACCTTAGAAAATCTATTCCCAGCATAAACCATTTAAAATTAAAAACCTTTTAGAAATAAAAGTGCAAAGCAGAGTGTAGTAGTGCAGCACATCATTCCAAAAAATCTTGCCCTGAAAATGGGATCTGCAAGTTTGTAGTCTGGTTTGTTGTTTTTTAGCACTTTTGTTGTCCAGCGGCTCTGTGAGAGTCACTGGGAGGGCTGCAAGAAAAAATAGCACTGTGGATTGTGTAGGACTCCATCTAGGTAGGTTCCTCTGTTGCTTCTGGCATCCCATTGAATGCAGTAGGAGTTTCTGCTCTCCTTCCCGCCTACAAGGTCCAGAAGACACTTTATTAAATAAAAGGGAAAACAACTCTGGTAAATTCATGAAGAGTGCAGCCCCAGATATTCCCAAATATTTCTGAAAATATATGGGATTGTTGGGTCTTGGACCAGTAATCAATAAATGGACTCCAGAAGTAGGCACAGTAGTGTTTATTGAGTTGGCATCAAGTACATCGCCAAAGGATGTACTTTGATGTACAAAGTTTCCTTTGATGTACAAAGGAAGCCGGTTCTGAGGAACCTGGCTTCTACAGTTGCATGTATTCCCTTGTTGTCCCTTGATTCTCCCCCCCCCCCAATTGTCCCATAGAATGTGTGAAAGAAAGAGGTGCTAAATAATTTGTTTTGAATCTGAGTGTCCCAAGGCTGGGACATAGATAGCCCCTGCCTGCCTTTTCCCGCGGGCTCCAAGTAGACCCATCCATCTCCCTTCCCTCCTCGGGCCATGGGCAGAGCTTCTAGCCTGGTTATCTCCATATGCAAGCCTAAAGGGGCAGATCAAACAGGAAAGAGATACATTACCATACCACAGTTTCAGTTAGTGAAGGACACAGTTCTGCGCTGACAGCACTCCCTAGCACCTTGTTTCCTGTATATGTTTGATGCCAGGAAAGAGCTGGCACCTTCCTGACAGGGACCCAATTACTGGTATTCCAAGAATCCTGAATACTGTTCCAGGTACCTGAAAATACTTATAAGGGAACATATTTTAACTGGAATTATTAGAATGCACATCCCTATCCATTAGTGGTTATTCGTGTGATCAAAGGGAACTTTCACATGCAGAGGCAGTAAGCCCCTAAATACCAGTAATGGAGACAACATTATGAAAAGGCCTTAATGTCTGTTCTGTTGGGGCAACTGGTGAAACATGATGCTGGACTAGATGGAGCAACAGGGCTGCTGTTAGATTATTTTCTAACTGAACCTGTCAAAAATATTGTAAAAATCATTAGCTGTAGATATTTGCATGTTGGCATTCACTTGACAAACTTCGTTGCTCAGAAACTTGATTTTGAGAGAACAGAATTCAGCGCAGTGCCAAGTTGGAAGGGGGAAATCTGACAACTCTCTTCCTGTAGTTCCAGGTCCTTCTGCAGCCTTAACAACAATGCAGCTCTTCTCCAAACAAAATCCATCAAGGCAGGAGGTCACCAAACTGCAGCAGCAAGTTAAAACCAATGGTGCAGGTGTGACTGGGCTAAGGCGGGAAATTTCGGAGCTTCGCACCAAAGTGCAAGAACAGCAAAAGCAGCTCCAAGACCAAGACCAGAAACTGCTTGAGCAAACCCAGATCATCGGAGAGCAGAACGCCCGACTGGCATAGAGTCAAACGAAACCAGCAGAGGTTATGAAAGTGCAGTAGGGAAGTTCCTAGGTTCTGCCTGAATGAGGAAACTCCTAGGAAGCGGAAGAAAGCTGTTGAATCAATAGGTTCACTTAGGAAGTCAAAACGCCTTCGGAATAACAAATAACTATGGAATAAACGATACCTCCCAGAAGAATGCACTGCTTTAGCAGCCCAAGCAGGTTGTCTGGTCTGGATACTGAAATTCACAGCATGGTCTTGATTAGCCTGCTGGTTCTTCAGCACACCATAGACTTGAACAACAATTTCCTCTTTTTCGCTAAGACATTTCTTTTCCCACCCCCACCCGCCCTGCTTCTGTTTGAGTGGGCCCTACTGTACAGGATTGTGATAATTTGCCATAGATTTGTACTAACCAGACTTGTTCTGAAAAGTTAACTTTTCTGGGTAGGTGCTTATTAAAGTGAAATTTATGTTTCTGTTCCTATGCCGGAGTACCTTGTTGTCAGATTAATTCTGAGTTTATTTTAAATTGGTAAACAGCAAATGTCATGCTCACTTGAAAAGACCCACTTTTTAGAATCTTGTTTTGAAAAAAAGGGGTGCTTTTTTGTTGCAAGTGACCTTGTTTTGAATGTCTGAAAAGTAGTTTATACACATGGAAGTCTGCATAACAAGTAAAGAATTCTTAAGCTACAGCATTGGCTATTTATATTTTTGTAAATTGAGCAAGCAACTGACTTCAGTCTAATTTTCACAAATGCATACCCTACTTCTAAGCGTCTGGAGCCATATTTTACCTTTGCATGGATAGGTGCATGCATTGCTTAGTCAGCTTGCTGAAGCACTTGCCTGGAGTTGCTATTAAATCTGCCTCTCCCAATGTTTGTAGAAAATGTTTGTTTTGTTTTCCCTAGCCAGGACTCTGCACATGCTTTTAGCATAGCTTTCATTTCTTGTGAAGCCATTTTGTCACACTATAGCAGGACCTTATGAAAGCTGGGCTGTCTGGTGGTTTTGCCGCCTGTAGGTTGCCGATATTCTTATCTAAAGCAGCATTTCAGAGTTTGTTTCTCTTGCCTGCTGGTTTCTAGTTGTACACAACTGATACTGGTTCAGCAGTCAAAAGATTGGTGTTTGGGGGGGAAAGTGACTTCTGTTCTTTACAGTTTTAAATGTTTGTGTTCAGAAAGTTCTCATTGATATGTGGACAGAACTGTCCATAATACTAATTGTATTATAGTGTTTCTTAAATCCTAAAGAAGGAAATTGACTTCAGACAGCTTTAATTTCTTTTGCACTCCTGCTTTGAAGTTGTAACTGGAAA
This sequence comes from Sphaerodactylus townsendi, assembly GCF_021028975.2. Lineage (NCBI taxonomy): Eukaryota > Metazoa > Chordata > Lepidosauria > Squamata > Sphaerodactylidae > Sphaerodactylus > Sphaerodactylus townsendi. The sequence continues at coordinate 62,960,781 of NC_059425.1, forward strand.
AGCATGCCTCACACTGTACAGTCTCTGGATTTGTTACTTTAACAGCCTCCAAATTGTATTGTACAGTGATTTATTTTCCCTGGTTGTATATTTAAAAAAAACCCTGGATAGCTATTTCCATCCATTGTTTTAATTTGATGTTACTAAACAATTGTTCTGTTGTTCAGCTATTACATTTTTCTCTGTCACTGTGTTTGCCCAGCTGCCAAGTCCTGTTCTTGGGAACAGAAGTTAAATTTGAGTGATGGCTCTGAAGGCTGCTTTCGAACTGAATAATTTCTCAAGTACCTTGGATTAAAATGGTAGCTTTTTTCTCAGTCAAAGATAATATAAAGCTTTCATTTAGACCATTGTGGGCTTTTTAAAAACCCTGTTAATCAGTTGTTTAATTAATGATTGGAATAAGTTTCCTATAAAACAAAACATTGCAAATTGATGTCATTCATTTGAAGTGTTTAATTTTAAAAAATTATATTTCTGTTTTGCCATCTCAAGGCCCTTTTACTATGTGTGTGTTTTCTTTTAAATGGGAGCAGGCTATTGTATTTTAGCAGTGAGTAAACACTGAATTGTCACATGGATAATATAACAGTTGTTAAATCAGTCATTTGAATGTTTCTTATTTTAATGATTCAGCTTTATCAAATCAGCACAATTGTAAGTATCCTTGCTTTGCATGTAGTTGGTTCTGTTCCTATGTGTTGGAAACATCTTGCTTTAATTCTGGTCTTGACCTATTCATTTCCTCTGCATTAGAGATGCTTGAAAGAATGGTGAACTCCAGAGAATGATTTATATGGAGGACTAAAGGTGTTTAATACAAAGTGAGTTTTAGCCAACATGATATAAAAATACATTAGAGCAAGAGCTGATACTTTTGCTCCTCGCTCTTCATCCAAATAAGACATGGATAATTAATGTGCAGAAGATTTATTAGGTTTCCTCATTTAAGCATCTGGATGCCTTATTTCATTCCATTCCACCAGATGTCATAAATGATTGGCCACTCAGAAGTCTATTGCTACCATGAAGGCAATTATGTGTGGGTTTTTTTCAAATGGGGTATATTATATTCCAGCAGCAATTAAAGTCTTTAACTCAGTAGTGATTTCACAACTGTTGTATGATGCCCCTATATGCATTTATGCTGCAGACAACTTTATAAATGGAGTGCAGTCCTTGTTCCTTTGAGTAATTGGGGGGCTTCCCAGGTGCATTCATCATTAACCCTTTGTTGTGAGTTTGGTCTTAGCTCAATAGAGGCTTGTGCCTGGGTATGTACCATTCTGGTTCCATCTATTCTTTGAGGTTCCAGAGGAAAGCTTGGTAAGCTTAATTCTTAGGGACCCTTATAAGGGTCTCTGGCTCCACCTTTTTGAACATAAGTTATCACTTGTAAATCTGAAGGTGGAGGACCTTTTCTCTTTTTCTGTAATGCAATGTAAAAAACACATGGCCAAATTGATACACTAGAGATTGCGTTCATTTTTATGCTCAGAGGACATGGTACTTGCCCTGTCCCTTCTATCTAAGGGTAATCTTCCTTCCTATTTGGATTCTCTTGTTAGTTTAAAGTTATATAGAACTTTTATTTATGTAAAGATTTAAGTGCCCTTTATCAATGGTTTTGCTGGGTCACCTTAAGATCTCTTTTTCAGACAAGCTATGTCCCTGCTCCCTTCAGTCAGTGGACTTCTTGGTACATATCCTTTTGCAATGTCCTTATATGTCCCAAATGAGGCCAAAATGGACTGTTTTAATAAATGGTCTGTGTTCATCTTCATTATCTCTGTGCAAACCCACATGGGACTGCACAGACTCAAACCAGCCCTGTGTGCCTGCATAGAAGACCACTTGATGAACCACAGTTACTGATAAGTGCAACATTGTTTTTTTCACAAGCAACTTTAGAGCAAAAGGTTCAGTTCACCAGATGAACCATATTCTAATTGAGCTGTAGACAGACACTGTCAAGGCATGATTTTTTTCAACTTATCTCATAATCTCTTCCTAGATAGTGAGTCAGGCAGCATTATGGTTCATAAAGGCTACAGGCAGCATACCATCCTTTGAGCTATTTACTGAGTATAACTGAAGAGTATGGCATGGTCAACTGCACTGACACCTCTATGAAATCCAACTCGCTCTCACCCATTATAATTTCTTATAAAGCAGGGGGACCAAATACCTTGCCCATGGTTTCATAGATCTGTTTGGTCACCTTTTTAAAAATGGGTAGAATCCATGTTGCCAAGAGGTAGACGTATACCTGTCTTGGCAGTCTGAATCAAAATAGGTGCCGAATATTGGCCCACCAGTCAGATTTACTTTCAATAATTCCAGAAGCACCAGATCAAGTCCTGGTGCCTTGCCAGATTTCATTCGAGTGATTACAGGTTTAACCTTTGATACAGCAACTGAAGGCCATTTGTCTGTGTCTGGGGAAAGCAACAATTGAACCATGCTACTATCAACAGATGATGAGACAAATAAGGCTGTAAAATGTTCCTCCGAACATCTGACAAAAATGTGGCAAGAAAGCAGAGATCTAGAGTTTAACTCATTCCTAATCATATCCCAAAAGTTTGACTACCTTTTCTACTTAAAGCCCTCTTTTTTAAGTAAGAGCTGTGAATTCATCTTTCAACAGCAATATCCAGTTAAATATACCTTTAACATTGTTTGATATAAATTGCTGATAAACACAATGGATTGCCCTTTTAAATCCTGTACAGTTAGCATCAAACCAATTGCCTCATCTTGCCTGGCCATCCTCAATTTGCCCAGAATATGTAAAAAGTATCTGAAACAATTTTGACAAGTCACCCAAAATACACAAAGGTTGCTCTCTGGAGCAGAATGAGAGGAGATTAAAGTCTTGAAATGACAAACCAGGTTCAAGAGTTTAACCTTTCAATTTTTTTCACAATATTGTTACCCCATCATGGTGGTCTTAGCCTACAATAATTCTGACTTAGTTGGACAAAGTAAAACAAATGGAAGAGCATTTCAACCTGAAATACTAAGAATTAACTGGAGAGGAAAATGGTCACCAAGAATCAAATTAAACCAGGTGATGAAATAAAACAACACCAGCACCACAGTAAAATCCTCCTTACTATCAACCCAGGGGCCACCATTAACAATAACCCATTGTTGACTCTAAAACTTTTTAAAAAGAGCTCTTCATGTACTGCACCAGCATGAGCATCTATATCACCAGCCAGCATGAGTGCTACCGCTGTAGCTTGTTGATACCCATGGCCAGAGGTTGGTCTTAAAGTTCGCAATCTGAGAGTTGACAGCAAAGCCCATTGAAATTAGCATATCTGACTGAGTAAACATGGATAGCATTGGAAATATGACATTGTGTAGGCTGTGGGATTTATACAAGTTTGTAATGATAGAAAAAGCAAGGGCTGATTCCGCATGGGCCAAAAACAGCAGTGTGAAAACTGTGAAAATGGTGTAAAAGGGTTTAAAATGGTGTAAAAGGGTTTATACTGTTTTCACAACATTTTCACACCACTGTTTTTGGCCCATGCGGAATCAGCCAAGGTTTGTGTGAAAGTTGCCGTTCTGGCTAGTGTTAACTGAATTTTCCCTGCCATTTAACTGTTAAAAGCATAGCTGGGTGCCTGAAGGCACAGCATCCTATTTAAAGGTGTTTTACAAAATATGATGTTTGTGTGTGTTAAGATCAGTGGCAGATAGTGTCTTAAATGCAGTTGGACATTGGGTTATCTTGTTTTCTTGCATTTCCTGTGCACTGCTTGGAGAATAAGACACTCATAGCTTCTCTCATCGCCTCTTCTTTATTTGGTTTGTCTTTTCATTGCCAATGACTGTAGCATGAAGATAAGCTAGAAGGAGCACATATAAAGCCTGGTGAGATGTGGTCCTTAAAAGTCACATTTTCCATTGAAGAGCTAAGTTGATTATTGTTGTTTAAGCTTTTTCTAAAGCCCAGGTTTATTATAATACAAGTAGCAAACTAGATTTAGATATACAAGGATAGTGGCTCCTTGTTGTGGTAAGTAGTGCTATTTGCTGATATCCCTCTTTTAAAAGACCAAGTTCCAAAGGGATGATCGTGCTGGTCTGTGGCAGCAAAAATAACCAGGAGTCTAGTGGCATTTCAGAGGCCAACAAAAACAATACTGTATCATTATTTATTTAGTTGATTTCTATCCTGCCCTTCCAGTGCATCCTAGGTCAGATTACAACCATCTTAAAATGCTTCCCCAGTTACAATAAAAACAGCATCCTACGCAGATAAAAACGCCTGAAAATATATCTAAAACGAAAAACATCCCTTAAATGTCCCTGAAACATCCCTAAAAACAAAAGCATAACCCCCAATACATACCTAAAAATGTACCCACTCCCTAAGCCTCCCAGGTGCAAGTAGAGGACAAGTTCCAAAAAACCCCTATGGACTGGGTGTAGATGGCATAGATCAGGGGTAGGGAACCTGCGGCTCTCCAGATGTTCAGGAACTACAATTCCCATCAGCCTCTGTCAGCATGGCCAATTGGCCATGCTGGTAGGGGCTGATGGGAATTGTAGTTCCTGAACATCTGGAGAGCCGCAGGTTCCCTACCCCTGGCATAGATCCTTCAAACGCCCAGGTGAAGATGATGGTCTTAACCATTAACTTTCCCCAGAGGGGGAAAGGGCTGCCATCAGTTTTCCTATCATGGTATCAAGCCCACTGGATTAGATGTATATAATATGTTACCCTAAACAATTACATACTCCCCACTGGAAGAGAATGGAAAAGGCTATAAGAAGTCAAAGGGTAGCTGAAGGTCTGTGACAGTTCCATGCAGAGTTCCAATAAATGTGCTGCCTTTCTGCCTGAGCCATGATGACTGTCAGAAGTCTGCTGGGGGAGCGGGTCACAAGGCAACTGTTTCCCCATATGAAAGCCTGAACTGTGATTTCAAAATAAGGAAAAATAACTTGGTGTTGTGGCTGCATTGGGGAAAATATATAGTGGTTGGTGTCAGGCTATTCCATATTTGCCCAGAGTCAAGATTGGAAGACAAATCAGGACCCTTTGCTCTCTGAGCTCTGCCTGGGATGTCCATGAGGAATCGGGTTATTCTCTTCTGCAAGGGAAATGGTAAATATTATAAGAACTCATCTAGCGTGCACAAATCGGTCTAGCTTTCTTCCCATCACAAAATATTAAGGGGTCTACACCAATTCTTCTATAAATTAAATCTAAACTGTTGGCAGAGGATTGTATCTTTTACAGCAACTGTTAAGCTCAGACCAAAAAGTGAAACCTCAGTAGACACCAACCCCAACCTCTTACTCCTTCCTCTGTCTCCTCTGTTGCTGGACAAAAGTTCACATAGGCAATTTTCCCCTTCACTCCAGATGACAGCATCCTCACAACTGTAATTTCTTTAAAAGGCTGAAATATGCAACAAAATAATCCATTCAGTATGGTAGTAACTTGTGATACTTGACTAGTTATCCTATGCTAATTTAATACCTATGGTAAGACACAACTATACTAAATTGTTGATGTGAATGGATACAAAAGGAAAAATGAAAGCTGTCAGACACAGGTAATAAAAACGTGAAATTTGAGAGGTATGAATTACGGTAAGCTCAAAATTGCAAAATTAGAAATGTTTCGACATTCCAGTTGTTTCGACATTTCTTGTTGTTTCGACATTTCAACCCTGGAAGTGAATGAACTAAAGTATATTGGACTAGGACATTTTCAGTCAGAAAATTACAACATTTTTTGCGTGGGGAATGACAAACACAGAAGAAACAGTCACTTTAATAGTGAGGCAAGCTGTATCATAGGCAGTTGGGCTATAATGCAATGTCTGACCAAATAATATTAACCAGACTTAATGGAAAGCCTATCAATATACCCATAATGCAGTTCTGCTTCAATTGCAGATGCTGATGCAGAAGAAATTGAAAGCTTATGCAAGTGTTCAGGAAGAAATTGATCACGTACCTAAACAAGATATGCTGATAATCCTAGGTGACTGAAACTCAAAAATAGGAACAAGCAGAATTACAAATTGTTGGCAGATTTGGGCTAGCTAGAGCTTGAAATGAAACAGGAGACAACTCATAGAATTCCTATATGTTATTAATCTTTAGATTCTTGTAATCCAGATTCTTGAAATCCAGATTCTCTGATACGATATTTTGTCACACACTAATTTGTATATGTGTGTGTGTATATGCACACACATACACATATACATATATACATACACATATACATACATATATATACATATATACATACATACATATATATACATATATGTTTTGTCTTAGTCTCATTCCTGTACCCCCAGTTAGGGGGAGAATATGGCTTCCAACTGAAGGATTATATATGCATAATCCTTCAGTTGGAAGCCATATTTCTTCTCCCCTAACTGGGGGTACAGGAATGAGATGTGCTATAAGACAAAATGTATCACTGCTACCCAGTGGTGGGATTCAAAAATTTTAACAACAGGTTCCGATGGTGGTGGGGCCAACGGGACCAGGAGGGGAGTGACATGGTGGGGGCGTGGCCTGGGCGTTCTGGGGGCGGGGCATTCCAGAGCAGGGTGGGCCGTGCTGCGGCAGGGGCGCAGGGTCTGCCCCAGGTGCAGTTCCCTCACCTCAGCCTCTTCTGATTTTTCTGTACCTCCTCCAGTACTGTTGTTGGTACTTTCTACCAGTTTTTCAAGCCCAGTGCCCTCCCTCATGAGGCAGAACTTAGCCTCTACAAACTGAAAGTGGAAGGTCATATTTCTTTTAAATTTATGAGATGTATCTGGGGAAATGGAGCCCAGGGACATAAATCTGAGTTTTGCGCCCCCCCCCCCATGGGCGGCTGCCCTCCCACCATGACAACAAAACAATGAATTTTTTTTTTTTTGCCCCAGGTCATATCAAAGTCACAATCACATTATAGAACATGCCCCAACTCACAAATCTGAACACAGCAATGGAATGTACACACAGAAGAAATAATTTGTTGACAACATTTTCAAAATGCTTTCAAAATGTTTTATTACTGCCGCGGAAAACGCTTATGGAATTCATATCCAACACCCCCCAATTGCCTCCCCCCAACATTGGAAACACAGCACAGGAGCAAGGGGAGGGAGGGAGGACAGGGACAAATCTCACGTCATGTTTTCACAATAGTTGCACACACTGAATTTTAATACTGACCATGCTCTTTAGTCTTTATCCTTCCCAGTCCCATAGGCTCTAACTGCTTTTCCTAGTTCCTACCTTAACTCTGCCCATCAACTGACACACTCTTCAAGGCATGCCTCATCACACACATTACTGTGAAAAAACATGATTCTTTTGTGGTCCGCTGCAAAGACTATCAAGACAATCTTGCTTGGCATACAATCAAGGAACAAGCAGAAACATGAATGCGAAGATAGCCAAAACACTAAATTTTTCAAAAGAGCTTATAGAGGTGATATGCAGTGCAAGCTTTTGGTTAGGATCTGGGATACCCAAAGTAGCTTCATTTACATTGGTCCTCTTCTGACAGTGCCTCATCTAGCTCTGGCTATCAGGAGGGAATTCAGACTTTAGGTCTCCAGATCCTAACCATCACTTCATCATACTGGCTTTCCTGGTAGTAATGCCTTCACGCAATCAGTCTACTTTATTTAAATGCATTTTATTTATTTTATTTATTTTATTTTATTTTATTATTTGGGTTTATAAACCGCCTCTCCCCGGCGGGAAGCTCAGGCTGTACAACATAGATAGAGCACAACATCAAGTTAAATACAATAAATATAGATTAAAAATAAGCTCTAATAAAATAAACCCTACCCCATTTAAAATGCAGCATTTATTACACCAAAGATACTATCAATCTCTCCTATAAACCCCAAAACGAAGGTGTGCAGGATCTCGGCGTCATAAAGGAGGGAGAGGAAAGGAGGACTCCTTACTTAACGGCTGGTCTCCCAAAGGCCCGTGGAACAGCTCAGTCTGCAGGCCTGCAGAACTTCAGCAAGATCCCGGTGAGGCCCGGACAGCTGATGGAAGAGCTGCCTGACCAGGCAGGGGCCAGAGCTAAAATGCTCTGGCCCGTGGAGGCCAGCCAGATCATCAGGGGCTAGGGATCACTAGTAATTGGTCTCTGCTGAACGCAGGGACCTATTTGGGACATATGGGGTAAGATCTGCTCCTCCCAGGCTCAGGGAAGTTTCCAGTGTATAATAAACAAAAAAATCATCATATTAAATACTATTTAAAACACAGATGAACTAAAAAACATCCATCTTAAATTCACAAAGTCTAAACTTAATACATCTTTTGGCTTCTTATCACTGTAATATCAATTCCTTCCTCAACTGGGTCAAAGGTGGACCCTGTTTTAATACAAAGGTAATGCAGCCCTGCATTTGGCTGCTCTTGTGCTATAATATTCAAGTGTGTGGAACAGCTGCTACAGGTCTGTTACAACCCCACCCCCCAGCAAAAAACATTTCCCAAACTGTACCTCACAGCAATGCAGTAACAGGATGGTAACAGGAGAAAAATAAATCTCTCTCTGCCAACACATAGTTCTCTGCTCTTCTATTTAAGATGGGACTCTTGTACCAGCCTTAGGAAAATAGGACTGTTATGACCATGCTAGGGAAGAACATGTTGTTTATATTTCTTTCCATTGTGCACAAATAGCAAAGCTTAAAGTTCACTGGCATTCATTTTGCAAAGAACTTCAGCTAAATTGTCGAAGGCTTTCATGGCTAGATTCAGTTGGTTGCTGTGGTTTTTTTCTAGGTGATCAGGTCTAGTAGATCCTGTTCCTAACGTTTTGCGTGCATCTGCAGCTGGCATCTTCAAAGTGTATCCCATAGAGAAGTGTGTTGTGATACACCTTCTGATGCCAGCTGCAGATGCAGGTGAAACATTTAGAACAAGATCTACTCAGACCACGGCCAAACAGCCCGAAAAAACCACAACAACCAATCTATTTATAATTCATGAACAGGAAAGGCTGCCTCTTTACATCCCATAACTTCATATTCATAATTAATGATTAGATATGAAGTTTAATTATATTTAAGTTTATTTAAGATATGAAGTTTAATTATATTTTTTAACAACTCATTTAAAGGACAAGAAGCATGGCTAACAAAAAATTAAACTTCCACATAGGGCTAAAAATATTAGAATATAAACAGTAGTAATAAATAAATACCTCTATGTATTATATTTGTATCCTTTGTTTTGAATCAGCATCTGCTATGCAGAAACTTCCTCCCCAGTAGAAATAAAATGGTGTCCTCCCCAAACTTTTTAAATAATAAAAAGTCTTGCTTTTAGCATAATACAGTAGTAATTCCACCCATCTGCAGATTAGCAACTCCAGTCTTTAATACACTTTTAGAATGAGACTTCTGAGATCGTTTTAGAACTCTGGTTACCTCCCCTTAATTCTATTAACATTAAAAGGAAAGGGTGCGTGTGCGATCGTTTTAGAACTCTGGTTACCTCCCTTTAATTTATTAACATTAAAAGGAAAGGGTGTGTGTGCACTGAGATCTCCTTCCAGAACTTCAACAAGTGATGGCTTTTATTTAAAACGTAAGGTAATAGACAGAGTGTTGCTTTGCAAAAAATCTGGGAGAAAGGAAAATGATCCCACTCCTGCCTTCTGCTACCACTTCCCCAAACAGGTATTTTGTAATCCCGGAACACGGATTTCCTGCATTGTTGTTCCCAAATGGAAGACCTGATGTGCCAGATCTGTGATCTGCTCCAGGTTTTGGCTCCTACCTTTGAAAATCTGGGAGAGACAAATTCACAAACTGAAAGTAAAGCTGGAGGTTGCAATGCATAAAAAGCCAGAAAAAGGACTTCTGTGACTGCAGCATCTTTGGAAAACTAAGGATAAGTGGGGAAAAGGCTGAGGAGAGGAAAAGGCTTACTTAAGGCTATATTTTTAAAAAACCTAACCTAACTCCTCCCCCCCCCACACACACACACACACACCAGCTCGCAGCAGGCCCTATGGGATCCAAGCCTGCCTGCCTGGCTGTGCATGAGCAGCAAGCAGAGCCCAAGCCACGATGTGGGTGGGTGGGTGCTTCTTCTGTGGGTGCTGCTTGGACTCAGAGGGCCACCATGCCCATCCTCCCTACCTCCTCCTTTGGGGTAGGTCCTGGCTACTCTGCTTACCCCTTCAGCAGTTTTTCCCAGCCTGCCTTTCTCTGCCTGCCTCTCCTCCTAACCCCTGCGTACCTGGACTCCTTTTCCCCTGGCAGCCAGCTGCCCCCCCCCCGCTTTGCCTCAGCTTAGCTGTGGGCGGGAGGGAAGGAGGCTGAAGAGACAGCCAGGCAGCAGGCTGCAGAAAAGAGACTGCTAGGGATCACCTGCAAATTCCTATCTCGTTCTAGAAACTAAAGTAGAAGTGTGTGAGGGAGTTAGGTGGGATTGGGGGGGTGCCATGGAGGGCAGGGGGGTGCCATGGAGGGCAGGGGGCCCCTGGGGGTGATTTTGCATCCCCCACTTGATGAGTTTTGTTGCACCCAGAGACAGAGATTGCCCCCTTGTCCCTTATGGAGTTAATCATTAACAACAGGTTCTGCGAACTGAGAAAATTTTAACAACCGGTTCTACCGAACCGTCTCGAACCGGCTGAATCCCACCTCTGCTCTTGCCCCAGGCAAGAGTCCTATTGTGCCACTACTCAGTTACTCCTTGTGGTGTTTTTTCACACAGGCAAGAAAGCAGTTTTATTGCCTTGCAGATGCAATGAGTTAACAGATCCCTTTCATAAAGAATTGCAACAGTTCAGTTAAAGTTGGTGCCTCTTTTTGCCTTGACCCTTGAAAGATGTTGCCTATAGTCTGGATTACTTAGAACATAAGAAAGTTCCTGTACCATCTGTTCCCCGCACACTTTAGTGATTTCTGTATTCCCAAGGAATAGAAACAATTCATTAAGGTCAACACAATATATCATACAGGGGGAGGGGGCATCATTTTGTAATTTTGGATCCCTTAATGTAGATCTGACCCTGCCATGTCATAAACTTCAGCAAAAACAAAATTGGAGAAGAATGTAACCTAAGGCAAACTCAATTACAACAAGTGAAAGATTGTCCTGGGTTTCATATCAGGTAATCCATCAGAGAGAAACACAGCTTGGGCAATTACAAAAGAATGTACAACTTTGGGAAAGATTTCCCAGAAAATAAAGATTGGCAAAAGAAATCAGCCTTGCATTTGTTTTTGTTTTTTTAAACTTTTCCTATGTATTTAAACTATTATATTAATAATTAAAACAGCAATTCACTGGATTTGAATATTTCTGAAAATGTACGATTTCTGAAATAAAAGATGTCTACACACTCCCGCCATGTTCTTGCAAGGGCACAAACAGCTGAGTGAAGGTTTAACAAATATGAATGCAGGCTAGATAGTGAGTTTGTTAATATTTAAACAAAACTTTAAATATATTGTCGAAGGCTCAGCACCCAAAACTTTAAGAAGAACCTGTGCAGTTTAGATTACTAAGTCTGCAGCCACACAAGTTGCTCACATGATAGTTAGGTCACAAAGAGTCGGCGTTTCTTGGGCTTGCAGTTATTAAGGTTACTTCATCTGTGACTGTCATCTCTCTCACAGTTTGTAAAGGCAAACTGTATGCCCTTGTAGTTGTCTTCAGCAAGCAGTACACAGCAGGAGGTACTCCAAGGAGAGACTGGTATGCTGTTGCAAGGAGAAGGAAATCCACCTTGTGCACTCCACACTTCACATCTGCTGATAACCACTGCAGCTGGCAAAAAGCAGGGAAGAAGCAGGGAAGGGGAGAGTACAAAGGTCAGTAGTGGGAATAGGAAAAGGGCATAGAAATGACCCCTTGGTACAGGAGAAAGATGGTACATGATAGCTTGCCACCCAAAATTGGAAGTGGTGCATCCCTCATAATGATTTTGGAAAACAGTTGGGATATTGCTGAGGCAATGGAAACATTGAGCACTCTGGTTCTTTTATGGATCACTTTAATCACATTACCATGGTGGATATTGAAAGGACCTTGGGATCTGTGAATGCTAGCACACATTACTCTTGATCTCTACCCAACCTGGCTGTTGAAACCCTGTCAGTAACAGATTATTTGAGGTGCTTTTTACATAGAATCTGACCTTTGTAGGCAAAATAATTGTGAGCCGTTACAGAACAACTCTGGGTTTTCCTGGACCTATCCTAAACCCCATCAGGTAGTATCAAGCTAGGCCTGTTCATTCTTTCATATTTATGTCCTTGAACCATGAGGCAATGCACATGTAAATATTTCTGCAGCAGGTGTAAAAGAGCTATTCAGGAGGCCTTTTAGAAAAGGAATAGATCATAGTTAACATTAGGTAGTTTTCATTGTGTTCACTGTATACTATTTTTCTAATTTTGTAACCAAGTTTTGCTTGATGGTATTACACTTTTATTGTATGTAGTGTGCTTTTTTAGTGTATTACTGACTACAAAAGTAACAAATGCATTCGTAAATAAATGGAGCAAGACTTCATCTGTGCTTTGGAATCTATTTGGATTCCCTCAGGGCTTTCTGCATATGAGAGTCACCATATCCAGCTAGTATGGTTGATGAGGGTAGCAGCAGAGGTGGGATTCAGCCGGTTCGAGACGGTTCGGTAGAACCGGTTGTTAAAATTTTCTCAGTTCGCAGAACCTGTTGTTAATGATTAACTCCATAAGGGACAAGGGGGCAATCTCTGTCTCTGGGTGCAACAAAACTCATCAAGTGGGGGATGCAAAATCACCCCCAGGGGCCCCCTGCCCTCCATGGCACCCCCCTGCCCTCCATGGCACCCCCCAATCCCACCCCCACCCCTCACACACTTACTTTAGTTTCAGAACGAGATAGGAATTTGCAGACGATCCCTAACTTAAGTCTCTTTTCTGCAGCCTGCTGCCTGGCTGTCTCTCTTCAGCCTCCTTCCCTCCCCCGCCCACAGCTAAGCTGAGCAAAGCAGAGGGGAGAAGCAGCTGGCTGCCAGGGGAGAGGAGTCCAGGTACGCAGGGTTAGAGGAGAGGCAGGCAGAGAGGCAGGCTGGAAACTGCTGAAGGGTAAGCAGAGTAGCGCCAGAGGACCTACCCCAGAGGAGGAGGTAGAGGAGGATGGGCATGGTGGCCTCTGAGTCCAAGCAGCACCTAGAAGGAAGCACCCCACCCACCCACATCGCGGCTTGGGCTCTGCTTGCTGCTCATGCACAGCCAGGCAGGGCAGGCTTGGATCCCATAGGGCACACGCAGCGAGCTGGTGTGTGTGTGTGTGTGGGGGGGGAGGTTAGGGTTAGGTTTTTTAAAAATATAGCCTTAAGTAAGCCTTTTCCTCTCCTCAGCCTTTTCCCCCACTTATCCTTAGTTCCAAAGATGCTGCAGTCACAGAAGTCCTTTTCTGGCTTTTTATGCATTGCAACCTCCAGTTTACTTTCAGTTTGTGAATTTGTCCTCTCCAGATTTTCAAAGGTAGGGCAAAACCTGGAGCAGATCACAGATCTGGCACATCAGGTCTTCCATTTGGGAGCAACAATGCAGGGAAATCTGTGTTCCGGGATTGCAAAATACCTGTTTGGGGAAGTGGGCGCAGAAGGCAGGAGTGGGACTCCTTTTTTCGTTACTCCCAGATTTTGCAAAGCAACACTCTGTCTGTTACCTTACGTTTAAATAAAAGCCATCACTTGTTGGAAGTTCTGAAGGAGATCTCAGTGCACACACACCTTTCCTTCCTTTCTTTTAATGTTAATAAATTAAAGGGAGGTAACTAGAGTTCTAAAACGATCTCAGAAGTCTCATTCTAAAAGTGTATTAAAGACTGGAGTTGCTAATCTGCAGATGGGTGGAATTACTACTGTATTATGCTAAAGCAAGACTTTTTTTATTTTAAAAGTTTGGGGAGGACACCATTTTATTTCTACTGGGAAGGGAAGTTTCTGCATAGCATGCCCAGATGCTGATTCAAAACAAAGGATACAAATATAATACATAGAGGTATTATTTATTACTACTGTTTATATTCTAATATTTTAGCCCTATGTGGAAGTTTAATTTTTGTTGGCCATGCTTCTTGTCCTTTAAAATGAGTTGTTAAAAAATATAATTACACTTCATATCTTTAATAATCTTAAATATAATTAATCTTCATATCTAATCATTAATTATGAATATGAGGAAGTTATGGGATTAGCAAAGGCAGCCTTTCCTGTTCATGAATTATAAATAGATTGGTTGTTGTGGTTTTTCCGGGCTGTTTGGCTGTGGTCTGGTAGATCTTGTTCTAAATGTTTCACCTGCATCTGCAGCTGGCATCTTCAGAGGTGTATCACAACACACTTCTCTATGGGATACACTTTGAAGATGCCAGCTGCAGATGCACACAAAACGTTAGGAACAGGATCTACTAGACCACGGTCACAGTTCAGAAAACCCACAGCAACCAGCTGAATCTGGCCATGAAAGCCTTCGACAATTTAGCTGAAGTTCTTTGCAAATGAATGCCAGTGAACTTTAGCTTTGCTATTTGTGCACAATGGAAAGAAATATAAACAACATGTTCTTCCCTAGCATGACCATAACAGTCTATTTTCCCTAAGGCTGGTACAAGAGTCCCATCTTAAATAGAAGAGCAGAGAACTATGTGTTGTAGAGAGATTTATTTTTCTCCTGTTACCATCACCTGTTACCGTTGCTGTGAGGTACAGTTTGGGAAATGTTTTGCTCGGGGTGGGGCTGTAACAGACCTGCACCCAGCTGTTCCTGCACACTTGAATATTATAGCACAGAGCAGCCAAATGCAGGCTGCATTACCTTTGTATTAAAAACAGGGTCCACCTTTGACCCAGTTGAGAAGGAATTATTCTGTTACAGTGATAAGCCAAAATGTATTAAGTTTAGACTTTTAATGAATTTAAGATGGATGTTTTTAGTTCATCTGTGTTTTAAATAGTATTTAATGTGATGATTTTATTGTTTATTATACACGGAAACTGCCCTGAGCCTGGGAGGCTAAGACCACCTTTACCCCATATGTCCCAAATAGGTCCCTGCGTTCAGCAGAGGCCAATTTACTGGTGATCCCTAGCCACTCGATGATACGGCTGGCCTCCACCCGGGCCAGAGCCTTTACAGCTCTGGCCCCTGCCTGGTGGAACGCTCTTCCATCAGCTGTCCAGCCCCTGCGGGATCTTGCTGAGTTCTGCAGGGCCTGCAAGACTGAGCTGTTCCACCGGGCCTTTGGGGAGACCAGCCGTTGATAAGGGGTCCTCCTTTTCCTCTCCCTCCTTTATGACATCGGAGATCCTGCCACCCCTTCCGTTTTGGGGTTTATGGGAATTGATAGCAGGCGCCATCTTTAGTTAATAAATGCTGCATTTTAAATGGGGTAGGGTTTATTTTTATTAGAGCTGTTTAATCTATATTTATTGTATTTAACTTGATGTTGTGCTCTATCTATGTTGTAATAATCACCCTGAGACTTCGAGGGCGGTTTATAAACCCCAAATAATAAAATAAATAAATAAATAAATAAATAAAATGCATTAAATAAAGTAGACTGGAATTAAGCGTGAGGCATTACTACCAGGAAAGCCAGTATGATGAAGTGGTTAGGATCTGGGAGACCCAAGTCTGAATTCCCCCTCTGATATGGAAACTGGGCCAGGCACTGTCAGAAGGGGATAATGTCGTGAAGCTACTTTGGGTCTCCCAGATCCTAACCAAAAGCTTGCACTGCATATCACCTCTATAAGCTCTTTGAAAAATTTAGTGTTTTGGCTATCTTCGCATTCATGTTTCTGCTTGTTCCTTGATTGTATGCCAAGCAAGATTGTCTTGATAGTCTTTGCAACGGACCACAAAGAATCATGTTTTTACGCAATGTGTGTGATGAGGTATGCCTTGAAGAGTGTCAGTTGATGGGCAGAGTTAAGGTAGAACTAGGAAAAGCAGTTAGAGCCTGGGACTGGGAAAGTTAAGACTAAGAGCATTGTCAGTATTAAAATTCAGTGTGTGCAACTACTGTGAAAAACATGACTTGAGATTTGTCCCTGTCCTCCCTCCCTCCCTTGCTCTGTGCTGTGTTTCCAATGTTGGGGGGGGAGGCAATTGGGGGTGTTGGATATAATTCCATAAAACGTTTTCACGGCAGTAATAAAACATTTTGAAAGCATTTTGAAAATGTTGTCAACAAATTTTATTTCTTCTGTGTGGAAACACAGCCCCATTGCTGTGTTCAGATTTGTGAGTTGGGGCATGTTCTATAATGTGATTGTGACTTTGATATGACCTGGGGCAAAAAAAAATTCATTGTTTTGTCATGGTGGGAGAGGGCAGTCACCCATGGGGGTGGGGACGCATGGTGGGAGAGGGCAGTCACCCATGGGGGTGGGGACGCAAAACTCAGATTTTGTCCCTGGGCTCCATTTTCCCTAGATACATCTCTGTTAAAAGAAAATATGACCTTCCACTTTCAGTTTTGTAGAGGCTAAGTTCTGCCTCATGAGGGAGGGCACTGGGCTTGAAAACTGGTGAAAGTACCAACAACAGTACTGGAGGGGAGGTACAGAAAAATCCAGAGGCGGAGTGAGGGGGAACTGCACCTGGGACGCTATTGCCCACCCTGCTCTGGAATGCGCCCCAGAACGTTTGGCCACGCCCCCACCATGTCACTCCCCTCCTGGTCCCGTTGGCCCCACCACCATCGGAACCTGTTGTTAAAATTTTTGAATCCCACCACTGGGCAAGAGCAAGTGGTGTGGCATTCCATGACTAACCATGCAACCCTAAGCAGGTACTCCAACTGAATCCCAGTCAAACCAGTGTGTTAATAATGGGATGATTTTGCATAGATGTGCATTACAACTCTCCTAGAATTTTAAAGTTGGGCAGTGACAGCAGTTATAGTGCCAAGGATGGTATTTCCTATGTTCGTAGGGTGATAGTGATGGTGAGGGAACACACTGTACCACTGGTCTCAAGATTTCAAGGCTGAGAGATACATGCTGGGGGGGGGGGTATGACTCAATGGTTGAGCAGCCTTGCCAAACACCAGGTTTGCAACTGCACTGGCAGTGGACACCCAGTGAACCTAGTTTCGTTTGCCTCTTAGATGTTAACTTCAAAATGACCAGTTAACACAGGATGTTTGCTTCTTGACTGAGAAGATGCTCCTCAAGTAATCATATCTGCTATTTGTTGTTTCTGCAAGCTTGGCTACAAAATTTCACTATCGTACCTTTGATAGTTTCCCTTGAGCATTAACACACTGAACAAAGTGGAAGGGATTTTCTTTGAAGCACTAAGAGGAGCTGCTTGGGTGAAGATGACTCCAGAGGAAGGAACCATCAGGTTTGACAGTCGGGAAGCTCGAAGGACCCCACAATGGGAGTCCATGACATCAGCTTCCTTCCTGTCCCCGCTGGGGCATCCTACTCTCCACTTAGAATCATTTAACACTTCCTCTTCCCCCCAATATTGCTTCTGTAGCAGCCAGATTTTAGATTGGTACAATTTTAAGCCTGTTGGTACATAATAACCACTTTTCAAACAAAATAATTTTAATACAGAGCTGTTCTTTCAATAGGTTCAACAACCATATTACAGTGCTTTAAGTTCCACCCTAAAGCCTTTACCACTTCCTCAGTCTTATTGCCAAAAGTGGTGAATGATGAAAGGGAATGATCAAAATAACATAGGCCCCTTCCACACATGCAGAATAATGTACTTTCAATCCATTTTCACAATTGTTTGCAAGTGGATTTTGCTATTCCACGCAGCTGCAAAGTGCATTATTCTGCATGTGGAGAAGGGGCCATATTTTAACACTTGGAAGTAATAAAACAGGCTTTAACGAGGAACATGGAGCCCTGTAATATGGTTGTTGAACATGCTGAAAGAACAACTCTGTATTAAAGTGATGTTATTATGTATAAACAGTCTTAATAGTGTACTAATCTAAAGTTCCCATGTTCCCTTTCACAGTAAACTGTAAAAACATTTAGTGCTCCTTGAAGACCAAGTGGTGTTCTGGATAAGAGCTCAGCATCATCTGCATATAATAAGACTGGTAGATTACGTGTAGCAGGTTTGCGGGGGGGGGCATTCAACAGCCCTCAATTATATTGTAATTAAACAAGGTTTGCAGGGGGGGATTCAACAACCCTCAATTATATTGTAATTAAACAAGGTAATAGACACCCCTGCCTGACTCCCTTAAAGATGTTCATTTGATCAGTGAGGAGTCCTTTTGGAGTCTTTACTCTCAGAGAGGACTGATCGTGAAAAAACTGAATAAGGAAGTATAGTCTGTTATCCATGCTAAAGGCCTCTTATTTTCTGCCTTGATATTGAATTGAAAGCTGTGTCCAGATCAATAAAAGCACAATATAAAGAAGTTGGGCCTTTGGTGGAATACTTTTCAATTAAGTGCTGTAAAATCAAACAGGGTTTCTCTGTCGATCCTTCCTCTCTAAGGCCTGCTTATTCTAAGGCAACAAGGTCCTCTTGCTCTAGCCCAAGTTTCAAATTTATCCAGGAGATGTCTCAAGTATGATTTACTTATAGTATTCAGGAGTCTGATTGGCTTATAGTTTGCTGGGTCGTTTTTGTTGTCCTTTTTTAAAAATAGGAACAATAATGGCCAACACCCATTCCTTAAGGATATGGCCAGTTTGATCAATATAAGTAAATAAAACTAGAAAGAATTGTGCCCACCAATCTATACTTTCCTTCAGAACTTCCAGTGAAATTTCAGTCAACCGAGGGGCTTTCCCATTTTTAGGCGAAAAAGAAATCCAGTTATCCAGAGGAATGCATGAGTCCAACAGGGGAAAAGACCTATGGCTCTGACCTGGGATGAGTCTACAGAATTATTTTGTTTTGTTGCCTGCAGTGGTGTAACGCCAACGAGGTAAGGGGGGGCACGATGCCCTGGGCATGCGCCGGGGCATGGGTGTTCTGGAGCGGGGAGAGGGTGGGCGGCACTGTGGCAGGAGCGCAGAGTGTGTATGTGTCCCGGGCGCAGTTCCCCCTTGCTCCACCCCGGTTGCCTGTATAAGTTCCTCTCATAATGTATCTGCTTGTATGCTTTTTTTGTGTTCTAATAATGAACATAAGAACAAGCCTGCTGGATCAGACCAGAGTCCATCTAGTCCAGCACTCTGCTACTCGCAGTGGCCCACCAGGTGCCTTTGGGAGCTCACATGCAGGATATGAAAGCAATGGCCTGCTGCTGCTGCTGCTGCTCCTGAGCACCTGGTCTGCTAAGGCATTTGCAATCTGAGATCAAGGAGGATCAAGATTGGTAGCCATAGATCGACTTCTCCTCCATAAATCTGTCCAAGCCCTTTTTAAAGCTATCCAGGTTACTGGCCATCACCACCTCTTGTGGCAGCATATTCCAAACACCAATCACAGGTTGTGTGAAAAAATGTTTCCTTTTATAGTCCCAATCCTTCCCCCCGGCATTTTCAATGTATGCCCCCTGGCTCTAGTATTGTGAGAAAGAGAGAAAAATTTCTCTCTGTCAACATTTTCTACCCCATGCATAATTTTATAACTTCAAACATATCCCCCCTCAGATGTCTCCTCACCAAACTAAAGAGTCCCAAACACTGCAGCCTCTCCTCATAAGGAAGGTGCTCCAATCCCTCAATCATCCTCATTGCCCTTCTCTGCACTTTTTCTATCTCTTTGACATCCTTTTTGAGAAGTGGCGACCAGAACTGAACACAGTATTCCACACTACTGTTTTATACAAGGGCATGACAATCTTTGCAGTTTTATTATCAACTCCTTTCCTGATTATCCCCAGCATAGAGTTTGCCTTTTTCACAGCTGCCATGCATTGAGTTGACATTCCCATGGAACTATCAACTAAGATGCCTAAATCCCTTTCCTGGTCTGTGACTGATAGCACTGACTCCTGTAGTGTGTATGTGAAGTTTGGATTTTTTTTGCCCCTATGTGCATCACTTTACATTTTGCTACATTGAACTGCATTTGCCATTTCTTAGTCCACTCACCTAATTTATAAAGGTCCATTTGGAGTTCTTCACAATCCTTTGCTGTTCTCACCACTCTACATAATTTGGTATCATCCGCAAACTTGGCCACCACACTATCCACCCCTACTTCCAGGTCATTTATGAATAGGTTAAAGAGCACTGGTCCCAAAACGGATCCTTGGGGGACACCACTTTCTACATCTCTCCATTGGGAGAACTTCCCGTTTACACCCACCCTCTTGCTCTTATTCCTTGATTGCTGAGTTTTCTCAATAGTATCTGGTGAGGAACTTTGTCAAAAGCCTTTTGGAAATCCAAGTAGACAATGTCCACTGGTTCCCCCTTATCCACATGCCTGTTTACACCCTCAAAAAACTCTAGTAAGTTTGTAAGACAGGACTTCCCTCTGAAAAGGGGCTAGTATTATATTTGTACTGGTTTTTAACTTTCCCCTGTCTGCATATATTTATTTGTACACAGCCCTGAGCCCTCCAGGGGAGGGCAGTATAAAAATCTAATAATTAATTAATTAATAAAAGCCATGCTGACTCTTCCTCAGCAGGTCTTGCTTTTCTGCATGTTTTATAATTTTATCTTTAATGATAGATTTTACTAATTTACCAGGAACAGATATCAAACTGACTGGCCTGTAATTTCCTGGGTCCCCTCTAGATCCTTTCTTAAAGATTGGTGTGACTGGCCATCTTCCAGTCTTCAGGGATGGAGGCTGTTTTCAGGGATAAGTTGCATATTAAAGTGAGAAGATCAGCAATGTCATGCTTGAGCTCTTTAATCTGGGTCAGGAGATTTGGTAGCATTTAGTTTATCAATGGGTGCCAGAAGCTTCCTTGTCTACCACTATCTCCACTAGTTCCTCGGATTTGCCTCCTAAGAAGCTTGGTTCAGGTGCAGCAATTTTCCTCACCTCCTCTTGGGTGAAGACAGATGCAAACAATTCATTTAGCTTCTCTGCAATCTCCCTGTCATTATTTATATATATGATCCTTCAGTTGGAAATCATTCATTTTTCATAATTTGAGATCTTAAACAATTATTGCCAAATTTAAATCACAGAATATAACAAAATATGAAAAAAAATTCAGAATAGATGCATAATATTTAAACAAAGAAAATCAAGAATGAGAAAGCATATGATGTAATCTACACAAATATATCCCAAAGTCAAAACTAGCTTAAGCTGAATATTCATATTACCATATAAATTATGTAGTCTACTACCTTGATACTCAGTGAGAAAGATAAAATGAATAAAAAAAAACATGTTGGTAGAGAAGTAGCATTTTTCACTTTTGCATGGTCTCCTGCTTTACTAAAAGACCACCCCCCCCCCCTCCTAAAGCACTAAGAATAAAGTCAGGCAGGCCAGGGAAGGAGGCGGTGAAAGGGAAGAACTCTTTCCCTTTCCACTTCTGAATATCACACGAACTTGTCCTGAGTGAACTTGCGCCCCATCGCCTCATCATCGCGTATTGCCTGGACTTCGCCCCTCAAAATCATGAATATACTGAACAGACTGCCAATGATTGATCGTTTGTGAGGGGAAACAAAAAAGAGCAAGCCATCCATGTACTGGGGCGGGCGGGAGAAGATGCATTCTAAAACACCACACTAGAAGACAAGCCTCACAAACCCCACCTCAAGACAACATGACGAAGAACTCCGTGGCCCGCGAAACTGCTCCGCTGCGGAGCGGGGCCACGTTCAAGCCGCCTCCTTCAACCCGTCTACCCAGCTGCTGAATTAGTTTCCGTCGCCTTCCCCAACCCCCGGCACAGTTGGGAGCTCCTCCCCGCTATCGCAGAGGGCCGGTTTGAAGCAGAAGTGGGTGGCGCTCGGCGGAGGAAGTCTAAAAGGGTGCGCCTCGCAAGCCCAGGCGCAGTCGGGTGCAGCAGCCAACGCTTCAACCATGGGCAACGTGGTGGCTCGTGAGGATTTTGAATGGGTTTACACGGACCAGCCTCACGCCGACCGGCGCAAAGAGATTTTGAGTGAGTTGGCGCGCGTCTCCCCCTCCCCTCAGAGCTGTCCTTTTCGGCTTGCTTCTCTTTCTTCACCCCCTTCGCCCCCGCGCTTTGGCTGAAGGAGGGAGAGGGCGCGCTCGGGGTCTCTGTGGAAGCCGGCGCCTCTGCAGCATCTCGTCGGTTCTTGGCTGGGAGTGGAGGGACGAGGCAAGGCCCCGCCTGAGCGTCGAGGCGGAGGAGCCTGAGGAGACGTCATGAGTCACAAGCCAGCAGGCCGGAGACCCGTTAAGTCGCGGTTGTGCTCTTTCTCCTTCAGATCTGTCTTCCAGGTCTGTTGAGGGGAGCTGATCAGTTTCCAGCTCAGGTACTGGCGGCAGGCTTTTACCTGGAAAACTGCACATTCAGTTCGGATCCGTTTTGCAGGCTGCTGGCCGGCTGGGGTCGACAACTTCCAGACGGAAAATGGAGATCTCCTGCAATTCCAGCTGATCTCCACAGTGCAGAAATAAGTTTCACTGGTGGAAATGGCTGACATGAAGCATTGGTTCCCAGACTTATTGGTATGGTGTCCCACAGGTTCAGATTTACTTGGTATGGTGACCCATAGATTTATTGCCGCATGAATTTTATACTTTAGATTTTTGACAGCCATTGTTTGAATGATTTTTAAGCTCCTATTTTGTAACTATTGCTTAAGTTGTCAAAGTAAAAAATTACTCATTGTACCTATTAATTGTAGAATTGGAAGAGACCATCCAGTTTAGGGAGTTGCATTCTGGGACAGACATGGGTTGATACATCTAGCTTCCTGAAATGAAACCAAGTGCCCAGGGCCTGATGAATTGCATCTGAAGGTACTGAGGAAACTTGGTGATGTACTTTTGGAGCCCCTGTCCATCATTTCTGAAGAGTCATAGAGAAAGGTACCAGAAGTTTGGAGGTGGGCAAATGTTTTCCCCATCTTCAGGAAGGGAAAAAAGGAGGATCCAGATAATTACTGGCCCATCAACTTGACATCCATGCCTGATAAGATTTTAGAACACATCAAGGTACAATCAGTCCCTGAGTATTTAGAAAAGAAGGCTGCAATTACTAAGAGGCAGCATGGGTTCCTCAAGAACAGCTTATGTCAGACTAACCTTATTTGCTTTTTTAAAGAGAGTTGCTACATTGTTGGATCAGGGGAATGTTGTGGACATAGTTTATCTTGATTTCAGTAAGGCTTTTGACAAGGTTCCACATTATATTTTTGTTGACTTAGGCCGTTTCCGCACGGCCTGTTTATGGCGCCCTGGGGACGGCAAATACGCCGTTCCCAGGGAGCCATTCGCACAGGCGGCGCTGCTGCAATGCAGCAGCGCAAACCTGACTGCGCTCCCCCTCCCCCAGGGCGGTGTCAGGCCGCCCTAAAAAACAACCCTTTAAAGGGTTGTTTTTGCCGCAACAGCGTGTTCCCGGCGGCGCGGTGCGAACAGCACTGCTGGGAACACGCTGTTTCCCTTCCCTTTCCCACTCACCTTGTCCCCGTCGTCGGCCTGCGGGCCTCCGAAGCCCCTCCCTCACTGTCCTCCGACCCCTGGAGGTTGGAGGGCAGCGTGGGCGGGGCTTCGAAGGCCAGCAGGCCGACGACGGGGACAAGGTGAGTGGGAAAGGGAAGGGGGCAGAGGCGGCTCCATGCGGAGCTGCCTGCCGTCCGCCGGCCTCCGCCTCCACGCTGGCAGAATTCTTGCCAGCGTGGAGGCGCCTGGGGGGCCGTGCGGAAACGGCCTTAGTAAAATGTGATTTGAATCCTGCTACTGTTAGGTGGATTTATAACTGGTTGATAGTTCATACCCAAAGTGTGCTTGTTAATGGTTCCTCATCAGCATGTAGTTGAATGACAAATGGAGTGCCTCAAGGTTCTATCTTGAACTGTTTGTTCTTCAACAGATTTATAAATTACATGGGTGAAACAATAAAGAGGATCCTCATTAAAGTTGCAGGTGACACTGAATAGGGAGGGATAGCAAATACAGCAGAATACATAATCAGGTTTCAGGATGATCTTGACTGGCTGGAAAAACTGGGCAAAAACTAACAAAATGAATTTCAGCAGAGATAATTTAGGTAGCAAAAATCACATGCAAACTATAGGATGGGAAGGCTTGGTAGTAATACATGCAAAAAGGATCTAGCAACCTTAGTATGTTATACACTGAACATGTCAGCAGTAGCTTAAAAAAGGCAAATGCAAAGTTGGACAGCATCAACAGAAGAATGATGGTATCTTTTTGCTCTGATTAGAACTCACTTTAGAGTACTGTGTTTAGTGTTGGGCACACCAGTTTAAGGAAAACACGCCCAGAGGAGGGCAACGAAGATAGTGAGTGGTCTGGAGACCACCTTTGAGGAAAGGTGGAAGGAACTGGGTATGTATAGCCTGCAGGGGAGACAATTGAGAAGTGATACGATAGCCATTTTCAAGTACTTGTCATATGGAGGATGGAGAAGAGTCGTCTCAGAAGGTTGGACCAGAACCAACAGGTAGAAATTGAAACAAAGGAGTTTTCGGCTAAATATTAGATAGAACTTCCTGACAGGGTGTTTCCTTGGTGGAACATTCTTCCTTGGAAGGTGGTGGTCTCTTCTTTGGAGATTTTTAAGCAGAGGCTAGACAGCAATCTGAAAGCAATGGTGATTTTATGATTCACTATGAATTTTGGTCGATCATGAGCATGAGGGCAGGAAATGATCAGCCAAGAGTGATGTTCTCATGGTTCTTTCTAATATGCCAAGAGCAATGCCGATAGCTGCTTCACAGTCAGGAAGGAATTTTCTTCCAGGCTAGCTTGATCTGGAGGTCCCCCACCCCACCCCTTTTCTCTGGGTATAAAGCAGGAGCCAATGAGGGGAGCTGAGGAGCAGCTGTGGTGTTCCTTCATTGTGCAGGGGATTGGAATAGATTATTCTTAGGTCCCTTTTAGCATTGTGTGTCTATGTTTCCCTTTGGGAAACACATTTGTACTTTTGGCTGGTCCTGGTGGGTTTTCCGGGCTGTGTGGCCGTGGTCTGGTAGATCTTGTTCCTAATGTTTCGCCTGCATCTGTGGCTGGCATCTTCAGAGGTGTATCACAGAGGGAAGTCTGTTACACACTGTGTCCAGAGAGAAGGAAATGTTTACACCCCATAAGCCTCGAGGCTTTTGCGGTCTGCTTTCTGCTGTTTTAGATACATAGCACTGAATAAGGAATCTAGCTTCTTATGAACCATATCTCTTTATGTTTAGGATTTGTGATGCATCTCAGCACATTGCTATGTAAAATTGTACCAACAGTTTAAGAACTTATGTCAATAAGATACATTTGAGTTTTGAGACTATAGTAGATTATTCATTTGACTATAATTGTTGACGTTTTCACTAACAGCCAGCCGGTGTGCTGCGCTATTTCCTGTGTTAATATAAGTTGTTTTCAGTTCTCGTCAGGTTTTTTTTGTTTTTGCTGCAGATTCCCCGTGTACAAGTTGGCAATAGTCTTCATAGTACAAAGACATGCAATCCTGTTGTGCAGAATGAAGGGCCTCTGCTTCTATGATTGCATTGCAGTTGAGCCCCACTAGAATCCAATGAAAGACTGGCAAAAACTAAAATCTTTATGTTCATTTTTGTTTTGATTTCAAGCCCTGGAATCCATAGAAATGAT
Source organism: Sphaerodactylus townsendi (assembly GCF_021028975.2). Lineage (NCBI taxonomy): Eukaryota > Metazoa > Chordata > Lepidosauria > Squamata > Sphaerodactylidae > Sphaerodactylus > Sphaerodactylus townsendi. Next base: position 62,986,487 of record NC_059425.1, read on the forward strand.
ACTTTTGCTATATAATTTCATTGTCTGTGGGAGTCTGCACACTGGATTGCAGTGACACTTAAGGCCAAACCCTGGGAGTTTGAAAATGTTTGAAAATTAATTCATAGTTTTGTATCAACCCAGTTCAAATAGGAACTGTGGGTAGCAGGAAGTTAAGCATGTGGCAGTACAATTCAAATGTGGAAAAAGGTTTTTTACCAGTTAAAAAGAGTTTTTAATCAGTTTATAATTGTTTGTCTCACTGTCATCTGTTTCTCTCAACAGGTAAACATCCAGAGATAAAAACCTTGATGAAACCAAACTACCATTTGATCTGGATGATTGTACTGATGGTGTTGGTACAGTTAGTTACTTTTTATCTTGTTAAAGACTTGAATTGGAAATGGGTTCTGTTTTGGTCCTTTGCATTTCACAGTTGTATCAGTCACTCTATGACTCTAGCTGTTCATGAAATCTCTCACAATAGTGCCTTTGGCAATTGTAGACCTTTGTGGAATCGGTGGTTTGGAATGTTTGCGAATTTTCCTCTTGGCTTCCCATATTCTGTGACCTTCAAGCGATACCACATGGATCATCATCGCTATCTTGGTAGTGATAAAATTGATGTGGACATTCCTACTAACTTTGAAGGATGGTTTTTTTGCACCCGTTTTAGAAAGTTAATTTGGATTATTCTTCAGCCATTATTTTATGCTTTTCGACCTCTCTCTCTGAATCCCAAACCAATCTCGCGACTTGAAATCATCAACTTCTGTGTTCAGCTCATTTTTGATGTTATGATATACTATTTCTTTGGAGTAAAATCACTCGTCTACATGCTTGTTGGATCAGTGCTTGGGATGGGCTTGCATCCTATTTCAGGACACTTCATAGCTGAACATTACATGTTTTTGAAGGGGTATGAAACATATTCCTACTATGGACCACTTAACATGCTTACGTTCAACGTTGGGTACCATAACGAACACCATGATTTTCCTAATGTTCCTGGAAAAAACCTTCCATTGGTAAGTGTTAGAAGACTAGTAAATGAATACTTATGGCTAACTACTTGTTTGATCACTGCAAAGAATACAAGTTACTTCCTGGCAAGTAGCTTGTTGCTGTTTTGCTGCCTCTAGGTGGGCAGGTGAATTTTAGACTGTAACATTAGTGATCTATATTCTTGAAGTTTGTTTGTTTGGAAATGAGTCCTGTGAGTTCAATGGACTACAGTAAAAAAGTACTTGTATAGAATTGCAGTTTGGTGGACTATGACTGCAGTCTTGGGTGGGAGGGAAGGGCAAATGTATCGTGGATGCAGTGGGAAGATGTGTCGACATGAGTGCCCCTTACACTGGTGGGGTGGCAAATATGCCAGTGGCAGAGCACCATGCAGCTCTGCAGCACCCAAATGTGGAAGTTGCTTCAGGAGCCTGCGGCAGTACAGGCGAGGGCATTGTAGGGATATTCCCAGAGTGGAGCTGATTTCAGTTGGCTTCCACAGGGCTTTCAGCCCAGGAATGCCTCCTATATCTGCTGGTGACTTACGCCATAAAAACAACAGGCACAGTCATTGAAAAAGAGCCATTGAAAAAGAGTAGTGAATGGGGGGGGGGAGGGGTTTGAGAATTTCTACATTTTAACTTCTTTGCACCTTCCCAGTCGTTGGAGCCTGTGCAACTGTGCTGTAGCGGCACTGTACTTAGCCGCAGTGAAACTGCCCCTCCCCCATGTATTGTACTGCCAATCTCTCCCTTTGTTTTACAAAGAAGAACACTTTCAGGTAAAAGGAATAAATACCACGGTCTTCTAGTAGGTAGTGGAATGTGAAGAAGTACTTAAGATTCTTCAACTGAAGAGAGCCTTGGATAGTTTACTTGCGGAAGTAGCCTGCTGTATTCCTGCTGAGATCCAGTGAGAAGCTGGGGGAAGAAGAAAGAGTCAGAGAACAGATTTTCATATGAGAGTCAGCGTGGACCATACAACATAGCCTTTTCTCATGAGGTCAAGCAATTCTTATGACAGCATTGTAGGGTCACTATAGTCTCTTGCAGAGAGGGGCTAACCTGAAGTCATCCAGTGCGTTCAGTGGCTTATTTGAGATGGCTTATGCTCTAAACATTTTGCTATTCTAGCTTTGCAGATAAAGCTGTAAACCATTGCAATTTTGCTTGGCTTGTCACTCAGGCAGGAAGTTAGGGGCTGTCTAATTGATGTGCTACATTAAATAGCTAGCATGTAAAACCAGTTAAATTGGAAGTACAGCTGTTCATAATCAGGTCTACTTTCTCACAGTAAGTTTCATAAACCTACAAACGGTATCTGTGTTTCTCTTATCACCCTGTGCTCTGACTGTGCTAGATAGCCTATCATTTTAGGAGTTTCTTGGGCTTCCCTTTCTTGCATCCTTATTCACAGAAACAAATTACTTTTTACTTTTTTGTAGCCACTGTGGGTATCTTAGGAAGGACTGTTGGAGTGTGTCTGTTAGAGTTCTCACCATGATGCTAATGCTGCAGTACAACATATAACTCTATAACACTCTGAAGGAGGTATTCTGCCTGTATTCCTTGGCAGCTGTAAAACTGTATTTCTGTGCAGAGTGTCCTAGAGAAATCTAAGGGTGCCATAATTACCTGATTCTTGACCCGTGCAGGAGATTCTTGATTAACTCACTGAAACTTCTTAAATATTTGATGCTTTGTAAATTGAAAGAATGTCTGATCATACATATCATTATATTTAATAATGAAGTGTTCCCTGTGTGAGATCTGTAGAGTTTACCCAGATACAAAGGGAAGAGATAGTTCTGAATATCAGGATAGAGAATCCGCAGGTATGCAGAAAAATGTCTCTTTCTGAATAAAAAAGGGAATGTAGGTGGAAGAGTGATAGGAGGGGCTCCATGAAGGGCTAGATAGAGAATAAAAAAGGTGATCGAGGGCTTATTTGGCATGAGCAGGATATGGGTAGACCATGAAGATTCTGTGGGGATGGTGAAGTAGTCAATTGTAGGATTAAAAAGTTAGTTAAAGCAAGGGGAGAAGAGAGAAAAATGGGAGAGGAAAAAATGGAGTCTGTGTTTAAGAGGAGATCTAAAGCAAGTGAGAAAGCTTTAACTTGCTCCCCATCAAATGCATACCCCATATGGCAATTGATGCAGAGGCGTGGATTTAAGGATCTTATGAAGAGCAAGGTAAAAACAATCAACTGTTTTTAAAGTCTGTAGTATAATCTGTGTGATGGAACAGCTCATGTTTGTTCAGTTCATGTTCTATACTTAAATGTATTGCATTGTGGGGGATGGGGGGATACTTCATCTTCTCCCTAGGGTTGCAGCTGAGCCATCAGGAGCCCAGTCAGTTGCTCCATTAAGTGGCAGTATTCTGGTCACATTAGGAACTCTGTTGGCTGCTCATTCAGAGGCCAGCAGCATAGATGTGATCCAGCAGAACAATGGGGATCAGAGAAATTGTAGGAAGGGAGGGATCAGAGTAGTGAAGTATGAGAATGGAGCTACTGACCAATCAGATCTTCTGCTGTTGTGAGATTCAGGAAACTGTGGGTATAGCTGACTTATGATCTTTCAAAGTCAAGGAGGGACCAATGATGCCAACTCATTCTTGGTTCCACACAGCAAAGGAGCCAGCTGTGGGGAAGAAATGGGAGAAAGGGTATACCCCAACCCCCTTCCCTTTCAACAGCTGAGGCATTAAAAAGAGCAGGGAAGCTGTCGGCATTAAAGGGCATTGGACTGGTAGAAGAGAGCCCAAACAAGCAACCTGACATGGATATATTATGAGTGAATAATTCTTTTTCATTTATTGCAGCTAAAGGAAATGGCCTCTGAATATTATGACAACCTGCCACAGTATAAATCCTGGATAAAAGTTCTTTATGATTTTGTGATGGATGATACTATCAGCCCCTATTCACGCGTCAAAAGGCACATAAAGGGTGAAGTGAAACTGGAGTGAACTGGCTAATTTTTTTTTACAGACACCACGGATATAGCCATTAGTAGTAATGCATCTCTCGATAAATGTACATTTGTTGGTATTTTGATCTACTTGTGAAAAATATGTTGTTACATTTTAGAATAAGAGCTCAGAAGGATTAAAATATTGCCAGAACTAGACCAGTCTTTACAATTGTCCTTCCTGTACTAGTGCAATTGAAGTAGCCTAAAATATCAATGTTTTGTCCATAACGCTAGTATTAATGTTACATAATGTGTTAGTAACAGTTCTCTTTTTCTTTTGTAAATCTTTTTCATGTCAGCAGCATAAGTACTTTTTGGCTTATATTTGCTACTTATAGGGACTCTTAAGAGGCCACAAAGTTGACTGTTTTGCTAACATTCTAACCTAAAATTATAAGCTGCAGTTATTGTTTTAAGTGGCTAAACTGAATGCTTGGCTAATCCAAGTACTAATATAATTAATAACAAAGCTCCATTAAACTGCTGCTGTAAAAAAAGCAGTTCCCATTGAAAGTATGCTAGTATTTCTGTAATTGTAGAACATTGGCCTGTCAACCTATTTGGTATGAATCGCTAGCTCCAGATTCAAATTGGCATCTTGAACAACATGACTATCTTTAGGAAAATATTCATCTTTTATGGGGTAGTGATATTCATTAGTCCTAATGAATGATCACTCTTCCAGCTGTGTAATGTGAAGCTGGCGTACAAGCTGGTTGACCTGGGGTTTAGGAACAACGTGGTAGAATTTAGTTTCATTGTTCTAATGCTTTCTTAGCTGGAATAAGTTAGATAAGTGAATAAATTAAATGGGTGTCAACTTTGTAAACATCACCAGTGAGGATGTCAAGAAGTTCCTGAAAAAACACATATTATTTTACTTCAATAAAGATGTTTATTTAAAAACTTCAATAATACCAACTGTGAGTATATTTGTGAGAGGTTTTTATTTTCCTTCTTTCCCTTCCTTCCATTGATTTAATGACCTTAAGCAGTAAATAGCTTTTATTTCTTTAAGGAAAATATGGCGGAGAGATAATTAGCTACTGCCGGAGTGACTCTTGGATCTCGATCCACCAACAAGTAGGGAACTATATTATCTTGTATTATGATAGAAGGTATCTTCGTTAAAATAGGGGCAATCCATAAATCACAATAAGAATTTTGAGGGCATTCTAAAGTCATGTGGGATAGAGTCAGCCTTTTTAAAATCACATTGATAGATCCTGTCCAAATAGGGTAGATTATGATATCTCCCAGGTAAGACTGCCAAAGGTGCAGCATTCAACCATGCAAGCATGAATGCTCTACAATACTGAGGGAATTTTAGGTTTCTCATTTAAGCTGGGATATTTAAAAGTGAGAGAATGCCAAAGAATTGGGTGGAACATGCTCTCTAAATTCATGTAATTGAGCTAAAATAATCTAGTTCTTTTATATGTTTCTTAATAGTTAATAGAGATTCACTTCTTCCAAGCTTTAGTGCATCATCCTTTTATTAAGCCAAGACTTTCTTATCTATTTCTTGCAGTGGGAACAGGACTCAGCTTCATTATGTTCATAGAGCAGACTGTCCTTGGTTGAAAAAATGACATTTCACCTATATTTGAATGCTTGCAACTGCGCTTTAGCTTCAGTAAGTCCTTGGCCCAGTTAGAGATGTCCCAGCAACAATCTTGGGGTAATTTGCCACAAAAGTTGACACAGGCTGGTCCAAATTCTAACAAGAAGAATCCATATTGAGCCTCCATAGGAGCTGTGGAAAAATTTTCATATTGAATCCCCCCCCCCCCCCCCCCCCCCCCCCCCCCCCCCCCCCCCCCCCCCCCCCCCCCCCCCCCCCCCCCCCCCCCCCCCCCCACCCCCCCCCCCCCCACCACCACCACCCCCCCCCCACCCACCACCCCCACCCCCCCCCCCCCCCCCACCCCCACCACCCCCACCCCCCACCACCCCCACCCCCCCCCCCCCCCACCCCCCCCCCCCCCCCCCCCCCCCCCCCCCCACCCCCCCCCCCCCCCCCCCCCCCCCCCCCCCACCCCCCCCCCCCCCCACCCCCCCCCCCCCCCACCCCCCCCCCCCCCCACCCCCCCCCCCCCCCACCCCCCCCCCCCCCCACCCCCCCCCCCCCCCACCCCCCCCCCCCCCCACCCCCCCCCCCCCCCACCCCCCCCCCCCCCCACCCCCCCCCCCCCCCACCCCCCCCCCCCCCCACCCCCCCCCCCCCCCACCCCCCCCCCCCCCCACCCCCCCCCCCCCCCACCCCCCCCCCCCCCCACCCCCCCCCCCCCCCACCCCCCCCCCCCCCCACCCCCCCCCCCCCCCACCCCCCCCCCCCCCCACCCCCCCCCCCCCCCACCCCCCCCCCCCCCCACCCCCCCCCCCCCCCACCCCCCCCCCCCCCCACCCCCCCCCCCCCCCACCCCCCCCCCCCCCCACCCCCCCCCCCCCCCACCCCCCCCCCCCCCCACCCCCCCCCCCCCCCACCCCCCCCCCCCCCCACCCCCCCCCCCCCCCACCCCCCCCCCCCCCCACCCCCCCCCCCCCCCACCCCCCCCCCCCCCCACCCCCCCCCCCCCCCACCCCCCCCCCCCCCCACCCCCCCCCCCCCCCACCCCCCCCCCCCCCCACCCCCCCCCCCCCCCACCCCCCCCCCCCCCCACCCCCCCCCCCCCCCACCCCCCCCCCCCCCCACCCCCCCCCCCCCCCACCCCCCCCCCCCCCCACCCCCCCCCCCCCCCACCCCCCCCCCCCCCCACCCCCCCCCCCCCCCACCCCCCCCCCCCCCCACCCCCCCCCCCCCCCACCCCCCCCCCCCCCCACCCCCCCCCCCCCCCACCCCCCCCCCCCCCCACCCCCCCCCCCCCCCACCCCCCCCCCCCCCCACCCCCCCCCCCCCCCACCCCCCCCCCCCCCCACCCCCCCCCCCCCCCACCCCCCCCCCCCCCCACCCCCCCCCCCCCCCACCCCCCCCCCCCCCCACCCCCCCCCCCCCCCACCCCCCCCCCCCCCCACCCCCCCCCCCCCCCACCCCCCCCCCCCCCCACCCCCCCCCCCCCCCACCCCCCCCCCCCCCCACCCCCCCCCCCCCCCACCCCCCCCCCCCCCCACCCCCCCCCCCCCCCACCCCCCCCCCCCCCCACCCCCCCCCCCCCCCACCCCCCCCCCCCCCCACCCCCCCCCCCCCCCACCCCCCCCCCCCCCCACCCCCCCCCCCCCCCACCCCCCCCCCCCCCCACCCCCCCCCCCCCCCACCCCCCCCCCCCCCCACCCCCCCCCCCCCCCACCCCCCCCCCCCCCCACCCCCCCCCCCCCCCACCCCCCCCCCCCCCCACCCCCCCCCCCCCCCACCCCCCCCCCCCCCCACCCCCCCCCCCCCCCACCCCCCCCCCCCCCCACCCCCCCCCCCCCCCACCCCCCCCCCCCCCCACCCCCCCCCCCCCCCACCCCCCCCCCCCCCCACCCCCCCCCCCCCCCACCCCCCCCCCCCCCCACCCCCCCCCCCCCCCACCCCCCCCCCCCCCCACCCCCCCCCCCCCCCACCCCCCCCCCCCCCCACCCCCCCCCCCCCCCACCCCCCCCCCCCCCCACCCCCCCCCCCCCCCACCCCCCCCCCCCCCCACCCCCCCCCCCCCCCACCCCCCCCCCCCCCCACCCCCCCCCCCCCCCACCCCCCCCCCCCCCCACCCCCCCCCCCCCCCACCCCCCCCCCCCCCCACCCCCCCCCCCCCCCACCCCCCCCCCCCCCCACCCCCCCCCCCCCCCACCCCCCCCCCCCCCCACCCCCCCCCCCCCCCACCCCCCCCCCCCCCCACCCCCCCCCCCCCCCACCCCCCCCCCCCCCCACCCCCCCCCCCCCCCACCCCCCCCCCCCCCCACCCCCCCCCCCCCCCACCCCCCCCCCCCCCCACCCCCCCCCCCCCCCACCCCCCCCCCCCCCCACCCCCCCCCCCCCCCACCCCCCCCCCCCCCCACCCCCCCCCCCCCCCACCCCCCCCCCCCCCCACCCCCCCCCCCCCCCACCCCCCCCCCCCCCCACCCCCCCCCCCCCCCACCCCCCCCCCCCCCCACCCCCCCCCCCCCCCACCCCCCCCCCCCCCCACCCCCCCCCCCCCCCACCCCCCCCCCCCCCCACCCCCCCCCCCCCCCACCCCCCCCCCCCCCCACCCCCCCCCCCCCCCACCCCCCCCCCCCCCCACCCCCCCCCCCCCCCACCCCCCCCCCCCCCCACCCCCCCCCCCCCCCACCCCCCCCCCCCCCCACCCCCCCCCCCCCCCACCCCCCCCCCCCCCCACCCCCCCCCCCCCCCACCCCCCCCCCCCCCCACCCCCCCCCCCCCCCACCCCCCCCCCCCCCCACCCCCCCCCCCCCCCACCCCCCCCCCCCCCCACCCCCCCCCCCCCCCACCCCCCCCCCCCCCCACCCCCCCCCCCCCCCACCCCCCCCCCCCCCCACCCCCCCCCCCCCCCACCCCCCCCCCCCCCCACCCCCCCCCCCCCCCACCCCCCCCCCCCCCCACCCCCCCCCCCCCCCACCCCCCCCCCCCCCCACCCCCCCCCCCCCCCACCCCCCCCCCCCCCCACCCCCCCCCCCCCCCACCCCCCCCCCCCCCCACCCCCCCCCCCCCCCACCCCCCCCCCCCCCCACCCCCCCCCCCCCCCACCCCCCCCCCCCCCCACCCCCCCCCCCCCCCACCCCCCCCCCCCCCCACCCCCCCCCCCCCCCACCCCCCCCCCCCCCCACCCCCCCCCCCCCCCACCCCCCCCCCCCCCCACCCCCCCCCCCCCCCACCCCCCCCCCCCCCCACCCCCCCCCCCCCCCACCCCCCCCCCCCCCCACCCCCCCCCCCCCCCACCCCCCCCCCCCCCCACCCCCCCCCCCCCCCACCCCCCCCCCCCCCCACCCCCCCCCCCCCCCACCCCCCCCCCCCCCCACCCCCCCCCCCCCCCACCCCCCCCCCCCCCCACCCCCCCCCCCCCCCACCCCCCCCCCCCCCCACCCCCCCCCCCCCCCACCCCCCCCCCCCCCCACCCCCCCCCCCCCCCACCCCCCCCCCCCCCCACCCCCCCCCCCCCCCACCCCCCCCCCCCCCCACCCCCCCCCCCCCCCACCCCCCCCCCCCCCCACCCCCCCCCCCCCCCACCCCCCCCCCCCCCCACCCCCCCCCCCCCCCACCCCCCCCCCCCCCCACCCCCCCCCCCCCCCACCCCCCCCCCCCCCCACCCCCCCCCCCCCCCACCCCCCCCCCCCCCCACCCCCCCCCCCCCCCACCCCCCCCCCCCCCCACCCCCCCCCCCCCCCACCCCCCCCCCCCCCCACCCCCCCCCCCCCCCACCCCCCCCCCCCCCCACCCCCCCCCCCCCCCACCCCCCCCCCCCCCCACCCCCCCCCCCCCCCACCCCCCCCCCCCCCCACCCCCCCCCCCCCCCACCCCCCCCCCCCCCCACCCCCCCCCCCCCCCACCCCCCCCCCCCCCCACCCCCCCCCCCCCCCACCCCCCCCCCCCCCCACCCCCCCCCCCCCCCACCCCCCCCCCCCCCCACCCCCCCCCCCCCCCACCCCCCCCCCCCCCCACCCCCCCCCCCCCCCACCCCCCCCCCCCCCCACCCCCCCCCCCCCCCACCCCCCCCCCCCCCCACCCCCCCCCCCCCCCACCCCCCCCCCCCCCCACCCCCCCCCCCCCCCACCCCCCCCCCCCCCCACCCCCCCCCCCCCCCACCCCCCCCCCCCCCCACCCCCCCCCCCCCCCACCCCCCCCCCCCCCCACCCCCCCCCCCCCCCACCCCCCCCCCCCCCCACCCCCCCCCCCCCCCACCCCCCCCCCCCCCCACCCCCCCCCCCCCCCACCCCCCCCCCCCCCCACCCCCCCCCCCCCCCACCCCCCCCCCCCCCCACCCCCCCCCCCCCCCACCCCCCCCCCCCCCCACCCCCCCCCCCCCCCACCCCCCCCCCCCCCCACCCCCCCCCCCCCCCACCCCCCCCCCCCCCCACCCCCCCCCCCCCCCACCCCCCCCCCCCCCCACCCCCCCCCCCCCCCACCCCCCCCCCCCCCCACCCCCCCCCCCCCCCACCCCCCCCCCCCCCCACCCCCCCCCCCCCCCACCCCCCCCCCCCCCCACCCCCCCCCCCCCCCACCCCCCCCCCCCCCCACCCCCCCCCCCCCCCACCCCCCCCCCCCCCCACCCCCCCCCCCCCCCACCCCCCCCCCCCCCCACCCCCCCCCCCCCCCACCCCCCCCCCCCCCCACCCCCCCCCCCCCCCACCCCCCCCCCCCCCCACCCCCCCCCCCCCCCACCCCCCCCCCCCCCCACCCCCCCCCCCCCCCACCCCCCCCCCCCCCCACCCCCCCCCCCCCCCACCCCCCCCCCCCCCCACCCCCCCCCCCCCCCACCCCCCCCCCCCCCCACCCCCCCCCCCCCCCACCCCCCCCCCCCCCCACCCCCCCCCCCCCCCACCCCCCCCCCCCCCCACCCCCCCCCCCCCCCACCCCCCCCCCCCCCCACCCCCCCCCCCCCCCACCCCCCCCCCCCCCCACCCCCCCCCCCCCCCACCCCCCCCCCCCCCCACCCCCCCCCCCCCCCACCCCCCCCCCCCCCCACCCCCCCCCCCCCCCACCCCCCCCCCCCCCCACCCCCCCCCCCCCCCACCCCCCCCCCCCCCCACCCCCCCCCCCCCCCACCCCCCCCCCCCCCCACCCCCCCCCCCCCCCACCCCCCCCCCCCCCCACCCCCCCCCCCCCCCACCCCCCCCCCCCCCCACCCCCCCCCCCCCCCACCCCCCCCCCCCCCCACCCCCCCCCCCCCCCACCCCCCCCCCCCCCCACCCCCCCCCCCCCCCACCCCCCCCCCCCCCCACCCCCCCCCCCCCCCACCCCCCCCCCCCCCCACCCCCCCCCCCCCCCACCCCCCCCCCCCCCCACCCCCCCCCCCCCCCACCCCCCCCCCCCCCCACCCCCCCCCCCCCCCACCCCCCCCCCCCCCCACCCCCCCCCCCCCCCACCCCCCCCCCCCCCCACCCCCCCCCCCCCCCACCCCCCCCCCCCCCCACCCCCCCCCCCCCCCACCCCCCCCCCCCCCCACCCCCCCCCCCCCCCACCCCCCCCCCCCCCCACCCCCCCCCCCCCCCACCCCCCCCCCCCCCCACCCCCCCCCCCCCCCACCCCCCCCCCCCCCCACCCCCCCCCCCCCCCACCCCCCCCCCCCCCCACCCCCCCCCCCCCCCACCCCCCCCCCCCCCCACCCCCCCCCCCCCCCACCCCCCCCCCCCCCCACCCCCCCCCCCCCCCACCCCCCCCCCCCCCCACCCCCCCCCCCCCCCACCCCCCCCCCCCCCCACCCCCCCCCCCCCCCACCCCCCCCCCCCCCCACCCCCCCCCCCCCCCACCCCCCCCCCCCCCCACCCCCCCCCCCCCCCACCCCCCCCCCCCCCCACCCCCCCCCCCCCCCACCCCCCCCCCCCCCCACCCCCCCCCCCCCCCACCCCCCCCCCCCCCCACCCCCCCCCCCCCCCACCCCCCCCCCCCCCCACCCCCCCCCCCCCCCACCCCCCCCCCCCCCCACCCCCCCCCCCCCCCACCCCCCCCCCCCCCCACCCCCCCCCCCCCCCACCCCCCCCCCCCCCCACCCCCCCCCCCCCCCACCCCCCCCCCCCCCCACCCCCCCCCCCCCCCACCCCCCCCCCCCCCCACCCCCCCCCCCCCCCACCCCCCCCCCCCCCCACCCCCCCCCCCCCCCACCCCCCCCCCCCCCCACCCCCCCCCCCCCCCACCCCCCCCCCCCCCCACCCCCCCCCCCCCCCACCCCCCCCCCCCCCCACCCCCCCCCCCCCCCACCCCCCCCCCCCCCCACCCCCCCCCCCCCCCACCCCCCCCCCCCCCCACCCCCCCCCCCCCCCACCCCCCCCCCCCCCCACCCCCCCCCCCCCCCACCCCCCCCCCCCCCCACCCCCCCCCCCCCCCACCCCCCCCCCCCCCCACCCCCCCCCCCCCCCACCCCCCCCCCCCCCCACCCCCCCCCCCCCCCACCCCCCCCCCCCCCCACCCCCCCCCCCCCCCACCCCCCCCCCCCCCCACCCCCCCCCCCCCCCACCCCCCCCCCCCCCCACCCCCCCCCCCCCCCACCCCCCCCCCCCCCCACCCCCCCCCCCCCCCACCCCCCCCCCCCCCCACCCCCCCCCCCCCCCACCCCCCCCCCCCCCCACCCCCCCCCCCCCCCACCCCCCCCCCCCCCCACCCCCCCCCCCCCCCACCCCCCCCCCCCCCCACCCCCCCCCCCCCCCACCCCCCCCCCCCCCCACCCCCCCCCCCCCCCACCCCCCCCCCCCCCCACCCCCCCCCCCCCCCACCCCCCCCCCCCCCCACCCCCCCCCCCCCCCACCCCCCCCCCCCCCCACCCCCCCCCCCCCCCACCCCCCCCCCCCCCCACCCCCCCCCCCCCCCACCCCCCCCCCCCCCCACCCCCCCCCCCCCCCACCCCCCCCCCCCCCCACCCCCCCCCCCCCCCACCCCCCCCCCCCCCCACCCCCCCCCCCCCCCACCCCCCCCCCCCCCCACCCCCCCCCCCCCCCACCCCCCCCCCCCCCCACCCCCCCCCCCCCCCACCCCCCCCCCCCCCCACCCCCCCCCCCCCCCACCCCCCCCCCCCCCCACCCCCCCCCCCCCCCACCCCCCCCCCCCCCCACCCCCCCCCCCCCCCACCCCCCCCCCCCCCCACCCCCCCCCCCCCCCACCCCCCCCCCCCCCCACCCCCCCCCCCCCCCACCCCCCCCCCCCCCCACCCCCCCCCCCCCCCACCCCCCCCCCCCCCCACCCCCCCCCCCCCCCACCCCCCCCCCCCCCCACCCCCCCCCCCCCCCACCCCCCCCCCCCCCCACCCCCCCCCCCCCCCACCCCCCCCCCCCCCCACCCCCCCCCCCCCCCACCCCCCCCCCCCCCCACCCCCCCCCCCCCCCACCCCCCCCCCCCCCCACCCCCCCCCCCCCCCACCCCCCCCCCCCCCCACCCCCCCCCCCCCCCACCCCCCCCCCCCCCCACCCCCCCCCCCCCCCACCCCCCCCCCCCCCCACCCCCCCCCCCCCCCACCCCCCCCCCCCCCCACCCCCCCCCCCCCCCACCCCCCCCCCCCCCCACCCCCCCCCCCCCCCACCCCCCCCCCCCCCCACCCCCCCCCCCCCCCACCCCCCCCCCCCCCCACCCCCCCCCCCCCCCACCCCCCCCCCCCCCCACCCCCCCCCCCCCCCACCCCCCCCCCCCCCCACCCCCCCCCCCCCCCACCCCCCCCCCCCCCCACCCCCCCCCCCCCCCACCCCCCCCCCCCCCCACCCCCCCCCCCCCCCACCCCCCCCCCCCCCCACCCCCCCCCCCCCCCACCCCCCCCCCCCCCCACCCCCCCCCCCCCCCACCCCCCCCCCCCCCCACCCCCCCCCCCCCCCACCCCCCCCCCCCCCCACCCCCCCCCCCCCCCACCCCCCCCCCCCCCCACCCCCCCCCCCCCCCACCCCCCCCCCCCCCCACCCCCCCCCCCCCCCACCCCCCCCCCCCCCCACCCCCCCCCCCCCCCACCCCCCCCCCCCCCCACCCCCCCCCCCCCCCACCCCCCCCCCCCCCCACCCCCCCCCCCCCCCACCCCCCCCCCCCCCCACCCCCCCCCCCCCCCACCCCCCCCCCCCCCCACCCCCCCCCCCCCCCACCCCCCCCCCCCCCCACCCCCCCCCCCCCCCACCCCCCCCCCCCCCCACCCCCCCCCCCCCCCACCCCCCCCCCCCCCCACCCCCCCCCCCCCCCACCCCCCCCCCCCCCCACCCCCCCCCCCCCCCACCCCCCCCCCCCCCCACCCCCCCCCCCCCCCACCCCCCCCCCCCCCCACCCCCCCCCCCCCCCACCCCCCCCCCCCCCCACCCCCCCCCCCCCCCACCCCCCCCCCCCCCCACCCCCCCCCCCCCCCACCCCCCCCCCCCCCCACCCCCCCCCCCCCCCACCCCCCCCCCCCCCCACCCCCCCCCCCCCCCACCCCCCCCCCCCCCCACCCCCCCCCCCCCCCACCCCCCCCCCCCCCCACCCCCCCCCCCCCCCACCCCCCCCCCCCCCCACCCCCCCCCCCCCCCACCCCCCCCCCCCCCCACCCCCCCCCCCCCCCACCCCCCCCCCCCCCCACCCCCCCCCCCCCCCACCCCCCCCCCCCCCCACCCCCCCCCCCCCCCACCCCCCCCCCCCCCCACCCCCCCCCCCCCCCACCCCCCCCCCCCCCCACCCCCCCCCCCCCCCACCCCCCCCCCCCCCCACCCCCCCCCCCCCCCACCCCCCCCCCCCCCCACCCCCCCCCCCCCCCACCCCCCCCCCCCCCCACCCCCCCCCCCCCCCACCCCCCCCCCCCCCCACCCCCCCCCCCCCCCACCCCCCCCCCCCCCCACCCCCCCCCCCCCCCACCCCCCCCCCCCCCCACCCCCCCCCCCCCCCACCCCCCCCCCCCCCCACCCCCCCCCCCCCCCACCCCCCCCCCCCCCCACCCCCCCCCCCCCCCACCCCCCCCCCCCCCCACCCCCCCCCCCCCCCACCCCCCCCCCCCCCCACCCCCCCCCCCCCCCACCCCCCCCCCCCCCCACCCCCCCCCCCCCCCACCCCCCCCCCCCCCCACCCCCCCCCCCCCCCACCCCCCCCCCCCCCCACCCCCCCCCCCCCCCACCCCCCCCCCCCCCCACCCCCCCCCCCCCCCACCCCCCCCCCCCCCCACCCCCCCCCCCCCCCACCCCCCCCCCCCCCCACCCCCCCCCCCCCCCACCCCCCCCCCCCCCCACCCCCCCCCCCCCCCACCCCCCCCCCCCCCCACCCCCCCCCCCCCCCACCCCCCCCCCCCCCCACCCCCCCCCCCCCCCACCCCCCCCCCCCCCCACCCCCCCCCCCCCCCACCCCCCCCCCCCCCCACCCCCCCCCCCCCCCACCCCCCCCCCCCCCCACCCCCCCCCCCCCCCACCCCCCCCCCCCCCCACCCCCCCCCCCCCCCACCCCCCCCCCCCCCCACCCCCCCCCCCCCCCACCCCCCCCCCCCCCCACCCCCCCCCCCCCCCACCCCCCCCCCCCCCCACCCCCCCCCCCCCCCACCCCCCCCCCCCCCCACCCCCCCCCCCCCCCACCCCCCCCCCCCCCCACCCCCCCCCCCCCCCACCCCCCCCCCCCCCCACCCCCCCCCCCCCCCACCCCCCCCCCCCCCCACCCCCCCCCCCCCCCACCCCCCCCCCCCCCCACCCCCCCCCCCCCCCACCCCCCCCCCCCCCCACCCCCCCCCCCCCCCACCCCCCCCCCCCCCCACCCCCCCCCCCCCCCACCCCCCCCCCCCCCCACCCCCCCCCCCCCCCACCCCCCCCCCCCCCCACCCCCCCCCCCCCCCACCCCCCCCCCCCCCCACCCCCCCCCCCCCCCACCCCCCCCCCCCCCCACCCCCCCCCCCCCCCACCCCCCCCCCCCCCCACCCCCCCCCCCCCCCACCCCCCCCCCCCCCCACCCCCCCCCCCCCCCACCCCCCCCCCCCCCCACCCCCCCCCCCCCCCACCCCCCCCCCCCCCCACCCCCCCCCCCCCCCACCCCCCCCCCCCCCCACCCCCCCCCCCCCCCACCCCCCCCCCCCCCCACCCCCCCCCCCCCCCACCCCCCCCCCCCCCCACCCCCCCCCCCCCCCACCCCCCCCCCCCCCCACCCCCCCCCCCCCCCACCCCCCCCCCCCCCCACCCCCCCCCCCCCCCACCCCCCCCCCCCCCCACCCCCCCCCCCCCCCACCCCCCCCCCCCCCCACCCCCCCCCCCCCCCACCCCCCCCCCCCCCCACCCCCCCCCCCCCCCACCCCCCCCCCCCCCCACCCCCCCCCCCCCCCACCCCCCCCCCCCCCCACCCCCCCCCCCCCCCACCCCCCCCCCCCCCCACCCCCCCCCCCCCCCACCCCCCCCCCCCCCCACCCCCCCCCCCCCCCACCCCCCCCCCCCCCCACCCCCCCCCCCCCCCACCCCCCCCCCCCCCCACCCCCCCCCCCCCCCACCCCCCCCCCCCCCCACCCCCCCCCCCCCCCACCCCCCCCCCCCCCCACCCCCCCCCCCCCCCACCCCCCCCCCCCCCCACCCCCCCCCCCCCCCACCCCCCCCCCCCCCCACCCCCCCCCCCCCCCACCCCCCCCCCCCCCCACCCCCCCCCCCCCCCACCCCCCCCCCCCCCCACCCCCCCCCCCCCCCACCCCCCCCCCCCCCCACCCCCCCCCCCCCCCACCCCCCCCCCCCCCCACCCCCCCCCCCCCCCACCCCCCCCCCCCCCCACCCCCCCCCCCCCCCACCCCCCCCCCCCCCCACCCCCCCCCCCCCCCACCCCCCCCCCCCCCCACCCCCCCCCCCCCCCACCCCCCCCCCCCCCCACCCCCCCCCCCCCCCACCCCCCCCCCCCCCCACCCCCCCCCCCCCCCACCCCCCCCCCCCCCCACCCCCCCCCCCCCCCACCCCCCCCCCCCCCCACCCCCCCCCCCCCCCACCCCCCCCCCCCCCCACCCCCCCCCCCCCCCACCCCCCCCCCCCCCCACCCCCCCCCCCCCCCACCCCCCCCCCCCCCCACCCCCCCCCCCCCCCACCCCCCCCCCCCCCCACCCCCCCCCCCCCCCACCCCCCCCCCCCCCCACCCCCCCCCCCCCCCACCCCCCCCCCCCCCCACCCCCCCCCCCCCCCACCCCCCCCCCCCCCCACCCCCCCCCCCCCCCACCCCCCCCCCCCCCCACCCCCCCCCCCCCCCACCCCCCCCCCCCCCCACCCCCCCCCCCCCCCACCCCCCCCCCCCCCCACCCCCCCCCCCCCCCACCCCCCCCCCCCCCCACCCCCCCCCCCCCCCACCCCCCCCCCCCCCCACCCCCCCCCCCCCCCACCCCCCCCCCCCCCCACCCCCCCCCCCCCCCACCCCCCCCCCCCCCCACCCCCCCCCCCCCCCACCCCCCCCCCCCCCCACCCCCCCCCCCCCCCACCCCCCCCCCCCCCCACCCCCCCCCCCCCCCACCCCCCCCCCCCCCCACCCCCCCCCCCCCCCACCCCCCCCCCCCCCCACCCCCCCCCCCCCCCACCCCCCCCCCCCCCCACCCCCCCCCCCCCCCACCCCCCCCCCCCCCCACCCCCCCCCCCCCCCACCCCCCCCCCCCCCCACCCCCCCCCCCCCCCACCCCCCCCCCCCCCCACCCCCCCCCCCCCCCACCCCCCCCCCCCCCCACCCCCCCCCCCCCCCACCCCCCCCCCCCCCCACCCCCCCCCCCCCCCACCCCCCCCCCCCCCCACCCCCCCCCCCCCCCACCCCCCCCCCCCCCCACCCCCCCCCCCCCCCACCCCCCCCCCCCCCCACCCCCCCCCCCCCCCACCCCCCCCCCCCCCCACCCCCCCCCCCCCCCACCCCCCCCCCCCCCCACCCCCCCCCCCCCCCACCCCCCCCCCCCCCCACCCCCCCCCCCCCCCACCCCCCCCCCCCCCCACCCCCCCCCCCCCCCACCCCCCCCCCCCCCCACCCCCCCCCCCCCCCACCCCCCCCCCCCCCCACCCCCCCCCCCCCCCACCCCCCCCCCCCCCCACCCCCCCCCCCCCCCACCCCCCCCCCCCCCCACCCCCCCCCCCCCCCACCCCCCCCCCCCCCCACCCCCCCCCCCCCCCACCCCCCCCCCCCCCCACCCCCCCCCCCCCCCACCCCCCCCCCCCCCCACCCCCCCCCCCCCCCACCCCCCCCCCCCCCCACCCCCCCCCCCCCCCACCCCCCCCCCCCCCCACCCCCCCCCCCCCCCACCCCCCCCCCCCCCCACCCCCCCCCCCCCCCACCCCCCCCCCCCCCCACCCCCCCCCCCCCCCACCCCCCCCCCCCCCCACCCCCCCCCCCCCCCACCCCCCCCCCCCCCCACCCCCCCCCCCCCCCACCCCCCCCCCCCCCCACCCCCCCCCCCCCCCACCCCCCCCCCCCCCCACCCCCCCCCCCCCCCACCCCCCCCCCCCCCCACCCCCCCCCCCCCCCACCCCCCCCCCCCCCCACCCCCCCCCCCCCCCACCCCCCCCCCCCCCCACCCCCCCCCCCCCCCACCCCCCCCCCCCCCCACCCCCCCCCCCCCCCACCCCCCCCCCCCCCCACCCCCCCCCCCCCCCACCCCCCCCCCCCCCCACCCCCCCCCCCCCCCACCCCCCCCCCCCCCCACCCCCCCCCCCCCCCACCCCCCCCCCCCCCCACCCCCCCCCCCCCCCACCCCCCCCCCCCCCCACCCCCCCCCCCCCCCACCCCCCCCCCCCCCCACCCCCCCCCCCCCCCACCCCCCCCCCCCCCCACCCCCCCCCCCCCCCACCCCCCCCCCCCCCCACCCCCCCCCCCCCCCACCCCCCCCCCCCCCCACCCCCCCCCCCCCCCACCCCCCCCCCCCCCCACCCCCCCCCCCCCCCACCCCCCCCCCCCCCCACCCCCCCCCCCCCCCACCCCCCCCCCCCCCCACCCCCCCCCCCCCCCACCCCCCCCCCCCCCCACCCCCCCCCCCCCCCACCCCCCCCCCCCCCCACCCCCCCCCCCCCCCACCCCCCCCCCCCCCCACCCCCCCCCCCCCCCACCCCCCCCCCCCCCCACCCCCCCCCCCCCCCACCCCCCCCCCCCCCCACCCCCCCCCCCCCCCACCCCCCCCCCCCCCCACCCCCCCCCCCCCCCACCCCCCCCCCCCCCCACCCCCCCCCCCCCCCACCCCCCCCCCCCCCCACCCCCCCCCCCCCCCACCCCCCCCCCCCCCCACCCCCCCCCCCCCCCACCCCCCCCCCCCCCCACCCCCCCCCCCCCCCACCCCCCCCCCCCCCCACCCCCCCCCCCCCCCACCCCCCCCCCCCCCCACCCCCCCCCCCCCCCACCCCCCCCCCCCCCCACCCCCCCCCCCCCCCACCCCCCCCCCCCCCCACCCCCCCCCCCCCCCACCCCCCCCCCCCCCCACCCCCCCCCCCCCCCACCCCCCCCCCCCCCCACCCCCCCCCCCCCCCACCCCCCCCCCCCCCCACCCCCCCCCCCCCCCACCCCCCCCCCCCCCCACCCCCCCCCCCCCCCACCCCCCCCCCCCCCCACCCCCCCCCCCCCCCACCCCCCCCCCCCCCCACCCCCCCCCCCCCCCACCCCCCCCCCCCCCCACCCCCCCCCCCCCCCACCCCCCCCCCCCCCCACCCCCCCCCCCCCCCACCCCCCCCCCCCCCCACCCCCCCCCCCCCCCACCCCCCCCCCCCCCCACCCCCCCCCCCCCCCACCCCCCCCCCCCCCCACCCCCCCCCCCCCCCACCCCCCCCCCCCCCCACCCCCCCCCCCCCCCACCCCCCCCCCCCCCCACCCCCCCCCCCCCCCACCCCCCCCCCCCCCCACCCCCCCCCCCCCCCACCCCCCCCCCCCCCCACCCCCCCCCCCCCCCACCCCCCCCCCCCCCCACCCCCCCCCCCCCCCACCCCCCCCCCCCCCCACCCCCCCCCCCCCCCACCCCCCCCCCCCCCCACCCCCCCCCCCCCCCACCCCCCCCCCCCCCCACCCCCCCCCCCCCCCACCCCCCCCCCCCCCCACCCCCCCCCCCCCCCACCCCCCCCCCCCCCCACCCCCCCCCCCCCCCACCCCCCCCCCCCCCCACCCCCCCCCCCCCCCACCCCCCCCCCCCCCCACCCCCCCCCCCCCCCACCCCCCCCCCCCCCCACCCCCCCCCCCCCCCACCCCCCCCCCCCCCCACCCCCCCCCCCCCCCACCCCCCCCCCCCCCCACCCCCCCCCCCCCCCACCCCCCCCCCCCCCCACCCCCCCCCCCCCCCACCCCCCCCCCCCCCCACCCCCCCCCCCCCCCACCCCCCCCCCCCCCCACCCCCCCCCCCCCCCACCCCCCCCCCCCCCCACCCCCCCCCCCCCCCACCCCCCCCCCCCCCCACCCCCCCCCCCCCCCACCCCCCCCCCCCCCCACCCCCCCCCCCCCCCACCCCCCCCCCCCCCCACCCCCCCCCCCCCCCACCCCCCCCCCCCCCCACCCCCCCCCCCCCCCACCCCCCCCCCCCCCCACCCCCCCCCCCCCCCACCCCCCCCCCCCCCCACCCCCCCCCCCCCCCACCCCCCCCCCCCCCCACCCCCCCCCCCCCCCACCCCCCCCCCCCCCCACCCCCCCCCCCCCCCACCCCCCCCCCCCCCCACCCCCCCCCCCCCCCACCCCCCCCCCCCCCCACCCCCCCCCCCCCCCACCCCCCCCCCCCCCCACCCCCCCCCCCCCCCACCCCCCCCCCCCCCCACCCCCCCCCCCCCCCACCCCCCCCCCCCCCCACCCCCCCCCCCCCCCACCCCCCCCCCCCCCCACCCCCCCCCCCCCCCACCCCCCCCCCCCCCCACCCCCCCCCCCCCCCACCCCCCCCCCCCCCCACCCCCCCCCCCCCCCACCCCCCCCCCCCCCCACCCCCCCCCCCCCCCACCCCCCCCCCCCCCCACCCCCCCCCCCCCCCACCCCCCCCCCCCCCCACCCCCCCCCCCCCCCACCCCCCCCCCCCCCCACCCCCCCCCCCCCCCACCCCCCCCCCCCCCCACCCCCCCCCCCCCCCACCCCCCCCCCCCCCCACCCCCCCCCCCCCCCACCCCCCCCCCCCCCCACCCCCCCCCCCCCCCACCCCCCCCCCCCCCCACCCCCCCCCCCCCCCACCCCCCCCCCCCCCCACCCCCCCCCCCCCCCACCCCCCCCCCCCCCCACCCCCCCCCCCCCCCACCCCCCCCCCCCCCCACCCCCCCCCCCCCCCACCCCCCCCCCCCCCCACCCCCCCCCCCCCCCACCCCCCCCCCCCCCCACCCCCCCCCCCCCCCACCCCCCCCCCCCCCCACCCCCCCCCCCCCCCACCCCCCCCCCCCCCCACCCCCCCCCCCCCCCACCCCCCCCCCCCCCCACCCCCCCCCCCCCCCACCCCCCCCCCCCCCCACCCCCCCCCCCCCCCACCCCCCCCCCCCCCCACCCCCCCCCCCCCCCACCCCCCCCCCCCCCCACCCCCCCCCCCCCCCACCCCCCCCCCCCCCCACCCCCCCCCCCCCCCACCCCCCCCCCCCCCCACCCCCCCCCCCCCCCACCCCCCCCCCCCCCCACCCCCCCCCCCCCCCACCCCCCCCCCCCCCCACCCCCCCCCCCCCCCACCCCCCCCCCCCCCCACCCCCCCCCCCCCCCACCCCCCCCCCCCCCCACCCCCCCCCCCCCCCACCCCCCCCCCCCCCCACCCCCCCCCCCCCCCACCCCCCCCCCCCCCCACCCCCCCCCCCCCCCACCCCCCCCCCCCCCCACCCCCCCCCCCCCCCACCCCCCCCCCCCCCCACCCCCCCCCCCCCCCACCCCCCCCCCCCCCCACCCCCCCCCCCCCCCACCCCCCCCCCCCCCCACCCCCCCCCCCCCCCACCCCCCCCCCCCCCCACCCCCCCCCCCCCCCACCCCCCCCCCCCCCCACCCCCCCCCCCCCCCACCCCCCCCCCCCCCCACCCCCCCCCCCCCCCACCCCCCCCCCCCCCCACCCCCCCCCCCCCCCACCCCCCCCCCCCCCCACCCCCCCCCCCCCCCACCCCCCCCCCCCCCCACCCCCCCCCCCCCCCACCCCCCCCCCCCCCCACCCCCCCCCCCCCCCACCCCCCCCCCCCCCCACCCCCCCCCCCCCCCACCCCCCCCCCCCCCCACCCCCCCCCCCCCCCACCCCCCCCCCCCCCCACCCCCCCCCCCCCCCACCCCCCCCCCCCCCCACCCCCCCCCCCCCCCACCCCCCCCCCCCCCCACCCCCCCCCCCCCCCACCCCCCCCCCCCCCCACCCCCCCCCCCCCCCACCCCCCCCCCCCCCCACCCCCCCCCCCCCCCACCCCCCCCCCCCCCCACCCCCCCCCCCCCCCACCCCCCCCCCCCCCCACCCCCCCCCCCCCCCACCCCCCCCCCCCCCCACCCCCCCCCCCCCCCACCCCCCCCCCCCCCCACCCCCCCCCCCCCCCACCCCCCCCCCCCCCCACCCCCCCCCCCCCCCACCCCCCCCCCCCCCCACCCCCCCCCCCCCCCACCCCCCCCCCCCCCCACCCCCCCCCCCCCCCACCCCCCCCCCCCCCCACCCCCCCCCCCCCCCACCCCCCCCCCCCCCCACCCCCCCCCCCCCCCACCCCCCCCCCCCCCCACCCCCCCCCCCCCCCACCCCCCCCCCCCCCCACCCCCCCCCCCCCCCACCCCCCCCCCCCCCCACCCCCCCCCCCCCCCACCCCCCCCCCCCCCCACCCCCCCCCCCCCCCACCCCCCCCCCCCCCCACCCCCCCCCCCCCCCACCCCCCCCCCCCCCCACCCCCCCCCCCCCCCACCCCCCCCCCCCCCCACCCCCCCCCCCCCCCACCCCCCCCCCCCCCCACCCCCCCCCCCCCCCACCCCCCCCCCCCCCCACCCCCCCCCCCCCCCACCCCCCCCCCCCCCCACCCCCCCCCCCCCCCACCCCCCCCCCCCCCCACCCCCCCCCCCCCCCACCCCCCCCCCCCCCCACCCCCCCCCCCCCCCACCCCCCCCCCCCCCCACCCCCCCCCCCCCCCACCCCCCCCCCCCCCCACCCCCCCCCCCCCCCACCCCCCCCCCCCCCCACCCCCCCCCCCCCCCACCCCCCCCCCCCCCCACCCCCCCCCCCCCCCACCCCCCCCCCCCCCCACCCCCCCCCCCCCCCACCCCCCCCCCCCCCCACCCCCCCCCCCCCCCACCCCCCCCCCCCCCCACCCCCCCCCCCCCCCACCCCCCCCCCCCCCCACCCCCCCCCCCCCCCACCCCCCCCCCCCCCCACCCCCCCCCCCCCCCACCCCCCCCCCCCCCCACCCCCCCCCCCCCCCACCCCCCCCCCCCCCCACCCCCCCCCCCCCCCACCCCCCCCCCCCCCCACCCCCCCCCCCCCCCACCCCCCCCCCCCCCCACCCCCCCCCCCCCCCACCCCCCCCCCCCCCCACCCCCCCCCCCCCCCACCCCCCCCCCCCCCCACCCCCCCCCCCCCCCACCCCCCCCCCCCCCCACCCCCCCCCCCCCCCACCCCCCCCCCCCCCCACCCCCCCCCCCCCCCACCCCCCCCCCCCCCCACCCCCCCCCCCCCCCACCCCCCCCCCCCCCCACCCCCCCCCCCCCCCACCCCCCCCCCCCCCCACCCCCCCCCCCCCCCACCCCCCCCCCCCCCCACCCCCCCCCCCCCCCACCCCCCCCCCCCCCCACCCCCCCCCCCCCCCACCCCCCCCCCCCCCCACCCCCCCCCCCCCCCACCCCCCCCCCCCCCCACCCCCCCCCCCCCCCACCCCCCCCCCCCCCCACCCCCCCCCCCCCCCACCCCCCCCCCCCCCCACCCCCCCCCCCCCCCACCCCCCCCCCCCCCCACCCCCCCCCCCCCCCACCCCCCCCCCCCCCCACCCCCCCCCCCCCCCACCCCCCCCCCCCCCCACCCCCCCCCCCCCCCACCCCCCCCCCCCCCCACCCCCCCCCCCCCCCACCCCCCCCCCCCCCCACCCCCCCCCCCCCCCACCCCCCCCCCCCCCCACCCCCCCCCCCCCCCACCCCCCCCCCCCCCCACCCCCCCCCCCCCCCACCCCCCCCCCCCCCCACCCCCCCCCCCCCCCACCCCCCCCCCCCCCCACCCCCCCCCCCCCCCACCCCCCCCCCCCCCCACCCCCCCCCCCCCCCACCCCCCCCCCCCCCCACCCCCCCCCCCCCCCACCCCCCCCCCCCCCCACCCCCCCCCCCCCCCACCCCCCCCCCCCCCCACCCCCCCCCCCCCCCACCCCCCCCCCCCCCCACCCCCCCCCCCCCCCACCCCCCCCCCCCCCCACCCCCCCCCCCCCCCACCCCCCCCCCCCCCCACCCCCCCCCCCCCCCACCCCCCCCCCCCCCCACCCCCCCCCCCCCCCACCCCCCCCCCCCCCCACCCCCCCCCCCCCCCACCCCCCCCCCCCCCCACCCCCCCCCCCCCCCACCCCCCCCCCCCCCCACCCCCCCCCCCCCCCACCCCCCCCCCCCCCCACCCCCCCCCCCCCCCACCCCCCCCCCCCCCCACCCCCCCCCCCCCCCACCCCCCCCCCCCCCCACCCCCCCCCCCCCCCACCCCCCCCCCCCCCCACCCCCCCCCCCCCCCACCCCCCCCCCCCCCCACCCCCCCCCCCCCCCACCCCCCCCCCCCCCCACCCCCCCCCCCCCCCACCCCCCCCCCCCCCCACCCCCCCCCCCCCCCACCCCCCCCCCCCCCCACCCCCCCCCCCCCCCACCCCCCCCCCCCCCCACCCCCCCCCCCCCCCACCCCCCCCCCCCCCCACCCCCCCCCCCCCCCACCCCCCCCCCCCCCCACCCCCCCCCCCCCCCACCCCCCCCCCCCCCCACCCCCCCCCCCCCCCACCCCCCCCCCCCCCCACCCCCCCCCCCCCCCACCCCCCCCCCCCCCCACCCCCCCCCCCCCCCACCCCCCCCCCCCCCCACCCCCCCCCCCCCCCACCCCCCCCCCCCCCCACCCCCCCCCCCCCCCACCCCCCCCCCCCCCCACCCCCCCCCCCCCCCACCCCCCCCCCCCCCCACCCCCCCCCCCCCCCACCCCCCCCCCCCCCCACCCCCCCCCCCCCCCACCCCCCCCCCCCCCCACCCCCCCCCCCCCCCACCCCCCCCCCCCCCCACCCCCCCCCCCCCCCACCCCCCCCCCCCCCCACCCCCCCCCCCCCCCACCCCCCCCCCCCCCCACCCCCCCCCCCCCCCACCCCCCCCCCCCCCCACCCCCCCCCCCCCCCACCCCCCCCCCCCCCCACCCCCCCCCCCCCCCACCCCCCCCCCCCCCCACCCCCCCCCCCCCCCACCCCCCCCCCCCCCCACCCCCCCCCCCCCCCACCCCCCCCCCCCCCCACCCCCCCCCCCCCCCACCCCCCCCCCCCCCCACCCCCCCCCCCCCCCACCCCCCCCCCCCCCCACCCCCCCCCCCCCCCACCCCCCCCCCCCCCCACCCCCCCCCCCCCCCACCCCCCCCCCCCCCCACCCCCCCCCCCCCCCACCCCCCCCCCCCCCCACCCCCCCCCCCCCCCACCCCCCCCCCCCCCCACCCCCCCCCCCCCCCACCCCCCCCCCCCCCCACCCCCCCCCCCCCCCACCCCCCCCCCCCCCCACCCCCCCCCCCCCCCACCCCCCCCCCCCCCCACCCCCCCCCCCCCCCACCCCCCCCCCCCCCCACCCCCCCCCCCCCCCACCCCCCCCCCCCCCCACCCCCCCCCCCCCCCACCCCCCCCCCCCCCCACCCCCCCCCCCCCCCACCCCCCCCCCCCCCCACCCCCCCCCCCCCCCACCCCCCCCCCCCCCCACCCCCCCCCCCCCCCACCCCCCCCCCCCCCCACCCCCCCCCCCCCCCACCCCCCCCCCCCCCCACCCCCCCCCCCCCCCACCCCCCCCCCCCCCCACCCCCCCCCCCCCCCACCCCCCCCCCCCCCCACCCCCCCCCCCCCCCACCCCCCCCCCCCCCCACCCCCCCCCCCCCCCACCCCCCCCCCCCCCCACCCCCCCCCCCCCCCACCCCCCCCCCCCCCCACCCCCCCCCCCCCCCACCCCCCCCCCCCCCCACCCCCCCCCCCCCCCACCCCCCCCCCCCCCCACCCCCCCCCCCCCCCACCCCCCCCCCCCCCCACCCCCCCCCCCCCCCACCCCCCCCCCCCCCCACCCCCCCCCCCCCCCACCCCCCCCCCCCCCCACCCCCCCCCCCCCCCACCCCCCCCCCCCCCCACCCCCCCCCCCCCCCACCCCCCCCCCCCCCCACCCCCCCCCCCCCCCACCCCCCCCCCCCCCCACCCCCCCCCCCCCCCACCCCCCCCCCCCCCCACCCCCCCCCCCCCCCACCCCCCCCCCCCCCCACCCCCCCCCCCCCCCACCCCCCCCCCCCCCCACCCCCCCCCCCCCCCACCCCCCCCCCCCCCCACCCCCCCCCCCCCCCACCCCCCCCCCCCCCCACCCCCCCCCCCCCCCACCCCCCCCCCCCCCCACCCCCCCCCCCCCCCACCCCCCCCCCCCCCCACCCCCCCCCCCCCCCACCCCCCCCCCCCCCCACCCCCCCCCCCCCCCACCCCCCCCCCCCCCCACCCCCCCCCCCCCCCACCCCCCCCCCCCCCCACCCCCCCCCCCCCCCACCCCCCCCCCCCCCCACCCCCCCCCCCCCCCACCCCCCCCCCCCCCCACCCCCCCCCCCCCCCACCCCCCCCCCCCCCCACCCCCCCCCCCCCCCACCCCCCCCCCCCCCCACCCCCCCCCCCCCCCACCCCCCCCCCCCCCCACCCCCCCCCCCCCCCACCCCCCCCCCCCCCCACCCCCCCCCCCCCCCACCCCCCCCCCCCCCCACCCCCCCCCCCCCCCACCCCCCCCCCCCCCCACCCCCCCCCCCCCCCACCCCCCCCCCCCCCCACCCCCCCCCCCCCCCACCCCCCCCCCCCCCCACCCCCCCCCCCCCCCACCCCCCCCCCCCCCCACCCCCCCCCCCCCCCACCCCCCCCCCCCCCCACCCCCCCCCCCCCCCACCCCCCCCCCCCCCCACCCCCCCCCCCCCCCACCCCCCCCCCCCCCCACCCCCCCCCCCCCCCACCCCCCCCCCCCCCCACCCCCCCCCCCCCCCACCCCCCCCCCCCCCCACCCCCCCCCCCCCCCACCCCCCCCCCCCCCCACCCCCCCCCCCCCCCACCCCCCCCCCCCCCCACCCCCCCCCCCCCCCACCCCCCCCCCCCCCCACCCCCCCCCCCCCCCACCCCCCCCCCCCCCCACCCCCCCCCCCCCCCACCCCCCCCCCCCCCCACCCCCCCCCCCCCCCACCCCCCCCCCCCCCCACCCCCCCCCCCCCCCACCCCCCCCCCCCCCCACCCCCCCCCCCCCCCACCCCCCCCCCCCCCCACCCCCCCCCCCCCCCACCCCCCCCCCCCCCCACCCCCCCCCCCCCCCACCCCCCCCCCCCCCCACCCCCCCCCCCCCCCACCCCCCCCCCCCCCCACCCCCCCCCCCCCCCACCCCCCCCCCCCCCCACCCCCCCCCCCCCCCACCCCCCCCCCCCCCCACCCCCCCCCCCCCCCACCCCCCCCCCCCCCCACCCCCCCCCCCCCCCACCCCCCCCCCCCCCCACCCCCCCCCCCCCCCACCCCCCCCCCCCCCCACCCCCCCCCCCCCCCACCCCCCCCCCCCCCCACCCCCCCCCCCCCCCACCCCCCCCCCCCCCCACCCCCCCCCCCCCCCACCCCCCCCCCCCCCCACCCCCCCCCCCCCCCACCCCCCCCCCCCCCCACCCCCCCCCCCCCCCACCCCCCCCCCCCCCCACCCCCCCCCCCCCCCACCCCCCCCCCCCCCCACCCCCCCCCCC
This sequence comes from Sphaerodactylus townsendi, assembly GCF_021028975.2. Taxonomy (NCBI): domain Eukaryota; kingdom Metazoa; phylum Chordata; class Lepidosauria; order Squamata; family Sphaerodactylidae; genus Sphaerodactylus; species Sphaerodactylus townsendi. Next base: position 63,013,796 of record NC_059425.1, read on the forward strand.
CCCCACCCCCCCCCCCCCCCACCCCCCCCCCCCCCCACCCCCCCCCCCCCCCACCCCCCCCCCCCCCCACCCCCCCCCCCCCCCACCCCCCCCCCCCCCCACCCCCCCCCCCCCCCACCCCCCCCCCCCCCCACCCCCCCCCCCCCCCACCCCCCCCCCCCCCCACCCCCCCCCCCCCCCACCCCCCCCCCCCCCCACCCCCCCCCCCCCCCACCCCCCCCCCCCCCCACCCCCCCCCCCCCCCACCCCCCCCCCCCCCCACCCCCCCCCCCCCCCACCCCCCCCCCCCCCCACCCCCCCCCCCCCCCACCCCCCCCCCCCCCCACCCCCCCCCCCCCCCACCCCCCCCCCCCCCCACCCCCCCCCCCCCCCACCCCCCCCCCCCCCCACCCCCCCCCCCCCCCACCCCCCCCCCCCCCCACCCCCCCCCCCCCCCACCCCCCCCCCCCCCCACCCCCCCCCCCCCCCACCCCCCCCCCCCCCCACCCCCCCCCCCCCCCACCCCCCCCCCCCCCCACCCCCCCCCCCCCCCACCCCCCCCCCCCCCCACCCCCCCCCCCCCCCACCCCCCCCCCCCCCCACCCCCCCCCCCCCCCACCCCCCCCCCCCCCCACCCCCCCCCCCCCCCACCCCCCCCCCCCCCCACCCCCCCCCCCCCCCACCCCCCCCCCCCCCCACCCCCCCCCCCCCCCACCCCCCCCCCCCCCCACCCCCCCCCCCCCCCACCCCCCCCCCCCCCCACCCCCCCCCCCCCCCACCCCCCCCCCCCCCCACCCCCCCCCCCCCCCACCCCCCCCCCCCCCCACCCCCCCCCCCCCCCACCCCCCCCCCCCCCCACCCCCCCCCCCCCCCACCCCCCCCCCCCCCCACCCCCCCCCCCCCCCACCCCCCCCCCCCCCCACCCCCCCCCCCCCCCACCCCCCCCCCCCCCCACCCCCCCCCCCCCCCACCCCCCCCCCCCCCCACCCCCCCCCCCCCCCACCCCCCCCCCCCCCCACCCCCCCCCCCCCCCACCCCCCCCCCCCCCCACCCCCCCCCCCCCCCACCCCCCCCCCCCCCCACCCCCCCCCCCCCCCACCCCCCCCCCCCCCCACCCCCCCCCCCCCCCACCCCCCCCCCCCCCCACCCCCCCCCCCCCCCACCCCCCCCCCCCCCCACCCCCCCCCCCCCCCACCCCCCCCCCCCCCCACCCCCCCCCCCCCCCACCCCCCCCCCCCCCCACCCCCCCCCCCCCCCACCCCCCCCCCCCCCCACCCCCCCCCCCCCCCACCCCCCCCCCCCCCCACCCCCCCCCCCCCCCACCCCCCCCCCCCCCCACCCCCCCCCCCCCCCACCCCCCCCCCCCCCCACCCCCCCCCCCCCCCACCCCCCCCCCCCCCCACCCCCCCCCCCCCCCACCCCCCCCCCCCCCCACCCCCCCCCCCCCCCACCCCCCCCCCCCCCCACCCCCCCCCCCCCCCACCCCCCCCCCCCCCCACCCCCCCCCCCCCCCACCCCCCCCCCCCCCCACCCCCCCCCCCCCCCACCCCCCCCCCCCCCCACCCCCCCCCCCCCCCACCCCCCCCCCCCCCCACCCCCCCCCCCCCCCACCCCCCCCCCCCCCCACCCCCCCCCCCCCCCACCCCCCCCCCCCCCCACCCCCCCCCCCCCCCACCCCCCCCCCCCCCCACCCCCCCCCCCCCCCACCCCCCCCCCCCCCCACCCCCCCCCCCCCCCACCCCCCCCCCCCCCCACCCCCCCCCCCCCCCACCCCCCCCCCCCCCCACCCCCCCCCCCCCCCACCCCCCCCCCCCCCCACCCCCCCCCCCCCCCACCCCCCCCCCCCCCCACCCCCCCCCCCCCCCACCCCCCCCCCCCCCCACCCCCCCCCCCCCCCACCCCCCCCCCCCCCCACCCCCCCCCCCCCCCACCCCCCCCCCCCCCCACCCCCCCCCCCCCCCACCCCCCCCCCCCCCCACCCCCCCCCCCCCCCACCCCCCCCCCCCCCCACCCCCCCCCCCCCCCACCCCCCCCCCCCCCCACCCCCCCCCCCCCCCACCCCCCCCCCCCCCCACCCCCCCCCCCCCCCACCCCCCCCCCCCCCCACCCCCCCCCCCCCCCACCCCCCCCCCCCCCCACCCCCCCCCCCCCCCACCCCCCCCCCCCCCCACCCCCCCCCCCCCCCACCCCCCCCCCCCCCCACCCCCCCCCCCCCCCACCCCCCCCCCCCCCCACCCCCCCCCCCCCCCACCCCCCCCCCCCCCCACCCCCCCCCCCCCCCACCCCCCCCCCCCCCCACCCCCCCCCCCCCCCACCCCCCCCCCCCCCCACCCCCCCCCCCCCCCACCCCCCCCCCCCCCCACCCCCCCCCCCCCCCACCCCCCCCCCCCCCCACCCCCCCCCCCCCCCACCCCCCCCCCCCCCCACCCCCCCCCCCCCCCACCCCCCCCCCCCCCCACCCCCCCCCCCCCCCACCCCCCCCCCCCCCCACCCCCCCCCCCCCCCACCCCCCCCCCCCCCCACCCCCCCCCCCCCCCACCCCCCCCCCCCCCCACCCCCCCCCCCCCCCACCCCCCCCCCCCCCCACCCCCCCCCCCCCCCACCCCCCCCCCCCCCCACCCCCCCCCCCCCCCACCCCCCCCCCCCCCCACCCCCCCCCCCCCCCACCCCCCCCCCCCCCCACCCCCCCCCCCCCCCACCCCCCCCCCCCCCCACCCCCCCCCCCCCCCACCCCCCCCCCCCCCCACCCCCCCCCCCCCCCACCCCCCCCCCCCCCCACCCCCCCCCCCCCCCACCCCCCCCCCCCCCCACCCCCCCCCCCCCCCACCCCCCCCCCCCCCCACCCCCCCCCCCCCCCACCCCCCCCCCCCCCCACCCCCCCCCCCCCCCACCCCCCCCCCCCCCCACCCCCCCCCCCCCCCACCCCCCCCCCCCCCCACCCCCCCCCCCCCCCACCCCCCCCCCCCCCCACCCCCCCCCCCCCCCACCCCCCCCCCCCCCCACCCCCCCCCCCCCCCACCCCCCCCCCCCCCCACCCCCCCCCCCCCCCACCCCCCCCCCCCCCCACCCCCCCCCCCCCCCACCCCCCCCCCCCCCCACCCCCCCCCCCCCCCACCCCCCCCCCCCCCCACCCCCCCCCCCCCCCACCCCCCCCCCCCCCCACCCCCCCCCCCCCCCACCCCCCCCCCCCCCCACCCCCCCCCCCCCCCACCCCCCCCCCCCCCCACCCCCCCCCCCCCCCACCCCCCCCCCCCCCCACCCCCCCCCCCCCCCACCCCCCCCCCCCCCCACCCCCCCCCCCCCCCACCCCCCCCCCCCCCCACCCCCCCCCCCCCCCACCCCCCCCCCCCCCCACCCCCCCCCCCCCCCACCCCCCCCCCCCCCCACCCCCCCCCCCCCCCACCCCCCCCCCCCCCCACCCCCCCCCCCCCCCACCCCCCCCCCCCCCCACCCCCCCCATGTGCCCTTTAGTAAATAACTTCATATTCCAGAATGTTTTACTTGTTTTACTTCCCTCAGACTTGAAAAGATCAAGGGAGGGGGGAGGGGAATACTTTTTCTGCAATTTCTGAAATACTTACTTTAGTGATAGTCCTTAAAATGGCAAGGCGATCCAAAGGTGGTGGCAAACCTACATAGAGTGTTTTATCCAACCTTCCTGGGCGTAAAATAGCTGGGTCTATAATATCTGATGGAGAAATAAACAAAAAAACCCAAACATTGAAAGAATCTCAATGTAGCATATTGGGGATGTTCCGGAGAGCAGAACTTTGCTTTTTCAAAAGAAACCACTTGACCTCTGGTAAGTAAGACAGAGGCCATAGGTTATAAGAACTGCTTACTCCCATAGCAGCCTCCCTGATCCACACTGATATACCTTAGAAGCCCTTCTCTGAGTCCCTTTGCCTCTAGAGCTTAACAGAAGGAGCACAAGAGCCTGTTCTATTGAAGCATCCAGACAGTGGAATTTCTCCTCCACAGGTGTTATTCCCCAACAGGGTATGTACTCAAAACCCATATATATATTGTAGCTTTCACTTACATTCTACATGAAACACAACAGGCACAAGCTCATCTGCAATGACTAAGATTAACCAGGATTAGCTTGTATTAATAAATTATTCTCATTTGGCAAAAGTTGAAAACTTCAACTATAAGGAGGAATGGTTAGTGAAATCGTTGGAATTGGCAGAAATGGCAAAATGTACTTGGTCGATTAGAGAAAAGAATCTATCTAAATTAATTAATAAATGGAAACCTTTGATGGACTTTTTACAGAAGACAAAAAACGAATTGATGATTTGTGGTTTTAAGGAATAGAAGATGAGGGATTCAGTTATATTAGACAAAGATGTGAATGTTTTGAGGGATAGCATTTAAGATTTACTGAGAGTCTTTCAGAAGAGAAAAGACTATGCTTTTCTAGTTGATGCCCTAAGGAAGAAATAGAAAAGATAGCTTGAATTGGGAGGCTTGAATTTAGCTTGAATTTTACGCACAAAGGACAGCAACAGAGAATCACCTCTACAAGTCCTAAAGAATTTTTCAAGGATTTTACTTAAAAACATCCAGATGCTGAATTATTGAAATGTTTGTTGAAAGCTGATAAAACAGATGAAAATGTTAAATATGAATGTTAACAGAGAAACGTTAGATGTCAGTTTTACTTATATTAATTTGTGGGAGAGATGTTTACGGAGAAATGGAGGATTTTCATATATAAGTTCATTTTTGAACTAAGTTAGGTAGATAAGGTTATAATATAATATCTGCATTTACTTTGCTATTTTTTAGAAACTGGACTTGGTTTAAAGTACTTACTAAGATCTTAAAGCTCTCTGATTTTGAAACCAAGAAAAAGTTTATATTATGAATAACTTCAACAACAGGTGATGGGCCAAATAGTTATTTGTGGTTTTTCACCTATGTTGTCTTTGTAGTGACTGGGTGCCTATTGTGTAATTGCTCCTATAAATTTTGTTGTTGTTATAAAATCAATAAAATTATTTTTTTAAAAGGTTTAATGTTTTACTTGACTGTAACTAAGGAGCAAGTGGTAAACTTTAAGGATAACTATAGTTGGGGCCAAAGAAATGGAAAGTCCCTTTTTCTTTCTTCTTCTTCTTTTTTTAGTAGTGTGACCTTGTGAAGTTTTAGCTGCTGATTTTATGTATGCTTTAAAATCTTGTAATAAAAATGTAAAAATCATTGACAAAAAATTATTCTCACCTGGCCTATTGGTGGCTGCCATAATGAAAACCTGACGACGGGATTCCAGGCCATCCATCTCTGTTAGCAACTGATTTACCACACGGACACTGGCGCCTGCCTATAAGGGCAAACATGTTTAATCAGGAGAGGGTGACAGGGAAGGCAGTGGAAGAGAGAGTGGTGCAACACTTGCCAAGTCTGTTGGTGAAGATCTGCACTGCCATCATGGAAAAGAAGAGGCATGACCTTGTTCTTGCAACTCAGACCAGTAATAGTGAGTTGCCTTCCAGGTACTCGTCCTACTACAGAACCTCAGAGGCCTGTGGCTGTTGGTTTTGTGGTATAACAGTCTATTCTATCAGGATCTCCATTTAGTAGTTATCTCTATTCTTAGGAAAAAATTATTGAAAACACTGTGCCTTAAACAATTTTGTTCCATGGTAAAATATGTAAATTATTAGCAACAAGGGTAAATAGAAAGCAAAAGAACTAATTGTTATCATAGGAACAGTAATGATGACCTTGAAACAAAAGTGAACATGCTGTTAGGGAATCTGAAAAATAAGAACTTACATTTCACTTCAATTTATTTTAGATTTATATCCTGCCCAGCCCTGGATCATGATTATGGCAGCTCACAACAGTTCAAGTGAACAATTATCCAACAATAATAAAACACCCAAACATCTTAAAATAACTTGAAATATCTGTTAGGATATTATTCTTTCAAAAACAGCCATGAAACAACTCCAATGCCTGGGCAAAGAGCGCTATTCCCCCTAACCTGCAATCCTATCTGCCACTGCCTCTTTTCCCCCTCCTGCCTGTTACCTGTTAATGGTGAGAATGATGACAAACAAGTTTGTTGGAACGTCACATCTGAAGCCAACCAACCTCGTAAAATAACTGCTCTGACTGGGCACAGAACATTTCCCCCAACATGGCACTTGTGAGTACCACAGCGCCTGTCGGTACTTCCTGTGGTGACTGCCAGGCTTGTCAGAAAGTGCTTGGTTATTGGCTGCTGTCATTCAAATGGAAGTGTTTTCCATGACTGCACTGGAGTGGCCACTGGAGAATCAGGAAGACTGGAAAGTATCCCGCAATCTCCTTCTCTCTGCTCCCTTGTGCTTTCCTTTATTTCTTTTTACTCTCCTCTTTCTCTTCTTTGTGAAACAAGCTTGTATAATTTTAAAGGCAAAAATTCTTTTAAAAGCTGCTCCCCCCCCAACAAATAAACAGCTTCTTAGTATGGGGAGCCAGAGAGGAATTTGAATGACATAACTCTCACTCATACAATGTCACCAAGAATTTTACCATCCAAAGTAGAGATAATTCTGAATTTGACAGGCCAGTGGTTTAAGCTTCCTTCATGGGTTCATTGTGGAATAAAATGAGGCAAAAGTAGGAGAAGGGGAATTACATGGAATTTGTGTCCTGACCAACTGTTCCCATGAGCTTCTTTGGCAAAGCAGAGAGGAATCACTACATCCAAGTTTGAGAAACACTGGACATATATCCTACTGACACAAAGGTGGTCATGTGGAGCAGTGTGCATCACAGCAAAATTTCTCATGGAAAATTTAGGCTCACCTCACGGTCTGATCTCCGAGGACACAAGGCATCAACTTCATCAAAGAATATAACACAGGGAGCAGAATTTCTTGCACGCTGAAAAACCTGACGTACAGCACGTTCGCTTTCCCCCACGTACTGAAACAAAAAAGAAAAAATAAACAGTAAAAATCCATGAAATATTTCCTGACAGGTCAGGATCTACTGCTGAGCTTTACTGAATTAAATGGCAGAAAATTAAACACTTATTATCCCTCTCATTGAAAGTGAGGGGACTCAAAGGGGACTAACTTTGGCTGAAGTGTTCCCGAAGTAATAATTTGAGGAAAAGCAGTTCCTTCCAGCAAATCCTGCGTGTCTACTCGGGTTATCAACATTAGTAGACACATGGAAATATCCAGTATTTTTTTGTAAAAAAAAAAGACAAGAAAAAAGAGGTTGATACAATGGAGGTCTGTAGAGAAGGCAACAGGGCAGTTGATTATGACATTACTCTTGGGTGTGACAGAGTTTACTGCCTGCCCTGCTGCCTCTCTGCTGGTCTCTTTGCAAAGAGGCTAGCCAACCAGAAAGAGGTGCTGGTACGCAATGCTGATGTGTACTGGTGCAACTGCCCCTCCTTGGAAATGACTCAGTTAAGAGTACATGCATCTTTCAGAATGTTTTAGTTTCTGTGTTACATACAGAACTGGGCTTGTTACTAAATTAGCAAATTTCAATTTGTCATTTCCCTTCCATGCAAGCCAAACATCGAATGATGTTTGTAAGAATGTATCTATATAAAATGTAGGCGCATTATGCATTTGAATTAACCCCTAAAACTTTTATTTCCCCCCAAACCCAGTTAGTGATAAATTGGGGCTACAGGCAGAACTCACCATATTCAGCAGTTCAGGACCTTTCACAGAAATGAAATTCAGCCCAGACTCATTTGCCACAGCCTGTGAGAAAGATAAGAACCTATTTCATTCATATATTAGTCCTCCACCACCTCCAAACTCCAGGCTGGACCAGGTTTGTGATACCCTGTCATTAATGTTACCCTGAAAATGGGTCTGGCACATTACAAGACAGTTCAGCTTTTAAAAAAATACATAGCTTCTTTCATTTCAAACTCCATGTCATAAAATCAACTATTTTAGAATAAGCACATACTTCCATTTTATTGCCTTACTGACAAAGCTGACTAAAAACTCATGGACAACCAAAAATTTTTAAAAAAGTATTTTCCTTTCCTACTTGCCCTCCCAATATCTAGCACAAAGAAAAGTCCTGTACAACTCACAATTTTGCATCCAGCCAGCTTTTATTAATTTTATTGGTCACACAGAACATGAAACACAATGCAAAATTAGCTCCTCTTCAACTGAAAACAATTTGCAAAACAGTGATATTGTGCCACAGAATTGTTTTATGTCCATAGCACAGCAATTGCTGAAAAGATGAAAATCATGCTCCACATCAGTCTGAATCTATGATACACCCCTGGAACAACCAAGACACGACTCAGCAATCACTTAGTTAGTTTTTTTTTTCCAACCCCACCCCCCTCCCTGAACATACAGAGATCCTATGTAGAGAATTACCTTTGCAAGAAGTGTTTTGCCACAACCAGGAGGCCCAGCAAGCAGCACACCAGTGGGAGTTGTCAGGCCCAAGGCCTGGAATTGCTCAGGATTCCGCACAGGTGCCTGTAATAGAGTCAGCTATCAGCTAGAAATTTTGTATGTAAAAATATGGCAAAGGTAAAGGATTCTGAAATAATCAGAGTAGACTGTCCTGAATTTTTTAAAAAAAAGACATCTCCTGATTCAGCTGTTAAATGGAAATTAAAAATAAATTTGGTTGCTAGCACTCACTGCCTTCGGAGGCACATGAAAAGATTCAAGGAAGCAGGAAGGATCACAAAGGAGGCCAAAATGACCACCAAGGGAAAGATCACATGGAAACAAAAAAACTCTGGAGAAGCCCAACTCTGCCATTCTTCCACTGGGACTCAACATATTAGAACAACGTGAAAAAAAGCAACCAGCATGTATTACTGTGTGTTGGGAAGTAAATGAATTGTCATAAAGCCAGAAGAATGTGACTACCACGGAGATGGCAGGAAAGGAAGAAAATAGGATTTCTAACAGGTCTGAGGGTCTCCCAGTCTCACAGTGGCAAAAATAGTTGTAGCATGCCATTCGTCCAGCTAGTCAAGAAGGGGGGAAGCTTCAGAGAACAGACTAGGAGACTGTGATTTTTTTTAGAGATCTGTGTAAAGCAACCTTTTCTTCCTGCTAAAGCATTTGCCTTTGGAAGTCACTGATCAAGGTGAAAGGGTCTTAAATCTCTACTAATGTATGTAATCCTCTAGAAGGGGGATTCCGGGGTTCTATACTGCCTATACAGATATTTATACTTTCACATACTAAAAAATGAAACTGAAACTGTATGACAGGCAAGATGACAAGTGAGCGATCCTCTGGCTGACAAGCTAATCGCCTTCTGGCGAATGAAGAAACCGAAGTATAACAAACACTACAAAGTATCAGCAGGGAGAGAAATTAAATGAAAAACAGTACTGATAGAAAAAGGAGAAAATAATGATACATTAAGAACTTTAAAAGCTTCTGCTAAAAATTTTGCAATCACCACTGAGATTTGGGGGACACGACCATTCAATAAGTACTGAATTATGAAAACCCTATCAACAAATCCTTTAGACTTAAATTAAGGTAACCAAAGTTTCTCTGCAAAGTCCCCCATGAAGATGGCAATTTAAGACTATATTCAGGCTTGCTGGACAAAATCTCTCCTGAAAAGGGACACAATGGTATTTCCATACTAGCATACTTGAAAGGAGTGCATTCATTCCAGCCAATGTAAAGGCTCAACGTTAGGTAGAGGAATCAAGATTATAAAAATAATGAGTCATCATGCCAAACTGATTTTGTAGGCCAAATATATGGTTGAAAGGAAAAAAGTTTATTCTGCTCAAGGACCAAAACTCTCTGTTTAATGGACAGGGCCAGGCTATAAGAGGTTTATAAGTGCCTGCTGAATGATTTTGCTAGAGTCACCTTTGTCTTTATGATTCTCTTGAAACAGACAGAAAAACTGGCTTGTGACCACATGCATCCCCACCCAAATGTGTCTTGTTGCTGTGAACAACAGCTGCAGAAAGTGTTGAAATATACAGGGCCCAAAACTGGTCATCAGTTGCAAAGATAAATCTGTGGCCCTCAGGTGTTGAGGCTTGAGTCCAAATAAATATAAAAAGACTCTAAACAGAACAGCATAGACTTCTGGTTTGTGTGATTTTAAAAACAAAACCCTTCCAAAAATGAAGCAACAACTCATCAGATTGTGGGAAACAGGACAATGATAACGTCATGTGCACACTGTGTGAGGAGACAGTGTCATGGAAGCTAATTTTAATAGGCTGATTTGTAAAGAATCTTGTATACTCCCTCCTGTTAACCACATAAACTGTAGGTGGCCAAATCCAAAGGGGGTGCTGGTAGAACAGCAGCTGGGGACGACGTCATGGCGCCAACTTCAAAGAGGCAATTAGCAGTGTAGGCACCAGGGGAGAAGGAGAAAATCCTTTTCTCTCCCAGGAAAGCTCACTGGTAGGAATGTATCACAAAAAGGAGTGTTTCAGGGCTGAAACTCCTCTGGAAGTCAGCTAAAGTAATCCCTGCCCCCAGGAAAAGGCTTCCCCCCCCCCCATGCCAGCATGGCCTCCTTCAGCAGGGAACTGCCAGCCTATGGGTCAACTTCCAGATTCAGGTACTGCGGAGCTATGCAGTGCCCTGCTACTGAGGTAACTGACTCTGTGTCAGCATCTGTGCTTATTTGCATGATGCTGTTAGCAATGGCGACAACACAGAGCACAATGGCGCCAACTGTGGATCGCACAGTCTTGTTTTGGTTATTGTTGTTACACTGAAACAACCATATACACCCTAGCATGCAACTGTTCTTGCATGACAAAATTGCCAAATAAATCCCATGTACTCCATTTTATTTTCATCTTTAACACACATAGCGGTATCTCAGTCCCCAATACCAGGGTACCTTGATCTTTCCAATGTTTGCAGAAGTTAAATTCAAAGTATTCACATTCGTAATAAATCTTTTGTAACTATGGTGTAAGTGTAATGCTGGCTCCCTGCTACTCATGGTTTGTAAATGAGGAGAAAACTGTAGGAATGCATGCTCCGCCCCCTTTTGTTCCTTGTTCTGGTTTAAATCAATCTAGCCAGATTCTCTTATAATCATGCTTTGAAAACCCAGTTCAAATTATGGCTTCAAATTCTGGTTTTGAAGAGGACTGTGTGGAGAACTGTGGCATGTGCAATTCTGAACTAGGGTTAATATGGGCAGGAAAAGGGAATGGGATATTCACTTTGGATAGCAGAAGAGTGGGTGGGAGATACAGCATGCAACCATGAGACTGGATCCCAATTTTTGCAGGCTGTCAATTTTATTTTCAGCATCACATATATAGGGATTCAATCTGTGTATTAAATCAGAGTTCAGAACAAAAGAATCCTAGAGCATTTAAACATATTGCTGGCTCCAAGTGTGTTAACATCTAAGTCTGACCTGGTGTATTATATTTCCCAGAGACTCCTTTAGTTTTCCTATACTTGTAACCACTCCCCATGGAACTGCTTTTATATAAGAACTACTAATTATTGAACAGAAACAGTTACCTGGAAATAAACACGCTGTCTCCTTTTTATATGGGTTTTTTTACTATACCCTGGTATTTCTCAAATTACATGTACACTTGATCAAAGAAAGGTACAATTCAGTTGATAAACCTCCTCTTAAAAGAGGAAATTACTGAAACATTTCAATTGGTTGCACATTTCACAGACTAAATTGCCAAGAAGTGAGGCTTGTTTCTTTTCATAAAATGTCTTGCAAAGAGCACATAAAGCCTTGTATATACATCTCCTTTGCTGCTACATTATCAAAAGATATCTGAGCCTTGTGTGCCTCAACAGGATTTTGTAAAAAAAATCTCCACCCCTACCAGTATTGCCATGGTGAGCTCCTCCCGTATGTCCTCCAGGGCTCCAATATCCGCCCACGTCACATCAGGGACCGTGACAAAGCCTTCTCTCTTGGCAGAGGGTTGAACAGAAGACACGGCAACAATGAAATCATTCATCTCAATACAGAGCTTTTGCAGCTGAGTCTCCCCCAGGGAGTCTGGATTCTTTAGCAACCAAAGCAATCTTTGCAATTCATCCTAAAGATGATAGACAAGAGATTGGGAGGTGGGGTAGACAACAAAGGAAAAAGTCAGGTAAAAAAAGCAATGTAAGATTTACCTAAAGATCAACAGTATCAGAAGGTAGTTCGAGGACAACATCCCAGATACATGCCATAGCAACTTGGAACTGATTTCAGATGACAGAGAGTTGTGCAATGTTAAGTACTGCTGTGCTTCTCTTGGACTGTCACTCTATACAGTTTTTGGCTTTAATGGGTTGCCTTTTGAAAGGAAAAAAGATTCAATATTTTTTTAAAAAGTCATTCAACCCTTTTCATTTGATGCTGTCTGACAGCAAAAGTGGTTCAGCCATTCACCTCATCAAACTGATCACCAATAAGAGTACTAGGTGAATTAATATTATACATATCAGTATTAAAACTTTAGCAGTACAATTCCACCTGGAGTTCTCAGCAGGTTGTTGCTTACAGTGACTAAAAACAATATCTTTAATTTTTGAGCAGTCTCCAGGGTAGTCAATAAAGTCTTGATTGCAGAAAAGTTCTAAAATCACACCCACTATTGATGTTAAAATTGAAATAGAAACAATTTTTTTAAATCCACAGAATTCCTTCATCCTCTCCCCTCCCCAAGTCAAGCACGCCACTCCCAATACTAATGTTTTCAAAACAGCCTCAGGACTAATGCGACAGGAATTGTTGGTGCTAACTCTTTTCCATAAACACAGAATAACTATACACAAAAAAGATTTATAGAGTCCTGCTTTTCTTTTACTGCAGTTTCTTGAGCAACTGGTATGACAGGTAGAGAGAAACGACCTAGAATCAAATACCAACTTTGATATTAAGAGATTGTATCTACATGAACAATTTGTTTCCTGCTCAACTCAGCCCTCCCATTTGGTAATTGAAAAATCCACAGAACACAAAATATACTTGGAAAGAATCAACTCTAAATGCAGCCACAACTTTGACGTCAAGGAAGAGTGCTCAACTGAGTCACAGAGCCTAAAGCCCTATAACTGGCCTGAAGACACGTAGGCTGTCTGTCTCTGGATAAGGTATGACTAATAAGGAAGGATAAGGAAAAAAAAATCCTATGAAGTCATACCCTATCCGGAAGTAGACAGCCCATGTCTTGCTCTCAGAGGATAAGGAAGGAACTCTATGGGATAACCCTTCTGCGTTTTTGGGCAGCATTGGTGGGTCACTTTGAGTGTGTGTGCCCCTCCACCCCCGACTCTTTGCATGGGTAATTCCCTTCAGTCCTGAGGGTGGAGATGGTTCCCATGGGCATATCCTTATGTCCTTTTTCTGGCAAAATAGTTCCATCGGTTCTTGAATGGTTTCCTTCAAGAAGTCCAGAAAGTCTGGATGGAAGCTAAGTGGACTCTCTGTGGCAACTTTACTGGCTGTAGAACTTTGTCCTGGCTTGAGCTGCCAGTCCGAGATATCAGGTTACAGCAGGAAGCTGAGTCCAGTCTGAGAATCAGGTTTCAGTGTCAAAATACACAGAATCAACGTCCAAGGTCAAAATACACAGAATCAACAAGTCTGAGAAAATGTTGCAGCAGTCATGTGCTTTGGGATATTCTGTGAACCTGATTGATATAGGCTCTTCCAGCAGTCAGGCTTCATCCTGTGAAGACTCTGCTTCCCCCTGCTGCAGAAGGTGCCTTCTGTGAGCTAGCAGGTGTGTGTTTCTTTGTTTAGCACGCAACAACTCCCTCTGTCTCCGCCTTTGCTGACATATGGGCTCTGGTGAGCTAGATGCTTCACAGCCCACTTCTGCAGGCACTTCTGGTTTTGAAACCTGACTTGCCTGTTGTTCACCCTGAATGCCTGCAGGGCCCCTGGCTGCTCCAAGCCCAGCCCTTGTTGATTCCCAACCTGATCTGGGCTTACTGCGCTCTGCTCATCCCCTGAAGACTCATCGCTCTCCAGGGGATGGCCCATAACAAACTTGTTTCTGAGTCCCCTAGAGAAGAAGAGATCCCAGATCCACCAGCTAAGTCTTGCTGCCCTTCAGTCTCTGCAGTTGCCATTTCCAGGACGGTCAGAGCAGCCATGTAGGATTTTAAACCTAATGGTTTTTGCACGCTTATTCATGGCACCATGAAATGGCACCCATGACCCTCTTTCCTCAGCTAAGGCAGCCCTGCAGGTCATGCCCACTGGAATCTGCATTCCAGTACCTTCAGGGACATCCTTGGACTCAGCCTCCTATTTTGGGGCTCAAGGGGCGAATCCCGCAGGAAACAGGAAGAAAAAAGCCTTGCCTCTCTGGCAAATGGTGGGAATCACCCAAAGACGTCCTCTGGAAAAGATCATGCTCTCAGCCCCCCACCCCCCCACCTCACAGGGTGTTTGTTGTGAGGGGGGAAGGGCAAGGAGATTGTCAGCCCCTTTGAGTCTCCTACAGGAGAGAAAGGGGGGGATATAAATCCAAACTCTTCTTCTTCTTACACAACTGGAAAAGATCATGCTTGGCCTGTGATCCCAGTGAACCTTTATCACTCCAAATAAACAGCACTGAGATAAGACGGGTCAATGACCTGATTCATATAAGATAACTATCAGGGTGATGTTATCTATGTGAGATGCGTCCTCAACTCAATGCAACTGCTTAAAACAACAAATCAATGCTGCTACAAAGATATATGTAACTATCCTGCTAAATGTAACAACTGCCACCTTGATCTTTCCTTGATCTTTACTTTATGACTTCACATGCTATGTAGACAGCTAGGCTTCCCCTGGTACCTCTGTCCCATGAGAAAAGAATTACATCTGTTATCTTGTGGGGCAGGAAGCCAGGTGGCTTTCTCTTGCTTTCTGCTGCTGACCTTGGTGTGCCTCAACTCCAAATTCTGTTTTTCACAAACGCTTGGGAAAACGGGAGGGGGGCTTTCAGCAGGGGATAAAGGGAACTGTGAATGCCAACTTCATCGGAACTGGCTTTGCCAAGAATGGTGCTTCGATACCTCTTCAATAAACGCTACTGATCAACACTTCAGAGTCCGTTTATTGGTTTAAGGCTCTGAGGTCTAACAATTACATTATTTGAATCTCATTTGAGAATAAACATTTCCTTGGGGAAAAAAATCTCCTGTAGGTACCCGCACTGTAAAATATGGAAACTTATTACAGCAGACAATAATCAAAGAACTACATACTTTAGTGGGAATCTTCGGCACTTCAGCATCTTTACTAAGAAGCCCACCTAGCTGCTTCTCCAGGGCTTGTCCAGGTGCTTTTTCTTCCATACTCAGAGTTTCAGATTTTTCCTCTTCCACTTTAACAAGGACTCTATTTACAGTGGACATAGCTGCTTCACGGCAAAGTGCCATGAGATCAGCACCAACGTAGCCTGGAGTCATACGAGCCAAGTGACAGAAGTCAAACGATTGCGGAAGTCTAAGATTCCGACACAATGTCTTCAGAATTCTGTTGAAGAAAACATGGTAGAAGTAGCAGTTGTAATTTCAAAGGATTACACTCTGTTTATGTGCCAGTAGGAGATGCTGATTTTAAAGTCCTAGACACTCTGTGGTCCAAGATATTAAATAATGACCTTCTACTAGTAAGGGAGCCCATCTGCATATTACAGTCATCTTCCAATGCCCTTCTTTGTGCACCCTCACATCAGAGAGATGCTGAGACCAATGAACAGCCTCCCAAGCTATGTCTGTCTTGCTGTTTGCTTCAAGTGTTAAGATGGTAGGTTATTATGAATATATTATGAACATACAGGCAGGGCCTGTAAGACCGAGCTGTTCCACCAGGCCTTTGGAGAAGCCGGCTGCTGATGGCACCCTCTCCTTTCCTTTTTATCATCTGTGGCCTTTTACATCTTGGGCCTTTCCATTCCCTCCTCAGAGGGATCTTTAGACTGCCGGAAGCAATGTTTTATACGCTGTTTTAAATGGTTTTAATGTGAGATTAGAACCCTAATTTTATTATATTGTATGTATTTATTGAATGTGCTCTTGTTATTTTAGATTATGTTAGTTGCTGTACATCGCCCAGAGCCCTCCGGGGGTGGGCGGTATAAAAGTCGAAGAAATAAATAAATAAATATATTCCTTAGGATGCCTTTTGCAGTCCTCAAAGTTATTTGCTGTCACTTTTTGCTTTTTCTGCTGGCTTCTATTCCAAGGAGGTTGTTTATTTTGCTGAGTAGCTGTGCCAAGGTTTTTGCTTTGCTGTATTTTGGTATGTTTTTAATGGATGTAATCTGCAAGCTACTTTGGCTGTTAGCCACCTTTCAGATATCAAATTGAAAAGTGGCATATAAATAAATAAAACACTTAGCCTCTGTCAATTCCTTCCCAATTATTTACAAATTTAACTCCTCTTGTTAAAGTTTTTGAAGAAAGGCTGCATAGGATTGAATGAATAAGCCCAATTCAGAACATATCAACCAGAAGACTATCACGCCAAAATAACTTCTGCCAAAAATAATGAATGGTCATTACTCCAAGTTTGCAGATGCATCCACCATTGCACAGGAACAGGATTTTAGGAAGCACTGCAAATGGCTGTTAATATGTCAGTGGCAGGGATTTTATTTATTTTTTAATTATTCATGCCTTTAGTATAAGATGTTTTAAGTTAAATCCTTAAGGCAAACTTTATGGGCTTACAATTTAAGGACATGCAATTGCACAATTCTAAAGTAAATTAATTCAATTTTATTTAAAGACGTTTGGCCTACACTCTCATTTATTATATAAAGAGAAATGATCTTTCATTTGCATAAGTGAATCATGTATTTCATTCTTAAACTGACCCCAGCCAAATAATACAATAATTGGTCAGATCAAAAAATGTCCTTGTGTTTCATCCTATGCATTCTTCCAGTCTGGTATATGGTTTGGACCTAGCCCTGTGACTTTTCCCGATGCCATATGCAACATCCTATGTTCAGCCTTTCAGACACCAAACTGCAATACTAGCAGAATCAAAATCAACTGGAACCATGAGGTGTCAGTGATTACTCTGCAGCTTCTATGGTACTAATTTTTCTACTGTGATATTTCCTATTCTACGGCTAATCGGATTAGTTTGTTATCAGGGTGGCACAACTGCTTTTACCCTTTGTGACTTCTTATGCTACTCTGGAAATATCTTATTTTGCAGTCATTCAGGACAGTTGGATAATGTGATACTTAAAAACAAAGGAATGGATTCTAAGGCGCATAGTCACTAGATGTCTGTTGATTCCCCGCTTTCCAGCAGAAAGCCAGTGGAGCCCTTTTTGGATGGAACAGCAGCATAGAAATGGTTGAAATAAATAAAACCCTACATTCTTTCTGAGGATCCACCAATCCCCAGGAGTAGGATTTTAGGGAGCATAACAGTCTGCAGCAGGAAGGAAGGTCCATTATAGATCCATTATATCAGCACTGCTAAGAACAAGATGTAAAGAGGAATTTACATTTCAAAATGCATACTTATGATTGCGCTGCATAAAATTCTACTATGTATATAAACAAACAAATCCATGAGAAAATATGACATGAAAGCAGTGCCAAAATTACCTATAGACTTGGCAGGATGAACCCTAAAAATCTAGGGGCCTTCCAGCCAACGTGTAGAATATTTTTGACACTGTCATAGGCTTTTCTTACGCAAGCTGTCATAATGCACTGTAGACTCCAAACTATCCTTCAGTAATTTTCCTTGCACTCCATTTCAGAATAGTACTGTGTTAAGCTGATAACTCAACACTAGCATTGTTTTCTGTATTGAGTATGTCCTTCCAGGACTTTACTGAAGTGGACCCCATTTTGGAAACCCCATTTTGTGGATACCATCTTTGTCCAGTCATGAGGGTAGGAAATTGGGAGGGGCCTCACATGGAATAGCCTAGGGTCTCTCTTAATCTAAATCTGGCACTGCATGAAAAATCTGTAACATTTCAAAAATACAGATAGCAAATCTTTTTATGCAGTCAATACTATTTGCCAATACTAATTGTTTCCATTTGAGTTGTCAGTGCTGGCTGTCAAGGGAACACTAGTATCTTTAAAGACTGTAACTTGGACTTATAAAAGTAGTGACTCTGCCTGTCAATTTTCCCTTATTAAATGCCAAACAGAAGTGTTGGGTTCAGAAGCTGACAAACCAAACATATATTCATCTGTTAAAGCAACATTTGAAATTAGGCTGATGTACTTTTCTCTGGCCCTTTCATCAGGGATCCCCAAGCAAATTTCACGATCAAATCTTCCTGCACGTCTCAGGGCTGGGTCCAGTGAGTCAGGTCTGTTCGTTGCTCCAATGACTAGGACCTGAGCTGCAGAAGCCAGATTATTCAAGTCTAAAGAAGAACAGGAAGAAAAAGCAAACTGTGAGGCAACTGATAAAGGAGGCTGTGCTTTGTTATCGGGACAACATTGTTTTGCTATCAGGACATCTTTCTAAACCACTTGGATCAGAGCACACGCTCAGAGGTCAAGCCTGAGCAATGTTTCATCTTATGCTCTTTTAAACAAATTAGAGCCAGCACAGACAATACTGGGTTAGGTCAGATATTCACAATAAATTTGTTGATAGTGAATCTCCTTAAAGCACCATAACCCAAGTCTACCTCAAAGGCAGCCAACAGAAAAGGATTACTACCAGTAGTCAGGTAATATTTAGTATTATTATTCATATGCATTATTTATTTATTTATTTATTTATTTATTCATTCATTCATTCATTCATTCATTTATTTAATCATTTTATTCATTTATTCATTCATTCATTCATTCATTCATTCATTTATTTATTTATGGGATTTCTATACCACCCAATCCCCAAAGGGCTCTGGGTGGTGTACAACATGGATTCCATATACAGTATATAAACAAAACCCCATTAAATTAAAATGTAAGTTTAAAAGTTTAAATATTTAAAACGCAGCAGTAATTTGGCTACCTCAAAGGCAGCCAACAGAAAAGGATTACTACCAGTAGTCAGGTAATATTTAGTATTATTATTCATATGCATTATGTATGTATGTATGTATGTATGTATGTATGTATGTATGTATGTATGTATGGGATTTCTATACCGCCCAATCCCCAAAGGGCTCTGGGTGGTGTACAACATGGATTCCATATACAGTATATAAACAAAACCCCATTAATTTAAAATGTAAGTTTAAAAGTTTAAATATTTAAAACGCAGCAGTAATTCAGTAAAATGGCGTCAGCAATACCCCAGATTAAACCCTCCCAAAAAAAGGGGGAACAAGACAGTAACAAAAGTGGGTCCCCTAGATGACAGGGGGACTCCGAAAACCGAGGAGGGAATAAGAGTAGAAGGGGCACCTAATCAGCTGACTGGAGCACTCAGAAAGCCCGGTGGAACAACTCCAGTTCACCAAGATCCCGCGGGGACAGTGGACAGCTGGGAGGGAGAGTGTTCCCACCAGGCAGGGGGGCCAAGCCAGAAAAGGCCCTGGCCCGAGGTGGGAGCCAGCCCGCATCATTGAGGGCCAGGAACCACCAGTAAGAATTGGCCTCTGCTGAGCGCCTTGGGGGGCCGAGTAGGGACATATGGGAGTATCGCACGGTCCCGAAGATCTGGGGTCCCAGGCAGCGTCAAAGGCGCCTTAAAGGTTAACACCCACACCTCGAAGATGATTCGGAACTCAACTGGGAGCCAGTGCAGGCTGCGCAGCCTGGGTTGGATCTTGTGATCACGCAGGTAGAAGCCCGCCCCTGTGAGCAGAGCGAGCCGCCCGCATGCCTGGACCAGCTTCAGTTTCGGATCAAGCGCATGAGGAAGGCCGCGCGTGAAGAGAAGCCCGAGTTACAATAGTCTAACCTGGAAGGTGACCGTTGCATGGATCACAGTGGCCAGATCTGTGTGGGAGAGGAAGGGAGCTAGCCGCCGGGCCTGACGAAGATGGAAGAACGCAACCCGGGTTATATGGGCCACCTGGGTCTCTCCCCTTAGAAGAGAGAGCGAATCCAGGTGCGGATCCCCAGGCTTTCTGCCTTGAATGGGAGGGTGTAGCCAATAGAGATCCCCTCCCTCACACCGGCTGACTGAAGTTCCCCAACCTCCCCCCCCCCATGGCCAAGCCAAAGGATCTCCGTCTTCGATGGATTCAGTTTTAACCTGCTCTGCTGCAACCTCAGTAATCTCCATATTTTAAGTACAGTTTCCATAGATAGAGGGCCAAGGGTTGCTTGCCCAAGGCCACTTAAGTGAGTTGATGACAACTGCTGATGTCTGAACCATTGATAGATTAAAATGGGTTTTATGATAATGCTGCCATTGTGTTTTAAGGAATTTTAATGTTTAATGTTTATAAGTTGTATTTTATTGTGCACTGCCTATAACTGTACACCGCCCAGAGCCCTTTGGTGGTTGGGTGGTCTATAAAATCCAATAATAAAATAAAAATAAAATAAAATAAAATTTTTGACAAGAGTCCTAAAGTTCTCAGTCCATTGATCTACTGAAGGTGGGATTTTATCCTTTCAGTGCTGTAATGTGAGTCTTTCAGCTGTAATAAGGAAATAGAGGTTCCATTTTTTTTTACTATCAGTTGGCCTCCAAAAAAACAGCAAGCATTTATTCTGTCAGACATTCTCAACTCAGATTTTGCACAACCAAACGTGTTAACTGTATTTATTAATGTAGCAATGGAAGACTGAAGTTCCAAAATAAATAATTAAAATCATCTGCATAAAGAATAATTTTAAATTCCAAGGAGTCACAAGGAGTTATGTATGCAACCATGTATATTATTATTTTGTCTAATGCAGGGGTAGGGAACCTTTAACACTCAAAGAGCCATTTGGACCCGTTTTCCATTAGAAAAGAAAACACTTGGAGCAGCAAATAATTTTTGACATTTTAAATAAAGATAACACTGTATATATTGGTTTTTTAAACTTTTTACTCTGCTCATTCTGAGAAGCGCATGGATGCATCCGTCCTGCTGCTTGTAGGGCGGGCAAGGATGGGGCCAGTGGCTCGGCTCGTGGAGCCACAGTGCAAGGGCAGAAGAGCCGCATGCGGCTCTCGAGCCGCAGGTTCCCTACCCCTGGTCTAATGGCACGGGTCAGAGGTTCCAGACATAAATCAAAAATCAGAAGAGATAGTGGGCAACCTTGTCTAGTACCTCTCTCAAGATGGAACGGTGGAGAAAACACAGAATTCATTAGCAGAGTAGTCTTTTAAGATAGTTAGGTGGATAGAAACTGTTTGGATAACTGAACCTAAAGCGTGGTTGTCAATGGCATTTTATTTGATTGGAAGGGTTGGAAGGAAGTATCCAGTGGGGTGTCACAGACCTCAGTCCTGGGCCTGATACTTTACAAAGATAAGAGCAGACTCCTACCACTGGATAACAAAAATGAGAAGCATGCATACTAGACAAGAGATACACTTCAGGGTAGATCTGTGTATAAGAACAAGATCTTGGGATACAGGTGACTGTAAGCTAAATATGAGCAGTCAATGTGATGCAGCAGAAAAAGGGCTAACATGGTGTTGGAATATATCCACAAGGCATAACATCCAAATCACAAGATGTCACAGTCCTGTTGTACACCACTATTGGTCAGACTGCACCTGGAGTACTGTGGTCAGTTCTGAAGATCTCACTTCAAAAAGGATGTGGACAGAATGAAAATGGGTGCAGAGGAGAATAAAGAGGATGAGCGGGGCCTGGAGACTAAACCCTAGAGGAAAGGTTGAGAGAAAAGAAAAGTCCAGAAAAGAGGAGGCGGAGGGGGGCATGATTGCTGTCTTTAAGAATTTGTTTGATGTCATATAGAGGACAGGGAGCTGTTCCTTTTGGCAGCAGAAGATAGTATTTGAAATGATGGGTATAAATTACAGGTGGAAAGATACTGGATATTAAGAAAAAAAAACTTTTTGACAGTAAGTGTAGTTCAGCCATGGAATCAGCTAAATGGTAAGTTCCCCCTCGCAATCTTCAAGCAGTGGCTGAATTAACACTTATGCTTTAGCCCAATCATGCATTGAGCACAGCGTTGGACTAAATGACCTATGTGGTCCCTACTGTTTCTATGTCCTCTGTCTTGTTGCTCATCAGTTGCTTATCATTTAACTAAATGCAAAACCAATTAGCGTATTGTAGCACTTAAAGGTACAAATATATACTCTTCTATGTCCGCTGATTTCAATGGATTTGAAAGAGTGTAACTCTGTTTAGAATTGCATTGCTATTGTGGCATACACTTGTGTGGGCCAGAGTCCATTTGTGTAGTTTGACAAAGTGCGGTAAAAAGTTCAAGCAACACATGAGCAAACAGCAGGAAGGTAACAGTGCCACACAGAACATAATCACTGTGGCTGTGGCTAAGAACCACTAACAAAGAAGTACAGCAACAACAATAGGCTAATAAATTACAATTGCTTTCTGCAACTGCTTTCAAAAATGCTACTGTGGGTTGACCTGCTCTCAAGAAATTCTGGGAAATGCTAGCTCTTCACAGATATAGTAATTGCTTTTTAAGTGCTTTGATCTTGCTGTGCATACATATCATCATCAGCTACTAGACTGAGCCATATTCTTTACTGGATCTTGAGTTTACCTCACACAGTAAGTGTTCTACATAATGCTATGACACACCTCCTCTTTCATACATCGTTTGGACTTCTAGAATAATTTTGTTTAAAAGCTCCCTTCTGTCCACTTCTTCACTATGTACTTAGGATTTATATACACTTACTCATTCTGGTGAATACACTGCGTTTCGATGAACTGGGCTCTAGCACATGGTATCTTTAGCCATTAACATGCTCTCTATTTTTTTAGAAACCACAAAGCTTTCCATTGTTTAGTCTGTGGCAGCATAACACAGATATTCTTCTGTTATTTGTTGCTGTTTAAAGATTTCCACCATTCAGAAATCATTTGCGCTCTGCTGTGATATATAGTTGAATGTATCGATATTGAAGCTAGTTTTGAAATTGGAATGTCACGTTGAAAAACTGACCATCCATGCAGGTCAGAAGCTGAGCCACAATCCTCCGTTCCATGTCCTTGGAAGCAACTTCTCTCTTGGGTGTAATGGCATCTATCTCATCTATGAAGAGAATACATGGAGCACTGGCCTAGAAATTAAACAGAAATGAACATAAATCCAGAAACTAACAAAGATGTCATATATCATGATTTCATTGTCCAATTTTAAATACATTTCAAATAAATATTAGACATGGATTGCTAGAAATAAAAACAATGATCTTCATTAACTCATGTGCTCATTTGCAAATCCAGCATTGGAGTGCTCTGCCCAATGGGAGAGACGTTCATGTAGGGCAGTGGTCCCCAACCTTTTTTCACTCGCATACACCCTGGCAACCCATTCCCCTAAAACTGTACTCCCCATTAGCAAACCCATTACATAATTTTTTTGTGTACCCCAAATGCTTTGGCATGTATCCCTAGCGATACACATACTCCAGATTGGGAACCAATGACATAGGGAAACACAGAATCTTCACCAAAGATGCATGAGCCCAAAGCACCTCATACCAGTGGCAGAAAAAGAGCAAGAGCCTGGGATATGTCCCAGTGTGAGAATTCTGTACACAGGTTCCCTTTGTACTTCTGCCATATCTTTTTGACCTATCATGAATGAACATTTATAACATCTTACACAGATTTGCACCTTAACATACGGTACAACTGTAGAAAAAAAATGTAAAGTTCAAAAATATTGGGAAAATTCAGTATTCTACCATAATCTACAATTGTTATAATGGATATGGACTGCGCCTGTTGATATACTAAGGTACACTTCTCCATTTCACAAACATGACAAAGATTTTACTTCTATTTTGACTAGTAGGGGACTGAAACAAACACATGCAGATCTACATTAAAAACATAGAAATGGCTCCCTCCCACAGAGATTACTGAGCTAAGACTTAACTATGCATTTATAAGAATGGTCATCAGAGGGTGAAAGAGTAAATAAAAGGATTAAATCAAGTTGTCCAAGTATTAATTTTTGAAGTCCATCTTTGCAATAGGGAATTCTAAAGATAAGGTGACCATGGCCTTATAAATACTATATGCCCTGACCAGGACAATCCAGGCTAGCCCAATCAGCATGGTGTAGTGGTTAAGAGCAAGTGCACTCTAATCTAGAGAACCAGGTTTGATTCCCCACTCCTCCACCTGAGTGGCAGAAAGCTTATCTGGTGAACCAGATGTGTTTCCACACTCGTACATTCCTGCTGGGTGACCGTGGGCTAATCACAGTTCTTTGGAACTCTCTCAGCCCCACCTACCTCATAAGGTGTCTGTTGTGAGGAAAGGAAAGGAGCTTGTAAGCCACCTTGAGTCTCCTAACAGGAGAGAAAGTTGGGGTATAAATCCAAACTCTCTCTTCTCTTCTTCATCTGATCTTGGAAGCTAAGCAGGATTGGCTCTGATTAGTATTTGCACGGGAGATCACCCAGGAATTCCAGGGTCACTATGTAGAAAAAAGGCAATGCCAAACCACCTCTAAGTGTCTCTTGCCTTAAAAACTCCATGGAGTCGTCAGATGTTGGTTGCAACTTGACAGCACTCCATACACAGTACATTTTGAAAAAAAAGTTTCTTTTATTGTGATAAAGTTAAACATATCAAAATAGCTTCTGCTTGGTATAATTCACTGAAGGGACAGACCAGCACATTCCCAAGCCATCACAACCCTGGATTTGTAAAAGCAAAACCAAAAAGAAAACAAGAAAGAAAAAGAAGAACACCCCTGAACAACTGGAGGCTCCTTTGTTATTTCTATTGTAAATGTTGGGAGCTAAGTGAACAGTACCACTGATTCTACCATAGCTGAGTAGGCTAAAAATAATGAATCATTCACAGAAAATAATTTTATTCTATAGGACACTGACATAACTGTGGGCAATTTTTTTATTGCAAGGGGACCTTGAAAACTCTCTGACCATGAACCTAAGAAGATGAGCAGCAAGTGAGGAGCATTAAAATCCTATCACAAATCTTTAGATTAAATATAAAATACAATTCATTTTGGACAAATCAAACAAGTTTAATTTAATGTAAACAATTCTACTAGTTTACGATGGCATTACATCATCATTGTGCTTACTATACTAATTTATATCAAAAATGTTTAAATACTGCTTTAAAAAAAATTAAAAGCACAGGAACAGCAAATATAATTAAAAGTAGTATGACAAAATGAAAAGTAGGCAGTGATAACTTGTCAAAAAGGATGGCAGATATCCACAGTGTAAAAAAACTGGGGGAGGGGGGGAGATAAAACAGAGTGAACTATTCAAAGCATGGGCCAGCTTGCAAAATGACCACTATTTGAGATTTCAAAAACCAACCAAAGTGAGATTGTCTTTTGTTTTTGTCTAACAGTGCACTACTACAAAAAGCTGTTTCAGTTTAAAATCTGTGTGCTCCAACTAGGGTAATTCTGTATAGGATTGAACTGTCAAATGACAACAGGCAGGGCCAGGCAAACTATCTGCAGCGAGGCAATTCCAGAATAATGGAACCATCATAGAAAAGATCCTTTCCCCTTCCACCACACCTGTCACATCTGGTGACATCTGCCTGTAATTTCACTTAGATGTTAAAAGCATGACACATCCTTGGATGTACAACTGTGCTACCTAACTAGCCCAACAGCTAGATTTTGGTAGGTGAAGACAATAGCTGTATACTTCCTATGAAGTAAGAACCACATGGTGTTGAGAAAGAACAAATCTGCTTTTACGGTAACTCAGGCTTATCTGATGGAATCAGGAGATTAGATTGCAAATTACAAACTAATAAGGGAAGAGCAGGTATTTGGTGATTAACGAGCTGGAAAAGAAAACTGAATCCTATACCTAGTTTCACCATTCGGCTATGCAGTGAGGTGGTCCTGATGAATCCCCTCATTTTGGCATGTAAAACTTTTGATTGATCAAGAGTCTTTTTTTTGAACTAATTGATCAAGAGTCTTTTTTTTAACTAATTTTGAAACTTTGAACTAATACACTTAATTATGATTGGCCCAAGAAAGTAAAAACCCAAGAACCCTGAGATTTACTGATGACTGCTTGGGGAAGAATCCCAGCTGTCTACGGTCACCAAATGCAGCTCAGTTATGCTAACCAGAGTTTGCTGGTGTTGACAATGACACCTCCAAGAGAGAACTGGAGGCAGAGACAAAAGGGGAAGG
The DNA here is from genome assembly GCF_021028975.2 of Sphaerodactylus townsendi. Taxonomy (NCBI): domain Eukaryota; kingdom Metazoa; phylum Chordata; class Lepidosauria; order Squamata; family Sphaerodactylidae; genus Sphaerodactylus; species Sphaerodactylus townsendi. The sequence continues at coordinate 63,039,985 of NC_059425.1, forward strand.
GTGAGATTAAAAAGCCTCTTTCTTGATCCCACACACAAAAAAACCACCTATGCACATACATTTTGGTCTTGTACAAGGGGGAAGAGGAGAGGGCAAATCCAATAATGAAGGCCCATTGGATCCCTAAAAGAACCCTTTTGCTGCCAGTAGCTGATTCCAAAGAGTCCTGGAAGAAAGAAAGGAGTTCTTTGGGTGGGAGTGAAGTTTTAGAAAGCAGACCACTTGATTCTAATCAAACTCAGCACACAGGGCTGATTAGAAAGAGTGGGTGACTGCAGACTGCTGGAATGCTAGTGGGTCTGAAACACATGGTTCATAAATAAATGAAGTGATTACTTTATGCAAGGAATATATTTACACTTGTACGTATTTGTTGGTTCTCATAAACACTGTTTAGTCCATTAAACAGTGTTCACAGAACAAGCAAATGTAACCAAGGTCCAGAAAACAGCATCGGACAAAGAGGTAGGAAAGGTTTGCCTAGAGCACGGGTGTCCAACTCTGGTGCTTCAGATGTTAATGGACTGGCTGATGGGAACTGTAGTCCGTGAACATTTGAACCACCAGAGTTGGACACCCCTGGACTAGAGTAACCATTCAAGAAGCAACTGTGCAGAATGTGCTCCCCTACCTCTACAGATAACATCCAGATCTTAAAATAGCAAAACCAAAGCTTGCTAGTCTGAAATTTACAAATTGACAATACTGGTAATTTCTGCCTCAGTTTTCATTTATTGTTTTTTGGGATCCAATAAGCCCTGTATTTGTAAGAAATGAGGATAATCTTTGCCTTCTAATTTGTCTTATCTCTGCTAAAACAGACTCTACCCACCCACCCACCCCCGGTAATCCAGAAAAATTAATAGGTTTTTTTTGGTACTCAGGGGTCCCTCATCATCTGAGGCCCTAAACTGTAGTTTACTGAGCTTGGGCATAAATCCAGCTCAGTATGCAACGCAGAGCTGAGTGGCAGCTCAAAAATGAGCTAAAAAATATAGAGTCTCAATTGTTGAGCACTACTTCACAAGTAATGTTTGATCAAGAAATGAAAGATATTGATATAGAATTAAAATCATTTAAAGAAAAAATATTGGAATTTAAAAATAAAAAATCTAGAAGAGACCAAAGGGACTATGAGCAAAACAAAATTTTCAAATGGCAATTTGAAAATAACACCCAACAAGTACGGAAGAGAGTTATCACATTCACCTCTGAGGAAGAAAATGATTATAACAAACAGACCTACTCAAGAACAAGAATGACTGAGCCCAGGGAACGTAGGGAATATAGAAGAGGAAACAGATACTTATAAATGACTACACCTGTGGGATATACCACCTGTTCTAAATTAGAGATCCCTCTTATAGCTAAGTAAAAACATACATATAATATCAGAATTTGGATCTTAGGGTGTGACACTGCCCTAGAAGATAGATGTAAGTAAATAAGTATTCTATATTGTACCTATTACTAATTTTTGAAATTTATAACATAAAAAATAATAATATAAAAATCTTTTTTATTATGGCTATATATGCATTAATATATTAATATTTTATAGGAATATCATGTTCATGTAAAGAAAAAAGTGTACAATATCAGATGAATATCTAAATATGAATAAGCTAATGCACTGAAGAAAATGTTTTTGAAAACATAATTTAGCGCGCAATACGTTTTGCTGCTGCTTATACTTATTGCTGCTGCTGCTTACTCATGATTTATATGACATCACCGCTGTCTACAGCTAGTCGTTTGTTGTCATTACGGCCGCAACCTATATTGGTGGCCGTTTACTTTTGGATTGCTGCTTATGATTATTCATGACTTATGTGACATCACCGTTGTCTACAGCAAGTTGTCTGTTGTCGTCATGGCCGTACCTATATTGTTGGCCGTTTATCTTTGGACTCATCTGTGGATTTACCTTTGGATACATCTGTTACTCTGTAGTAGGATATCTACATAAGGTCACAATCGTGAGTAACGCATACCGGTAACATCTATGAACTGTGAGATTTGCCTTTAAAAGTTCATTCGCGTAAATAGACGCGACGTCAGAAACCTTTGCTTATATACAATCAAAGAATCCTGATACTTGTTTTTCTAAGGGACAAATGAGGACACAACGACCTTGCAGAGTTGGTTATAAGACAATTTTATTAGCGGGTTCAGTTAGATAATTGCATAGAATAAGTTTTTATTATATAATATGTTTATAGTGACACTTGTGCACATTTGTATATATGTATACCTATATTAATATATGCCTTGCAACTATATATACAGCCTTGTATGCTTGTTATTGATTGGTTGGCCTTCCTGTGCTAATTTTCCTGGTTATTGCTGTATATATTCTCTCTTGTATCATTCAGTCGGGAGAATATATGACCAGATGTTCTTTCTCATTAACTCACCACAGCTTGATCAAACAGCTCTCTTATCTTCTGTTCTGATTCACCAGACACACCTGACACCATCTCAGTAGCAGCTACTTTGAGTATTGGTATCTCAAGTTCCTAGAGCAAAAAGAAAAGCAAGAACAATTGAGAAGTCATAGAGAATACTGTACACTGAGATGCATGGGTTGATAAGAGACCCTAAGCTAGGTCAAGTTAAAGAACCTACGTACCAATTTTTGCATGGAGGTCTAAAGGGGATCCAGGAAATTAGAGACTAGTTAGCTTAACATCAGTTCCAAATAAATTATCAGAAACTGTTAAAGATAAGACTATTAAACACATTGCGAAGCAAAGCCTACTAAGGGAAAATCAGTATGTCTTCTGTAAAGGGAAATCTTGCTTCACTAACATTTTAGAGTTCTTTAAGAAGGTTAACAAGTGTGCGGGATGAGGGTGAACTGGTGAATATTAAACATGTGGACTTTCAAAAGGCTTTTGACAGGTACCTCACCAAAGATTCCAGAGATAAGCTTAGCAGTCATGGCATAAGAGGATCAGTGCTCTTACGGATTATTGGTTGAAGTGAGCAGTCAGGCCCCATAAAGATCAGTATTGAAATCAATGCTGTTAATAAATGATTCATAAATTATTTGGAATGGGAGATAAGCAGTATAGTGGTGGATGACACCAAATTATCGAAGTAGACTGTGCTCCAGCAGGATCTCTTTAAACTGGGACGAGAAGAGGTACAGCACAGCAAATGAAGCTCAGTATATATAAGCATAAGGTGTTGAAGTGAGACAAAAAAACCCTAATGTCAAATATTGGGTCTGAACTGTTTGAGATGAGCACCCCTATCCAAAGGGCCAGGCGCACAGATGCATCCCTGTGCCATTCCCAAGAGGGCTTTCTGGTAGAGTGGGAAGCCAAAGAACACACAAAAAAAGCCTCCCTGCCACCAGAAAACCTCCATCAGGCTTAATGGACTTATGCCAACAAAAAGGTAGCATAAGTCCAAAGTTCCAGCTGCCAGCATAACGGGGCAATAGCAAGGTGGAAGCCGAGTAGCATAACTTCCCCCCGAACCACTGCTGCTACACCGGCGGCGGGGGCACAGGGATGCTGGCTCAATGTTTAGCACTGTGTCCCACCACTATAGAGGTCCACAGCAGCCATGCAGCAGAGAATCCATCCCTCTGCCAGAGCAAGTGCCCTGAGGAAGGCAAATCTGCCGGTGCGGCCCCACACTGCTCCCAGCAGCGAATTCCCCCCTTCGCCTTTAGATGGGGCTGTAAGAGGCAAAGAGATCAGTTGCTCAATGAAAACACTGACTTAGTGTGTGACATTGGTGAAAAAAGCAAACTCCATGCTGGGGATTGGCATGAAAGGAACTCAAAGTAAAATGGCTAATATTGTAATGACCCTGTGTAGAACAATGGTGTAGCCTCATCTGGACTACTGCACAGAGTTTTAGTCAGGCTTTATAAAAAAGGACAGAAGAGGTCAAGAAAGATAGTTGGAGAACCATTTCTATGAGCGAGGCTAAAGTGTCTGGGATTTTTCAGTTCAGAAAGAAGATAACTAAGAGGGAACATGATAGAGGCTTATAAGAAGTACAGTGATCTATTTGCATGTTTAAATTACTTCTCTTAGTAACTTCCAATAGATTTAGAATTCAAAATGTTATACAAGATACTGCACAGTGATTTTGGATGTAGGTCTTTGCTTTATCCAGCAGCCACTGGATCATTTATTCTATAATATGTTGAGTGCCAGATGGGAATCATTTTCAAAACACAAAGATATCTGTGCGTTTAGATTTTAAACTGTTTATGATTTAAGGCAAAGAAAGGGAAAGAATATGCCAATAGACTAACCCCAGCAATGGCCTGTGCTAGCAAGGTCTTTCCACAGCCTGGTGGTCCATGCAAGAGAAATCCTCGAGGTGGAACAGCTCCTAAATGTTGGTATATCTCAGGATGACGTATATGTATCAGCATCTTACATACTTCCTGCAATGAAAATTACAAGGTAGCAAATATAGACAAGATTTCTAACAGTGACAATTTGCATGTGAAAATTACAGAAGTTAATTCTGCTGAACCTTATGTGAGTCAGTATCGTTATCAAGGTTATGTGTCCTCAACACAGGAACAAGAAAAACACTGGGCCCTGAATACAGCTTTTATTGTAAAACAGCTGCCTCCAGTTTTGGGAAATGTGGGCTATCACCCTTCAAAAATAAACAACAAAGTTTCTTGTCCATACGGTTCCAAAGATAGAAGTCAGAAACGATTCCATCTTTTTGGCCTCTCCTTTCTCTTCCCTCTTGCCTTTCCCACCCACTGTATAATTCAGCTGTATATTAGTACGGGGGATGGTATAGAGTACTTATCTCTTGAATTTTAAGGGGCAACAGAATTTTATTGGACTTGATTCTAGGTTTTATTGGATGTTTTTAATTAATCACTATAAGCTGTCCTGAGCCCTTTGGGGAAGGATGCCCTAAAATCAAATTAATAAATAATAAACAAATATGTTTAGATCAGTGAAGGGTTCTCAACCTGTGAGTTGCGATCCCTTTGGGGGTCGAATGACCCTTTCACGGGGGTCGCCTAAGACTCTCTGCATCAGTGTTCTCCATCTGTAAAATGGATAAATGTTAGGAATGGGGGTCACCACAATATGAGGAACTGTATTAAAGGATCCTGGCATTAGGAAGGTTGAGAACCACTGGTTTAGACAATGTTTGTGGCAATCTCTGGAACCACAGATGTTGCTATCAGATTATGAAGCCCAAGAAGCAGGCCCTCAGCATCCATGACCAGCATTTTCCCACCTCTCTTCCTTATCCAGAGATCACAGCAGGACAGAATCCAGGCCTGCTTGGGTGCTGAGCCTGTGAATCTTTACTGAACTATAGCTTCACACGGAGCCTCTTTCGTAGTAGCTTTAAGGCTGAAAGTTCTCATCATGGATTTTGTTGGCTTTATGCAGAATTTCAATTTATTCTCAGGCCCACTGAGCTGTCAAGGTCAACCGTGATTGGCGGCAGCTCTGCAGGGTCTCAGGTAGAGGTCTTTCTCATCAGTCACTACCTAATTGTTTTAACTGGAGGCACTAGATATTAACCCTCACCTGGATGGCTCAGGCTAGCTCAGTCTCCTCATGTCTTGGAAGCTAAGTAGATTCACCCCTGGTTGGTATTTGGATGGGAGACCGCTCAGCAAATCCAGGATTGCCATGCAGAAGCAGGCAGTGGCAAACCACCCCTGAATATTTCATGCCTTGTAAACCCTTCAAGGGTTGCCATAAATTGGCTGCAATTTGATGGCACTTTCTACCACCACCAGAGATTAAATCTGTGACAGATGCCCTACCCCGAGCCCTGGCCTCTCCTCTGTGGCAACTCTTATGGAATCCCATTAGCTGCCTGCCTCTTTCCAGGACCTCATGTTTAGTTTTATTCTTTAGAACCTCCATCTTGTTAAGAGATTTTATTCGACATCTAACCTTTAAAGTCTCGTCGTTGCCTCCTACATCCGCAAACTTTACAGAAGAGGTTTGTAGCTCTATTCCTTTTGGTTTCCCTGCCAGAACAGAAGAAATAAGAGCACCGTTGCTGTGTTGCCATAGAACATATAGAAAACACTGCAAATCTTGTCCTGCAATTTAAGGAATAAAGTCTTTGTAGCACAGAGAAGTCTCCACAGAGAGTTGTGCTTACCTTTCTTATTCCACAAAGCCGATTCTATTTCTTCATCTACATCTTGAGAGTCTTCTAGCCTCCTTTTAAATCTTTTGCCCTTGGATTTCTTCCTTTCAGTCTTCACAAAGGAAAGATCTTTTGAATTCTAGAGTGCAAAGGAGGCAAATGCAATAATGTGCTGAATCTGCCAACATACTGGATCTGCCAATAATAATTTATGTAGGAAACAATATACATTAAAGCTTTAAAATTAAGTCAAAGCTTTAGGTGGTCTTTTGTGTTCCTTGAGCTCTCTGCTCAGAAAAGTCACTCTGTTTTTTGCGATATATTAAATATTGCTAGACTTATCTCAACTTTTCAAATTCAAGCCTGATCTTGTATAAAATGCAAGGAAGTAAAGAATCTGTGTCAACAATTAGTCTCTAGTAATATTTTCTAGGCACACCAGAAGCAGTATTTGGATTACATTACCCCCTTCCATGTGGTCTGTGGGTTCATGTACCCCTCAACTGCCAGTGAACACTGATTGCATAAAGTTACTTAAATTTTGACAACTGAAACAGTTATAGAAAAGTCAGATTAATTGCTTTTTAATGGAGATTAAAAGTTAAATTCAGCCTTTTTATTTTGCTTTAGAAAATATAATGAGGAGATACCAGATGTAATCTCATTTGCACCTGTTGACTATCTCATACTTTGTTAAGAACCAATAAATTATCTAGGTAATTATTAGTCACATGATTAAGATAGAAGATATTCAAAGTAAGAAGAGACTTATATTTTTCTATAAAAATGCACTACCATGATAAGAAAATCAGATTTCTCTGGATGGAAGCCTCGGAAGATTAGATGAGAATTCTGGGCGTGTGTGACTTTGGTTTATAATCATTTATAAAATCCTTTAATGATGTTTCATTGTTGTTTCAATTCTGTAATTTTGTTGTTGTTGCTGCCCTGAGCCCTGTGGGGAAGGGCGGGGTATAAATATAAGTAAATAAAATAAAAGCAGCAAGACAATACTCTGAAACCACAGTTGTTTTTTAAATGTACCTTACTATGATTAAGAAATGATAGGAACTTTGATAATATTGGCACTTGTTTTTACAGTGAAAATATGGTCAGTGGTGGGATTCAACCCGTTCGTACCACTTCGCTAGAACCAATAGCTAATTTTTTGTCTAATTCACAGAACCAGTTGTTATCCCCCAGTCTGGCCTCTGCCCCTCCCAGGCTCTTAAAGTGAAAGGATCTTTCCCTTTAAGAGGACCTTCCCCTTTAAGAGTCCAGGTTTTAAAGGAGGGGCAGAGGCCAGGCTGGAAAGCAGAGCTGGTGGGGCGGGGGGGGGGGAGGGAGGGAGAAGTGGAGACAAGGATGAGGAGGCCTACCACACAACTTCTCCTCCCTCCCCCGCCAGACTGCTCCTTCAGCCAGACCCTCCAGGCCTGGCCAGGCTGCCCAAGACTGCTGCGGAGCCTCCAAAAGTAAGTGGGTTGAGGGGGATGTGGCCCGGGCCCCAAATCTCTCCTCCCATCCCAAAAAGGCCAGATGCCTTCTCTCTCCGCCCCACCACCCAAAAAGGCAGAGACCTTCCATCTCCCTCACCCACCCCAAAAGGCCAGCTGGATTCTTGGGGGTCCAGCAGAGGCCTTCCCTCTCCCCCCTGGAACCCCAAAAGGCCAGCTGGATCCTTGGGGGCCCGGCAGAGGCCTTCCCTCTCCCTGCACCCACCCCAAAAGCCAGTCGGGTCTTTGGGTGCCCGGCAGAGGCCTTCCCTCTGCCACCACCCCTTTCCATTTCCTTTACCCCTAGCCGCCCCTTGCCACCTCTCCAATTCCTGCCCATCCCTTCCCACCCTCCCCCACCCCTAGCCATCCCTTGCCACCTTCTTCAATCCCTACGCAACCCTTGCTTCTCTCCCCCCACCCCTAGCTTAGCTGGCATTGTTCTGAGAGGTGGTGATTTTGGGGTGACCTAGTGCAAAAATCATGAGGATCCATGTTTTCCAAACAGGTTTTTGCACCACTGTGGTGTCACGGAGCATCAGATGTATGATCATTTGTTCAGACATGTTGCCAGGGCCATGAGCTGTGATGTGCGGGTGATTTTGGAGTAACAAAGTGCAAAAATCAGGATGATCCATGAGGATCCGTGTGTTTTAACTACATTTTTGTGCCACTGTGGTGGCATGGAGCATGGGATGCAGGATTATTGTGTTCAGACTTGTGTCTAGGGATATGAACTGTGATTTGAAGGTGATTTTTGGATGACCAAGTAGAAAAATCATGAGGATCCATGTTTTTCAAGCAGGTTTTTGTGCCATTGCGGCACCACGAAGCGTGGGATGTGTGATTGTTGTGTTCAGACATGTGGCTAATGGCTGGAGTTGTGATGTGCTGGTGATTTTGGGATGACAGTGCAAAAATCATGAGGATCCGTGTTTTTCAAGCAGGTTTTTTCAATAATATTTTAAAACTCTTTCTTATAACATAATCTAGGTTTGTGTACCTCTTTTATTGTTATTTAAGTATTAAATGTATGAAATAATAAACTACCTTTTGGTATATCTTTTTTTATATTTAAAACAGCCATTAGGGTAGCAAACTGGTCGTTAAATTGAATCCCACCACTGGAAGTTCGGAACCAGTTGTTATATTATTTGAATCCCAACACTGGATACGGTTAACGTTGACATGCCTGTATTTTCAACCACCTTGCTTAATAAAGAGAACTGCTATTTTTTTCAACAAACATTTCTGAAGGTTTTCAGTCTGGTTGGCTGGATTTAGTTCAAAGAACAGAACTCGCATTTAATTCATTTGTATTGTCAGATTTAAACGCTGATAAGCAGCCTTTAATAGATAAATCCTAGAAAAAATTGCTGCTAAATGTTTTGAAAAAAGCAGGATCTTGTTAGAACTGTTTAGCTCAGACTCTCTAACTTGAAGTGGGAGTAAAGCATCTTGTAACACATGACTAATCCTGTGCAAGGAGGCTAATCAGTGAAATTCTCCACCAAGACAAGGCTGAAAGAAAAGAACTTGTTGCCAGAAATGTGGCAAATACATCCACCACAGCATGCGACTCAGAATGGGTTACAAAACCTAAAAGACAACACCCAAAATAAGAACAAAATTGTGCAATGATTTATTATATTAGGTATATCAATATACCCACATGGCTCTAATAGTCATCCTCCACACAGTGCTTGCACGGAAATTCCACTCACCACAAAACCAGCATTCCTGGAACTGCCTTCTTTTGGGTATGGGAAGCCACTACATGTATTAGTGCATAAATTCCTAAGTTATGAAGTCGTAAGTCATGAAGGAGTGGGTTTAAACCAGCAACTAACATGGAAAAGATTCTATAGCTACAATAGAGGTGTATATTCCCCTGAGGGCTCACTATGTGCAAAAGTAAATGATATATGCTCACTTTAAAAATAACAGAAAATGAAGATTATCTTACTGCCTCTCCTATTTCTGTTAGACAAAGTATGTTCCTGTAAATTAAAAGTAAAGATCTCTCTGTTTGTGCACTGGGAAATCAGTTGCTTGGTCAAGCCTATATTATTGGGGTGATTTGGTCTGGTATGCTAAGACAGGGAGATTTCTAAAAAGGCTGATGAACGGGTACAATTGCAGATTTCAAGCTATAAACCAATGAATGATCTCTGTGAAAAATGGTGAACAATTTTTTTTTCATTCAGCAATGTAAGTTTGGAAACATCTGAACTATCAAAACCATCTTTTGAGTTGGACTGGCTTTTCATTACTGAGATTAGCAGTATAAGGGTTAAGCTTACATTTCTGTAACAGTTCAGCTAGACTGCTTTTATGGACCACCCTTGCAAAGCATTGGAGAATGAGTCCTCACTGGAGGAAAAGGGGAACAACCCATTCCTAGCCCCTGTCTTTGCAGGCCATTCCTGTGAGTTTGGGATTTCAGGTGTTCCTGAAGGAACCTGGAGCCAACACTAATATCACCCTAAGCCAGCATGGATCTGCCCATGACCAGACCTGCCATGGTCACCTCAGCAACAGAGGAGGTGAAGCGTTAGGGCTGAGGCATAGATCAGGCACACGAGTGCACGCCTGAAAGCTTGCAGCCTTTTCTCTGCTGAGGATATGCTGGAAGAGACCTATTGGTCATCAAAAGATCTGGGCCCAGGTACTCCTCATCAGCAAAGAAGTTGAGTCATCTTGCAGGGAAAGCTTATCATGGAAGCCAGCAGCCAGTGTAGGATCAATTTGTCTACAGCCTTGCTTGACTATCCCATCATTTGTTGAGATATATTTGTCATTCTTGTTGTCTAATCCTTGGACTTTGCCTTTGATTATGCTACTGGATTCTGGCCTGGACCTTTGGACAGTCACCTGTGAACAGTATTATCAGATGCTGTGATTACTGTGACTTAATTCTCCCTTGGTGGCCAGGACAATTATCTCATGTCTCAGTGCTAACACATGACTTCCCGCAGCCAAACGAATGAGTTCCAGGAATGCTGTGTGAATTTTACAACACAATCCTAAACAGAGTTGCACCCTTCTAAGTCCATTGATTTCAGTATAATTCTAGAGAAGAGCATAACTGTTCAGGACTGCACAGCTAACATACAGTACATTTTAGATACATGTTTTATAAATTACTGTTGTTGGTCTTAAGCTTTTGAAATGGGACTGATGAGAAATACAAACAAATGTGAACTATTGAAATAACTGTAACTAGCTTAATAACAGTTAAAGTAACAAGTAACAAAAGTAGTACCTCAGCAGTGTGTTTGCTATTGTCACTCTCTTCTTCTGCACACAGATCAATAAAAAAGTTATCCTCTTTTCTGGCTGGGGTTTTATCAATAAACCAACCACCTTCTGAAATTCTGGTGTCAGATGGTGCTTGAGGGGAAGTGCTGGATTTCACTAATACATCCAAAGCCGTTTCTGGCAGGGAATCTGGATTTTCTTTCCGGTATAAGGTCAATAAAGAACTGTTCATGTAATTGGAGGACTGCAAAATACAGTATTTATTTTTTTAAAATTCAATAGAAGGCACTGATACAGCTTTGGTCACCTCCATTAATATGACTGATTACGCTATAACGACTTTTTCAGGGTATGCCAAACTACAACTTATGAACAATATACAGAAAATACTTAACAGTACTTAGTTTTAACACCTTGAAAGTCACAGGGGCTGTAAATCAGGATGTGTTTCTACTAGGTATTTTTTTTTATTGATGACATTCCTAAAACAAAGGTTAAGAGAGCTCCTTGCTTAGAAAACAATGTGATTAAGCAGAGACAAAACTCACAGCGCACAAAATCCTTTTCACTTTCTCTGTTGTCTTATCTGTTCCTCCAGAGACTAATGAAATCATTCATTTGGAGGATAAAACATCTTTTGCTGAGTTTTGTAACTTGATGCAGCTATCTTTAGATGCATTTTTCTGCCATATTATTTTTCACCCCTGCCCCCCACATATGGCTTGTGATTCTAAGATATACCCAGCTGACTGCTTCAGGGGAGAATATACTGTCTTGGGTAGAAGCAGCCATAAATCAGCCTTGTGTGTGTAAAGTGTCATCAAGTTGCAGCCAGCTCATGGCAACCCAGTAGGGTTTTCAAAGTAAGAGACTAACAGAGGTGACTTGCCATAGCCATTTTTGTATAGCAACCCTGTTATTCCTTGGTGGTCTCCCATCCAAACACTAATCAGGGCCAATCCTGTTTAGCTTCTGAGATCTTTTGAGATCACACTAGCCTGGGGCTATCCCAGTCAGGACAAGATCAATTATTTAAAAGGCTGCTCTAACTGTAAAAATATGGCACTCTTATCTCCCCAACTCTGCTTTCCACGATGTCACTACTCATGTAGCAAGAGGACCAGCGTGGTGTACTGGTTAAGAGCAATGGACTCTAATCTGGAGAACCAGGTTTGATTCTCCACTCCTTCACATAGCCTGCTAGGTGACCTGGGCCAAGTCACAGGTCTCTTCGAACTCTCTCAACTCCACCTACCTCACAACATGTCTGTTATAGGTAGGGAAACACAAGGCAATTTTAAGCCACTTTGAGACTCTTTTTGGTAGAGAAAAGCTGGGTATAAAAAACCAACTCTTCTTCTTCTATGATGGAATCAGGCTTACTCTCAAGCCCATCATAAACAATGAGCAAGCGGGGGTTAGTGCAACATAAATGAAAACAGAGAAAGTGCCCTGAACACGGCTAGCAGCAATACCTACTAAGCTGCTAATAGCTGTGTAAGTTGAGAAATTTACAAAATAAAAAACATTTACAAAATATTCAGAACGAGACCCAAAAATTCTTTGGTGTCATGTAAACTCTTTACAAACACATGTACACACACTCAACAGTGCACAAAAAGTACTGCATGGTAATCATATTCTTTCATGAAATCAGTTCAAAGAACTCAATACACTGATAAACTCTAAGAACGCTTCAATGAAAATTCCTCATTAAGGATTGTTTCCTCTTTAAGTTAAGAGCACCCACTAAACCTAGCTGGTGTCTGGGTATGATCTGACATCTTACAAGACTTCAAGAGCATCATGAGATTCTCTGACAGACCGCTCACACTAGCAGTTATTTGGGTTTAGTTCGTCACATTTGCAGAACAGCTCTTTTACCAGTGTGACTTGGAATTTGGACAATAACATACCATTAGCCCTTGAAGTCTTGTATGAAGTCGGATCATATCCAGATACTGGCTAGGTTTAGTGGGTGCTCTTAACTGTAAAGAGAAAACAATCCTTAATGAGGAATTTCCATTGAGATTTCTTAGAATTTATGAGTGTATTGAGTTCTTTGAATTGATTGTGTGAAAGAATAGGATTACCATGCACTTCTTGTGCGGTTTTGAGTGTCTGTACATGTTTGTAAAAAGGCTGTATGACACCAAATAATTTTTGGGCCTGGACTAAATACTTTTAAAAGGTTTTTTACCTTTTAAATTTCTCAACTTACACAGCTATTGCTGCCAGCCGTGTTCAGTGCACTTTCTCTTTTTTCAATTACTTTCAAGCCTGTTTTAGCCCTACTGTGTTGCCCATCCTGACTTGGTAGATCAAAGCCAAAAACATTCCAGAGTATCAAGTGATAGGAGCTACAAGCATATAGTCAAAAAGATTTGCTCTATCTAGACTGGCACCATTCTTTGAACTTCTTTTAGGAAAACTTGCCAAGAAGATGGACAGTCATTGATTTAAGACTTTTTACCTATATCTGTTCCACAAATTTGACTTTAGAACTATTAGGAACCTCTATATAAATAAGAAACAATGTATTCTACTGGAATTATCATGTGCCAGTACTTACTGGGTGCTCAGTATCAGTGTCTGAAGTATCCATGCAGCTTTCTGAATCCCTTTAGGATAGCAACACAAGATGTTTAGCAAAAAAATAAATAAATACAAGTTTTACATAATTCTTTCAAACTACAATTATATGTATAACTAGTAGAATATTCTACCTTAGATCAAAATTGGGTGAACACAATTAACAGCGCCCCTGCTTCCTGCCTGCAACACTCCCCCCCCCTCGTATTACCTCCCTTATCAATTTTGGAATTAGACTGAAGTCTTGCCTGAGCTTGACAATGGACTGAAGAAGAATGAATAAACTGTAGCTCAATCCTGACAAGACAGAAGTGAAAGCAGTATTGCATAGTGGAGCAAGCAGAATGCCTCTGTCAGATCCTAGGGAAAAGTCAGCAGGTGGGTGCTGTTGCTTGAGGGCCCAGCTTCTGGCGTACTTGGTGGTACATATATGGATTGGTACTGGTCTGATCCAATATGGCCATTTTTATGTGCTCAACAGTAGCTGAGTCTGTAGCTTAGGTCCTTTTGGTGCTGGCTCTGCTCCTGAATTCCCAGATAGCAGTTATGGCCTGAAATGTACCTTTTTACCAATTTAAGCTAGTACATCAATTGCTCTCTCACTTGGATGATACACCACTAACATGTATGCTTTATACTAAACTACTGTAAAGGAACTGCCCATGAAGACTGTTCAAAAGCTGCAGCTGCCAGGTGAGGAAGGGGGAAGACCCTGTGACTTGGTTAGGAACACTAAGATCTGGATGAGTTTGTTTCTCCTTTGCTCTCAGGTTCTTAAAAGCTCAGCAGGCCCAGATTCACAAGCTAACCCACTCATGGCCTTCAATTCTTAGCCTAGATTCTAAAACCAGGAAGAAGATATATTAGCAACCAGAGAAAGGGAGGAAGATCTGCTCTGCATTCAGAAGCCCCCATTCTTATGTTTTGCCCCTATGGTATTTTTGAACTGCAAGCCACTCTGGATCATCATTGGTAAGAAAAGGAAGATATAAATAAAACAAACTGGCAAGAATGCCTTGCTCAATTAATGATTGACACAAGATGGCATAATCATAACCACCACTGAACAACTGCAGTAATCACCAGTAGGCTTCTGCGCCCAATTAAAAGTGCCAATACCAATCTATTAAGTATTAAATGGTCTTGGGATCTGTCTCATATGAATGTACTTAAAGTTCAAGTTTAGTAGGAAAACCCACTTCAGGTCTCAGTTTAATCAGAGGTCAAATCCACAAGATGTTCATGCACAATGCTGAGTTTCAGTACTTTTCAAAAAAGTTGTAATTCTAGGAACAAAATAATTTCAACATATTGTTGAAGAGTTTAATTACCAGAATCAACTGGGTTTTCTGAGTTTTCCAGGCTGCTTGGCCGTGATCAGGTAGTTTTTGGTCCTAATGTTTTGCCCGTATCTATTGCTGGCATTTTCAGAGGCATGTCACAGTAATATGTGTTCCTCTCTGGGGCACGGTGGAGTTTGACTATGTGGTGGGGTATAAGCAAATGTGCTCCCTCCTACCTGTGAGGTGTGCAAAACATATACCTTATCACACAATCACTCCACACTGTGCCTCAGAGAGAAACACATCTTACCATGACATGCCTTTCAAGATGCCACCCATAGATGTGGGTGAAACATTAAGAACAAAAACTACAAGACTACGACCACACAGCCTAGAAAACGCACAACACCAGAGTAATTTCAACTTACTCTCTGCCTCCTCTGTGCCTTGCTTTCTTTGCCAAATGTTCATCTTCTACAGTCTCTAAATCCTCTGGCTTCAGCTCTTTACTTATTATGCTAAAAACTGCAATAGAAAAATCAAAATATAGTTATCAGTTTATGAGATATACAGCTTGAACTCCGTATGCCTGCATGATAGTACACTGTAGTGATAAAAGTACTAACTAGGATCTGGGAGACCCATGTCTGAATCCCCACTCAGCCATGGCAACTTGCTGGATGACCTGGGACCAGTACACACTTTTAGCTGGTGTGAGGGTAAAGCAGAAGAATGGTTTAAGCTGTTTTGGGTCTCCATCAAGGAGGAAGATGGGGCATAAAAGCAGTAAATAAATCCAAAGAAACTGTAAGCCAGAAACACAACAAAGAGCACAACCCTATTCCAGTTTCCTTGAATGCAAGGCCTACTCTATGCATAAAGCAGAAAGGGTGGCACCAGCTTAAATAGCATATAGGGAAGAGAGACTTTTAAAATATATTTTATTTTAACAGATCAATTACATATTATAAAGAATATGCCAAAGCTGTCACAAGAAATAATACAGGGAGCTGGAAAGACTGATTCGGGAAGTGTCTTCTATTCTGGATGAGGATGCAGAGGAACAGGTCTGTAGCTCACAAGTGCTGCTGGACCTTGGTCTCCTGCTGGAAAAGCAGATGACAGGGGTGGCCTGGAGCACCTTCCACCAGCTTCAGCTGGTGAGTGAGCTGTGGCCTTTTCTGAGTAAAACTTGTCACTGTGGTGAATTCCTGACAACATCTAGATTAGATCAACTCATGGTCCATAATCTGCTTTGACTTGCAACGAGAAAGACAGACTACAATGAACAAATACTTACAAAACTATGGTGTCGCTTGCAATATTCTTAAATTGAACATGTATGGTTTAGTTTGGGTTTACTTCCGATTAGATCAACATTTAAATCACGGTACAGCAAAAAAAAAATATTGGAGCCACTTTCCTAGAATATAGACTTTTTCAAAGCTCCACCATGTCAAATTCTCTTCAAATAAACATTTTGCAAACATTCTACCCTCCACATACTATGCAAAATTTCCCTCTTGGGAATCTATATATATAAAAAGCTAACCGTGAGTTTGTTACTCATGCTCTAACATGGAAACGGCTGGACGGATCGCCCCCAAATTTTCACATGACGTCCCTCTCTGTTGCAGGCAGGTAATCGGATCTTCAAATCGCCGAAAGTCCATACCTGAGCCAGGTAAAACGTCTTTTTCCAGGCGCACCAGGCCATTAAGCTGGCTGTGTTTAACTGTCACCCTTAGAATGTTCGTGCAGCATGTCTGTGGCCTGAGGGGTTGGTATGCCCTTAGAATGTTATTACGTTGCGAGGTGGCCACAGATGAGCATTAGAAAACAGTAAATAGGTAATTCTGTTCAGGTAATAAAGGTGGAAGTGAAACACATACACACTTTGCCGTGTGAGACGTCAGGTGGGGATCCCCCCCTCACAGGCAGGTAACTTTCACTCTCTGTGCCTCACCCACTGCTACCACACAACACACATACTCTCATATACATCCAGCTCATCCTCACACACCTCACTCTGCCCTCCCTCACATCCAACCACCACTTACCCACTTCACCTCACCCGTAATTAAGAGTCCACAGCTCTCTTTTACTAAAAGAGGCGAGGCTGGAGTTTATGCCCTGTTCTTCTACAGAAAATCCGTGGGGTGGGGGGGTGAAGACCAAGCACCACTGAGCTCCACGTTCTCTTTTTGCACATGGCCCTTTAAAGAACCCAGGGAGTTGGCCTTGATCTGAGTGCCTCACCACCCTGCCTCTGCTACCTGACTGGGATAGCCTCCTTGCCCCAGTTCTGCCTTATCCAAGCCAGGACTGTGTGTGTCAACCAGCCTCATGGACAGCAGGATTCGCACTCTGGACAGTTCCGTTGTGGAATGGAAAGGGTTACCTTACACTCCCTTTCTTCTTTTATCTTTTTCCTTGCTTTTAGCCTTAGGAAGGGGCGCCTGTTTGAACTGTTTTAAATTGTTTGAATTGTTTGGATTGTTTAAACTATATGTAACTGCTGCCGGAGTTTTAATGTTTAAGTTATGTTGTTTGAGTTGCTGTTGATAACAGCCATGTTGTTGAGCCGCCTCGAGCCCTCCGGGGAAGAGGCGGCCTAGAAATCTAAAATATAAATAAATAAATAAATAAATAACAATGTGAACTGAAAAGGGAAAGAGGGATTCCATTTGACCAACCCAAAAGGCTATGCTGCAGATCATTGGACCTGCATGGACATCGGTGTGGGTTGCGGACTGTGATGAGAAGGACAATTGCCACAGCAATGCGTGGCCGGGCCCCGCTAGTTATTAATATAGGGAGACTTGGAAGAACCCTTATCTGTTGCGAGGATAAACAGGAGAAAAAGAGAATGATGTTGTAAGTCACTTTAAGTTCCCATTGGAAAGAAAAGTGAGGTAAAATAGCTTTTAAAAATTATATCACTTATGTCCTTTGCCATCTCAGTATCATTTCATTATACCGACTGTGCCTTGGTCTCACTGAGTTCAGTGGCAATTATGCCCAAGACCACATAGGAATAAAGTCTCAGGGTCAGTGCTGGCTGTAATAACAGTAAGTGTGGCCTAGATCAATTCAGATGAGTATGGGGTTGGTGTTTTATTACCTTAGACAGCTTTTAGTGCAATGACTTTAAATTCAAATGCATCAGTCTTACCTTTCTCTACCTGTATTCTAAAGGCATTTCTTTTTCTTCTTCCATAATCGGCACTGAAAATCAATTTATGCATTAGAGTCTCATTGAAAGCTTTTAATGAATATATAACATCATAACTAGCCTAATCTACACTGATCCAATTCCTTATCTAGGATGCAAACGATATTATTTATGAATACATAGTACAGAATTCAGCCCATTGTTGGCTCATGGGAAAAACACAGAGCATTTTGATTGAAAAAAAAAGCCACATATGTTTTTTCTTTGAAGATTTCTTCCACTGAAGAGAACTAAAAAAACAACCCTTCAATGAAATATTTTTCTCTTTCAGAATGAATTGAATGCTTCTGAAAGCATGGCTTTCAACACACAAAATATGAAGCATAAAAAAACCTGGGGGCTTTTTAAAGTTTTATATGAAAAAAACTGAAATTTGGGGAAATATTAGAAAACCTCCAAAGTCCTGTGATTTTCTTCCTTCTGGAATGAATGAAATGAAACACAAGGATTTATTCAGTGTGTAGCATGAAAATTTATCAAAGTGACAGTCTACAGCATTAGATAGTAATCATTCTAATGTATAATTTATAATAACATATTTGCAAGAATATATATTTTTATTAAACAATTCTGAGAACAATTAATGTGTTTAACAATACACGATTAAAGAGTTCAGCTTTTTTCAGTTTTACAAAGTTACCTTAATATCCAAATATTTAAAATATGTGTACATTCCTGGGCCTTCTGTCCAAATCATACTTTCTTTTGCTTACTATAGAATTTCTTCTCTACTTTCAACTTTTTTTTGTACTTCTCAGAGAGCAAACATTAAAGGTATGTGATATGATAGCACAAAGTGTAGAATTTTGTAACTTATTTTCAAGCAGTCAGCATGCTTGCCATATTTCTTACAGTAATGCAGCCATTTACACTTTAAAAAAATTGTACACAGGACGTCTGGAATTGTTGTCTAAGATCAAAGAGTAGGAGACAGCCAGATAAAACAATTTTGTATGCTAACTAGGTTATAAATGATGCATTTTAAGCCAGTAAAAGATATTTAGGTTTAATAGAAAAGTGAGTATTATATTTATTTTAATCTGCCTCCCTCCCCCCAAAAAACAGAGAAACAATTTTTTTCATGAGGCTTCAACAGTTCTGGAAATTTTGCATCTCTACTGTTGACAAAATTACTATACACAAAAAGTCACACTGGGACCCAACAGAGCCTTGTTTCCTCCCTTCCTTCACACCTACTCACACACAGGTCCAGGGACCATTTCGGGGCACAAGAGACATGTTCATCCTCTCTATGTGCCTGATATAAACTACTTGTGCTCCAGAATATTATTAGTATATTTCTGTCACAGGAACTTGAACTTACCGTATATACTTGCATATAAGTCGAATTTTTCAGCACATTTTTGTGCTGAAAAAGCCTCCCTCGACATATACGCGAGTGAGGTGTTATTTAAAAAATATTTTAGGGTTTTTACTTTGTTAGCCGCCAGGGGATGCAATTTTTAGGCTAGCAGCACCAAAATTTCAGGGATTTTTCAAGAGACTCTCCTGATGACACCACCCAAGTTTGGTAAAGTTTGGTTCAGGGGGTCCAAAGTGGTTGCCTCCATCCCCCATTGTTTCCAATGGAAGCTAATAGTAGATGGGGCTACCCTTTTGAGGGTCCATAACTTTGGACCCCCTGAACCAAACTTCACCAAACCTGGGTGGTATCATCAGGAGGGTCTCCTAAAGATACTCTGAAATGTTGATACTGCTAACATAAACATTCCTCCCCTGACCAAAAATCCAGTTTTGAAGGATTTTAACTCTTCTGTTTTAGCTTGGTTGCTGATTGAGCTAAGGTTTTTGTACTTTTAAAGTTATTGTTGAGACCATATTGTTTTTGTTGACTCCCTTTTCCACTTACAGAGCTAGTTTACTGTTTTTCTTTGAAATAAATATTCAAAAACATTTAACCTACTGATGCCTCAATTAATGTAATTTTATTGGTATCTATTTTTATTTTTAAAATTTACCAGTAGCGGCTGCATTTCCCACCCTCGACTTATACACGAGTCAGTAAGTTTTCCCAGTTTTTTGTGGTAAAATTAGGTGCCTCGACTTATATGCAGGTCGACTTATACATGAATATATACGGTAATTTATGAAGGTAGAACTGCACATTATGTGAATTCTGATGAGACTGTTTGATGACATCTTTACATTTTACACAATGCCGCCACTGTAGCTGAGATCGAAAAGGGAGACCTGGTGTCTTAACATTTTTCTCTTGTACTGTATTCCCACTAAAAATCACCACTCGCCAACTTGTACTTATTTTGTAGAAAATTCTTAAGTTTTCCACTGTAGGCCAAATGCATGGTGTGTGTGTCAAGCGGGAGTCTGGCATCAAGCAGAAAAGCACCAGGAGGGATGGGGGATGAACAAGCTGATGGTAAAATACTTTCGTTTTCCCTAGGTAACCAAGCAGAGGCACCCAGGGGGAGGCAGCATTATCTCAGTCCTCTGACCTTGAGTCCATCCTGCATTCCTGTCTTTTGTGCCTTCTGTAGTGTGGGATAGAGCTAAGGGATAGGAAGTGGGGGAGGAGGATGCAGAATTGATATATTGGGGTTGTTTGAATGTTCTAGCAAAACTAGCTTTTCCCCTCCAACCTTTGTGTCTGCCAACAAAAGACTTCTAAACCTTCAAGTTACAGAGTCTGATCTGAACCACAGATCCGAGGCTTGACAGTGTGTAAATATATCAGTTTTCAGCAAAAAAAAAAAGGTTAAGGGTTTGACACTCTCGTTTTTCCATTTAAACTGCAATCCTAAACACTGTCCTGTACACAGTTTTTAAAAGTTGGTAAATGTGATTGTGGAGCATCACATAAGGTATGGTTCTACCTGTAACAATGCTGTGAGATTAGAGAAATGAAGATTAGTTTTCATTAAACTATTAGAAGAGAGAAAAATATTTTTCCCCCTTGACTTCTGAAAACATTCATTGTCTGCACTGGACTTATCTTGAATATAACATTGCTGTCAAAATTTATTATTTTCTGTTATTCATTCTGTCTGTCTCCAAGACAAATGTATGGATTATACTCACCTATATATTTTCTGTAGATCAGCTGCTAAAAGTCCAATATCAACGTACTGGCCGCATTTATTACTGCTCAAGTACTGTAAAATGAATACATTAAACAATAGTTATAAAATGTTTAGCGGAAGAACTGATATGTATGTAAAAGTTATCCATCAAAGGATAAGCTACATCTCCCTATCCTTGCTGGTTCCTCAACCAGTGTTTGAACAGGTACACAAAAGGAAGTGGGAGAATTCCTTGGGAGGAGCTAGCTAGGTCACCCTGCAAATATTCATTTCAAGTGTTCGAAGTATTTCATTTTCTTGAAATAATCCATATAACATTGCTATAAAGTACGCCAGAATTAAAGATTAAGAATTAAGGCAAATATTTAATTGAGAGTTTCTACACTCAGAACTTACATAGTTAGCCAATATATTATGCCAACTCTTATTAATGATGGAAGCATTTGAGTTTTTAGGGTTGGTTTTTTTTTTGCACATTAAGGGAATTTAGCAAGTATCAAAAAACCAAAGCATATCCCACTTTTGTCTGACCTATTTCTTAAGTAGCATGCAATATCACACAGGAGTAATATCACACAAGTCTATTTTAGGCTGATTCCGCATGGGCCAAAAACAGCGGTGTGAAAACAGTATAAACCAGTGATGGCGAACCTACGGCACGGGTGCCAGAGGTGGCACTCGGAGCCCTCTCTATGGGCATGCATGCACAGCGTTCGTCATGTGGGGGGGGCGGAAAGTCACCCCCCCACACACACACATCTAGGCTGGCCTGGGCCACTGAGCACAACGTGCGCACACCGCAGTGAGCAGGGAGGACCCGGCTGGTGGGCCTTGTGCCTGTGCTCTGGGTGGCTGCTGCCCGAGGGAGGGGCGCAGAGGAGGCAGAGATGCTAGAGAGGCACAGAGTGTTGCGCACGGGACTTGCTGGAGGCTAGAGCAGGCTGGCCCCTGCTCAAGTTGGTGGGGCGGAGGAAGAGGGAGCCAACCAGTTTTTCTAAACTGAAACCTCAGCATTCAGGTTAAATTGCCAGGTTGGCACTATGTGATAAATAAGTGGGGTTTGGGTTGCAATTTGGGCACTCGGTCTCAAAAAGGTTCGCCACCACTGGTATAAACCCTTTTACACTGTTTTAAACCCTTTTACTCCATTTTCACATCGTTTTCACACTGCTGTTTTTGGCCCATGCGGAATCAGCCTTACTGTGAAGATGCACATTCTTACAACTGACTCGTGGATTTTTGTGCAATGCACACTTATTTTACTTAAAATATTCACATTCACCAAACTCCACAAATCCAAACCAACTTCAGATGTTGCTTTTTGGACCATAAGTAGATTCCTAAGTACAAAAATGGATGTATAGAGTGACTTATATTATGTTTCACGCATTAAGAGACAATCTATTGGTGATCCCTGGCCCTAAAGTTATCTGGCTATCTTCTATCAGCCAGAGCCTTTTTAACTCTGGCCTCAGACTGGTGAAACTCTCTTTCTAATGAGACCCAGGCCATGACAAATCTGATGCAATTCCATAGGCCTGCAAGACTGAGTTGTTCCGCCAGGCCTATGGCTGAGGGCAGTGACACTTCCTATCTTGCTGGAATCCCTTCTCCTTTCTGTCTATTTATTCTGTAGTATCCCTATTTAACATTTTTCTTCATTCCTTATGATTGGGCCCCTTGTTATGTTCAGCACCATTCATTTTTAATACTGGGATTTTAAAATATATATTTAATCGCTGTATTGTTTTGTGTTTCCTGGAAGTCACCCTGAGTCCAACTGGTTGAAAAAGGGAAAAGATATAAATTGAAAAAACAAATAAATAAGAATAGATGTATATGCCTTTGCATTGACTCCTCTACTGATTAAATAAGAAACATTGCCACAAATCGCATCCTAAGCCAGTGTGGTGTATTGGTTAATGTGTTGAACTAGGACCAGGAAACCAAGGTTCAAGTCCCCGCTCGAGCCATGGAAGTTTGCTGAGTGATATGGGGCCAGTTACAAACTCTCAGCCTCAACCTTGGCAAATATTTAGATGGGAGACCACCAAGGAATTTCAGGGATATGACACAGAGCCAGGAAGCAGCAAACCAGTTCTGAATGTCTCCTGCCTTGAAAACCCTACAGGATCATCAGTCACAGTCAAAAAGAAAAAATACATAAGATTGGCTAAAAGACTTCCTGTATACTTAGAGGACCCTGATCTCAGAAGTATTTCCTTAATACTTAGCATTCATATAGCGCTTTCAGAGCTCATTACCAAAGTAATCCTTACAACAGCTCTATAAGAAAGGCCAGTACAATCATCCCTGTACTGCAGATGAGACACTGAGGCTAAAAGAAGGGCTTGCTTAAAGCTAGCTAACAGATCTGTGCCCTGACCTGGACAGCTCAGGATAGTCCAGTCGCAGCATATCTCAAAATCTAAGCAGGGTAATCACTGGTTAGTATTTGGATGAAAGATCCTCCAAGGAATACCAGGGTTTCTACGTGGAGGAAGACAACAGCAAACCACCGCTGAACATCTCTTGCCTTGAAAATCCTTTGAGGGATTACCATAAATCAGCAGCAACTTGACAGCATTTTACACATACACAATGAGTCTGTGACTGAGATTTACAGTGCCATCTTAAACAATGTTTCATCTATATAAAACAATTTAAGCTCAGTTACTTAAAGGTATAACTCTTCTTAGGATGCCATCATTAGCCTTCTGAGCAAACCTGTATGAGATTGGACTCCCGTTGCCTGACTGCAACATGCATTTATGTGTAGAAAAATCCTGCTAAATTAGTTGGGATTTATTTTCCAGCTAGAGATTCAGTGTACTGTAGTGATTAAGAGTGTCAAATTAGTATCGGGGAGCCCTAGATTCAAATCCCCACTGGTGCCATGGAAACTCAGTGGGTCACCTTAGGCCAAACCCATTCTCTCAACCTAACCCACCACACAGGGTTGCTGTGAGGATAAAATGGAGAATGCTTTGGGTTCCCACTGGGGAGAAAGGAGGGGTCCAAATGAATTAAATACATTTTCAAGTTAGTTTGGCAAAGACCAGGATGTAACATTTATCCCACAAGTTCAGATCAAAGGAACAGCAGCTGCTCTGCAAGTTAAAATCGCCCACTTTATGACCAAACTCCACCTCATACCAGATGCATGTGAGAAGTGGTCATAACACAAGCGAACTCTGCACATATGCTCAAACGCGCTCTCCCAGACTTCGAAGGCAAAATCCTAATATAAAAAAACCCCAGAAGCCTCTGGGCTTTGCGCTACTGGAATCCCGACTAGGTTCCCCGGATCTTTCAGGAGGAGGCCTGAGGGGGCAGCGGGGAAGAAGGCACCTGCTTAACTCGCTGCTTCAGCCTCGGATCTCCCACCGTGTGGCTTCCTCCTCGATTCCGCATGGCAGATCACAACGCTCCGGATTCCGCCCCTCAACTCAGAGAGAGGTTCCTCCTTCCCGGACGGAATAGGCCAGAACCAAAGCTGTCCACGGAGAGCCTGATCACGCGGAGAGCAGTTATGACCCTTCGGACTTTCTCCCGGAGCATCGAGAATGAGTGCCTCAAAACAGAGGCTCGAACTTGCCTTGTGCCAGCGAAAGAAAAGGCTGAACAAGGGAGCGGTGTAATCACTTCCATGCAGGCTTTTCTTTGGACACCTAAAGAACCATCCAAACCCAAGACGTCCCCATTGGACCATCTTCTAAGATTCTCTACTGAGTCTACTCTAAGACTCCTTTTCTTCTCCCTGTTCTTACTCGTTATAATGCTGAGAAGTCCGACTTCGGGTAGCTCAGATAACTTCCAGCTTTTCCTCGGGGAGTATATTTCATTTGTCTCAATAAACTGATTAAAGCGTGCATTAGAAAGACTACTCGTCCCAGCATGCAATGTGAGTTAATCGTCTGCAGCGCTCTATGAGTCGTATCAAAACAGGAACCGAAAACTAGAGCAAGGCGGTAGTGATACGGTGGCCCTGAAGGGAAAAGTAGGCGTGGCAGTGGCGTACGGTGGCCGAGTAGGACTGCGGAGACAGGATGGAGTCGGTGGTGTTCATTTTTTCGCTCATTGATTGCTGCGCTCTGATTTTCCTTTCTGTTTATTTCGTATCCTCCAAGTGGTTTTGCGGGAGGATCTGGGAAGAGTAGGGTCTGAGGTTGTGGGCGGGTAGGTGGGAGAGGGAAAGAGGGAAGAACGTTGCGGGAGCGAAAGGGGGCTCTTAAGGCCAGCAGCCTGCGGGGTCGCCTGGCACAGAGCAAGTGTGATGTATTGGTATGCCAGGAAGGAAAGATTTCAGTGCCTTTGTATGGAGCTACGGTGCGTCTTCTGGTCGCTGAATCTCAACAATGATGTTGTGGAGCTCAAAAAACTTCACTAGAGAGCAAACAAAATGAACCGGGGTGGGAGGAGAGCATCTTCCCTATGATTCTGGGATTTTTCAGTCTAGAAAAAGAGTGGCTTACTGGGAACTGATACAACAGTGATGGTGAACCTTTTCGAGATCGAGTGCCCAAATTGCAACCCAAAACCTACTTATTTATCGCAAAGTGCCAACACGGCAATTTAACTTGAATACTGAGGTTTTAGTTTAGAAAAAAAGGTTGGCTCTGAGGCGCGCGTTACTCGGGAGTAAGCTTGGTGAAGCAACGCTTTGAATGGGTGAATCACGACCCTAGGAGGGTTTACTCAGAAGTAAGCGCCATTGCCAGCAACCGAGCTTACTCCCAGGTAAAGGATCGTGCCCAGGCCAGTCTAGATATGTGTGTGTGTGTGGGGGGGGTTTATTTTCCACCACCCCACATAACAAACTCTGTGCATGTGTGCCCACAGAAAGGGCTCTGAGTGCCGCCTCTGGCACCTGTGCCATTGGTTCACCATTGCTGTGATACAACTTTAGAATTGGGGGGCCCAGTGGAGTTGATGGGCAGTGAACATAGGACAGGCAAAAATAGCTACTTTAAAAAAATGATTAATTAAATTGTGGGGTAAAAGTAAAGATGGGTTGAGCAGATCCATGGAGAATAGAATCATGAGGAACACATATTCATTGAGAGTAAACATCTGAATACATGTGCCAGAAGGTAACATCAGGGGAATGCCATGGCTTCTGTTCCCTATTGTCGATTCTCCATGGCAACTTTTTGAAACAGGACAGTGAAATATATGGGATGCTGATCTAACCAAGCAGTGTATGTTGACAAGGCCAAGAAAAGCTTTGCTATAGTGTTTTCTGCATGACACATGCTATAAGCAACAATCCCAATAATGGTGTCAAAATTGAATTTGGGCATTGCTGTGTATTGTGTTTTCCAGAGTGGTACTTCTGTTTGGTCTGTAGTAAAAACAGCAACAACAAAAGGGTTTCATGATATGATAGATTAGCAGTGTATCGCTGTGCAGAGTAACTCCATTCTAGGTTTACTGATTTCAATAGGATTAGAACAGAGTAACAACACTCATAGGATAGGATAGCACTGCTTTAGCATAAATAGCTAAACCTTACAATAGCTCTACCTGCAGGTGCTACAAGGCTCTTACTGGTTATGCATTATGTGTTGATTTTATTATGAGGTTTGGAGAAAGCTCACTGTCATGCAATACTGAGTTTTAGTTTGCTGGAATCCAGTTTCTTTTTTTAAAAAGACCATCATGGTTTTTTAGTTTTAAATGTGAGTGTGATATGAATGGTTGCTGTCTGTGAACCTGCTGATTCCTCACTAACAGCCAAATAATGGGCAGTAGCCAACCATCTGTCTGTACATGAAAGTTTTCCATGTTCCTTTCCATTCTGGCAGCACCTTCCGAATCCCAGGAAGATTATTCCTAAGGTTGTGGGATCTGATCTGAAGAACAGCTGTGCAGGTTGGTGGGCTGCAGCCCCTTTTGTCAGTGGAGCTACACTTACGAAACATGCCCTTACTGCCTCAGTCAACACCTATTCCTTTGTGCAGACCAGGGAATGATCTTTCTAAGAGTCAGAAGGAGCTGTAGAAAGAAAGGAATGCAGGAATACTGTCTCCTGCACAAAGTAGTATGCTGTGAGACATTAGAACTGCCTACTGAAACAAAATCTCCTTCATTTGATTGTACCTTACTTCCAAGAAAGCATGCCAAGGGTCACAGTCTTAATTATGTCATCATCATTCCTCCATTTTATTGTTTGTATAGTGACTTGAGACTGTTTTATGATTTAATAGGATGCAAAGGGCACTGGTTAAAATGGGCTTTTAGAGTCTTTTAAAAGACTGAAGTATTTTAGGTTTACATACAGCTGAGATTCCTATCTAGTTTTGTTTTGTCATCTTTATTAAAAACAGAGGCTAACCTTTTTGTAAAAGAAGAATAAGCTTTTGTTTGTCTAGACATTTTACTGCTATCAAGTCTTCTGTCATATTTTCAGTGAGAACTGTGTAAAACAGTGTTCTTTAAATTAAAAAAACTTCTCTGAAAGTCTTTGCTTATTAATGCTGTGTAGGAGTTTTACATGTTTGATATATTCTATAATTTTAAAAAGTTGCCATGCAAGTTTAAGATTACAGTGTTGGCTGCACATTCTTTGGTATTTGGTAAACATACAAGTCAACCTCATGGAGGTTTGTGGAATAACACTGAAGTTGGATATGTTATCAGTATTGATTAGCTATTGGTTGCATGAAAGGGTGGTATTGATAACAGTCTTTGTATTTCTATGGTGAAGTCTAAGACTGGACGTATCTGATGCAGGCTCAGTGCAGTAGCACAAGATAAAGTTGCATGCTCGTGCTTCAAGCTGCTTCATAAGTGTTCAGTATCACCAATAAGCATAAGAAGATCTGTAGAACTAAGGCTTGATCTACAGCCCTTCCATGCTGGTACAGTTTAAATTCCAGTATTTGCAACTAAGCTTTAGCAAATACTGGCCATACTTGGGGTCCCCACTGTTCATGAAACTTCTGCTGATTAGAGCCTTTGCAATAATATTTGTCAGGACTTGTACTAAGGGGCATTGTGGGTTTACAGCTCTTGACTAGCAACCAATGCAATTGCTTTGACTAGTCCCCAGCACCTTTGGATGCTGCCGACATACACGCTGTGCAATGGAGTACCCCAGATGCTATCAGAAGCTCTCTGAGGCTTGGATGCTCACATTCATTTTTGTGATCAACGAGGCCTCTGAAATTGTCTTCTGGCTGTGGTAGTCTTATTTTGTTGGTTTGTAGTGCACCTTTCTCACAGAGACTGAAGGAAAATGATACTACAGTGCTTATTGGAATATGGGGCTCTCCTGTAAACTGGTATTTATTTCTCTCCTCAATTCTGTGGAGCAAAAATTGCAGGAAGCATGAGTTTTTAGGGGGTTTCTTGCTTTTATGTAAAATGGTCATATGGGGTAGAGTTCTGAAGAGACATGGTTTGGTAATTCCTTATCTTACTTGTCAGATAATTACATTATCAGATTTGGAGTGTGACTACATTAATGCTAGATCTTGCTGCTCAAAATTAAATAAAGTAAGTTTTTTCCTTTATAGCATTGGTAGAATTGAATACTAGCATCTAGAAATTCTAGATTGGTACGAAATACTAAAATTGTGCCCTTTTCATGGAGTCATTTGTGTGACTGCATTGCACTGTTAAAGGTGTTTGTCTAGTGAATCCTGATTTGAT
The DNA here is from genome assembly GCF_021028975.2 of Sphaerodactylus townsendi. Taxonomy (NCBI): domain Eukaryota; kingdom Metazoa; phylum Chordata; class Lepidosauria; order Squamata; family Sphaerodactylidae; genus Sphaerodactylus; species Sphaerodactylus townsendi. The sequence goes on from NC_059425.1 coordinate 63,068,684, forward strand.
TGCTGGTTACATATGCTTAGATTCTATAGTCATGCTGACGTTGTCAGTCCTCTTTAAATTGTATCAACTGTTCTACTGCAACTCTTGCAGAATAAAGCTACTGTACTTCACCTACTCAGAGTTTTTAAAAGAATTAAACCCACTAAAGTTGTTGATTCCCTTTTGTGCCAAAATTTAGGTTGTCCATGTAGGGATAAGGTCTCCCTTAATGCTCATAATGAACCCTGCCCTCATTTCTCCTTCTCACTACTGTATCGTTCTCCTGAAACATCTCATAATCCATCTTGTATTCTTTCTTCATGGCCTTTGGGAGTCAGCATGGTGTCATGTTTAAGAGTGGTCGATACTAATCTGAAGAACCAGGCTTGATTCCCTGCTCCCCCACATAAGCAGAACTCTCTAATCTGGTAAACCGGGTTTGTTTCCCCACTCCTAAACATGAGCAGCAGACTCTTATCTGGTGAACTGGATTTGTTTCCCCGCTCTTACACATGAAACCTGCTGGGGGACCTTGATCTAGTCACAGTTCTCCAGAACTCTCCCAGCCCCACCTACCTCACAAGGTGTCTATTGTGGGGAGGTGAGGGGAAGGCAATTGTAAGCTGCTTTGAGACTCCTAAAGGCAGAGAAATGCAGTTATAAAAACCAACTCTGCTTTTTTCATTAACTATACTTGCACTGAATACACAGAATACTGGCCTTTGAGAGGGTCCCAGATGCCTTCTGCCAGCAGAACTTGTCCTAACTTCATTACACAAATTTTGGGCTGAACCTTGCAGAGTAGGCCAGGTACTCTGGTACCTTGGAAGAGCAATCTTGCAGGCTTTCAGCAAGACAACTCTGAAATATGTAAGGATGGTTTATAATCTGGGCATCTTCATGCCAATTACAGCATCAGCTGGCATAGGTTACAAAAAACTGCTTGTTTGTAATTAAGAGACAGGTGTTGTGCACCTGTTTCTTTTTCGTCTTTAGGTAATTTCCCATAGAATGTAGAATCAAGTTTTTAACTTTTCAAAAATATACTTTTTTTCTAGTGGGTGATCCCTGAATTGATTGGCCATACCATTGTCACAGTGTTAATGCTTATTTCACTGCACTGGTTCATCTTTCTTCTCAATTTACCTGTAGCAACCTGGAATATATACAGGTAAGGGTCATTGGGGGAAGGATTGCTTGTGGATCTTTCTGAAACACTGCCCATTTTTCAGAGTGTTTCAGAAGATGTGTGGTATGAAGTGACTTGAAACCTTGCTTTTTTCAGTTTCATACTTATAAAGCATCTGCTTATTTAGAATTCTATTCATGATTGATTAACACCTGCTTGATCCAAATCAGAATAGAAATCTCTTTCTGTCTCTGCTCCCAGCTCAGCTGTTCTCTCTCCCTTTATTTCAGGGGGCTCCAACATGGTGCCCTTAGACACTTTTCTGGCTCTCACCAAGTATTTTTAGGAAGTGGGTGAAGCCAGGGAAGGGTTTTGTTCAGCAGGGTTTCTTATTAACTATTAAAAGTTTGATTAGCTGGACAGATTTTTTAAATGTTGCTTTAGCACAGCTGTTTCCACAACACAAGATCTACACTATGTTAGTGAAATTAAGCTGTGGCGATCATTTTGTAGTTGGTTCTGCCTCCTGTGGCAGTCATTTTGTGGCAGCCATTTTATTGCTGTGCCCACAGTGCAATGTGAGAATTCCAAGTGTATACAAAACAGCTGAAAAACTGTAACATTAGGTTTAAATTGTTTATATTATACCCTATGGCAAAAAATACCATCAATTCAGATAAACATTTCAGCCTTGTGTGTATTAAACACCACTTCCCTGTTCGTTACTAACAAGGACGCATCCCTTTAAAAACTAATGTAAGGATTGTAACATTCCAGATGTGCTTACAGGCTCAAAAATGTTGGGGACTCCTTCATTATTTAATTCTCCACTTGCTTTTTGTGCCCTGAACCATGTTTTGTAAGAAGAGCCCCCAGCCATCAAGCCAGTGCTACAAGCCTGGCTATATTAGATAACCTCCCCAGCCCCAATTGCTTGCTCTCTTCTTTCCAACTCTGTTGTGTTCTACCTTTTGTGTGGCTTATTGGTCAAATAGTTAACTCATAGAGTTTGAATTGTTGCTTTTATGTTCAAATATACCTCTGGTACTAAAATACTTTCCTCTCAATCTTCCAGGTATATTATGGTTCCCAGTGGAAACATGGGGGTATTTGACCCCACAGAAATTCATAATCGAGGACAGCTGAAATCTCACATGAAGGAGGCCATGATTAAGCTTGGCTTTCATCTCATTTGCTTCTTCATGTACCTTTACAGGTAAGTCTCATACCTTGCAACTTGGGAAAGGTAATAGATTAGAAAAATTATTAAAATTCTTATTAGTGTTCTGATGAGGTTCTGTTGTCTTCTGAGCTTTGCTGAATCTTTTGCTATAGTAGCATTTGCAGTGGTGGATTCTGCATTCTTCCTATTAAAATACTGTTTTTTAATTCCTTCATAAAGCAGTGCATGTTTCTTCACTTATGTTTTGTAAATGAAAGGTAATAGTTATATTATATTGCAATGGTTCAAGTACTTTTATAAAGCTAACAGGAATGTAAACTATGTACGCCATGTTTTATCTCACTGCTACTGCATTGTTTTTACTTTTGTGACACCATTTTCTGAATTGTGTGACATACATCTGGTACATGTTGCTTTGTTTCAAATTTCTGTAAGCCTATCCCATTGCATTACTTAGTAAATGACTCATTCTGTTGACTGTGTTGACTTCCACTATATAATATGCCTTGAGTCTCAGTGAAAAAGGTGGGGTATAAATAACTCATATACCTGGTTATAGCTGGATTTAGGCTTAATTGGGGAGATTGTGGTTGCTTCCACATGGGGATCCCCCTTCCCCATGGAAAGCAGACACTCCTATGTTAGAAGGGACCATCCACATGATCAAGGACAATTCAGGGATTTCCCATTTAAACTGCACTAAAAATTGATTTTTAATCTGTTTTGAGTGGGAGGTCACAGAGTGTCTCAAGGTGAGTGTCTGCTTGCTTTGCCAGTAAGGAGCGGGGAAGGAGCTAAGTTCTACTTCCAAATTGGCAAGGAACAACTTACTAATGCATGCCATTTTCTCACTTGGTAAAAGCCCCCTCCTTTCCCTGCCAAGGCTATGTGATGTTTGGGAATGTCTTTACAGAAGCTCATCCAGGCAGCTTTCAAGACCTGGATGTATCTAAAAGAAACAATCAGGAAATTCAATATTGTTTTGAAAAGATATCTGCAAACTTTATTGTAGATACTTTTTGTATTATTGCAACTTGATTATTTTATAGTTCTCACATACAGCTAGTAAACCAGAACAGCTTCCTTAGCTGCTGTTGCTCATTTCAGTGGATAAAAGTATATGGGTTCACATGACAATGTTTGTCACATGGTGACAGCAAGTATCATATGAGGGTTTCCAGCACTGCTTTTTCAGAGTCATTAGTGAGGGACACTTACCTATGATTTGATTTTCACCATGCAATTTTGTAATAATGGATGATCTGTATCAACTCTGGACCTAATTCAATTTATCCAGTATGATGCATTTATGAAAATGAAATTGAAGAACTTTACTTCTGATGTTGGTATTTTAAAGATGCAAGTTCCAAGCGATTGTTAGGTTTGTTTAAAAGTAATATTTGTATGTTCTTCATTCATGTACTGCTCTTACCCTATTTCTGCAGTATGATCCTGGCTTTGATAAATGATTGAAGTCAAAATGGAAGTATCGTGGTTGCTGATTTCTCTTAAATGTCACTCCATTGAAACATTGTGGAACCAGGTGCAGCTTTCAAGTAAACCTCGACCAGTGTCGTCATGCAGTATATTTTTTCTTCTTTGAACAAAAATATTTTTGCTGTATTTTTTAACATATTAAAATATTTAAAAAACCATGATTGTGTTTTGGGACCCATTGATTTTTCTGTAGTTCATTTTCCAACTTCCAGATCTGTAACTTCCAAATAGCAGCAGTTTTAGGGGAACTTGCATGCCCTGTCAAGTTAGGGACATCCAAACGTTTTATCTCTTTCATAAGCTTTCATGTATCTATGTGAAAACTTTTTCAGTAATTGATGATTTGTAGTGTTTATACTGACTATGTTAGATGTGGCTCATTTAGTTGATTAACACCAGTCCAATTGTGAACAGGGTCATGAACAGAGCCCTGATGTTCAAACCTCAATTCAGTGGTCTTCTGTGCCGCTCTCTTCATATACCTCATTTCAGCAGTATGGGTGCTAAGTAACAGCACATGCTTTGTCGAAGGTTTTCATGGCCAGATTCAACTGGTTCTCGTGGGTTTTCCGGGCTGTGTGGCCGTGGTCTGGTAGATCTTGTTCCTAACATTTCGCCTGCATCTGTGGCTGGCATCTTCAGAGGTGTATCACAGAGACTTCCGGGCCACATAGCCTGGAAAACCCCCACAACCAGCACATGCCTTTTCTGTAAAAGGTTCCATGTTTACCCTTCAGCAACCCCACTTGAAAGAACCTTAAGCAATAAAAGAGGCTTCAAAGAGCCTCTGCCCACAGATTATATGGATCACTGTTCTGAGTTGGTTAGGCTCTCATTCTAAGTTTGCAAACATTTAGATGTGATTATTAATTATTTAGTGAGGCATGCATGGTGGATGATGACCTAATCAGCAAGGAAGACTATTGAGCTGGACAACATCTGGGAAAGAAGTGGCAGTGAAATGATAGAATGAGTCCTAAGAGTGAAAACATACTGCTTAATTCAAGTGCTATTAAGCGAAGTGTCATGAAGAGACAGTTCCAACAGGCTGCCTTTTGAAAAAAGTTGTTAAAAACAATACATGCACAAAAATTCCAAGATGTCAAACCTTAATGAGCTGTAGCCTAAAAAAGAAATATATAGCCAGGAGGTAAACAGTCTACACATTAATTATAGTCGTGGAGAACATCTACCAGAAAGCCCAATGATAACCTTTTGTTTCACTATGTAAGAGTAGAAAATGAGCCTCTGTGGTTTGGCTTTGCCCTTAATATGAGGACATGGTGGAAGAGCTGTAAGATGTTTGAGCTGCTTGTATGACAGCAAGTGCCATTCTCACACATCTGCTAGCTGTATGTGAGTCTAATGGGATGAGGTGCTTGTAAAGTGTCATTTAGAATAATTCAGATAATTAAGAGATAAGTTCATACTGGAACAATGTTAAAGCTGATCATAATAGACCGAAGGAGCAAACAGCTGAACCGACAGACCTATTAAGCCAAATTAAAGGCCACAAAGGGCTGCAGGACGTAGATGGTCTGGAATACTTAAAGGAACTAAAGGGGGAAAAAGTCTCACTTCAGTTAAAAAGCATACTGTCGCTTATCTAATGCTTCCAGTGGAATCCCACTTAATAATCAAGTCCATAACAGCTTACATTCAGTAAATGCTATACCATAGAAATGCTCCCAGAATATTTACTGAAGTTATTAGTTAAGGACCATGAGTAGCAGGAACTCTCTTTTCCATAGTTCTGTGAGGCATCAGATCGCTATTACAAAATAATCTGATCATGTGCTTCTCTTTTTGAAGTTCCAACTTTGCTTCTGGAAGCTAGAGAGCTATTATAGATGTAAGGGTCTGTTTAGTCAACGTGACTGTCAACAGTTCCCCATCCTGTTACTTAACTGACAAACTAGTCTACAGCATTATCAAGAATGTAGAACTACTCTGTCTTACCAAAAAAATATAAGAATTTTGAATTCATCCGCCACCACTTCCTTCCCCTCCAACCCTCTCCCCACCCCAAAACACCAAAACGGGACTGACAGGGCAGCAGCAACAAGCTGTCCGCTGCCCTGCTAGGCCTGGCACCAGCCCTCCCAAGCCCCCTTCAACCCTCTCTTGACCAAAACACCCCACCCCAAAAAAACCTCACTAAGGGACTATTTTCTACTGTGGAAGCATGGTACTCTTTCTCTTCTGCCAAAGTGTTACTGCCCGCACTTAGATCTTTCAGTGGGAAAGGGCATAGTTGTGAACCCTGTAATTGTCTTATATGCAATGAAGTTTTGCCTAGACAATTTAGCAGAATTAGGGCTTGGCTTTCTCTTACAAATGGTGCATATGTATTGTCAGCTTGGTGGTTTAATAAGCTATAGGCTTATTCATTAGGTACACACTGCTCAATCCTGCAACTGTTAGAATAAAGCCAATAGATTAGACAGTAGTGCAGTTAAGATTATTAGTATGTGAGAAGGTGGTTAGCACGTTTTACTTATTAGCTGTATATCACAATGGCATAGAAACCTCCCACTTTCTATTTATGTAAATTTTAAAGGGACAAGAATAAATGATACCTGTGTCCATTCGTTGACTCAGTGTATATGTATTTGTCACTTCTATCTATACCATAGTACAAACTGCTACATTTGAGTAATTGCATAGAAATGTAAGGGGGGAAAGGAGACTACAGTATTTCTGACAGCAGTCCATAGGTCAGTTCAAATGCAGATAGTATATTACATCTCCCTCTACTTTGAGGTGGTTTAATTCTAAATGAGAGCAGCACAGCCTGCCACATGTCAAGCTGCCTGAAGCTCAACAGCAGCCTAGTAATGGGTCTGGTAAATATTCTGACCAATGCTTGTCCAGGATTATAAAGGTTGAGTGGTGATTAAACACATGGCTCATGAAAACAAGCTATATTGCCCTGACTGTGGTCCCATGAATAAGTAACACAAGAGAGACAGGAAACAGGATCATAAATAAACGGGTACATTTTAGGACTAGCACATAATAGATGCTTGCTACTGGTAGCTGAAGTTGACTTTGCTGTATAATAAGGGATATAGACCACTGTCTTAAGGTCATGGGTCAGAATATCTCCTTTCTATCCTTATGAAATAGCAATTCAGAGGGCAGCTATATCACTGATGCTCAGAAGGCTAAGAACTATTCAAGTCCAATTATTCATTCTGTTTATTGAACTGGAAAGAAAGGGAATACAAATATTGGTTAAGTGCTATGCACCAACATGGAGAAGTGTAATTAAAAAAAGATAAAAACAAAAATCAGGAATTCTGTTTAAACTGAACATTTTAAAGATATGTTTAATATACTACATATTTATAAAATAAAAAAGTTAAGATGTTCTGTAAATAATTAGTAAAACAAGTGAAAATAAATATGGAGACCCAAATTTCTTATGTTTTAATGTTATATAGTGAAGAAAATTTTAAACTACTTAATATAATCCAAGAGGAGAGTAACAAAAATCCAGAAAGTTTAAGAACGCAATCCTTTGAAACATTTAATATCAGTCCATAGCAAATAGTCATTACATACCAAAAGCTCTAAGTGTTAACTAGTTCCACCACAACTCCATATAAATCTTGACAATTTAGAAATTTGAGAACAACAAAAGTTCTTTTCTTGATCTCTACAGCTTGGTTTGTAAGTACACACATGCTTTGAGGATCTGTTTCTTCCTCATACATTTTCAAGGAGCTGATAAACTTTTTCCATCTGTGCCAAGAAGTGTTAAGAATTAAATCTAGTACATTTATCCTAACAATGAAACACTTAAAAGATGGGGCACACTAAATTTCAAATTTATAAAAATATATTGGTATTAACCAAAATCTTAAAGCCAGGACACTTCACATACACACATGACTTAAAGTATGCAGTAAAACATGACATGTACCTAGAACAATTGGTTCCATGACTTTGTGTTTCACGCACACACGCTCATACCACTCACGCACACACATTTTGCTGAATCCAGATAATTTGAATCAGCAAACAGGAAATGGGTTTCTACTTTGTGTTCCAGCAACTAGAGCAGCTACTGCAGACAAAACTGCACAAATTAAGTCCATCCTGTTCACAAAGTGTCAAAGTGTTTCCAAAATTCTAATTGTCAAATGAGCAATTTGTTCTATGGCAGCTGAAAATGGACTCGAGCCAATATACATTTTGATCATATACAGGATTTATACTCCAGTTTGAATGGTTTGCTTGAAATGTATCATATTGAGGCAACTTGTGTGCTTTGGGGTAATGACAAAGGGCATCAAGCCTTACTAAAAATGATTTCACTTTCCCTTTCTACCCCAAATTACAAACTAGACATTCTTCTGCTGTTAACTAAAAAAAAAAACTTTGCAATTTCCCTTCCCCGTATACATATGTGTTGCCAGCACAGAACTGGTTTATGAGAAAACATGTCAACTTAAAGCCTTATTTTTGTTTGGGGTGGGAGATTTTATTTAAGATGGCACTCAACATCTAGAATTAGATTAATTACATTCAACAATACCTGCTTGGAAGCCAGAATGTGTTTACTGGCAAAACTTGGGTAGTATTCATTATGTGACTCCTCATTAAAAATTGTGTTTTGCTACCTGCTTCAAGCTAAACTGTAACGAGAAAACCTAATAATAAATTAAAGAATGGTGAGAGAATGAAGTCACACATTTACAGGACTTGTTAAGGGCAGCATAAAAATTAAATCCCATTTCCTATTTTGTGCTCCTCTTTTTAAAAAACTTACCTGATCAGCCCTAAAGCATTGTAGTAAGATACTGTAGTGATTTATAGCCAGTGTGCATATTTTTGGAGTAGATGGGTGCAAAAACCTAAGGCAAAATGTGAACTTTTATCTCCTTCACATATAACACCTTCTCTGCCCTGGGTTTAGTATGGCCAGCTATTAGCGATCGCTCCAGCCTTTACAGTGTACAGCAGCCTTTCCCCCTTAACATATGAAAGTGAATGTTGCAGATACACCTATTCCTTATCTACAACCTTCATTATGTCTAACTTTGGTTTATTTGAAATATGTGAGTGGTGTTTTTCATCAATTCACAAATAGAAATGCATTAGGAAGAATTTAGGCTGCTAATATCTGTCTCAAAAGGAATATTAGCAGTTATTAGCACAGTCTAGTAATTTTACAGCAACAAAATCTTGACTTGGTTTCATGTGTGTTGTGTAACACCAGTGATGAGTGTCTATATGGCAACCCAAGAATGCTACCCCATCTGAAGTTCTTCCATTTAAAAGTTGCATAGCCTATATTACAAAACTAAGTTTATAAGCTGATCTCTCAAAACACAGGCCTCCCATTTAACTCCACACTGTGAAGTGCTTTTGATTTAATCCACAATTTTTTTTAACAAGGGAGGAAAGAATGAGTCCATTCTGGTGATTTCAAGTTAGTTTCAACTAGTGTTAAGCATTCTGAAGAAAACTGTGGAGAGGGTCTACACAGGCCTTTGTATCTATAAGCCTCAGACCAAAAAGCCTACAGAAATGTCAATGCAAATTAAACTGATTACACACTAGATTTTGTCCCTGACTTGCTCTCTAGATTCTTCTGTGTTAGCAAGCAGTTCTAGTACTGTCAGAAACACAGGTGTGGAGTCTTAGCAGACAGAATGGGAATATCTGCAAGTGTTTTCATACAGGCTGACAAGTAGACCATAAAAGCCAACAATAAAAATCTTAATATCAAATTAAGAGGTTACATGTGAATAGACAAATAAAATAATGATTTTTTAAAAATAAAATAAGCTGAAACAGCTAAAAGGAGCTGACAAATAGATATATGATTCTTTGCTGCTCCCAAATCCATTTTAGGACACAAAAGGAAGGTATTCTTTTCTTTAGAAATTTCTCTGTAAACCTGGTCTGCACATGAACTTTTAGGAGTTGGGGGTATTAAAATAGTGTTTTGTGTTTGTTCAAAGAATCTTGGAGCTAAAACAACTGAATTGCCTATATTAAGTTATTAGAATACCACTTGTTCTGGTTTAAAGATTCATCAGAAGTTTCTCATCAAAAGGCTAAGAAGAAAACGAAAACAAATCTGAATTAAGGGATACACACTAGTGCAGTGGCCACTCTATTCCTTATCACAGAATATGTGCATTTAAAATAAATGTGTTCTTTTTCTACAAACAAATTTCCTTCCAATTCTGGATCTTTCTTTTCCTGAAGCCAAATACCCCTTGCCATCTTTGTTTTCTATTTTTATCTGGCCTCACAAGAACACTGATCATTCTTTTCATTATGAGCTGCTTTCTTTCCTGTGGCCTTGAGGGTGGCCTTAAGTGCCATTTTCATCTTTTAACTGAGGGAGAAGTCAATCCTATTCTGAAGTCAACAGAGCAGACACGGAACTAGATTTCTTTTCTATTTTGCGCACAGAAAGTCAAGAACCCATTCCTAGTGCCAGGCAATGGATGGCACTATCTCAGAAAAAAGGCCTTAGCCAGTGGGCAATATGGAAAGCTTGTACTATTCATTTTACTTTTTTTAAAAAAAAAGAGATGCTCATCTCATTGTTTTTTAATGATAATGTTACATGTACTGCCCTCATTTAGAACTTTAAATAAAAATCATTGCACAAGTTAAGGCCAATTTGGAATTTTCATTTATTAACTTCAGAAATTACATTGTACTTCTTTAGTTGGTGATTGTGAAAGCTCTCAATTTTTTATGTTGGTAAACAATGTTTCTTTTTTAAAATAATACTTCATATAATTTGCATTAAACTTCTGCCAGCCAAATGGTCTTACACAACACTCCAGAGGAGCACCAGTTATACTGCATTGACTTGTAGATGACACTTTTTAAGCTGGTTTAAGTTCCAAATGTATACAAATGAAATCATTTTAATGCTATAAATAATTTACTCTGTTAAAAAAATTGTGTTAACCCATTTCTGGGGCAACAAGCTGTGTGAAAAGTACAAAACTTTTTGTCAAGTGTGATACTGAGAGTGCTTTTCATGTCATTTTCTGGTTTAACATCTGGGTGTAGATATACTGCGCAACGGGCAAGGCTAGAATCCATGAACCAAGCTGCAAAGATCTCAAGCTAAATAAGGCGGAGAGAGACTCAGAGAAACAAGAGAAGGAAATACTTTCCTATCCAACATGTACTCTTCAGACTAAAGCACTCTTTCTATCAAGCCTTCTAAACTGTTAAATAAAAAGGTTTCCAAACAAGCATTTAAACTTCATTACACAGAAGAGCAACAAGAACAGTAATCTGCCTGACAAAATGGCAGAAGGAAAAATGTATATACGGAGTTCAATGGTTAGCCTGAATGTAGCACAGTTCTTCACAACCGATGGGGGGTTACTTCAACATGGTGTCCAACAACGTTCTAACGACGTGCTTCATCTCAACTGTTTACTATGAAGCAAGGTGGTAAAATGTTTGGCCCCAGTTGGGCTTCAGAAATGGTTCTTTTTTTCCCATGACGAGCATGTCTGTCCAGCTAACAATCATGTTTGTTTGCACCAAATCCCAAGCCATTTAAAATACGACTAAATTTAAGTTAAACAGAAGTCGTCTGCTCCAAGTTCACCATCAACTATCCATGCTACTGCATTCCTCTAAGAGGGGGGGAAAGGATGGAATATAAAGAGAAAAAAATATTGAGGGTTTAATAATAAATTTTAACCGTAGCCATAATACAGAAACATGTATTCATATTTATGTAAGGCATGCACTTTAAAAAGAACTAGAGACACATTCAAAGTAATCTAACAGTGAATTTACAGTTAATATATTACTAGATCTACATCTCCAGCATAAATTGCTTGATTTACATATTGGTTTTGAAGCTCTTGGACTTATGCAATGTGAGGATTGTGAGCAGGCAAAAGAGGTTTATACTTCACAAACTGTGATGATATAATTAATCAAAGCCTGTCCCCTGGGCAATTGTTTTGCTTGTAAGCCAACTTCTAATTGTGATGGTGTTCTTTTTATGACTTAAAAAAAATTCAAGGAAAAGCATATCCACCAGTGAGAAAAGAAGTTACACCTTCTAACTGGAGAAGTATCTAAATAAGACTTCTCTGTTTTAGAACTGCCAACTAGGATTGACCTTAAGTGCCAGACACGAGAAACAGAGGCAATAAGGTTCCAGCTGAAATCTGAGCAGTAATTGATAATTAAAGCTCTGGTTTGCTCTAGTTATTCAAGCTCATTTCTTCTCATGTAATTGATACATCTGCTATTAACAAAATAAGCAAGATACCCTTTCATTTCAAGGTAGGAGAACAGCTATGGCAGCAGCTGAATTCAGATTTCTTGTTTTTTCAAGATTGGGACATTTTAGAGAACATATATACATTCTAATTAAATGTATTATAACCTCTTATATTTTGTTTACCTTGAATTCCTTCAGCACATAACTAATATTATTAATCAATAACTTAGTGGATGCAAACTTATCAAGAACTGGACATCAGTTGAAGCTGTACATCATTAATACTGATTTTTGTTCTTTGTTTTCTCTGTTTTCCCCTTTCAACAAACTGATGGACAGCAGCCATTCCAGCAGCATGGTTTTAAAGGGTTTTGGTCTGTCAAAAGCCACATCAACTTGAACCACAATGAGGCATGATTCCCTCTCACAGAAAGGATGTATTAGCTTTTCCTTAACTTATCAAGCTACTACTCCAGCCAGATCACTATATACTAGCAGGCTATAGCCAAATACTTCTATCTACAGACATACAGGGACAGAACTGAACATCCACTAGTATGAATAACAGTCACCTGCTGTTCACATAGTTTGGCCGTGGATATTTTATTCTTCCCTAAATGGGAGTACAGCCATTATTCTGATGGCTGTGTGATGAAGTACTGTCCTGCTGATTTGAGCTTTTGGGAACTATAACTATAACATCCGCCGGGCCTTTGGAGAGACCAGCCGCTGAAATGGTGCCCCCAACTGGCCTTTCATCTTGGCCATCATCAAATGTGACTTGTCGCCCTCCTCCCCTCTCTTTTGGGGAGAATTTTAAAAATGGGGTTGGTCGGACGCCTCCATTATTACTATCACTGTTATTGTCATCGCTGTTTTAAAGATTTTATAATTTGTTTTATTTATATTTCATGTTGTACACCGCCCAGAGCCCCTTGGGGATGGGGCGGTGTAGAAGCCCAATCAATCAATCAATCAATCAATCAATCAATCAATCAATCAATCAATCAATCAATCAATCAATCAATCAATCAATCAATCAATCAATCAATCAGAGAACTTGAGATTTCTCAAAATGAAGGTGCTCCAAAGCAGCCTGAACATCTAATCCAGAGGTCTGCAATCTTTACCACCCAAAGAGCCATTTGGACCCATTTTCCACGGCCCCGAAGATCTACTGAGCCGGAGAGGCGGCTCCGCACAGAGCTGCCTCTGGTTTGGCCCCTCCACTCACTTTTCCTTCCAGCGCTGGGAGGCAGCAGCGCCAGGCAGGGAAACTCCCTCTGCCTGACGGAGCAGGCAGCCACCTGCTCTGTGGGGCAGAGGGGGAATGGTGGCTGCTCTGGAGGGACATGCCCACACTACCCTCCGACCTCCCGGGGTCAGAGGGCAGCGTGGGCGTGTCCCTTCAGCCCTCCAGAGCAGCGCTGGAAGGAGAGGTGAGTGGAGGGGACGCGAAAAGTGGCGCCCTCACGCATGGAGCTGCCTCCAGTTCAGCTCCTCCACTCACTTTTCCTTCCAGCGCTGCTCTAGAGGGCTGGAGGGATCCGCCCACGCTACCCTCGAACCTCCAGGCCACGCGGAGCCGCAGTATAAGTCTGAAAGAGCCTGGTTTAATCCATATCAATTTATCAAGCCAGACTGATGTATGTTCATGATAACTGAAGCATCAAAGCAAATAAAATGTTCACCATTAGCTCAGATTTTAAAGGCTTCTTCTCTTGCATAAATTAGATAGTTTACCTTCAATATCCTGGTTGTCTACAAAAGGTGCTGGTCCCCATATTCTAACAGTGCCATCATCAGAAGCGCTGGCCATCATGGATGGAATCTGCAGGTTCCAGCTCACGCAGTTGACTGTTCGAGTGTGCCCTGTCAGCTCCGCAATTGGCAGCTCGCTACGTTTGTGCCAAATATATACTTTGTGATCTAGGACAGACCGATTTGAAAAAACATGAGAGCCATCCTAAAGTTTAGATTTATCTATAGACAATACATGATATGTCACTGATCCAGGCATTCACTAGTCTCACATTAAAATTCCATTCACATCAGAAAACTGCTTCAGAAAGGTTTGCTGAACAGTACATCCAACGGCTCCAAGAAGTTTCTTTCTGCCCCTTAGGAATGCCACATAAAACTGTCAGCAAGTACTGATTTCCTCTGCAAGATGAAGGTAACTGGAACATATTTAAACAGGCTCAATATGTTCTGAGTAAGAATTGATAGGATGTCACATTCTCCACCAAGATCTCTACATAAATACATTGAAACTGTAATTAAACCCTGGGCCAATGCACTTCTCTACTTTCCTCCTGGCCTTCTCTGTATGTGGTATGGGGACCTCCCAGAACAGAGGATCCTAAAGTTACTTGAACAGGGGATCCCTTCCAAGCCTGGATATTGAAACCTTTTTTTTCTAGTAGTTTTACTATCCAGGCAGGTCTGCAACCTGCGGCTCTCCAGATGTTCATGGACTGTAATTCCCATCAGCCCCTGCCAGCACGGCCAATTGGCCATGGTGGCAGGGACTGATGGGAATTGTAATCCATGAACATCTGGACAGCCGTAGGTTGCCGACCCCTGATCCAGGGCTACAGGAAATCTTGTGTTCAAAACATTTGTGGAATCTCTTGGTCTTTCCATGCACAATACAGAATAGAGGGAGGAAAGGGGAGGAAGTAGACAAGTCAGGATATAGTCTGGATCTCACCATATGTAGAGGAAAGTGAGGAAGGTATGTAACATCCAAATAGGTCCATAGCTGCCATTATTAAGTATAATCATCCTATCAAGGCCATTTCTATCCATTTATATTGGAGACAACAATTTTAAAGGCTTGAAATGACGCTTACACTGTATTTTATTTAAAGTGTATAGGAACAGCTGTGTTAGTGTTGTTACAAAACAACAGTGCCAAAAATGTCTATCCATTTGAATATTAATTACACAATTTAGGCAACTATGTGCCATCATTGTTCCTGTCCCTGCACAAGCATCAACACTGATCATCTGAATTGCAGATCACACAGGACTAACTCCCTGCAGGTTTTTGTGTTACGGAAAACCCACAGGTCACAGAGATCTGACAAAAGTGAGATTTTCCCCTCTAAATACTAAACACCCTGGAATGATGTTTAAAAACACTTATTCCTGCTCAGACAAGGGCAGCTACCGCAAAACTTCAAGATACCTTTTAAGTCAGCATTCTCTCAACAAAATCTTTTGACAGTTAATTATGATCTAGATAGAATATTAAAACTGACTCCCCAAGTATTCAAAACAAAGTCTCCCAACCCTTATCAAGCATGCTATAACCTACTTCCTAGAATTATTTGGTTGAGGAACTATCTTCTATCCAGATCAGCTCACAGTCAATTTTTTAAAAGTTTCCACAACACTGAACTTGCTTTGATTTGTGTTTTTGATCTCCCAGTATCAGCATCTGTGTAGCTTGAAGTCATTGCAGCATTCACCTTCAGGCCACAACATTCAGCACTTACTCTCAAAGATGAGGCTGCTTTTATGTTCACATACACAGAGTCAGAAGTCAACTTGATCCCCAGGGCAGACGACTCTTTAATGTTTGGGGCTGGTAGGTGAAATGCCTACCTAGCTGAGAACATACCTTTACATTTAAGAGGTTATGACATTTAAATCTGTTACTTTTTGAACATAGAGACTTTCACAGCAGCCACATTTGCAACAATTCAGTGCAAAGAGGCAAGAGCCTCAGGCAGTCCGAATCTAAATAAGGTGCCATCAGCTTCAACTACAGCTGGGTAGTTTTTAGACACTGAAAATGAAAAAAATAAAAAGCTGTTCTAAGTTGACCTGGATAAATTAATCTTTACATTCATGTCAAACAAACAGTAAGCTGTAACTAAGTGACCTGTCCACACGGCCCGGTCGTGTACAAATAAAGGGGCACACCAAGAGCCAATACAGTTGGACAGACAGTTGGGCTGGAAACTGTTTGGAAAGGCAAGAGTTAAGGCATGCATGAAAACGGACACAGCTACTTATAACTGACAATGCGTTGAAGACACAAGATAGCTACAAAACTGCAATTTTAAGGCAAAGAGTTTTATTTGGAGAGTGCAGCAATAAGACTACCTTCCTGCTCAGACCAAAACCTGCTTTTCCTTAAGCTTCTGGGAATTACAGTCATACTGTTTCTCACTCTGTATTAATCACTGTATTATTATCAATACAGAGCAAGTCAGCATCCTTATTGCCTAGAAAAGCTGCTGAACAAGCCGCTCAATGAAACTGAGCCAATCCTAGAAGAAGGCCGTGTTTACTTCAGATCTCTCACTGTGAGCCTTAAGTATTCAACATGCAAATAACCAAAAGATATAGGAATGCTAGCTGTTACAGGATATACTTGTTTCTCTCATTGTAATTAACTATGCTTGAGATGATGGTACAAATCTGGAATGAAACAACCACACCCACCTTTCAAAAACAAATCTATTCCAAATGAAGGCTGTTACTCACAGAGTCACTTGACCAACAGTCAACCCTAACCCTGTATTCCACACTCATAATACCAGAACTATGCCATTGCTGTGAACAGAATCACACATGCTACTGCCCACCCCACACTGTGACCAAGCTTCTTCTTCAGTGAGCGGTCCTTTATCTTTAATAGCACTGTTCTAGAGAATACTCACTTCTATAATTAAAATGTGGGAATGACAGGACTTAAAACAACATTGACTAATGTAGGAAGAATACGCTTGAAATGTGCATGTTTACACGCACAATCATTTTTTAAAAAAATGTTACCTTCACTGCCACTAGCGATGAAGTCTTCATTATGGCCTCCAAAACATGAGTGAATTGTGTAAAATCCTTGTGTAACACCTTGGTACTTTCTCACTAAAACTCTGTCTTGCAAATCCCATAAATGAACTCCCTGAGAAAAGAAGCATGACATAGATTAACACCATACATAGTAGCTTGCACGTAATTAAATTCCATCATACACTGGAATACCAAAAGAAAAATGATAAAAGTGAACACAAAGAAAAAGAAGTTGGTTAGTTTTAGGTGTCTTGATGGCTCAAATGGGTGGGTGTAGTGAAAATTACTCCATCGTATACGGATTTAAAACACTGCATCACTTTAACCTCATCGGCCCTACATGCTACAAACAAGCTAAGAGAGGTTGACTTCATCCTTTGCCGTATCAGCAGCAATCAGCCACCCCACTGGGTTTGTTGGCCCAAGGAAATGGAATAGATCAGGAGAACTCTTCTTTCTCTTGCTCTGGCAAGAAGGCAAGCTTAGCTGGATGTCACTTATTCGCATAGTACAAATTAGAACCAGATTGCCACATGACCTTTTCTCTTAAATTAGCAAGATCTTCTCTCCCTTTGAAAAAATTGTCCACTAACCTGAGTTGCTACATTTAACAACGCTAACCGGCCATTTTTTGAAATAGTGAAAGACATAATTGGATGATCTTCTTGTACTCTGAAAATAAAACACACAGCTCAGAGTTAGAGATATTACTTGTGATCCAAGTTAATGTATCTAAACAATACTTTGTTTTATCACCATTCATTATTTCCCCACACAGATACAAAAGCTCTAATTATGTTTGCACCACCAGTCATACTGGTAGAGTTATGCCCTTGACTGTTTTTAGAAAATCCCACTTAGAACTGGCATATGAATTAATAGAATTAAGTCAATAGCATAGAATTAATGTTTTCCAAAGCCTTGTGACATAATTCATTTTTTACACAACATCCGTTATACTGCTTTGAGAAGAGGTAGTTACATGTTCCTGTCTGTAAGGTCCTCAAAGTTGTAACCCCGGATTCGTTGGTGTGTATCCGATGCAAGCACAGTCTTCCCATCACTCAAGCACCATAGGCATTGCACTCTCACTCCTTCCCAGGAATCCAGGAGATTACCGTCTAAGTCCTACACAGGAAATACAGACAGTGAAGGAATCAGAAAAGCTGGTCACTAAGAACATGAAAAAAACTTGTCTTTTGGCCCATTCTCAGTTACTAATAGGGAGAGATCAACTTTTTGGGGGGTATTTTTCAGGTTCAGCTTTAAAAGACCTGAAAGCTGAATCTGAAAAATACAAGCCCCATACAGCGAAATGCAGCTATATCCAGCTGTGTACAGCCACGGAGAAGGGGCAGGTGCCTGTGGAGATTGGGAGGACTTGCACTCTAAGCTGGCCGCCCTGCTGGCTACTTCCCTGGGTGGGGGTGGGGGGAGGTTCCTTGTAGAGATCAGAACTCCAATTTCTCCTGGCTTTCCAAAGGACTGTACGTGCATATGTGTGGGCAGGGCTTGTATTTTTGGTTCAGCATTAAAAACATAAAAATTATCAGAAAAGCTGAAAAAATTAATACAGTGTGTTGGCTTTTTTCAGCTTTTCTGATATTTTCAGATCTTAAGCTGAACCAGAAAAATACAAAAAAAGTTGATCTGCTGAATAGCCTGGGTTATTGGGGATGTAAAAAAACCACCCAATTTGCCTTTTCATTTTTTTAGAGGGGGGGGGGGAGGTTGTGATTTTTATTATTACCGAATTACCACTGCTAGTTACCCAGCAGAAGGATGTGTACAGAGAGAAGAAAAAGTAATTCTGAGAAATACAAGGCCATCACAACCCAATAAGGTTCATAAGGACTTAATGCCCTATCATGGGGAGTGACTTTCACTTATTGGCTGTGGCATACATCTTTGAAACATGGTTTGATAAAAAAAATACGAACACAGAAGAACTTTAAATGTAGAACTCTGTAGCTTGTCACCTCTAGGAAGATGGTCATAGAGAGAACTGTTATAAAGGGTAGTGTACAGACTCCACTCTTCCCCATAGACAGCTGAGAAGAATCATTTAAGAAAAGGAACACTGACACATTGGTAGAACTGTCCACGTTGTCCTCCTGTGACAAAACGTTTTCCATCTGGATTCCAGGCCACACTTGTTAAACTGTCTTCGTGAGATTGGCTCATCTTTGTTCTCAGTTCTCCTGTCTGTAATAATGGATAATAATGGATACATGAATGTGAGCATCCCCTCATGCCACCCCTCCCTTCCCTTGCATGCCACCCCTCCCCCCTCCCTTCACTAGGGTGGGTGGGCCTCGTCCAGGTGCCAGGGCCCCTCCCCTGCCCTCCCTTGCATGCCACCCCTCCCTCCCCTCCCTTGCATGCCCTTCCCTCCTTGCCATCCCTACCCCTCCCTCCCCAAAGCTGACAGGTAAAACACAATTTAACAGCCATATAGAGAAAAGATTAACATGATTCTAATCAGAGTTACGCCTATCTAAGCCCACTGAAGGCAATGTACTGTAAATATATCCAATTGTGAATAAAGAAGCCCAGTGTGGATTTGCCCATTCATTTTTGTTGATAATTTGGAAACCAAGCTGTACTTTGTCACATTTATAATTTACGGTTTTCAAAAAAAGCTTATAACAATCAATTAAGGTGCTTCTTTTAAGTGTTATATATTGAATAAAAAGGAATGGACACCAATAAAAGGAACTGGTTATAACTTAGTTATAATGTAGCAGCAGGTGACCTGTACAAAAACGATATAAACAAGACTACCCACATTTACTGGTAGCACTGAATGCAACTAGTGGCAACATTTTCATTCTACTTGTAATATAAGAACAGTTGAAGAAGCCAAGTGCTGTTGTCAAGCTTCTACCACTGCTTTTGTCAAGCTTCTACCACTGTACTACACACTGAACATAGCACACAATTCTACTTCATAAGTACCCTAAAACCCCCATTATACTCCTATGATTCTACTAACGAACAGGATGTTTTAAGGCCTTTAAGGCCTTACGCGGTCTGGGACCCTCGTACCTTAGGGACCGTCTGGCCCCATATGTCCCACGTCGGTCTCTGCGCTCGGCAGAGATCCGCTGTTCCCCTCTTAGAGAAACTAGAGGAGTTATGGGTTGAACGCCATCTGTTTTAAATGATTATGGTCTGTCATTTTAGCTGATATTAACTTTTAGTATTTTTATCTTATTTATCCACTTGTTTGTATTTATGTTGTAAACCGCCCTGAGCCCTCCGGGGGAGGGCGGTATAAAAGTGGAACAAATAAATAAATAAATAAATAAATATTATAATATTAACTTTCACATTAGTCCTCCTTACTTGCACATTCCAGAGCCAAAGTTCAGAGCAGTCATCTGGGCCACAGGCAACCAGGTAGTTATCATCTGGACTCCAAGCAATGTAAGAAACTCCATATGCATGGCCTTCCAATGTCTTGAGTAATTTTAGCTGGTGTGTATCCTACAAAAAAATACTGTAATTGAGTACTTCTGGTCATGTGGTTTGGAAACTCTTAAGCAGTTACCTTTAAAGCCTAATTTATCTCCACCTCCTCCCAAACAGTTTCACTAAGCAACACATAAAGGATTAGAATTCAGTAAAATCCTTGTTTTTAGATCCACTTTGCCATAAAAGCAGGCACACCCACATTGGCTATTGTGGGTTTTCCAAGATGTGTGGCTAAGGCCTGGTACTTTTAGCGCCTAACCTTTTGCCACATCTGCTGCTGGCATCTTCAGAGGCATGTCACAGTAAGAACAACACCCATATTTACTTTCTGCCTCCTTGATAGGATACAGTTTTTTAAAAGCTTGAGCATGGCAAACGATGAACAAGAAGGAAAATGGTAGGCAATCAGTTAACACTTCCTTATTCATACAGAGAACATTTCCTTATTCAACCTCAGTGACTTCCTTTAAAAATAACTCATGAAATTCAAGATGCTCTCAAATGTAGCCAGAAGCAGCATAATCTTAAAAAGGCATCACAGTGGCCAAAAAAAAAGAAAATCCAGCAGAACTGAGGACAAGGACTGATAAATGTAAGCAGCTACAATCTGAAACAACAACAAGGATTCCAAAGTCTCAACAGAATTATAAGTGGGGAAGAAAAGCTTTTTTGGAACCAAGATATTATTTAAACTGCATTAATGGAGCACTGGAAAGTTTCAAATAATTATAGTAGTATTCAGATCAGAACAGTCTAAAATCAGAATTATGCTTGCACAGCAGTCCTTCCTGTCTGCTCTCTGCTGCCTCTTGTAGTCGTAAAGAAGTGACTTTTAGAGGTCTGAGGACCTCTATAGCACTGAAGGAAATCAGCAAAAATACCCCCCTTCCCTTGAGTATGTAGTACTGTCATTCTGTTAATGGAAGAAGGTCTTTGATTCCACCTGATATTTATGCAAATGAAGTGTTTTCCCAGCGCACAATAAACTTCTATTTAAAACCACATTCTTGCTTCAACTGGCAAACAGTAAGCCTGGTCAAAGCACTTATAGTGGCAATAAGACCTCAACCTATAAACAAACTGGAGCATAAGAATTATATACAAAAACTTCACTTACTAACAGTTTTGAAAATTCTTATCACATTACTGATGAACCTTTCAAAATGCTCCTTTTAGATTCAGCATTTCAGAAATGAATAGCTAGAATGGCCACATGCTATTATCAACATGAATAGCTGCGACTGTTACAAAAATGATGGGAAGATATTGAAATTCTATACTACACACAGAGAAACATGTACCATTTTTGTGCTAATTTGTATCTCAAATAATTTTGCTTAATTTTATAAAATAAGCTCCTTCATAGGAAAATTAGTTAATAGTAGCCAGCACATAATCCACTTGTGTTGAAAGAATAAAGAAAATGTTAAGGAAAGGGAGGGAAAATGGACTGTCTAAAAGTACTGTAGAAAGGAGAAATAAGGAAAGACAAGGATATTTTTTCAAGGGTAAAACAGAGTATACAGGCTTAAAATTACAGATTGGTAAATACCATATTATAGTATAAGAATGGTCTGGTAGTGAGTCATACAGTCTAAATAACTGCTTATAAAGGAAAAAAATCAAGGCCAGGCATCTACTGAAAATGTTATAATTCAAGGAAAATTCAGCTTTAGGGATAGAAGTGGAATGGCACAGTACTATGAAGAGGTAAATCAACTAAAATGAAATAAGGCTGACTCCTAAATACCCATAAGATTTCAGTTGAAGTAAGTTCACTACTGGAAGGAACTAATACACTTCTCTGTTCCTATTTAAGATACACAGTGTGTGTGTGTGTGTGAAATTTGTAGCAAAAGTAAAGGTGCAAAATATCCCTTTTTGTGAGTACTGTGCTGCTTGCTATGTAATCCAACCACTCCAGAAGAATGAGTCATAATTTGCCAACATGCCATTCCTAATTAAGAATGCAGACCTGGACCAGAGTACTACAAGCAGAAAGCAGATATACCAGGAAAACAATATTTGCCCACAAGAACTTCAGAATACTCTAAGCGAGTCATGCTACAGAGGAAGAAGTCACACACCCAAGTTCACTGGCTCGTGTGACATTTTTGTTTCGTATTATGCATCTGAGGCCTGGCTCATGGAAGCTTATACTGAAATAAACTCACTTACCAGTAGCTTTAAAGTGCCACCTTGTTTTATTTTGCTATAACATTCAAACATGGTTATTCTTTTGAAAGCACCATTACAAAGTGTCGGGATCACATGTATATTTCCAATTTTTTTAAATTACAAAGGACCGTCTAAGCAAGGTATCTTCCATTCATGAGCCGTTTGGGGGAGGGCGGTTTATAAGCCCAATAAAAATTAATTAATTAATTAATTAATTAATTAATTAATTAATTAATTAATTAATTAATTAATTAATTAAAGTGGATTTTACTTCTAATGCAAGCCCTTGAATGAGATAAAATCAAGCTGTGGCTGAAACAAATGCAAAAAGTAAAAATGCCACCAGACATCCAGGATAGCAAATGGCCCACGAAACATTACAGTTGAATGACTGATCAGATTAATTTTATGCTTTACTGAGAACTTTACACAGGCATTTACATACTTACTGGATCAACCTGCCATATAATAACAGTTGTATCCTTTGATCCTGTTGCTAGTTTAGTGCCATCATTGGAGAATTTACAGAACCACACTTCATTACAGTGTTCTGTAAGTATCTGTTGTGTGTAACATGGGAACTGTTTTCTGGAAAACACAGAAACAAATACAAAAGAAATTATGAAATATAATCACAGTTCCGCTACATGATCTAGTACAGACTGAGAATGAACATTACCCACAGAACCATCATGCAAGACATCCTGAATGTTATCTAGAAAGGAAGAATAAAGATGTACAAATATAGTACATCTGACCTCTTTAGACTGTGGTATAATCTTCATTTTTTCAAACTGTCCTATTTGTTCTCTCATTTGTATATGTGAACTATCCTAATTAATTGTCAGGAATATGAAAAACAAGCCTCCAGCTTTGATCAGACTCTTGGATACTAACAAGCTGTAATTTTGTACCGCAGTTTAAAATTGAACTATTGATAGCATCTGTTATCCTTCCGTTTGTAATCTACTGCGTGATTTTTGTGACATTGTTTTGCAATATTGTTACTGTGAACTACTTTGAGCATTTTTGTGGAATGCAGCTAGTAACAGATCTTAAAAATTAAGCATTTATCTTACAAGCCTTGGTGTTTGTGATTTTAGTGCTTAAAATTCTTACAAACAGGAATGTCAATTAAAAATTGTGATACCTTGTGGCAGTGGCGGGATTCAAATAATTTAACAACTGGTTGTTTACAAGAACCATTTTAACAACTGGTTCTGCAGAAGTGGTGCGAACCTGCTGAATCCCACCACTGCCTTGTGCCCACAAGTTACAGTTCTAAATTATACCTTCCATTCTGATATTGAAGACCCACAAAAATCCTGTTGAAATAAATTAGATTTTTCATCTTAACTGGGCAGAATTACAATCTAAACTTCTATCCTTCTTTTGTCACAAATTTCAGCATCAGTCGACTCAATATCATTACACTCAATAAGTCAAAATCAGGAAAAGCAGATTATGGAACTTGAAAAATGTCCAAACTAGTTTGGGCCAATCTTGCAAGTTCTGAGACTAATGATAGATGTTATTCATCTAATGTAGAACATGATCAATAGTATTCATTCTCAACTGCAGGACAGAATAAGCCATGAACAAGGAAAAGATCTACTATAAATTATCTTACTTAAAAAGTTAAACACCCAGGGTATTTCCCAAGTTATTTATAGAATATGAAGAATTAAGATCCTCAGAGGTTAACAGCATCTAAGGTAAATAGCTGATGGATGAAGACAAATGTGGAAAATCAGGTATGTGTGGGGCAGCATGAAAGGAATGAGAAACATTTCAAGTTCTGAGGTGTCAGATAATTTAAGGGACTATATAAAGCTTAGTTTCCCTAAAAGTTTCTGGAATTTCTCACTCTGATGTTAATTCTGGAGTAAGATTAAAGTGTGGACACAACAGAAATCATGGTTTGCAACTACATGAACAAGTCTTGAAGATGCTTCAGCCTTGTTCATACAAATCCTGCTGCCTCCCACTCCTCTCATGCACAGTCATATAATTGTTTTGTCCCCAAACAAAAGCTGTTACATCTCAGTGGAGAACGGTATGGTTAGCACTTGCCCTGTGAATCAGGATTCCAGAGGTTTGGCTATGGCTGCCAGCTACAGTTTGATGATATGGATGGGACAGCAAACTGTAATTTGGTACACAAATAGTACTAACTTATCTTGACACAAAAAGAAAAGGGGGAGCTGGGTTTGTGTAAACAAGACTGTTTATGTAGCTGTAAACAATGACTGCTGTGGCATCTAAACCATGCCTATATCAGTGTAAGCTAAACAAGATACCTTTTTTGGGCCCACAGTATGAAGGTTACAAGAGGCCATTTCTAGCCATGGTGCCTTTACAAGAGTGCTTCTGCACTACACCTGAGACAACAAGTGCTTCCACAATAACAGTATCCAAATTAACGGGTCAGTGCAATTGCAGATGCCCTTTCCAAGCTGCCACAAGCAACTCACAGAGGCTGTATGAACAATCCAGTTGTAATACATTGTCTCCACGTCAATGCTACTAGTGTCAAGCCAGGCAATAGCCACCTCCAATTCCTGAATGCATACACGGAAGACCTACTATCAGGGGGAAACACTCTAAGAAGGAATGACTTAACTGAGGCTCTCTGCCTGAAGAAAGTTTTCAAATGTAGCTCACTGTGTTGAAAAAGACTTCAACAACTGAACATTTCAAAATGATGCAGTTTACCAAGCAAACAGTACAGAGATGCTATGTGTTCCCTATTACTTCTAATACATATTTTAAAGGACCAATTTTAAAGTGGAACACTGGCTTAACAAGAATGAAAAGAGCTGCTCTCATTACAGGAGGAAGCTGCCCCACCTACAATGTTAAATGCTACCTTATTTGCTAAGCTAATTTATCACGAATGACTGCTAGCTGAGCATGGGTTACAATTATATCAGCATCATCCAAAATTCAATTTGGGCTCTGTATGGAGATGCAACCCACAAACTCTGACTTGCATTTTTTAACATCCCTTAAAACAATGAATGAAGCACTCTTACATATCAGCTAGCAAGAAGACCTACTTTTCCCAGATGCTAGTCATTCAACTTAGAATAATACATGGCTCCTCCACAAAGGAGTAAATATATTTTAAGTAACATTGCTGCACTAGAAAACACTGCTACTTTTCTTAAAAACAAACATGGCTCTCTTACCTACTACAAACATGGTCTATAAGCAGCGATACAGAATCTAGATTGTTATCTAGTTTGGTATTGTGATAGAGGCACCGGTCCCGTTGTAGCTCCACAGCTTGACGCAGCAGATTCTGCAGACGCCTTGGGGGGAGCATCACTGACGGTGGTAGGTAAGCTTCAATAAATTAAGGAAGTAATTTTAGTACAAACAGTAATTGTTCAACTCCGTAATTTAATACTTTACTTGGGATGTCATTAAGAGACAAGGCTTTTCAACACCTATTCCCTTACTAAACTATATCAATTTTAATTCATGTTAACTAATATGCTTCACTAATTAAGATCTTCTTACAGGATACCAAACTTATTCTTAATTTTTACCAAGAGAAGCACACAATGATTTAATGCAAACTCGTGTCTGTAGAAATGTCCAGTTGCCAGCCCCAAGCAGTTCCAAGCCAGTGGCAAACACAGTACCACTGGCTTTCTGCTGGTGTGTTCCTCTGACAGAGTGTCTTTTGCAGGAGGAACAGACTCACAGGATACATGAATACACTGACCCGCCATATCCTGGTCTGTGGTACAGACAATAACCCCACATATTCACTGAACATATGGGAAAGGACAGAAGGCCCAAACATGCTGGCTCTGCCCCATCTCCACATGATCTCCTACTTGTCTTCAGGATGTGACAGCATGAGGCAACTGGCCATGCATACATCCACCTCCCTGTGCTCAGTGAAACTGCTTTCTGAATACTGCTGATCATGGGGAGGGAGCCACATCAACTGTGCGGTCACCTCTGAGGAAGACCAGGTAATCACATGGAGGTATGGCCAATGCACTCATACCTGCACTCCCATCCCATTCATTCAGTAAACATGCGGGGTTATTGTCTGTACCAGGCTACTGAGACCAATCTCAGTTCTCAGGTTCAAGGTCTTTCACATCATTGACTTACTGATCCTATCAAATGGAGCAGCTGGCACATTCTACTTGCAAAGCAGAGCTACCACAGATAAGCAGGCCCCTCCTTCTGGATCATATCAAGTTACATGGCTCAACTAGTCTCTTCAGAGTGGGATGTACTGGCGATTTAGACAGGCAGTGGAACATAAAGGTTTTCTTACTCTGGAGTTTGTCCAGGAGCTTAGATCTGGAAGTTGTTCCTTTTCCTTCCCATTCTGCTTTTGCCCTCAGGTCTTCTGCATGACTACACATCAAATATCTGCATAGTGAAAAGAAATACATAGTTGAAATGTTTTAAACTACAGAACTTTCCTAAGTTTGAAAAGACAGATTCCATTGTCTTCTTGTGAACACAAAGAAGAAGAGACCAATGCAGAACCTTAAGTTTAAAACAGTTAAAATCTAAACCTCCAACTTTGTCATTTAATATTGGAATGGCAGCTTACTGTTACACATCTGTCTCCTCTTTAAGAACATCCTCTAAGGTTCTATTGCAGGTTTTTCCACCTTCTGTGGCTGGACAGATGGCAACCAAGATTCTTTTTGTAGCCTACCCTGAACTGGATGGCCCAGGCTAGCCTCCTCTCATCCCACCTCTGAAGCTAAGTAGGATGGAAGATCATGAAGATAGCCTACGGGTACTAAGCAGAGGCAAGCAATGGCAAAGCAAATGTTTGCTTTAAAAACCTTATGGGTTTTCCATAAGGCAGAAGCGATTTGGCAGAATTTTCTATCACTGATCATGGACTAAATTGCTTAAAATTTCTTCGTTTAAATTTTTTACCCTGGTGTATTTTTAATTGTTCATATTTTTATTTAGTGTTGTTTAATTTGTTCCACTTTAAGCAGCAAAGCAGGTAAAACATTTTAAATAAATAGATAAAAATAAAATGCTTTATTTTTAACAACTTAGGATGCCTGTGTTCTTCTAGTTAAGATGATCCTCTCATATGCAACTGGTGAGAAATGAAGAAACCATGGAGACTCAACAGCATGTTAAAATCCAATTCAATAAAATAACTCCTCTAAAATGACACATTTTAAGTTTAGTACGAATGCTTTGACAGAAGCATGGGCAGCATGTTCTTCTACCAGTTCTGCACCAGAATTTTCCCACCAACTTCCAACAGGAAAAGTATAGCTCAACTGAGATAAACATCTCCAAAATGTATTTTCACTATAACGAAGACAGACTATGTGAAAGTGTGAAAATCCTTAGAAATTGTAGGGTTGATAACTAACCAAATTATAATGTTGATACCTCACTTACCCACTGAGTATATGAATACGCTCTGTGTTGTATTTCAGGGGTGTCAATTCACAACGTAGAACTTGAAGTGCCTCCAGAACCTTACCATCTTCCAGATATTCTAAATACTTTTGCTGCAGCAGCAAAAACTTCATTCTCTGACATGACAGAAAGCAGAAGTCAGGTAGGGGGAAAAGGTTGACTGACATTTCAGAAAATATTTGTACCTGAACAATAGAGTACAGACTATTCTGCTTTTTCCCTTTACAAACAGAAAAATGAATGCTTTAATAGTTGCAGGGATATTCTGGTATCCCAAAACCACAGTGTTTCAAAAACCAGAAATCAGCCAAGTGTACATATGAAACTGTGTTATACAAAAAATACCCCCCCCCACCCCCGTGGTGGGATCCAAAAATTTTAGTAACAGGTTCCCATGGTGGTGGGATTCAAACTGTGGCGTAGCGCCAAAGAGGCTAGGCGGGGCACGACGGGGGTGTAGCCGGGCATTCCGGGGGTGGGGCATTCCTGGGCGGGGTTGTGGCAAGGTGGGAAACGAATGCACGCAGGCGCAGGTGCACCTCCTGCTAGACTGCTAGACTGCTTCAAGTTCTGTGCGCTATTGCTGAGAGGAGTGGCGTAACTAAGGCAAAAATCACATGGCAAAATCACCAATTAGTAGCCCCCTCTCGGCACACACAAATAATTAGTAACCTACTCTCGGGAACCTGTGAGAACCTGCTGGATCCCACCTCTGCGCCCCCCCCCCCAACAAACCACTGAACCATCTAGCTCAATACTGTCTCCTCAAATGGAAATGGTATATGAAGCAGAGAAGATGTTTCCCCAGCATTTGTTCACTTTAATAACAGATGCCAGGGGTCGAACCAGCAAACTTCTGCATGCTAAGCAGGTGTTCTATCAGTCAGCCATGACCTCTTCTCATGGAGTTCCTAATTTGAAGCATATGCTTTTACAAATATAGGACTATATACTTGCATGATGGAACCCCAAAGTTACCTTCCCAATCTTCCTCCAATTTTCTCTATGGGAATAATAATTACTAAGCTGGGATGGAATCCTCTGAATCACATGCATCAATATAAAAAACCCAACTATTTCAGTTACAACTACAGTACTGAGAATTCATGCTAAACTGGCAGGGTTAATCCAGAACTACATTTGTATATGTGCAGGGCTTAAAGATTAAATATACAATACGTAAAAGCATATACTGCAGCTTAGAAAAAATTGATTCAGGAACTAGTTATTTGCCAACTTGGTCTCCAAGGAAATCTAAGAATACCTACTTTCTACAAGTAGAGCTCAATAGCATATATTAATTTTCTTTACACGGAACTCTCAATAGCTATGTCCAATGATTAACATATTAATGGATACAAGGTATGGGGAGGAGATTATTTGGCACTGGTATAAAAAGCTCCAATGGCTGTACTATTGTTAATATACCACCAGCATGCTGTGTGTTTCACAGAATAAGCAAAATAGGCATGTTTCTGTCTCACAGAGCTTATTATTTAGTATCAGTAAAAGGAAGACAACAGGGTGAGGTACAGGCAATGGAGAAAAGAGCGGGAAAGGTAACAGAAGATGAACACCTGCAAATTCATTGGCATAGATTTACCTTTAATTATATTGCTACAGAGGGCAACATTTCTGAATACGGTATGTTAAAAGTTTATTTATTTAATTACTGAAATAAATTATATGCAAATACTAAACATGTGTAAAGAAATAATGGATACTGTGCCAGAAAGTGTCACATGCCTCTAGCAGGCCAAAATCATAAAAATTATGAGCAAAATCGGCATAAAGCAAAGACCAACCAAACTAGAAATCCCACAGTATACTCTGTTTATCCATACTGTTTTTTGCATGGTGACCTCAGCCTCAAGAACCCCCAATACCAGCAAGATTCTAAACATGCATATATTTCAGGTAAGATTACTACCACAATGCTTGTTTGGTGAATAATGCCCAATAACTCTCCACTCACACCATTTTTGTATTATAACTCTCTCCACTCACACCATTTTTGTATTATAACAAAGTACTTTGGCACCTCAAAGTCTAGTAAATTTATTGAGAAATAATACTGTGAACCAAAGCACAGAATCAGACAACGTAGGCTCTGAAATACAAGAGGTACTGTCTCAATTAATTTGTTAAGGTTGGATCCGGAAACACTCTCCCACTAACTTGTACTCCAGAGGAAACAAGTTCTTTTGTAGCTGAAACTTTATACTTCAAAACTGCTAATTTTTCTAAGTTTTTAAAAGTTACTGAATAAGTAGCAGAAAGAAACATCATCTGGTATACATATATTGTTTGCAGAGAACAGCACTGTAACAGACATTGTAGTATTATTTGCTCTGTGTCTTATGATCAACATTCACTGTTGATAAAAAATTGCTACTTTTTTCCAACATACCAGTATCCCAATTGAATAACAGTAGCAGCTGATGTTCTGACTTAACAAATTACTGTTTTAAATCCCAACCACTTTCCATACAGGATATGAGAAGCACATGTTTTAAAAGGATGCTTTTGAACAAGTGCAGAATATCTTGGCTTCTATCTCATTTCCAAAAATCAAGTTTTCTACACACCTCTGGACACGGGAGGTGAGAGGGAACAAGCATGGCTTCCAGATACCGTATCCTGTTCTCTCCTTGTCCCAACCCCCACTTATTAAACTACTTATTTCTCTGAAAGTGGAAGAATTATTTCAGACACAAAAACAAAATGTTCAATTTGAGCTAGGCCACACAAGAATATAAGAATTCTTCAAAGTGATGACAACTCCATCCCAGAAATTCGAAACATCTCTGTCCAAGGAGCAATCACAGTCAGCTTTCACATATTTATTATACTTTAATATACTTTTCAGATCTGAAGATGCCAGCCACAGATGAGGGCGAAACGTCAGGAGAGAATGCTGCTAGAACACGACCATACAGCCCGGAAACCACACAGCACCCCAAAACAAGATACAGTTTTCTTAAAAGAAATCTCTCTTCTTTAATTAGAAGGGTTTTGTCCTCAGAAGCAAGGATCTTCAATGCGGTACCCATGGGTATCATGTACCATCAACACTTTCCTGGTACCCACCGAGTGTTTAGAATGTGAGTAGGGTCAGGTGGGGCTTTTGTCCAGAAGAACCAATTGGCATCTGAATGGCTGAGAAGAATTTTTTAAAGTTGCTTCACCAACAGCTGGTATCACAGCAAGAGGATCTGCACTGTGTTACTGCACATCTATGGAAGAATTTATTTTTAAAAATGTTCATTTAAAAAGGCATCATGTTATACAGAGTTTCTCTCTGAAATGCTAAAGAAATAGCATCATGCACAACCTTATTCCCTGACATTCTGTTATTGGCTCTGTAACCTGGGTCAGAATTTGAAAGGTACCTGAAGGCTCAAAAAGGTTGGGTTCCTGCTTTCAACCATCAATAAAGGTGCTCCTGCTCAGTAGCCAAATATCCTTGTGCTTTCCACAGAAGCCAGTCCCCACAAAAAGCCATTAAGCAGGGCATGATGGCAAAGACTATCTACACCCCACCCATTCCATTGCCCCAACAACAACTAATACTCAAAGGCAAACTGCCACAATTTCACTAACGGCAGTTAAGGAACAGCATTAACATAAGAAATCAAGTTCTGTTTTAGTGAATTCAGCAGCGCCATTCTCAGATAATGTCCAGTTCAGTTTTTATTGAAAACTGGAGAGGAGTATGTGCCATGGAAATATCCAATTTCCATGTATGGAATATGCAACTTATCCCTGAAATCCCTAATATGCAACTTATCCCTAATATGCAACTTATCCCTGAAATCAGGCTCCATCCCTGAAGACTGGAAGATGGCCAATGTCACACCAATCTTTAAGAAAGGGTCTAGGGCAGGGGTAGGGAACCTGCGGCTCTCCAGATGTTCAGGAACTACAATTCCCATCAGCCCCTACCAGCATGGCCAATTGGCCATGCCGACAGAGGCTGATGGGAATTGTAGTTCCTGAACATCTGGAGAGCCGCAGGTTCCCTACCCCTGGTCTAGGGGGGACCCAGGAAATTACAGGCCAGTCAGTTTGACATCTGTTCCTGGTAAATTAGTAGAATCTATCATTAAAGATAAAATTATTAAACATGTAGAAAAGCAAGACCTGCTGAGGAAGAGTCAGCATGGCTTTTGTAGAGGCAAGTCCTGTCTTACAAACTTACTAGAGTTCTTTGAGGGTGTAAACAGACATATGGATAAGGGGGAACCAGTGGACATTGTCTACTTGGATTTCCAAAAGGCTTTTGACAAAGTTCCTCACCAGAGACAGTTGAGAAAACTCAGCAATGAAGGAATAAGAGGGGAAGTCCTCCTATGGATTAAAAACTGGTTGAGGAACAGGAAACAAAGGGTGGGTATAAATGGGGAGTTCTCACAATGGAGAGATGTCGGGAGTGGTGTCCCCCAAGGATCCGTTTTGGGACCAGTGCTCTTTAACTTATTCATAAATGACCTGGAAGTAGGGGTGGGTAGTGTGGTGGCCAAGTTTGCAGATGATACCAAATTATGTAGGGTGGTAAGAACCACAAAGGATTGCGAAGAGCTCCAAGCGGACCTTGATAAATTAGGTGAGTGGGCTCAGAAATGGCAAATGCAGTTCAATGTAGCAAAATGTAAACTGATGCACATAGGGGCAAAAAATCCAAACTTCACATACATGCTACAGGGATCAGTGCTATCAGTCACAGACCAGGAAAGGGATTTGGGCGTCTTAGTTGATAGTTCCATGGGAATGTCAACTCAATGCATGGCAGATGTGAAAAAGGCAAACTCTATGCTGGGCATAATTAGGAAAGGAGTTGATAATAAAACTGCAAGGATTGTCTTGCCCTTATATAAAGCAGTGGTGCGACCGCACTTGGAGTACTGTGTTCAGTTCTGGTCGCCACATCTCAAAAAGGATATCGAAGAGATAGAAAAAGTGCAGAGAAGGGCAACGAGGATGATTGAAGGATTGGAGCACCTTCCTTATGAGGAGAGGCTGCAGCATTTGGGACTCTTTAGTTTGGAGAGGAGACGTCGGAAGGGGACATGATTCAAGTCTATAAATTTATCCATGGGAGAGAAAATGTGGACGGAGAGAAATTTTTCTTTCTCACAATACTAGAACCAGGGGGCATTCATTGAAAATGCTGGGGGGAAGAATTAGGACTAATAAAAGGAAACACTTCTTCACGCAACGTGTGATTGGTGTTTGGAATATGCTGCCACAGGAGGTGGTGATGACCACTAACCTGGATAGCTTTAAAAGGGGCTTGGACAGATTTATGGAAGAGAAGTCAATCTATGGCTACCAATCTTGATCCTCCTTGATCTCAGATTGCAAATGCCTTAGCAGACCAGGTGCTCAGGAGCAGCAGCAGCAGGCCATTGCTTTCACCTCCTGCATGTGAGCTCCCAAAGGCACCTGGTGGGCCACTGCGAGTAGCAGAATGCTGGACTAGATGGACTCTGGTCTGATCCAGCAGGCTAGTTCTTATGTTCTTATGTTCAATTGCCTAACTTAAATATTTTACTATCTGGAAAGATAACCCCAAGCAGAGACCAAAACAGTACAAGTTTCATTTTGTTGTATTGTTGAAGGTTTTCACGGCTGGAATCAACTGACTGTTGCGGGGTTTTCCCGCCCCAGCCACAGTCTGAAAAACCCACAGCAGCCAATTTAAATGTTATTGTTTACCTCTTAGACTCATCACATGGCATGCTCAAGTACTTAATATTTTATTATTTAGTTCATTTATACCCTGCCTTTCTCCCCAATGGGGACCCAAAACAGCTTACATAATTCTCCTCTTCTCCATTGTATACCCATACAAAATGAGCTCAATCCTTCACTACAGCTTAGATAATCAGGTATAATACCTATCAAAGATTCGGTAAAACATATATGCCTGCATAGAGCCTCAGCATACAAACTGCTTTAATATTAAATACCCAAATATCTAGTAATATTACTTTAATATTGAACTGCTTATAGAGTCATAGTTTTCTTCTCAGCCTCTATCAATATCTTGTTTAACAAGCTCTACTACAGCTCAAAAAATGATGGCCAGTGTTTTTACCTAGGATAACCCCTTAAGCACTTCAACTGCAGAATGATACTACTCATTGAGCCTACAGACCTTGAGCAATGTCACATGAGATACAACAAAAAAATTTTTAAATAACCAACCAGTTACTGCGCTTGAGGTTCTTTAAATATAATTACATGAGCAAAAAAAAAGCTACAGCCAATGTAACTCCTCAATCACACCTGCCAAGCATTTTAACCTAATCTGATGTTAACAACTCCTCATTATCAGTGACCCACAAATCCCTAATACTGCAAAAGGTACCACATTCTAATAAGCTATGCCCTAAAGTTCCTATTTGTCCACAAGAGAGTCAATCAGAGTATATGGTTCTTTACATTCCACCCCCTTAATCTACTTATATGATTGTGATAAAATAAAGGTGAAAAAAAAGTTAAATGTAAACTAACAACACCACCCCCCACCCCAAATCAATTGGTCAGGTGCTTTCACAGCTCCCCACCTGTCTTGTCACACCTTCCAGTAGCAGTGTCTGGGTTGATTTTAGTTATGACATGGGTTGTGAGAGGTCAGTAAGGCAATTAAGTAATATAATTGTGCTGGTTATGTGCTATGATTACAGAGGAAGCCTGGGGAAGTATAGTACGAATCTGAAGTTATTCTATTAGTTTCCCCCTCTCCTTCTCCTGGAGGGATTCAAACCACACCTTTTTAAACACAAAAATATACGTTTATTGTCTCTTCTTTAGAATACTTGGTGGTTTGGTGAATAGGACAAGTAATGTAACAAGTCAGCAAGGGACAGCAGAGATCTGTTTTAAAACAGGGTTTTTCTGTCAGAGAGAAAGAAATAATGATTTCATTTGGAACTCCTCCTTAAACCCAAGAATCTCAGCCCACAGAAACAGGGTTAGCTTGTCACTTTGGATATTTTCCTCAATGCCCTCACAAGTCTTTAACCTACTATTTCCTTAGAGTAACAAGGATACCTGCTCCTTTCTTGCCTTCTTATTACCCCTTGAGCTCTCTATGTGCATATAATTATAGATGTCCAAGTTCTTTTCCTTCACTGGTCAAAGCCTAACTACCTAACTAACCTACTAGTAGTTTTTCTTTCTCTACTGTGCCCTCAAGTATCATTTGGGGGCAATCCCTGCATTTAATTATCTTCCTCCTCTGTTAAGTTCCATAGCCTGTCACTGGCTGATACCCCTTAGAATCTCCCTACTGCCCCTATAGACAGGGATTTGGTGGAATGCTGGAGGGAGAAAAATAATCCTTTTTACCACACTTCATAAAAAAGGTGGTTTAAAATGGTGGTTTCACCTCCAGAAAGAAAGCATTTCCTTTAAAGCCAAACCTCCAATACCAAAAGTTATGCTTGCAGTAAGTATGTAATTTACAGAAGTCCACATGAAGGTCTGAGCAATGAAATATACGAATTACAGTTCTCTAAGGGTTTAATTGTTTAACAGAGTGAAATGTAACAGACAATAATGCTGTTCTATCTTTCCCCAATCATCCCAGAGATCTAGTTTAATGAAGGGAAACTTGGTGTTACATACATTCCAACCCAAGATCAGTGAGCTTATTCTTTCAGGCTGTCAACACAACTGATGGAAGGACAAGCAGTTGCAAATATTCTCCTTGCGGTCTCTTAATTACATCCACCAACATAAGGAGCAAAAGCTCTATGAAGAAATAGGGGGATATTCCTTTGGGAATCCCGACACTCTTACAGTATGCCTTAGCAACTAGCAGGAAGAGATCGAGCCTTTTTTAGTTGAGGTCTTCAATAGAGACTTTCTACTCGCAACTTAAATCCAATCACAGCTACAGAATAGCCTTATTCACATGTTACAGTGAACAAACATAGAACCTGCATATGCATGCATACAACTGTTTGTATGAAACCAGGGACCAATACATGGATAAAGTGCACAGGAGCTGCTCAATATAAAAGTTTTGTGTTTCAGTATAAAATAATCTACAATACCTGCCAAACTATTTTTTCAATAGTCATGCATAAAAACATTACACTCAAAAGATGAATGTTAGTTTGAAAATGGTCTCTAAAGTTATACAGATGTTAAGTAGCATACAAAAGTATCTGAAAGCAATCTGCACCAACTTCAATTCATGCTACTGACAAGATTCTCTTCCTAGGATATATATTGGCCGACTACCCATGGCTGGATCTACCACACCCTTACCCCACTCTGGTGCAAAAGTCATGCCAGAAGTGCTCCTGCTTTCCACGGGGAAAGTGAGAAGTTCAAGTGGGGCACCGGGAAGCACACTGGGACAAGAAATCTTGATCTGATGTGCTTCCTCTTTCAGTGCGCCCCAGGGAGGAAGAGCACTGGGACAAGATTTCTTACTGCAAGGTGCTCCAGCTGCCAGTGCGCGGCAGCTGCCCAGTGGGTAATTGGCCATTGACAGGAATGAAAGATCCAAATGATCTCAATAAAAATGCCAAATCAGGTATGGATTCTTCTCAGCCATTAGTTTCTACACTGTAAGACCATGGACTGTTGTGATAAACAATGCAATCCTATGTAGAATTACTCCCCCAAAACAACTGAAATAAATTATTAGGTTGGCTCCAATCATCCTCCAAGGAGGCTTCCTCCAGCCTAAGGAAACTTTCTTCAATATGTAGATCTTTCTCCAGCAGAAGAGCCATTTAAGTTGTCAAAAGGCTTGCTGGAGGAGGACTTCAGACTTTGCTCAGGAGAGGAGGAGGACAGAAGTAGGATCTACTCCACTATTATGATTCATTTATCATGACATCATGATATCAATTTGCAGCTACTTATTATGAAATCTTGCAATAACCAAATAAAAACAATGCATCTATTTCCACTGATCTTGTCTATCAGCCCAATATAGTTGAAACTATATGGACGATCATTTGACAGACAGACTCACATCCATCCTAGGAAGTGAATTCTGGCCAGAAGGAACCCTATCGCTCAAAGGATACAGACTAAATAGTCTTGCTATTTAATAGAAATTTGACGGACACCTAGTAAAAAGTTGATATTTAGCAACTAAAGGGAGCTGTAGTATATGCAGTTTATCAATTATCAAGGAATTACATGCAACATAGAATTCCACCCTCAAGTCCTACAGTCTTACTGTTCTCTAATCCAGGCATGACTGGAAATGCAGTCATAGCAATATATCTCTGAACACCAGCTGCTGGGGACATACAATAGGGGAAGGATGCTGCCTTCATGTCTGGCTTGTAGGCTGCCCAGAGGAATCCATCTAAGCGGCTGCTGGAAATAGGATGCTGGATTGGATGGACCCCAAGTCCAATCATGAAGGGGTTTTCTATGAAACCCGACTGCAACAATTTTGGTTTTCAAATTTCAGATACAGGGTAGGAAAGAGGAAAATGACTCATTTTACTCAACTTTCCTCAGTCACCTAGGTTCACAGGCTACAGGAGATTTTGGATCATAATTCTATGGTATTCCTAAAGTATGTTTATTTATGATTTAGAGTCTACCTCATCACTGAGGTCCTCAACAAATTCATGTGCTCAGTTACAGTTCTTTTCAACAGTGTGAACTCTACAGAATTCTGGCATGATTCAAGGGGCATGTTTCAACATTTAACGCTGCAAAATGAACACAAAGATAATGGAGCTTAGTGAGACTTGAGGCCAAGTGGCAAAGGATCAGGCTAATCAATCTTAGATGACCTGAGCTCAACAATCTTTTTTCCCCTATAATCACCCCAGAAATCAACTGAGGACAACCTCTTAACAGTATCTTTTTGTGGTTATCTCCCAACATGAAACTGCCTTCCCTTGAAGAAGGTAAGTCACAGCCTAGCCTATCCAGCTTTTGAAAGTACTGTGAATTCTTTTTATCTGAGCTACTCTGACCATAAGCAGGCAAGGATATTATTTATTAAGATGTATTTGCTTATACCCCTCTTTTCTTCCCAACAAGAGAGGAGCTTGCAACATCATTTTCCTCTCCTCTGTTTTTATCTTAAGAGGGTAACACTGCATGTGTTTAACTTATGAAAAATGTGAGGTAAATCGAAGTATACTGCACTGGCAAAAATCTATTCTATCAAGAACAATTTCTCGTAAATGCCTTTGCACATGTGGAAAACTTGTTTCAGTAACAAGGGAAGTATTTTGCAGCATCTTAACTTGTACCTAACTTTCTTGAAATATCTAGAACTCATTAAAGGCATCAACAGGGATTCTAATATAGTAAGTGATGTTCTATATGTAACATTTGCAAAATAACATATACTGAGTTCAGATTATAAAATTGGCATATAATATTAGGGAACCAATTGAATACCATACATGTAATCTTCCCTGCTTTTGGAAAACTGTTTTTCCCCCTTGCTTCCCCAAAGCATCACGGTGTTATGTGTGCACATCCTGGGGTTTCCCCACCTTTTCTCTGATGTTCTTAAATCTGGTTTGATCCAAAGTTTTGAGATCAAAGTTTTTGAGAAGAGTAAGCTTAGATGGCTACTGTGTAAGTGGGAAATTTACATTCTCCTGCCCATACTGCACCTCTTTCCCCCAACTTGATCCCCACAGTGGCACTTTCTTCCCACTGCCTCAAGGACTTTTACATTTTTCTTTAAAAATCATCAATATTGTTTTGACAATGTACTGACTTCCCTGAGTTCCCAGCTTTCATATCTCTGCAATAGACAAGGATAGAGATTTACTTTTATTTTAATGAAAGATGGAGATTCAGAGAACCCAGTACAAATATTGGTAATTGTTATAAGAATATTCCATTGTTGATTTGTTTAAAAACCTCCACAAAAGCCCTGGTGACTGGGGGGACGGTGTCCATTGGGCAGTGAAACTATGGGGAAACCTGCCCTGTGAAAGGACAATTGCTGCTGAACTTTATCAGCAGCTTTACCAACAATGGGAAAACCTCACAAGCCCATCCCCACATGAAACCACTTCAGATTCCTAGTGGTATGATGATTCACTCTTTAAAAACTGTTTAGACCTTTTCCATAGTATCTGCTGCTACATGGTCCAGAAAAGTCTCAGAAATAATTTTTAATTATTTATTTTATTTATATCCTGAGAGCAGTTTACACATGCATAATAAAGTATTAAAATATATAATTATATACATAATAAAATATGCTGTTCCCTAAAACCTGTATATATGGTGTACAATTAAATTCTGATGGAACTTCTGGATGTCCCAAGCCCATCCCAAAATCTACCAAAAAACAGAGAAGGACAGAAGTTCATCTGAGAACAGCCAGCTATACAATCAAATGGACTTCATTTCAGGTGTCTCCAATTCTTGATAGCCAACATTTGGAACAATCAATTTAAGATGCATAGGTAGACTTATTTCCAGTGGGTAATACTGTTATTTCCATTATCAGAAATATAGCAAGCACACCTCTACCCCCACTCTTCACCAATCAGCTATTTAGAACTGTTGCCAAAGTTTCCAGACTATACCTGTAGATCTCAGCTCCAAATATATAGATAGATCTAAGATGGGAAATACTCCCTACTACAATTTGTGTGTGTCTCGAATTTCTCCACACAATTCATTTTACTTTCATTAGATAAACACAAAATCAAAAGTAAGGGGTTCAAAATCTATCTTAAACAGTTTTGATTAAAGGGCAATATTACCCTTGCACAACTTACCTGAATATATTTTCCAAAACTGACCTTTAAGTTCTTTTTAGTATTCAGCTATTTTAGTATTCAGCTATGTAGGCTCCTTGTTCTTTTCCTCTTACAAATTAAACACTCAAGAAGAATGCCAATCCATACTGAACTAGTTTATGCCAATTTTTACAAAAAATTAAATAGAAATGGCATTAAAAGATGTTGGAGCATCAGTTTTGTAGTAGTAACAGCCACATTGTAATACCTCAGAGACACACATGTATTTGATTCCTGCACTTTTAAAATATCTGTATACTATCCAAGATTTCAGACTGTAAGTGTCATGCTATCAACTGTCTATTTGTATGAGTTTGCTAAGAAGGTAAAAAAAAATACTTGTTTTGAGAGGAAAGTTTTTTGACATGGGCAGACTTTGACCTCGATAAAGGAACAAAACAAAACTACTTTCAGGCAGCCACTGAAGTTTAAGGCAGCATCTGTTTTTCTAGATTTCCACTTCCTGCCTGTTTGCAGAGGGAAAAGAACAAGAAAGTATCCTTTGGGCAACACATGAATCAACCAGAAGAAAACTAAGCAGACACCAGCTGATCCCTAACTGTTTTACAATTCCTAGCAACATACTACTATATTTTCCACTTGAACAGAAAGTGCCATCACTATAAAAACAATCCATTGGATGTAGGCAAAAATTACTGTATTGAAGAAAATAGAGTGACATGAAGTTCTTCATGCCCTTTCTACTCCTGCACCATAGAAATTAAGACCATTAAACCAGCATATCAATATACCAAATCAGTTGGGGGAAGGAGGATAAAGCAGTTACAACATAAAGAGCTGAAATGTAGGATTTGAAATGAAAAGATCACCAGACTAGTCTGCTTTAACCAAAATAAAGTCCTAACTTCTAGATGGTAATACAAATGCAGAACAAAAAGGTAGTAGCATTGTTTGCTTGTGGACACTGCGTGTCAATGAAATTTGATTCATATATGCCATGCTTTCACAGTGACTACATATTTTTCCAAAGACAACATAAACAGAAATACAACATTCCAGAATTCACTAAAGAAAATTTCTAGAATTAACCCCAAAGTTGTCCACATTTCTAAACTACTAGTTTCATATATAAAAATGGTCTCTTTGCAGGACAATGATCTCCATAACTGTGGGGGATCATATGCAAAGTCTCCACCTTCCTCCTCCGCTGCTGCTCAAAATGCTCCCTCAAATAAAGCTTCTGGGGGTGAAGGACCTCCAGGAACAGAATCCCCCCAGCAGTAATAATCTTAATATTTTAGGGTTATGCCAAATATTACCAATAAGCAGGAAACAGTGGCTAGCACATATGGAAAAACTGACATGAATACTTATCCAAATTCCAACCAGAACTAAAAAAGTGTTACTGTAATAATTTTAGCACGGATTTGAAACAGTTCAAGAATGCGTCTTACCACAATTGCATGTGGAGAGTGCACTAAAGGCTTGAGTTCATTCAGGTCATTCTCAGCCTACAAGAAACAATTTTTTAAGAGAGAGAAAAGGATAAGTCAAGTATTGTGAAATACAATATATACAAATCTGTCGCCCAATCTTTTCTTTGCTCAGAAGGAAGTCCCACAGAGGGAGGCTTATTCCCTAGGAAGTGCCCATACAATCACAGTCTCAGCTGTAGTTCAGAGGCATTACCTTATCCCACTCTCCTTCCATGACATGATTGCGGAACTTGGTAGCAGAAGGATGCTCTAAACGACACCCTGATTCTTGCATTAGAAGATCAACAGTCTGGCTGCAAGAGACATATGGTATTATAAGAGACATAGCTAACCAATTTCATTCTTATTATGCATTCATCCATTGTACCTATAGTCCAAAATATTGAAGGGAAAAAGCTGTTTCACCTGGAAGTTATAAAAATATTCAACAACTGAATATAAATATGTCTCAATGTCTACCCCAAGAACTATGTATGGATTAGTAACATCCCATAATACCTACAAATGCTACTCTTCCTGATTAAAATAAGGGAAGAAAAACAAGGTTGTTAAAATAGTGCTTTTAGTAGCAAGCTGTCTACATTAAAAACATAGCTAGCATAAAATCTACCTTTAAGAATTAATTGAAACACTGATATGTCTGCTTTTCGTGAATGTATCAGCCTATTTTATGTCAGTTGCCGATTAGATAGGCTTAGTTTATTAAGTATCCAATCTGTACACCTGCAACCCACCCCACCACTTTATAAACTAAAAATAGCAAATTTACTATGGTGTACACTATGAACAGTCACGAGTTGTTGTCTGCTGTTGTAAACTTGCCTAATGTCAGTGTTGTGCTCATTTTGTGTATTAGGTTAATTAAAACCAATCCATTCCTACAGTGACACTAGCTCTCACCGTGTACATAAAGCCTTAGTTTACTAAGGACGTGTAAAAGGAGACTTTACATGAAGTTTCAGTAAGTATCTAGGAACCAATATGTTGCACTCTTTGAGCTGGATTAACAAAACCAACTCCAATTGCTTATGTCCAGTGTTTATTACCCTCCCCCACCACAGCTGCATGCCTATTACTCAGCTCAAAGTACTGCAGTGCTGCAAGCAACAGCAACACATTTGACATTAATTCTTTTTAAAGTACACAGAGTATACTGAAAGACTTTATGAAACCTAGCTGTATCCGAACTTGACTTCATAATCATGTCCATCCAATCAACTACTCTAATACAGATAAACTTTTCGATGAAACTTGCCTATACACGTTAGTTTAATTCTTCTCATATCACAATCACATAAACAAATATCTCTATCTTCCATTGTATTCATAACACTTCATCATTACCATCTTTCTAACAATGCATTTTAATGATCTGTTGGGCTGCCAGACTGACACAGATGACTGAAGACCAGCCTGTTTTCTTAGTAGGAAGTTAAAACTGGACTAGGCCAGAAAAATAGTCCCTTGGTTTCATCACCTCCTTCACTTCATTCCCACAATTCCCCCTTCCTTATTAAACTGCAACAGGATAATCTGTGGCAGAAAGTGCCTTCCTAGAGAGAAATATGGACCAACACACACGATAAAGTGCTGGCTTCTTTTTCCCCTTAAGCATACAATGTGTGTCCTAAAATAAACAAGTCTGCCAGAGCCATTATCCCCAACAGCACAAACCTAGATCCACTCAGTATTCACATCCCCCACAAAAAGATTTCATCCGACTTTACTCCAGCTGTAATAACAGGCAAGGCATTAACAGCACAGCAGTGTCATCAAGGCCCCCCCCCAGCCAAATCAGGGTTCCCCCAAAAGAATCAGAATTCACTGATAAACCAAAAGAAAGCAGAATTACTATGACCAGAAAAATAACAACAGGATGGAAGGAGAGCCTCATCCTGAGAAACCGACCGTCCACCAACACGGTCTGGGAAGATTTAACCCCCAACCTCATTGTTGTTGTTGTTGTTGCTGTTGGGAGGAGGGGGGGGGTCTGTCTTGGGTTCGGCCCACTTACTTGAGGCCCAGCCCGTGAAGGTGCTGCCCGATGAGCCGGATCACGTCCTCGTCGGACTGCGAGAGGCGCTTCTTCTTCTTCAGGGCGCCGCCGCCGACCCCGACGCCGCCGCCTCCCCCCATGTCGGCCACGGACCCCCCGGGGGCCGCCACCCCGTTGTTGACACTCGGCCCGCCGCCGCCTCCACTCCCGCTGTCGCTGTTGGCCGCAGGCAGCAGCCCGTTGGCGTGAGCCAGCTGCTCCCCGGCCGTCGAGCCCGACGAGGCCTCGCCGTTTTGGGCGCCGAGGCAGCCCAGCTCGGGACCCTGCGACGACGGCGGCGGCGGCTGCTGCTGCCCGGCTCCTGCCCCGTTGGCCTGCATGGCGGCGGCGCTGCTAGTGGTGGTGCTGGTGCTGCCGCTGGCCCTGAGGGGGTGGGCAGCAGGAGGGGCGAGCCCGGCGGAGAGCGAGGGGGACGGGGACGAGGTGAGGCCTGCTCTGCCCGCAGAAGCCCCGGGCTCTCCTGCTCCCTCCGCCGCCGCCGGGGAGGCCCGCGCTTTCTTCCGCGGTGGCGGGGAGGCTCCGCCGG
Organism: Sphaerodactylus townsendi; assembly: GCF_021028975.2. Taxonomy (NCBI): domain Eukaryota; kingdom Metazoa; phylum Chordata; class Lepidosauria; order Squamata; family Sphaerodactylidae; genus Sphaerodactylus; species Sphaerodactylus townsendi. The sequence goes on from NC_059425.1 coordinate 63,112,409, forward strand.
TGTCCGAGTCGGAGGAGGAGGAAGCGGAGGCCAGAGTTTCCTCGCCGAGAGCGGCCGTGGTGGGAAGCCGGGGGGGGGGAGCAAGGAAGGGGCGGCGGGGATAGGGTGGGATGGGGGGGGGCGACGGGGGTAAGGAGCAGAGGGGGGGCTGTCCCTCTCCTTGGGGTCCCTCAGGAGGCAGCGGCCGCCGCCGGCTCTGGGGTCTCTCCAGCTGACGCCGCCCGAAAGCCTCCCCCCGCCTGGCAACCCCAGGCGCCCGGCCCGCTCCTCTCCTCTCCTCTCCTCTCCTCTCCACCAGCCGCTGGGTTTGTGGCTTCTCTGCCTAGCTGCAGCCTAATGGAGTCCGGGCCGGGACGTCACAGGAAATTCCTATACTGCCCCCTACACTCACTTCCGCTGCCGCCTGGGGTAGACTATGGGGTGTGGAGGCTATAGGGGCAGCCCGGGGCAACTGGCGCGAGGGTCTTTGGCCGGTCTCTATAGCACCCCCGGCCGGCCGGGCAGACGCTTGGACGGGGGGCTTTTGTCATAACACCTGCCTCTGCGTGTCGCCGGGCTTCTTATGATGCCACTTTGCTTATCTCATATGCCCATATAGGGAAAGCCTATAGGCGTGTGTTTATTTCTGTCTCGCTCTCATTTGTTCTGTGTCTTGAAAGCTGGGCATAAACAGGAACTGAAGTGTTGTTGGCCAGTTCTTCCATATTTGCATAACTTTGAAGAGGTGGTTCTACATGCTACCATTACTAGGTGTTTAGAACGAAAACTTTTGAGCCTGAGGTTTTTTCCTTTATGGTTAGAAAGAGACAATAAACAATTTGATAATTGAACTCTGTATACAAAAATGGGCAAGAACAAAAAACAACATTCAAGTTCACTGTTGCAGAAAATTATTTGCCTTTCCCTAAGAGAGCCAGTGTGGTCTAGTGGTTAAGAGCAGTGGACTTTAGACTGGAGAAGTTAGTTTGATTTCCCACTCCAAATGAACCGTTGACTAATCTGGTCAATTAGGTTTGTTTTCCATACTCCTTCACATGAAGTCTGCTGGGTTACCTTGGGCCAGTGAGAGTTGTTTCAGAACTCTGTCAGCCACATCTACCTTACAAGGTGTCTGTTGTGGGAACAGGAAGGGAAGAAGTTTGTTAGTTTCTTTGAAAACTTTGACTCCCTACAGGAGAGAAAGGTGGGGTATAAACACCTTTTTCTTCTAAGCGTAATGTCCTTTTCCCACCTAGTAGATGAGGCACTGGCAGGCACTGAGTTTGCAAGGATGTTCCCCTATTTTTAAAAAACTGGTGGTTGAGAAAATTGAGAACTTACAAAAAACAAAATCTAGTAAATGGAATGCATAATGGGGAAAATGAAGTGGCTATGGGGTATGGGATAGGCTTGGCAATATTTTCCACATTAAATATTATTTTCATGCTAGGCAAATACATTAAATTGTTTAAAGATGCATAAGGTAGTGTAGGGGGAAAATAATCTGACACTGCAGTGACACTGTCTACGCTAGCCAGTAGATGCTTGTGACATTCATACAAATACGTTGTTCACTGCAGTAATAATTATCACCAACAAGGCACTATTAGAAGTAATAGTTTTTCCCCCCAATGATAAAATTTTGTCATTTGACTAAGAGAACTACATGGAAGAACAATGTAATAAATTAATAATTTTTCATTTAGTGCATTGAAACTGGTTGTTTGGAAAGAACCTTACTGTCCAGAAAGAGAATCGCCATCTTCAGTTATTCCAAGGAAAAAGACTATAGCAGTGATGGCAAACCTTTTCGAGGCCAAGTGCCCAACTGCAACCCAAACCCCACTTATCACAAAGTGCCAACACGGCAATTTAATCTGAAAACTGAGGTTTTAGTTTCGAAAAAGCGGTTGGCTCCAAGGCGCGCGTTACTCAGGAGTAAGCTTGGTGGTAGTCAGTGGCTTTGCTTTGACGCAACCATGTAACTCTCCCAACGAGTGAATCATGACCCTAGGAGGGTTTACTCAGAAGCAAGCCCCATTGCCAGGAACCGAGCTTACTCCCAGGTAAAGGATCACGCTTTAGTTCTTCACATGAAAATCAGTGGGGTTTAACAGCACTTAACAGGGTTACCTACACTGCTTCCCCAAAACTAGGTCTTAGGAATGCTAATAATTGAGCCCAGTGGCCCAGGCCAGCCTAGATGTGTGTGTGTGGGGGGGGCACTCTGCGCATGCCCACAGAGAGGGCTCCGAGTGGCACCTGTGCCATAGGTTCACCACCACTGGACTATAGGAAACCAGTGGAAGTAGATGACTGGTGTTTGTTCCTGGCGATCCACCCCAAATAGAAATCAGCTTTCTATGTTCTACTCCGTCTGAAGTTTTCATACTGTCTAGAGTGTCTCAACACAAATCCCATGTAGCACATTTCTAACCAAATGTACCCATTTATTGTGTTGAAAAAAATGTGTGGAAAAAATGAGTTGTGATGAGCAGAGGATTGTTATCATCTGTGTGGTTCCTCAAAATAACAGTAAAATCCTAAACAACGTTGTACTCTTCTAAGCCCTTTGAAGTCAGTGGGTACAACCCTGTTTAGGGTGGCACTATAGGAAACACAAAATGTTCATAAGAGGAGTTTGAATTTATGCCCCCTTTTTCTTGCCAGTAAAGAGACTCAAAGGGGCTTACAAAATCCTTTCCCTTCCTCTCACCACAACAGACACCATGTGAGGTGGGTGGGGCTGAGAGAATTCTGAACAAACTGACTAGCCCAATGTCACTCAGAAGGAATATAGGAGTGGGGGAACAAATCTGTTTCACCAGATAAGAGTTTGCTGCTCATGTGGAGGAGTGGGGAATCAAACCCGGTTCTCCACATTAGAGTCCACCTGCTCTTAACAACTATACCATTCTGGCTCTCGTCCTGCTGGATCATATCAAGGATTTATTTAATCCAGCACCCCTTTCCTCACATTAGCCAACCAGTTGCCCTCAAGAAGGCCACAAAAGTAAATGAAAACAACAGCTTTCCCCTGCTGTTCCCCTCTCCAACTTGAAATCCTTATTAGTGCCATTTTGATGGATTCCACACAGGCCAAATATAACAAGTGTAGGATGTTATATAAACCAATTGTGGGGGGGGGGGGGGGGCTTTGCACAGGTGTGATTCCCAAAATGAGTTTGGCCCATTTTATTCCCCTCAACCCAGGATTTTTGAAAATCCTGATCCTTTTGAAAAAGTGATCCTTTTGCAGAATCCTGGGTTGGAGGCGTTCCCGCACAAACATAACAAGCAGGAGGTGCTTTATTCCCTTCACTTCCACCTGTTTACTTCTGCACCATCTCCTGTCAGGGAGAATCTGCTGGCCTGCCATTCTGTGCAGGTCACTCAGCAATTATGGGCAGATATTCTGAGCACCTGCCTGTGTACAAAACTCCCAAGCCTGTTTTTCCTTGTGGCAGCGAGTATGACTGCCATATAGGTCTACAGCAACATATTATTGCCTGGCCATTGCAGAGAGGTCCCATGTTCTTTTCTTTTTTCTTTTGTGTGTTGCTCATGCGTAGCTATGCAGGTGCAGCTGATTGGATTGTGGGACAATCAGCATGGCTGCAGGGGTTTATTTCTGTATGGCTGCTCAGCTATGCATGTGTTGCAGGAATTTCTTGTTAAAAATAAGTGTTTTGGTTTGAAAACAACCTAAATTGTTTCCATGTGCTCCAAAGGCTGCCTGAACAGGTGACGGACACTCATGCAAACAGGAAAAAGGAAAATGGGTTTCCTTACAATGTCTGCAACCTGTTATACATATGCTGTGCAGAATCCACCATTGTCTCTGAATACAGAGGTTCCATTTAGCCATTATGACTAATAGTAATTGGTAGACTTCTTTTACTTTAAGCAGGTTGCCATCACTAAGTCTTTGGCCATGACTTTTGTAAATTCATTGATCATTGTATGAAGAAGTATTTCCTTTTTAAAGGCAGGATTTACTGCCAATCTGTCTCAGTAAAGGAATCCCATGGTGCAGAGTGGTAAGCTTCAGTACTTCAGTCAAAGCTCTGAATTCAGTTCTGACAGAAGTCAGTTTCAAGTTGCCAGCTCAAAGTTGACTCAGTTTTCTGTCCTTCTGAGGTCAGAGAAATGAGTACCCAGCTTGCTGGGGGTAAGAGTAGATGACTGGGGAAGGCAGCAGCAAAACGCCCTGAAAACACAGTATGCCTAGTAAATATTGTGATGTAATGTCACCCCATGGGTCAGTAATGACTTGATGCTTGCACAGCAGACTACCTTTAACCTTTGCTATGTCAGTGAATGACTGTGAGTTCTGAATTCTGAAAGACAGAAAATAGTTTCTAAATTTTTTCAATAGTGTGCCTAATTTTATAAACATTTAGCTTGTTCCTACTTTTAGCAGGATTACCAACTCCAGGGGAATTCCTGCATGTTTGGAAGCCATACTGATAGGGGGGTGGGGGGTGGAGTGAGGATTTGATGTACTATTGAATTTGCCCTCCAAAGCTGCCATTGGCTCCAGGAGCTGATCTCTAATTCTGGAGATCAGTTGTAATTTTGGGCTCCACCTGGAAATCGGCAGCCCCTAACTCTTAGTTGTCTCCCCGCCCCCGCAAAAGACTTAAATAGCACTAAACATCTAAGAGTTTTCTCACAGAATAAATTGAGTAATATTTTATTGAACAACTTGTCCTGAAACAAGTATTTAAAGTTTATTTTAAAAGGTGGCATTTCTACTCCTACAATCAAGATATATTTTCTGTTCATGTATTCTTGCGTTTTCTTGATTTGTGGTGCATCTCAGCCTTTGTATTTCTATATAATGTGTATGACTCTTGATCCACATGGATATGATAATGGTGGCAATGGGACAGTTTATCTATGGTGGAAGCTCTGCAGTATGAAGTAAGTCTCCTAACTACATCAACTAAGTCTTGTTCATTTATCATCTTTTTAAAAAACGGATCAAAACACGATTAAAGTTCTTTTCACACACACACACAATCACAATAACCTTTATTGGCACTAGGTATGAGACAGTGGATATACACTATCATTAAATTATTAAATTTAAAATCATATGTTACATCTATGGATTTTGCTTTCCAACTTGACAGTTCATTAGTAGAAATATAAAATGGATTAAAAGGGTTTAGCCATTCAATTCAAAAACAAATTTGTAAAACAGATACCATTTGACTATATTTAAGATCCAACACCAGGAAATAACAGGGAAAGTTCTTTTCAATAAATCTTCAGTGATTTTTTACAAGATATGGATCTTATGCCTCATGCTCTAATCCAATCCCATTTTGTAAAATGTAATTACCCCAGCAGCCTACCTAACTAATAGTACCAGCTTCAAATGAGTACAATATTTTTTCTCACATCCTGTTGTGTGATGTCATGGGGTAGTAGTAAACAGCAATCACATAATATCTGCATGATGAAAGATGTTTGTTTCAAAATGCCTCTGGCCTGTCATCATAAATGTTGCAAGGTAGCAATGCTTCTCCACTTCTTCAGCTAGTATGCACTTACTGGGGAGCAGAAGTTTAGAGGCAAGACTTAGGAGAAACTGAGCTGATTTTATTTACTTCATTTGTACCCTGCCTTCTTCCCCAATGGGGACCCAAAGATGGCGTACGTCATTTTCCTTTTCTCCATTTTATTTTCACAGCAACCCTGGGATGTAGACTGAGAGAATGACTGGCCCAAAGCATGTGGGGTTTTTTCTCAGGTTCAACCCCCGCATTACATGTCCAAAGCTCCGCCCCCATTTGTGGTTTTTTTTGTATTTTAAAGTGTTTTTTTCAATTTTTTGGCCTGCAAGGGGCGCAGTTTTTAAGCTAGCAGCACTGAAATGTCAGGGATTTGTTGGGAGACTCTCCGGATGATACCACCCAGGTTTGGTGAGGTTTGGTTCAGAGGGTCCAAAGTTATGGGGCAGGGGAGTCTGCCATCCCTGGCCTCGGGGAGCTGCTTTTATAAGTACTGAGGCTGGGGTGGGGCTTGGGGAGGCATGGCCCCTAGGCATGCATTCCGCCCCCTAGGCATGCACTCGGTGCAATGCGTGCAACCTTTCCCCTGGTAGCTCCACCTTTGGTAGGCTGGGAGTGTATCTTGTCAAGGATCTGAGATTTGGGGAGATCACTGATACCTATACCCTTCAGGGGTTCAGAACAGAACAATGTTCCCAAGTCAGTGGGGTCATTCCACCACAGGGTATCACAGATTTTTGTTGGATCTCTTAAGATGTAATCATTTTATGATACCCATTTTATGTGGACCCATCAACAACTCTCTGTACAGACAACTATACTTTAACTCATGTATTAGATTCATGGGAATATGACATCTTTTGACAGGTACCCAAACATCTTTGTCTTAGATGTGACAAAGATGTTTGGGTACGTGCAGCGGCGAAGCCATAAGGGGCAGGGTGTGTGTGTATGCTGTGCACCGGGCACACACCTGGGGGGTGCAAAAATCACCCCAGGCCCTCCCCCTTCCCCCACGGCGCCCCCCGTGTCCCCCGTGGCGCCCCCACCCCTCCTCCCATACTTACCTTATTGTTCCTTTTTCAGAACTTTTCAGGCTTCAAAAGGCCTTGTTCTCAGTAAAAACAGCCTGAGGAACTACATTTCCCAGGAGACCTTGGGGCTCACAAGGTCTTCTGGAAAGTATAGTTCCCATCAGGCCTTTTTTTTTTTTACTGAGAACAAGGCCTTTTGAAGCCTGAAAAAGTTCTGAAAAAGGAACTAAGGGAAGTATGGGAAGGGGGACGGCGCTGTGGGGGTGCCGAGGGGGGATGGGGGGGCAGAAAATGTGGAATGAGCACCAGGCGCAGTTTGGCCCAGCTACGCCTCTGGGTACGTGTCAACATGGGAAGGAAGTTTGTAAAATTTTTGAATGTGTTTAATTTGGCTGTTCTCTTTTGACAAATCAGAGTAAATTCTACCAGCAGTTTTTAAAATGAAAAACCATAGTTTGTGTGTTTGTTAAATGTTTATATTACTTTTAACTGAATTCATAGTATTACCATTTATCTAGTTCTTTCACAGTGTAGTCCTAAACAGAGTTAAACCCTTCTAAGCCCATTGACTACTGTGAATTTAGATGGGTACCTCCTATTAGAACTGCACTATCAGAGTACAAAGCACTACCATTCACTGTGCGATCCTTAAAAGAGCTAGGCCTTCTAAGCCCACTGACTTTAATGTATTTAGAAGGATGTAACTCTGCTTAGGACTGCACAGTCAGTTTGTAGTATAGTCAAGAGCTAAAACAAGGACCTCCAATATTTCAGCTCATTTAGAATGTATAACTGCTTGTGGCTGCTTTTAAAATTTTTGTACACTGCTTTGAAACTTATTTGGAAAATAATATGAAAATATTTCATAAATAAATTATGACTGATCATTTATTTTTAAAACTTGATGTCAACTTTTACTCTCTTTTCAAAACTGGAGGACTGAAAATGACAGATATCTTTCAGTATATTACTTTGTGGCCCAATAGTAATGGACATACATCTGCATTTGAGCTGTGTCTCTTTTGTTGTTGAGCTGTGTTTGTGTGCTGCCCCTTTATCAAGTGCAGGTGAGAGTCTGGTAGGCAGAAGCCCTTAGCATAAGGTAAGAATGCACAATGTAGAAAGGCCCCTTTCCTTGGAGGTATGGTAGCCTTATGGAATCCTTTTAACTTTGTGGAATTATAGCTCATACAACAGTCCCAACAGGAATAGCAACAGAATTTTCAATGAAATTACTTGCAATGCGTGAATGAGTATTGGCTCAATGACGACAGTATATCTCCCAAAAGATGAACCTGACTACTTGGGAGTCCCCACTGGGATGGGTGGATAGGTATAGAAATTAGAAAAGCATCTATTTGTGCCTGTCTGTCAAATCTATAGCTCAGATCACATACAAAGTAATTGAGCCCTCTTGCTCTTTTTAACCACTGTGGAACATAACTCATTATTCACTGTCTCTTTTTTCCTCTTCTCAGGTAGCTTTCCAATAGAAATAGAGGCCAGGATAGATCTCATTCACAATGCAGTGCCCACCATCTAATGTACCTACATGGCCAACAGCTTCAGTAACCAGCATGCATCTAGTTTCTCTCATGTGTAATTGGCAGCACTTTTGTTCTAGCCTAGCTCCTGTTTAACAGCTATCAATGCACTATCAAAGTTGCTTTCCAAGGCACAGAATCTTTTCTAAATCAAGAAAGTTGACAACCTTATTCATCTAACTTGCTTCCAGAACCCAGTTCCTGATTCTGTTCAGTACATGTCTACATTGTCACTATGTTTCTTTTTTACTGACTTTGGGCAGGTAGGATCCTATGGCTATCCTCTTGCTTGTTATTAACCTCAGCTGTCTTCAGCATAGGACTTACACTGGCAGGTATCCAACATGGTCTCCCAATGTATTCTCAATTTATAATTTAGCAGGGAGGAGGGATAGGTTCCTCCAGGTTCATAGCTCCCTGATTATTGCTGTTTTGTGATAAAGCCTGGAGAATTCAGAAGTGAAAAGTCAATAAAGAATATGTTTCCTGAGTTGAATAGCAACAGGGAACAGTAATTAATCTCATGCACACAGTGAACTAATAACCCACGTCAGAAGGTGCTAAGCAAAATTACTAGGGTTGGTCAATACTAAAAAAATTCGGTAAAATTCGGATTTGGGTATTTTGGGGCATAAAATGATTTGTATGGTCTGAACTGACAAGAATCATAGCCGATTCGGATAATGCCCGAAATTAGATTAAAATCCGAAAAAAAAAAATTCCGAGGTCCGTTTTATTATTTTTTTGAATTTTTGGTGTTTTTACACGTTTTGGCCTGCAGGGGGTGCAATTTTAAAGCTAGCAGCACTAAACTTTCAGGATGTCATCTGGAGACTGTCCTGATGATTCTCCCCAAGTTTGGTGCAGTTTGGTTTAGGGCAGAGGTGGGCTGCAGCCGGTTCGCAACGGTTCGCTAGAAGTGGTTGTTAAATTTTCCTCAGTTCGGCGAACCGGTTGTTAATTAACCTCTCTGCCCATTTTTTTTTCTTTGAGTTGCTGGCGTTTAGTGGCCCGAGGAAGAATTTTAAACTGAGTATCCAATGAGATCCCCTTTGATTCGGGGGAGGGGCATACTACAGCACGTCAGCAGCTATAGGATTGGTTCTGCGCCTGGGAGAAGAGGGGGAAGTGGATGCAGGTTTGGCGCTTACCGAGGGAGCAATTTAGGCAGAGCTTTAGGAAGAACCAGGAGGTGATTTTGAACTGGTTCCTGAAGCCTTTTTATCTTAGGCTATTAAAGTTAGTAACTTTTCCTTAAAGGCAAAGGCGGCGGGCAAGGGGTGCGTGATTTTATCTTCTTGGGGGGGGAGCATTTGCCCCAGCTCTGCACCTGAAGCGGTGGTCCTTCCCTTCCCAAGCCAGCGGGGTGCCTGGCTAGAGTCCCCTCTAGGCTCCAGCCCACCCCAGAGACCCCTCTTCTAAAGCCTTTCCTTCCAGGCAGCAAGGTGCCTGGCTTTGCCGAGCACGCGCCTCTTCAAAAGCTTCTTCTTGAAGCGGCGCGGGGCGGGGGGAGGGGAGCATTTGCCCCAGCTCTGCACCTGAAGCAGTGGTCCTTCCCTTCCCAAACAAGCGGGGGTGCCTGGCTGGAGTCCCCTCTAGGCTCCAGCCCACCCCAGAGACCCCTCTTCTAAAGCCTTTCCTTCCAGGCAGCAAGGTGCCTGGCTTTGCCGAGCGCGCGCCTCTTCAAAAGCTTCTTCTCGAAGGAGGGGGAGGGGAGGGGAGCATTTGCCCCAGCTCTGCACCTGAAGCAGTGGTCCTGCCCTTCCCAAACAAGCGGGGTGCCTGGCTGGAGTCCCCTCTAGGCTCCAGCCCACCCCAGAGACGTGGCTAGCCAGCCGTCTTCAAAAGCCTTTTCTCGGAGGAGGGAACTTTTCCCCTTTTGGGCCCGGGTGAAAGCTGCAGCAAGGAGGCTCCTGGGTTTGCGAGCGTCTTCAAAAGCGTCTTCTCGAAGGGGGGGAGGGGAGCATTTGCCCCAGCTCTGCACCTGAAGCAGCGGCCCTGCCCTTCCCAAACAAGCGGGGGTGCCTGGCTGGAGTCCCCTCTAGGCTCCAGCCCACCCCAGAGACCCCTCTTCTAAAGCCTTTCCTTCCAGGCAGCAAGGTGCCTGGCTTTTGCCTAGCGTCTTTGCATGCCTCTTCAAAAGCTTCTTATCAAAGGGGGGGGGGAGGAGTTGAGGGGAGCATTTGCCCCAGCTCTTTTGCACCTGAAGCAGCGGTCCTGTCTCCTTCCCAAACAAAGCGGGATGCCTGGCTGGGAGTCACACCTCCTAGGCTCTAGCCCACCCCAGAGATGTGGCTTAAGAAGCCAACCTGAAGAAGAAGAGTTTGGATTTATATCCCCCCTTTCTCTCCTGTAGGAGACTCAAACGGGCTGACAATCTCCTTGCCCTTCCCCCCTCACAACAAACACCCTGTGAGGTGGGTGGGGCTGAGAGAGCTCTGAGAAGCTGGACTAGTCTAAAGTCACCCAGCTGGCATGTGTGGGAGTGCACAGGCTAATCTGAATTCCCCAGATAAGCCTCCATAGCTCAAGCAGCAGAGCAGGGAATCAAACCCGGTTCCTCCAGATTAGAATGCACCTGCCTTTACTGGGTGTCTTAGAAAACTCCTCAGAGGGGGGAGGAGGAGGGGGGAGCATTTGGCCCAGCTCTGCCCCAGAAGCAGTGGCCCTGCCCTCTCCAAGCCAGTGGGGTGCCCAGCTGGAGTCCCCTCCAGGCTCCAGTTCTCACTTGTAGCAAGCATTCCCTCTCTGGATTTTCTGTGATCTCAAGCAAATATGTGTTTGGGACCCTCATATTTTCCTGTTTGCAGAGAGAAGTATATAAATTATATCCTTTAAAAGAAAGAGATTCTGAAGCAATATTCTGGGCATATTGAAGCAAGATCGTATGGAGTACTATCCAGAGCTGTTAAAGCCCTAGCTTGCATCTACATGAAATAATGGGGCTCCCTTGAATAGCCATTACTTCCCACTGTGACCACAGCAGCAACTGACAAAGTTAGGGGGGGGCTGTATTTAATTTTAGAATTTCATTGTTCTTTGCCAACTTGAGGGTGAGAATGCAGTCCTAAGGTATCTGTACTCCTAACCTAGATAGCCTTCCAGGCAAGCCAGATTTTTGTCAGAACTCAGTTGCTAGGTAGGGATTGCTCCTGGTTAGTATTTGAATGGGGAGATTACCAAGGAATCCCATTGTTTTTTAGGACTCTGCTTTGTGCTAAAGCCTAATCTCATTCCAACCAACAGATACAATGTGAGGAAAGATTCCTTTGTCAACCTTTTTTTTTTTGCTCTTTTGATCAATGCAAAACTCATGTAGCCGGAAAAACTCCTCTGCATGTACACAGACTGTTTTCGCATATATCTCTGTCATTCATCAGTCCACCCCAAATTAAAATTCTTGCATGGCGGATGAATGACACACGGATGAATGACACACGCAGCAAACCCAATATCATTGGCTCTTCCATCCCCCCCGTTTTTCCTACTCTTCTGAGTAGAAAAGGCAATAGATGAATAGGCAGAAAGCTTGGCTGCAACAACATTCCCATATTCACAGCTCCAAGAGCTAGCCCCTGTGTTCCCTGGCAGCTCGCTCCACTGTCCCACGTTGTTGTCAGCCCCACCTGAGCAGGTTGACGGCCTTTCCTCCCGCAGGATGAGTATTGCTCTGCAGAGCGGCAAAGGCTTCTGGGGAAGCGCGGATGCCAGCCAGAGCACCCTCCCCAGGGCCTCCTGCAAAATAAAAGGAAGAGGGGCCTAATTGTAGTAGCGCACTGGCCGCACTCCAGCAGTGCCGTAGATTACGCTGGAGACGCTAACGGACTCCGCTGCCTTGCCGTCGTGCCATCACACTTCTTACCTCATCCCCCCATGAGTCACGGGTCATGAACTGTCTCGGGTTTCACCATCCGGCTTAGGGACAATGGTCTTGCCCCTCAGGTGAGGGATTGGAAGCTCAGACGCTGCACGCCTTCGGCTCCTCTCGGCAAGACGTGAGCCTGATGAGGATCATGCAATCGCTACGATGATCTCCTCGACCTCCCGCTTCCCCCGAACTCCCCGGCCCCTCCTCTTCCTACACCAATAGGATAACAATACAAAGGTGCCAGGAACGCTGCAGACCAGGAGACTCTTCCGCTAGGAACACGCAGAACCTCCGGCTCCCCGCGCTGCTGGCGATCTTACTCAGATGTTATCTCAGCGTCGTGCTCGTTCTACGCTGATGACGCCGTGGAGTGCCGCATCTAAGCTGGTGCCAAACCGGAAATCGCTCGAACCTCCACCCGCTTCACTGCCGCCTAGAGGAAGGGCTTCATGTGATATCGAAGTCCGCTGGATCGGGCGCATCTGTGGACCACTGCTTTCAGTATCGCCTGTCCTCTGGATCGCTGCAGCATTCAGAAGACACGCTTGCCCTAGGATAATTTCTTTCGTCAGCCGGAACACCGGTGAGTATCAGGGAGCTTACCAGCAGTGGCTTATGACAAAGCACGCTGACTGAACTGCTGCTAAGCGGTAAATGGCGCAGGAGTCCTCAGAAGAGAAGCTGAGCTCGCGCGAATTGGTTGAGGAGATTGAAGCTTCAGTGTCCAGTTGCACCCAGAGTGGGGATTATTGAATCTTAGAGGATTGGGAAAACATCGAGGGCGACTCTTCCCGGGCGACACAGTAGCTCGGCCGATGTCGCCAAGCTACTGACGTGGAGACAATGTTTTGTAAAGCCATCAGCCTGCAGACTCCACTGGCTCCCTTTGTTGTACCTCCTTTCTTCGACATCTTTCAGATGCTTCACCAACCCCGAATTTTCTCTATCCACTAAATGGACGCTTCGTCCTCGCTTGCGCAAGCCATTTGTTCAGCCTCTTCACCAATTCAAACTTCCTCCGCTGCCTTCGTCATTTCTCCCTTGTTCGCCATTTTCTCCGAAGCTACTGCACCTCCGTCAGCGCCATTTAATGGCTGGTTTTCGAACTCTTTGCAGAACGTATAGCCACGATCTGCAAGAAGAAAGAAACCCTACCTGGTATGACGGACGCCGCGATATTCTTTTGCATTGTGCCCCATCCACTTCACAGATACTCGAGGGGAGGATGGCATAGTTAAAGCTGGTTGTCGAAGCACGCCTCCCCCGAGCTATAATATCCTTACCGAGCTCCTCGCTAGCAATGCGGACGAGGGAGTCACTAGCCTCTACGAGAGGCATGCTGGAAGCCATCGCAAGGAACCACCTAATGGTTCCAGATGACTGGAAGACCGCACCTTTCGCATGCTCCTGAGCCCCGCGCAATTTGTGGTCTCCGAAAGTAAGCGAGTTCTGCGCACAATGCTTCAACAGAGCAGCCACTCTCTGGCGCGCTTACACCGCCGGGCCAGCTTTACTGTGGCTTCGATGCGTTTTGCCAATCCCAACGATCAGATTGTCCTGCGCTGAGGCCAACCCTTCGATTACGTCGCCTTCTGAGTTAAGCTTCTATAAGGCATTTGTCAAAGTCCCCAATGCCGCCAGCCAACCCAGAGTTTCTCACTCCATCCGCAAAACCCTTAAAGGAGCTCCCGCGCCACCGTAGGAACAGGCTCCAGGAAGCGCTCAAGAGGGGCAGAGTAGATTAAGCCAGGAGGCCCAAAAACGGAAACCTCGGCGCGCTTATACGCGAAAAGAGAACGCTCCACGGAGTTCGCCGCCCAGAGCGCAATCACGGGCCTGGGCAAAAAATCCTGAACTGGCCGACATCGCTTAAGGTTTACAGGACATCGAGGTCCTCCGCCCACCAAGCTAAGCCTCGCTCGCCGCAGCACTTCTCCACCGTGGGGACAGTCCATAAGGATAAGCTGCTTTTAATCGCGCGCAGACCGAGGACACTTCCGGCGGGAGTGTAGGCAGCCCGGTGGGGCCTACAACCCCGAGTGGAGGGAGTGGTCCTCCCCCCAGGAGGAGAAGGCCACCTAAAACCCGTGCCCACGTTGCAAGCAGAAGGGTTTCCATTGGAGAAACGACTGCCCGCCGGGAAACTTCCCTCACCGGCGCTTCTCCCAGCCCAGGACCAAGGAGGGAGAGTACTAGAGCAGACTCCAAACGCCAAGGCCCCTACCAAAACTACCCCCCCCCCTCTGCGTGGCATCATTTCGCCGATGCACTCCAGCCCATCTCCCTTTAAGTTTCCCCCACGCAGGTTCTTGTGTCACCCCAACCCAGTATGACGCAGGCCCATCCCTACCGGGACGACTCAAGCTAGTGCTGGCCAAAAGGCTCCTGCCGCTGAACAGGGACTGTTCATGCGTCCCCGGAGTGATCGCACTCCACGCACCAAGGACCCATCCACTCCAGGTCTGGACAACAAACATCCCACAGGGAGCTGCCCGGAGCCAGCTGCGCTCAGCTGGGATTCTCTTGCCCCATGCGGCTGCCCGCTACCGACCCAATAAAGGCTCACGAGCCCCAGCAGCCAACATGGGCGCAGCCTACACCACGTCGCGAGCGGTGGAGACGCCATCGGGAGCTCCCGGCCCATATCTGGGGCAGCTGCGCTTTACAGAAGGATGTAGTTCAAGGGCCTGGTGGACACCGGTAGCTGATGTTACTGTCATCAAGAGCAGCCGAAAGTGGTCCGCGACTCAGTGGCCGACCGGCGGCTTGCCCTGCATCACTACAGGGGTGGGAGACAAACCAAGAGATGGCGAGGCATCCGCCTCACACGGTCAACAGCCCAGGACTCCTCGAAGGCAGCTCACCAGTCCGGGCCCCATCATTTTGACATTCATGTCAATCTCTGGGGAAGGGACCTCATGTAGGTCAGGGTCAAAAGCCACTCTGGTTTTGGGGGGCGGTAGAGCCGCTACAGGTCGTTGATCCTAAATCTTGCCCTCCTAACAGTTTTCTAATTCTCCGCAGGGAAATCTGTTTCCCTCTTCCCTCACCTCTTTTTCCTTCTGTTTTTTTCGGACCAGTAAAGGCGGAGGGCCAATTGGCTGGACTGGCTCCTCCCTGGGATTAAAAATCTGGGCCCGATCCCTGATCACCTCTAGCACTGTCAGGACAGGCCCCAGTTAAGTGCTGGGCTGCCGCCATTATGCCCCTAATACCCACAAGCAAGCTGCTGCAACACATTGCGATCCTTCAAGATTTTGGGTGGGTGGTGTTTGCCACGCCAGTCGGCCAGCCTTTGCCCTTAAGCGGCCGGTCAAGCGGCTGCGCAGACCCCTCGATACACCATCTACAAAATTTAGCACCATCCAGCTTCCTGCATTAGCCACCAAGGTCACGGTAAGTGCAACTCCTTTGCAAAGAAACCCCCCTTCCTTTTTCAGCGCTTTGTGGTGTGCGAGAATTTGCCTCTAATTCGTCGGATTGCTTCATCCCCGGATACACCCATCCCCAAAAAAAGGTGCTTCCTAAAGCCCCTTGTGTTGTCTGATTAAGCATGCGATACCCACAACTTCCAGGACCGCCTGTTCCTCCTCTCGCGCTCTGACCTTTGACGTTAAGCACTCTGATGACGCTCTGAAGTTAATTCCCACCAGGGTTCGCCACCACCTACCTGCCCTCCTCATTAAACAACTAAAGAAAGAAGGAGTGTAGGTGTCCTCTGCGAGTGGTTGCATTGTGGCAACCTTCACAGGCTGCAAAACAAGCCTTCTTCCCTTCCATATTTGAAATCTAAACACTAACTTCGATCCCAATCTCCCGGGCCATCCGCTCTAGAACTGAGCCTGGCGGGATCCGCCTCGCAACCTGGGAAAGGGGTGTGTGTTTCAGTCCCTCTTCCTACAGGTTCCGTGGACTCTGATTCGCTATGACAGGCCAACCCATGGAGATGGCGCCAGGAGGAAACTAACCCCATCCGGAGATGGAGCAGCATCTCTCTAGAGGATCCCGCCAGCCATCCCAACAGGAACGCCGGCCGCCATACAGCTTCAAGAAGACCGAATGATGAGCCTTGGGAGACGTCAGGCTTACCACCAGCCAGACCCTAAGCTCTGCTGCCTACACAAGGCTGTAGCAAGACCACCCCGACACTCCGAGAACCTCTGTGCCGCTCTGCTATGCGATCACATCACCACCAACTCAGCTACCACCATCCTTTGCCTGCTCGTTTGCTGCCTCCTGCCGATGGCGATACCGCTACCCCTGGCGAGAGCTTTCACCAGACCAACATCTGGGAGCAGTTTGCTGCCGCTGCCAGCACGTCTCATCTTTCTGCCGCCTGGGCCCAGTACCTAGGAAGTCGGGGAGCCTGCTAAGCTCCTGCACCTGCTCCTCGTCTGCCAAAAGCACCCGGAGACTTCCTAAGCGAGGAGTCTGGGCGGCTGGAGCCCCTTCATGCGAATGCCTCTCTATCCATCAGATATTTCTTGCGAGGAGCGTACCGGGGACCGATCGCCGCCCAAACCACTCCGGCTGGCGCTCTCTCCCTTGTCACCAAAGACTGTGCGCTAACTCACGGAAGCTCCGTTAACACCTGGGCGCTCGCGATCACCGGGCATAACTCGAACGAAGGAAACCGACCAGACCCTATGCGTTCGGCTGCTCGCCAGTTGGAACTGCACACGCACATGGAGGACATTCCCCGTGTTCGAAACATCCTGCAACCCCCAGGGCTGGTTCTGGACCCTGGCAGGGAGAGTATCGCTTAACTACATTCCCTCAGCCTCTAATGCCGGAACTCTTTGCTGCCTCCCAGTCGCTCTCTACCATTGTCCCTACCCAGGCTCCACCCGGAGCTCCGATGCTGCTTCGGGGCCGCTCTGGGCTCTGCTGCTTTTCAATTCTCATAACTGTCGGACGGCGGCGTCGCCCTCTCCGGCGGAGTTGAGTCTCGCCTCCTGCCGACAACTTCCCTGAGTGGGAGTCCCGGTTCGACCTTCGCTTCACAATGCTGGAAGACTTCATTAGCCGGACTGGCCTGTGCCCTCTGAAGCGGGTCCATCAACTTCTACCTCCACCGCTCTGGATGCCCTGGCCTCCGAAAGCAGCAGGAACAGATCGCCAAAGCGACTTCTAGACAATCGTGCCGCTATTGATTAATATTGTTGTTACACCACCAAGGTTGTGAGAATGTACATATTGGCGTGTTGTTTTAATCTTTCTGATGAATTCCCCAGTTGATTCACGCATGAAAGATGCATTGAGCTGCAAGAAGTTGTATCTAATCTGGAGAGTATGATGTTTTGTCTCATTGGTGATCAGCCCTCTGGAGCCGGCTGCAACGTCGAGGGATCAGGTTGAGTGCTATTGTACAGCTCTGCATTGGTTTTAATTGTGTGCCTTATTATCGGATCTTGCTTCCGTTTCACGCGTGTCTAATATTGCCTGTAACGTGTGTAAGAAGCCCCTCGGACTTCCTTTACCCGCACTTGAACCAAATTCTAATGTTACACAAAGCAGCTTGGTCAACTTGATAGCCAAACGGCCGGAGAGCAGATAGCGATGCCCTTTAAATGCCGCCCCATTACGCGTTTGCCCCCCGTTTTCCTAAAAAAATGTAAAAAAAGGAGGAGATGTAGTAGTGCACTGCCGACTCCAGCAGTGCGTGGTAAGAGCGTTAGGGGCATATTAGCGGACCTCGCGGCCTTAAGCCAGATGCGTGATCGCACTCTCTAATTCTCATCCCCCCCATGAGTCCACGGGTCATGAACTTTAATGTCTCCGCTCAATCACCGGTAGCGCATAGGACAATAGGTCTTTGCCCCTGCAGGAGGATTAGGCTCAGACTGGCAGACTGTCACCTCCTCACTCTCAGATCGCATGAAGCCAGATGAGATCATGCATCACATGATGATCTCCTCGCACTAGCTTCTCCCGGAACTCCCCGATTCCCTCCCTCCTACACTCTCTAATAGGGATAACAATAAAGGTGCCAGGAACTTAGAAGGCAGACCGGGGGGGGGGGAGAACTTCGCTAGGAATTTCCTGGAGACCTCCGGTCTCCCCGCTGCTGGCGATCTCCACCAGATGTTATCTCGTAACCGTCTCCGTTTCTTTACGCTTTCGACCGGGTAGAATTGACCACTACACTAATATCGGAGCATACTATAATCTCTGCCTAACATTTCAGGTTTCTGTTGTCCGGTAAAGTCGTCAGATAGAAACACTTCAGTTGAGAAAACCACTGTCTATGCATAGAAGGTGAAGATAGTGACCAAGCAACAGGTATGTGAACTACTGCCTGAAATCACATACCTTCTTGTGAAGCTATGTTGAAGTGACTGAGTGGATCTTAAAAAATGTAACTGTAAGTTAACTTCATTGTGTAGCTTTCCTTTAGGGATGTCCAGTTGTGTACTGGGTGAATGGGTTCGCTTGGTGAATGGGATTGCACTTCACACACTACTTTTAGTCTATACATAACTAATTGTATAAAATCACTTTCTACTGTGGCAGTTGCTCTGATCTTTTTCATTTTTAAAACAATCTACCTTTGCACAGATACATCAGCATGCACCCTTGCTGCCCCCCCTAAAGTTGCTAACTCATTTTAGTAACCTACAAATTAGAGAAGAAGAGTTGGTTTTTACAACTTAGGCACTAGGAGACAGTAGAAAAAAGAAGAAGAAATATTGAGGGGAAGAGAGAGGAAAGAAGATACCTCTTAATCTGCAAATTCTTCCATATCTACACACTACTCTACATGGAAGCAACAATCAACAGTCATTTAAGGAGGAATCAAAAAAGGCTTGAAGTAACCTATATTACTATTCACTTCTCCTTAGCATCTTATAATTCCACAAACTGTAAGTAATACACATGTAGACAGAAGTGTACTATCTAGTCCTGATTAATTTACTGTGCTACAAAGCAGATAAATATAAATGGCATAACAGGATATGGTTTACAAAACACATGGATCTTTTTGTCACACCTTTATATCTATGTTTTATATAGACTGTCGAGGGTCCCACATTGATCTGTGAATCTTAACAGTTCTCTTTTTCTTCGGTTTCTTTTTAAGATGCTGTGAGATTCTATCTGCAATACTAAATTCTTGTTTTTTGTATATCCATTCTTCTGTTGTTGGGATTGCCGTAGTTCTCCAAATAGATGCTAGCGATCTGGCAGTCTGTGTACAGTAGAATAGGAGATGTGCATTGTATGCGTTGAGTTTCAGATCTGTAAGTATAGGACTTCACAGGTAAGTTTCAACAGACATCTCTGCTTTCATATTAAAGATTTTTTGTATTTCTGTAGGAATTTTCTTACAACATTTCTTTACTTTTTTACAGGTCGACCCACTTTCCTGCCACATTTCCAGCAAACAGGTGAGCATCCCTTGCACATTTTGGCCAGTTTTTTGGGGTGAGGCACCATCTGCACTTTCACGTTTCATATGAAGGATTTCTTTCATTTCTGTAGGAATTTCTACAGGTCTACTATCAGTGTACAGAGGATCACGCTTTCCTGCCACATTTCCAGCAAACAGGTGAGCATCCCTTGCACATTTTGGCCAGAGTTTTGGGGTGAGGCACCATCTGTACTTTCACGTTTCATATGAAGGATTTATTTCATTTCTGTAGGAATTTCTACAGGTTCACTGTCAGTGTACAGAGGATCACGCTTTCCTGCCACATTTCCAGCAAACAGGTGAGCATCCCTTGCACATTTTGGCCAGAGTTTTGGGGTGAGGCACCATCTGCACTTTCACGTTTCATATGAAGGATTTATTTCATTTCTGTAGGAATTTCTACAGGTCTACTATCAGTGTACAGATCACGCTTTCCTGCCACATTTCCAGCAAACAGGTGAGCATCCCTTGCACATTTTGGCCAGAGTTTTGGGGTGAGGCACCATCTGTACTTTCACGTTTCATATGAAGGATTTATTTCATTTCTGTAGGAATTTCTACAGGTTCACTGACAGTGTACAGAGGATCACGCTTTCCTGCCACATTTCCAGCAAACAGGTGAGCATCCCTTGCACATTTTGGCC
This sequence comes from Sphaerodactylus townsendi, assembly GCF_021028975.2. Taxonomy (NCBI): domain Eukaryota; kingdom Metazoa; phylum Chordata; class Lepidosauria; order Squamata; family Sphaerodactylidae; genus Sphaerodactylus; species Sphaerodactylus townsendi. The sequence goes on from NC_059425.1 coordinate 63,132,411, forward strand.
AGTTTTTTGGGGTGAGGCACCATCTATGAAACATTTCTAGATTTGGGGGCTGTGTTGTTTCCGGGCTGTATGGCCGTGTTCTAGCAGCATTCTCTCCTGACGTTTCGCCTGCATCTGTGGCTGGCATCTTCAGAGGATCTGATGTTGGGAAAGCATGTAATTGGAGTATATATATCTGTTGAGTGTCCCGGGTGGGTGGAGAAACATTGTCTGTGAGTAACAAAGAAGGCAACCAGGTCAATAGTTGAGGGCATCTGAATAGAAGTATGAGTAGAAGTATGAAGACTATAGCATGGGAGTAACAATGGAGATAGCAAGGTCACTGGAGGGAGCATCTGAATAGAAGTATATCCTGGCCTTTGTTTTGCTTTTTGTCTATGGTCATCCTGTGTTTGTTATTAAGGGAGCTGAGTTAGACACCGTCTTGACTCTAGTATTTTTTTTCAACACTGGCAGCCAAGTTCTGTTCATTTTCATAGTTTTCTTCCTTTCTGTTAAAATTGTCCATGTGCTTAACATGGATTTCTACCTGTTTCTGTCACCAGTAGTCTGGACGTAGTGGCTTTCAGAGTGGTCCAGAATTTCTGTTTTTCAAATAATAATCTATGTCCAGGTTGGTTTATCTATGTGTTCTGCTATTTGCTGATTTTTTTTACTGAAATAGCCCTTGCAGTGCAGCTTTCGTTCTTTTTTTTGATTACGTGTCTAGCTGGCCAAGCAGCTTGGTGGTTCCTATGTAGACTTGTCCACAGCTGCATGGTATGCGGTAGACTCCTGCAGTAGCTAAAGGATCCCTCTTATCCTTTGCTGAACGTAGCATCTGTTGAATTTTCTTAGTGGGTCTGTAGATTGTTTGTAGGTTGTGTTTCTTCATCAGTTTTCCTATGCGATCAGTGATTCCCTTGATGTATGGTAAGAACACTTTCCCTCTAGATGGCTCTTTATCTTTGTTCATGTGGCTTGTTTCTAGATTGTTTTCTGTTAATATGACACAGGGTGTATATGTATAAATGTTTCTCCAGTACTTGGACCAGCTATCCAAATGTATATCTCTCCTTGATATTTCTGTCCACTTAATCATTGGGGATTTCAGTAGCAGTTCTTTGTTTATAAAAGTTTATGATATGACCACTCATGAGCAGAACCGGTAAACATATTCAAATATATAAACACATCTCTGCGCATCCTCCTTAATATGTTAAAATAAGACATTCTGTAATTTTTTTGTAGTAGCCATAGCAAGGATGAAGAGGCAACAGAGCGTGAAAGATTTTTTCACTAAGAAACCAAAATTTGAATCTCTCATATCAGAATTGGATGACACAAAACAGTCACCAGCACAACCAATCCAACATGGAGAAAGCAGCACATCAACTACTGAAACAAAAAAGGATGACCACTCCACAATTGAAAACAATGTTCCTGAATGCTGGACAGTGCAACAATATAAAAATTTTAAAGAGAAATATGATGGCCTGATGATCTCTAACAAAAAGTTAGGTTGTGAGTACTGTGCCAAATGTGACTCTGTAAAACAGAAAAGTGTTCACGTGTCAAAAGAATGGCAACATGTTCAGATTGAGGCATCAGGGAAAAATAAAGAGGTACAACAAGCTTCTCTAAGGAAAAAAATGAAAGAACATTTTTCATCCAAAGCTCATAACTTTTGTAAAGAGAACTTTAAGCAATGTGAGCAGGATTCAATAACAAAACCAGTCGATACGATGAATGAAAAATATTTACGTACTACTTGTAGAGTATTTAATACAGTTTACAGCCTGGCAAAAAGATGTAAACCATTTTCAGATATAGAGGATGAGATAGAACTTCAAAGGAAAAATGGACTGGATATGGGAATAGGATTACATTCTCGTAAAACTGCTGTGAAAGTACTTGATTTCATTGCAAAGGAGATTAAAAAAGAAATATTTCAGAAAATCATTGCAAATAATTTAAAAATATGTTTGATTGTTGATGAGGCTTCCACGATATCCTGCAAACCAGTTATTATACTTTTCGTGAAAGTAGAGGACTCAGTTATCTCACCCACAATTTTCATTGATCTAGCTGAATTGAAAAACCAAGATGCAGAGACAATATGTTCTTCTGTTATGGAAAGTTTAAATAGTGTTGGGTTTACCAAGAACTACCTAGAACACAATTTAATAGTATTTTGCTCTGACGGTGCCAGTGTCATGCTTGGGAGAAAATCTGGAGTGAGCATTAGGATTTCAAGAGTTTCCAAACATAATAATATGGCACTGTTTAAATTATCGCCTCCAGCTTGTTCTAGATGAGTCAACAAAGGAAATTAAGCAAGTGAATCATTTCAAAATATTTATTGATAAGGTATATACTATTTTTCATCAATCCAATAAGAGCCAAATTGAACTCACCGAAATATCCGAGCAACTTGGAATTGAAATTATAAAGATTGGTAGAGTTTTGGGACCAAGATGGGCTGCCTGTAGTTTACGGTCAACCATAGCTGTGTGGCGCGCTTATCCAGCACTATATCAATATTTTTCTTCAAATAAGAAGTACTCAGGTATGGCTGCCCGTCTTGAAAATATATATTTTTTAAATGATTTGGCCTTGATGATTGATATTTTAAATGAAATTTCTCTTCTTTCAAATGCACTGCAAGCAAGAGATGTACACATCATAAGGGCTGAGAAACTTGTGAAAAGATCTATTAAAGCATTCCAAATGCTTCAAAAGGAAAAGGGTTCATATGAGAAAAGGGTTAATGAATTAATGACTTCAGACACCTTCAGAAAGATAACATTTGTGGAAAATCATCGATTTGTCGGACTTCCTCGGGAAAAACTATTAGAAAACATTGTAAAAAATTTGGAAAAAAGACTGATGGATTGTGAACATTTAAAAGCAACTTGCAGCCAATTTCAAGATAGGGATAAATTACAATTTCTGCATTTTCTGGAGCCAGATTATTGGAACATTGAAGAAGTTGTAGTTCCATGGAAAGCGGCTGAAGAACAATTGCTGTCATTTAATGGCATATTTAATCACCAAATTGATATTAATGATTATCAAGATTTTGTGGAAAACGTGTTAAAAGATTCCCGGAATTATGCAACTCCTGACAGTGTTCAAAAAGCGAAAAATATTGTCAGAACAATTGCTATAAGTTCAGCAGAGGCGGAAAGAGGTTTTTCAAAGATGAACATAATATGTTCAGACAAGAGAAGTCGGCTAACTGTTTCCAATATCTCAAACACGATGACTGTTAGTCTACTTGGCCTACCTCTAAATGAATGGGATCCTACTCCTTCAGTGAAAAGATGGCTAAGGGAACATCACACAGCAGATGATGCTCGGATAAGAGCAAAGAATACTGCAAGTGAGGATGCCCATCAGGAAGCGATATGGAAGTACCTCAAATAACAGTTCTGCAGTTTTTATCAGGTATTATTTCAGATTTTTATTAATGTTTTAAAACTCTCATAACAATTCTGATTTGTATACCTCTTATTGTCCATATTTAAGTATGAACTGTATGAAATAATACTATACCTTTTTGTAGAACATATCTATCACCAGTAACATTATCAAAAAATGAACTAAAACTTACCAAACTTGTTGAAATGCTGACAGTTAATGATGTTCTCTCATTTATGGTGGAAAACAGAGAACACCCCAACACTGGAAGACCGGCACTGAAGAAGATGGGCAACGTGGAGACACCTGAAATGACAGCTTTGCAGTTTTCATCAGGTACTGTTTAATACTCTTTGGGTTGATGTTTTCCATTGGTGGTGTACCTGTTAAAAACCCCAAACCATGTTTGAGTATGGCCCATTCACAAACATGGTTGGTAGCAGGGAAGAGATGTAAGATAAAACCAGCAAGTCACCTGTGAGTCGGCTCATTGGGCCACGAGTCTGAGTGTAAAAATTGTAAGCACTTGATGTTTCATATGATTACAGCCGCTGGAGTCCTCCTTGCTGAGAACTGGAAAACAGAGAACACCCCAACACTAGAAGACTGGCACTGAAGGAGATGGGCAATGTGGAGATACCTATAATGAAGCCTCTGGATTACTCCTTGCTGAGAATTGGAAAACAGAGAACACCCCAACACTGGAAGACCGGCACTGAAGAAGATGGGCAACGTGGAGATTCCTGAAATGAAGCCTCTGGAGTCCTCCTTGCTGAGAATTGGAAAACAGAGAACACCCCAACACTGGAAGACTAGCACTGAAGAAGATGGGCAACGTGGAGATACCTGAAATGAAGCCTCTGGAGTCCTCCTTGCTGAGAATTGGAAACAGAGAATCAATTCCAACACTGGAAGACCGGCACTGAAGAAGTTCAGCAATTGTCTACAGTGGACAGATTACTGCATCAGATGAAGAATTATGGTACAAAAATTTATTTACAAAAGTGGCAACCATGGATAAACAATTTTTTGGGGTGGGCAGTTGAGAGAGATAGACAATTAGATATGTTTGTAATATGTTAACAGTTTTTGGTTTCTCTCCTTATGTTAACAGTAAACAGTTTATGTTAACAGTAAACAGTTTTTGGTTTCTCTACTTATGTTATCATTTAAAATCAATCAATATAATTACATAAAAAAAGAAATAATACACTACCTTTCAGTATATTGCTTTTTTAATACTTGAAACGGTCATTATTTTAATCCAGAGGCGAAACGAAGGGGAACTGCACCTGGGGCAACGTGCCATGAGTCACTGCCAGCCCCGCCCATGAATGGCCCCTACCCGGACTGCCCTGGCCCCCTCACCTTCGGGCCAAGGCCCCACCAGGCCCCATTGAGCCTATGCCACCGCTTGAATCCCACAACCTTCGAACCTGTTGGGTAAAATTCTTGAACTCCACCACTGGTTTGGGGGGGGGACAAAGGATTATTGACCCTCGTGCTGGGTGCCCCGGCCCCCCCCCCATTGTTTCCAATGGGAAGCTAACAGGAAATGGGGGGTTACACTTTGAAGGTCCATAACTTTGGACCCCTGAACCAAACTTCACTAAACTTGGGGGAAGTATCATAGGGACAGTACTTCTGTATGATACCCCGGCCTCTGGTGGACAGGGTAGCTCTAAACTGCACCCCTCATAGTCACCAAAATTTCCCCCAGATTCTGTGCAGTTCTAGTAGTGGCTTATTGTTTCCATTGGGATTAATGGGGTTTCTTTGTAGAGGGTTGTGGAGCGCACATTTCTCATGGTAAACTCCACAAAACTTTCAGGGTATCTTCGTAGAGTCTCTTCATGACACCGCCCAGGTTTGGTGACCATTAGCTTCAAGGGGTTCAATGTTACGGAGTGAGGTCCATCTCCCACTGCCCCCATAAGCAAAGTTCCTCCAAACCTGGATGAGGTGTCATCCAAAGACTCTCCTGAAGATTCCCGAATTTATTTAATGACTGTACTTGATAAATGTGCACCCCACAACTCCTCCACCAGAAAATTCCCATTGACAGCAATGCAGCTAAGTCACTGCAGAAAAAAAGAATCTTGGAGCAAATTTGTGGGGTGATTCCTGCAGAGAGCTTATTTTTAGACATAATGCTACCAAAATATCAGGATATCATCGGGAGACTGTCCTGATGACACCCCCAAGCTTGGTGCAGTTTGGTTTAGGGCCATGAAGTTATGGACCCTCAAAATGGTAGCCACCATCTCCTTAGGCTCATTGGAAACAATGGGATGATAGACTTCACTTTGAGGGTCCATAACTTTGCCCCCCTGAACCAAACTGCACTCAAACTTGGGGGGGGTGCCATCAGGACAGTCTCCTCGATGATACCCTGAAATCTGGTACACTAGCTTTAAAATTCCGGCTTTCATGTTTTCAATCGCTTCCTGCACATGAAGCCTGCTGGAGTATGAGCGGTGATTGAAGGCTCACGAAACCAGCATTTTTAAAAGCTAGTGACCTGCTAACTAGGTATCGTCAGGGAGACTGTCCTGATGATAGCTCTCAGGTTTGCGCAGTTTGGTTCAGGGGAGTTTCAAAGTTATGGACTCTCAAAGGTGTAGCCCCCATCCCCATCAGCTACCACTGGAAACAATGGGGGATAGTTGCACCCCTTTTGAGGGTCCATACCTGAACCAAACTGCACCAAACTTGGTGGGCAACATCGGGACAGTCACCCGATGATACCCCCTGATAATTTCTATGCCGATACATCTCAAAATGCGTCCCCTACTGCAGGCACCCCCCTCATTTGCTCGAAGATTCTTTGTACTAGCAGTGACTTGGCTGTATTTGTTAGCCACGATGACTTTCTGGTAGAGGGAAGCCGTGAGGCGCACATTTCTGAAGGTTAGTTTATCACAAAAGGTTCAAGGGTATCTTCAGGAGAAAGTCTCTAGATGATATCATCCAGGTTTGGGAAAATTTTGCTTCCAGGGGTTTAATTCTAAGGGACAAAAAGCGGTATTGGGGTCCATCTCCCACTGCCCCGAAGTAAAGTTACCCCAAACTACTGGATGGTGTCATCCAGAGACTTCTCCTGAAGATACCCTGAAAGTTTTGTGGGTTTGGCTTCATGAAAATGCGTAATTCCACAGCCCTCTATCAGAAATTCCTATTGACAGCAATGCCTTCATCTTAGTCACTAGCAGGGGAACAAAAGAATTCAGCACTTCTGGGGTGCCCAGGGGTGCATTTGTAGATGTATCGGTACCTGCTATTTCAGTGTATCATCAGGAGACTGTCCTGATGATACCCTCCAACTTTGGCGCAGTTGGATTCAGGGGGGCCAAAGTTATGGACCCTCAAAAGCGGGTAGCGCCCCTCATCTCCTTAGTTCTCATTGGAAGTATATCGGGAGGTAGGGACACCCCTTTTGGGTGTCCATAACTTTGGCCCCCCTAAACCAAACTGCACCAAACGTGGAGGGTATCATCATGACAGTCCCCCGATGATACCCTGAAATTTTGGTGCTGATATGTTTAAAAATGCGCCCCCTGCAGGCCGAAACGTGAAAAAAACACCAAAAAATAAAAACGCAATTCGGCTGGTGATCCGAATCCCATGGATTCGGATCTGTTAGGATTCGGACAGCTCAGATTCGGCCCCTGCTCATCCGAATCCGTCCGAATCAGTGCAGATTCGGTAAAAATTTGGATTTGGACTGTCCGAATCTCCAACCCAAAAAATACTGATGTTTGGGACAGCCAGTCAGAATGAGTGGCTCATCTTCAGCAACAGGATTTGATGGGGCAAAATCTTAACCTGTGTTATGTCTTCCTTTTCAGTTTTGCTTCTCCTATGACTATTTTCAATCCCAAGACTACTGGGGGATTCTACTTATCCCATGATGTGTCTTTTTCCCTGTGTGTCCAGTTGAGAGCATGGTTAATTGTGACTTTTAAAAAAAGGTTTGAACTCATTCTTGTCTATATAAAAGGCAAGGCGTATTGGTGACAACTCACTTTTTAAAAAGCTGAGCAGGTGCGCAAGTGGAGTGGGTAGGCCACGCTGATGCAAGCACATACAAGGTGTATTGGAGATGACTCAGTTTTCTAGAACCTGTTGTATTTTTTGCACAATGGGCTTTATTGCTAGTTTACATAAATGAGTGCCTTTCTTCCATGAGCTAGTCGTGAAATGACAAGACTGCCTTGTGTGAATGCTGTGTTTTGTCTCCTCTTGTTGCTGTTTTAATGTCTATGTTCTTGCCTTGTAAAAAGTTGTTCTTGGGGGTATTATTACTCTCTTAACATGAACCCTTTACTTGAGGGAGACCTCAAAAGAATACAGAGGAGGAAAGTGGCAAACCACCGCTGCTTAATCACTTGCCTTAAAAACTCCACCAGGGGTTGTTATCAGTCAGCTACAAATTGACAGCAGTTTACAAGAGCCGAGGAAAGACCCTAAACTTTCTTTTGGGGCTTTATCTGCCTAATGAGCAGTCTGGGCAATATGGTTGAATTCTCCATGCTTTCATTTCTGTGTGTGCACCTTCAGACAGAATGTGTTTGAAGAAAGGGCTTCCTCTGTGGGTACAATAATTCCCCACTGAGTAAGGGTGCTGTGTTAGGTTCCTTCCCTTCTATATATGGTTGAGGAAAAGATGATGGCAGGGAGGTGTGCTGGCATCATCTTGCCTTGATTGGCTGCTTCCTTGTATTGTTACATAGGGTGTTGTCAACATGCCATTCCATGACTGAAGGGTGTGGGCAGTGTTGCTTTAGATTCCAGTGAAGTTCCCTTGTTCATAGTTGCTTAGAATGGAATATTTCTCTCTCTCTCTCTCTCTCTCTCTCTCTCTCTCTCTGCTGAATAAGGCTAGGATACATATTAATTATTCCAGAGCTGGTATGTGGGATTGACTAAACTGCTAATCAATGTTAGAGGTGGGATTTTCAACTTTACACCTTTTAAACTTTTAAATACTCAAATATTGTCAATTTCTCAGTGAAACAAAGGTTTTTTTCTTCACAAAGCTAGTTTCAGTGAATATTATTTTTTCTTCACAAAGCTAGTTTCAGTGAATATTATTCACTGAATCACAGCTTTTTCTTGGAAAGACAATGCTTAAAATGACTTTTTAAAAATATGCTTTTAGAGATAGCTAGGGAAGTATGCCTCACTCTTTTGTGTGATGCATGTACTAATAAATAATGTTGCAACTTGCAGGAGTGCTAATTAGAGCCAATTATAATCTGACTGTTCTGTCCTGCCCTACACGGTGCATCTAAGCACTCCTTTTATTCTTACTCATCTTCATCTGGGATTATCAACATTTTCTGAATTCAGAGGACAGAATTTTAAAAGATATTTTGCCTGGGGAACACTGAATACATTCTTAGGTTATTATGATTCTAGTACTATCCACCTAATAGTCATAGATATAAAATAAAAATGATGCACAGTAGATAAGAAAATAATTGAAAAATATATTTATGTGGTAAACCTCCTCCCCACCTCCCACCCCCCCACCCCCCACTGGGGTCTAAACCATCCCCCCTATCCCTTCCCGGGTGGTGTTAGACCCGGACAATGCCCCTGGGTTTAGGGGCTGAGATGTTTCCCAGAGCTTTTTTACCCACAGGGTTGCTAAGCATGACTGCTGACCCCTGCCTTAGTTCTTCCTCGCCCCTCTTCTGCAGATTCCCTCTCCCTCCAACTCCTCCTCAGCGTGCTTCTTCCCTGCTCCTGGCTCCAACTCGCCCTTAGTTATACCCTCCTTCCATACTCCACACACTGTCATCCTCCACATCTCTCTTCTTTTCTCTTTGCACTTCATCATCCATTCTCCACCATGCTCTCCCTTCCTTCTCCTTAACCACATCCTGTCTCCCACTTCCTGCCCCCTTTTATCTCTTTCCTCCCCTTCTTCAGCCAATCTCAGTTCCTTCAGCCAGTCTGCCTGTGGAGCCTTCTTCCCTGTCAGGCTCTTCTGGGCCTTCTATTTGCCCCCTGGTCTTCGGCCCCTCCTATAGGGTGGGGGCTCAATGTCGGGCTTCGTTGGCCCTTTGCCGCTGGAACCTGGGCCCACCATTGGGCCTCCTCTAGCTGGCTGGGTTCCACTGGAGTCCCAGCCTGGTGTTTTGGTGCAGTGGCTGTGCCTTCCGAGGCCGGGGGCTCAGGCATCGTGTCCATCACTCCTTGGCCCGCTTGCCGCCTCACTCCTGGGTCCTGCGGCTGCTGCATACCGCAGTGAGAACCTCTGGGGCCTGGGGGCCGGCCAGGCCTGCTTTTTCCTGGCTGCAGCTGGTGCGAGCCCCCTGGGAGATACGTCTGGCAGGGCGTGTGGGAGGGTGTGTGTGGGCGGCTCAGGGCTGGTGATGAGTCCAAGGAGGGGCCGCCTGCCTGCCCCTGGACTATTTAATTAATTAATTAATTTTTACCCCGCCCATCCCCAAGGGGCTCAGGGTGGCTATACAAGATAAAACACAATTAAAACAAAAGAAACCTTAAAACATGGGGTTTCTTCTGATATAATCCACACATAAAAGGGAATTGATCCACTGAAATGACACAGCTAACTTTAAAATGTACTATTTGAACATATTAGACAGAAGTGAAACATATTTATTTTTGTGTTAGTAGATCTGCTTTATCTACCAGACAGTAGGCTCTCTTTATGTAAAAGAGAGGGTAATCAAACCATTTTTAACCTACAAACCATCTTCAAACCTACCAAGAACTAAGAGGAGAAACAGTAAGGATATTACAAAAAGCAAAACTTTCCTCCAGCAACATTACACAAAAGGAAAGAAATGCCATTAAGAAGTCTCAGCTCAGATCCAGAAATCATCATATTTCCAATTGATAAGGGAAATGCCACAGTAGTAATGAAGACTGAACAATATAAAGAAAAAATCAGAGAACTCCTGGTTCCTACAACATACCAAAAAACTGAAACAAGACCCAACCAAGAAAATCACTCGCCAAACCATCACATTGATTAAGAACTCCTCCCGAGCCAAACTATACACACATCAGCGACTCTGCAAAATTCAGAAGCTCTTTACACCCCGGTTATATAGAACTTCCCAAAAAAAATCCTTAGGACTCCATCCCACTCAGACCTATTGTTAGTGCAATTGGTTCCCCCACATATGAACTGGAAAAAATCTTCACAGTTACAAAGCCACTTTGGACACATAACACATGTTAAAGACTCAGCCCACCATTGAAAAAATTAGCAATCTCCATCTCAACCCTAGCGACAGACTTATCAGCTTTGATGTTATCTCACTGTTCACCAAGGTTCCAGTGAAAGACACACTCGCACTCATTGGCCAGATTTTTCCAGACAACATCACAGCTTTGTTTCAACACTGCTTAACAACCAGCTACTTCCAATGGGACAATGATTACTATGACAAGACAGATGGGGTAGCCATGGGAAGCCCCCTCAGCCCAGTGATAGCCAATTTTTACATGGAACATTTTGAGAAACAAGCCCTCAAAACAGCACCCAGGAAATCTGCAACTTGGTTCTGATTTGTGGATGACACTTTTACAATCTGAAGCCATGGCAAGGAGGAACTGCTGAATTTTCTGGACCACCTTAACAGCATCCCCCCAAACATACAATTTACCATGGAAACTGAAAAAGAAGGAAAACTGCCTTTTTAGATGTCTTGGTCTTTCGCAGATCCAGCCACCAACTGGGCCACACAGTATACCGAAAACCAACACAAACAGACTGGTATCTACATAAAAACTCCAATTACCACCCACAACAAAAAAGGGGCATAATCAAAACTCTGTCAGATCATGCAAAACAAATTTGTGAACCTCACCTCCTTCCTGATGAAATCAATCATCTAGACTGCAGGGTAGTGGCTACTCTACTACAGAAACCAGAAGAGCTTTAAGACCAAGAGAAACCCAGAGGACTGAGGACTGAGCCTACCACAGAAAAATATTTCTAGCATACATCAAGGGAATCACAGATCAAATAGGGAAACTGATGAAAAAACATAACCTACCAACCATCTTCAAACCTACCAGGAAAATACAGCAGATGCTACGCTCAGCAAAAGACAAGAGAGACCCCCTCATTTCTGCAGGAGTCTATCACATACCCTGCAGCTGTGGAAAGGTCTACATGGGAACCACAAAACACAGCATTCAGACTTGTATTAAGGAGCATGAAAGACACTGTTGGCTTAACCATCCTGAAAAATCTGCAGTAGCAGAGCATGTCCTAAACAAAACTGGACATAACATTTTATTTGAAAACAATGAAATTCTGGACAATTCAGAAAGTTACTATGTCAGAGTGCACAGGGAGGCCATTGAAATTCACAAACACAAAGATAACTTCAACAAGAAAGAAGAAACTCTGAGAATTAACAAAGCTTGGCTACCAGTACTTAAAAACACCAGAAACAAAGGCCAAGGACATGCTAAGTTCATGGACAGTGGAATCCACCCAGACACAGGATTTGCATTCACTAAGACTGTTGCTGCTTCAGGGAAAGCAAATGTGAATCACTCCCTGGACTGAAAAACCCCACCCGCAATACAATGCACTCTACCACACCTTTGCATAGCAAGTTCCACCCAAACACTTACTGATTGGTTCCCCACCCTGGAACATGGACAATATATACCCTACTAAACACTCCCTTCTCACAGACACAGTGTGTAACAGACTTTTCTCTGTGATACACCTCTGAAGTTGCCAGCCACAGATGCAGGTGAAACGTTAGGAATAAGATCTACCAGACCATGGCCACACAGCCCGGAAAACTCACCACAACCAGACCATTTTTAGTTTTCATCATTCTAGTAGCAAGCATAAAATGCATTTTAATTAGTTATACCATTGGTTCCTCTAGCTCAAAACTGACTCTCTGCTTGGCAGCAGCTCTCTAGGGACTCAATCAGAAAACTTTCACATTTTTGTAAAAAACTGTTAAAGCCAGGTTTGAAGAACCTGGGATCTTATCTATGCAAAGTATGAAGTCTACTACTGAACTATCCTTCTTGACCTGTAAGCCTCTATTGTATCACATGTAGCTCAGAAATACAATGTAGACTTTTGGTTTATAAATAAATGCCATGTACTGGATATATGAGAATTATGGATGTCAAGTGGCATAATAAGTTTGTTGTTGTTTTGTTTAATATAGCAGAAGATGTGATACCTGATGTAAGACATTAATAATGGTACAGAATGGGAGGGCAGAGTGGAAAGCGCAGAAGGATGAACAAGAGAAAGAAAATGCTATGTGGAGAGTTAGAACATTATCAGCAAGCAAAACACTGCCAAGAATCATGACACACACCTCCAGCTAAATTTCATCATCCACCCACCACTATAATGTTATATATTTGCTCTGTCCTCATACTGAATGTGTGTGTGTAAAGTGCTGTCAAGTTGCAGCTGACTTAGGACAACCCCAGCAACTTGCAGGCCTGCAGGGCCTGGGGAGGCCTGCATGGAGGCCGGGGGTCTTGGGGGTGGGGATGCCCATTACCAAACCCTACCCCCAGCCTCCGTGCTGGCTGGGTCCTGCCTCCCAGCCTGCATGGAGGCCGCCAGGGCCTGGGGAGGCCTGCACAGAGACTGGGGAAGCGGGATAGGGTTCTATCTCTATCTTCCAGTTTACTACCTCTTTCAAATATTCATTAAATCTGCAAATCTGAGTAGTCCTTCCATCCCCCTATCCATCTCATTTATGAAAAAAGTACCAGAACAGAGCTCTGTGGCATCCCACAAGACACCTCCCTCCAATCAGATGAAACGCTACTGACAATGAATCATTGAGTGTGGTTCTCTAACCAGTTCCCTATTCACCTAAAAATTTTAGAATCTAATCTGCAGTGCTACAGTTTACCTATTAAAACATCATGTGGGAACCTGTTGAAAGCTTTACTGAAACCGAGATAAACAAATGTCAGTGGCACTCCGATGATTCAGTAACCTTGTCATTCAATCAAAAAAGGAATCAAAGTTAGTCTGACAGGACCTGTTAGGGACAAATCTATGCTGGCTTCCCACCAAGTTGTCTTTCAGTTGCTTCCTTTAAAACCTGCTCCAATATCTTACTTGGGACCAAAGTCAGATTGTAGTTTCCTGGGTCATCTCTCTTTTTTCAAGATTGGGATAACATTAATCCTCCTCCAGTATTGTGGCATATCTCCCATCCTCCTAGAAGTCTTGAAGATGATGGACAAGGGCTTGGCAAGCTCTCTATAAAGTTCTTTGAGCACTCTCATGTGCATACCATTTGGCCGGGGGATCTGTACACATCCAGTGTAGCCTGGTGCTTCTTGAAAACTTCTCTTTCCATGACATCCAGGAAACTGAATGCCATTATTTGCCTATTATGTCTAGATGATCCTGTTCTCTTCTTCAGGGAAAAAATGGAGGCAAAATAGTCATAGAGCCTTTCTGGTTTCTCTCTGTCAGAGTTTCCCCATTCCTAACCCAAAATGGGTCTATTGCCTCTTTTACTGTGTTCTTACGCCTCTCATATTTGAAGAAACTTTTATTTTTGTAGTGAGCCTACAAAAATAGGGTGGGGGCTGCCAGTTCTTTTAACTATTGGAGTTTGCGCGGGCTTTTCTCAGTCTTGGCTTTGGCCAGGGAAGATCCCTGAACCAATAAAGCTGCTGTTCTTCAACAAGAGTTTTTGGGCATTTTCGCACACACTGTTTGTTGCAGATCTGGCATGTGAGGTCATTGCCGTTTCACACATTTGTTCGCACACACTTAAGCCGAAATGTGTCCCGACTCCCTTTCTGTACCACATTCCAGCAGTTGTTCCGCATTTTTCCTGTCGCTCAACACTTCTGCAACTTTCTGGGAAAACACAGTTTCCCCCCCACAATTTGGTGCCTAGTTGCGAAACAAAAGTGGAGCGAAAGTGGATCAAGCGGCAGCAAGGGTTTACGCCCACCATGTGACGAGATTTGATCCATCCAATGGGAGTGCAGCTGGGCGTTCTGGCTGCACGCGCACATTCCTTTGTTCCCTTTGCGTCTCACTCGACTTCTCCCCCCTCATCCCGTTCGGTCGTGTACGCCCTGTAGCTCGACCCACGAGGCCTCGTTATTGTGCACCCATTGATATTTTTTTTTTTTATACGGTATTTCGTCCAGCTCGTCTCCTGCCCCATTACAGCGGTGCAGCGTTTTAACCATTCTCGGTAGCGGGATGGGAGGAAACCCGGCGATGCAAAAAACAATCGGCAGCCATTTCGGGGAAGGCTCCAGGTAGGGGCGTATCATGGCGGGCGGAGGAGACGAAGGGCCGCATTGCCGTGTGGGGGGAGGAGGAAGTTGGCGCTTCGCTGAAGTCCACCTACCGCCCAACTTGGGCGTGTTTGAGAGGGTAGCGGTGGAAATAAGCCAAAGGGGGCACAACAGGGCGTCCGTTGAGTGCAGGACCAAAGGCAAAGGAGCTTTGAAAAAGGAACTTCTAAGCGGATACACAACTGCTGCTGCACTTCAGGGAATGGGCCTCGGACAATGCCCTTCTATGAGGAGCTCGAGCAGATGTTGGAGGGGGACAGGACAATCAACCCCCCACATCAGCTCAGGGCGACAGAGTGCATGGTGACCGCTTCTGCAGAGGCGGCCGTGAGGGATTCCACCAGCAAGGGGGAGCAGAGACTTGGAGACCATAGACACGAGACCCCTGCAGGTTTCCACCCCATCTCCTACATCCCAGGGTGAGTTTTCCTACATTTCTACCTGATACCCTCGGATGCAGCGCTTGCTCTGTTGTCCCTCTCTTGTGATGGGGCACTCCAGACTCCGCACGCATCACTTTTGTGGTGGTTTAAATGTGGTCCCCGCTCATGTCCTATTCCGCAGTGATGTGCGAAGATGCTTGAGAGGTTCAACACAATGCTGGCATTCCCGCGGTAAGCTGTTGTTGTCACAGTGCGCTGTGGGCTTCAAAACGAATCCTTAATTGCCCCCTTGCTCCTCTTTGCTCAACGTTTCTGCACGCAGCTGCTGAACTTTTACGCTTTGCGCCAACAGTGTCCACCTCTGAAATCAGCAATTCTCCGGAGGACGATGCCACGCAGATTCCTATGTCGCAGATGAGTGGTGAGTTCATTGGCTGTTTAATCTGCTGCTGTAAGGCCGTGCTTTGTTGGGTTCCCACGCCATCCCTCCATCACAGTGCACAAAAAGTGGGGACGGGTTAAGGAGCACAGCTACTCATGAGGGAATTTCCCCTGAAAAAGCATTGCCCTTTCAATGGTTTACCTCCAGGTCACAGGGGTAGGGAACCTGCGGCTCTCCTGATGTTCAGGAACTACAATTCCCATCAGCCTCTGTCAGCATGGCCAGATTTTTCTTCGTTTGATTCAGTGGCTTTGGGTCAATGCAAATTTGTAGTTTTGCCTAAAAGTTTCTTGACCACTAGCATGGTGCACAGGCACCCACACAACAACAAAAAAGCAAAATGCCCTCACCTAGCACATTTCTGACCACAGGCCTCAGCACAGCATACTAACTACAGCTGCAACCAATCACACTCCTCCTCAGTGGCATTCAACTCCCTTCCCCCACACCCCCACACAGCCCCTCAACACTACATAAACTCCAGCAACAACACTCCATATTTCAGTAGTACAGTGCACAGGACTGGAGTCTGTCTCAGAGGTGTCTGATGTACACACATAGAATGCATAGTGTTGCATTTTGATGATGGGTGAGCCATAGAGAGAGCATGTAGCCTCACTGATGGATCTCTTACTACTAACACCCAAGAGGAGGAGTAAAGTCTATGCTGTGTGGTTAACATTTAATTTTAGAGCCTTTATAAGTACTCTGTC
The DNA here is from genome assembly GCF_021028975.2 of Sphaerodactylus townsendi. Classification (NCBI taxonomy): domain Eukaryota; kingdom Metazoa; phylum Chordata; class Lepidosauria; order Squamata; family Sphaerodactylidae; genus Sphaerodactylus; species Sphaerodactylus townsendi. Next base: position 63,148,667 of record NC_059425.1, read on the forward strand.
TTTGGAAAGAAGAATTTCTAGTCCAGGTTCTGAAAACAGAGCTAGTTTATCCCCTGAACTGTATGTGTAGAACAGAAGATGCTGGCTGAGTGAAAGAGGTGGTGTCAGAGAGGGATCAGTCTAGAGAATTTAAACTTCAAGTGGGTCATTGCAAAGATGGGCCCTTCCTGTTGGCCCACCTTTACAATCCACCATTCTGACCTGCCTCCCTTCCCTGGCTATAGCTGGCTGGCAGGGGCAGTTTATGGGCTGCATGGCCACTTTAGACTCTCCTGAGCCTCCTTCTCTTTGCTGGGCAGGTTGTTGTGGCTGCCAGCCCAGCACATATTCTTGTGATACATACAGCCAGCTTGTCCTGGCCTCAGCGGCTGTTGGGCTGCTTCCCTGTCAGGCTCCTTTGCTGCTGCCGTAGTCCCTGCTTCTGGGCAACCCAAGTACAACTTCTGCCCTTCCAGTCTGGGAGGATGTGCTGTGGGGCGGGGGAAGGGGAATCCAGAGGTGCGGTCTCTGGATGCACCTTATAGTAAATATAATGAGGTACAAGGTTAGACAGTTGTATAAAATCCCCTGGAAGGTTATATATAATAAAACTGACCAACAAAAATATCAGTAGAAGCAAATTTCAGAAGAGCTAGGAAACATTCCTGCCTATAGGCAAAGCGGAGGTGGGAGAGACCCCTTTGTGACATCATAAAGTTCATCAGAAAGAACAGGGATCTCAGCTTCTAATGTAAGCATCCAGAAGCTTGGAAGCTTTTTTGGTACACCAGTTCTCACGAAGCTTGCTGTTGTTGGTTTAGCTTCTGGCAGATTGAGATATGCTTGCCCCTGGCCCCTTTCAAATTGCCCTTATAATTCATTTTAGCAACTGATTGCTAACGGATTTGTTGTGTAATTTCAGAAATAACCATTTGGGCTCTTGGCTGCCTATGGATTTTTTTTAACCTTTTCAGACAAAGCAGATTTTGTCCCAGTGGCATCGCAGGACTCCTGAATCTCTGCAGAGTGCTGTTTAAAATGTCTAGAGCACTTCTGAAAGGATTGCTCCCCCACCCTGCCTTTTTCTGTGGCACATTCCTTTTTGGCTATTTCTTAACATTTTGAGATTTGCACGATAGCTCCATAGCACCATACAATACCAATGCATCCCAGTGTTGGTGATTTAGCAATTTAGTGCTGCTGTAACATCAGCACTGGGATGAATTGGATTGCAATGTTAAAAAAATGCCAAAAAAGAATGCACTATGGAAAAAAAGCAGGGGGGAATGACACAACCACAGTTTGAAATTGCCAGAATACTTCAGAGTGCTTTAAAGATGGCTCATAGATTGATTGAAATGTGCTGTATGAAACACCCATCTATGCATCTCTTCACTCATCATGGGCCAACAACATATGACATCTGGTTTAGTATGGTAATCTGAAAGGGGCCTCCATTTTGTTCCTATGTACCTTACTACTTACTACTGCTAGCTTACTTACTACCACTGTAAGGAAAACTGCTGCCTGTTGGCTGCAAAACAGGGCAGCAGGAGTTTGTGGACAAATCTGAAATGTTGTATCTTAACAATATTTAATTCTACATTAAAAACAATGTGTGTGCTTGTAAAGTGACTAAATATTTGGGGGAGCAATGGAAGTGATTCTTTGTCAATTTATTCCTGAGTGACAAATGTTTTTAGATTTCCTACTGTGATGCTCTGTGCATTTTTAAATCCTTAGTGTTCATATTCTTTTAGTCCACACTCTGATGATTAAAAAGGACAGTAGAGGGCACCAAATCTGCATTATTCTTGTAAAATTTGGGGAGAAATCCATTCATAAAACTAAAGTTAATGCAAACATGGGATGGTGAGACACTGTTTTGGTTACTAGGGCATATATACAAATATATGGTAGATGATAAGGAATTCATGATAAGAACATTGAATCAAAAATGGGAGAAGGAAGGATTTCTAGACATTGGTAAAACTGAAAAATTAATAGATAGTTGGAAAAATATAAAGATCGAGAAATATATGGAGTTAGAAAGAAAAGTGATATTAAAATGGTATAGAACACCAAAACAACTGGCATATATGATAAAAGGACTTAGTTCCAAATGCTGGCACTGTGGAGACCAGGAGGCATATTAAAGCCATATGTGGATAGAATGTGCAGAAGTAAAAAAATTTTGGACAATTGTATTGTTATATATCCAGAAACTGGTGAAGATTAATATTGATTTAAATAATGACTTAATGTTCATGGGTGTACTGGAAGACAGAAGAGGGGATAAAAATATAGCTATATGTATAAAATAATGATTAAAGCAGCTCATGCAGCAATAGCCTTGAGGTGGAAAGAAAAGAAAAAAATGGACATTTCAGAAATGGCTAGAATATATCTGGGAACAAGTGACACTTGAAATTTTCGATATATTAACCAAAAATAAGACGTGGCAAGTTAAACAGAATGAAATGTTGAAGATATGGATAATATACGTGGACTGGATGAAAGAAGCTCGATTCAATGAAGAAATATGGGAGAAGAGGCTACAGAGAATGAACTTACTGCTGTTTGTGTGACAAAACTATGAGGAAGATGGAATGGGGGGAGGGAGAAAAGGGGGAAAATGTATTGTTTGAAAATGCATGAAGAAGGAAATTATTATAAACTGTAAAATTCAAATGATACAATAATTTTTTTTTAAAAAAGACACTGTTTTGGTTACTTCTTTCTGAATTTTTTTTGTAAATGGGACATAATTGCCTAAGCAGATAGAATGGGAGAAATATGTACCAATTTGCTACTAACCTTTTCAAATATTCAATCTAGTCTTTAATTTATATTTAATATTAGACGGTGTTCTTAGATGTTGACAAAATCCACAAACTGTGTTTGCATGTGCCCATTAGACATAAAAGCAACAAATAAATATCTTGGTATCTGTTTAACATTAAAATGCAAGACCTAAAATATCTCTAAAACTAGCGGGGCCCAGCCACACGTTGTTATGGCAATTGTCCTTCTCATCACAGTCCGCAACCCACGCAGATGTCCATGCAGGTCCAATGATCCGCAGCATAGCCTTTTGGGGTGGTCAAATGGAATCCCTCTTTCCCATTTCAATTCACATTGTTATATGGTGCTGTCTTGTTTTTTTAGTATAAGGTAATCCTTTCCATTCCACAACGGAACTGTCCAGAGTGCGAATCCTGCTATCCATGAGGCTGGTTGACACGCACAGTCCTGGCTTGGGTAAGGCAGAACTGGAGCAAGGAGGCTATCCCAGTCAGGCAGCAGATGCAGGGTGGTGAGGCATTCAGATCGAGGCCAGCTCCCTGGGTTCTTAAAGGGCCATGTGCAAAAGAAGCGGAGCCCCGCGGATTTTCTTAGAAGAAAAAGGCAAACTCCAACTCCCTTTTAGTAAAAGAGAGCTGTGGCGAATATGGGTGAGGAAGTGGGTAAGTGGTGGTTGGATGTGAGGGAGGGCAGAGTGAGGTGTGTGAGGATGAGCTGGATGTGTATTTTGTGGTAGCAGTGGGTGAGGCACAGAGAGTGAAAGTTACCTGCGTGTGAGTGGAAGGGTAACCCCACCTGACGTCTCACATGGCAAAGTGTGTACGTGTTTCACTTCCACTCATATTACCTAACAGTGTTACCTATTTACTGTTTTCACTGCACATCTCTGCCCATCTGTGCGAACATTCTAAGGGTGACAGTTAAACACAGCCAGCTTCATGGCCTGGTGCGCCAGGAAAAAGATGTTTTACCTGGCTCAGGTATGGACTTTCGGCAATTTGAAGGTCTGATTACCTACCTGCAACAGGGAGGAAGGTCATGTGAAAATTTGGGAGCGATCCATCCAGCCATTTCGGCATTAGGGCATGACTAACAAAGTCACTGTTTGCTTTTTATATATATAGATTGGAATCTGTTTTTCTTCCTCTTGGGCTGATCGAACCCATGCATTTTCATGAAGATGACTTCTATAAGGAAGGACTGATTGTATGGAAAGCATGCACCTTGATAAGGAAAGCATGTAGCACATAAGGAATATGTCCTCCTCTCGGCAACTGGTTACTCTGTGACTATTTACCATTGCCGTTTTTTCTTCTAAGGACCAATTTCTTCTTGCAGCTATTTGAGTTTTTAGATCTAAAGAGTTATCACAGCTTTTATAAGGAACAGCTACTTAGATTCTTGGAGTTTATAGTTCTATGGAGGATCCTTTGGAGGCTTTTCATTGGAAAATGAACAATTTCCCATTGCATTGCCTCAGTCATTGTCTGATTGGAAATGAACCTTGAATCAGTGGAATAGCAAGCTCAGAAACTGGCTTTTCACCTTTACTTAAAGGTCTTGTTTTCTGGGGAAACTTCTGGTTTCCTTTCTTTTCTATTTTCTGGCTATGTAATATGTTATAGAAGCAAGACTTTATTGGCATAGACAGCAGTAAAACAATAATAAAAACAGATTAAAAAGCATATACAACATAGGATATACATGTTAGGACAAAGGAAATCTACTGGCATTTAGTAATTTCCAGGAGAAAGTCTGCCACTATCATACAGAGAGAAGGATCAGGGTTGTCCAACAAGTAGTGTAATCTAAATAAATCGGGGAGGTCGAGTAAATGTAAGGGAGTGAAATTCACATACTTGGATCTGATTTCCTTGAATCTGAGACAGTGAAGTAATTGGTGGGCCAGAGATTCAACTGAGCCATCGTTACATGGGCACAATCTTTTAGCCTTTTCTTGCTTATTAAATCTGCCATGTAACAAGGCAGAAGGCATAACATTGAACCTGGCGAGCATTATGGCTCTCCTTTGAACAGGGTTTATTAAGCAATACAGGTAGTGTGCCAAGTGGCCCCGTTCAAATGGGAGAGAGAAATACAGGGGGGAGCACGTTTTCTTGGCTGCAGTGATTAAGGTGGAGAACTCTCTATCCAATAGTTGACCTTTTAATTTCCTATAAGCTTCTGAATAGGACAAAGGGCAAAGTGAATCCACTGACAGTCCGATAGAGGCAATTTTTTCTTCAATTATGGAAAACCAGGGGTTGGAATGGGTGTCAGAGAGCAGACGGTGGACCAGGGAGTTACAGTCCGAGAGAAAATGAATTTGCAGCCAGAATCTAAAAGCCCTCAGCCAAGCGGCTGATTCCAAGGAGTTTTGACCTAACTCCAGACAAAGGGCTGCATAGGGCACGCAATTTGGGAGTCCAGTTATCTTGTGAAAAAATTGGGATTGAAGAGAATTCAAGGAGTAGTTAATAGCTTGAATCCAAATTGGGACCTCGCGGTGAAAGCAACTTCTCGCAGGCGACTTTGGCATTGAAGAATTTGAGGGCAGGAGGGATAAAGGAGTGGCCACTGCTGTAAAAGAAACGTAGTAGTGCTGACATACTATTAGATGTAGCTAGGAGAGCGGCCTTCCTCTGGGTTGCCCATGAAAGGTTAAAGGAGAATGAGAGGCCAAGCACTTAACCTGTTCGATTTGGGTGCTTTTCATTGCCCATGTGAGCTTCTTAAAGCGCCTAGAGAAGACCAATACCTTGGTTTTTTCATAGTTTATTGTCAGTCTGTTGGATTCACAGTAATCCACACAGCGCTTCATTGCCGCCTGGAGGCCAACTCTGGATCGAGAGAAGTGACAGCCGCCATCTGCATAGAGCAGAATTGATACATGGGATGTACCCAGTTTGGGGGGCATGGCTGTTCACTGCTGAGAGGGCAGAGGGGAGGTCACTAGCTGAAGAAAAGATTGAAGAGCGGGGCCAGGACGCAGCCCTGTTTGACCCCTTTGGTAATTGGAATACTGTCTGTCAAAAGGCCGCTTGTGGGGAACACTTGATCCGCAACTGGTATTTGTGTGCAATTGCCTAATTAAGAACAAGAGTCTGGCATCAACAATGTTAAGTGGGCAGCCTCAGTTTTGTCCAGAGAAGTTCTCTCGGCACAGAGTCAAAGGCAGCCTTTAAATCAATAAAGGCAGCGTAGAGTTTGTTATCTGTGCATTGATTGAATATTTACTGGCTAAGGTGTAATAGCACCAAGGCATGGTCCAGAGGAGATTTCTCATTGTAAAAGCCTATCCATTTGTTCAGCCCCCACTGCACCTCGTAGAGTGGGAAAGCCACAGCTGAAGTTTCTTTTTAGTAGCAATTTTGGCATAAAGCTTCCTATCACTCGAGAGGAGGCTGATGGGGCTTAAAGTTGGCAGGCTCTGAGTGACTTCTTTTTTTATGGATGGGAAACGCAGTCGGAGACAGCCAAGTCTTGGGTAGGATACCTGAACTGTTTACTTGGGTAAAAAGAGTGGCCAGGATAGGGGCCCACCAATCAGTATGAAATTTCAGAATCTCTGGAATTATAGAATCAGGGCCAGGGGCTTTCCTTCCTTTGAGGTCCTCTAACAGCTCAACTACTTCTTGAGATGAGACAGGAGGCCAACTTGACAAATCAAAAGGGATGGGTGAAAGAGATCCATTGCTTAAAATATCGTCATTAAAAAGTTTGCTAAAATAGTCATGCCAAATATCAGGGGTAATACAGGTAGGGGTAGGAGGCTTGCTTCGGTTAAAATTATTCAGGACAGCCCAGAGTAGCTTCGAACTATGTAATATGTAATTTTCTGGCTATGTAATCATGAATCTAAATTCTATATTTTAGGGCTTTGCCCATGTTCTCTCAATAACCTTGCCCAGAAAGGGCAAACTGGTTACAGAACAATAATTGGCCACACCACTTTTCTGTAGGAATGGTTTTTCAGACACCCAACAGAGCTCATCATATGTTCTGAAGTCAAAGAATATTCAAGAGATTTTATCAGTTAAAAAACTTTGCAAAAGCATCACAACTATTTTTCTGCTTCTGAGACAGCAAAGGATCAGATTTAGAAATCAGTAGATGCCAAGGTACTTTAAAGATTTAAGATGTGTGGGGATTTTTGCAAGTGTCTGTCACAACTCAGCTATGAAAGAGTTAACTGTGTGTATGTAAACTAGTCACTGAAGTCACAGTTTTATGGCCAGTCCATTGATTAGCTATTGGTCAGTAAGTTAGACCCTGGCATCGTGCCATTGATCAGGTAGGCAAAGGTTATAAAGTTTGTCTCTTTGTTTGATCACATGAGGGATAGCCACCATGTGAGACCACAAGGCGGAAGCATGTATAGTGCTAGAATAGAAAGGTGTTGTCGTTTTCTCTCCATGTATCCCTTTCCTAAATAGTTAGTAAGTTCATTTGTATGAAAAGCAGCTGTGAGTCTGTCTCTTCTGACCAACTCTGTTAGTTAAAATTGACAACAAGATGTCTGTGAACAGGCTGATTTAACAATAGCACAGAAGTAACACTTTTTGCTGTTGTTAGTGCTGCCTCATAGGTCTTTCAGTGAGCTCTCCTGTATATTGTTGGATTTGGTACATATTTTCCACCAGCATCATTTTAGACATCTCCCATTCTTTTTAGATCAAACCCCATAGTAAATCAAGTGGCAAAAGGTTCTGCCCCAAGCGTGGGAGAGGCCAACAAGGGCAGCCTTTTCAATAGTTGCTAGGAGTTTCATGTTCAAAGCTACTATTGCAGTAGAATCCTAAAATCCCCCATAGCAGATTGCCTTTTATGTAGAAAATGTCTCAAGTACAATGACAAATGGTAAAAAACAGAGCAAGTCCCGGAAAACATGGGTGAATGCATTTCCCACATATCATAACCAGCAAGTGCAGAAGGGGATATTTCTGATAGAGGTGGTTGTAAGTCCTTAGGAAAATAGTCAATGGTAGGACAGCAGGGTAAAGACCTGATCCCCCCATCATGATGGCTGGTGGTACTTGACGAGTCTTCCTCACTGCTTGCAACCTCTGGGGGGTGGATCCTGGACATCATGGCTGTCTTCTGCAGGCACAGGGGGTCCTCCTTAGGTGGTTGAAGTAGGGTCGCTAGCTCCTCTGGGCATCACTTTGGTGTTTTCAGGAGGATTGGTGGTGAAGGTTTGGGGAGCAGACCAGAGCCTGGTCCCTGCTTCTCTCTCTCTGGCTGGTGCCTCATATTGGTGATAGCCAAAAATATGTTCAATGTATAGATCTCTGGATCACCATATGGTGTCAGACATCATATATCTGCACATCGCCTGTGAGTACTTCTTGCTGACGCCACAGGCACACAAGTTTATTCTTGGAATCCCAGGTTCTCAGGGCATTTATCAGCAGGGTGTGGATGGAGACTTTGGAGCGCTGCTGCCTGATCACATCTGCCAGAGGAGAGTACTTCTGATTCTTCCTCTCTTTGGTCATCTCCATGGCAGCTTTCCTGTTCTCAAAGGGGATGGTGACATCTACTAAGATGATATTCTTGTCTTTATTGCAGAGTACCATGGCTGGCCTCAGCTGGCTCCCAGTCCCTAATGCAAAGAAAGAGAACATTGCTACTGAGAACATGATCCTGTTTTGAAAAGGAAGGGTTGAATTGGACTTCTAAGACTCAGAAGAGTATCAAATATACCACTGATTTTTAAAAATCAACAAAAATGGGTGTTGGGACCCAGCCCAGCATGTCAGAAGATGCATCAGATGAGGACCTTGATGGGGAAGAGGGCACAGCTTTGGTCCCAGAGGCCCAGGTAACCCTTACAGGTAACCCTCAGAGCCTGAGCCTCTGGTAGTACCTACAGGATTGGGTCCAGAGGCTCAGGCTGAGCATGCAGATGGGCACTGCAGCCAGGCCCCAATTCTGTAACTCCTCAGCTTCCTGACACCCAGCTGGGGGAGAACCCTGGGAGCAGCGCTGAAAGAAGCTACATGCCAGCTTACAAGAGTGGTGACACAGGTTGGCAGCTCTGAAGCAAATAAGGCTCAGCAAGGAGTCTTTTCAGAAGCCTGGCTCAGGAGACAGATCTGTAGGAGGTTGGATATTGGTGGGTTGGACATTTGGCATCTGAGGTTTTGGGAACCAACCTGCTTTGTGACAGCAATGTCATGCTTCAACTGGTAAGCCACTTTCAATGTTATCTTTGTTTAGCTGGTGGACATCAACAGCACTTATCCCACTAGATTTTGACCCATGGAACTTGGTGTGTTGAGCAGAATGTGGCAAGATACTTTTTGGTCAGGCATTCCCACACCCCACATCTTGTATGAGTAACTGTTGTGCTTGTGATACGCTGCTTGTTCACAGTTCACCTGAGAGAAAGGTGTGGGAAGCAGCATGCAATATTTCCAGACCAACCTCAAGGGATACATCCAGATTTCTTCCCTTTGTACTGAAGCCTGACAAGCTGCAGACACTTCCCCTCCCACTCACAGTCTCATACTCAAGACACTCTTTTTTTCAAATAAGATATACCTGTGTATCGAAATAATACATGTGTGACAAAGAATGACAAGCACCACCACTAGCACACAAATGTATATTATTCCAACAGAAGTGTGGGTCTTTGTGCGTAGAGCACAGAGTAGCGTTTTCATATATAAATGTCAAGCTGCTCTATACGGAGAGCTGCTCTATTGCGGGGTGCCACTCACATTAAGTTGATCTGTTAGTCAGATTGTCTCTATTCATGTACTGTTATCCCTCATCACAGGCTGGAGATGTGTCACTGTTGCCCGGCATTACTGAGGGGACCTGAAACTGCTCAGCTTTCTCCTGTCAGTCTCACCAAGGGCTGCCCGGTTGGGCAGGCAGCCCGGGAAGCACGTAGCAATGGTGGGCATGCCGGCTAGATCAGCTCATTAGCCCAAGGCAAGGCATTGTGGGTTATGAATAATTAACGGCACTGACAATTCACGGTCCAAAGTGACGTACATGGGGCAAAATCCCCAACCACAGGCCAGGCGATCCTGTTGCCTTCAGAGAGGGACCTGAAACCATAGTTTGCAGCCACTCCCATGTGCTCACCCACACTGGGGAAAGCCTGGCTGGGCAAATCCCACCATGACCTTTTGAGAGAGGCATAAGAAAGCATCACTCCATAGAGCAAAAAGTGCTACAGGGGAGGAAGGGCTTGACACGTGTGTGCACAGGGACAGCCATGAACTCATTCGCGAGATTACTGACACCAAGAAAATAAAGTGAGAAGCGACTCAAAACACGCAGTCTCTGCACAAAGGGGCCACCCCAGCTGGACACAAGAATCCATGTACCTGTTCCACATTATCTGTGAAACAGACCACCCTCATGGCCAGGCAGAATTCATGCACGGCTTCTGCTACAGTTGCCAGGCCAACACCAAACTGCTGTTTCATCTCGCGGAAACTGTTGGGCTGGCTAGATACCAGATAGCCATGTCAACTATCATCTCCACCGGGAATGCATCCCACATGTTCATGTCCTGACACAGCAGATAGGGCAGTGGTGGTGAACCTTTGGCACTCCAGATGTTATGGACCACAATTCCCAATTGGCCATGCTGGCAGGGGCTGATGGGAATTATAGTCCATAACATCTGGAGTGCCAAAGGTTCGCCACCCCGTAGATAGGGTTTAAGGCTGTCCATGATCCTCATGAAGATCTTCCTGGTTATACAGAAGTTTCTTAGCCATTCCTTGTCATCTGAACAAGTTTTAGAACAGTTGTGCCACCAGTCCCTGCTCCTGTGTGTATAAACCCAGTAACGATGGCGCTGGGGGGGGGGGGGAATTGCCAGGGCAACCATGCCTGCCTGCGATGTCTCCTCAGCGCAGCAGACTGAAGAAGTGCCCAGGCCATCTCTTCCTGGTAGTTGGCACATGCAGCGAGGGCACCATGCATGAGGCTGAGGAGGTATGCCACCAGTGCCACAAACACACCCAGCAGCTGTGCCCCCTGTGGATCTGGATCCATGCTCAATAGGCTCATATCTCCCAGCTCACGAAATGTGCTCCTATCCAAAAACCACAGAGCAGATGAAAAGGTGGGTGCCAGCAATTCAAATTCAAATGGCAGGGCGGAGACGTTCATACAAGCTGCTGCCCAAAAATAACAGCCAATCAGAATGTGGGTCTTCAGGGTTGTTTGCACATGCATGAAACAAACTGGACTATTTCCTCCTGGTCTTCACTTGATTGTTTCACAGAAACAGCCAGACATGAGGAAGGAGAAACCAGGATAAAATAGACCCGGATTGTAAGATACTGATTGTAACCCAGTATAATAGTGTGATGCAGAACTGTTTCATTTATTTAAAGCTGAGATAAGGTGAAGGCTTGTGAGTTTTCAGTACTGTTTTGTAAATATTGTGAGAGGTTTCACTCTATTTCAGTGGTGGCGAACCTTTGGCACTCCAGATGTTATGGACTACAATTCCCATCAGCCCCTGCCAGCACGGCCAATTGGCAGGGGCTGATGGGAATTGCAGTCCACAACATCTGGAGTGCCAAAGGTTCGCCACCACGGCTCTATTTGTACAAGTGCATTTTGTTTCTGATGGAAATTGTGTCTAAGTTCTAAAATTGCTTTTTGGAAACTTTATTTGTACATGTGATGCAGATGAAATAAATATATTAAACTGTTGTTGAGATTATACTGTAGGAGATTACTGCAAGCCTTTTGAGTGCAATTAGCTTATCACTGATTCAAGTTGCACCAACCCCTAAGTAATAATTAATATGGTGGGCTCTCGGTCCTTGGCACTGTTCAATTCAGAACAATGGTGCCCTTGGCGACGCAGATGACTTTGCCCAGGCACATGCTGGAGCTTCCAGGAGGTAGATATACTGCTTTACCAGATGCAACTATTATGTTACAGCAGCCTGCTTCACTCTTGGAAGAAGAAACAGCAAGGGATGTTCCAGAAGACAAAGTCATTCAAGGCAGAGATCAGGTTTCCAGAATTAAAAAAAACAGTGTGGTTTAGTTCAAGGTAAAATATCCATGCTGGTGGAGGGGTCAAAGACACTGCAACAACGCTCCACCACTCCCAGAAACTGTTCCTGCCTCCCCTGTTTTGGATTGAGCCATCAATTACATTGTGAAAGAAGATAATAATATGTCAACAAATGTTTATTATGTGAGAACATTTCTAGAAATGTATAATAGTAACCATCCATTAGTGCTTTTTACCTGTTTGGAACTTAGATTATAAAATTGTTTAAAGTCATTGTCAGGTTTAACGGAGATTTCATATGGATTTAATGATTTTTATTAATTACCACATAGGCAGCCCAATCCAGCTGCTTGGCTCCACCGCTGCACTGCCACGTCATCTCCAGAAGGCTTTCAGGCAGCATGGGGGTGTGGTAAAAAAAGGGGGGGGAACGCTTCACTACCTGAAAGCCCTCCATGGGGCTGAATGGAGTTATGCCACCCTTTTGTGTGGGGTAACTCCAAGGCCCAGGCTGCAGCATTTCTGGCTCTAAAGTTCAGTGGAACTTCCAGTTTTCATTCTTTGTTTTTAACATTATGTGTAAAAATATATATTTAGAACAATTATGCATTTTATTTATTTATTATTAATTTTATATACCGCCCCTCCCCCGAAGGGCTCTGGGCGGTGCACAACATGGAATTTAACAAGAAAACAAGTGGAGCACATAAACAAAATAAAGATTATAAATAATATAGGCTCCATTAACCATAGAATATTAAAACCCATTAACATACAGCATTCAGTACAAAATTGGTGGCGAATACATTCAAAATTATTCCCAAAGTACTTTTACTGTGCAGCATCTAAACCTCTATTCATGGATTTGTTTAGTCTTATGGAGTAAATTAGAGCATTGTGTCTTTGATTTTCTAATTGACAGATGAATAAGACTGATGCCATTCAAATAAGCCATAGCATTAAACAATAGTGGGACAGGTGGAGAAACCTTTATATAGAACTGACATGAAGAATGAGTTGTTTCCATTTAAATGCACAACGTGGCTGAAAGGTTACTTTTATGGAGCGCTAGACAGTTGAAATGTCTGCATGCATGTGCATCTGCGACATTTCTCAGAGCCATGTTCATGTTCCTCAAGTTGTTAAGTATCGTTATCTTCATTCAGGTAATGAATAGTTACAGTTATATTTAGCACTTTCATTTCTCAGAAATTATATATGATTGATCTTCTAATCAACCCTGCCTTGAGAATTCTGTGGCAAGATTCTTTGTAATACATTTGGAAACTAGGTAAGACAAGCAGGGTACCAGTGATGGACAAGACCCAAATAACCTCAATTTTAGGTTCTAGCTACAAATGAATTTGTTATAGGCAGCTTATTTTTTAATTTGATCTGTATCCCTCCCTGTCCTATGCTGAGCCTGGCACGGGCCCAGTAACCCCCACCAACTGAAACACCCTCCTTGGCCGCCCTAAAAAACCTGCTCCCTGAACCTACTATACTGTGGGGTTGTGGGGGCCAATGCAGTGGAGGGCTCAGGAGGCAGTAGCAGTGGACAGGGCTCGCTTACTGATGGAGCAGCGGGGCAATCCCAAGGACAAGCTGCAGCAGTGGCAGAGGCTCGGAAATGAGGCACAGCCAAGCAATACCTCCCTGCACGACAGCTTGGCAGAATGAGACCACCAATGGTTAGGGTGTGAGAACCACACCCAGGGCTGACCGGACCTTGCCATATCCTCGCAATGCCTTTGGGAGTCCATAACTTTGGACCCCCTGGACCAAACTTTACAAAACCTGGGTGGTATTAGTAAGAGGCTCTACTGATGATATCACCCAGGTTTGGTGAAGTTTGGTTTAGGGGTTCAAAAGTGTAGCTCAAAAGTGGACCCTCAAAAGTGTAGCTCCCATCTTCTATTAGCTCCCATTGGAAACAATGGGGTATGAGGGCACCCCCTTTGGGACTCCATAACTTTGGACCCCCTGAATCAAACCTCACCTAATTTGGTTGGTATCATCAGGAGGGTCTCCCAACAAATCCCTGAAATGTTAGTGCTGATAGCCTAAAACCAACACCCCCTGCAGGCCAAAAACCAAAAAAACACTAAAAATACCAAAAAACCACAAAGGGGGGGCAGGGGCGGAGCTTTGGACATGTAATGGGGTTTTTTTGAACCCAAGAACCCTCCCCCTTACCTATGTCCTTGCCCTCACAAACCATCCTGGAGACTCACAAGGAGGCGAGGTACAGCAGGGAGAGGCCAGATGGTGGCCGCAGACCCCTCACACTCCCTTTTCCAACAAGTTGGAAAATGCTTAGGCAGTCTAGCACAGTAATAGCTGTGAAATGGACCCTGAAATGTAAGAGGGAAGATATTTTGTGATATTGTGACCTATGGACTGGTATTTCAGAATAACACTACTATGCTCCTTTCTTAAGAATTTAAAGGTTGTTACTATGAGGATGTGGCTGAGGAGCCCAACCACTCAGATAAGACAACTCCTTCCCCCGAAAGTTGGCTAGGAAAATGCTTAATATAGGATGGATACAAAGCTCTGGAAGAATGTTCTGTGCATGTACTAATAGTACTCACTATTTTGTATAAAATATCTGGGCCCCAGATACTAGGTAAGCACCTGCTTTTTCACTTGCTGGAGCTCTCTTCATTTTAATAAAGAACTTTTGACCTTCTTCCTGACTGTTGTGCGTTGTTTGGCTGAAAGCACACCAGGAAACAGCTCAGTTTGGCTATCAGTAGTTAAGGACTCATGGACAAGACCTTATCTCCCTGTCCAGCACTGCCCCCCTCCAGAAATTGTTCCCTCTTACTGTGTCCCCCTTTCCCTTTCATTGCTGCCTTGGGTTCTGTTTTAATACCTCCCTCAATCTCCCCTGCTTATTCATGCTCCCCTTCTTTCTCCTCCTCCATTCTCCCTGGTTGCCTTTTCCTCTTTTATTTATTATTTATTGATTTTTGAGTTTTTTATACCGCCCTACCCCCAAAGGGCCCTGGGCGGTGAACAACATAGTAATATAACATACAATTAAAACCCATTTAAAATAAACAACAGCGATCAGCATATAAAAACAGCGTTGACAGTAAATCCTTAATAAAACCCTCCCAGAGGGGGGGGAGAGGGGTCCCATAGATGGTAAAGGGACCCCAACACAAGAGGCTAAAATAGGGGAGGGAAGAGGTGGGAGGGGGCGGGGGGCACATCAGCGGCTGGACACTCCAAAAGCCCAGTGGAACAACAACGTCTTACAGCCCCTGTGGAACTCACCGAGATCCCGCAGGGCCCGGACAGCTGGAGGAAGAGTGTTCCACCAGGCAGGGGCCAGGGTCGTAAAAGCCCTGGCCAGAGTGGAGGCCAGCCGCATCATTGAGGGACTGGGAACGTCCTAGTAGGGACGTATGGGGAAATGCGGTCCCGGAGGTACGAGGGTCCCAGGCCGCCTAAGGCCTTAAAGGTCAACACCCATACCTTGAAGATGATCTGGAATTCAACTGGGAGCCAATGCAGGCAGCGCAACACAGGTTGAATATGATCACGATAGGCGCCCCCTGTGAGCAGGTGGGGCGTCGAATGTTGGACCAGCTGTAACTTCCAGATCAAACGCAAGGGTAGGCCTGCGTAGAGCGAGTTACAATAGTCCAACCTGGAGGTGACCG
The DNA here is from genome assembly GCF_021028975.2 of Sphaerodactylus townsendi. NCBI lineage: Eukaryota > Metazoa > Chordata > Lepidosauria > Squamata > Sphaerodactylidae > Sphaerodactylus > Sphaerodactylus townsendi. Next base: position 63,164,129 of record NC_059425.1, read on the forward strand.
TTGCATGGATCACCGTGGCCAGGTCTGTGTGGGAGAGGAAGGGAGCCAACCACCGGGCCTGACGAAGATGGAAAAATGCAGCCTGGGTTGTATGGGCCACCTGGGTCTCCATTGAGAGGGACGAATCCAGGTGGACCCCCAGGCTGCGGACGGAGGAGGTCGGCGCCAATGAGACCCCCTCCCACACTGGCGGCTGGAAATTCCCAACCTCACCCCCACGGCCGAGCCAAAGGATCTCCGTCTTCAATGGATTAAGTTTTAACCTGCTGTGCTGCAACCAACCAGCGACCGCCTCCAAACAATGCTGTAGAGCTGCAGGGGCAGCTACTGTTCCCCCCTCCATCAACAGAATGAGCTGAGTGTCATCAGCATATTGATGACAGATCAGCCCAAAGCTCCGTACCAGCTGAGCAAGGGGTCGCATATAGATGTTAAATAATAGCGGGGACAGTAGCGCCCCCTGAGGCACACCGCAATAAAGCGGGTACTTCTGGGAGGCCTAGTCCCCACACCACACTTGCTGACTCCGATCCCGGAGAAACAAGACAATCCATTGAAGGACAGTGCCCCACACCCCAGAAACGGCCAGGCGGGTCAAAAGATTGTGGTCGACCACATCAAATGCTGCAGTCAGATCTAACAATACCAGCAGCGCCGATCCGCCTCGGTCAAGCTGCATACAGAGCATATCTGTGACGGCGACGAGAACCGTCTCTGTCCCATGCTCAGCACGGAAGCCGGACTGGAAGGGATCGAAAGCCGATGTGTCATCCAGGAAACCCTGAAGCTGCTCCAACACCACTCTCTCAATTACCTTCCCCAGGAACGAAAGATTCGACACGGGGCGGTAATTGGCCAGATCTCCAGGATCTAACGATGGTCTTTTCAAGAGTAGGCGGACCACTGCCTCCGCCAACCCACCCGGAAAGACTCCTTGCTCAAGAGAGCTATTGATGATGTTCAACAGGTGGGGTCGTAGCTCCTCCTGGCAAGTTTTAATAAGCCAGGAGGGGCACAGATCCAGAGGACAAGTAGTAGGTCTAACAGCAGCCAAGGCCCTATCAGCAGCAACCTCGGAGAGCAGGGAAAACTGGGCCAAACAAGGTCCTGAAGACGGCAAGGGAGCCTCCAGTTCACTGATTGTAGACGAAGTGGAGGGAAGGTCCTGGTGAAGCAATGTGACTTTGTCTGCAAAAAAGCTCATGAATGCCTCACAGCTAATAGCCAATTGAGAATTTACTGAACCCTCCGCTAAGGAGGTTAAGGATCGAATCACTCGAAACAATTGTGCTGGGCGAGAGCTAGCAGATGCGAGGGAAGAGGAGAAGAAAGCCCTCTTCGCCTCCTTCATCGCCATCTCATAGGCTTTCATAAACATCCTATAAGATGTTCGCACAGCTTCGTCACGAGATTTCCCCCACACTCGCTCTAGACGTCTGAGTCCCCGTTTCATATGGCGGAGCTCCGCATTATACCACGGGGCCCGCCTGGAGCAGGGACACAGAGGACGCCGGGGGGCAACAACCTCAATGGCATAGGAGAGCCAGGAATTCCAATCCTCCACCTGCTCATCGAGTGTGCCAGCAGGTTCAGGATCCCGCAGAGCATTCAGGAAACCAATTGGATCCATAAGTCTCTGCGGGCCGGCATAAATCAGCCTGTCGCCTAGACAGGGTTTGTGTAACACGTCCACCCGAACCTTCATCTCCTTCTGGCTCTCCTCAGTCTATCACAGCTCCTGTAGCCTTTCAACCCAACTCCCAAGCTCCTGTTTCCAGCCTTCCCTTCCCACAGGGATTAAATAGTTTAAAAGTGACAAGATCATACTAGACTATCCCATGAGATCTCAACTGCGGAGCAAAATGGCTGCAGAGAGCTTGCAAGCAGTCTCATGAGGTTCAGCATTTCTAAATTGTTTTATGTTTTATTAGCTCTCCCTTTAAAATTTAAGATTTCTCTGCAAATCTTGGGTTTTCCCATAGTTTGCAGAGACATCTACCCTATAAGTTAGTGGTCTTCTTGCAAGTTTTTTTTATCCTTGCGTGAATAGTATTTGGCTATTATATATGTCACTGGTATACTAAAAAAGAATATTATGAGAAGAGATTACACCTATCACTGTTATGTCATGGAAACATTAGGAACTGCTAAACCCTATCTCTCTGTTTAAAGAAACTATCCTGTCATTCAAAATGCAAACTAACATAGAGGGCAAATTTAATATATGTGATGAAACAAGGATCTCCTGTATAAAATATTTTTAAATTTGTTTTATACACCATGATCATGGTTTTATCCAGTTTCTGCTTAAGAAAAGCATTTTTAGGGAATTTATGAACTGATTTGATGGATTTACAGTTTACGTAATTTTGGATGGTGATATTCAAATTTCTTTATGGTGAGAAAATATCTGAAAACAAAAGTAACCTTGTCTGAGAGATGGTCTCTCCATCTCACATCTGGGTAGTGCCATCATTAAGGACTCCACATGTAACTTCAGTCTCTTTTTCTTAGTATCAGCAGAAATAAATTCTTGGCGCAAAAATTTGTTAATCTGGTATTTTCTGTTTTGTTTTGTAGTGCCTTCTCCTCAATCAGATAGTCCTTCATCTTGGGTGTCAGTTTTGTAATTTGCCCTGCACCGTTGCTGTGTGAGCATTCATCCTCTGTGTTTGCCTGCACTGCTGGAGGATTCTTGCCTTCTTAGTCTGAAGGTTGCACAGCTTCAGAATTACCTGACATCTTCTAATACAGGGGTCCCCTGTTCTAATACTTTAAATTGCAGTTCTGACCTCAATCACCAGATGGCACTGTTGCTGTAGGTTAGGTTGTCGCTGCAATGCCTCTCTGTGCTTTCAGAATTTATTCCTGCAGTGTTACACTAGGCCAGTAGATAGCTTTGTCCTTTTGCAACTCCTTAACCGTTTGAAAAGATGCTAGGGACGCCTTTCTCAGTCTAGTTACTTGCGTGAAGCTATTCACCCTGGGGTTCTGCTTTAAACCACTGTTTTTACTGGCTTTACTCGCTGTTTTTAGAGGACTTTTATCTCCAATAATCTTTGCTTTGGAGATGCTGAAAGGGAGTTGTGTAGATGTAAATGCGCTTTGTATTTGCACTTCAAAGGATACAGGTGATGGCTCTCTAGAGCAGGTTGACTGCTTGCATCTCAACAGATTGAGCTTGATTGGGCACAGCTGTGGCTGGTTCACTAAATAGATGTGCGTGAATCCTCAGGCTTAGGTGAACAAGGGGGGAAGGGCTTCTCAGCATTGCATGTGTTTGCTGAATTCACACGCACAAGAAGGGGCTGCTTGCTTTAGGCGCTGGTGACTGGGGAAAGATTTTTCCTCTTACACATGCAAATGTTGCTTTCTGTGCTTTCATGCAAACACTTCTTTTCTTGCAAGTGCAAGGATCCGTCCTCTGAAGAAGATACCAGTTTCCCTCATGTACACACATGAGAAAAAGCAAGGGGATGAAAGTATGTGTGTGTTTTCCTTTTAACTGGCAAGGAATGTGGCATGCATTCAGCATTCCATGGGGAGATGATGTCATCATCTCTTTTTTCATTAATCCCATCCGAGATAGGGTCTGTCCATCTCATGTCTGGTAGTGCCAACATTAAGGACTCTACATGTAACTTCAGTTCAGAGTTTATTGGAGACTTATGCACGCAATGCGCAAAGTCTTACATTCTTCTCTGCTGTCTTTCTGAGCTGTCAGATCTATGAAGAGTTATCCTTTTATGCCCATGAAAAAGAGAATATTTGCTATATCTACATAACCCAAACCTTCTGGGGTAGGATAAGCAACAGGCACAGGAGCAACAAAGTCAGACCTCAGAGAATGTGCAAGCAATAGAAGGTTCAGCTCATAGAATGGCTCCTGCAAAACCTCAAAGGAGACGTGTAGTTGTGGTTGGGGACTCCCTGCTGGGGGGAACTGGAGCAGCATTTGCAGGCCTGACAAGATGTTGCATGAGGTATGCTAACTCCCTGGGGTAAAAATCTGTTATGTCACTGAGAGGTATAATTTAAAGCAGTATTATTATGCTAGTGAGACAATAAGTTTAAAAACTGCTGTTCTAAAATCCAAGAAGAGAACAACTTGACTCTTAGATCTGAAACAAACATGTTTTAATTTTTAATCACAGCTTTGGCTCAGTCCGCAAACATACAGATTTGAGGAAGACAGCTTTTGTCTGTTTTATTTTTCTCTACAAGGTGAATACTGGCCAGTTTTTATTTTCAAGCTGTTTGCACCAATTTAGAACAATACTTAATTAAATGCTGAGAAATATGCTAATGTAATGTCATGTGACCTTTTCATCTGACAACAAAGCTTGCTAATGCCATATGTGCATCAAAATTACAACATGCTGAATTTTCTGAATAAATGCATTTGTAATAGCTATATATAAATTATTCGAACTATTATCATATAGATGTTTAAATTACTTACTCATGCATGCTAGTGCATCCTAGAGCATGCTAAAATAAATGTTTACAACAGTAATTGATTCTGTGGCTAAAATCCTTAAAATGGTCTAATGGTCAAATGGGTTGGTTTTACTGCTATACAATAAATACCAAGATTTAGATTTAGATCAGTATACTGTTTTATTCCTTGGATGCAATGAAAATCAGTTCACAATAATATCAAGGAGGGGAATGGCATGCAATATTAGACCAGGACCCCTTGTTGTATATATGAGATTTTGGTTGTCCTCTTTTCTTCATTCAGATGGCAAACTGAACCCTGAAACTGGCAATGCTGAAATTTTGAATGCTGTATATATGGATGAAAGTGATATCCTAAAGGTCTCTGACCAGGGCTGTGCAGTGCTGAGGCCTGGTCCAGAGGCTAAGGAAACCACCTTCTCAGAATTGGTCAGTAAGGCACCTGTTGTACCCAGAGCAGATCTGGAAGTGGTCCAGTTAGAAGGGGCGACAGAGCAGGCCTGGCCAGAAGAAGGAGATAACTCATCCACTGAGAGAAAGTCACAGAGAGCCAACAAAAGGGTCATGCCAAAGAAGTTTAATGACTATGTATGTTATGCTCATTTTCAATCTGAAGTTGAGCTCATAAGCTGTGAGTAAATGATGCAGTTGCCCTCACCTGAGAAAAACAAGTGGACAGCTCTCAGAACATTGTTAAGTATTGCAGCATCAAGAAAGAAGCATGTAGAGCATCTGGATATCAAGACTGCTTTTCTCAATGGAGAACTATCAGAGGAAATCGACATGAGGTTACCACAAGGAATTCCAAAACCCAAAAATGAATGGCTTGTGTGCAAACTACAGAAAAATTTGTATGGCTTAAAGCAGGCAGCTAGAGCATGGAATGAAACCCTAACAGATCTATTAAGGAAACAAGGCTTTCATCAAGGACAAGCTGAGCCAGGCTTATTCTGAAGAATGAAAAATGGACAGTACCAATATGTTCTCACTTTTATTTATTTATTTTATTATTTATATTTATATACTGCCCTCCCCAAAGGCTCAGGGCGGTGTCCATCAACACTAAAACAATTTAAAACATCAAATACATAATTTACAATAAAATAATATATAAAATACTAAAACTACAGATGGCTTCAGCCCCTCCTTCCCCCTTTATGTACCCACGGGAGGCCAGATGTTCTTATGGCGGAGTTGACATCATCCCGGCTGGCCAAACGCCTGGCGGAACAGGTCCATTTTACAGGCCCTGCGGAAACTTTGTAAGTCCCGCAGGGCCCTGATCTCACCTGGAAGCCTGTTCCACCAGGTAGGGGCCAGAGCCATAAAGGCCCTGGCCCTTGTAGAGACCAGCCGGATCACCTTGGGGCCAGGGATCACCAGTAGGTCCGCCTCCGACAAGCGGAGGGGCCTAGAAGGGCAGTATAGGGAGAGACGGTCCCTCAGATAAGCAGGGCCAAGGCCGCGACTGGCTTTGAAGGTCAATACCAAAACTTTAAGCATGACCCGGTACTCGATTGGCAGCCAGTGCAGTTGGTATAGGACCGGCGTAATCCGGTCCCTAGCTGTTGCCCCAGAGACGAGCCTGGCTGCTGCATTCTGTACGAGTTTCAATTTCCGGATCATGGCTAAAGGTAAGCCCGCGTAGAGCGAGTTACAGTAGTCTAATCTAGAGGTGACCGTGGCATGCATCACCGTGGCCAGATCGGAACGGGAGAGATACGGGGCCAGTTGCCGTGCCTGCCGGAGATGGTAAAAAGCTGCCTGGGCTGTCTGGGTGACCTGGTCCACCAATGATAAGGATGGATCCAGAGTCACCCCCAGGCTCTTGGAGGACGAAGTTAGTTTTAATGTCTCGCCAAGAAGCGTAGCCAGGCCAAAGGCCACTGGACACTCCCCACGGCCCAGTCACAGGACCTCAGTCTTAGTGGGATTCAACTTCAGCCGACTTGCACTCAACCAACCAGCCACAGCATCAAGACAATGCTGGAGAGCATCAGGGGCTGAGGTCGGGCTGCCCTCCATTGTGAACAAGAGCTGGGTGTCATCAGCATACTGATGACACCATAGCCCAAAACTCTGAACCAGACTCGCCAGGGGGTGCATGTAGATATTAAAAAGCATCAGGGAGAGTATCGCTCCTTGCGGTACCCCACATATAATGGGGACGCTTGGAGATCTCACCCCCTGATGCCACCTGCTGTCCCCGATCCCGGAGGAACGAGAGCAGCCAATTTAAGGCTGAATCCCGAATGCCGATACCAGCGAGGTGGTGGACCAAAAGGTAATGATCTACCATATCGAACGCTGCGGTGAGATCTAACAACACCAACAGTGCCGAACCGCCTCTATCCAAGTGTAGTCGGAGATCGTCCACAACAGTAACCAGCACCTTCTCGGTCCCATGACCAGTGCAGAAGCCAGACTGGAAGGGATCCAATATGTTTGTGTCATCCAGGAATTGCTGAAGCTGAGCCGCCACCGCTCGCTCAATTACCTTGCCCAAGAATGGTAAATTAGAAACTGGCGGTAATTGGCCGGATCTCCAGGATCTAAGTGCAGTCTTTTTAGGAGCGGGCGGACCACTGCCTCTTTACGCCGACCAGGGAAAACTCCTTGCTCAAGGGAGCAGTTGACTATATCCAAAAGGTGGCTCCGAAGCTCCTCCCTGCTAGCTTTCACCAACCAGGAAGGGCACGGGTCAAAAGGACAAGTGGTAGATCATACAGCATCCAGGATCCTGTCAACATCCGTCAGGTCAAGTAGGCTGAAGTGGTCCAAGAAAGGACCCAAAGACGGCCCACGGGCCTCTAGTTCACATACCGTATCAATAGTGGCAGGAAGGGATTGGCAATTAGGACTTTGTGCGTGAAGTAATTCGCAAATGCCTCATAGCCTAGCACCAAATCAGTCTCTTTTGGACCTATTGAAGAGGTCGTCAATGTCCGAATTACACGAAACAATTGTGCTGGGCGCGAACTAGCTGACTCAATAGCGGAAGCAAAATATGCCCACTTCGTCTCCTTCATAGCACCCTCATAGGACCTCATAAACGTTCGATATGAGTGTCTTGACCCCTCGTCAAGTGCCTGCCGCCACCCTCGCTCAAGCTGTCTCAGTTCCCTTTTCATCTTCCTCAGCTCCTCGGTATACCAAGGAGCTGGGTTGGTGCAGGTGCAGAGAGGGCGCTTTGGAACGATACCGTCAATGGCTTCAGAGAGTCTGGTATCCCAGCTCTCTACCAGCTCATCTAGGGTAGCGCCAGTGGGTGGGAGTTCCCGTAGAGCATTTTGGAACCGTTCTGGTTCCATTAGTCTCCGCGGGCGGGCTAAAATATGCCCGTCACCTAGACGGGGGCATAGGAGCCTCAATCCAAGCCTTTGGGACATAGTGGTCAGACCACGGCACTCTTTCTACAGAGGATAAGATCACATGCACACCTGCCGCAAAGATTAGGTCCAGAGTGTGGCCTCCTTGATGAGTAGGGACACCAGTATTTATAAGAGAGAGGCCTAGCGTCACCATGGATGACACTAGATCAGCGGCTACTAATGAGGAGGCCGAATCAACATGGACATTGAAGTCGCCCAACACAATTAAGCGAGTGTGCTCCAGCGCCCACTCAGAGACGACCTCCAAAAGCCGTGACAGGCTATCTGCAGGTGCGCTAGGTGACCGGTACACCAGCAGGATTGCCAGTTTCTCTTGGTAGTCCCAATGAAGGCCTAAACACTCCATGCCAGCAATCACCGGGACAGGGGACGTCCTAAAGGAGATGGTGTCTCGGATGAGCATTGCCACGCCACCTCCCCGGCTCTGTGTCCGAGGCTGCTGGACTGCCACAGTACCCTCTGGAGTGAGATTATTGAGAGCGACTGTTTTGTTGATGATCTTCTAGTTTGTTGCCAGACAAGGATAGAGCAGAAATTGCTGAGGATTGTTGAGGATACAGCAGAAATTGCCAATACATTGAACCAATCTGTGGGAGTCAAGCAGCTTGGAGAAGCAATGCAGTACTTGGGAATACCAAAGGAGAGAACCCAGGATGGAGGATTTCTTTTCAACCAGAAACCCAAAATAGTGGACTTTATAGAATCTGTGCGTATAAAAGATGCCAAAGGAGTAAGGACACCAATGAATCCTGAATACCTGAACGTTGAAAATGGAGAGCCAGCGGAAAACAATCATAACTACAGAGAAGCAGTTAGAAAGCTGCTATACCTGAGCACAGTCGCAAGGCCAGCATATCAGCAGCTGTTGGAATTCTGAGCAGAAAGACGAATTCAAACAATCACCATGATTGGAATGCTGTCAAAAGACTGGGCCAATATCTCATCAAAACTATGGACTTAAAACAAAAGATTTCACCCTGCAAGAACCCACAATTGGTGGGATATATGGATACAAACTGGGGCGAAGATAAAGTGGATTACAAATCTATGTGGACAAGCCTTCTTCTACGGAAACAACTTGATCAGCTGGACTAGTCAACTATGGTGGCCATATCAAACACAGAATCTGAATGCATTTCAGCCAATAGTGCATGTCAAGAAATGGAATGGATTATTGATTTACTGAAGGACTTTGGCATAGTGGCATGAATCCCACTAAGATGGAGGTCCTGTGACTGGGCCGTGGGGAGTGTCCGGTGGCCTTTGGCCTGGCTACGCTTCTTGGCGAGACATTAAAACTAACTTCGTCCTCCAAGAGCCTGGGGGTGACTCTAGATCCATCCTTATCATTGGTGGACCAGGTCACCCAGACAGCCCAGGCAGCTTTTTACCATCTCCGGCAGGCACGGCAACTGGCCCCGTATCTCTCCCGTTCCGATCTGGCCACGGTGATTCATGCCACGGTCACCTCTAGATTAGACTACTGTAACTCGCTCTACGCGGGCTTACCTTTAGCCATGATCCGGAAATTGAAACTCGTACAGAATGCAGCAGCCAGGCTCGTCTCTGGGGCAACAGCTAGGGACCGGATTACGCCGGTCCTATACCAACTGCACTGGCTGCCAATCGAGTACCGGGTCATGCTTAAAGTTTTGGTATTGACCTTCAAAGCCATTCGCGGCCTTGGCCCTGCTTATCTGAGGGACCGTCTCTCCCTATATCGCCCTTCTCGGCCCCTCCGCTCATCGGAGGTGGACCTACTGGTGATCCCTGGCCCCAAGGTGATCCGGCTGGCCTCTACAAGGGCCAGGGCCTTTACGGCTCTGGCCCCTACCTGGTGGAAAAGGCTTCCAGGTGAGATCAGGGCCCTGCGGGACTTACAAAGTTTCCGCAGGGCCTGTAAAACGGACCTGTTCCGCCAGGCGTTTGGCCAGCCGGGATGATGTCAACTCCACCATAAGAACATCTGGCTTCCCATGGGTATATAAAGGGGGAGGGAGGGGTTGAAGCCATCTATAGTCTTGGTTTTATATATTATTTTATGTAATCTATATATTATGATGTTTTAAATTGTTTTAGTGTTGATGGACACCGCCCTGAGCCTTTGGGGAGGGCGGTAAATAAACAAACAAACAAACAAACAAACAAACAAACAAACAAACAAACAAATAAATAAATAAATAAATAGATGAACTTAAGCCAGTCACTCTATTTGAGGATAATCAAGTTTGCATTGCTCTGATGAAGAGTGAAAGCATCAAGAAAGGAAGTAAACACATTGCAATCAAGATTGCTTCAACGAGAAACATATTGCAGAAGGGGCTGATCAATGTCAAGTATTGTCCCTCAGAAGAAATGGTGGCTGACATCTTTACCAAGCCACTAACCAGAATGAAGTTTGAAAATCTTCATGAAAGTTTATGTTTGCATATTTCTTGTGACTAACACTTGAGAAGAGGGTTGTTGGTATTTGCAAGTGTCTGTCACAATTCAGACATGAAGGGATTAACTATATGCATGCTAATTAGCTACTGATGTCAGAGTTTTATGGCCAGTTCATTGATTAAGCTATTGGTCAGCTAGCCCTGGCATTGCCTATGTTGGACTAGTCCAGTGGTGGCGAACCTTTGGCACTCCAGATGTTATGGACTACAATTCCCATCAGCCCCTTCCAATTGGCCATGCTGGCAGAGGCTGATGGGAATTGTAGTCCATAACATCTGGAGTGCCAAAGGTTCGCCACCACGGGACTAGTCACATAGACAGAAAGTTATAAAGTAAAGTATGTTTCTTTCTTTGAGCACATTGAATTGCATCCCACACGAGGTGGATGCAATTGCTTTGCTAGATAGGCACCATGTGGGACCACATGGTGCAGAGCTATGTAACCCAGGCCCCTTCCGCACACACAAAATAATGCGTTTTCAAACCACTTTCACAACTGTTTGCAAGTGGATTTTGCCATTCCGCACAGCTTCAAAGAGCACTGAAAGCAGTTTGAAAGTGCATTATTCTGCATGTGCGGAATGAGTCCAAGTGAGTGTTAGAATAGAAAGTTGTTCTTTATTTTCTTCTATGTAACCCCCCTAATAGTAAACTCATTTATATAAAACCAGCAACTGCATATTAGTCTCTTTTATGCTGCTCTGCTAAAGATATTACTGTGGTCTGTGCCTCAAAATGTAAGTGAAGGTGTAAGGTAGTAAAATTAGGGATTTCAGCAGCAGTATCTTCAATGTATTGTGGCTGCCTTCCAGAAGGTGCATGTGCAGACTTCTGCCACACTTTATCACTACCGGTGATGACCAGAAGGTTGTATTACAACTATAAACTCAGTAAGAGTCAAACTAAAAATACCATCAAAGCTTTAAAATTGTTGACCCTGCCATAATAATATATTGTCAAAGGCTCGGAGCCAAGTGGCTGTTGGTGTGCATTTTCTGGGCGATTCTGAGGTGGTCTTGCTGTGACAGATCTCTGAAGAAGCCAGCCATAGATGTGGGTGAAACCTTAGGAGCAAAAACAACAGATCACAATTACACAGCCCAGAAAACCCACAACAGCCAGTCGGATATATTTTATCTGAGCAATTAATTGTGTGGGTACACAAAAGTCGCCTAGTAGCCTTGCCTGCTTGGATCTTTGCCTTGGATAACTTCCAGCCGCTAGACCTGACAAACTCCCAGAAACAGCAAACAGTTTGCAAATGTAGGGGATGGATTTTAGATACCGGTGTCTTCTGCATCAAGAAATTCTGGAAAATATTTTCTCCTTGCAAGTATGAAGGCATGATGGAGAAAAAAGCAGAGGGGGACAAAATAAGATTTATCTATCGACTCCTTCAGTGGGTGGGGGGAAGGGCTAGGTTGTGGCAGTTGCTGGTAGCTTTCCCCATATACCTTTTAGACTTTAGAAAAGTTGTGATTCTTTTAGGCAGAGCAGGTGTGACATTTATCAACATCATGGATAGGGAAATGCACATAGGTTTTCCAGTTGATTTGGAGGCTCACTTTTAGTTGGTACAGGAGTCTGCCATGCTAGTTATATCATGACTGTGCATATTTGCATGCTACCTTCAGGATATTTGCCAGCCATGCTTGTAGAAGGGAAAATAACTTTCTAAGCAAGTGAAACTTGTTAGCTGAGAGATGTCAGTGTTTAATTCTGAAAGTTATACCCTCTGCTATAGAAATAACATGAATAGATTAGGTTGTGACTGGTAAAGGAATCTCACTGGACTGATAATGAAACACAGTGTGGGTTAAGCTCTTGATTGTGTGCTAACAGAAGAACATTAGAAAATAACTGCATAAATATACATGATGGGATGGACTTTTCACAGTTTGTTTATTTATTTACTGACTTGCTTCATTTATTTTCTGCCTTTCTCCCCAATGGGGTTTCAAATCAGTTTACATCATTCTCCTCTCCTCTGTTTTATCCTCACAACATCCTTGTGAGGTAGGCTGAGAGTATGTAATTGGTCCAAGATCATCCAGCAAATTTCCATGGCAAAGCAGGGATTTAAATCAGGGCCTTCCAGATGCTAGTTCCATCACTTTAGCTATTATACTACACTGGTCTACAAATAAAGGTAGACAGGCTGCAGAACTCTACAGTCCAGTTGAGCTGCTGATATTGATTCCTCACAACTGAAAAACCCACCAATCAAGATGGCAGTGATACACTCAGTGCTGGCATCATCATTGTACAGAAAGAAACACAGTATTAGTGGTATACATATAGTATGCTGTTAAATTATGTCTTCTGGGACATGCCTGTACAAAGATGATGCTAATATTAACTATGCATTGTCACCATTACTGCTAAGTAATTTTCTAGTGGTGGGGTCTTTCAAGGGCTCTGATCCCCCATGATCAACATTTTTCCATCCCTGACCTAAATCACATATATCACATGAACTGCTTATCTGTGACAGGAGTGAGTTGTAGGGACCATATCAATCTCCAGCAGCTCCCAGTTTGTTTCTGGGCCCAATTTTAGGTATAGATATTGACCTTTAAAGATTGGTGCCCACATACCTTAAGGACTGCCAACTCCCATATGAACCTACCTGATTACTCTGGTCATCTTCAGGGGCCTTTACTTGTGTGCCGCCCTCTATTGACTGAGGTTTTAAGGGTGGCAATCCAAGAAGAAACCTGCTCCATCATGGCATTAAAATTATGAAATTCCCTCTCCAGGTACAGCCATCTATCTCCCTTTATCATTGTCTTCTGCCGACAAGACTTACTTGTTTTGTCTGATGTTCCTTCGCTGACCTGACTTCTTGTATATATTTCAGCTGGGTGTGCATTTTACTTAACTGTTGTTTTATCATTTTTCTACTATGTATTTCAAAGTTTGTTTTAATGTTTTCAATTGTTCACCACTGAGTGGAAAGCCAGAATTAACAGAATTAAAATTTTCATCATCTTCAATTATATCCCCCCATTTTCACTGAGAATCAAGACAGGTTATGAAATATGAAAAACAGTTCAACCAGACAGCAGGAAGAGACCTCCGATCAACAAGGCAGTGGAAGATTACAGACTTGGAAAGCAATGCAAACAAACAACTCTCTAAGGCATGTCATAATACAGTGAAGAAATGGGTTTACAAAGGTAGAAAACGTTCCAGTAAACAAGGCGGGAGGATACGTACAATAAGCATTGGAATAGACTCAATCATGTTCCCACGCGCAAGGGACCTCCTGAGCAGTTCCTTAGGACTACAGTTCTACTCCTAAAATGCCCATCTGGATATTTCTGTTCTGTACATTCTGCAAAATTGTAAAAATATGTCTGTGTATGGTAGTGGAAACAAGGCTACTGATAATTTCAGGCAGGATGTAACATAAGATGGAGGCATCAGAGAATGTGCATGAACAGGTAGCAACTGATCTTAACCTTTTGCAGAATGACAGCTTTGCTTCGCCTGGAATGGATGAATGAAGCAGGTGTATTGGAGCATAGTAGGTCTATGGGTCCAAGGCCATTCAGGGATCCATAGGTGATAACCAGAAATTTGAATTGAACCCAGTAACTGATAGGTAACCGGTTGAGTGTTTGCAGAATGGGAGTGACATGCATGTCCTTAAGAAGTCAACACTTTGACAGATAACTCAAAAACTGATTTCATCTAGTATCCAGGCATAAAGATTTGTATAGCTTCTCCAATGTTGCTGCTGATAGAACAAACGGGAAGTGCTGTTAACAGTTCAAGTCAGTTGAAACTTTAAAGTTCATTTGTAACGAAGGATCTGCCCATAACACTGCCATAACATTTTTGCCTCACTGGTGTATCCTGTTGTCAGTTCTGAGTTGAGAAACACCAAGAGATTTTGGATGTGGACCTTAGGGAGGATGACATTTGGGAAGGGAAGGAACCTCAACAGGGCAAAAAGCAGCCATTTTTATGAAGGGAACTGATCTTGGTTGTCTGGAGATCAACTATAATAGTAGGTTGGTATCTGGTATCTCCTGGAGGCTGATAACCCAGCCGATGCAACATTAAATTTTGTGATGTAGCTTTTGCAAAAGAGTTGTCTTGATTGAGGAACTCTTGGTTAAAAATGCAGCAGCTAACTAAAATTGTAACCGTACAGTATCAGTCCTACTTAATCAGTTTGCACTACAATTCTGTGGATGTTGAAACCATGTTCTGTATTTTTAGATTGTAGATCTGTTTGAGAACAGAATAGTTTTCACAGATTATCTGCAAGCCATCTGCTATTTTTCCATCCATATTAACATAGATGATAAATATTCAGGTGTTGGAGGAAATGTAACACAATACTGTACAAATGATAGTGACTGCTGCTTTAAAGACTTATTGTTCCATTGTCTTTTAACAGTAACTGTCTCCAATGTGCTGTTATTGATAAATAATTTATCTTCAACATTTGCAAGAGAAAAAGACTTTCAGATGTACAAAGATAAACAGACCAAAGAACTGTTTGTGAATTCAGCAGATTCTGGCATAAATGTGAAGCTTGATTAGCATTTGTCTTGCTCTAGTTAATGGAACTTAGTATGTTGTACAGAAATAATAATTAAGAACATTGCTTCTAGCAGGTCAGTCCAGGTTACTTTGATATTTTTTAGACTTACCACTGGATTAAAATAAACACTGTATCCACAGGATAAAAATGTATCCTATCTAAAAATAAAACCTGTCTTGAGGGGTAAGCTGCATTTATTTGGCCTCTCAAAGACTTGAATCATAGAATCATAGAGTTGGAAGAGCCACTGGGCCATCAGGTTCAATCCCCTTGCCATGCAGGAACACACAATCAAAGCACCTTTGACAAATGGCCATTTAGATACTGTTTAAAAATCTCCAGACTCCACCACACTCCGAGGCAGTGTATTTCATTGTCAAACAGTCCTTACCATCAGAAGGTTCTTCCTAATGTTTAGATGGAATATCTTTCCCTGAAGCTTGAATCCATTGCTCCTTGTCCTAGTCTTTGGAGCAACAGAAAAAAAGCTTGCTACCCTGTTTCTCCGAAAATAAGACATCCCCTGAGAATAAGACGTAGTAGAGGTTTTGCTGAAGTGCTAAATATGAAACATCCCCCGAAAGTAAGACATAGCAAAGTTTTTGCTTGGAGGCATGCCAGTCGAACAGAACACCAGAGCAGCTGTGGAGCGGAAAAACAAGACATCCCCTGAAAATAAGACATAGCGCATCTTTGGGAGTAAAAATTATTATAAGACACTGTCTTATTTTCGAAGAAACACGGTACACCATAATGAACTGATCTTGTTAATGAGCAGACCTTGTTACATTATAATTACATCTATTTTGTATCCATCCTTGACAATACCCAGAATCCATTTGTCTATTACAGTCCTCTCCCAGGCCTGGGAGAAGAGTGCCATGTGACCTCCTATCATGTGGTCAAGTACTGGTATTTCTACCTGACTTCTTCAGTGGGTAAGGACCTGCCTCTGAAGGTGTAACTTCTGGAGGTTCTATATCCCTTTTGGTTTTTGGCATTGAAGGATCAAAAGGGAAAAAAGGAATGAAAGAATGGCTGCCCCTTGCCCTTGCCTTCTTTATCTTTCACTGGTAAGGAGGAAGAACGTGGCATAGCCTTCTCATTTTTCTTGCTCTATAAGCACCTTGCTCTAGAAGTGCCACTTCTCCAAGTAGAAGACTTTTCAGTTGCCAGGTTAGCATTAGTCAATGTACGCCTTCCAATTTTTTATCAATAAATTGTGGCAAACTTGGACATTCGTTGCCTGAGATTAAGTGTAAAGTTGCATGTTATCAAGTGAGGCATCAGCTGTGAACTATGCAGCCTGCTGGATCCTAAGAAGTGATGTGCGGGTAATGGGATCCACTTCTGGGTCCTGTGACAGGTCATCCATTCATACTACTGTTGCTCTGGCAAAAATTGGCATTACCACAGATGGTCTGATAGCTATAGAGCTGGCCTCATGTGCTTTTTAAAACACAGCCTCATTTTTCTAGTCCAGCTGGTCTTTTAGGACTTTTTCACTATCCTGGTCACCAACCTGACAGGAGAGTTTCTTCTTGTCCCCTCTAGGAATTCCCCTTCCTGATACTCTGCTGTGGCCTTGTGGAGAGTCCCTAGTCTGCTTCCCCAGCAGCTGCTGTTGCAGGCAATCTGCTGCTTAGATGCCATTGCTGCAGTCCCCCATTTGTGGCTGGAGAGAAACTGGCAGCAGCTCCCTGCCAGTAAAGCACCAGGAGACCTGGGGAAGCAGGGCATCACCTGTGGGGCCCTCTCTGCCTCCAGCTGGGGCCATCTGCAGCTCTGAGCTTGTGTTTGTGTGTGCGTGCTTGCGTGCGTGCTTGTTTAAATAGTACCCACATGAGTCTTTAGTCTTTCTATAACCAGCTTCTGTCAAGGACTCTCCCCACCCCTGCCAGAACTGGGAAATGCTACCCCCGCCCCCCATGGATTCTCCTGATGGGAACCGCATCAAGGAAGGTAAACTTTGTGGCCATGGCTTTTGGTTAGGATACATGTGAACACACATGCAGAGGGATTCATATTGGGCAGATGCAGGCATGTCCACCAGACCAGTGTTGGTGGGGCAGCGGCTGAGGGGATGAGGGCCAGAGAGGGGCACCTGTATGGGCTGCATTTGACACCTCTGTCTCACCACCCTGCCAGAGTGGCAGGCTGACAGAGCAAGCACACACCTGGGGCACCAAATGAAGGCCGTGCAGACTGGATTCGGGCTTGGCTGAACCTTAAGGCAGCAGCTGTTGGGATGGAGGGCTAGAGAAGGGCCCATCTGATTTTTGTGACAAATGTTAGTGCTTATTATTACTTTGTTTGATATCACAGCTGCCAGCTCTTTAGCTGATTGTTGGCTTTTCATTACTATTCGAGCCTCACTTATTATTGTGGTTGATATCACAGCTGCCAGCTCTTTAGCTGGTTGTTGGCCTTCATTACAATTCGAGCCTCACCTAGAGGCCTTGGAAGTTGTAATGTATTGGTGTAGTATTTGTGCGGATCCCAGCAGGGTGACCTTCTGAATCTGACAGATGTTAATTTTGTCGATTTGAAGATGGATGCTAACAGGTTGGATAATGATCATATCAGATTACCAGTTGCATTATTTTCTCTGTGTGATATCTTTGCCACTGTGAAAAGTGCACAATGACATGCAATAACAATTCTTACCAAAGGTTTCTGGTGAGTATTCTGTTATATTTAACTAACTTATTTACATAAAAAGATACTAAAGAGCAGAGGGGATTTGGTTCAGATGATTAAAGTTCGGAATGTATTCTCCTAGATGCTGAGCGTCTTCTTTTTTTAAAATAGCTTAATATAGCATTTTAATACAGCAGCAGTTTTAAGCAGGAATAGTTTATCTGAACAATGAATTTCAGTCCCCTTAAAAGTTAGCCATCATTCTTAACTTGTCATTGTGTCAGTTCCACAGAATATGGGGCATAGAACTACAGGTTTGTTGTAGGCATGGAAATGACTAATAAGCACTGGATGATTCTGTAGAAACATTGCTCAGGAATATTTTGACTTTGACAAAGATGTATTAAATCATGAATGCTAGGAATAGAAAATAGATTCCAACCATTTAAGGATGTCTAATTATGCCCATTATGCTCATAGTTGCTATCTCTGCTATTTTGGTAAGCTACCATGTTTAAAACTTGTTCTCAATATAACAACATCCTTCAACAATAGCTTATGATATGGAGAGTTTACAAACCCCCACACCAGTTATCTCTATAAAAAACCTCTGCCACATCATCCAGTTGTCCCCATTCCCTTACAACTGATGCAGTTTTTGTGAGTCAGAAAAAAATATATCCCCCACCGTTTTATTCAGCCTTTTCTATGCCTTCTCAATCATACCATATCCTTTTTTAAGGAGACGAGGAACACAATTTGTTATCGATGCAAAAGACACAAAAGGGGTTAATGGAACATGTACTTACATAGGATAAAGGAGCCTTGAGGATGAGAGAGAAGTTTTAAAAGGTTGAAGAATAAGGATGACAGACTGATTTTTGAAAAATTCTCTTTGTTTTTTCTTTTGTTTCTATAACACAGCCAGACATCACGATCAGATTTAAATTACAGACCAAACAGCATTTGCAATACATCTGTGACTGAATCATACATCAATTAAGTTTGCATAACAGGTAAGGTCTTTTAAAAAAATTCTATTCTCTTGTTTCTAAGTCAGAACTCTTATGCACCTTCAGTTGATTTGCCAGAGGTTGGAGCTGATGGTGAAAGTGTAGGGAAATAAAACAGACTAAAGGGGAAGTGAGACATAGCCATGGTAATGAGGGGGAGAGAAAGAGAGAAATACAGTGTTAACAAATGGTGGAGGCATATAATCAAGATATTCTCCAATTTTTTTAAAAAAAACTATTTGAAAATATTTATGAATAATTGAATGACTCAGTCTGGTGGCAAGTTGCCCCCCCCCCCCCGATTCCTATGATATTGCTTTATTTGTAATGCAAGGATCAGAAACTTATGCATTTTGTAATTTTGAAGTGGTGCTGGCTATGTTTGTTAGCTATAGATATACAATGGAAAACTACCAAATGCATCAGTTTCCCAGTCTATTCAACAGTGATAGGGTTGCTAACCATCTGGCAAAAACTTGCTCTGTATCTTTAAAAGGGGCTTAATGACATGTTATTTACCAGGTGATGTCATTCACCTGCATGATCTGAAAAGGCTCATCAACCCATTCCCCCCATTCCCATACATTAAGGCTCTGTTAAAAGGATGGGACACTTTCCTGCAGTCCTTGTAGCTGAAATGTTATGTGTTGCCATTTGAATATCAAGGCTTTCCCCAGCATGGATATTAATCTTTCTGTTAATTTTTTTTTAGGTGAAGTGGAGACCTCAGACATGGGTAGATTTGCAAGCAGAGTTTGAGCTGTGTAGATCTGCTAAGAAAATGGTATTTTGGAAATACCAAAGGTCAGTTTCCATGATCAAACTGAATGGATCCATGTGAAGTTAAGCTGTCCTTCCAAAGCTTCTGTAATTCTAGAAAACAATCTGTAGAGAAACACAACCATGAGCATCAAATGACGTAACTGAAAATTTTAAATATTCAGTAGGGCTGCCAACTCCAAGTCTGGAAATTCCTGCATATTTGAGGGGAGAGTCTGGCGTTTGGAAGGAGAGAGATTTGAACAATGTCATGGAGTCTGCCCTCCAAAACTGCCCTTTTCTCCAGGGAAATTGATTTCTGTCAAATGGACATCGGTCCTTTATTCTCTTCAGAACTTCTGGGAAAAAGCCATGAAATACAACTGGTCTGCTTTCATTATGACCTAAATGTGGCCTCTTTTGTGGTTTTTGGGCTGTGGATTTCCCATTTAAGTAACATTTAGATAAACTCAAAGGCATGCTTAAAAATTCTTGCCTTCTAGGGAGCACTTTATTAATTCCTTTTGCGAGATGACTACAGTGAAATGCTAAGAACACTTTTTGGGGAGTTAGCCCCGCTGAATAGACCTGAATAGGATTTTGAGTAAACTTGATCTCTGATTCTGCCCCTGCCATTTAACAGTTAGCCTGAAACGACCCTAAAGTTAAAAAAAAGATCATTTTGGCAAAGAGGAGGGGTGTGGAAAGGGGAGGAGAAGAGAAAAAGACTTCCGTCAATCCGCATGTAGGAGCCACGTGGATTCTTCGGGGCTTTTGCTAAAACTCGAGAGAATCCGCACAAGTTAGAGAGCAGGGAAAGAGAGGGGAATCCGGTGAGCTTGTGCCCCTGGAGGGGTCAGCCTGAAGCAGCAGAAAGGATAGTGAGCGAGACCTCAAGATCAGGTAAACGTCATTCCTCGTTTTCTTCCAAAGCAGCTGCCACCGCCGGCTGAATGAAAGACATTTTTCTCCACCGGTATCGGAAAAGGCGACTGTGGAGAAGCGGCGAGGGGAGGCAAGTGGAGGGTCACCGAATCCTGCTAACGAGACCACGGAACAAAGGCAGCCTTGCTGAGAAGTGGAGGAAGCCGATGAGCGCGCTCCTTACGGGCTGTCATCCGCTTCTAGAGGGAAGAGCCGGTTCCCGAAGAGATCTAGCGAGGCTCTCTTGATTCCCGTTCCGTTTCGACTCTTGTGACACGCAATGGCTCTCTCCCGGGAAGGGAGCTGGGCTCTGGGAGAACTTGTCCGCTGAGAAAGCAGGGAGCCCCCCCCCCCCCACTCTGGGTACTGTTCTCTCTCTAAGATGACTTGCCCCGTTGCCCTGTCAGCTTGCTTGGACCGGGAGTTTGGGAGGAAATAGGTCCCTTTGTTCCCAGGAGGCAGGTGACAGCTTCTGCAAAAGCGGGGGTGATCCTCTTGAATTTTAGTGTGCTGTTCATGCTTGAGAAATGTTTTTTTCCTACGTGTGGGCGATTTTCCTGAAGGGAGTGGGTGTGTGGCTCCGTCTTTAATTTGAGAGGAAGAAACTCTTTCCGCCTTGGACTCCTGCGAAGGCGGCTGGTTTCCTGAGTCGGGTGCCCACCAGCCTGTTTGGCAGGGCTTTTCTCCTGCCATGGCCTTCACGTTTGCTGCCTTCTGCTATATGCTGTCCCTGGTGCTGTGCGCTGCCCTCATCTTCTTCGCCATATGGCATGTGAGTAAATCTTTCCTTCGGATCTCTTTCTTTCGTTCCATTCATGGCCTCACCACTTTCATCCACAGTTTCTGCTTTTATCTTACTTTTGTTCCATGCTACTCATGTTGGCATATACAGAATTCCCAAAAGGTGCCTCATCCAGATGCTGACCAGAACTAATAAGTTTGGGCAAAGTCATAGCATGAAGTGCCTTCAGATCATGTCCCCTCCCAATTAACTGGACTTATCTCTCCTTCCTACCTCAAGAAGGTTGGGTTTTTGGGGGGTTGCTGTAGGGTTTGTTATTGTAACCAGCTTCTTAATAGTAATGAGGGGATCTCCATAAATGTATGTCATGCATTGTTAAGATTTGCGGATGTCCAGAACATAAAATAATATTTATTGTCAAAACTGCCTACCTTGTGTTATTGCGCTTAGCCTCAGAAATTCGCCCTTATCAAGATATCGCTATCTTTGTGACGACAAACTAGGCAAAATTTAGACATTTTTCAATGGTTTGCAAAACAAAATTAGACAAGATGTGTTTTATTCAAACTATGTTCAGTCTGGTTTTTTAAATCAGGAAAATGATTTCTTTATTTTAAAGATTCATGATATTGGACTGCTTTTTCTTGGAAATAGCCACTTGTATCAGCCCTGGAAGGTCATCATCCTCTCAAATGCAGAGGTCACCAAAATATTTCCTTGATGTGGGTATTTGTTGTGGGGGATGCTTTTGACAATCAGAGTATCAGGAAATCTTTCACTTCAGCCCAAACCACATGTTAGTGTAATATATGATTGCCATGTGATGCAGCAGTTGCAGGTTCCCCTTGAGAACTTATGCTGATGTGTCACAGCGGTGCAATTTGGATTGGGGCCATGGAGCAGGGGATGTGCAGACGTCAGTTCCCTCAAGCTGTTTTCTGAATCCAAAATGGTCCAGGTGAGTTATTTGCTTCATGAGGGGGCTGCATGTATACTGAATGCTTTGCACCTGCGGCTCCCACATGGAGTAACTAGCCCCAAGGCTGCAATGAGTAAGGAAAACAATGTGGTGGGAGGTAGCTAAAACTCTCCCTCAGTCCAAGTCTGGACCCAGCAGTGATTTGGAATTGAGTTTTCATGGGGAACTTGAAAGTTCAGTATGGCTTCAGTTCCCAGTGACAAACACATGATGCTATAGGTAGTTTGGCCCATCAGAATTTCCTACCTTTAAAATGAAACGTCATAACATTTAAAATGAGACGTTATATAGATGCTTTCATCAACATTTTCTATTGTGCACTGGAATCTGATTCCAAGTGTGGGCAACTGAAGGACTTAGGGCTTTCGTCTCTGAAGGTGAATGGTCCACTGCATGTGAACATGCTCAGTAGCATTTGGTGTGGCAACCTGGCAAAAATGGCTACGTTGGTTCTATCTGGCTGAAAATTTGGGGTACTCTTAAAGAGCAGCAAGTTGTCCATTATTTCATGAAGTGTTATTTTTTTACTGTCTGGAGAAGCCGCCTTTGGATTTTGTGTCTCAGACAGTGAAATAACATGGGCCAGCATGGGTTGGGGTAAGAAAGTCATGATCAAGCAATACAAATGGTGCAAAAGTATGTTGAGGAGGTAGGGGGCTAAAAGCCTTTGAATACTGCTGAGTTTTGTGACTGAGACGACCAGCCTGTACCAATATCTTCCTCAGCATTCTTCTTTTTGGAAGATGTGGGTTTAACAATATAAACACATTTTTTTCTGATAAAACAGTTCAGGGAATATGAAGGGAAAGAGCGCTCTAACTTTGTCAGTCACTGTGAGATTCTTGCAATTAGTCAAGTAACTATAACAACTGAGGGCTTGAAAATACTGCAACAGTTTCTGTGGTGATAAAACCAGGAGGCAAAAGAAAAGATGTGGCAGCACCCCATAGACATTGAGGATGAGAACAGTTAAGCACATTGCTGGGATGCTATGCTTTCTTAAACAGATACTGAAGACTTCCTCACTTGAGCTTCACTCTAACTCAAATTATCAGAAAAATTCACCCTTTCTTTCAAAAACTATTGTAGGAAATAAAAAATAAGGCATTTTACTCTCTCAATTTTACTCTCTAACTGAAGAAAATCTAAAAACATAATTTCTTCTTTTATTTGATGTGTGAAATCATTTTTAAAAAACAGAATTATCTTTAAAATTGTTGATGGAGGGGGGAGCGGTTGATGGAGGGGGGAGCGGTCGCCGCCCCTACAGCTCTACAAGCATTGTTTGGAGGCAGTTGCTGGTTGGTTGCAGCAGAGCAGGTTAAAACTGAATCCATCGAAAACGGAGATCCTTTGGCTTGGCGGTGAGGGAGTGGTTGGGGATTTCCAGTTGCTGGTGTGGGAGGGGGTCTCATTGGCGCCGACCTCCTCTGTTTGCAGCCTGGGGGCCCACCTGGATTCGTCTCTTTCAATGGAGACCCAGGTGGCCTTTACAACCCGGACTGTGTTTTTCCATCTTCGTCAGGCCTGGGGTTGGCTCCCTTCCTTTCCCAAGCAGACCTAGCCACTGTGATCCATGCAATGGTCACCTCCAGGCTAGACTATTGTGCCTTGCTCTACGCGGGCCTTCCCTTGCATTTGATTCGGAGGCTAAAGCTGGTCCAAAACGCAGTGGCTTGTTAGCTCACAGGGGTCATATTCAGCCTGTGTTGCACCATTTGCATTGGCTCCAGTCGAGTTCTGAATCATCTTCAAGGTGTGGGTGTTGATCTTTAAGGTCTTACGCGGCCTGGGACCCTTCGTACCTTCGGGACCGCATTACCCCATATGTCCCTACTCGGTCTCTGCATTTAGCAGAGGCCAATTTACTGGTGGTCCCTGGCCCCTCGATGATGCGGCTGGCCTCCACGCGGGCCAGGGCCTTTACTGCTCTGGTCCCAGCCTGGCAGAACACTCTCCCTCCAGCTGTCCGGGCCCTGCGGGATCTTGGTGAATTCCGCAGGGCCTGTAAGACTGAGTTGTTCCACCAGGCCTTTGGAGTGACCAGCCGCTGAATGAAGTGCCCCCTCTTGCTCCTTTCACATCAAGGTCCCTCTATATTAATAGTGCCCGCCATTCTCCCCCTCTTGGGGAGGGTTTTTAAATATGGGTCTTGCCGGACGTCTTTTATTGTATCAACCGCTGTTTTTAAGGGATTTAGTAGTTATGTTTTAAAATTGATGAAGCTGTATAATTTGTAATTTATCTGTGTAGTTAAGCTTTGCTCCTTTTATTTGGTTATACTGTGATAGAATTTTATGTTGTATACCGCCCAGAGCCCCCCCGGGGATAGGGCGGTATAGAAGACCAAATAATAAATAAATAAAACCTGATTTAGTGCAGATTTGATCACCTATTTTGGTGGTGTTCAAAAAGTTTTCACAAGAGTTGTGAGATATGTAAAAATGTCCTTACATTAAAAATGTGGACTTTTAAACCAATGTGATTTGTTCATATTTGTACTTAGAACATCTGGCTTGGATTCTGTAAAGTCTTAAGCACTCTCAAGAGAGTATTCCAGTTTCAGATTAAACAGTCTTTAAGGATTATTGTAGTCAGAGGGCTTCTTGAGTGCCAGGTGCATGGATTCAAAGTGTCTGACATCTGTAAGCTAATTTGGAGCACCCAGTATAAATGGTAGACCCAGGAACTGGCAGCATAAACACAAGTAGTACACTCCAAAAGATGTCTTTAGTGGGAAACCTTGAGTCAGTTCCTCTTCATTGAAAAAAATCCCCTTCTCCATTTTCAAGTTAGCAACATATCAGTTGCCGGATCAAGTGTTCCCACGAAGGCCTCTTGACAGACAGTATTTCAATTTCCAAAGGGGTCAAACAGGGCTGCGTCCTGGCCCCCACTCTTTTCAATCTTTTCTTAAGTGACCTCCCCTCTGCTCTCTCAGCAGTGAACTGCCATGCCCCAAAACTGGGTACCTCCCATGTATCAATTCTGCTCTGTGCAGATGATGCTGTCCTTCTCTCTTGATCCAGAGTTGGCCTCAGACACTTAATGAAGCGCTGTGAGGACTACTGTGAATCCAACAGACTGACAATTAATTATGAAAAACCCAAGGTATTGGTCTTCTCTAGGCGCTTTAAGCAGCTCACATGGGCAATGAAAAGTACCCAAACTGAACAGGTTAAGTGCTATAAGTACCTTGGCCTCTCATTGTCCTTTAACCTTTCATGGGCAACCCACAGGAAGGCCGCTCTCCTAGCTACATCTAACAGTATGTCAGCATTACTATGTTTCTTTTACAGCAGTGGCCACTCCTTTATCCCTCCTGCCCTCAAATTTTTCAATGCCAAAGTCGCCTCGAGATTGCTTTACGGAGTCCCAATTTGGATTCAAGCTATTAACCACTCCTTGAATTCTCTTCAATCCAAATTTTTTCATAAGATAACTGGACTCCCAAATTGCATGCCCTGTGCAGCCCTTTGTCTGGAGTTAGGTCAAAACTCCTTGGAATCAGCCGCTTGGCTGAGGGCTTTTAGATTCTGGCTGCAAATTCATTTTCTCTCAGACTGTAATTCCCTGGTCCACCGGCTGTTCTCTGACACCCATTCCAACCCCTGGTTTTCCATAATTGAAGAAAAAATGGCTTCTGTTGGACTGTCAGTGGATTCACTTTGCCCTTTGTCCTATTCAGAAGCTTACAGAAAATTAAAAGGTCAACTATTGGATAGAGAGTTCTCTACCCTAATCACCGCAGCTAAGAAAATGTGCTTCCCCCTCTATTTTTCTCTCCCATTTGAATGGGGCCACTTGGCACACTACCTGTATTGCTTAATAAACCCTGCTCAGAGCCATAATGCTCGCCAGGTTTAATGTTATGCCTTCTGCCTTGTTACAAGGCAGATTTAATAAGCAAGAAAAGGCTAAAAGATTGTGCCGGTGTATTGATGGCTCAGTTGAATCTCTGGCCCACCAATTACTACACTGTCTCAGATTTAAGGAAACCAGATTCAAGTATGTAAATCTTACTCCTTTACATTTACCAGATCTCCCTGATTTAATTAGATTACACTACTTGTTGGACAACCCTGATTGTTCTCTCTGTATGATAGTGGCAGACTTTCTCCTGGAAATTACTAAATGCCAGTAGATTTCCTTCGACCTAACATTTATTTCCTGTATTGTATATGCTTTTTAATCCATTTTTTATTATTGTTGTACTGTTGTCTATGCCAATAAAGTTAGCAACATAGTGCTAAACCTGAGAATGCTAAATCATGAGAGGGCTTCCATCTTCTTTGTCTAGGCAGTAGTAAGTGTGTCTGTGGCCTTTTTTGCACAGTCAAAATGCCCCGTGGTAGATCCCGGATCTTATGTGCTGTGGTTCTTTCCCCCCTGTTTCTGATTCTACCCGGCTCCCCAGTTCTTCCTGGGAGTTGAGACAGGACCGGTGCATTATGCCCAAGCTGTTTCCAGGCTAGCCCAGGGCTTTCCCATTTGCACTGCAAGCTCTTCCGTAATCTCTTCTGCACATGTGTTTCCCTTTCCCACAGTCTGATTGGCTGATTCTCCCCCCATTCCCCCACTCACTTTCATGATTTAAGTTTTAAATGACATTGAACCCAAAACCTCTTCCCTGTTGATAAAAGACATGATTTTCATTGCAGTGGGAAAAAAGTACAGAGGGGTAAACCGTGGATCTTAGACAGAAAAGCAGGCTAAGGTGGCGCTGCAAATGGCAGGGCATCAATTCTCTCTCACCCACAAGGATTTCGGTCAGAAAAGCAGGGTGTGTGGGTGCCGTGAATGGCAGGGTGCTGATTCTTTCTCACACACAAGTTCAGTCAGAAAAGTGGGGTGCACCTATTGATTGGTGGCAAGATGGGAGAAATGGCCAGAGTTCTGCTGCTGTGGTATTTTCAAGGCAGTGGAAGCACACAGAGGCAAGTGGAGTCACACTGGGGCATTTCAAAAGACTCTCCAATTTGGAAGTTTTTGAAAGCTGCGGGGAAAAGGGAACGGCAATGCAACAGAGGGGCAGACCCAGTGCAGCTTTGAGGACCATGAAGAATTCCAGGCTGTCCTGTACGAACCCTGTGCTAACAACGGTGCAATTTGGCCATGAAAAAACGGCCTGTGTGTATAGTGATACTGGCATTAAATCTTATGCTGTTCATTTGCAGCTCCAATTTTGCACTTCACTGTGACATCAGCTCATAAAAATTATACTCCAAAAGGATTTTTTAAAAATGACATTGGATACAGTCCAGTTAAGCTTCAAACCAGCTTTAAAAGTGAGACTGGATTGCACTGAGCTTGACATTGGGTGATAGTCACACAGCATCTCTCTCTGTTCTTTTGCAGAGTACTTGGTTATTAGTCTATTCCTAAAGGTTGTTGCTATGCAACTATTTAAACTAATACTGAGCTTGTATTTTATGGCATAAATCATTTTGAAATTGCTGTATAAGTGAAGATTCATCAAGTGTAATCTGCTGGCTTAGACTTTTTGTACATGTTTGGGTACTGATACATACAAGTGGCATAAGGGATCTGCTGACAAAGATCCTATGCAGGTCTACTCAGAATCAGAACCCAACTTACATATGTTCAATGAGACCTACTCCCAGGAAAATGTTCCTAGGGTTCACTGTAATACAGTTCCTCTGCAAATCTTGAAAGGGGAACTGAGAATCCAGACAGAGTAAAATCAGAGATAAAGTTTATTAATTAGGGGCAATAATAGAACAGGTTGGCAGGGAGGATTGGCAAACTCCAGGTATGCAGCAATAATATCCATGGGTTTTAGTGGAGACTGCACTGTTATCAGAAGAAGAAGCCCAATAGAAAAAAGGGTAGACAAATGGAGAAGACTGGAAAAGGCATCAGGGCAAGTGGCATGAGCAAGGGAAATGTATACAGAGGATATAGTGCAAACTGAAATCAGTGACCATATTGGCTGGTTCGACAGAGTTCTTCATGAGATGCAGTCATTTTATAGAGGCAATTTTTTTGCTATTTAGAGCTTCAGCGTTCTTTTCTTACTTTTACAAGAGGCAATGAAGCCAAAACAGCCAAATTAGACCAAGCTGTGTTCCTTTACATGTCAACAGAGGAAAACTAAGGAGTGTGTTTTGACTTAAAGACTGCAGTGCTATGCACATTTGCTTAGGAATAAATTCTACATAATTCAATGTACTTTGATAAACATCTAACTGTACTATGTACTGCATTAAAATATCTGATCTTGATTGACTGACTGGCCTTTTGTGGTGGTTGAGAATGTTTCCAAAGATTTCAACTTCTCAGGAAACTTTTGAATGGATCATTTTCTATGAAAAGACAGGTTTGCCTGGGATTAGAACTTAAATACCATGAGGAAAAATCCCCTTAATGTCAAATTCTCTTTATTTTACTGTCTAAACTGTTTTCTTCTTATATATGCCCTAGTCTCTTCCAAATTCTCCTCCCTACCTGTTCAAGGCTCATCTTCCTCCTCCAGATTTTCTTTTATCTCTACACCTGCAAGACTGAGACAACCAAGAAACCCCCTTCTAAGATGAATGTTTTCTTGATTGGGTGTATGAGGAAGGGAGACAGTCACAGCAAAGTAATTACAATCCAGACCCAATGAACGTTGAGTCAGCCAGACTAAATGTACAAGAGTAGAATAGAGGCACATAAACAGGGTAGAGGCCATTAATATGAGAATGCTCATGTACAGAACATTTTTGATCCAATTTTCAACATCGGGAAAACAATTGAAACATTTTTAAGGCTTGACATCTTACTTGTAGTATGCAAACAAGCTGCAGTCTGACCAAAAGGATGCTCAAGTATTTCTGTTGAAAATAATGCATAAGCTGCAGGAACAGACATGCCATTTAGGGGCATAAATCATAGGGGGGAACTAGGGCTTAATCCCCCCTCAGCATTTCTTGTTGGAGGTAATGTCACCTCCTTGCTATCAGGTCTCTGGGATTTCCCAGCTGGGGAAATCCCCCCCCCCCCCATCTACCAGATAGCATCATGAAGATGCTCAGGCTGTCAGATTCTCACACTCACTCAGTCCTGTTTGTTTTTGTAGTAACTTAACAAGTTTCTAGGAGGCACAGGACTGTTTGGTTTGATTTTGTAAATCAAGAGAACCTTCAGTATATAATAATGTAGGTGAAGAAATGAGAGAGAGAATGCATGGACAGGGAAAGGGAATGATCTAACTATCAATCAGGACGCCTAAGTGAATGGCCTGAAATTTATTCCTTGTAGCCTGCAACACAAACACTGATGTAAGTTATGGATGAAGAGAATTATGATTTGCCTTCACAGATGGGATACTAATGATTGCATTATTATTGTATCTTGGTGAGAAAGAAGTGGTCACATCTCCATTCCATCTTTAGAGAAAAATCTTAGAGAAAGAAGTGGTCACATCTCCATTCCATCTTTAGCGATGGGGGCGGGAGAATGTTGTTAAAGACCCTCTTCCTATCTAGATGTGTGCTGTCTGCCCTGATTCCATCCTGGCTAAATTTGCCTTGGCATCCATGGTAGGAGCTACCAATGCCTTGCGTTGGAGAAGATAGAGACCAAGGTTCTCCTATGCTAATGAATTGCCAAGATCTTGGGGAGGAGATTGATCCACAGATGGGACCTCACCATTGCCACAATGGCTTGCAAAACCAGGATCCACCTTGGTCTATCAATGTAATTTCTTCAGCAAATTGCCTGAATATCACCTTCCAACTGGCCCATGTACCTTTATTCTGCCAGCCCTTTTGTTCTCCCTGCCTGGATTCAATCTCCTTTTGTCACTTCCCACCCCCCAACTCAGGCAGAGCCATATAGGTTGATTCCACACAGCATAATTATAGTGGGTTACATTTGGTATTTAGAAATCCGGGTCTATTTTATCCCTATTTTATCCCTGTTTTCCCCCTGAATGGGTGCTCATTTTTGTGAAGAAATTGAGTTAAGACTGGGAGGAAATACTCCAATTTCTTTTGCACAAGCCCGGCTTTTTTTTGTTTTCACAATGTAGATGCAGCACACATGCTCGAACATCCCTGGTGTGCTGCATTCTGATTGGCTCTTCCCCTGCTCCCAAAAGCAATGCTTCTGATTGATGGATTCACAACAACTGCAGGAAAACCAAGCAGGACACACACACACACCTTTTCTCTAGCTTTGGAAAGGAGCCAGTGCAGTGAGCAACATGGCAAGCACATTGTGAGCAACATGGGAAGCAGCAGATACAGCGTTTGAAGCAAGGGAATCAGCTGATAGCTGATTATGTGGCCAAATTCCATCAGCTGGCCAGCAAAATAATGACTGGCCAGAACATGTACTGGTGCACTCATTTAAGGAAGGGCTCAGTCCCAAGGTAGCCCAGTGAGTGCTATTGTTTGGGGATCCAGAAAACCCGATGGGCTGGATCGTGCTGGCTAGGGAAGCTGAAACCTGATTCCACACGGTGCAGAAGTTCAAAAGAAGGTCTAGCTCCAAGAGGCATTCTTCTCTGAATCCCAGCACCCTGGGCAAAGGACCCTCTGGGAGTAAGCCCTGCTGGAACCAGGAGGAATCACAGTATGCCTGGTGAAGACGGTTGGGGCTCTGCCTATGCTATGGGGAGCTGGGGCATATGATAGCCAACTGCCCAGAGAAACAGGAAATGAAGCCCCCCCCCGAAGAGATTGACTCGAAGGGCCCCTCAAAAAGTGGGAGCCAAGAAGACCCCGACAAAGAAACCTTCTGGAACTGCAGGGTTAGAACTAGAGGCAAACAGTAGCGACTCCACCTCTAAGGACCCGGCCAACAGTGACTCCAACATGGAGCTAGCGGGAAATGGCAACAACCTGGCCTAGATGGCATCTACTGCCAGGTCCCTTCAAAGGATGCCAAGGAGCGGGTGAGTGATGAAATGAGACCCCTAACACTATCCTTGACTCTCTTGAGCATAGCAGCCAAAAGTTGCATAGCGTTCCATGCTCTTATAGACTCTGCGCGCTCGAAGTGCTTGATGCAGCTCCAAATCACTGATGAACTGGGTTTGACACGAATCCCCCTCAGAAGACACATTCAACAAATGGATGGTAAAGTCATGGGAGGTAGTCGGGCCACCCATAAAACTGAGAAAATAGTAGTACACTGCAGGGGGTATTGGGAAAAGCACAGCTTCATTATAGCCCAGGTGGCTAAATGCCCAGTAGTTTTGGGGATGCCATGGTTAGTGATGGACATAAAATGGTCCTTCCAAATAGTTTGGTTTACAGACCCACCCTGCGGATCACATGTACGTCCCCCCAATGGACTCCGGATGAACCTGACCACATCCCATCAAGGGGCCTGCCAGTAGAGGCAGTGGGGGAAGAAACCAGGAGACGTCTGCCGTTCCTCTCCCTACTGGAACTTAAAATGGGTTTTTGAAGAGGGGGAATGTGATAAGTTGCCACCCCATCAGACTGTAAAATCAAATTTGTCATTAGGGGAAAGTTACCAAAAGTATGCCTCTACCCCATGAGCCCAACTAAGGCAATGGCACTTAAAGAATTTTTGGATAAGAACTTGGCACACAGATTTATTGGGCCTACCACCAGCTAATGGGTTGCCCTGGTCCTTTTCCGAAAAAAGGATGGCACCCTACAATTGTGTACGGACTATAGAGGTCTGAATGCAGTGTCCATGTGTAATAAATACCCCATGCCCCCTATCGAGAACTTGTTGGCCAGCTTTGGGCAGGGGCAAGTGTTCATCAAATTGGACAAGGGAAGCCTATTATAAGGTTTGAATAGCTAAAGGAATGGAGTCCATGATGGCTTTCAACACTCGCTATGGTCAGTTTGAGTATAAAGTCATGCCTTTCAGATTGTGAGGCTCTGGGAGTCTTTATGAATGTGATCAATGAGGTGTTGCATGATTCAAAGGGTTGGTAGTTTATTTGGATAACATATTGATCTACTCCAAGACAATGGAGGAACTTGCTAAATTGGTTCGATAAGTTTTGAAGAGGTTGCTTCGCAATGACCTCTACCGTGTTTCCCCGAATATAAGACAGCGTCTTATATTAATTTTTGCTCCCAAAGATGCGCTATGTCTTATTTTCAGGGGATGTCTTATATTTCTGTATTCTGTTCGTCAGGCATGCTTCCAAACAAAAACTTTGGTACGTCTTACTTTTGGGGGATGCCTTATATTTCGCACTTCAGCAAAACCTCTACTATGTCTTATTTTCCGGGGATGTCTTATATTCAGGGAAACAGGGTATGTGAAACGTCCAAATGTGAATTTCACCAAAATAAGCTTCACTTGTTGGGTTATCGAGTGCCGGGGGGTGGGATTGACCCTTTGCCCTGTATTCTCCTCCTCCAAGTTGAGACTGGCTGTGACTACTCGTCATCAGTCCCGCCTTGAAGCAGAATCCCAAACACCGCCCCAGATGACTTCCATCCCTCCCTCCCTCCTTGGAATCTGCTCTTATGGATGCCGGAAAGCTCCCGGTGCCTCTGGAGGAGGGAGGCCCTGATCTTAAATGTAGGGGAGGATTGTGTTTAGCCATCAGTCGCCTGTTGAGTATTGTCTTCAGTGAGCACACCTCATTTCATGATATTTGGAGAATTTATTAATGGGGGTGGGAGAGGGTGGGGCTGGACAGCCACTTAAGGAGCAGCAACCCAAGGCAGCTATCTTCCCATCCCTATTGCAACAGTTTCTGCCTGCCTGCCTGCCAGACTGGTCCATCTTGCTGCCTGTGTGGAAGATCTGCTTGCAAGACCCGTGGAACTGTGGCCTGCTCCTAGAGTGCTTGAGAGTCCCACTCCACCCCATTTGCAATACTTGAAGAGGATGGGACTGAGCAGCTACTTAAGGAGCAGCAGCAATTCAAGGCAATGGCCTTGGGTGATGACACAAGGGTGTTGTTTGGGAGCAGGATGGGTTACCTCCTTTTCATTTTTGGCATGATTTGGTACATTTGGTAAAGGGAGGTGGGTGGGCGAGTCTAGTAGGTTTTAGTGGTAACTTTTATTTTATTCATTCCTATTTATTTATAGATTTGTTTGGGTAAATTTGTTAACTGTTGAAGATTGAAATGGAAAATGGAAAGGTGCTTAAGTTTGAATATTTTGCAAATGTTAATTATTTATTGTTCCGATTTAAATTATTTACATTGTTTATCATACTATTTATAGACTGTATTATTTATAGATTGCATTGATTATTGTGTTATGTATTGATTGTATATGTTATAGGTTGACAAAGTGTAGGCCTCCCTGAGCTCAGTCTTTGACTTAGGTAGAGTGGAATATAAATGTATTTTTATGTATTATGTTAGGCTTTATGCCATTTGTAAGCCACCCTGAGCCCTTTGGCGGTAGGGCAGTGTATAAATATAAAAATAAATAAATAAAATAAAATAAATGGCTTGCCTTGAACATTAGTAGGTGCAGCTTAATGACTACAAAGAACTAGAACATTTCATCGGGTCTAAGTAATCCTTCAGTTTCAGGTACTGATTCTGAGGTATACAAGTCATGAGAGTAACCACCATTAAAACCAATAGAAGTTAATTGCATCCTGTGTGCTGAAGAATACAATATCAGCATATCACTCCCACACACCTTTCCTCTATGTTTTAAAAACCTGCAAAGTGGGAAAGAAAAATGGTAATCCTTAAAAATTACCATTCTTATAGCTGGAAAATAGATTCAAAACTAATTGGATTTATAATTTGCTCCCCCACCTGTTGTGCCTAGACAATGTGGGGGCAGAGAGTCATTTTTTAAGCAGTGATAAAACTTACACAATTTATTTTATTGTGTCTTTAAGTATAAATGGAACTATGGAAGTTCATATAATATTAGATAGGGCCAGAAAGAACCTAAAAACAATTTGATTCCTGTATACTTAGTCTGTTGCCAGACTGAGCTATGGTGAACCAAAGGGATCATGTTTGAAATTCAGTGGGATCGCTACCACTGCAGCCAATACTTGGGGGGCCTAGCAGTGCAGTTCCAAAATGGGGAGCCCATTCCTTGCATTGGCTCAGTGCACCCCAGTGGACTTATCTGCCTCCAAAGCAACTTGCACAATGCTTCTCTCACATCCTTCCTGCCAGGATTAAGTCAACACAAAGACCGTGCCCGGGAGAGAGATTCTGTGCTTACCTGCCTAGTTTGTACTAACATTTCTTCCTCTGGCTAATACTTTTACTGACCACCTTATTTGCACTGTAATTGTTTCACAGCTGTAATTTCATCAGCTAACTTCCCTCTTGGAGACATTCCCGAGCCTGGAATCTCAGACTGATATCTCAAACAATTAGACCAATGACCCAACCATTAAGATTGAAGTCTGTCTTTTGTCCTTCCCAGGAAAGGCAAGTAATCTCTTTGTCCAGGGAGATTAAGGATCACTATGCATAACCCTGAGGGTCTGTTTTTCCCTATAAGAAGCCTACTGTTCCAATAGACAGTGCTCAATATCTCTGGACAACCCTCTGTCTGTGATACTGTTTCACAGTGCTGTTCATCCAGAGCTAAGTGTGAGTCACTTAGTTATATTCATTGGACCAATCTGCTCC
This sequence comes from Sphaerodactylus townsendi, assembly GCF_021028975.2. Taxonomy (NCBI): domain Eukaryota; kingdom Metazoa; phylum Chordata; class Lepidosauria; order Squamata; family Sphaerodactylidae; genus Sphaerodactylus; species Sphaerodactylus townsendi. The sequence continues at coordinate 63,198,613 of NC_059425.1, forward strand.
AAGATCAAGTGACTATAATTTTTATTGCCCCTCTCCATATATTCCTTATCTGTTCCATACTTATCCCCTCAAAACAGTCTATATCCTAGGACTGTGTGTGTGTGCTTCTGCTTTTGTTGTGTGCTTGTGTACCCCTATTATCCCTTAATAAGAATTGTTAAACTTTATTTGCTCTCCTGTGAGTTTCTTGCGAAAACTGACTCTCATATATGTAGGCAATCAAGTCTTGTGTTGCCTGGTTTTTTGCTAAGCCAAGAGTCTGCTCCTTTTAATTCCTCACTCTAAAAGGGAGAGACTTCTCACCAATTTGGGTCACAAGATAATGTGCTTCTACTATATGTGTGAGTATTCTGAACATTTGCACAGTGCAGAATTTAACTTGCTGTCTATGTCTAGTGTCCTTGAGACTTAAAGGAAATAAGTAAATACTTAGTGGGCTGTTTATAGTGCTTAATGGGTAGGACACTGTAGAGCTGGAAAAGTCTGAAGGGCAAACAAAAATGGTTAAATGGTCAGAGCACTTTTCTATAAAAAAGGTCATGGGACTTCTCAATTTAGAAAACAAGGTAACTGGGGAACATAAGAAAGAGCCTGCTGGATCAGACCAGAGTCCATCTAGTCCAGCACTCTGCTACTCGCAGTGGCCCACCAGGTGACTTTGGGAACTCACATGCAGGATGTGAAAGCAGTGGCCGCCTGCTGCTGTTGCTGTTCCTGAGCACCTGGTCTGCTCTCTCAGATCAAGGAGGATCAAGATTGGTAGCCATAGATTGACTTCTCCTCCATAAATCTGTCCAAGCCCCTTTTAAAGCTATCCAGGTTAGTGGCCATTACCACCTCCTGTGGCAGCATATTCCAAACACTAATCATGCATTGTGTGAAGAACTATTCCTTTGTGATTTTCCTTAAACTAGGAAGACATTCTTTAACATCATTTCTGTTATCAGCTGCTGGCTTTCCTGGGTGTGTGTGACAGTCATTTGGGAGGCTATATTAAAATGCAAAGAGGTTTGTCTGACATTAACTATCTGCATCCTGCTTCTCTATGTCTACCTTTTAGCATAATCTAATCTTATGTTTCAGCCAGCTTGCAATTCAGACAATACATTCAGAGAATAGTAGATTTTACAGAAGGAAGGAAAAACTTTTCAGAAAACCAAAATAAAGCCTAAATCTTACTAACATTATATATCCACCTAAAATCATGTTTAACAAAATCATTTTTATTCATTCCTCTGGCTACATTATCAAGCAGCTGCTCTGTGTCATGGGCTCAGAGTCAGTCAGGATTCCTCTGATGAGGAGCACTGGCAGGATTACCCCACTGTCCTGGAACCCCAGTTGCCTCAAACACAGTCAGAATCCTCACAGGTCACGGAAAGAGCTGGCCCAAGCCAAGGAACTTGCTTGCAAAAGCATCTCCAGCCACTGAGACCCACACTAACAATTCACCCAGCAAACTAGAGTCTGTGAGGTACCTGAGAATCCATACTTGGCAGGAACTGCACTCTAAAAGGCACTGTGTGTGACTGGAATCCCTATGGCATTGCAGAGAATGCTGAGAGTCAGCTCAGGATCAAGACATAGCCACAGCACAGACATATAAGAGACAGATCTGGAAAGGGGAAGTTGCAGGAGTAAGATTGTTGAAAGCCTGACAGCTTTCTGCTGCATCTGCTTGCAGACTGATTACTCAGAACTCTGACTTGGACCAGATTGCCTAACCTGATCTACCTTTGACTCTTGACTGCCTCTTCTCAGACCTGCTTGTAACGTATTCCTCTCAGCTTAGAGTAAGACTGCTCTCTCCCTCTCTTGTGTCTGTACCCGCTAGCCGCTGTAACCAGACTCCCTGTGAGTCCAGCAGGCCAAGACACTCTGGTTTGGATTGTGGACTGGATTAGAAACCCAGAGCAGAGAGTAATAAAATTCAAAAAGGTAGACATGAAAGAAAGATTACATAATTTGTCGAAGGCTTTCACGGCCGGATTCAACTGGTTCTGGTGGGTTTTCTGGCCAGTGTGGCCTGCAGCAGCAGTGGTACTGGTGAATGCAAATCATGTGGACTCCACCCAAACACAGGATTTGTTGACTTCCAGCTATCTCATCTTTGATTAAAAGTTAACTTTAGATACATGCATATAATCAGAACATTAGTTCAATAGTGATTTTGTAAATGTGTTCTAGTGTTTCCAATCTACTGTTTTTGTTAAATTTCAAATGCTGCCACTACTGCTCTGTTTGAATAGGTTTTCAAAAGATATTCTGTAAAAGGCCTCCAATTTTCAAAAAAAAAATCTTAGTAGTTCTGTCAGCATTGTCATTTCTGAATGTACTGTTACTTTGAGAATTCACTCCTCTCGTATTGGTATCCTAGCCATTTTCATGCATATGAATTCCTTGCTGCAGTCATCAAATACATAAACAGAATTCTGTATTGCTTAGGAAAATCCTTTCCCATGATTCCCAACAAAAAGGCCTCAGTTTTTTTTCCAGAATTGTTATCTTCAGAATCTTTTGTTCTTCCGTAAGTATCCAGTCGTGGGATTCAGCAGGTGCGCACCAGTTCGACAGAACTGGTTGTTAAAATGGTGCTTGTAAACAACCAGTTGTTAAATTATTTTAATCCCACCACCGGAACTGGTTGCTAAATTACTTGAATCCCATCACTGATCATATCTCAAAAAGTCTTACAATCAGGAGTGTGGGGAGAGAATTCCCCTTTGGAGCCAGCATGGGCTTATGCTGGCAGATTTGCCCTCCCTGCAATACTTACCCTGGCAGAGGGGCAAATCCTTTGGCACCCGGCCAAAGCAAGGCATTGGGATGCCCAGCTGCTATGCCCAGCTCTGTATCAGCACTTCTGGGCCATGGAGGAATTGCGGGGACATTCTTGGGGGTGAGGCCGACCTTAGTTGGTTTCCACTGCCAGTTCAGCCCCTTATACCAATAGAGCTGGCCTTGGAGATATGGCATGATTTTCATGGTGTATCTCTCCTTTCCCCTATGGGGGATTCTTGGTATTAAAAAAAAACATTTTGCGATTCCTGCAGTGCAGGAAAGCCCTCTAGAGAGGATGGAGCACCACCACAGGGCACCACAGGGGTGCTGTCCACACCCGCTTGAAAGCTCTGGATTGGGTGTTAGCCTCTTTATACGTTCACCACATATGAAAGACAAAAACCTCTTGCTGTTCATATTTCAAGTATCTGTTGGACACACCTTTATACAGCCTTACCATTTTTTTTGGTGTTCAATACCATCTGAACTTCATTTTGTAATAATTCTCCTACAGATTATAACATGCTATAAATTTTAAGGCATTTTTCCACAGTCTCTCCCTCTGTTCCATCCGAATATCATGGCCAACATTTCTAGACCATTTAATAATTACATATTTAACCACTTCATCTGCCATATTCCATTGTCATAATGTTTTGTACATTTTAGTTGTCATCATTTGTACATAGACTACATTTAAAATCTGTCATTTGTTTATTAAAACTAGCATTTTATAATAGAATTTAAAAGGGTAATAATACAGGAAAACAAACATTAACTAGGATGAGTTTGTCTGGGGGAGTTTAATTGTTAAACATTCTTGTACCAGCAAAGTACAGCATTATTTTTATATTTTTATTTTTAAAAAATATTTCTATACTGCTTTTCCTAGTACTTGAAAATAGAAAATTAAGCTGATGTAGCAAAATCCTCACACTGACACCACTCTACCAGTGCATGGTGACAACCAGCTGTAACTACGGTAGGGGAGGACAGCAAGTTAGAATCTTCTACACAGAAACCACCACACTGCCTCCAAAGAGGCATTCAGCAGCATAGACACTAAGAAAAGACAGAAAGAAACCCATTGGCTGGCGAAAATCCCCCTTGTGGCTGACAGCTTACACCAGCCTTTTTGGTGATGTAAATCTGTCCCTGAAAAGGGGCATCCCCAGGCCAAAAGGGTACTGGAAACTGACTAGTTGGCTCCATCCCCAGGAATGCCCCCAGAACACCCCCATCCACACTAGCATTGGAGGAACCCCAGCACTGCAGTGCCCAGGCATTAGCTGCTGTGTGCCCCCCTTGGTACTGACTTAAGGGCCCCTAAGTCCATGCCCATTTAGATGGTGCAAGGGACACTGATGCTGGCACAGGGGTCCCTCCTCTTTCAATGCAGATCCATCTCCCACTTTAGATTGCAAAGTAAATTTGTTATATTCTTTGGCACATCATGGAGTATATAACACCCAGCAATAGGACACAAATCATACGTATAAAGATGTGTGGCATGGGACTACGTCAGTCTTCTCCCATTCCTACAGAAATAGGACCACATTAATAAGAACTTGAGTGATGATAATTTTTGCCGTGGGGCACAATGGACAAAGGGGCCAGTAAACAAACAAAGCACAGGCAACGACCAGAAAGACAAAAAGAAGCTGAAAGGCTGATGAATAACATTTTTCTCAGAAATCTTCTGGTATCCTGTCTCAAGAATTACAGTTCAATTTCTATAATTGGGGCTGGAAGAACAAGCTGCCAAAAAGGGGAAAGTTGCCTATTTGTAGGAAACCATGCCTCCATTTACACCCTTACATTTCCTTCATCCACCTTTTAAGAAGAGAGATTAGCATTTAGAGCCCTCAAACACTCATGGTCACAGACTGCCTCTCATGTATGCTCCCCTGCTATGTACTGAAATTGTATATTGATGTAACAGCCATCTCAAAGTTAATTGTTATAGCAGTGTCCCACACACAGAAGACATAGAGGAAGTATGCACTTATGGTGACAAAGGGGAGCACAGTCACCTTCCCTGACGAAAACTAGGCCCTCCGCTCCACTTATTACTACTGATGACAAATGCTTATGACTTGCTTTGCCTCGCAGGATCAGAGCCAAGGCACTTAGAATGGAGCAACTCCCAAATACAACCTCCTACAGTGTATGGGTGAGTATTATCCCCATTGCTACATTAACTCCAACAGGTGAATTTTCAAAAGTTGGTGTATGTGGGACTATCCATGGGAGAATGAGAAGTGGGGTGGGGGCAGTGTAGTAAGAATCGAAGAATAACTAGATGGCAGTGTCCTTTCTCAAACAAACATTTGCCAATTCCAAATGTGTACCCAATCTTAAAATTCCTCTGAAGATGCCAGCCACAGATGCAGGCGAAACGTCAGGATAAAATGCTACTAGAACAGGGCCATACAGTCTGGAAAACCCACAACACTCCAGTGATTCCAGCTGTGAAAACTTTCGACAATGGATTTAAATTATTTTGCATGTATGTGATGGGCCTATATAGCTCTTCTATCCTACCAGAAGCATTCTGCAGATATTCAGAGAGTTACTGTGGTCACTTTCTGGTGGCCTGGCTGTGTGTTGTGAATGGCAGAGTTGTGTATTGGGCGGAATGACATTGTAAGGTTGTTCACTTACTACCATTTGTGTGTCTTCTATGTTTGGTTAATGGCGAGACTTTCTGATTAACTGGTGGGAGCTGAGTTGCCAAGGATGCTGTGGTTGCTACTTTAGTTTTTGTTTCTACTGCTGCTGTTTGCTCTTGGAGAACGAACGTCCCTAGCTTAGTGTTATTCCAATGAAGTGCCCCTCCTATTTTGTATCTTTTCCAAGTAACAATTGTTGCTGCTTGGTACTTGTATTACCCAAATCAGTCTTGCTTGGTCCCTTTACTTTGGGAGAATTAGCAGAAATAGACCATGCAATGCGAGAGATCAGGCAAGATCTTTTTCACCAGTGTCTACAGATGGTTTTCCCCTTAGAAATCTACAAGAAACCAGAATTTCAGATAAGTTTTAACAATGTTATTAAAGAACTAAGAATAATAAAACATACACATGCAGCTTGGCAAAACTCACAGACAGAGAAGTTTAAGGAGCATAGGATGCAGACAGAGGTGAAGGATAGATGGGAATAGAAAGGGGTGTTGTGGGGAGGGTGATACTTACAATTCCAGAATCAAAGAGGTGCAAAAGTGAATGAAAGGCAGCAATCAGCACTTCTCTTAGGTGCAATGGACCAAGAACCAAGGCTGGCATGAGGTCCAAAGGCAAGGAGCCCTTGTTTGGGAGGCCTAGATATAGGAAATTTTAGCCCTCTAGCAATGATAAGAGAGGCTACTTCCCTGGACAAAGCAAGTTGTGTCCCAATAGGCTAGAAATACCCTAGAAATCAGTGCCCTAGAAATTCGGTAAAATTCGTATTTGGATTTATTCAGGCATAAAATGATCTGTATGCCTAAATAAGACAAATAACATTTTCAGATATAATCGAATATTTGGGTATACCTGAAATATTTGGGTCGGTCTGATTTTTGGGGTTTTTTTGGTGTTTTTCACATTTATGCCTGCAGGGGGTGCAATTTTAAAGCTAGCAGTACCAAACTTTCAGGGTATCATCTGGAGACTCTTCCAATGGTACCAACCAAGTTTGGTGAAGTTTTGTTCAGGGGAGACAAAGCTATGAACCCCCAAAGGGGGTGCCCCATGCCCCATTGTTTCCAATGAGAGCTAACAGGAGAGCCCCTGAACCAAACTTCATCAAACTTGGGTTTGGTGGTATCATCGGGATTGTCTCTGGATGATACCCTGAAATTTTGGTGCCAGTAGCTTTAAAAATGCACCCCTGTCAGGTACCCCAATAAATTGCCCAAGATTCTCTGCTCTGCAGTGCCTTGGCACCATTGTAGCCAAGGGGGAATTTCTGTGCAGGCTGCATATTTTTGAAGATAGAGGCACCAGACTTTCAAGTTGGCTCCAGGAGGCCCTCCTGGTAATAGCATGCAGGCTTGGTGAACTTTGCTTCTGTGGGTTCAATTTTATGTGCCCCCAAAAGGCTTATTTTGTTTCCCTGCTCCTATACATGAAGCCTGCTGGCTGTGTTCTCTCAGAACTCTCTCAACCCACCCCCATCCCCAGAAGTTCACCAAGCCTGGATGGTATAATCCAGTGACGTAGGTATAGGTTTTTATGGGGGGGTTGGGTGTTGGGGCCACGCCCCAACCCCTGGCGATGTGGCCACACCTCCCAAAGCCCTGCCCCCAGCCTCAGTATTTATAAAAGCAGCTCTCTGAGGCCAGGGATGGCAGACTCTCCTGCCCTGCCCAACCCCCTGACTGGGCTCCCAGCCGGCAGTCCCTTCTGCCCATCCCTCTGGGCAGAGGCGTAGCTAGGGAAAACGGAGCCCAATGCAAAATCATGGGCAGCTGCTTTGATGCTGGAATCCACCCCCAAACAGTATCACTTTCAATGGTGTTTAGACTAGGGAGTCCAGATTCTCCTTTTAAATCCACCTTAAAGGGAAAATCTGGAGTCCCCAGTTAAAACAACATTGAAAGTGATGCTGTTTTGGGGTGGATTGTCTCCCACCCTGAAACAGCATCACTTGCAATGTTTAAACTGGGGGCCTCAGATTCTTCCTTTAAATCCATGCTGAAGGGAATGGATTTCAAAGGAGAATCTGGGGAAATTTGGGGGGTGCCTGCTGTCAGGGGTGCAATTGTTAAGCTAGCAGCACCAAACTTTCAGGGTATCTTTAGGAAACTCACCTGATGATACCACCCAGGTTTGGTGAATTTTGGTTCAGGGGTCCAAAGTCATGGACTCCCAAAAGTGTAGTCCCCATATTCTATTAGCTCCCATTGGAAACAATGGGGAATGGGGCACCCCTTTGAGAGCCCTTAACTTTGGACCCCCTGAACCAAACCTCACCAAACCTGGGTGGTATCATCAGGAGAGTCTCCCAACAAATCCCTGAAATTTTGGTGCTGCTATCCTAAAAAATGCGCCCCTTGCAGGCCAAAAACTGAAAAAAACACTTTAAAATACAACCCCCCACACAAACGGGGCAGAGCTTCGGACATGTAATGTGGGGGGTTTAAACTTGAGAACCCCCTCCCCTTACCTACATACTTGCTATAACCAGGAGGGCCTCCTAAAGCCACCTTGAAAGTCTGGTACCTGTATCTTCAAAAATGTGCAGACTGCTTACACACTCAGAAATTCCCCATTGGCTACAATGGAGCCAAGGCACTGAAGAGCAGAGAATCTGGGCAAACTTCTTGGGTGCCTTTCAGGGGCTCATTTTTAAAGCCCTGACACCAAAATTTCAGGGTCTCATTCAGAGACTGTCCTGATGATACCACCCAAGTTTGCTGAAGTTTGCCCCCATCTCCTGTTGGAAACAATGGGGATGAGGCATCCCCTTTGGGAGTCCATACCTTTGGTCTCCCTGAACCAAACTTTACCAAACTTGGGTGACATCATCAGGACAGACTTTGGATGAGACCCTGAAATTTTTGTGCTGTTAGCTTTAAAAATGAGCCACTGCAGGCCAAAACACAAAAAACATCAAAAATACCCTCCCAATGCCTTGCATTCAAATTCGTACATATTCGGGCCAAAATCGGCCCGAATATGCCCAAATTTGCCCAGATTTGGGTTGAATTTGGGATTTGGTACACCTGAATCTCCAAGCCTAGTTCCCCAGTGGGAACAATATTGTGGAAAAATCACTTGATTTGGTCAAGGCAGGAGTGCCCAATTCTTAATTATGTTTACAGTAGATCTAATGAGTTTACAGCTGAGGGTATTCCAATTCAAAGTGATCCTGGGCTGTCATAACAAAGGGACTACAGAAGGCTTGATGACTCTCTGATAGCCAATTTTTTGGGGTGGGGAAGCATGTTCAAACAGAGCCTCTTCTTTAGTATCAAAGTTCAGAATTAAGATTTGTCATCCGTCTTAGTCTGAACTGTCTATGTTACTAATAGAGGTAGGGACTGTAACAGACTGTGGAGAAATGTGTATTTTAAAGTGCAGTTTTGTCAAAAGTATATATTGTTTACCTCCAGAGTGAGGTACAGAAAGGTCTAGGAACAGGGGACCCACCTGATTGACTGTGGCTTCCTGTACTCTAATTGAACAAGTGACTGCATGATGGAGATTAAACTCCTTGTCACAGCATTTTGAGAGGCTTTTGGTCTGAAACGTTGCTGATGTTAAGTGCTGTCTGCCTTAACTGTGTGATCAACTAGACTCTGAGGGGAGTAGATCAGCCAAAGATAGTGACTGATTCTATTGGTTATCACCCTGAGTGCTGTGTGAAATCAAAAACACCCAACTAATCTTATTAATTTTATTCACTTATTGGTGCACTTTCTTCATATGTTTCATGAGTGCTGTGTGAAAACAATTATACTCAGACAGTTTATATTGAAGGGGTTAGGTTTATGGGAGAGCCAAGTTGAAGACTATATAAATCTGGATAAGAACTTATTCTAAAGAGTTCTAAAGTTCTAAAGAGTACCAGTGGGTCTGGGGTATAGAGATTTGCTTTACGTTCACCTCAATAGAGAGTTTATATTTTGTTTTGGGGTTTTTTACCTAACTGTGAAGGTATAGTGACAAAGTATAGTGTTAGGATTCTGTATGGCCCTTTTCGCACACACGGTTTGTTCTGGATTAAATATTTTATTTATTTTATTTTATTTATTATTTAGATTTTTATACCACCCTATCCCCAAGGGGCTCCGGGTGGTGTCGTCATGTGGTCGTCATGGTTTCTGCTCGTTGTTCACACAAACTAGCTCTGGAATGCGGTTCAACCCCATGTCTGTCGCCCACTCCAGGCGTCGCCTCACATTTTTCCTGTCGCTCAATGCTTCTGCAACTTTTTCAGATAAAGTGGTTTCCCTCCACATTTCTGCCCCTATGTGCGAAATGTCATGCTACCAAGCAGGTTTTAAGAATCACGCCCCCGTGGTGATGCGATTTCTCCCAGCCAATTGGGAGGAGCAAGGAATTTGCCAGTTGTGCATGCAGATGTTACTGTTCTGTTTCCGTCTCACTCGCCTCCCGCCTCTCCTCCCGCTGGGTCAGGCATTGCATTGTCTCGCTGCAGCGAGATCTCAAGAAAACGAGATCTCTGCACAACGGTACCGTGAGACTGTGAGATAACACTTAATCGATAGCTCATTGTCTGCATTATGTCCGCGCCCGGGGAGATCAAATGGATGGGCTGAACAGCTCAGCTGCCAACTCAGACAAAGCTCTTGGTAGGGGTGTGTCATGGCGGAGTGATGAGACAAGGGATCTGATTGCAGTATGGGGGGAGGAGGAAGTACAGCATTCCCTAAAGTCCAGCTACAGAAACGTAGATGTTTTTGAGAAGGTGGTGGCAGAGATGTGCCTCAGGGGGCACAAGAGAACTGCCCTTGAGTGTAGGACAAAAGCAAAAACTTTAAAACATGACTTCAAAAGAGTTAATCAGCACAACAAGACTTCTGGTAATGGTCCTTGGACCATGCCTTACTTTGAAGATCTGGAGCAGATATTGTGTTAACCCGCCGCACCAGCTCAGAGCAACGGAATGTGTAGTGGGCGCTTCTGCCGACGTTGTGTCGAGGGACAGCATGACAACGTGATGACGGGGCCAAACGTTACAAACGACACGCCCAGGAGCGGCCAAGCAGCCAATCAGAACTCTCGTTTGCATCGCATTCTACGGCAATGCAAACTATCAGGGTTTCTGGATTCACATGCGGTTCCAGAACAACCGGCCGAAGTGCGAATGATGTCAAGCGGCAAACCAGCAACAAAAAGGTCAGGATGTCGATGTGCATTGCAGTAATTCCAGAGCAAACCTTGTGTGCGAAAAGGGCCTATGTGAATAGCCATAAGCCAAAACATTTAAGCAAAGGAACTGTACAAACTGTGAACCATCTATGAAACTAACTTCTAAGCTAAACTGAACAAAGTAATCTTAAGTTCTTCCCTGAAGAAACCAAAAACTGTAAGTCTCTGTGCCAAGTTCTCTTGTGAATAGTGTATATAGATATTTATCCCATCTCCTGCTTAGTTTACCTTATCCTTATTTATCTCCAAGTTGCTATTCTCAATGTTTAATAAATCTTTATCCTGTTTAAATTTACATCTGCCTCAAGTATTTATTCTGTTTGTGTCTTTGTGAGGGGAAAGAGACATAAAGTCAACAGACACCCATTACCTTCTGGGTGTGAACTGGGCTGAGGGAATTTTTTTTTATTTATTTATTTATAATTAGTCTTGTATACCGCCCCTCCCCCGAAGGGCTCTGGGCGGTGAACAACATGATAAAAACAATAATTACAATACCCCCATTAAAACAGATTAATAACAATGCATTGCAGTGGCGTCCAACATAAACACAGAATGTGCTTCAATGTGCTTCAACCTTATGCTACCATTATTAGAGGCACTTCAGTCCCTGAAGGGAAAAGACAGGAAAAACCTGAGTGAGTGGTTTCCCTTCCTGAAGAAATAAAGTAGGTGAAGAAAAATGGCCCTCCTGTCTTGCCATGGGCTTGCATGCCAACGCTTGTTATTCAGTAAAGTGCCTATAACACAATTTACTCTTGTACTTACTGCAAGTGAGAAACTGTGGTGGGGCAAACAAACTCTTTCAGGGACTTTGTAGGGTTTTGTACAACATGTATGAAGAAGCATTTGTGGGAAGACAGTTACCAAGTGACACGAGTGATAAGTTGTTTGTGAGGAGGATATTCCCTGCACTTGTCAATGGCCAAGGGTAAGCAAATAACTGATGCAGTCGGGCTATGCCATCTGGTAGGCATAGTGAAGAGCCCTGAGATAAAGAGTGGTAAGTTGCAATATTGGAATCAGAAACTCTCCTTACAGTTTGAGTTTGATCCTGATGGAAGTTGGTTTCAGATAGCTGGCTCTATATTGGCTCAACCTTCCAGGCTTCTGAGGTTGCTAAAATGAGTACCCAGCTTACTGGGGGTATAGTGTAGATGACTGGGGAAGTCAATGGCAAACTACTCTGCAAACACAGTCCATGTAGTGAACATTGTGATGTGACTTGTTGCTTGCACAGGGGATTAACTTTGCCTTTTAAGCATAGTGAGGCAGGCTGGGATAGCAGTTGGGTTTCTGGCAAGGAGTCTGGAGAAACAGAACAACAGACCAGGATTAGTGAGACTAATTAGGATTCAGAGACAAATCACGATTCAGTGATTGTATGCATACTGAATCCTGATTCAACGGACTAACTACAGCTAAAATAAGCCATGGTTTCATGTTGTGTCTGAACTGAGCCAAGTATCTTGTCTCTTTGCTATTCTCACATTGAGTCAGTCATCTCTACAAGACCATCAGAGAATAGAAAATACAGTAAGTTTCCTATCTTTAACTATTGAGCCATATAGCCTTTTCTTCAAACACCAGTGTGGAGGAATCCAATGACATTAGCTAAATGTGAAAATTATAACCAAGGTGAGACATACAGGTTGTATTTTGTTTCTATAGCATGACAGGAACAATTTGCCCTTTAGATTTTTTTGGTGCAATACGAGTGGGTGAGGTATGGTTTTGTTTCCGTGGACAAAACAGTTCGGATGAATTTGCTATACATTTTAAATGTCAAACTTTTCTATGCTGTGAGTCAGCTAGCAAATGTTTTTAATGTCAACTTTCTAGTCATTTGTTCTAGCTCAGCATTATGTTATGTAAAGAATGATTCCTAAGTAGTGCAAGTCCACAACTAATGTCACTGCATGTTTTATCCTCCCTTGTTTAATAAAAATTTAAAGCCAAATTAGTACTTGCAGAAAGTGTCACATAACCAATCCTGAAGACTAAAGTTCTTTATGCATCCATAAAATGGACAGAGATGGGCAGTACTGAAGCATAATTATTCATCACCATGTATCTCAAATATCTCTTTTCTAATCTATAACTCAAGCATTGGGGTACAGTTGGAAGAACAATCATGTATAACATTTGTTGTATTCAGAGCAACTTGGAATACATATTTGAATGTGGCTTGTTTAATAAGAACCGAGGAAGCAGGCCAAGAAAATGTTGTATAACTTCTGTGTCTTTGACTTCACCTGTTTGCTTTGTTGCACCATATTTTTATTTGTAGCCTGATCCTATGCAGACTTAGGTATACCTAACCACGTGAAAGCCTCATTAGCCTTAAGAGAAAGTAATGCAGCATGTCAACCATGGACCTAGGGATGGGGTGGGGGGAAGCAGGGGAAAACAAATGCATGCAGAAACCCATCTGAGGTAAGACAGGCCACAACTGTATTGGTTACAGCCACCAGAGAATTGGTGTGGCATAGGGCAAGGATCCTGTTGGCTGATGAAACCCTTCTCCAGCCCACTTGCTGGGAGAAAGTCTGGAATGGCAAGTTCTGTGATCTGATATCGGCTCTGTGTGGCTCCCTTGCCACCTGTTAGTGGAGCCAACTGACAGCCCCTGAGCTGAGCATGCCACTGCATGGCTGTGCCTGAAAAACCACTTAAGAGAGTCTCCATGCAGGGTAGGTGGACATGCAGGCACAGCCCTCCCAATGGATCTCACCCAATGCTTAGAAATGTCACAAGAGCTGGATGGAGCAAACGCTCCTATAGCTCCACCAAGAAAGCAAGGCATGCCAAATGTCCTGTGCAGCCAAATGTCTTGTCCTCAGCACAAGAGGTGAATGCCATTCATCCTGAACAGAGCCACCTGCCTGAAGGAAATGTCTGAGTGATATATCATATGTCTGCCAGCAGATTCCTCAAACTATCCCACAATCCTGCTCATTTTCTTCTGGCTCCATCCAACTTGACGGGAGAAGCAGCTCATTCTGCCTTTCTAGCCCACCCTGCCTTTCCAGCAGGTTTGACCAAAACAGGCTCATGTTAAGAAACTGGGAGGGAAGAGTCTGGAGAACTGCTTCCATGGCAATATTGAAATCAACATTTTACGGCTGGGAAGCTTGTTCTCACTCAGTTGGACCAGGATGACATCAGGGTCCCCCAATGGACGATGGAGTAAAAAACAGCTAGCAGGAAGGAGTCCCAGTGCATTCCTCTTTGCCCTGTCAAAGAAATCTTGAAACTGGCCCTCAAGCCCCAAGGAGGTGCCTCAGCCAGTTGCCAACTTGTATTTGCCTGCCCAGTGAATGATACTATGGCCAACTATCCATACGGATCTGAGGAATTCTGCAGAGACTAAAGACAATACTAGTGTAGGCACTCTTCCAGGGAGGGGATATAAAACCTGTAGGCATTAGATTTCTTTTTTTAAAAAATAAATTTTATTGTATAGTTTGAAATTTTATTACATTTATACAATATATACATTTTTGTTAACATATTCCAAACCATACTTTCCCCCCTTTTTTCCTCCCCCCCACCAGTTTTCTGTCCTGTTTATTTAAGTAAGCAGCAGTAAGTTCATTCTTCGTGCTCTCTTCTCCCATATTTCTTCTTTGACTCCAATTTCTTTCAACCAGTCCACAAATTGTGTCCATATCTTCAAAATGTCGCTCTGTTTATCTTGCCATAAATTATTTCTTGCCATTATTTCAAAAATATCCAGTTGAATTTGTTCCCATATATACTCATTTCGAAATAGTCCATTTCTTCTTATCCTTCCATCCCAATGCTATTACTACATGAGCAGCTCTTATCATCCTTTTATACATTAATTCATATCTTTTATCCACTTTATTCTCCTCAATTATTCCTGTTGTAGGCATTAGATTTCCAGCCACCAATGACCTAGATGTGCAAGGGGCGGGGGGCAGTCCAATCTCTGCGGCTAAGCTGGCGGCATGTATCTAGAAGAAATGTGCACCAAAGTATTTGGGTGGGAGCCTAAGGTTTACCAAGCCTGTCAACATATTTCTGGTTATTTGGAATTTGATGAGAGAGTTCCTGTCTGCATGTTCAGAGGGGCTGAGCTGGAGGAGGGAGAATGATCAGCCATTCTTCAGTAGCAGGGAATGGAAGGGCCTTCCTCAGGTTGGCCACAGGCTAATACAGGCCCCCTTTCACCTCTGGTTTGTTTTGGACCTCTGCACTGTGATTTGGAGCATGAGCTGCTGTATTTTGACATCCTGCCACCTGAGGACCTGATCAAAGTGGTTGCAGAGAGAAGCAGAAACCAGCTTGCTCCACCTGAGGGCCCCAAAGAATGCCACTGTGAAGACTGCTTGGAGCAAGGAAGCCTCAAATTAGACCAGCAGATCTTAGGGAGCTGATGTAGGAGCCCAGAGAATAGGGAAAAGGTGATAGGATTCTGCATGCCTGGCATGTGCGGGAAGAGCCTTCTCCAGCCTGGATCCAACCCTTGTCAGTTGTTTGATAGAATGAAATAGTAATCAAATTATGTTAAACAGGCAAGCCCTTTTCATACAGCAGAGTTTATAGCTTTGCTGTAAAGCAAATAGATTTATATAGCAGCAGCAAAAATGGTTGCAATTAATGATAAGCCATGCTCTCTTGCTTGTATACTTCCTGAGATTTTTGCTTTTTTCCTGTTGAACAACATCTTTTCCACTTGGTCCTTCCCCCAATTCTTCTGTTATTCCATCTGTTATCCTTTGGTTAAAGTTGTGAATGTCCTTTAGATTTTCAGTTTTTAAACTTTTTGTACATCAGTTATTTCTAATGCTTCATGCATGCACATGGTTCTTTATATCACTTCCTGCTAAGAAAAATAATCCTTGAGTATTTGTGTCTTCTTCCTCAAAGCATGCATTGGAAAGTGGATATTGACAAAAGGCAGTGGCATAGGGGGAGAAAATGGTACCTGGGGCAAAGTGGTACCTGGTCCTGCCCCCCAGCATGCCACAGCACCCTCCCCCCTCGCCCGCCCCACTTATCTTAGTTCAGCCTGGAACAGTTCAGCCTGAAAAAGCAGTCTGTTCAGTTCAGGCTGAAAAAGTGCCCTAGTGGAAACTACACTTCCCAGCGGCCTTGGGACTTGCAAGGTCTACTGGGAAGAGTAGTTCCCACCAGGCCGTTTTTTCAGCCTGACCTGAACAGGCTGCCCTGACCCAAACATCACCAAATGTGGGTGGTATCATCTGGAGAGTCTACGAATGATACCCTGAAATGTTGGTGCCACTATCTTTAAAATCATGCCCCCTGCAGGCTGAAATGTGAAAAACACCAAAAAATACAAACAAAATCAGACGGACCCGAATTTTTCGGGTATCTGAATATATTGTCTCAAAACCCTAATCTTTAACTCAAAGTTGGTGTCCCATCCCCCATTGTTCCCAGTGGGGGCTAACAGGAGATGGGGGCTACCCCTTTGAGGGTCCATAACTCTGTCCCCCCGAACCAAACTTCACCAAACTTGGGTTTGGTGGTATCATCAGGATAGTCTCTGGATGATACCCTGAAATTTTGGTGCCAGTAGCCCAAGATTCTCTGCTCTGCAATGCCTTGGCACCATTGTAGCCAAGGGTGAATTTCTGAGTGTGTAAGCAGGCTGCACATTTTTGAAGATGGAGGCACCAAACTTTCAAAGTGGCTCCAGGAGGCCATCCTGGTAATAGCATGCAGGCTTGATGAACTTTGCTTCTGTGGGTTCAATTTTATGTGCCCCCAAAAGGCTTATTTTGTTTCCCTGCTCCTACAAATGAAGCCTGCTGGTTGAGTTCTCTCAGAACTCTCTCAACCCACCCCTGCAGGCCGAAATACTAAAAAAGAATACAAAAAAAGAAGAAGCCCGAATGCCTTGCATCCAGGTTCGTTCAGATTTGGGCAGGACATATTCAGCTGATTTTGGTCTGAATATGACCAAATGCACCCAGATTCGGGCCGAATCCAGGATTCGGTGCACCTGAATCTCCAAGCCTAATGGCAAGCCTAAAATATTTACAGTTGAAACTGAGAAAGGAGTAGGCCAAATGCCAGGTAGGATCTAATCTAGTCATGTATAAGAGAGGCAAAAGATCTGGTTCCAAAGTAGTAAGGCAAGTTGATAATCACACTATAGAGGCAGAAGGTGCAAAAATGTTGCAAGCTGGTGGCTCATCTGGTATGATTTTTTTCCCCAGTAGAAGATGTCTCAGTCTGGTAAATGATCCCTGGGATAGTGGCTTTAATGGATGATCTGGGGTTTAACTGAACCCCTTGGTGGCCATCCCAGGTGCTGAATCAGCTGATGGAGCTTGTACAGATTGCACAGTTCAGACTACAGTTCCTTTGCCTATTTCTTTAGCACAGAAGGTAAGATGCTGAAGCATGTTTGCTGGGAGTCCTAATTTGAAACTTCTGATACCTTATAGTAGCAAATGAATGTGACTGTTAAAAAAAGGAGAGGGGAGAAATGAACTTAAGGGTTTCCCGCTATCACCAGAATTGTCAATATTCAAAGTGCTAAGAATGTCAGTGGCCTATATTTGGGTTTATTTCACTTCTAGTTAAAATAAGTGCTTTGAGTCAGGTGTGAAATAGATTTGGCTGTTACACTATACTACCTAGCTTATTATGGAACAATAGTTATTGGCAGTATAGTCAAAGAACTGGGCATGGCTGCATTATGTTCTTATCCTTAAACTGCTATTGTTTATTTTAAAGTCTTAAGACATCATGTTAATTCTACAATGCTGTCTAGACAGTGAACTGCTTTTGGTGAACACACTGCTTGCCCCCCCCCCCCTTTAAAAACCTGTCCCACCATATTTTAGGTGTTATGTCAGTTCCATTGGAGGGTTTCCAAAATCACAAATTTCAAAGACAAGAAGTACAATAAAGCTGTAATATTTGTTCTGTGGAATTCTAGGGGTTTTGGGTTTTTTTTCCCCAAGCATGGAATATGTTCTGTGGATTTGTGCCAGTTTAGATTAAGTGGCAAGTTGTCTATTTTGCCAGATGGTTGAAAAGTAGTGGTGTATTCAAGATTCATTCTTATTTTTGTATGGCTGTTTTGTGGCACAGTTCAAGAGAATTATTACAACCTTGATCAGTCCTAAATGGCTTTATGGAGCCCTGCATACCTATTAAAATGCCTAAACCTTCTTTTTTTCAATTCTCAAGGCAATTTGTAACAATAAAATTGAGATTGCCAATCTTCAAAAGTAAAAAGGCCAGCCAGTCCATAAAGACCATAGCTTGCTACATGCTAAATGCTATTCAAGCTTAAGTGAGCCCCAAAGCCTAACAAGGGCCCCTTCCACACACACAAAATAATGCGTTTTCAAACCCCTTTCACAACTGTTTGCTAGTGGATTTTGCTATTCCGCACAGCTTCAAAGAGCACTGAAAGCAGTTTGAAGGTTCATTATTCTGCATGTGCGGAATGAGCCTCAGTTATGTCATTCTGCTTCTTAAATGGTTACAATGGAGCCCCATACATATCTCCTATAATTTCAGTGCGAGAACTATGCTATAGCTGAGAAGGGTCCTGCAATAGGCAAAACAGATGTTGCCAGTTTTCCTTAAAAAGTACAATTGTACCTGGAATTGCCCCTATATTGGTTAAGCGCAGCCTAATTTACATGAACAAATTTTCACTGTTGTGTCTTTTAAGGTGCATTTGGTAGTAGTGTTATTTGGTGTTAATTGAGCCAGCAAATTGCAAACCTGGTACAAAACCAATATAATTCATTTGAGTTCTTTGGAACCTCTTTGCAATGCAAAAAAGTTTTCCTGGGAGGATATAAAGTGATAGTAAACAAAAGCTTGCTGAGCACATAAAGCGTCATAGTCCAATGTGTCCTTTTATGCCTTGGATTACAAAGAGAAATCACATAGCTATATAGAAACTGAGTGTTGTTACATAAGAGTAATTGAGCCTGGTTGCAAATCTTTATATTTGTATCTCTTTTTTATTTCATGATGGTACTCAGAACAACTTACACAGGACTTCCAAGGGGTCTTTCATATACCGCTGATTATCCCCATACCTGGACCTGTATAACAGCAGTAGACATGGTGTGTTGGAGTCCAGTGAAGCAACACCATATAATGAGAGATTCCCTCTCACATCTAATTAAAGGACTGCACTAAATACTTCCAAATGTTTAGCAGCAGAGTTTATCTATTAAAGAGTGATTAATGATCTTTAATTCTGGTAATACAAAAGAGTAAGGGGTAAGCTCAGCTCTTTGAACTATTAATCAGCACACTAAACTGAACTCCTGTAGAAACCTTTATAGTTTATTGTGATAAGAAAATATTCCTTGAGAAAGGCAGAAAAAACAGGTATGAAAAGTTAACTCTTTAATTACTGTGAAGATAAATGCTAAAATTATAAAAGTTCTTAGCATTGCTTAATCATACTAGAGCAAATGATAGCTTTAAAAGCAAACCATGTTTCAGCTCAGAAATTAGTTCTCATTGCTTTTGGTGATTATCAAAATGCCCAAGTTATCCACCAAGAAATCTCACCAAGTCTTCTGAGACTTATAGTTGGGATGGCTTGAATAAGCATTCTTTATTATGCATACTGTGTCAGCTGAAATGTTTATCCAGCTGGCTCTTCCTTCACAAAGGCCATACTGAAGTTCTGAATGCAAGCAGAGAGAATTTAAGTATTTCAGTTTTCTTTTTCAAGTTTAGTTTCAGTGGAAAGGAACATAAGTTTAGTTTGCTCAGATGGAGCCTAGAGGTTCAGTCTGCAACCAATTGAATGTAATGACAAAACCTCCACTGAGAGCAATGAACCAGTCTCTGAAATATTCTTGTGAGACTTCTGCTCAGCACAGAAGAGGCTTTAAAACAGCCTAATCTCATTATGAATTCTTCAGAAATTATGGTGTTGTGGCATTTTGAATCTTAGCTTAAAATGATTTTCATCAGAATCAGGAAAATTCCTTAATCTTGGCCAGTTTGGAAACTGTGATGGACTCCTTTCCTATCATGTTCAGAATTCTAGGGCAACAACTGGTGTTTAGTAGATATTGGGGATTTTTTTTTAGTACTGTAGTAAGATTCCAGTTGCCAAAAAATTTTTGGATTCATGAAACCTTCTGACAATGAAGGTCTATTGACTTGTTTAGTCAATATTATTATTCTCCACTTTCTCTGGACCTAAGTGGACTCAGTTGCATTAGAAGTGCTTGTGAAGAATGCCACTAAGTGCTCACTGTACCTCATAAGGTAGGTCTTGGTATAAATGTATCTGATGCAAAGGCTAGGTTTAATCATGCATGTAGCAATACATCACTCACATACACATTCAGGCACATGTTTTAAAGAGATACATATTTGGTGAATGAAAGAAAATACATTTCTTAAGTATCTTTGCCAGTTGGCATATCTCAATGTTAAATTGCTACTTTCCACTTCTTTGGGAAGCTGGAAAATTCTGAAGCCCTTTCTCGTGTATAATCAAAGACAATTCATTGAAAAGGCTGCCATAGGCCCCTTCGCACATGCAGAATAATGCACTTTCAGTCCACTTTCAATACACTTTGCAGCTGGATTTTACTGTGCGGAATAACAAAAGCCACTTGCAAAAAATTGTGGAAGTGGAATGAAAGTGCATTATTCTGCATGTGCGGAAGGGGCCTATATGAAGAATTAATTCAAGATCATGCATTGTGGGGTGCCAGGCAGGGCCTTTTAACAGTTCTGAAAATTTGGAATGATAATTCTGAAAAACCACTGCATTAATGTAAACGGGAAAGAAGCTCCTTATAAATACAGGAAGTCAAGAAAGTTAAATGATGTTTGACATACAAATTATCTTGCTTTTTTGTTCTATACTTATTTTAGCATTTATTCACTTTCCAAAGGAATCTAAAGCACTTTAAGGATAATAAGAGCTCCTGAAGAGAAAAGCAAGGGACTAACAGTGCAGTCCTCAACCTATTGAAGTAAATGGGTTTAGAAGGATGTAACTGTGTTTAGGATTGCACAGTTTAACAGCCAGAATATAAACTAAAGAAGTGCATAACATGACCATCTGGCTAATGGGAAGAATCTGACTGCTGAGACTGCTGAGTTTTAAAGGCAGTTAATTAAAGAGAGACAGAGATCAGTGCTAAAGTTGGACTATGGTGCTGTGATGATGCATACAACACATCTGGCTCCAGAACAAAATGTGCAGCATTTTGTAGGAATAATTTTGTAGAAATAATAATTCTGTAGGAATACAAAAATAATTGTGGGAAGGTTCATTACTCTACTTTCCCCCATACAGTTGCATTAGCTGCTAATTTTTTAAAATTGTATAGGACAGTGTTATCGTTATTACCCGTATATACTCGTGTATAAGTCAACCTGCATATAAGTTGAGGCACCTAATATTACCACAAAAAACTGGGAAAACTTATTGACTCGTGTGTAAGTCGAGGGTGGGAAATGCAGCAGCTACTGGTAAATTTCAAAAATAAAAATAGATACCTATAAAATTACATTAATTGAGGCATCAGTAGGTTAAATGTTCTTGAATATATATTTCAAAGAAAAACAGTAAACTAGCTCTGTAAGCCCTGAATCTCCCTTTAAATCCACTCAGAAGGGGAGGGGTGATTTAAAGGGAGAATCTGGGAAAAATTTGAGGGTGCCTGTTAGGGAAGGAATGTTTATGTTAGCAGTACCAACATTTCAGAATATCTTAGGAGACCCTCTTGCTGATACCACCCAGGTTTGGTGAAGTTTGGTTCAGGGGGTCCAAAGTTATGGACCCTTAAAAGGGTAGCTCCATCTACTATTAGCTTCTATTGGAAACAATGGGAGATGGGAGCACCCACTTTGCAGATTCATAACTTTGGACCCCCTGAACAAAACATCACCAAACCTGGCTGGTATCAGCAAGAGATTGTCCTGATGATACCACGCAGGTTTAGTGAAGTTTGATCAAGGGGTCCAAAGTTATGGACCCTCAAAATGTAGCCCATGTACTATTAGCTCCCATTGGAAACAATGGAGGATGGGGGCACACCTTTGGGGATCCATAACTTTGGACCCCCTGAACCAAACTTCACCAAACCTGGCTGCTATCATCAGGAGTGTCACCTGAAGATACCCTGAAATTTTGGTGCCACTAGCCCAGGGGTCTGCAACCTGCAGCTCTCCAATTGGCCATGCTGGCAGGGGCTGATGGGATTTGTGGTCCATGAACATCTGGAGAGCCGCAGGTTGCAGACCCCTGGGCTAGCCAAAAAACTGCGCTCCCTGGCGGCCAACAAAGTAAAAACCCTAAAATATTTTTTAAAATACACCTCACTCGCATATAAGTCGGGGGGGGGGGTCAGCACAAAAAATGTGCTGAAAAATTCGAGTTATATGTGAGTATATACAGTATATACTATTTTTGGTAATTGTTATCTCATTTGGATAATAACAATTTTCTGCAGATGCAATGCATATAAAATTGAAAAATATATTTATGGGGATACTTATCATTCAGAGTAAAGAAAGCCTGTCATTGAGTAGGCAAAGGACTGGGCCCATTGTACAACACAGCCCAATGCAGAGGGACCCAGTGTTATTGTCTATATATACAAGCAATAATCTTGTCTAATGAGTTCAATATATCTATATGTGTAAACAAACACAAGCTTCTTATCTAACATGTAATGATGTTTAATATATCACCTCATGCCACACAAGTGTTTCATTGGATGCTTAGATTTCTCTTTCCTTTGGATTGAAAAAAAATCTGTTCAGATATCTCATTTTCTTTTCCCTGTTTTTCTCCTTTCTTTCCATCTGAAACCAGCAGCAACTATTCAGCCTCACTTTAAGAAAAGAACAGATTGCAGGAATATAAAATGATGTGATTACTTATATAAAATGATTCATAAAAATAAAGCTCTATGCAATTTTGTTACAATAAGTGAAACATTAGAGTGTGATTGATCACTTCTCACTATGTCAGAGGATTAAGCATCACACCTGCTCCATGTAAAATCCTGCAGTGATGAGACTTTGATGCAAGGGAAGAGATGACAGCTGTGTCAAATATTCTCTCTTAGAGGGGAGTTGCAGGTTGAAGGAAGCTGTTAGCTTATGCATTTTTCAAAATTCTTAAGCTATTGCTTTTCCCCTCTCTTCCACACTGAAGATGAAATTCCTTGTGCATTTTGTTTTTCAGGAACAATGAAAAAGCAATGATTTGGGCTGAGTGGACTGGTTACACATCAGATAGTGTGTATCAAACATATAGGGCTGACTGGACTGACCCTGAGAGATTCTTCTCTCTGTCTTTTTATTGACTAACTGACTTGATTTATAACTGTAAGCAGTTTTGAGACTCCTTATGGTAGCAAAAAGCAGGGTATAGAACCTAAATCATCTTCAAAATAAGGGTTCCTAAAACGCTGAACGTCAAAATATTAAAATATTTCATCATTGAACAACATTTAAAACAAAATAATCCAATAAAATATATTAATACACATAACACCAAAACCAGTGAGGAATGGTTCTTGGGAGTATGTCAAACAAAGTAAATGCATCTTCACCTGCTGTCAGAAGATGACAGTAAATGAGACATAAGAATCTCCCTGGGGAGAGAGCTCCAAGTTTTAGTGTCATGAGACCAGGTTGCCACCTTGTCTAGCCTCAGATGGTTAAGGGCACATGAAGCAGGATCTCCAAAGATGTCCAGAGAGTACTGGTAGATTCATCTGGGAGAAGGCAGACCTTGTGGTGCTGTCCCCAAACCATATAGGGCTTCAAAAGTCAATGCCAGCAGCTTTAATGGAGCCCAGAAACTAGTTGGGAGTCAACAGCCCATTATACATGGAGCACTTACCTTGGGACTTTCCACTGCACAGTGGGCTTGTAGTGAGGTTGTCCATATTTCTGTTTACATGCGAGGAGGCATTCACTCCTGCCACGCTCACTCCTGCCATGCAGAGAACTCTCCCGGGCCTGCTTTTCCTGATTCTCTTAACTCTACTCAGCAAGGGTCTTTCAAGACAATTGAGAAACAGAAATGGATTGCCATTGCCTTCCTCCACGGATCTTCCTCAGTGATCTCCCAAGTACCGACCCTGTTTAGCTTCTAAGATCTGATGAGATTGGGCTATGCCATGCCTCTTTCCTTTGTCAATGATACCAAGATTTAAATGCTTTTCTCTGAGCTGAATCCATTATTGAAAAAAATCATACTCATACATTATATCTTAGCGGTATTACTGAGTCTTGCTTTTGTAGTGGGCAAACATGATTACTAATTCTGTAGGTGTAAGATAACACTGGTATTCACAATCCTCCCATGTTCATTCATTAATTAAAGGCCTGAATGTTTGGAATTCCTTCCTGTCATCTGCTACCCAAACTCCTCACCAGCTCTGCTAATTGTCATTCATATAGCTGGGGGTCATATTTAATTTTCAACTTGTCAGTTTTTAAATTCAAAATATTTCTAATGCAGGGAGGATGAAAGATTTTAAGTGCTATCACTTTCTGTATTTGTTTTTAAATTTGGCTAGATTTGTTTCTTGATCTATTAGATACTAAATTTTATTGTTGTCTATATATTTTTGAATTAATTGTTGAATCTTGCGTACATTTATGATGTGAGTTACCATGAGCTCCACCTAGCTGGGGGTAAGGTGAGATATAAATAGAATAAAATAAATTTTTTTTAGCAAAATATCTTTTCAATTTCTTTTAAAGAGGAACCATATAAAAACATGTGAGGAATCAAACATGGGGAGGAATCAAATTCAGAGTGTGCAGGGCAGGAGAAATGCTATATTTTGATTACAATAATAAAAAATTAACCATCGCCCTTTCTGCACACATTTCATAAATGTTTATTAAATGTTTGTAAAACATTTTCAATCCCCCTTTTCTTAGTTTTCACCACTTCAAAGGATTTCTGGCAGCCATTTTCTGTTTTCCCTGTTTTTTTCCAGTGTGTGGACAAATCAGTGCTTCATGCTTCGCAACCTCATCTACAGTTCCCTGAGTCTTCTGTAGTCAATGCTATGAAGATTAAGCCTCCCAGAATGTCAAAAATGCTCTGAAATGCTCCCAAAACAGTGCAAGGAGCTTCTGCAGTCCAGGTGCTCAGGAGCAACAGCCGCAGAAGGCCATTGCGTTCACATCCCGCATGTTAGCTCCCAAAGGCACCTGGTGGGCCACTGCGAGTAGCAGAGAGCTGGACTAGAGGGACTCTGGTCTGATCCAGCTGGCTTGTTCTTATGTTCTTATGCAGGCAAGCAGTGACCTCGCAAAATGGCATCTTCAAACAACACCACACAAATGAAGCCTCTAAGGAGCAGCACCGGCAGTGGTTAAGAGCAGGCGTACTCTAATTTTGGAGAAACCGGGTTTGATTCCCTGCTATGCTGCTTGAGCTGTGGAGGCTTATCTGGGGAATTCAGATTAGCCTGTGCACTCCCACACACACCAGCTGGGTGACCTTGGGCTAGTCACAGTTCTTCTGAGCTCTCTCAGCTCCACCTACCTCACAGGGTGTTTGTTGTGAGGGGGGAAAGGAAAGTCCCTTTAAGTCTCCAATTCTCCTCCTTCTTCTTCTTCTTAAAAAAATGTTTCAGTCCAGAGAATGGCTAAAAAAGGGGATTAGTTAAAAGTGTTTTGAGGCTGGAATTAGTTTTGGGGGGAAACTGTGAAATTCCATCCCAAAATACTTTTTTTCTCCATCCTGAAAATGTTTTATTTGTGCTGTGCGGAATTGGTCCATATCACTCTGTGCTAAACTTACCATATTTACTTACCATAACCATTATTAGCCCTGTCTTTGCACTCTGCTTTAATTCTCACCTTTGTTGGGCAGATTGAAATATTTTGTCATGGAAGACAGAGTGGATTACAGAGTGGTGCAAACATATTCAGAATGGACTGATATTCACAGTGCTGGTTAGAAGTAATTGGCACCCTTGTGGGCATTCCCTGCTGAAAACAAAACCAGTATGGTTACATGAATTTTTATTTGTTTTGAAGGGGAACACATCTGGCACTTCCAGCTGTTCTCTTTTATAGCATTCTAGAGGCAGAGACTCACAGTCAACTTGTTCTGCCTCTTTTGTGAATAAATAACACAACCATTTTTACATTAAGTTTGATTTTAGTGTCAACGATTTGTAAAGGCCATCCACTAACCAAGGAAATAAGATGTTTAGTTAATTATTAGATCTTCTAGGCCAGCTGCACCCAACCTACTTGAGCCTTTGGCCACCTATAGAATTTTGAGGCAGAAATTAATCAAAAGGGGAAAGGAAGGATAAAACATACACACAAAGAAGATGATGTCCCCACCAGGACAGAATCTGTGATTGTGGCATGAAGCGGACTGAATATGTAATTCATATGCTTCTACATTGTTCATTTTATAAGATGATCAGGTCCAACTTGTTGACCACACTACTTGTTAATAAAGAAGGTCTATCAGACCAACAAACTATTTCTTATCTGAAGATCCTCTGAAGATGCCAGCCACAGATGCAGGCGAAACGTCAGGAGAGAATGCTGCTAGAACACGGCCATACAGCCCGGAAACCACACAGCACCCAAATATTTCTTATCTATTAAAAATGATTCTTGTGCTATCTCTGAAATGATGGTAAAGTACGTGTATTATGTCATTAAATTGCGATCATGATTGTATTGCTCTGCAATTACTATTAATCTGCCCTGATTATTATTATGCCAGTAAAAGGTTTTGATTTGAAACACTGAAGAAGATGATGACCATAAAATACATACATATTCATAAGTCTACTAAGAGGAGAAAGGGAGGGGAAAACACATTCACATGCAAAAGAAGATGACTAGGAAGGAGATAAAATATACAATCATCCCAAAGAGTGGAGAACCTTTCTGTACTGAGCAGTGGGGTGAAATAAAGGTGAAAAGCCCCTTTATTTATATGAAGGTAGCAGTCACTGATCCTGCCTTCACAATGCCCCTGCCTACTTTCCTGTTGTGCATGACAGGCATCTGGGGATATACCTGTGGGTACCATGGTGCCCATGGTTATCATGATAGGGAACTGTGTTCTAAGCTATCAAATAATGCTGATTTCCCTTTTAAAAATATTTACCTGAAATTTCATTGAAAAATCTGACAACTGTGGCTAGTTGGCTATTGGATTCTTTGAATCCCTCAGAGGATTTGTGGATGGAAGGGATTTCCAACCATCTATGGAATAACATTTCCTTGTAGTCTCTTCTTGCTGCTGCCCAAAATGTCCCCTGAAATGCTGCTTCTGTAAATGATGAAACAGTACAGACACAACTACTGTGTGAATATGCCTTAACCTTTGATTCTGCTCTAATATTGGCCCTGGCTATGGAATCTGTGACTAAAATATACAGGATTTGCAGGCATCACCCCTATAGCAAAGGAGAAATACCCAATGGATGCATTTTGAAAATGGTAAATATATTGAAAATGGAAAGAAGAAACCTAGGGAGAGCTGCTACCATTGTGCTGGATTCTGTGCCTAAGCCCCATGCGCTTTATGCATGACTACCAGTATTTAAAATGTAGTTGATTCACAATATTTGCTTCTCAATTTTTTCTTTTTTGTACCATCTTTTGTTCCCCGCAGTTTTTTGTTTCCTCTACTGCAGGGTTTTCATTTTGTATATCTGCAAAAGCCACCTTTTGCTCTCCCGGGTGTCACTTGTGACATGGTGAAAGTGGGCATTCCTTTTTTTTCTTTTTAACAAAGACTGTATGGCAGTTGTGCAGTATAGGAAATTTGAATCTTTGCTGATCATTCTACATGCATGTGTGTTTTTGCCCCTTGTTCATTGCCTTCCAACCTCCGTTGTTATGTTTTCCCTTGCCTGAAGTGTGTCTATTCCATCCAATCCACCATTTTGTCCACCTGCCTTCTTTGCTGCCATTCGTCCTCCTAATTATGGGAGGTTGCCTGCCAACTTTTTTTTGTGGGAGGGCCTATCTCTGGTCTATGAATTGTTCACAGACTGCAGTCGTAAAATACTCAAGCTTGGCATTTTATGTAACATGTATGTAATCCACTCTGAAAGTGGGTGCTGTTGTGTAACTGTGGGAGGGGCTGGTATGTGTGCAGCAGTTGTTGGCAGTTGCAGCACAATTGCTCTTGTATTCTACATAAAATGTTCCCCCATTTCCTCCTCCTCCTTCACTAATGATC
Organism: Sphaerodactylus townsendi; assembly: GCF_021028975.2. NCBI lineage: Eukaryota > Metazoa > Chordata > Lepidosauria > Squamata > Sphaerodactylidae > Sphaerodactylus > Sphaerodactylus townsendi. The sequence continues at coordinate 63,226,483 of NC_059425.1, forward strand.
AAAATGAAACCTGGCTCTTCATGAATAGATATAGATCCTTCGCTCCATGGACATCCAGTGAGGGATATCACGGGTAAAGCTTCTATATTGTTAATTTAAGTTAATGCTATGTTTTTCCTGTTCTTTTCCTTAGATCTGTACAACCAGTAGGTTTGATAGTCATTTCCCCTTGTCTTATGCTCTAGCTTAACCTGTAGCAATAATGTTTTCCTGTTTAAGAGAGTAGACTATGTTTCAAACTCTTCTTTGGGTGGTTTTGCCTTTCATTCTTCCACCCAGCCACACGCAGAGGGAAAAGGTTGAAGTAATTGGGATACTGTGCTGTTCAAACTTGCTCACAACCAGCCTTTACTTAGTGTCCCCCAAATCACTGGTAATATGGGAGCCTGAGTTTAATTGGGGTGGTGGCATGAAGAAGAGGAACATGCACTACGTACACATGAACACTCTGCATGCATATAGACCCAGGGCAGGTTTATGACAGTGTTTAAATACTGTTTGGTGCTCTGTCATCAATCAAAGCCACTGCTCATTTTTATGATCATTATTTTGTGCTTGACCTGTTCTGATAATATACAATAAAAATTTTAAACTCCATGCTGGCTTCAAAGTAAAAAGCAGCATTTAAATGTCCATCTTACCAAAGGAATAGAAACCATTACTTAATCATTGAGTCATAAATGTCCCAACACAATCAACTGTTTGATAGATAACAGGAAGTCATTAATTAGACTAAACAAAAAGGAATAGAAAGAAAATTGGGGAGAGAAATGGAATCTTTGCTGAATAGGATACTTTTGAGGAGAACTATAGTAGGACTTTGCCTGTTTGTGTGTGGATTTTTATGGGGATGGTACATCTCTATTAACTCCCAACTCTTATTGTTTTCAGCCAAAATAGGGAAAATATAATTTTCAGCAGTGGAAAAAGTTAATGGTGTAGAACTATCATTAAAGATAAAATTATAAAACATGTAGAAAAGCAAGACCTGCTGAGAAAGAGTCAGCATGGCTTTTGCAGAGGCAAATCCTGTCTTACAAACTTACTAGAGTTCTTTGAGAGTGTAAACAGGCATGTGGACAGGGGTGAACCGGTGGACATTGTCTACTTGGATTTCCAAAAGGCTTTTGACAAAGTTCCTCACCAGAGACTGTTGAGAAAACTCAGCAATGAAGGAATAAGAGGGGAAGTCCTCCTATGGATTAAAAACTGGTTGAGAAACAGGAAACAAAGAGTGGGTGTAAATGGGAAGTTCTCACAATGGAGAGATGTCGGGAGTGGTGTCCCCCAAGGATCCGTTTTGGGACCAGTGCTCTTTAACCTATTCATAAAAGACCTGGAAGTAGGGGTGGGTAGCGTGGTGGCCAAGTTTGCAGATGATACCAAATTATGTAGGGTGGTGAGAACCACAAAGGATTGCGAAGAGCTCCAAGCGGACCTTGATAAATTAGGTGAGTGGGCTCAGAAATGGCAAATGCAGTTCAATGTAGCAAAATGTAAAGTGATGCACATAGGGGCAAAAAATCCAAACTTCACATACACGCTACAGGGGTCAGTGCTATCAGTCACAGACCAGGAAAGGGATTTAGGCGTCTTAGTTGATAGTTCCATGGGAATGTCAACTCAATGCATGGCAGCTGTGAAAAAGGCAAACTCTATGCTGGGGATCATTAGAAAAGGAATTGATCATAAAACTGCAAAGATTGTCATGCCCTTATATAAAGCAGTGGTGCGACCGCACTTGGAGTACTGTGTCCAGTTCTGGTCGCCGCATCTCGAAAAGGATATTGAGATAGAAAAAGTGCAGAGAAGGGCAACAAGGATGATTGAGGGACTGGAGCACCTTCCCTATGAGGAGAGGCTGCAGCGTTTGGGACTCTTTAGTTTGGAGAGGAGGCGGCTGAGGGGGGATATGATTGAAGTCTACAAAATTATGCATGGGGTAGAAAAGGTTGACAGAGAGAAATTTTTCTCTCTTTCTCACAATACTAGAACCAGGGGGCATTCATTGAAAATGCTGGGGGGAAGAATTAGGACTAATAAAAGGAAACACTTCTTCACGCTACGTGTGATTGGTGTTTGGAATATGCTGCCACAGGAGGTGGTGATGGCCACTAACCTGGATAGCTTTAAAAGGGGCTTGGACAGATTTATGGAGGAGAGGTCGATTTATGGCTACCAATCTTGATCCTCTTTGATCTGAGATTGCAAATGCCTTAACAGACCAGGTGATCGGGAGCAACAGCCACAGAAGGCCATTGCGTTCACATCCTACATGTGAGCTCCCAAAGGCACCTGGTGGGCCACTGCGAGTAGCAGAGAGCTGGACTAGATGGACTTTGGTCTGATCCAGCTGGCTTGTTCTTATGTTCTTATGTTCTAACTGTCCTTAATCTCTATGGTCCTTTTTGCGGCTATGCTGTAATACAGGTATTATTCTACAGTTTTCTATAAGATGTAAGTATTAGTCATTGGGTAAGAGGTCCTGAAATATGGATTTTGAGACAACAAATCATTATCACGTTTTTATTTGCTGAATTTCCTGTTATGTGAAATGTATTTGCTGAGACCGCATCTATGCTGGAACAAATCCACATCAAATCTATTAAAATAAAATTGGAATATGTCCCTCAAATAAGAGAGGATAATTTTGTTGCCCATAGTGGTGGAACAATTTAAATTTGTAAGTACTACTGCTGTAATTACATTTAAATTTTTTTCCTCTTGCAGATCATTGCATTTGATGAATTAAAGACAGACTTCAAGAGCCCCATAGATCAATGTAACCCAGCACATGCGGTATGTTCTGTTCTGAAATTTTGCAATAACTGTGTTTTGATTTTCAAAATGCTAAGAGGTCATTTATGATTTTTGAATAAGGATTTAGGATTGCCTAAAACTGACATGAAATTCATTTTAACATGAAGAAGTTATATGGCAATTCTGGGTACATTTTTTTCTGATTCAAAAACAGTTGAATGGAAAAGCAGAAACAAAGGGCTGACTCACACCACCCAAAATCTACACGGCAAGCTCAATGCATTCCATAAACCATTGGAGAGTAACCGTTGCCACCCATATTTTTACACCATTGGACCACCCCCTTGATAAGGAGCTGAATTCGATTGTTTTGACTTTGATGGGATTTTTATTGCTATCTGTAATTTTGTTCTGTTTTTATGTTTAATTACAATTTTATGGTTGTTGAGATTTTAATGTTTGATTATTCTGTTCACCACCCAGAGCCCTTTGGGGGTGGACGATATAATAAATAAATTATAATGATGTAGCTGAAATAATGTGGTTAATGATGTAGCTGAAAAACATTTTGGATGTATGAATTAGTTCTAAAGATTTCTCGAGTTGGTGTTATGTTTCATTGCCCTACTGTTATGAACATAATAAAATAAGCCAGGATTTGTGGGCATGTGGTAACAAATCAGTGAATATACAAAGCTGTCATACTAGTATTGGTCCAGTTGGATCATGATGTGCTCTATCTGTCATTGGCTATCCAGCATCTCAGACAGAGGCCCATCTACCATGGTACCAGAGATTCTTTTAATTGAAGACTGCAGCAATAGAGTCTGTATTCTTTTACATGCAAAGCATACATGTTCTACCATTATGCTATAGCCCCGGCTTCCTTAATGTGTATGTATATCTGTGGAGGAGAATGTAGCTCAGTAGAGATAAATGTGATCAACACATTTACAAATACAGGTTTCATGGAAGCCTCTGCCATAGAGCATCTGCTCAAAAACAAGTTTGTCATGGAAAAATCCTTTCAAGGGCGCACTATGGTGACCAGATTACTCCGGTCTTGTATAAGCTCCACTGGCTGCCAGTCGAGTTCCGGATCAGGTTCAAGGTGCTTGTTCTGACATTTAAGGCTGTGAACAGTCTTGGACCTACATACCTACAAGACTGCCTCTCCCTGTATTGCCCCTCTAGACCCCTCCATTTTTGGGGGGCAGGTGGTCCTTGGCCCGAGACGGGTTCAGCTGGCCACCACTAGGGTCAGGGCTTTTTCGGCCCTGGCTCCCATCTGGTGAAATGAGCTGAGATCAGGGCCATGCAGGACATCTGTGAGTTCTGCAGGGCCTGCAAGACTGAGCTCTTCCGCCAGGCTTTTATATCATGCCAGCTGGCCTGACTGGAACATCATTGCCTCCCATGAGTGTCTGGTTAGGGTTTTATTGCCATCTGTCCTTTTCTATTGTTTACTGTGAATGTTTTAAATGATACTGTTGGTCGGTCTTGGTTTTATACTGTATGATTAATTGTGGGTTTTATTGATGTTTGCCGCTCTTAGCCCTGTTGGGAAGGGCGGGATATAAATCGAATAAACAAACAAACAAACAAACAAAAAAGCTGTGTGGAACAGTCTACAGGTGACTCAAAGTAAGCAATTTCCTATATGATTGCTCTGCAATAATGTGTGACTCAGAGACCGATTTGTAGATTTTGTCCTTTTTGATCCTGATCATTTGTAATAACCACTCCGCTGTTTCCAGGTAGAAATGCAGAACTCAAGCTCCTCTTGATGCCTACTTATAGCCAGCCTAACATCTTAGGAATTAATTTTCCCCTTTAAACATTTCAAGTTTTGCAGTAAAGAACTTATCTTTTTCAAGGCTGCATTACTATACATGCTGACCACTCAAGAGTGGTGTTAATCAGAAGTGGAGTGAGGGGAAACTGCGCCCAGGGCGCTTGTGCGCCCTACACCCATATTGTGGCGTTGCCCGCACCTGCCCCACCCCAGAACTCCCCCGGAACGCTCCACCATGCCCCACTATGCCCCCTTGATGACCTGGCCATGCCTCCACCACTGCTCCACCTGGGGCATCGCACCCCCCCTGTCCCATGGGTGCTACATCACTGGTGTTAATAATAGCTGGTTCATTGTTGTGCCTTTAGTTCAGTCCCACATGAGGACTGGTCAGATACAGGTCATCTGTGGAGATGTGACCAGAAAGACTTGTAGAGCTTTTGAGTGCTTGGAGCACTCTCTCCACTCCCTTTCGGAGGTGAGAATGGGCTAGTTTCCTACCCTAATGGTCACATGAAAGGAGGCAGGGAGTTCCTCCCTCAGTCCTTTCTTCACTGCCTTGGAGAGAGGACCTGTTTCACTGAACACTTCAACTTACCTAGCTATTTTTCTTCTCTTTAAAAAATGTGCTAAATATGGCACTAAAATGGCCAGAATGATGAGCACAACAACTGTCTCTTCTGTTTGCATGAGAGCCATGTGTCATGCCATCTCTTCACCCCCAAGGCCAGGCACAAGTGGGCTTTGAGGAGGATATTTTGCTGCAGCCAGAGTTTTCAGAGCAACTGCAGTCCCTGACAGTTTCAAATCATTGCCATTCTAACAAACATTTCTACATTTTGGAGGCACAGACATATGGAATTTATGGTCCACTAGCCTTGAAGCTTGTTCAAGGCCAGTGCACATCTGGATTCTGATTAGCTTAGTGGAATTTCTTTGTATTACACAGCACCTGTTCTGCCCCCCAAGTGAATCTGTTTTTGGTGTGCTGTACTTGGCTAGGACAGAGTGGGGGAGACCTAAGCCAGGTTCAACAGTTCAACAATAGGTTTATTACTTAGGAGAATTAAGACCCTAACTCCTTCCTTGGGTCTGTCTAAATCAGAGTACTTCCTTGCCTTGAGCAGATTTGAAGCTGTAGATTATGTCTTCTCTTGGCTGCTTTCAAGAAAGTCCACTGTGTCTTTCTTCCTTTTAGTTATTTCAGTCCTTGTCTGGTTCTAATTACTGTTAACCTTAACTTGTGCTCTATGGACCACCATATACGTCACAAATATTCCAATCTCCAGCTACCCTTGGCACCTCACTCTGACTGACAGGCTGGAACTAAAAAAGGGGATTGCTGGGTAAAGAAGGCAGACTGCCTATTGGGAAATGTATTAAAGGGATAGGGGCAAACTAAAATACCCTCCCTTAGAAGACTTAACAATGAACAAAACCCATCCTAACTATGGGGAAACTGAAGCTTAATGGGGAAATAACAAAAGCCTCTGTGAGGGCATGACAGGACCTTTGTTTTGTACTACACAGGATTTTTATCAGTGCCATGGGGATGGGGAGGGGAGAGTTTGCCCGGTGCTTGGGTTCTGCTGGCAAAACTTTCTACCCTGGTGCCATGGGGATGGGGAAGGGAGAGTTTGCCCAGTGCTTGGACCCTGTTGGCAAAACTTTCTACCCTGGTGTCATGGGGATGGGGAGGGGAGAGTTTGCCCAGTGCTTGGACCCTGTTGGCAAAACTTTCTACCCTGGTGCCATGGGGATGGGGTAGGGGAGAGTTTGCCCAATGCTTGGGTCCTATTGGCAAAACTTTCTACCCTGGTGCCATGGGGATGGGGAGGGGAGAGTTTGCCCAGTGCTTGGACCCTGTTGGCAAAACTTTCTACCCTGGTGCCATGGGGATGGGGAGGGGAGAGTTTGCCCAGTGCTTGGATTCTGCAGGCAAAACTTTCTACCCTGGTGCCATGGGGATGGAGAGGGCAGAGTCTGCCCAGTGCTTGGTTTCTACTGGCTAAACTTTCTACCCTGGTGCCATGAGGATGGGGGAGGGGAGAGTTTGCCCAGTGCTTGGTTCTTGTTGGCAAAACTTTCTACCCTGGTGCCATGGGGATGGGAAGGGGAGATTTTGCTTTGTGCTTGGCTCCATTTTGCAAAACTGTCTACCCAGGAGGCATCGGGGCGGAGAGAGGTGATTTTGCCCAGTGCCACTGCTTCAGTACCATCCACCCTGCTCCAAAAATCCCCACAACCAGAATGCCCAGACCATGCCCCCGCCATGTTGTGCCCCACTCTGCTCCATTGGCACTATGCAACTGTTTGAATCCCACCACCATCGGAACCTGTTGTTAAAATTTTTGAATCCCACCACTGCTGGTTGTGGTGGGTTTTGCGGGCTGTGTGGCCGTGGTCTGGTGGATCTTGTTCCTAATGTTTTGCCTGCATCTGTGGCTGGCATCTTCAGAGGTGTATCACAGAGGGAAGTCTGTTACACACTGGACATATGTGTATGGGGGGCAGAGATGAGGAGAAGGAGGACAGGGGCTTTGCTTTGGTAGCATTCTAGCAGCGCAGGAGTGGGGTGAGCTCACTCTCTTGCTGGCTCCATTGTTTCTTTTGCTCCCATTAAAAATGTGTCCCAGGGTTGGGACCCTTGCTTCCCTTGCTCTTTGCCTGAGGCTCCCTGGGAATGGGTCCTTTCTGTGGGGCGGGGTTTCTCCTTTGCCTGACCCATCTTTCATGGTCTTCCTCGCCCACTGTTGCTGCAGAGAGAGAGAGAGAGAGAGAGGGGGGGGCGTTTTCCCACTCACCATGCGAACTCAAGTTCGACCTATGTTCAACCCAAGTGCTCCCCACATCTGCTGAGTTCGACGTAGGTTCGTCCTGCTCTGCTCCGTTCTGCCATTAAATTTTCGAATCCATCACGATGGTGAGGTGAACCGACGAAGCTAGGTTGAACTCAAGAAAAACCGACGAAGTGGGAAACGTTCGTCGGGTCGATTCGCCGAGTCAGCCAATCACAGGCGAGTGTTTTGGGCATGCGCAGAACGGAAGACTCGCGCCGGGTAACAGTGTAACACTACGATCATGCGCAGTGACAAAGGGTAGATTGGACGCCGCTCGTAGCAACGAAATGGCAACGTAATTTTTTTTAAAAGGGACTCACGTTCGCATTCCCGCCTGAACGCAGCAGCCAATCAGATATGACGAGTGAATGATGAGTCGAGGTGATCCCGCCCTCTGAACTCGGCTCCGGCAGGACCACCTCGGCTGCTGTGGGAAGCAACGAAGGGATTAACACAGGTCGACTCTTTCAGCCTCATGAGTCGACACTATTCTACTCTCGAGTGGAAAAACGCCCAGAGACGCCCCCTCTTACCCCACCCTGGTCTGCTTCTGCCAGTGGTTACTAACTTCTGAAATAGTGAATACAAATGTGGTACTATTCATTACCAATGAAATTCAGCCAGAATTAGTTGAAGGCTATCTAAACAGGAGTCATTAAATTTGTGGTGTGTTTTCCTTCATTTATAAGATTCTCTAATATTCAATACCATCTCCCTACCTTTTCCTCCTTTTTTCTTGGACAGAGAGAACGATTAAGAAATATTGAACGGATCTGCTTTCTTCTGAGAAAGGTAAGTGCAACCTGCATTGGCTGCATAGTGTTAGAAGGGATTTGAGTCATCACATTTTACTAATAGAAACAACAGCAAACTGTCCAAAGGTCTCCCTTCCATTGTCTTGTGGGAGGAGGTGGTACCAGCAGAGCTGAAAGTTAAACTGAGGTGACTTTTGAAGAAAAAGAAGGAGGCTAATTAGAAGGAACTTCCATTGGTCAATAGTACCCTGAAAAGAAATAAACTTTTCAGAACATCACTAAGTTCACTTTAATAACCTCGCTTCTGAATGCATTGGAAGACTTTTAGATGCATAATATATATCCAACATGAGGTCTTATATTTTGAGACCAGGCTTCTTTCTAAGCACACAGTTTACACAATGACAATGGCAATTCTTTCATTATGAATCTGAACTTTCAACTATTTTGCCAATTGAATAGAAACCAACTGGATAGGAAAGCAGAAGTTTGAGTGCTCTCTCTTTTGACACTACCAAAGCAACAAATAATTTGCTATTACATCTCTAGGAATCTTTACAATTCAAGTACCAGACAGTGTTTCTTAGAGCAGCTTTACAAATTATGAGTACTAAGGGAAGCACAGGTATGATCTGTATGCTTTCATACCCATATATCTTTATGATTTTTAATTACATGTGTGCACACATCTTCTAGAAATCCATTCCCAATCAGATTTCTCAGAACTGTGTCCAGAAGTGTTTAAATATGTTTGTACATATATGTGTAGTGTTCACATGATACATGTTTGTTGTCTAAAATTATAATTTCCCAAGCACTGATAATCTGTGGCACGGCCCTGAGCCCTCTCACATTTCTGCATGTCAGTATACTCCTTTCCAGTTTCCTTATTCCATGCTCTGCAGGTATAGATATCCTGGTAATGTTTAAAACTTTGAAACTTCTTTTGTAAATCTTGTACTAGTCAATGACAGCAAAAAAATGTTTTTTGTTTTGTTTATGATATTGTAGTGAAGTAGTGATGGCTTTTTCATAGTCTGAGGTATTCAGAGCCAGTATAGTGCAATGGTTAAAGTTTTAGACTTTGAATAGAGAGACCAGTGTTCAAAATAACATTCCACTACAAAGCTCACCTGAATTATCCTGTTGCAGCCTGAACAATATCTCAAGGTTGTTTTAAGGATAAAATATAAGAGGGGAAAAGTAAGCATGACTCTCAAAGCTCTTGAAGAAATGTATTGTTGAAGGCTTTCACAGCCGGATTCAACTAGTTGTGGTAGGTTTTCTGGGCTGTGATCTACCAGACAACGACCACACAGCCTGGAAAACCCACCACAACCTCTTGGAGAAAGGTGGAACAAAAAACATGACAGGTGAACATATCATTGTAAGTGGGGGACCTGCAAGGACTTGTGAAGGGAACCTCACTTTCCTTACCTCCTCCCTCCCCATCACTAACCCATCTACCTTTATGTGGCTTCAGCTTTCACTCCTTCCAGCAGCCTCTATCTGGGAAAACTCTGACTGAATTTCACAGTGCTGGCCATGCTGGGCCAGGGTTAGTTACATAGGGATGGGAAGAACCAGTAAGGACTTTTGGGGGGCATCTCACTGTCTCTGCTTCCTTCTCTTCCACAAACCAATTCACCTTTTATTTGTCCCTCATTTTCAGCTATATTTATTATTTATTTACATCATTTACACCCTGCCTTTCTCCACATGGGGAGCCACAGCTGCTCAAATCATTCTCCTCTTTTCCATTTTATCCTCACAACAACTCTGTGAGATAGGCTGAGAATATGTGACCATCCTGAAGTTGCCGAATGTTGTACTTGTCTGACAACCTCCAGAATGGCAACTGAGAGCTCAGTAGCCATTCTTTTCTTAAAAGTGTAGGCACTGGTTCTGTTCTGGGGTAGGAGAGAGGTTAATTCCTCTGTGTATTTTTATCAGATTTCAGATTTTTGTGCTAACTTGGGGCTTTTCTCAGGTTTGTGGAAAGATCTGTCTTTTCCGGCTTCAGTCGTTAGATTTAAGTATCCAAGAAGGGGTCATATTGAGAATTAGATATTTTCATGTACAGCATTATATTATCTTGTCACATCCTCTGGTACTGAACCTTGACTCAAATACAGTTCTCTAGCCTTGTGTACAATATGTTGGCAGATGACATATATGGTTAATAGAATACATCACCACAAAACTACAAACCTCTCTATGATGATGATGATGATGATGATGATGATGATTAATTAGATTTTTATACCACCCTATCCCCGAGGATGGAAGTAGTTAGGAAGTCTTTAAACTAGGATATAGATTGGTATATTTCTGCTATAAGCAGGTAAATCCTACTGCTTGTGCCATGCTCTGGCCAGCATGTGTTATTTATTGCTTCTGAGGATGCAGTTCTTTGCAACCCTCTATCTTACCAGCAGTGTGTATACCTTGTGCCATCAAGTTTCTTGCAACTTACAGCGGCTCTATGAATTAATGATTTCCAAAGCATCCTATCATTAACAGCATTGCTGATATCTTGCAGACTTGCAGGTCATGACTTCTTTGATTGAGTCAATCCATGTCATGTTGGGTCTTTCTCTTTTTCTGCGACCTTCAATTTTTACTAACATTATTTTCTTTTCCAGTGAGTCTTATCATTTCATAATGTGTACCAAAGCCTCAGTTTAGTCATTTTAGCTTCCAAAGAGAGTTCAGATGTGGTTTATTTAATCTAAAATCCAATTATTTGTCTTTTTGGCAGCCAACAGTACCTATAGAACTCTCCAGCAAAACCACATTTAAAATGAATCAACTTTCTTCCTGTAAAGTTTCTTCATCATTCAGCTTTCAAGCCCATACATAGTTATAGAGAATACTACAGTATGGATTAGTTTGATGTTGGTTGCCAGTAACACATTCTTATACTTAAGAACCTTTTGTAGCTCCTTCATGGCTCTGTCTCAGTCTCCTTTGGATTTCTTGGTTACAGCCTCCCTACTGGTTGCTGACTGAGCCAAGGAATAGATAATCTTTAACAATTTCAATTTCAATTTCTTCATCATCAACCCTACAGCTGAGTAATTTCTCAGTAGTTGTTACTTTTGTTTTTGTGATGTTCAGGTGTAGTTCTGCTGTAGCGCTTGGTGCTTTAACCTTTATCAGGAGTCATTTCAACTTTTCACTATTTTCTTTCAGTAATGTGATATCATCTGCTGCACTACTCTGTTTCTGCTAAACGATGGCAACACAGTTGCCATTCTGGAAATCGTCAACTCAGCAGTCTTCCAGTTTCGAGTCGTGTCCCAGTTTCTGTAATGCAGAACAATAGACAATGGTAATTTTATTAATATATGTGTGTTGCCTGGAGCTGCCTGGCCCACAGTGGTATTTAATTTTTATCAAACCTAAGCATCCTTGCTTACAGTAGAAATGGCACCTTTCAGCTAATTACAGACTCTACATAGAACATACTCTAGGGGCCAGTTGACTGTTCATACACTTGAATTGTTTGTTAATGTAGACTATCTTCCAGAGGTCTTTGGGGACATTCCACTTTTAATTGGGATCTGTGCTCCAGAAAAACAGGATAATTCAACAGAAAGGCAGCATTCATAGTGAAAAATTGAAAATAGTAACTTTTGTCTATATAACAATTTTGAGGTCTTCTTCATTGGAGGCAAAGCTTTGGGAAGCCACTGGAACACCAAAGTAGTTTATGAATTCATGAAAATGCTAGGGCAGGTGTGGTTTTCAAAAAATCCTGAAGGCATCCAGCTTCATTAAGATATTGTTCTCTGTGTACCCTTGGGTAATTAAAATGTTGTGTGCCTTCCTTCTTAAAGAAAGAAAAAAAATCCTGCTGGGAGAACTTTTGAAACTCAGAAACTTTGTTGGCCTTTTTCAAAGTTGCTCTAGTGAAAGATTTCACTTAGCTATTATTGGGCGCAAATTACTGTCAAAGACATACTTTTTGTTCCTCTCCTCCCCGAGTACACAGAGAGGGCTGACCGTGAGAAAGGACAATCTAATCTGGACTTATGTATTTTTCCTGCACTATTCTCCCTAGTCTCTCTTTTTGGAATAAAATAATAAAACGTGATACACACAAATTAAATGGAGGTAGTGTTAAATATGAGCTACTTTAGGTTGGAGCATGGCTTCTTACCATACTAAAAATATTATAAAATGATTAAAAGCAAAATTTATATTGAATCTAGCAATCCTAATAAACATCCTTGTTTATCTGCAAATGAGTTTGTGTTTTTAGCTATTTGTGAAACGTATTTTTGTGTGTATGTGTTTATGGCATTTTAACTTACGTGACATATTTTAAAAGTACATTCAGAGAATCACAGGTAGGAGTGATGGCACACATAAACTCTGAGACCCCTCATATGTTTGTGTGTCATTTTGAGGCAGTGTACTTAGACAGCATGACAATACGTGTTGCAGAATTTCTGTGGTATAGGTGTTAAATAGGTAGAAAAGATAGGAAAGTATATGGTGAACTGTACTACTGATTGCATTTAAACATTATGAATATGTAAGTGCAATCAAGAGTAACATGTTTCTTTGCACCTGCTTAACCCCCCCCCCCCGCAATATTTCTTCCTGAAAGCAAAGAGCCAATCTTGACTACTCTTTACCTCAGTGAAGTAGATACTTCAGAAGAAGGCACAGATGTCAGTGCAAGGAAGTGGGAAGGCTAGCCGTGGGTGAAGGGAAGATGTCCAGGGCAAAGCTGTGCTTACTGGCAAATCTGTCTGGCAGTGAAGCAAATTAATATTGTGCTAGAAGTGGTCTCGCTTGCCATAGAGAGGATGGAAAGTGAAAGCAGGGCTTGAGGAAATATGTCTGTATACGAAATCTTGTTGTGGCAGACATTCACCCCCACTGAAGAAGAAGAAGACGACGACGACAACTTGGATTTATATTCCCCCTTTCTCTCCTATAGGAGACTCAAAGGGGCTTACAAACTCCTTTCCCTCCGTCCCTCACAACAAACACCCTGTGAAGTAGGTGGGTCTGAGAGAGCTCAGAAGAACTGTGTCTAGCCCAAGGTCACCCAGCTGGCATGTGTTGGAATGTACAGGGTAATCTGAATTCCCAGATAAGCCTCCGCAGCTCAGGCGGCAGAGTGGGGAAACAAATCCGGTCCCTCCAGATTAGAATACACCTGTTCGTAACCACTACGCCACTGCTGCTCCTTGTGCCTGGTACATAATTGTCCATAAAGTAATAAATAAATTTAGTATTGCTACCATCACTGTTGGAAGCTGCTGTCTTGACACTACTATAGAGTCAGCCAAAGGGCTTGAGAGTTGGTTTTGAAGCCACAAATAGAATCTACAGTCATACCTTGATTAGCTCCATGAATCATTGTCACTGCTGGCTGCCTTAGGTCAGCCTGCTTCTTAATTTAGAAAGGGCTTAACAGAAAATGTAATTTTTTCTGCATAGTTATATTGCAGGGGATGTGCGGGTTTTTTTACATTAGATGCTCAGAGTGTTTATCTCTGGTGCTGACAGCCTTTATGTTGTACCCTTCATATATGTTTTAAAAAGTTAATAAAAGTATATATTTTTTAAAAATATCATGTTTTTAAAAGTTAATAAAGGCTTTTTTTAAAAAATAGGCTTGAGTGCCACATTGCAATTTGTGCTTTTGATGAGCGCTTCAGAAACTAAAAGAAAGGCCACACACAAAATTATTGTGGGAATTGGATCTTATATGATGCTGCATTTTCATTATCAGCAACTTTGCAACTGCTCCTATCTAAAACAGTGATAGCTGATCTTTTTTCCCTATCTTGTATATTGAAAAGGACGTTCATCTTTGTGATCTCATTGCATGCTCAGACATGCAATGGAGAAGAGTATCAAACTTTTCTTCAGGCATTCCTATAGCAACAGAGTGTTCCCTCCCACACCCCTTTGGAACCATAGGCAGGAAGATTTCCCACTGAAACAGTCACAAGGTCAGAGGGGGATGGAGCAATGTCCTTAGTTTTCTTGTTGTTGCCGATTTGAGGGGACTATTTTTGGTGTTCCTGTTTTCCTTGATACACAACTTTGACAAAGAGAAAAAGGATCCGGCTCTTTTGAAAAAGTGGTCCAAGTGTGGAGTGGAAATGGGGAAGAATAATGGTCATGTAGACTGTCTTCTTTGCCTTGGTGAGGGGAATATTCCAGCCTCATGTAAGGTCTGTGCCCAATTTACCCTGAAGGCTTGCTTCTCTGAGCATTTAGACTAAAGGCTATGCTGTATGAATGCTCCTTGGTGCCAGATGTTCCCATTCAGTTGACGGATAAATCATCTAAGAACCCTTCAGTGGTTTTGACTCCAACTGTTCAGTCCTCCACTTCAGGACAAGTGGACAGAGCTCTATCCTTACTCCCTGCATAAAAGGCAAAAAATGCTCCCATCACCGCAAGTCTGCCTGCCATGTCTGGAGATCGATGTCCAGATCTCTACTGAAGAACATGCTGGTTTTGATAAAGGGTCATAACCCCAGTTGTCAAGATTATTGGCATCAGTCTTTACCTTCTTTCAAGCAAAGACACCACCCACAGATCGGCCAGTCAATGCACTAGCCTTTCTTCCCATTCTGATGTTGTGGAGGTGAGTGAGAAAACCCCACCATTGAGTAAATGACTTCTCATTGTGGAAGAGAGTCCTCAACTGAGGGATAATTCTCCACAGCATTGAGATTTGTCACTTGATGCTCTAATTGATGATGCTAAGTCATACAGGGCTACACTGCACAGAATTGTCAATCACTTCTGCCTCCTCAAATGGAGCCTGCTTGATGCCATTCTTTACCTCGACAAGTAGTCAATGGAGTTCTGACTGTTCAAGGGATGGCATTCCCCATTCAATCAATCATCACCATTCATCATCCTGGAGTTGATCCCAACTCAGGTCCATTGAGTTCTCTATCTCTCAAGGAAATGAGGGAGGAGAAAGGTCACAAAATTCCCATTGGTACAAAATTGCGGTTCCTCTGATAACTGCTTGACTCTGGGGAGATGCTTGAGATTTGCCCCATTGGGGATCCATATTGTCTTTCTGTCAGAGATTGGATTCCAGAGTCATATCAGGCAGTGTGGTGCATCTGCCTGGGATCCTTATGGACCTTGGCCATACCACCCATTATTTTACCTGGTTTGATCTCCTCATTGTTGTAGAAGGAGCGGATCTGTGCCCAGACCATCATTGCTGGTCCCTGACCACTACTGGAAGATTGGGCACACAAGAGCTCTTGACACCAGACGTTGACTTGAGGTCAGGAATCCACTAGCCCACACTGTTATTGCCATTGTCCTGAGCTGAATTGGGCCCCCACAGGCCTTCAAAAAGAGATTTTCCATAATTTCTGAGTGACTGTAAGGAAAGCAAGACCTACTTTTCCAACCTTTGGAACAGGACATTTGAAGTCATGGTAGTTGGTAAGATGTATTTTGGAAATTTTGCAGAACAAAACATAAAGTACGTTCTTTGTTTTGATAAATCACCCCTGTAACAAAAAGATAATGAGAATAGAAAGTGGCACTATATGAGTCCCCTTTACTGACACTGATTGTAACAAAGATGGAGTGCATGCACTTTACTTGCTCTCATGAGAGTCCAAAGATGATATCCTTGTTAGTGACTTTTCATGGCATGCTATCATTCATACTGTGTGTAATGCTTTTCCTATTCAAACCTTCTTTATATCATGATATACTGAGTCTGACTCATGGAATGGGCAGCTGGAAACCTGTAGAAAACTCCTCCAACTGTGTGATCAGTAGGCAAAGACTTGCCTCAAGGAGCACCAGAGATGAATTATGAGGACTTACTGGAACATGTGGGAACTGTGTCACAGTGCTTCAGACAGTTGTCCAATTCATCCTTTAATAGCTTGAATGTCATATGAGAATGCGCAGATAGAATAGAGTATGCACAGATAGAACAGCACAAACGTCATTGCCAGCAAAATATGCTATATTTAGCGTTTCTGTTCAAGCCACTTGTTTTTAATGATGCAAGATCTGCACATAAATTAAAGAGAAAAGTTCATGGATATAATTTCAGACATTACTATCATATAATTTCAGACCTGAAAATAAGTAAACAAAAAGTGAAGTTATTTCACACCTATATACCACCTAATAAATTCATAATGATAATGTGTGTGTTAAGTGCTATCAAGTTGCTTCCGATTAATGATGATCCTATGAATTAATGTCCTCCAAAACCTCCTATCATTAACAGTCTTGTTCAAGTCTCGCAATAGTCTCGCAAACTGAGGGATGTGGCTTCCTTTATAATGTCAATCCATCTCATGTTGGGTCTTCCTCTGTTCTTGTTGCTTTCAACTTTTCTTAGGTTATTATCTTTTCCAGTGACTCCTTTTTTTCACAAAGTGACCAAATGCAATAGTTTATTCATTTTAGCTTCTAAGTACAGTTCATATTTGATTTGATCTAGAACCTATTTATTTGTCTTTTTTTGGCGGGCCACAATATCCATTAATTCTCCTTCAGCATCAGATTTCAAAGGAATCCCTTCCTGTCAACTTTCTTCATTGTCTAACTTTCACACTCATACATAGTATTAGGAAATATTATGGAATGAATTAACTTGGTCACAAGTGGCAAACCTTACACTTCAAAATCTTTTCTAACTCCCTCATGGCTGCCTTTCCCAGTCTCATTTTCCTTCTGATTTCTTTATTTTGATTGATGATGGAGCTAGGGGTTAACTTGAAGAATGATTAATTTAATAGGTGTTCCATGAAGTCTGGTTGATATTAATCACTCAGACTTTGCATTATAACCCCTGTGCTACATCTCATCTCACTATTGGAGCAATTCTGTTTCATCTGTGTTTGCCATTTCCCAAGTAAATTACTGCGGCCCTCCTTTCCCACACCCACAGGGTGCCTACCACCCTCAATAACCTCTCTTTCACAGATTCTGGATTACGGATAGGTCAGGCCATCATACATCACCGTCCTTCTCATATTTTCAACATCTCTAGGGAACCATGACCATTTCACACTTCAAGTGCTCTCTTTCACTCATGGACAGAATAGCCCATCCCCCCCCCTTTTATAACATGCCTCAATCAAACATTTGACTGAGTTATTGGAGGTGAAGACTCATACACTGTACCGGTAACACACTGCTACTTGTTATGCTAGCTCAACAATTAACACGTTTTAAAATGGTGATGGGGAATAACTCAGCTTGGCAGCGAGAGGTAGGCTAGTGGGGGGATCTTTAAAACAACTATACCAGAAAATGGCTTTGAAACGTTCTACAGAGAAAACCAGGAGACCAAAATGAAATTACATATTTTTATACGTTTTTGGTAAAAACATTCATACAGTGAGATGTGGAGAAGCTTACACACAGTTACCGAGAGATATAAGCAGGGAGGAAAAATAGGTTTGGAGGAAATATTAAGAGGGGAGTAGCAGGGACTTATATGCTACCTAGGTTCAGATGAGAAGTTCTTGAAGAAGGCAAGGATTCATATGACCAGCCTGTGAATCCAAGTACAGGACGATATCGTGACTCAAAACCAACTGGACACAAGAGAGGTTCAGGCTAGTAAAGAGCTGGAATGAGGCAGTGAGCTCGCTAGGAGCTAGCTAGCTAGCCAGTTAGAGCTAGAGCTAGAGAGAGAGAGAGAGAGAGAGAGAGAGAGAGAGAGAGAGAGAGAGAGAGAGAACTTCGAACTTGGGGTGCGCAGTATTTTTATACCCCATAGTGCAATCTAGGGCGGGAGCAAGGAGCTCTCATCCTGAAGATGGCATTACACCAGCAGAAAACAATGCAGCTACATTCAGCTAGTATGTTCAGGAAACAGATAATAAATCCTATATACAATAGTATGGTCCACAATCTTTCCCCCTTTATGAAGCACTTTCCTGAAGCAATCTGTTATTGCATAGCCCTATTCATAAAAAAGACCTCCTGAACATCTCTGTCCTATATAAAATACAGGATGGAAGAAGCGAGGGAGTTTCCTTGATCTCATCAGGCAGACCATTCCACAAAATGGAGGCCCAAGCAAAGAAGGCACATGTACAGATGGTTCATAGAATGGCACCCATAGAGGGCCTTGGACAGATCAGTGAAGCTGTCATGGTGAAACACAGGAGGAGAGATGGTCCTGCAGATATGTGGTTCCAAGGTAATGCAGGGCTCTATATATGTTATTCAGTACCCTGAATTCCCATAACATGTTAATAATAGCTGTTTCATAAGCTAGCTTAACTTTGTTAACATAATACCATTTGAAATAAAATTCAAGCAGGGTAAAAATAGTTAGGAACAAAACTTCTAGTTAGCTTTTGGAAATACTGCTTCATGAATAATTCATTTTCAGACTATTTCTGTAAAGCATATCTTGCTTGTCAGATGAGAAATGGGGCAATTTGCTGTTTATGTAAACAGCAGGGGTGTTGCAAGATTGTTCAAGTCACTGAAAGAGGTTTCCCACCCTGCTCTCTTGTGTCATGGTTAGAGGCAAGCTGAGAGAGGGAAAAAGAAGAGAAATTAAGTATTTTAAAGCGGCTTCTGAGAGAATATGCTAGGCCTTCAGTAGATCTGGCTCCCGATCGCCAAAGAGGAAGTAGGGATTGCAACAACACAATTATTTGTGGGGGTTGCGATTTAAACCCCAACGTATTATTTTAAAGATTTCAGGGTGTTTTTTTTGAAGACCTAAAGGATCCTCAAGTTAGCAATAACAACAACAAAAATCCGTTCAGCATATCCACAGATTTAGGCATCTACAGATGTGGGCTAGACTTTGCTATTAGATATAGAGGGAGCTACTTTTATGTTACTGTGTACTTGTGGTGTAGTCCTGCAAATTGTGTGGCCCCGTGTTCATGAAATATTTCAGAAGCTGCATGCTTTACTTCTCAGCATGACACACAGAGAGGGCTTGAAGATATCACTTTTGGAATGGAAAAAGTACATTAATTAATGCTAAGCTTAGTGGTAACTTTATAAAAATGCCTTGAAAGCAGCTTTAATGTGACTTCAGAATATCCAAGTGGAATGTATTTTAGATGTTCTTGGGAATTAAAAATTCTACTCCCCTCCCAAATAATTTTAGAATATATTTTCAAGCAGTGCAATGAAATGAGAGCACGGTGAGATGAGTGGGAAAATGAGGAAAGGTACAGGGGTTACAGGAAGTCCTATGGAGGGACAGTGAAAGTTCTGTATTTGTGAACAAAGAGAAAAAAGATGGAGTAGCTGACAAAGAGATAAATATGAGCAGGAGAACAGAAAACAGACTTATTCTCCCAGCTACATGCGAAGAAATCTCAAAAACCAGAGTAGTGCACTGTAAATAGTGGTGCCTGACCTACTGAGCTCACAGGGATTCGGAATACAACTACTAGCAGGTACAGGCATGAGAAAGGGAGACAGTAGTCTTACTCTGAGTCCAGAGGAACAAGTCCAAAGCAAGTATGAGAAGAGGCAATCAAGGGTTGAAGGTACATCAGGTCAGGCAATCTTGTCCGAATTTGAGTTCCAAGTGATCAGTCTGTGAGCAGGTGTGACAAAAAGCTGTCAGGCTTTCAACAACGTTGCTTCTGCAGCTTCAACTTCCCAGAGCCGTCTCTTATACATCTCTGCTGTGGCTCAGTCTTGATCCTGAGCCCAGAGCATTCTCTGAGACACTGCATCTTTTAGAGTGCAGTTCCTGCTGGATTCTAAGCTGCCTCACTGATTCAGGTGAGCTGGGTAGACTGTTAGTTCTGGCCTTAGTGTCTGTAGGTGTTTCTGCAAGCACTCTGATTTCCTGCTCTTAGAGTTCTCCCCATCTCTACAGGCACCTCCATGTTTGCAAACCTGCATCCAAGGTTTGCAAAGGTGGGGGAGCCAGCAGGGTGCCTGTGAAGATGGGGAATGTTCTCCCCATCTCTATAGCCCCCAGTTTGCAAAATTGGATCCCAGCTTTGATTGGGGGGGGGGGGGGACAGGGTACCTGTACTTAGAGTTCTCCTCATCTCCACAGGCACCACCCCCCAGCTCCAAAACTGGATTCCGGCTTTGCAAAGTAGGAGGGGGGAGCCACCAAGATACTTGTGAATCTGGGAAGAGTTCTCCATAGGCACCCCCACCTTTTTTTTCATTTTTCCCCTTTTTCTCCACCTCTCATTCTTCATCCTCCACCCCTTCTCTTAATCTTCTGTCCTGCTACCTCAGCTCTCTTTTTATTACTCTTTTTGCTCTGCTACCCAAACTCTGTTTCTCGCCCCCTACCCCTGCGCTCTCTGTCTGTCCCAGTACCCCAGCTCTCTTCTCTCTCGTTTTGCCCTCCTACCTCAGCTCTCTTTCTGCCCAGTTATTCTTTTTCTCACTCTCTTATCTATCTTTCTGCCAATCTACCCTAACTGTCTGTGCCTGTAAAAGGAAAGTTTTCTAAGCAAATGGAGGCAGGAGGGAAAAGGCCACTGTTTCCAAATGGCCATTGCAGTCTGAGGCACACACAACTTTAACTGTGTGTTCTCTTGGTCCTATTGGAGCTGGCAGCTGCTGGGAAGTGTAGCCCCTGACCTTCTAGGAGGAGGTAGAATCTGGCCCTTTTCATGCCCAAGGACTACACTTCCAAACAGTTTTTCTGGTGTATTGTCTGGAACACACTACTGAATTATATGTAGACAGTTATCTTTTTATCAAAATAACTATTATGAAAGCACAGGAGGTACAGTTTTATATGTTTGCCTAAGGCACATAATTATCTAGTTATGGCTGTGCTTCCTTCATCTTCTTCCAGAGCATTTCACAAATTAGATATATGCTTTCCTTTAGGGGGATATCTTGCCAGAATATTGGGGGAAGGACACCTTCATTTCTAAATTCACGTTTTGATATAATTTATCAGTAACTTAAAAGAACCGTGTTTGTGGGCTGAATTAAAAGCTTTCATCATTCGAACTCTCAACTCTACTCTACTATAAACTTTGATAGCAGCTCCAGCTGTTTTCCCTCAAAAGCCTGGTGACCTAAGAAAAGCATGAATAAAAGAGCCAATATCAATTATATCTGCTTTGCATTTAATACTCAACATTTTGTGGAATAAGGTTCAAAGGACCAAAAAAGGACACCCCCCCAACACCCCCTGCCCCAAACCAGAAAATATATTTAATGCCAGTTTCCTTGCTTCATAGAGAACTTGTTGTTTGGCACTTTTCACTTTTTGGCATCACCAGAAAACAGCAGCTTATGTACTAGCTTTGGTAGGCAGTTTCATTGTAGTACTTACTAGGCACATGCCATAGTGAATGAATCTTAAAAGTTCCCCTGAAAATTTTGAAAAGGGCTTGAAGCTGCCAATCTTTATGTGAGTCCTCGAGTCCTCCCAGAATTGCAGCTGTTGAACTAGAGATCAGTTTCCCTGGAGGAAATGACAGCTTTGTAGGGTAGCCTCTCACTAAGCTCTCTTCCCTTGGCAAACTCTGTGTTCCCTAGAAAGGGTCCCAAATCTCCAGGAATTTACTAAGCTGGAGTTCGTGGACCTAAAAGGGCTGCAAACCATGAGTGTTTGGTGTAAACAGAGCAGACCTTGTCATATACAGGATGAACACAAAGAACTAAACAAAGTCAGTATTGCAGCGTAGACTTTCTGGTCTTATATTAGTTTCAAATGACTATAGAAACCATTACAGTATATACGTGTATGGTTCAGTATACAGTAAATACATCAATGAATCTTTCATGTATGGTCTTACAGACATAAGCCCTTCTGCACATGCAGAATAATGCACTTTCAATCCACTTTTAATGTACTCTGCAGCTGTACAGAATAGCAAAATCCACTTGCAAACAATTGTGGAAGTGGATTGAATGTGCGTTATTCTGCATGTGTGGAAAGGGCCACAGATCAGCATCAAGACCTTATAGCAAATATAGATCAACATAGAATCAGTGGTGGCGAACCTTTGGCACTCCAGATGTTATGGACTACAATTCCCATCAGCCCCCGGCAGCATGGCCAATTGGCCATGCTGGCAGGGGCTGATGGGAATTGTAGTCCATAACCCCCCCCCACCCCCCCACTCCCCCACCCCCCCCCCCCCCCCCACCCACCCCCCCCCCGCCCCCCCCCCGCCCGCCCCGCACCCCACTGCCCACCCCCCCCCCCCCCAGCCCCCCCCCACCAACCACCCCCCCCCGCCCCCACCCCCCCCCCCCCCCACCCCCCCCCCCCCCCACCCCCCCCCCCCCCCACCCCCCCCCCCCCCCACCCCCCCCCCCCCCCACCCCCCCCCCCCCCCACCCCCCCCCCCCCCCACCCCCCCCCCCCCCCACCCCCCCCCCCCCCCACCCCCCCCCCCCCCCACCCCCCCCCCCCCCCACCCCCCCCCCCCCCCACCCCCCCCCCCCCCCACCCCCCCCCCCCCCCACCCCCCCCCCCCCCCACCCCCCCCCCCCCCCACCCCCCCCCCCCCCCACCCCCCCCCCCCCCCACCCCCCCCCCCCCCCACCCCCCCCCCCCCCCACCCCCCCCCCCCCCCACCCCCCCCCCCCCCCACCCCCCCCCCCCCCCACCCCCCCCCCCCCCCACCCCCCCCCCCCCCCACCCCCCCCCCCCCCCACCCCCCCCCCCCCCCACCCCCCCCCCCCCCCACCCCCCCCCCCCCCCACCCCCCCCCCCCCCCACCCCCCCCCCCCCCCACCCCCCCCCCCCCCCACCCCCCCCCCCCCCCACCCCCCCCCCCCCCCACCCCCCCCCCCCCCCACCCCCCCCCCCCCCCACCCCCCCCCCCCCCCACCCCCCCCCCCCCCCACCCCCCCCCCCCCCCACCCCCCCCCCCCCCCACCCCCCCCCCCCCCCACCCCCCCCCCCCCCCACCCCCCCCCCCCCCCACCCCCCCCCCCCCCCACCCCCCCCCCCCCCCACCCCCCCCCCCCCCCACCCCCCCCCCCCCCCACCCCCCCCCCCCCCCACCCCCCCCCCCCCCCACCCCCCCCCCCCCCCACCCCCCCCCCCCCCCACCCCCCCCCCCCCCCACCCCCCCCCCCCCCCACCCCCCCCCCCCCCCACCCCCCCCCCCCCCCACCCCCCCCCCCCCCCACCCCCCCCCCCCCCCACCCCCCCCCCCCCCCACCCCCCCCCCCCCCCACCCCCCCCCCCCCCCACCCCCCCCCCCCCCCACCCCCCCCCCCCCCCACCCCCCCCCCCCCCCACCCCCCCCCCCCCCCACCCCCCCCCCCCCCCACCCCCCCCCCCCCCCACCCCCCCCCCCCCCCACCCCCCCCCCCCCCCACCCCCCCCCCCCCCCACCCCCCCCCCCCCCCACCCCCCCCCCCCCCCACCCCCCCCCCCCCCCACCCCCCCCCCCCCCCACCCCCCCCCCCCCCCACCCCCCCCCCCCCCCACCCCCCCCCCCCCCCACCCCCCCCCCCCCCCACCCCCCCCCCCCCCCACCCCCCCCCCCCCCCACCCCCCCCCCCCCCCACCCCCCCCCCCCCCCACCCCCCCCCCCCCCCACCCCCCCCCCCCCCCACCCCCCCCCCCCCCCACCCCCCCCCCCCCCCACCCCCCCCCCCCCCCACCCCCCCCCCCCCCCACCCCCCCCCCCCCCCACCCCCCCCCCCCCCCACCCCCCCCCCCCCCCACCCCCCCCCCCCCCCACCCCCCCCCCCCCCCACCCCCCCCCCCCCCCACCCCCCCCCCCCCCCACCCCCCCCCCCCCCCACCCCCCCCCCCCCCCACCCCCCCCCCCCCCCACCCCCCCCCCCCCCCACCCCCCCCCCCCCCCACCCCCCCCCCCCCCCACCCCCCCCCCCCCCCACCCCCCCCCCCCCCCACCCCCCCCCCCCCCCACCCCCCCCCCCCCCCACCCCCCCCCCCCCCCACCCCCCCCCCCCCCCACCCCCCCCCCCCCCCACCCCCCCCCCCCCCCACCCCCCCCCCCCCCCACCCCCCCCCCCCCCCACCCCCCCCCCCCCCCACCCCCCCCCCCCCCCACCCCCCCCCCCCCCCACCCCCCCCCCCCCCCACCCCCCCCCCCCCCCACCCCCCCCCCCCCCCACCCCCCCCCCCCCCCACCCCCCCCCCCCCCCACCCCCCCCCCCCCCCACCCCCCCCCCCCCCCACCCCCCCCCCCCCCCACCCCCCCCCCCCCCCACCCCCCCCCCCCCCCACCCCCCCCCCCCCCCACCCCCCCCCCCCCCCACCCCCCCCCCCCCCCACCCCCCCCCCCCCCCACCCCCCCCCCCCCCCACCCCCCCCCCCCCCCACCCCCCCCCCCCCCCACCCCCCCCCCCCCCCACCCCCCCCCCCCCCCACCCCCCCCCCCCCCCACCCCCCCCCCCCCCCACCCCCCCCCCCCCCCACCCCCCCCCCCCCCCACCCCCCCCCCCCCCCACCCCCCCCCCCCCCCACCCCCCCCCCCCCCCACCCCCCCCCCCCCCCACCCCCCCCCCCCCCCACCCCCCCCCCCCCCCACCCCCCCCCCCCCCCACCCCCCCCCCCCCCCACCCCCCCCCCCCCCCACCCCCCCCCCCCCCCACCCCCCCCCCCCCCCACCCCCCCCCCCCCCCACCCCCCCCCCCCCCCACCCCCCCCCCCCCCCACCCCCCCCCCCCCCCACCCCCCCCCCCCCCCACCCCCCCCCCCCCCCACCCCCCCCCCCCCCCACCCCCCCCCCCCCCCACCCCCCCCCCCCCCCACCCCCCCCCCCCCCCACCCCCCCCCCCCCCCACCCCCCCCCCCCCCCACCCCCCCCCCCCCCCACCCCCCCCCCCCCCCACCCCCCCCCCCCCCCACCCCCCCCCCCCCCCACCCCCCCCCCCCCCCACCCCCCCCCCCCCCCACCCCCCCCCCCCCCCACCCCCCCCCCCCCCCACCCCCCCCCCCCCCCACCCCCCCCCCCCCCCACCCCCCCCCCCCCCCACCCCCCCCCCCCCCCACCCCCCCCCCCCCCCACCCCCCCCCCCCCCCACCCCCCCCCCCCCCCACCCCCCCCCCCCCCCACCCCCCCCCCCCCCCACCCCCCCCCCCCCCCACCCCCCCCCCCCCCCACCCCCCCCCCCCCCCACCCCCCCCCCCCCCCACCCCCCCCCCCCCCCACCCCCCCCCCCCCCCACCCCCCCCCCCCCCCACCCCCCCCCCCCCCCACCCCCCCCCCCCCCCACCCCCCCCCCCCCCCACCCCCCCCCCCCCCCACCCCCCCCCCCCCCCACCCCCCCCCCCCCCCACCCCCCCCCCCCCCCACCCCCCCCCCCCCCCACCCCCCCCCCCCCCCACCCCCCCCCCCCCCCACCCCCCCCCCCCCCCACCCCCCCCCCCCCCCACCCCCCCCCCCCCCCACCCCCCCCCCCCCCCACCCCCCCCCCCCCCCACCCCCCCCCCCCCCCACCCCCCCCCCCCCCCACCCCCCCCCCCCCCCACCCCCCCCCCCCCCCACCCCCCCCCCCCCCCACCCCCCCCCCCCCCCACCCCCCCCCCCCCCCACCCCCCCCCCCCCCCACCCCCCCCCCCCCCCACCCCCCCCCCCCCCCACCCCCCCCCCCCCCCACCCCCCCCCCCCCCCACCCCCCCCCCCCCCCACCCCCCCCCCCCCCCACCCCCCCCCCCCCCCACCCCCCCCCCCCCCCACCCCCCCCCCCCCCCACCCCCCCCCCCCCCCACCCCCCCCCCCCCCCACCCCCCCCCCCCCCCACCCCCCCCCCCCCCCACCCCCCCCCCCCCCCACCCCCCCCCCCCCCCACCCCCCCCCCCCCCCACCCCCCCCCCCCCCCACCCCCCCCCCCCCCCACCCCCCCCCCCCCCCACCCCCCCCCCCCCCCACCCCCCCCCCCCCCCACCCCCCCCCCCCCCCACCCCCCCCCCCCCCCACCCCCCCCCCCCCCCACCCCCCCCCCCCCCCACCCCCCCCCCCCCCCACCCCCCCCCCCCCCCACCCCCCCCCCCCCCCACCCCCCCCCCCCCCCACCCCCCCCCCCCCCCACCCCCCCCCCCCCCCACCCCCCCCCCCCCCCACCCCCCCCCCCCCCCACCCCCCCCCCCCCCCACCCCCCCCCCCCCCCACCCCCCCCCCCCCCCACCCCCCCCCCCCCCCACCCCCCCCCCCCCCCACCCCCCCCCCCCCCCACCCCCCCCCCCCCCCACCCCCCCCCCCCCCCACCCCCCCCCCCCCCCACCCCCCCCCCCCCCCACCCCCCCCCCCCCCCACCCCCCCCCCCCCCCACCCCCCCCCCCCCCCACCCCCCCCCCCCCCCACCCCCCCCCCCCCCCACCCCCCCCCCCCCCCACCCCCCCCCCCCCCCACCCCCCCCCCCCCCCACCCCCCCCCCCCCCCACCCCCCCCCCCCCCCACCCCCCCCCCCCCCCACCCCCCCCCCCCCCCACCCCCCCCCCCCCCCACCCCCCCCCCCCCCCACCCCCCCCCCCCCCCACCCCCCCCCCCCCCCACCCCCCCCCCCCCCCACCCCCCCCCCCCCCCACCCCCCCCCCCCCCCACCCCCCCCCCCCCCCACCCCCCCCCCCCCCCACCCCCCCCCCCCCCCACCCCCCCCCCCCCCCACCCCCCCCCCCCCCCACCCCCCCCCCCCCCCACCCCCCCCCCCCCCCACCCCCCCCCCCCCCCACCCCCCCCCCCCCCCACCCCCCCCCCCCCCCACCCCCCCCCCCCCCCACCCCCCCCCCCCCCCACCCCCCCCCCCCCCCACCCCCCCCCCCCCCCACCCCCCCCCCCCCCCACCCCCCCCCCCCCCCACCCCCCCCCCCCCCCACCCCCCCCCCCCCCCACCCCCCCCCCCCCCCACCCCCCCCCCCCCCCACCCCCCCCCCCCCCCACCCCCCCCCCCCCCCACCCCCCCCCCCCCCCACCCCCCCCCCCCCCCACCCCCCCCCCCCCCCACCCCCCCCCCCCCCCACCCCCCCCCCCCCCCACCCCCCCCCCCCCCCACCCCCCCCCCCCCCCACCCCCCCCCCCCCCCACCCCCCCCCCCCCCCACCCCCCCCCCCCCCCACCCCCCCCCCCCCCCACCCCCCCCCCCCCCCACCCCCCCCCCCCCCCACCCCCCCCCCCCCCCACCCCCCCCCCCCCCCACCCCCCCCCCCCCCCACCCCCCCCCCCCCCCACCCCCCCCCCCCCCCACCCCCCCCCCCCCCCACCCCCCCCCCCCCCCACCCCCCCCCCCCCCCACCCCCCCCCCCCCCCACCCCCCCCCCCCCCCACCCCCCCCCCCCCCCACCCCCCCCCCCCCCCACCCCCCCCCCCCCCCACCCCCCCCCCCCCCCACCCCCCCCCCCCCCCACCCCCCCCCCCCCCCACCCCCCCCCCCCCCCACCCCCCCCCCCCCCCACCCCCCCCCCCCCCCACCCCCCCCCCCCCCCACCCCCCCCCCCCCCCACCCCCCCCCCCCCCCACCCCCCCCCCCCCCCACCCCCCCCCCCCCCCACCCCCCCCCCCCCCCACCCCCCCCCCCCCCCACCCCCCCCCCCCCCCACCCCCCCCCCCCCCCACCCCCCCCCCCCCCCACCCCCCCCCCCCCCCACCCCCCCCCCCCCCCACCCCCCCCCCCCCCCACCCCCCCCCCCCCCCACCCCCCCCCCCCCCCACCCCCCCCCCCCCCCACCCCCCCCCCCCCCCACCCCCCCCCCCCCCCACCCCCCCCCCCCCCCACCCCCCCCCCCCCCCACCCCCCCCCCCCCCCACCCCCCCCCCCCCCCACCCCCCCCCCCCCCCACCCCCCCCCCCCCCCACCCCCCCCCCCCCCCACCCCCCCCCCCCCCCACCCCCCCCCCCCCCCACCCCCCCCCCCCCCCACCCCCCCCCCCCCCCACCCCCCCCCCCCCCCACCCCCCCCCCCCCCCACCCCCCCCCCCCCCCACCCCCCCCCCCCCCCACCCCCCCCCCCCCCCACCCCCCCCCCCCCCCACCCCCCCCCCCCCCCACCCCCCCCCCCCCCCACCCCCCCCCCCCCCCACCCCCCCCCCCCCCCACCCCCCCCCCCCCCCACCCCCCCCCCCCCCCACCCCCCCCCCCCCCCACCCCCCCCCCCCCCCACCCCCCCCCCCCCCCACCCCCCCCCCCCCCCACCCCCCCCCCCCCCCACCCCCCCCCCCCCCCACCCCCCCCCCCCCCCACCCCCCCCCCCCCCCACCCCCCCCCCCCCCCACCCCCCCCCCCCCCCACCCCCCCCCCCCCCCACCCCCCCCCCCCCCCACCCCCCCCCCCCCCCACCCCCCCCCCCCCCCACCCCCCCCCCCCCCCACCCCCCCCCCCCCCCACCCCCCCCCCCCCCCACCCCCCCCCCCCCCCACCCCCCCCCCCCCCCACCCCCCCCCCCCCCCACCCCCCCCCCCCCCCACCCCCCCCCCCCCCCACCCCCCCCCCCCCCCACCCCCCCCCCCCCCCACCCCCCCCCCCCCCCACCCCCCCCCCCCCCCACCCCCCCCCCCCCCCACCCCCCCCCCCCCCCACCCCCCCCCCCCCCCACCCCCCCCCCCCCCCACCCCCCCCCCCCCCCACCCCCCCCCCCCCCCACCCCCCCCCCCCCCCACCCCCCCCCCCCCCCACCCCCCCCCCCCCCCACCCCCCCCCCCCCCCACCCCCCCCCCCCCCCACCCCCCCCCCCCCCCACCCCCCCCCCCCCCCACCCCCCCCCCCCCCCACCCCCCCCCCCCCCCACCCCCCCCCCCCCCCACCCCCCCCCCCCCCCACCCCCCCCCCCCCCCACCCCCCCCCCCCCCCACCCCCCCCCCCCCCCACCCCCCCCCCCCCCCACCCCCCCCCCCCCCCACCCCCCCCCCCCCCCACCCCCCCCCCCCCCCACCCCCCCCCCCCCCCACCCCCCCCCCCCCCCACCCCCCCCCCCCCCCACCCCCCCCCCCCCCCACCCCCCCCCCCCCCCACCCCCCCCCCCCCCCACCCCCCCCCCCCCCCACCCCCCCCCCCCCCCACCCCCCCCCCCCCCCACCCCCCCCCCCCCCCACCCCCCCCCCCCCCCACCCCCCCCCCCCCCCACCCCCCCCCCCCCCCACCCCCCCCCCCCCCCACCCCCCCCCCCCCCCACCCCCCCCCCCCCCCACCCCCCCCCCCCCCCACCCCCCCCCCCCCCCACCCCCCCCCCCCCCCACCCCCCCCCCCCCCCACCCCCCCCCCCCCCCACCCCCCCCCCCCCCCACCCCCCCCCCCCCCCACCCCCCCCCCCCCCCACCCCCCCCCCCCCCCACCCCCCCCCCCCCCCACCCCCCCCCCCCCCCACCCCCCCCCCCCCCCACCCCCCCCCCCCCCCACCCCCCCCCCCCCCCACCCCCCCCCCCCCCCACCCCCCCCCCCCCCCACCCCCCCCCCCCCCCACCCCCCCCCCCCCCCACCCCCCCCCCCCCCCACCCCCCCCCCCCCCCACCCCCCCCCCCCCCCACCCCCCCCCCCCCCCACCCCCCCCCCCCCCCACCCCCCCCCCCCCCCACCCCCCCCCCCCCCCACCCCCCCCCCCCCCCACCCCCCCCCCCCCCCACCCCCCCCCCCCCCCACCCCCCCCCCCCCCCACCCCCCCCCCCCCCCACCCCCCCCCCCCCCCACCCCCCCCCCCCCCCACCCCCCCCCCCCCCCACCCCCCCCCCCCCCCACCCCCCCCCCCCCCCACCCCCCCCCCCCCCCACCCCCCCCCCCCCCCACCCCCCCCCCCCCCCACCCCCCCCCCCCCCCACCCCCCCCCCCCCCCACCCCCCCCCCCCCCCACCCCCCCCCCCCCCCACCCCCCCCCCCCCCCACCCCCCCCCCCCCCCACCCCCCCCCCCCCCCACCCCCCCCCCCCCCCACCCCCCCCCCCCCCCACCCCCCCCCCCCCCCACCCCCCCCCCCCCCCACCCCCCCCCCCCCCCACCCCCCCCCCCCCCCACCCCCCCCCCCCCCCACCCCCCCCCCCCCCCACCCCCCCCCCCCCCCACCCCCCCCCCCCCCCACCCCCCCCCCCCCCCACCCCCCCCCCCCCCCACCCCCCCCCCCCCCCACCCCCCCCCCCCCCCACCCCCCCCCCCCCCCACCCCCCCCCCCCCCCACCCCCCCCCCCCCCCACCCCCCCCCCCCCCCACCCCCCCCCCCCCCCACCCCCCCCCCCCCCCACCCCCCCCCCCCCCCACCCCCCCCCCCCCCCACCCCCCCCCCCCCCCACCCCCCCCCCCCCCCACCCCCCCCCCCCCCCACCCCCCCCCCCCCCCACCCCCCCCCCCCCCCACCCCCCCCCCCCCCCACCCCCCCCCCCCCCCACCCCCCCCCCCCCCCACCCCCCCCCCCCCCCACCCCCCCCCCCCCCCACCCCCCCCCCCCCCCACCCCCCCCCCCCCCCACCCCCCCCCCCCCCCACCCCCCCCCCCCCCCACCCCCCCCCCCCCCCACCCCCCCCCCCCCCCACCCCCCCCCCCCCCCACCCCCCCCCCCCCCCACCCCCCCCCCCCCCCACCCCCCCCCCCCCCCACCCCCCCCCCCCCCCACCCCCCCCCCCCCCCACCCCCCCCCCCCCCCACCCCCCCCCCCCCCCACCCCCCCCCCCCCCCACCCCCCCCCCCCCCCACCCCCCCCCCCCCCCACCCCCCCCCCCCCCCACCCCCCCCCCCCCCCACCCCCCCCCCCCCCCACCCCCCCCCCCCCCCACCCCCCCCCCCCCCCACCCCCCCCCCCCCCCACCCCCCCCCCCCCCCACCCCCCCCCCCCCCCACCCCCCCCCCCCCCCACCCCCCCCCCCCCCCACCCCCCCCCCCCCCCACCCCCCCCCCCCCCCACCCCCCCCCCCCCCCACCCCCCCCCCCCCCCACCCCCCCCCCCCCCCACCCCCCCCCCCCCCCACCCCCCCCCCCCCCCACCCCCCCCCCCCCCCACCCCCCCCCCCCCCCACCCCCCCCCCCCCCCACCCCCCCCCCCCCCCACCCCCCCCCCCCCCCACCCCCCCCCCCCCCCACCCCCCCCCCCCCCCACCCCCCCCCCCCCCCACCCCCCCCCCCCCCCACCCCCCCCCCCCCCCACCCCCCCCCCCCCCCACCCCCCCCCCCCCCCACCCCCCCCCCCCCCCACCCCCCCCCCCCCCCACCCCCCCCCCCCCCCACCCCCCCCCCCCCCCACCCCCCCCCCCCCCCACCCCCCCCCCCCCCCACCCCCCCCCCCCCCCACCCCCCCCCCCCCCCACCCCCCCCCCCCCCCACCCCCCCCCCCCCCCACCCCCCCCCCCCCCCACCCCCCCCCCCCCCCACCCCCCCCCCCCCCCACCCCCCCCCCCCCCCACCCCCCCCCCCCCCCACCCCCCCCCCCCCCCACCCCCCCCCCCCCCCACCCCCCCCCCCCCCCACCCCCCCCCCCCCCCACCCCCCCCCCCCCCCACCCCCCCCCCCCCCCACCCCCCCCCCCCCCCACCCCCCCCCCCCCCCACCCCCCCCCCCCCCCACCCCCCCCCCCCCCCACCCCCCCCCCCCCCCACCCCCCCCCCCCCCCACCCCCCCCCCCCCCCACCCCCCCCCCCCCCCACCCCCCCCCCCCCCCACCCCCCCCCCCCCCCACCCCCCCCCCCCCCCACCCCCCCCCCCCCCCACCCCCCCCCCCCCCCACCCCCCCCCCCCCCCACCCCCCCCCCCCCCCACCCCCCCCCCCCCCCACCCCCCCCCCCCCCCACCCCCCCCCCCCCCCACCCCCCCCCCCCCCCACCCCCCCCCCCCCCCACCCCCCCCCCCCCCCACCCCCCCCCCCCCCCACCCCCCCCCCCCCCCACCCCCCCCCCCCCCCACCCCCCCCCCCCCCCACCCCCCCCCCCCCCCACCCCCCCCCCCCCCCACCCCCCCCCCCCCCCACCCCCCCCCCCCCCCACCCCCCCCCCCCCCCACCCCCCCCCCCCCCCACCCCCCCCCCCCCCCACCCCCCCCCCCCCCCACCCCCCCCCCCCCCCACCCCCCCCCCCCCCCACCCCCCCCCCCCCCCACCCCCCCCCCCCCCCACCCCCCCCCCCCCCCACCCCCCCCCCCCCCCACCCCCCCCCCCCCCCACCCCCCCCCCCCCCCACCCCCCCCCCCCCCCACCCCCCCCCCCCCCCACCCCCCCCCCCCCCCACCCCCCCCCCCCCCCACCCCCCCCCCCCCCCACCCCCCCCCCCCCCCACCCCCCCCCCCCCCCACCCCCCCCCCCCCCCACCCCCCCCCCCCCCCACCCCCCCCCCCCCCCACCCCCCCCCCCCCCCACCCCCCCCCCCCCCCACCCCCCCCCCCCCCCACCCCCCCCCCCCCCCACCCCCCCCCCCCCCCACCCCCCCCCCCCCCCACCCCCCCCCCCCCCCACCCCCCCCCCCCCCCACCCCCCCCCCCCCCCACCCCCCCCCCCCCCCACCCCCCCCCCCCCCCACCCCCCCCCCCCCCCACCCCCCCCCCCCCCCACCCCCCCCCCCCCCCACCCCCCCCCCCCCCCACCCCCCCCCCCCCCCACCCCCCCCCCCCCCCACCCCCCCCCCCCCCCACCCCCCCCCCCCCCCACCCCCCCCCCCCCCCACCCCCCCCCCCCCCCACCCCCCCCCCCCCCCACCCCCCCCCCCCCCCACCCCCCCCCCCCCCCACCCCCCCCCCCCCCCACCCCCCCCCCCCCCCACCCCCCCCCCCCCCCACCCCCCCCCCCCCCCACCCCCCCCCCCCCCCACCCCCCCCCCCCCCCACCCCCCCCCCCCCCCACCCCCCCCCCCCCCCACCCCCCCCCCCCCCCACCCCCCCCCCCCCCCACCCCCCCCCCCCCCCACCCCCCCCCCCCCCCACCCCCCCCCCCCCCCACCCCCCCCCCCCCCCACCCCCCCCCCCCCCCACCCCCCCCCCCCCCCACCCCCCCCCCCCCCCACCCCCCCCCCCCCCCACCCCCCCCCCCCCCCACCCCCCCCCCCCCCCACCCCCCCCCCCCCCCACCCCCCCCCCCCCCCACCCCCCCCCCCCCCCACCCCCCCCCCCCCCCACCCCCCCCCCCCCCCACCCCCCCCCCCCCCCACCCCCCCCCCCCCCCACCCCCCCCCCCCCCCACCCCCCCCCCCCCCCACCCCCCCCCCCCCCCACCCCCCCCCCCCCCCACCCCCCCCCCCCCCCACCCCCCCCCCCCCCCACCCCCCCCCCCCCCCACCCCCCCCCCCCCCCACCCCCCCCCCCCCCCACCCCCCCCCCCCCCCACCCCCCCCCCCCCCCACCCCCCCCCCCCCCCACCCCCCCCCCCCCCCACCCCCCCCCCCCCCCACCCCCCCCCCCCCCCACCCCCCCCCCCCCCCACCCCCCCCCCCCCCCACCCCCCCCCCCCCCCACCCCCCCCCCCCCCCACCCCCCCCCCCCCCCACCCCCCCCCCCCCCCACCCCCCCCCCCCCCCACCCCCCCCCCCCCCCACCCCCCCCCCCCCCCACCCCCCCCCCCCCCCACCCCCCCCCCCCCCCACCCCCCCCCCCCCCCACCCCCCCCCCCCCCCACCCCCCCCCCCCCCCACCCCCCCCCCCCCCCACCCCCCCCCCCCCCCACCCCCCCCCCCCCCCACCCCCCCCCCCCCCCACCCCCCCCCCCCCCCACCCCCCCCCCCCCCCACCCCCCCCCCCCCCCACCCCCCCCCCCCCCCACCCCCCCCCCCCCCCACCCCCCCCCCCCCCCACCCCCCCCCCCCCCCACCCCCCCCCCCCCCCACCCCCCCCCCCCCCCACCCCCCCCCCCCCCCACCCCCCCCCCCCCCCACCCCCCCCCCCCCCCACCCCCCCCCCCCCCCACCCCCCCCCCCCCCCACCCCCCCCCCCCCCCACCCCCCCCCCCCCCCACCCCCCCCCCCCCCCACCCCCCCCCCCCCCCACCCCCCCCCCCCCCCACCCCCCCCCCCCCCCACCCCCCCCCCCCCCCACCCCCCCCCCCCCCCACCCCCCCCCCCCCCCACCCCCCCCCCCCCCCACCCCCCCCCCCCCCCACCCCCCCCCCCCCCCACCCCCCCCCCCCCCCACCCCCCCCCCCCCCCACCCCCCCCCCCCCCCACCCCCCCCCCCCCCCACCCCCCCCCCCCCCCACCCCCCCCCCCCCCCACCCCCCCCCCCCCCCACCCCCCCCCCCCCCCACCCCCCCCCCCCCCCACCCCCCCCCCCCCCCACCCCCCCCCCCCCCCACCCCCCCCCCCCCCCACCCCCCCCCCCCCCCACCCCCCCCCCCCCCCACCCCCCCCCCCCCCCACCCCCCCCCCCCCCCACCCCCCCCCCCCCCCACCCCCCCCCCCCCCCACCCCCCCCCCCCCCCACCCCCCCCCCCCCCCACCCCCCCCCCCCCCCACCCCCCCCCCCCCCCACCCCCCCCCCCCCCCACCCCCCCCCCCCCCCACCCCCCCCCCCCCCCACCCCCCCCCCCCCCCACCCCCCCCCCCCCCCACCCCCCCCCCCCCCCACCCCCCCCCCCCCCCACCCCCCCCCCCCCCCACCCCCCCCCCCCCCCACCCCCCCCCCCCCCCACCCCCCCCCCCCCCCACCCCCCCCCCCCCCCACCCCCCCCCCCCCCCACCCCCCCCCCCCCCCACCCCCCCCCCCCCCCACCCCCCCCCCCCCCCACCCCCCCCCCCCCCCACCCCCCCCCCCCCCCACCCCCCCCCCCCCCCACCCCCCCCCCCCCCCACCCCCCCCCCCCCCCACCCCCCCCCCCCCCCACCCCCCCCCCCCCCCACCCCCCCCCCCCCCCACCCCCCCCCCCCCCCACCCCCCCCCCCCCCCACCCCCCCCCCCCCCCACCCCCCCCCCCCCCCACCCCCCCCCCCCCCCACCCCCCCCCCCCCCCACCCCCCCCCCCCCCCACCCCCCCCCCCCCCCACCCCCCCCCCCCCCCACCCCCCCCCCCCCCCACCCCCCCCCCCCCCCACCCCCCCCCCCCCCCACCCCCCCCCCCCCCCACCCCCCCCCCCCCCCACCCCCCCCCCCCCCCACCCCCCCCCCCCCCCACCCCCCCCCCCCCCCACCCCCCCCCCCCCCCACCCCCCCCCCCCCCCACCCCCCCCCCCCCCCACCCCCCCCCCCCCCCACCCCCCCCCCCCCCCACCCCCCCCCCCCCCCACCCCCCCCCCCCCCCACCCCCCCCCCCCCCCACCCCCCCCCCCCCCCACCCCCCCCCCCCCCCACCCCCCCCCCCCCCCACCCCCCCCCCCCCCCACCCCCCCCCCCCCCCACCCCCCCCCCCCCCCACCCCCCCCCCCCCCCACCCCCCCCCCCCCCCACCCCCCCCCCCCCCCACCCCCCCCCCCCCCCACCCCCCCCCCCCCCCACCCCCCCCCCCCCCCACCCCCCCCCCCCCCCACCCCCCCCCCCCCCCACCCCCCCCCCCCCCCACCCCCCCCCCCCCCCACCCCCCCCCCCCCCCACCCCCCCCCCCCCCCACCCCCCCCCCCCCCCACCCCCCCCCCCCCCCACCCCCCCCCCCCCCCACCCCCCCCCCCCCCCACCCCCCCCCCCCCCCACCCCCCCCCCCCCCCACCCCCCCCCCCCCCCACCCCCCCCCCCCCCCACCCCCCCCCCCCCCCACCCCCCCCCCCCCCCACCCCCCCCCCCCCCCACCCCCCCCCCCCCCCACCCCCCCCCCCCCCCACCCCCCCCCCCCCCCACCCCCCCCCCCCCCCACCCCCCCCCCCCCCCACCCCCCCCCCCCCCCACCCCCCCCCCCCCCCACCCCCCCCCCCCCCCACCCCCCCCCCCCCCCACCCCCCCCCCCCCCCACCCCCCCCCCCCCCCACCCCCCCCCCCCCCCACCCCCCCCCCCCCCCACCCCCCCCCCCCCCCACCCCCCCCCCCCCCCACCCCCCCCCCCCCCCACCCCCCCCCCCCCCCACCCCCCCCCCCCCCCACCCCCCCCCCCCCCCACCCCCCCCCCCCCCCACCCCCCCCCCCCCCCACCCCCCCCCCCCCCCACCCCCCCCCCCCCCCACCCCCCCCCCCCCCCACCCCCCCCCCCCCCCACCCCCCCCCCCCCCCACCCCCCCCCCCCCCCACCCCCCCCCCCCCCCACCCCCCCCCCCCCCCACCCCCCCCCCCCCCCACCCCCCCCCCCCCCCACCCCCCCCCCCCCCCACCCCCCCCCCCCCCCACCCCCCCCCCCCCCCACCCCCCCCCCCCCCCACCCCCCCCCCCCCCCACCCCCCCCCCCCCCCACCCCCCCCCCCCCCCACCCCCCCCCCCCCCCACCCCCCCCCCCCCCCACCCCCCCCCCCCCCCACCCCCCCCCCCCCCCACCCCCCCCCCCCCCCACCCCCCCCCCCCCCCACCCCCCCCCCCCCCCACCCCCCCCCCCCCCCACCCCCCCCCCCCCCCACCCCCCCCCCCCCCCACCCCCCCCCCCCCCCACCCCCCCCCCCCCCCACCCCCCCCCCCCCCCACCCCCCCCCCCCCCCACCCCCCCCCCCCCCCACCCCCCCCCCCCCCCACCCCCCCCCCCCCCCACCCCCCCCCCCCCCCACCCCCCCCCCCCCCCACCCCCCCCCCCCCCCACCCCCCCCCCCCCCCACCCCCCCCCCCCCCCACCCCCCCCCCCCCCCACCCCCCCCCCCCCCCACCCCCCCCCCCCCCCACCCCCCCCCCCCCCCACCCCCCCCCCCCCCCACCCCCCCCCCCCCCCACCCCCCCCCCCCCCCACCCCCCCCCCCCCCCACCCCCCCCCCCCCCCACCCCCCCCCCCCCCCACCCCCCCCCCCCCCCACCCCCCCCCCCCCCCACCCCCCCCCCCCCCCACCCCCCCCCCCCCCCACCCCCCCCCCCCCCCACCCCCCCCCCCCCCCACCCCCCCCCCCCCCCACCCCCCCCCCCCCCCACCCCCCCCCCCCCCCACCCCCCCCCCCCCCCACCCCCCCCCCCCCCCACCCCCCCCCCCCCCCACCCCCCCCCCCCCCCACCCCCCCCCCCCCCCACCCCCCCCCCCCCCCACCCCCCCCCCCCCCCACCCCCCCCCCCCCCCACCCCCCCCCCCCCCCACCCCCCCCCCCCCCCACCCCCCCCCCCCCCCACCCCCCCCCCCCCCCACCCCCCCCCCCCCCCACCCCCCCCCCCCCCCACCCCCCCCCCCCCCCACCCCCCCCCCCCCCCACCCCCCCCCCCCCCCACCCCCCCCCCCCCCCACCCCCCCCCCCCCCCACCCCCCCCCCCCCCCACCCCCCCCCCCCCCCACCCCCCCCCCCCCCCACCCCCCCCCCCCCCCACCCCCCCCCCCCCCCACCCCCCCCCCCCCCCACCCCCCCCCCCCCCCACCCCCCCCCCCCCCCACCCCCCCCCCCCCCCACCCCCCCCCCCCCCCACCCCCCCCCCCCCCCACCCCCCCCCCCCCCCACCCCCCCCCCCCCCCACCCCCCCCCCCCCCCACCCCCCCCCCCCCCCACCCCCCCCCCCCCCCACCCCCCCCCCCCCCCACCCCCCCCCCCCCCCACCCCCCCCCCCCCCCACCCCCCCCCCCCCCCACCCCCCCCCCCCCCCACCCCCCCCCCCCCCCACCCCCCCCCCCCCCCACCCCCCCCCCCCCCCACCCCCCCCCCCCCCCACCCCCCCCCCCCCCCACCCCCCCCCCCCCCCACCCCCCCCCCCCCCCACCCCCCCCCCCCCCCACCCCCCCCCCCCCCCACCCCCCCCCCCCCCCACCCCCCCCCCCCCCCACCCCCCCCCCCCCCCACCCCCCCCCCCCCCCACCCCCCCCCCCCCCCACCCCCCCCCCCCCCCACCCCCCCCCCCCCCCACCCCCCCCCCCCCCCACCCCCCCCCCCCCCCACCCCCCCCCCCCCCCACCCCCCCCCCCCCCCACCCCCCCCCCCCCCCACCCCCCCCCCCCCCCACCCCCCCCCCCCCCCACCCCCCCCCCCCCCCACCCCCCCCCCCCCCCACCCCCCCCCCCCCCCACCCCCCCCCCCCCCCACCCCCCCCCCCCCCCACCCCCCCCCCCCCCCACCCCCCCCCCCCCCCACCCCCCCCCCCCCCCACCCCCCCCCCCCCCCACCCCCCCCCCCCCCCACCCCCCCCCCCCCCCACCCCCCCCCCCCCCCACCCCCCCCCCCCCCCACCCCCCCCCCCCCCCACCCCCCCCCCCCCCCACCCCCCCCCCCCCCCACCCCCCCCCCCCCCCACCCCCCCCCCCCCCCACCC
The DNA here is from genome assembly GCF_021028975.2 of Sphaerodactylus townsendi. Lineage (NCBI taxonomy): Eukaryota > Metazoa > Chordata > Lepidosauria > Squamata > Sphaerodactylidae > Sphaerodactylus > Sphaerodactylus townsendi. The sequence goes on from NC_059425.1 coordinate 63,264,739, forward strand.
CCCCCCCCCCCCACCCCCCCCCCCCCCCACCCCCCCCCCCCCCCACCCCCCCCCCCCCCCACCCCCCCCCCCCCCCACCCCCCCCCCCCCCCACCCCCCCCCCCCCCCACCCCCCCCCCCCCCCACCCCCCCCCCCCCCCACCCCCCCCCCCCCCCACCCCCCCCCCCCCCCACCCCCCCCCCCCCCCACCCCCCCCCCCCCCCACCCCCCCCCCCCCCCACCCCCCCCCCCCCCCACCCCCCCCCCCCCCCACCCCCCCCCCCCCCCACCCCCCCCCCCCCCCACCCCCCCCCCCCCCCACCCCCCCCCCCCCCCACCCCCCCCCCCCCCCACCCCCCCCCCCCCCCACCCCCCCCCCCCCCCACCCCCCCCCCCCCCCACCCCCCCCCCCCCCCACCCCCCCCCCCCCCCACCCCCCCCCCCCCCCACCCCCCCCCCCCCCCACCCCCCCCCCCCCCCACCCCCCCCCCCCCCCACCCCCCCCCCCCCCCACCCCCCCCCCCCCCCACCCCCCCCCCCCCCCACCCCCCCCCCCCCCCACCCCCCCCCCCCCCCACCCCCCCCCCCCCCCACCCCCCCCCCCCCCCACCCCCCCCCCCCCCCACCCCCCCCCCCCCCCACCCCCCCCCCCCCCCACCCCCCCCCCCCCCCACCCCCCCCCCCCCCCACCCCCCCCCCCCCCCACCCCCCCCCCCCCCCACCCCCCCCCCCCCCCACCCCCCCCCCCCCCCACCCCCCCCCCCCCCCACCCCCCCCCCCCCCCACCCCCCCCCCCCCCCACCCCCCCCCCCCCCCACCCCCCCCCCCCCCCACCCCCCCCCCCCCCCACCCCCCCCCCCCCCCACCCCCCCCCCCCCCCACCCCCCCCCCCCCCCACCCCCCCCCCCCCCCACCCCCCCCCCCCCCCACCCCCCCCCCCCCCCACCCCCCCCCCCCCCCACCCCCCCCCCCCCCCACCCCCCCCCCCCCCCACCCCCCCCCCCCCCCACCCCCCCCCCCCCCCACCCCCCCCCCCCCCCACCCCCCCCCCCCCCCACCCCCCCCCCCCCCCACCCCCCCCCCCCCCCACCCCCCCCCCCCCCCACCCCCCCCCCCCCCCACCCCCCCCCCCCCCCACCCCCCCCCCCCCCCACCCCCCCCCCCCCCCACCCCCCCCCCCCCCCACCCCCCCCCCCCCCCACCCCCCCCCCCCCCCACCCCCCCCCCCCCCCACCCCCCCCCCCCCCCACCCCCCCCCCCCCCCACCCCCCCCCCCCCCCACCCCCCCCCCCCCCCACCCCCCCCCCCCCCCACCCCCCCCCCCCCCCACCCCCCCCCCCCCCCACCCCCCCCCCCCCCCACCCCCCCCCCCCCCCACCCCCCCCCCCCCCCACCCCCCCCCCCCCCCACCCCCCCCCCCCCCCACCCCCCCCCCCCCCCACCCCCCCCCCCCCCCACCCCCCCCCCCCCCCACCCCCCCCCCCCCCCACCCCCCCCCCCCCCCACCCCCCCCCCCCCCCACCCCCCCCCCCCCCCACCCCCCCCCCCCCCCACCCCCCCCCCCCCCCACCCCCCCCCCCCCCCACCCCCCCCCCCCCCCACCCCCCCCCCCCCCCACCCCCCCCCCCCCCCACCCCCCCCCCCCCCCACCCCCCCCCCCCCCCACCCCCCCCCCCCCCCACCCCCCCCCCCCCCCACCCCCCCCCCCCCCCACCCCCCCCCCCCCCCACCCCCCCCCCCCCCCACCCCCCCCCCCCCCCACCCCCCCCCCCCCCCACCCCCCCCCCCCCCCACCCCCCCCCCCCCCCACCCCCCCCCCCCCCCACCCCCCCCCCCCCCCACCCCCCCCCCCCCCCACCCCCCCCCCCCCCCACCCCCCCCCCCCCCCACCCCCCCCCCCCCCCACCCCCCCCCCCCCCCACCCCCCCCCCCCCCCACCCCCCCCCCCCCCCACCCCCCCCCCCCCCCACCCCCCCCCCCCCCCACCCCCCCCCCCCCCCACCCCCCCCCCCCCCCACCCCCCCCCCCCCCCACCCCCCCCCCCCCCCACCCCCCCCCCCCCCCACCCCCCCCCCCCCCCACCCCCCCCCCCCCCCACCCCCCCCCCCCCCCACCCCCCCCCCCCCCCACCCCCCCCCCCCCCCACCCCCCCCCCCCCCCACCCCCCCCCCCCCCCACCCCCCCCCCCCCCCACCCCCCCCCCCCCCCACCCCCCCCCCCCCCCACCCCCCCCCCCCCCCACCCCCCCCCCCCCCCACCCCCCCCCCCCCCCACCCCCCCCCCCCCCCACCCCCCCCCCCCCCCACCCCCCCCCCCCCCCACCCCCCCCCCCCCCCACCCCCCCCCCCCCCCACCCCCCCCCCCCCCCACCCCCCCCCCCCCCCACCCCCCCCCCCCCCCACCCCCCCCCCCCCCCACCCCCCCCCCCCCCCACCCCCCCCCCCCCCCACCCCCCCCCCCCCCCACCCCCCCCCCCCCCCACCCCCCCCCCCCCCCACCCCCCCCCCCCCCCACCCCCCCCCCCCCCCACCCCCCCCCCCCCCCACCCCCCCCCCCCCCCACCCCCCCCCCCCCCCACCCCCCCCCCCCCCCACCCCCCCCCCCCCCCACCCCCCCCCCCCCCCACCCCCCCCCCCCCCCACCCCCCCCCCCCCCCACCCCCCCCCCCCCCCACCCCCCCCCCCCCCCACCCCCCCCCCCCCCCACCCCCCCCCCCCCCCACCCCCCCCCCCCCCCACCCCCCCCCCCCCCCACCCCCCCCCCCCCCCACCCCCCCCCCCCCCCACCCCCCCCCCCCCCCACCCCCCCCCCCCCCCACCCCCCCCCCCCCCCACCCCCCCCCCCCCCCACCCCCCCCCCCCCCCACCCCCCCCCCCCCCCACCCCCCCCCCCCCCCACCCCCCCCCCCCCCCACCCCCCCCCCCCCCCACCCCCCCCCCCCCCCACCCCCCCCCCCCCCCACCCCCCCCCCCCCCCACCCCCCCCCCCCCCCACCCCCCCCCCCCCCCACCCCCCCCCCCCCCCACCCCCCCCCCCCCCCACCCCCCCCCCCCCCCACCCCCCCCCCCCCCCACCCCCCCCCCCCCCCACCCCCCCCCCCCCCCACCCCCCCCCCCCCCCACCCCCCCCCCCCCCCACCCCCCCCCCCCCCCACCCCCCCCCCCCCCCACCCCCCCCCCCCCCCACCCCCCCCCCCCCCCACCCCCCCCCCCCCCCACCCCCCCCCCCCCCCACCCCCCCCCCCCCCCACCCCCCCCCCCCCCCACCCCCCCCCCCCCCCACCCCCCCCCCCCCCCACCCCCCCCCCCCCCCACCCCCCCCCCCCCCCACCCCCCCCCCCCCCCACCCCCCCCCCCCCCCACCCCCCCCCCCCCCCACCCCCCCCCCCCCCCACCCCCCCCCCCCCCCACCCCCCCCCCCCCCCACCCCCCCCCCCCCCCACCCCCCCCCCCCCCCACCCCCCCCCCCCCCCACCCCCCCCCCCCCCCACCCCCCCCCCCCCCCACCCCCCCCCCCCCCCACCCCCCCCCCCCCCCACCCCCCCCCCCCCCCACCCCCCCCCCCCCCCACCCCCCCCCCCCCCCACCCCCCCCCCCCCCCACCCCCCCCCCCCCCCACCCCCCCCCCCCCCCACCCCCCCCCCCCCCCACCCCCCCCCCCCCCCACCCCCCCCCCCCCCCACCCCCCCCCCCCCCCACCCCCCCCCCCCCCCACCCCCCCCCCCCCCCACCCCCCCCCCCCCCCACCCCCCCCCCCCCCCACCCCCCCCCCCCCCCACCCCCCCCCCCCCCCACCCCCCCCCCCCCCCACCCCCCCCCCCCCCCACCCCCCCCCCCCCCCACCCCCCCCCCCCCCCACCCCCCCCCCCCCCCACCCCCCCCCCCCCCCACCCCCCCCCCCCCCCACCCCCCCCCCCCCCCACCCCCCCCCCCCCCCACCCCCCCCCCCCCCCACCCCCCCCCCCCCCCACCCCCCCCCCCCCCCACCCCCCCCCCCCCCCACCCCCCCCCCCCCCCACCCCCCCCCCCCCCCACCCCCCCCCCCCCCCACCCCCCCCCCCCCCCACCCCCCCCCCCCCCCACCCCCCCCCCCCCCCACCCCCCCCCCCCCCCACCCCCCCCCCCCCCCACCCCCCCCCCCCCCCACCCCCCCCCCCCCCCACCCCCCCCCCCCCCCACCCCCCCCCCCCCCCACCCCCCCCCCCCCCCACCCCCCCCCCCCCCCACCCCCCCCCCCCCCCACCCCCCCCCCCCCCCACCCCCCCCCCCCCCCACCCCCCCCCCCCCCCACCCCCCCCCCCCCCCACCCCCCCCCCCCCCCACCCCCCCCCCCCCCCACCCCCCCCCCCCCCCACCCCCCCCCCCCCCCACCCCCCCCCCCCCCCACCCCCCCCCCCCCCCACCCCCCCCCCCCCCCACCCCCCCCCCCCCCCACCCCCCCCCCCCCCCACCCCCCCCCCCCCCCACCCCCCCCCCCCCCCACCCCCCCCCCCCCCCACCCCCCCCCCCCCCCACCCCCCCCCCCCCCCACCCCCCCCCCCCCCCACCCCCCCCCCCCCCCACCCCCCCCCCCCCCCACCCCCCCCCCCCCCCACCCCCCCCCCCCCCCACCCCCCCCCCCCCCCACCCCCCCCCCCCCCCACCCCCCCCCCCCCCCACCCCCCCCCCCCCCCACCCCCCCCCCCCCCCACCCCCCCCCCCCCCCACCCCCCCCCCCCCCCACCCCCCCCCCCCCCCACCCCCCCCCCCCCCCACCCCCCCCCCCCCCCACCCCCCCCCCCCCCCACCCCCCCCCCCCCCCACCCCCCCCCCCCCCCACCCCCCCCCCCCCCCACCCCCCCCCCCCCCCACCCCCCCCCCCCCCCACCCCCCCCCCCCCCCACCCCCCCCCCCCCCCACCCCCCCCCCCCCCCACCCCCCCCCCCCCCCACCCCCCCCCCCCCCCACCCCCCCCCCCCCCCACCCCCCCCCCCCCCCACCCCCCCCCCCCCCCACCCCCCCCCCCCCCCACCCCCCCCCCCCCCCACCCCCCCCCCCCCCCACCCCCCCCCCCCCCCACCCCCCCCCCCCCCCACCCCCCCCCCCCCCCACCCCCCCCCCCCCCCACCCCCCCCCCCCCCCACCCCCCCCCCCCCCCACCCCCCCCCCCCCCCACCCCCCCCCCCCCCCACCCCCCCCCCCCCCCACCCCCCCCCCCCCCCACCCCCCCCCCCCCCCACCCCCCCCCCCCCCCACCCCCCCCCCCCCCCACCCCCCCCCCCCCCCACCCCCCCCCCCCCCCACCCCCCCCCCCCCCCACCCCCCCCCCCCCCCACCCCCCCCCCCCCCCACCCCCCCCCCCCCCCACCCCCCCCCCCCCCCACCCCCCCCCCCCCCCACCCCCCCCCCCCCCCACCCCCCCCCCCCCCCACCCCCCCCCCCCCCCACCCCCCCCCCCCCCCACCCCCCCCCCCCCCCACCCCCCCCCCCCCCCACCCCCCCCCCCCCCCACCCCCCCCCCCCCCCACCCCCCCCCCCCCCCACCCCCCCCCCCCCCCACCCCCCCCCCCCCCCACCCCCCCCCCCCCCCACCCCCCCCCCCCCCCACCCCCCCCCCCCCCCACCCCCCCCCCCCCCCACCCCCCCCCCCCCCCACCCCCCCCCCCCCCCACCCCCCCCCCCCCCCACCCCCCCCCCCCCCCACCCCCCCCCCCCCCCACCCCCCCCCCCCCCCACCCCCCCCCCCCCCCACCCCCCCCCCCCCCCACCCCCCCCCCCCCCCACCCCCCCCCCCCCCCACCCCCCCCCCCCCCCACCCCCCCCCCCCCCCACCCCCCCCCCCCCCCACCCCCCCCCCCCCCCACCCCCCCCCCCCCCCACCCCCCCCCCCCCCCACCCCCCCCCCCCCCCACCCCCCCCCCCCCCCACCCCCCCCCCCCCCCACCCCCCCCCCCCCCCACCCCCCCCCCCCCCCACCCCCCCCCCCCCCCACCCCCCCCCCCCCCCACCCCCCCCCCCCCCCACCCCCCCCCCCCCCCACCCCCCCCCCCCCCCACCCCCCCCCCCCCCCACCCCCCCCCCCCCCCACCCCCCCCCCCCCCCACCCCCCCCCCCCCCCACCCCCCCCCCCCCCCACCCCCCCCCCCCCCCACCCCCCCCCCCCCCCACCCCCCCCCCCCCCCACCCCCCCCCCCCCCCACCCCCCCCCCCCCCCACCCCCCCCCCCCCCCACCCCCCCCCCCCCCCACCCCCCCCCCCCCCCACCCCCCCCCCCCCCCACCCCCCCCCCCCCCCACCCCCCCCCCCCCCCACCCCCCCCCCCCCCCACCCCCCCCCCCCCCCACCCCCCCCCCCCCCCACCCCCCCCCCCCCCCACCCCCCCCCCCCCCCACCCCCCCCCCCCCCCACCCCCCCCCCCCCCCACCCCCCCCCCCCCCCACCCCCCCCCCCCCCCACCCCCCCCCCCCCCCACCCCCCCCCCCCCCCACCCCCCCCCCCCCCCACCCCCCCCCCCCCCCACCCCCCCCCCCCCCCACCCCCCCCCCCCCCCACCCCCCCCCCCCCCCACCCCCCCCCCCCCCCACCCCCCCCCCCCCCCACCCCCCCCCCCCCCCACCCCCCCCCCCCCCCACCCCCCCCCCCCCCCACCCCCCCCCCCCCCCACCCCCCCCCCCCCCCACCCCCCCCCCCCCCCACCCCCCCCCCCCCCCACCCCCCCCCCCCCCCACCCCCCCCCCCCCCCACCCCCCCCCCCCCCCACCCCCCCCCCCCCCCACCCCCCCCCCCCCCCACCCCCCCCCCCCCCCACCCCCCCCCCCCCCCACCCCCCCCCCCCCCCACCCCCCCCCCCCCCCACCCCCCCCCCCCCCCACCCCCCCCCCCCCCCACCCCCCCCCCCCCCCACCCCCCCCCCCCCCCACCCCCCCCCCCCCCCACCCCCCCCCCCCCCCACCCCCCCCCCCCCCCACCCCCCCCCCCCCCCACCCCCCCCCCCCCCCACCCCCCCCCCCCCCCACCCCCCCCCCCCCCCACCCCCCCCCCCCCCCACCCCCCCCCCCCCCCACCCCCCCCCCCCCCCACCCCCCCCCCCCCCCACCCCCCCCCCCCCCCACCCCCCCCCCCCCCCACCCCCCCCCCCCCCCACCCCCCCCCCCCCCCACCCCCCCCCCCCCCCACCCCCCCCCCCCCCCACCCCCCCCCCCCCCCACCCCCCCCCCCCCCCACCCCCCCCCCCCCCCACCCCCCCCCCCCCCCACCCCCCCCCCCCCCCACCCCCCCCCCCCCCCACCCCCCCCCCCCCCCACCCCCCCCCCCCCCCACCCCCCCCCCCCCCCACCCCCCCCCCCCCCCACCCCCCCCCCCCCCCACCCCCCCCCCCCCCCACCCCCCCCCCCCCCCACCCCCCCCCCCCCCCACCCCCCCCCCCCCCCACCCCCCCCCCCCCCCACCCCCCCCCCCCCCCACCCCCCCCCCCCCCCACCCCCCCCCCCCCCCACCCCCCCCCCCCCCCACCCCCCCCCCCCCCCACCCCCCCCCCCCCCCACCCCCCCCCCCCCCCACCCCCCCCCCCCCCCACCCCCCCCCCCCCCCACCCCCCCCCCCCCCCACCCCCCCCCCCCCCCACCCCCCCCCCCCCCCACCCCCCCCCCCCCCCACCCCCCCCCCCCCCCACCCCCCCCCCCCCCCACCCCCCCCCCCCCCCACCCCCCCCCCCCCCCACCCCCCCCCCCCCCCACCCCCCCCCCCCCCCACCCCCCCCCCCCCCCACCCCCCCCCCCCCCCACCCCCCCCCCCCCCCACCCCCCCCCCCCCCCACCCCCCCCCCCCCCCACCCCCCCCCCCCCCCACCCCCCCCCCCCCCCACCCCCCCCCCCCCCCACCCCCCCCCCCCCCCACCCCCCCCCCCCCCCACCCCCCCCCCCCCCCACCCCCCCCCCCCCCCACCCCCCCCCCCCCCCACCCCCCCCCCCCCCCACCCCCCCCCCCCCCCACCCCCCCCCCCCCCCACCCCCCCCCCCCCCCACCCCCCCCCCCCCCCACCCCCCCCCCCCCCCACCCCCCCCCCCCCCCACCCCCCCCCCCCCCCACCCCCCCCCCCCCCCACCCCCCCCCCCCCCCACCCCCCCCCCCCCCCACCCCCCCCCCCCCCCACCCCCCCCCCCCCCCACCCCCCCCCCCCCCCACCCCCCCCCCCCCCCACCCCCCCCCCCCCCCACCCCCCCCCCCCCCCACCCCCCCCCCCCCCCACCCCCCCCCCCCCCCACCCCCCCCCCCCCCCACCCCCCCCCCCCCCCACCCCCCCCCCCCCCCACCCCCCCCCCCCCCCACCCCCCCCCCCCCCCACCCCCCCCCCCCCCCACCCCCCCCCCCCCCCACCCCCCCCCCCCCCCACCCCCCCCCCCCCCCACCCCCCCCCCCCCCCACCCCCCCCCCCCCCCACCCCCCCCCCCCCCCACCCCCCCCCCCCCCCACCCCCCCCCCCCCCCACCCCCCCCCCCCCCCACCCCCCCCCCCCCCCACCCCCCCCCCCCCCCACCCCCCCCCCCCCCCACCCCCCCCCCCCCCCACCCCCCCCCCCCCCCACCCCCCCCCCCCCCCACCCCCCCCCCCCCCCACCCCCCCCCCCCCCCACCCCCCCCCCCCCCCACCCCCCCCCCCCCCCACCCCCCCCCCCCCCCACCCCCCCCCCCCCCCACCCCCCCCCCCCCCCACCCCCCCCCCCCCCCACCCCCCCCCCCCCCCACCCCCCCCCCCCCCCACCCCCCCCCCCCCCCACCCCCCCCCCCCCCCACCCCCCCCCCCCCCCACCCCCCCCCCCCCCCACCCCCCCCCCCCCCCACCCCCCCCCCCCCCCACCCCCCCCCCCCCCCACCCCCCCCCCCCCCCACCCCCCCCCCCCCCCACCCCCCCCCCCCCCCACCCCCCCCCCCCCCCACCCCCCCCCCCCCCCACCCCCCCCCCCCCCCACCCCCCCCCCCCCCCACCCCCCCCCCCCCCCACCCCCCCCCCCCCCCACCCCCCCCCCCCCCCACCCCCCCCCCCCCCCACCCCCCCCCCCCCCCACCCCCCCCCCCCCCCACCCCCCCCCCCCCCCACCCCCCCCCCCCCCCACCCCCCCCCCCCCCCACCCCCCCCCCCCCCCACCCCCCCCCCCCCCCACCCCCCCCCCCCCCCACCCCCCCCCCCCCCCACCCCCCCCCCCCCCCACCCCCCCCCCCCCCCACCCCCCCCCCCCCCCACCCCCCCCCCCCCCCACCCCCCCCCCCCCCCACCCCCCCCCCCCCCCACCCCCCCCCCCCCCCACCCCCCCCCCCCCCCACCCCCCCCCCCCCCCACCCCCCCCCCCCCCCACCCCCCCCCCCCCCCACCCCCCCCCCCCCCCACCCCCCCCCCCCCCCACCCCCCCCCCCCCCCACCCCCCCCCCCCCCCACCCCCCCCCCCCCCCACCCCCCCCCCCCCCCACCCCCCCCCCCCCCCACCCCCCCCCCCCCCCACCCCCCCCCCCCCCCACCCCCCCCCCCCCCCACCCCCCCCCCCCCCCACCCCCCCCCCCCCCCACCCCCCCCCCCCCCCACCCCCCCCCCCCCCCACCCCCCCCCCCCCCCACCCCCCCCCCCCCCCACCCCCCCCCCCCCCCACCCCCCCCCCCCCCCACCCCCCCCCCCCCCCACCCCCCCCCCCCCCCACCCCCCCCCCCCCCCACCCCCCCCCCCCCCCACCCCCCCCCCCCCCCACCCCCCCCCCCCCCCACCCCCCCCCCCCCCCACCCCCCCCCCCCCCCACCCCCCCCCCCCCCCACCCCCCCCCCCCCCCACCCCCCCCCCCCCCCACCCCCCCCCCCCCCCACCCCCCCCCCCCCCCACCCCCCCCCCCCCCCACCCCCCCCCCCCCCCACCCCCCCCCCCCCCCACCCCCCCCCCCCCCCACCCCCCCCCCCCCCCACCCCCCCCCCCCCCCACCCCCCCCCCCCCCCACCCCCCCCCCCCCCCACCCCCCCCCCCCCCCACCCCCCCCCCCCCCCACCCCCCCCCCCCCCCACCCCCCCCCCCCCCCACCCCCCCCCCCCCCCACCCCCCCCCCCCCCCACCCCCCCCCCCCCCCACCCCCCCCCCCCCCCACCCCCCCCCCCCCCCACCCCCCCCCCCCCCCACCCCCCCCCCCCCCCACCCCCCCCCCCCCCCACCCCCCCCCCCCCCCACCCCCCCCCCCCCCCACCCCCCCCCCCCCCCACCCCCCCCCCCCCCCACCCCCCCCCCCCCCCACCCCCCCCCCCCCCCACCCCCCCCCCCCCCCACCCCCCCCCCCCCCCACCCCCCCCCCCCCCCACCCCCCCCCCCCCCCACCCCCCCCCCCCCCCACCCCCCCCCCCCCCCACCCCCCCCCCCCCCCACCCCCCCCCCCCCCCACCCCCCCCCCCCCCCACCCCCCCCCCCCCCCACCCCCCCCCCCCCCCACCCCCCCCCCCCCCCACCCCCCCCCCCCCCCACCCCCCCCCCCCCCCACCCCCCCCCCCCCCCACCCCCCCCCCCCCCCACCCCCCCCCCCCCCCACCCCCCCCCCCCCCCACCCCCCCCCCCCCCCACCCCCCCCCCCCCCCACCCCCCCCCCCCCCCACCCCCCCCCCCCCCCACCCCCCCCCCCCCCCACCCCCCCCCCCCCCCACCCCCCCCCCCCCCCACCCCCCCCCCCCCCCACCCCCCCCCCCCCCCACCCCCCCCCCCCCCCACCCCCCCCCCCCCCCACCCCCCCCCCCCCCCACCCCCCCCCCCCCCCACCCCCCCCCCCCCCCACCCCCCCCCCCCCCCACCCCCCCCCCCCCCCACCCCCCCCCCCCCCCACCCCCCCCCCCCCCCACCCCCCCCCCCCCCCACCCCCCCCCCCCCCCACCCCCCCCCCCCCCCACCCCCCCCCCCCCCCACCCCCCCCCCCCCCCACCCCCCCCCCCCCCCACCCCCCCCCCCCCCCACCCCCCCCCCCCCCCACCCCCCCCCCCCCCCACCCCCCCCCCCCCCCACCCCCCCCCCCCCCCACCCCCCCCCCCCCCCACCCCCCCCCCCCCCCACCCCCCCCCCCCCCCACCCCCCCCCCCCCCCACCCCCCCCCCCCCCCACCCCCCCCCCCCCCCACCCCCCCCCCCCCCCACCCCCCCCCCCCCCCACCCCCCCCCCCCCCCACCCCCCCCCCCCCCCACCCCCCCCCCCCCCCACCCCCCCCCCCCCCCACCCCCCCCCCCCCCCACCCCCCCCCCCCCCCACCCCCCCCCCCCCCCACCCCCCCCCCCCCCCACCCCCCCCCCCCCCCACCCCCCCCCCCCCCCACCCCCCCCCCCCCCCACCCCCCCCCCCCCCCACCCCCCCCCCCCCCCACCCCCCCCCCCCCCCACCCCCCCCCCCCCCCACCCCCCCCCCCCCCCACCCCCCCCCCCCCCCACCCCCCCCCCCCCCCACCCCCCCCCCCCCCCACCCCCCCCCCCCCCCACCCCCCCCCCCCCCCACCCCCCCCCCCCCCCACCCCCCCCCCCCCCCACCCCCCCCCCCCCCCACCCCCCCCCCCCCCCACCCCCCCCCCCCCCCACCCCCCCCCCCCCCCACCCCCCCCCCCCCCCACCCCCCCCCCCCCCCACCCCCCCCCCCCCCCACCCCCCCCCCCCCCCACCCCCCCCCCCCCCCACCCCCCCCCCCCCCCACCCCCCCCCCCCCCCACCCCCCCCCCCCCCCACCCCCCCCCCCCCCCACCCCCCCCCCCCCCCACCCCCCCCCCCCCCCACCCCCCCCCCCCCCCACCCCCCCCCCCCCCCACCCCCCCCCCCCCCCACCCCCCCCCCCCCCCACCCCCCCCCCCCCCCACCCCCCCCCCCCCCCACCCCCCCCCCCCCCCACCCCCCCCCCCCCCCACCCCCCCCCCCCCCCACCCCCCCCCCCCCCCACCCCCCCCCCCCCCCACCCCCCCCCCCCCCCACCCCCCCCCCCCCCCACCCCCCCCCCCCCCCACCCCCCCCCCCCCCCACCCCCCCCCCCCCCCACCCCCCCCCCCCCCCACCCCCCCCCCCCCCCACCCCCCCCCCCCCCCACCCCCCCCCCCCCCCACCCCCCCCCCCCCCCACCCCCCCCCCCCCCCACCCCCCCCCCCCCCCACCCCCCCCCCCCCCCACCCCCCCCCCCCCCCACCCCCCCCCCCCCCCACCCCCCCCCCCCCCCACCCCCCCCCCCCCCCACCCCCCCCCCCCCCCACCCCCCCCCCCCCCCACCCCCCCCCCCCCCCACCCCCCCCCCCCCCCACCCCCCCCCCCCCCCACCCCCCCCCCCCCCCACCCCCCCCCCCCCCCACCCCCCCCCCCCCCCACCCCCCCCCCCCCCCACCCCCCCCCCCCCCCACCCCCCCCCCCCCCCACCCCCCCCCCCCCCCACCCCCCCCCCCCCCCACCCCCCCCCCCCCCCACCCCCCCCCCCCCCCACCCCCCCCCCCCCCCACCCCCCCCCCCCCCCACCCCCCCCCCCCCCCACCCCCCCCCCCCCCCACCCCCCCCCCCCCCCACCCCCCCCCCCCCCCACCCCCCCCCCCCCCCACCCCCCCCCCCCCCCACCCCCCCCCCCCCCCACCCCCCCCCCCCCCCACCCCCCCCCCCCCCCACCCCCCCCCCCCCCCACCCCCCCCCCCCCCCACCCCCCCCCCCCCCCACCCCCCCCCCCCCCCACCCCCCCCCCCCCCCACCCCCCCCCCCCCCCACCCCCCCCCCCCCCCACCCCCCCCCCCCCCCACCCCCCCCCCCCCCCACCCCCCCCCCCCCCCACCCCCCCCCCCCCCCACCCCCCCCCCCCCCCACCCCCCCCCCCCCCCACCCCCCCCCCCCCCCACCCCCCCCCCCCCCCACCCCCCCCCCCCCCCACCCCCCCCCCCCCCCACCCCCCCCCCCCCCCACCCCCCCCCCCCCCCACCCCCCCCCCCCCCCACCCCCCCCCCCCCCCACCCCCCCCCCCCCCCACCCCCCCCCCCCCCCACCCCCCCCCCCCCCCACCCCCCCCCCCCCCCACCCCCCCCCCCCCCCACCCCCCCCCCCCCCCACCCCCCCCCCCCCCCACCCCCCCCCCCCCCCACCCCCCCCCCCCCCCACCCCCCCCCCCCCCCACCCCCCCCCCCCCCCACCCCCCCCCCCCCCCACCCCCCCCCCCCCCCACCCCCCCCCCCCCCCACCCCCCCCCCCCCCCACCCCCCCCCCCCCCCACCCCCCCCCCCCCCCACCCCCCCCCCCCCCCACCCCCCCCCCCCCCCACCCCCCCCCCCCCCCACCCCCCCCCCCCCCCACCCCCCCCCCCCCCCACCCCCCCCCCCCCCCACCCCCCCCCCCCCCCACCCCCCCCCCCCCCCACCCCCCCCCCCCCCCACCCCCCCCCCCCCCCACCCCCCCCCCCCCCCACCCCCCCCCCCCCCCACCCCCCCCCCCCCCCACCCCCCCCCCCCCCCACCCCCCCCCCCCCCCACCCCCCCCCCCCCCCACCCCCCCCCCCCCCCACCCCCCCCCCCCCCCACCCCCCCCCCCCCCCACCCCCCCCCCCCCCCACCCCCCCCCCCCCCCACCCCCCCCCCCCCCCACCCCCCCCCCCCCCCACCCCCCCCCCCCCCCACCCCCCCCCCCCCCCACCCCCCCCCCCCCCCACCCCCCCCCCCCCCCACCCCCCCCCCCCCCCACCCCCCCCCCCCCCCACCCCCCCCCCCCCCCACCCCCCCCCCCCCCCACCCCCCCCCCCCCCCACCCCCCCCCCCCCCCACCCCCCCCCCCCCCCACCCCCCCCCCCCCCCACCCCCCCCCCCCCCCACCCCCCCCCCCCCCCACCCCCCCCCCCCCCCACCCCCCCCCCCCCCCACCCCCCCCCCCCCCCACCCCCCCCCCCCCCCACCCCCCCCCCCCCCCACCCCCCCCCCCCCCCACCCCCCCCCCCCCCCACCCCCCCCCCCCCCCACCCCCCCCCCCCCCCACCCCCCCCCCCCCCCACCCCCCCCCCCCCCCACCCCCCCCCCCCCCCACCCCCCCCCCCCCCCACCCCCCCCCCCCCCCACCCCCCCCCCCCCCCACCCCCCCCCCCCCCCACCCCCCCCCCCCCCCACCCCCCCCCCCCCCCACCCCCCCCCCCCCCCACCCCCCCCCCCCCCCACCCCCCCCCCCCCCCACCCCCCCCCCCCCCCACCCCCCCCCCCCCCCACCCCCCCCCCCCCCCACCCCCCCCCCCCCCCACCCCCCCCCCCCCCCACCCCCCCCCCCCCCCACCCCCCCCCCCCCCCACCCCCCCCCCCCCCCACCCCCCCCCCCCCCCACCCCCCCCCCCCCCCACCCCCCCCCCCCCCCACCCCCCCCCCCCCCCACCCCCCCCCCCCCCCACCCCCCCCCCCCCCCACCCCCCCCCCCCCCCACCCCCCCCCCCCCCCACCCCCCCCCCCCCCCACCCCCCCCCCCCCCCACCCCCCCCCCCCCCCACCCCCCCCCCCCCCCACCCCCCCCCCCCCCCACCCCCCCCCCCCCCCACCCCCCCCCCCCCCCACCCCCCCCCCCCCCCACCCCCCCCCCCCCCCACCCCCCCCCCCCCCCACCCCCCCCCCCCCCCACCCCCCCCCCCCCCCACCCCCCCCCCCCCCCACCCCCCCCCCCCCCCACCCCCCCCCCCCCCCACCCCCCCCCCCCCCCACCCCCCCCCCCCCCCACCCCCCCCCCCCCCCACCCCCCCCCCCCCCCACCCCCCCCCCCCCCCACCCCCCCCCCCCCCCACCCCCCCCCCCCCCCACCCCCCCCCCCCCCCACCCCCCCCCCCCCCCACCCCCCCCCCCCCCCACCCCCCCCCCCCCCCACCCCCCCCCCCCCCCACCCCCCCCCCCCCCCACCCCCCCCCCCCCCCACCCCCCCCCCCCCCCACCCCCCCCCCCCCCCACCCCCCCCCCCCCCCACCCCCCCCCCCCCCCACCCCCCCCCCCCCCCACCCCCCCCCCCCCCCACCCCCCCCCCCCCCCACCCCCCCCCCCCCCCACCCCCCCCCCCCCCCACCCCCCCCCCCCCCCACCCCCCCCCCCCCCCACCCCCCCCCCCCCCCACCCCCCCCCCCCCCCACCCCCCCCCCCCCCCACCCCCCCCCCCCCCCACCCCCCCCCCCCCCCACCCCCCCCCCCCCCCACCCCCCCCCCCCCCCACCCCCCCCCCCCCCCACCCCCCCCCCCCCCCACCCCCCCCCCCCCCCACCCCCCCCCCCCCCCACCCCCCCCCCCCCCCACCCCCCCCCCCCCCCACCCCCCCCCCCCCCCACCCCCCCCCCCCCCCACCCCCCCCCCCCCCCACCCCCCCCCCCCCCCACCCCCCCCCCCCCCCACCCCCCCCCCCCCCCACCCCCCCCCCCCCCCACCCCCCCCCCCCCCCACCCCCCCCCCCCCCCACCCCCCCCCCCCCCCACCCCCCCCCCCCCCCACCCCCCCCCCCCCCCACCCCCCCCCCCCCCCACCCCCCCCCCCCCCCACCCCCCCCCCCCCCCACCCCCCCCCCCCCCCACCCCCCCCCCCCCCCACCCCCCCCCCCCCCCACCCCCCCCCCCCCCCACCCCCCCCCCCCCCCACCCCCCCCCCCCCCCACCCCCCCCCCCCCCCACCCCCCCCCCCCCCCACCCCCCCCCCCCCCCACCCCCCCCCCCCCCCACCCCCCCCCCCCCCCACCCCCCCCCCCCCCCACCCCCCCCCCCCCCCACCCCCCCCCCCCCCCACCCCCCCCCCCCCCCACCCCCCCCCCCCCCCACCCCCCCCCCCCCCCACCCCCCCCCCCCCCCACCCCCCCCCCCCCCCACCCCCCCCCCCCCCCACCCCCCCCCCCCCCCACCCCCCCCCCCCCCCACCCCCCCCCCCCCCCACCCCCCCCCCCCCCCACCCCCCCCCCCCCCCACCCCCCCCCCCCCCCACCCCCCCCCCCCCCCACCCCCCCCCCCCCCCACCCCCCCCCCCCCCCACCCCCCCCCCCCCCCACCCCCCCCCCCCCCCACCCCCCCCCCCCCCCACCCCCCCCCCCCCCCACCCCCCCCCCCCCCCACCCCCCCCCCCCCCCACCCCCCCCCCCCCCCACCCCCCCCCCCCCCCACCCCCCCCCCCCCCCACCCCCCCCCCCCCCCACCCCCCCCCCCCCCCACCCCCCCCCCCCCCCACCCCCCCCCCCCCCCACCCCCCCCCCCCCCCACCCCCCCCCCCCCCCACCCCCCCCCCCCCCCACCCCCCCCCCCCCCCACCCCCCCCCCCCCCCACCCCCCCCCCCCCCCACCCCCCCCCCCCCCCACCCCCCCCCCCCCCCACCCCCCCCCCCCCCCACCCCCCCCCCCCCCCACCCCCCCCCCCCCCCACCCCCCCCCCCCCCCACCCCCCCCCCCCCCCACCCCCCCCCCCCCCCACCCCCCCCCCCCCCCACCCCCCCCCCCCCCCACCCCCCCCCCCCCCCACCCCCCCCCCCCCCCACCCCCCCCCCCCCCCACCCCCCCCCCCCCCCACCCCCCCCCCCCCCCACCCCCCCCCCCCCCCACCCCCCCCCCCCCCCACCCCCCCCCCCCCCCACCCCCCCCCCCCCCCACCCCCCCCCCCCCCCACCCCCCCCCCCCCCCACCCCCCCCCCCCCCCACCCCCCCCCCCCCCCACCCCCCCCCCCCCCCACCCCCCCCCCCCCCCACCCCCCCCCCCCCCCACCCCCCCCCCCCCCCACCCCCCCCCCCCCCCACCCCCCCCCCCCCCCACCCCCCCCCCCCCCCACCCCCCCCCCCCCCCACCCCCCCCCCCCCCCACCCCCCCCCCCCCCCACCCCCCCCCCCCCCCACCCCCCCCCCCCCCCACCCCCCCCCCCCCCCACCCCCCCCCCCCCCCACCCCCCCCCCCCCCCACCCCCCCCCCCCCCCACCCCCCCCCCCCCCCACCCCCCCCCCCCCCCACCCCCCCCCCCCCCCACCCCCCCCCCCCCCCACCCCCCCCCCCCCCCACCCCCCCCCCCCCCCACCCCCCCCCCCCCCCACCCCCCCCCCCCCCCACCCCCCCCCCCCCCCACCCCCCCCCCCCCCCACCCCCCCCCCCCCCCACCCCCCCCCCCCCCCACCCCCCCCCCCCCCCACCCCCCCCCCCCCCCACCCCCCCCCCCCCCCACCCCCCCCCCCCCCCACCCCCCCCCCCCCCCACCCCCCCCCCCCCCCACCCCCCCCCCCCCCCACCCCCCCCCCCCCCCACCCCCCCCCCCCCCCACCCCCCCCCCCCCCCACCCCCCCCCCCCCCCACCCCCCCCCCCCCCCACCCCCCCCCCCCCCCACCCCCCCCCCCCCCCACCCCCCCCCCCCCCCACCCCCCCCCCCCCCCACCCCCCCCCCCCCCCACCCCCCCCCCCCCCCACCCCCCCCCCCCCCCACCCCCCCCCCCCCCCACCCCCCCCCCCCCCCACCCCCCCCCCCCCCCACCCCCCCCCCCCCCCACCCCCCCCCCCCCCCACCCCCCCCCCCCCCCACCCCCCCCCCCCCCCACCCCCCCCCCCCCCCACCCCCCCCCCCCCCCACCCCCCCCCCCCCCCACCCCCCCCCCCCCCCACCCCCCCCCCCCCCCACCCCCCCCCCCCCCCACCCCCCCCCCCCCCCACCCCCCCCCCCCCCCACCCCCCCCCCCCCCCACCCCCCCCCCCCCCCACCCCCCCCCCCCCCCACCCCCCCCCCCCCCCACCCCCCCCCCCCCCCACCCCCCCCCCCCCCCACCCCCCCCCCCCCCCACCCCCCCCCCCCCCCACCCCCCCCCCCCCCCACCCCCCCCCCCCCCCACCCCCCCCCCCCCCCACCCCCCCCCCCCCCCACCCCCCCCCCCCCCCACCCCCCCCCCCCCCCACCCCCCCCCCCCCCCACCCCCCCCCCCCCCCACCCCCCCCCCCCCCCACCCCCCCCCCCCCCCACCCCCCCCCCCCCCCACCCCCCCCCCCCCCCACCCCCCCCCCCCCCCACCCCCCCCCCCCCCCACCCCCCCCCCCCCCCACCCCCCCCCCCCCCCACCCCCCCCCCCCCCCACCCCCCCCCCCCCCCACCCCCCCCCCCCCCCACCCCCCCCCCCCCCCACCCCCCCCCCCCCCCACCCCCCCCCCCCCCCACCCCCCCCCCCCCCCACCCCCCCCCCCCCCCACCCCCCCCCCCCCCCACCCCCCCCCCCCCCCACCCCCCCCCCCCCCCACCCCCCCCCCCCCCCACCCCCCCCCCCCCCCACCCCCCCCCCCCCCCACCCCCCCCCCCCCCCACCCCCCCCCCCCCCCACCCCCCCCCCCCCCCACCCCCCCCCCCCCCCACCCCCCCCCCCCCCCACCCCCCCCCCCCCCCACCCCCCCCCCCCCCCACCCCCCCCCCCCCCCACCCCCCCCCCCCCCCACCCCCCCCCCCCCCCACCCCCCCCCCCCCCCACCCCCCCCCCCCCCCACCCCCCCCCCCCCCCACCCCCCCCCCCCCCCACCCCCCCCCCCCCCCACCCCCCCCCCCCCCCACCCCCCCCCCCCCCCACCCCCCCCCCCCCCCACCCCCCCCCCCCCCCACCCCCCCCCCCCCCCACCCCCCCCCCCCCCCACCCCCCCCCCCCCCCACCCCCCCCCCCCCCCACCCCCCCCCCCCCCCACCCCCCCCCCCCCCCACCCCCCCCCCCCCCCACCCCCCCCCCCCCCCACCCCCCCCCCCCCCCACCCCCCCCCCCCCCCACCCCCCCCCCCCCCCACCCCCCCCCCCCCCCACCCCCCCCCCCCCCCACCCCCCCCCCCCCCCACCCCCCCCCCCCCCCACCCCCCCCCCCCCCCACCCCCCCCCCCCCCCACCCCCCCCCCCCCCCACCCCCCCCCCCCCCCACCCCCCCCCCCCCCCACCCCCCCCCCCCCCCACCCCCCCCCCCCCCCACCCCCCCCCCCCCCCACCCCCCCCCCCCCCCACCCCCCCCCCCCCCCACCCCCCCCCCCCCCCACCCCCCCCCCCCCCCACCCCCCCCCCCCCCAGAGGGCTGCAGAGAAGGCTCTGGCAAACCACATGGTGCGGCATTCAGCCCAGAAACAAGCACCAAACTTCCCTAACCCATCTCCCCGCACCCCTCCCAGTTGTCTTTACTTTTAATGTATTAAGCTTAACTCACACAATAAAGGCAATGGTAATTTTTCTACAAATGTTCGGGCACACTGGTTTATTATCGCTCAGCTTGCTGGTTACATCTCTGAAAACGCAAGAGGATTGTTGTTCTCTTGTCATGACCATCCTCTCCTGGCAACCCGACCAGGAGAGGACAGGCATGTGTAACGTTTTATAAAACATAAAAGGCTCAAAATTGAACTCTTGATGCTTTCAAACAGCGCGCATCGGCTAACCTTCTTCATGTAATAAAGCAAGAGGGTGGGGCTTGCCCGTGGTGGAGAGCAGACAGAGGAAATAACGAGGGGGGGGGATGGGTCCTCCATAGGTCCACATTCTTGGCTCTGGAGTTTCCCTCACGCGCTTGTGCATTGGCTGTGATTCTTGGCAGAAGCCAACTGAGTGCCGCGACAGCTCAGAGGTCTCCTCAACCATCATGAGGTCCCTCCACCCACCTGTAGATGGGAGGGGCACCGATAAAGCGCCTAGCCACACAGGACTCCAACTTCGGGTGTCCCTCCCATCCAGAGTGGGAGTGAAGTCACCTCTGCCGCGATCCTCCACTGAGATTTGCAGTAGCTGGGCCAGAAATTGCACAAGTGGGCACAGGCACTGCTGAAACGCTGGGGCGAGAGCAAGGTGTGTGATGCGACCTCAGGAGCAGAAGGGCGCCCAATGAACCCCCCAGCACCCCCTGCCACCCGAGGAGCCCATGCGCTTCGCCAGCAAAAGCCGTCCAAGGGTCTGCATTATGTCATTTCCCCCTGGGTCGATAGGCCAGCCCATTTCCAGCGATGACAGCTGCCAGCTGTTTTTGCTCTGCTGCCGCTGACTCCTTGCATGAATGACGCCACCTCCCCTTGCTGCACGCCTATCCTCGGCGCCTCCCCTCTCCCGCTATCGCCTCGGCCTCTCCACTGCTCCACCATGGCCTTTTGCCGCAAAGTCAGCCCGAAAGCACTCATTTGCGCTGCGCGCCATGCTTTCAACAGTCATTCCTCTGCTCTGGGTGAAGTCCAGTTCCATGCATGGTCATGGGTGGAAGGCCCCTGTAAGAGGACATTGTTGTGTACCAAAGAAAGCAAAATGAATAGCCAGGTTATGGAAGGTGAACTTTCCCCTTATGAATCAACTGTCATCTACCCTAGGCTCGCATGGAGGGAGACACACGCACTCTCTTGTTGGACGCACATGAGCAGATCTGCATAGGTATCCCTGGGTTTGCAGAGAAAGCTGAATCAGAACCCCCCCCAGCATTTACATTGAGACTCAAGCAAAGTGCAGGAAGCTCCAAGCAGAGGCACGGTAATGAGCAGCTCAGTTTTGCGGGATAGTGACTTTTCTTGGCATTCAATGGAGTGGGTGCGTCAGATGCTGCCAGAGTGTCTATCACAAAAATCGGCTGGGGTGGGGTGGGGGTTTGTTTTTCAACGCACCTTCATTGGCACCAAAACTGCCAGCAATAGGATGGTGGTCGGCGACATCATTCATGTCACCAGAGGTGTCTGCAAGAGAGAGCTGCCATGAAGGAGAAGAGAACATGAGAGGCTGCGAGCACTCATCACTTTTCTTCCTTTTTTGAAAAGGCACTAACGCATTGTGCTGTGGAGTGCTGCCTGCTGCAGGGTGTTTGGTCAGCGCAATGCGTTCCGATTGCACACGTCATCCCTGGCAGGGGCAGACCGCGCAGCACTAACATCCAATGGCTTAGGAGGCTTCTCATTGTGGGTGGCCTCACATGCTTTCCTGGAAGGAAAAAGACGTGAAACACTGCCCGTGTTGGCAGTAAACCATGCGGTCTTCAAAGCCACGGCCGCATCCAGATGCAACTGCCGTAACACCACGGCAGAGGAGAAAAAGCACCAGCAAAGCTTTTGCTTAAAGGTGGCCGAAACGCTCCCTTGAACCGTGCACCCATTATGAACATATGTTTGGCCAGAGTTTCAAAGGACCGCTGTTTCAAAACGAAATGCTCCCACACCTGCATTTGCAGGGAAGAATTCGATCTATGGATTTATCACACAGGTCAGAAAATCTCCTAAATGTTCCCCACCCTCCCCACACCCAAAACTAGCATGTCACAATGTGCTGCATCTGCAAATGTTGCAAAAAAAGCAAACACCACATCTGTGCTGGCAGAGCAAGGCTGAAGCTAAGGGGAACATGATGATGTGAAACTCCTTCTGCCTATCTCCCTCTGCTCACAGCAAAAAAGCGCGCATTGTGCGATTTTGCACAGGCAAAGTTCCACTTGGGCTCTTCGTGGCTGGATCCACCGCCCACATCCCCCGGCACACATTATGAAGGGGGTAAGGTCCAGCGTGGGTGCAGAGTGTTTATGAGGAGGCACCTGCCCGCTTAAGGCTGCGTGAGTTGGACCATTGCTCCCTGCATCGTTCTCCTGGAAGGAAACCATTGAAAGTGCACTGCTGTTTTGGGGGAAATTCCATCATGAGCAGCTGTGTTCCTTAACCCGTCCCCACTTTTGGTGCACTATGATGGAGGGATGTCGTGGGAACCCCACAAAGCATGGCCTTACAGCAGCAGGTTAAACAGCCAATGAACTCACCACTCATCTGCTGTGACACTTAGGGATTCTGCGTGGCGCATCGTGCCTCCGGAGAATTGCTGATTTCAGAGGTGGACACTGTTGGCGAAAAAAAGCGTAAAAGTTCCAGTAGCCTGCGCGGTTGCAGAAAGCGTTGGGCAAAAGAAGGAGCGAGGGGACAATTGAGGATTCACCCTGAAGATCCGCGCCAGCGCACCTGTGCGACAACAAGCGACAGCGGGAATGCAAGCATTGGCACCCCCCCCCCCCCCCCGCACATCCGCACATTACCGCGAAATAGGACATGAGCGGGGACCACGTTTAAACAGACCCAGAAGTGAAGCGTTGCAGAGTCTGGAGTGCCCCATCCCACAATAGAGGCACAACAGGAGCAAAGCGCTGCATCTGGGGGTATCGAAGAGCAGAAATGTAGGAAAGAAGCTCGCACCCTGGGATGTAGGGGATAGGGTGGGAAACCTGCAGGCATGTCTACCGTGTCTATGGTCTCCAAGTCTCTCTTGCTCCCCACGCTGGGTAGGGAATCCCTCACGTCGCCGCATCTTCAGAAGCGGTCACCACACACTCTGTCGCCGGAGGCTGATGCTGGGGGGGTTGATGCGTCCCTGTCCCCCCAGCAACATCTGCTCGAGCTCCCTCATAGAAAGGGGCATGCGTCTGAGGCCCATTCCCTGAAGTGTTGTTGTGCTTTGGTGTATCCGCTTTAAAGTCCCTTTTCAAAGTCTTTGTCTTGCCGTCCTGCACTCGCGGACGTCCTGTTAGTAGCTCCCTTTGGCGCATTTCTTAACTGCCACCCTCTCAAATACATCCAAGTTGCCCGGTAAGGTGGACTTCAGCCCGGCGCTGAACTTCCTCTTCCCCCACTGCCACGCCGCAAGCCGGAGGTCGCTTCGATCTCCTCGAAGCGGCCGCCCATGATACGCCCCTACTCAGGACCCTTACCCGGAAATGGCTGGCGAAGATTGTTTGTGCGCTTGTCGAAGTTCCTCTCCCATCCTGTTACCGGAGAATGCTCAAAGCGTTTGCACCGCGATAACGCGGGCAGGAGGACGAGCTGACGAGTCACCATGCTCACGGAGCTCCACATTGGGCCTCGGTGGAGTCGAAGCTGCAAGGCTTACCAATTCGACCAAACGGGACGAGTGGGAAGTCGAAAGTGAGATGCAAAAGGAACAAAGGTGAATGTGCGCTTTAGCACAGCAAGAACGACCCGTCGCGACTCCCCATTTGGATAGATCAAAATCTTCGTCACACGGTGGGCGCTGGATAAACCCTTGCTGAACCGCCTGATCCCACTTTCGCTTCCACTTTTGTTTAGCAACTAGGCACCAAATTCTGGGGGGAAACTGCGTTTTCCAAGAAAGTTGCACAAGTATCGAGCGACAGGAAAAATGCGGAACAACGGCTGGAATGTGGAACAGAAAGGGGGTCGGGACACATTTCGGCTTAAGTGTGTGCAAACAAATGTGATGATACAATGCACGATCCTCACATGCCAGATCTGCAACATACAGTGTGTGCGAAAACGCCCTGTGTCTTGTTTCCTTTAAGTTCTTTCAGTCTTTGTCTGATTCTAATTGCTGTTAACCTTAACTTGTGCTCCGTATATTACCATAGACTACTATGGACCACCATATATGTCACGAATATTACAGTCTCCAGCTACTCTTGGCACCTTGCTCAGACTGACTGGCTAGAGTTAAAACAGGGGATTGTTGGGTAAAGAAGGAAGACTGCCTCTTGGGAAAATGTCTTAAAGGGACAGGGGCTAACTAAAATTCCCTCCCTTAGAAGACTTCACAATGAACTAAACCCATGCTAACTATGGGGAAACTGAAGCTTAATGGGGAAATAACAAAAGCCTCTGTGGGGGCATGACAGCATCTCTCTCTCCTAGTCCAATGCTTTCTCTTCACAATGTTCTCTGTAAGTAGAACAGCAGCAGTGGCGTAGGAGGTTAAGAGCTCGTGTATCTAATCTGGAGGAACTGGGTTTGATTCCCAGCTCTGCCGCCTGAGCTGTGGAGGCTTATCTGGGGAATTCAGATTAGCCTGTACACTCCCACACACGCCAGCTGGGTGACCTTGGGCTAGTCACAGCTTCTCGGAGCTCTCTCAGCCCCACCTACCTCACAGGGTGTTTGTTGTGAGGGGGGAAGGGCAAGGAGATTGTAAGCCCCTTTGAGTCTCCTGCAGGAGAGAAAGGGGGGATATAAATCCAAACTCTTCTTCTTCTTCTCTTCTAAGTCCACATGTTCCAGTCCTTTAGCAATACAATGAAATTGTTTCGGAGAGCATTTTAGAAAGGGCTTAGTATAGTAGTTTATAGCACTGTTAATTGATTGCAATATCTTATTTTTACTGCATTGTTCTCTAATTTTTGTAACCAAGTTTTTACATTATTTATTGTAGGTAACATTTTAGACTGTTTATTTTTAATTTACATTTTGTATTCCAGTCTCATTTTGTATTATATATCATCCACTATTTTATTGAAATGTTTTAAAATTTTGCAATTTGCTCTAAGTGTTTTTGAGAAAGACAGACTATAAATAAAGTAAATAAACAAACAAATAATTCTGATATCCAGGATTATTAGATTATGTAGATGCTGCAGGCTCATGCAACTTCCCTATTAAATGCAAATTCCCTCCTCCCTCTCTCTTTCCACAGCTAATATTGATGTAATGTAACATTTGCCATGATGTCAATATTAATTAATCATAGTCAGTGTGAATTATGGTTAGCTTCCAATCCTGACTACAAAGCTAACCATGGCTAATATCACCACCAATACAGCTGAAGTGCTGTATCATGGCTAGTAGTGAAAAGAGAAAGGTCAATGTGCATGATAGCAGGTGTTTGGATTGTACATGAGCCAATGGCAGGTTCTGCTAATCCTGGTTTGGAACCGGAAAGTTTACATTTGCTTTAGGCTTTTCTTATGACATTCTCTAGTGAGTTTGGATTTATTAACAGAAAGGATCAAGTTTTTAGATGTATTTTTCTCTGTATTTCATATGTGCAATTATTATTATTATTATTATTGTTGTTGTTGTTGTTGTTGTTGTTGTTGTTGTTGTTGTTGTTGTTGTTATATAAAATAATGAATATGTGAGTAAAGGCATTTTGAAATTAACCAAGAAGAGAGGTCATAAATCTTAAAACCAGATTAATATTCCATTTCAAAAATATTGGATGTCAACATGACAGATCTGTGAAAGGTTAGTATGTCACATGTGACATTGTGAAAGCCCTTTTTCCAGTATAAGCTTTTAAACCAGTAATATGGAATTACCTGGCCGGGGCTTCTAATTAGCATGGAAAACCTTCCTTCAGGCTCACCTCAGGTCAGTGCCATTTTGAATGAAATGAAAGGTGTTCTATTAGCAAAGCAATTCACTGTTCTAGTGTCTCGTGTGTTCCAGTATGTTGTGTAGGAGTGTTTTAGTTCTAACTTTGTGGTAATTATAAACTTGAGCAGCTTTTGACAGGCAGCAATCAGAATCATCTTGTTGTTTTGAAATTCATGGTGTGAAACAAAGAGGGGGCTTTAAGTTGGCTTAAGATGTAGTTTCCACTGACATGGATACAATGGCACCATTTCCTTTGCAAACTGAGCAAAATTAGGCCAGCTATGAGTTGCAATCCCATCTGACAACCACCCCAGTAGATATACTGCTGTAGAGTTTACCTGTATCTCTCAAATAGAGGCATGTAGCCTTGCCCGCATCTCCTGTTGCTATGGAAGACTCCTAACTATCAGCACAGAGGAAGGGCAAAATTCTGCCCTCCATTTTCCATCATTGCTGCAGTCACTGAAACACCTTTAACTGACAATAGCCAAACAAGTGGTCACATTTTGCTCCCCATATTCCTATCATAATAATATTCCATATGATAACATCTATACTTGCTATTAATCTGAATTGTTGCATTTTGTACAATGGTAACTTTGCTTGCTGTCAAATGGGAAATACACATTCTGTGGCAGATGAAATGCCTTTGGGTTGTCAGATAACCCATTCCACCCTTGTCACACCCCTGTGCTTCACAGCGTATCGGATGCCAATATGTCTCTATTCACACTGATACGAAGTAAGTAGCATCAGTGCACATAACTAAGTGCAGGATGTTAAATTCATGGTTGCTGTCAAAAATGGCTACATGTTTAATTCCTCTTTCCCTGCAAATATAAGCAAATATAAAGATCATCCCATGGAAATTTTAGTATCTTGTAAAATGTTCGCATATCTGGACATCATGGCTTAGTGCTCCTCCCCCCTTGAACCACATAACTGGTTGCTATTAGGGTATAGGAAATATACAGAATCATGACATGGGTATGTTTTACTAGATGTTGATTGGGTGGAAAGCAGAAGTTCCCCTGCCCCCACTGCTGCATCCCCCTGCTGAACTCTCCCTGCTAGCCCCCTCCCACCAAAAAATTTAACAAACCTTTTTTCATGCTGAGCACACCAAGGCAGGCAACACACTGCGTGTGGGGACAAGGTCTTGGTTGGTGTGCTCCTTTCCTGGCTTTACCTCAGTCTCAAGTGTGTTGCTGGACTTGGTGCCTTTCAGATGGAGGAAAGTGAGGTGAATTTTAAAGGCATTGTTCCTTTAAATTTCACCTTACTTCTATGCAAGCAGCATCGAGGATAGAAACACATGGAAAAGTGCACTCCTTCCCTGGCCTTGTCTCTGCACCCAATGTTGCTGGTCTCAGTGCTGCTTAAACAGAGGAAAGTAAAGTGAATTTGAAAGACATAATTCCTTTCCAATTCACCTTACTTTCCTTCATGTGAATGGTGCCAAGGCTGGCAACACACTGGGGCCAGAGACAAGGCCAGGGAGGATGATCCCAGTGTCTTTCTGGTCTCATAGTACTTGAATAAAAGTTCATCAGACCTGTGTGGGGGGCAAGGAGGTGGAGGGTGGCCAAGATGCACCCCCCCACAACTCCCTCTGCCCCCTCGATACACCACTGGCGGAAAGGGACCTAAATATGCAGCTAATGTTTTAAGTGACAATCATGTTCTTAATGTTGTGTCTAATTCCATCTCCAGTCAGACTCCAGTATGACATTCTGAATGATCATTTATTGCACTTTAGTTTTGTAACAGTTCACCTCCTGTATTCTCAATTGACAGTGCAAGAGCTCTTAATTTATGTAGAAAGACAGTGTGTGGGTAATTCTCTGATATAAGCCAAGTAAGTTAATATGCTCATAAATCTATTGCAGGATGGATCCCTGCATGGCTAATTCAGTCCTTGACAAGCAATCTCATGCCTCAAACACCCAAAAGCAATCTCTGTGTACAAAGCAATCCAAGTCAATTGAGTTTTGACCTCGAGGAGCAATTTGTGAATCAGAAATATACTTATTTTTCATTTGGCAAATTATTTTGGGTTTGGTTATAATACAATGTTATATTAATTGCAGGACAATATTCATCACATAATTAATATATTAATTTAATTTAATTTATTTGTTTTGTAGTCCACATTTTGCACGCAAGGGTAGGCATCAAAGCATAACCTAAGCTAGTCAATTCTATATGTTCAGTACTCATAACATGTTGATGCTAATTTTAAAGCTTACAGACTTTCAACTGATCTTTGCAAAAACACAGAGAAGCACATTTTCCTAGCTCTAGGATGAGAAGGTTTCTTTCCTAGATAGAGATGCCCATGCAGGCATCTTTGGAGATATAACTCCCAACTTTCAAGTGAAATGAGCCAAGGGGTCAAATTCTATGGGTCCCTGAACAAGGTGCCCCAGCTATACTCCTCTGTTTCCTATGGAATGCCCCCTCTTGTGAAAATGTAAAATAGGAGAATCATTATTGAGGAACATTATTGAGGCTATTGCCAGGTCCAACCAAAGTAAAATCAGGGAATCTGAATCTATGTAAAACTCACAAATCTGAAACAACATAAAAACAGAATCTGAAATTTTGTAGAACATGCAAATCCCAACCTATATAAAATATCTCATTGTAAAATCCAATAAATCAATAAGAATAACGAAATTAATGCAACCAACTTCAGCAAAAAACAAACTTTTTTTTAAAAAAAAAACTTGTGTCAGAAACCTAACTAAAGCAGCCTGGAAAGCTGATACCTAGTCTTAGGAGACACAGAAAGAAGTGGGGGTGGGGGGGGGGGAATGGAAAGGGGGAAAAGCAAAACAGTCCTGGGAACCTACAAACACCAGCTTTTGAGATTACTGGTTAACCCTAAATAGAAAGAGATTGATTTTGGGGGGAATCATTTTTCAATATACAGGATATACTTGGGGGTAGCTGAATATACTTGGGGATAGCTGAAAAATACAGATAAGATATTTGTCAGATGTATATTCAGCTCCGTGATACCTGAGCACACATCTCTACCCTCTTCTTGCCCATGAAGAAGCTGTCAGATGCAGTGCAAAAGGCAGCAGCTTGAAGGGGAAAATCCTTGGAAATTACTATCACTCATTCAGAGTTTGCTTTGTATTCAATCAATTGTTTCAAGTACTAGTTTTCCTGATGTACAGGTTTTCTATGGCATTTTTTCATTCAAACATGCTTGCTCCTACTTGTAATCTGTAGTGCTACAGTTAACTTGATTTTGCTTAATGTGTAAACTAGACCCTAGACAACATATTGTTCCAAAAAAAGCACAATTAGCAGTTAAATACCGACTAAATTAAGTACTAATTTAATAAATATCTCTTATTTGTGTACATGAGTAACCATGGACCCATAACTATGGTTCAAATGAGTAATCATGGACTCATGTTTGACCAGGACTAAATTATTTTCAAGATAAGCAACAATGACACAAATTATGTTTTTGATATGAATAAACAGTCACTGAGGAGGATGAGTATGAAATAGTGATCAAACTCATTGTCACTAGCACAATATTCTGCAAAATTCTTCAGTGAAAGAAAAACTTTAGCAACTGTATTAAAACACAGTGATGTGGTAGCGGCAAAGAATCAGGATGCAGTCTACAGAACAATCAATTTTTAAAATCAGCAGTACTCATTATAAAAAACCTTGTTAGCACATGATGGAAAATAATTTCCATCTCATGGAAGAACAAATCATCTTGGTAACTCAATTCAATACCATGAAAAATAATAATGATTTTTGTGTGTGTGTGACACTAATTTCAGTCTTTTGGTACTCTGCAATAAGTTACAGAATAAGATGATCTCTTGTCAGGAAATGAATGGCAGGAGATAACTCTAGCTAAGAGCAAAGCTGCCAGATCAAATACAGTTTTGATTTCATATTGTCTGTCTTTTTCCTGTGCTTCACTGATGTAGAGCAGCTGTCTCTAATTTTCTCATCTTTGGCTGCATAAAAGGGTATACTGTATATCTACATCTAAACCAAGCACATCCTCCACTTCAGGATTTTCAGCAATTATCAGACTAATTAAAAATAAAGAGGAAATTGTGGTGAAAACAGAAAAGCTATTTCTCATTTTCTGATGTTTTAAACAAGTAAAAACAATAGCATGAGTGCAAAAAGGCAAGTATTGCCTTTTTTCTGTTAGGTGATGACTTCTGCAGGCTGGCATGGTTAGCTGTTTGCAAGGTACAGCTGGGGTGCTATGTTCCCACTGGATTAAGATAGAAATACAGGGTTGCTGAAACAAAGGGAATGGATGACTACAGACATTCACCTTTTGCTGTCTCTCTGCCTGTAAGAGGCTGGTTGTGGGCAAATTCGGCCACCTATGGCCACCTGCGCACTCTCTTTTATGTTCCTGCTCTCCCCGCCAGACAAGCTTCATCACTGCCTCCTGCCTTGTCCGTGAGGCAGTCTGAAGATTCCTCCCCTGGTGGGTTTCTGCTCCACCTGCCCACCGAGCTATGGTTGCATATGCATAGAATAATGGCTTTGACAAAGGCAGCATTTTAAAATGAATGGTAATTCTCATATTCATTTGGGACTATTTTCTAAAGATGATGCATGCTATTTCCTCTTCTGTCATACCACAACTGATCTCACTTTAATCTTTCACTGGAAAAGAATATTGCATTAGTTAATCATATTATAGCAAGTAGTAGTTTTAAAAACAAAACAAATTTCAGCTTTTTGTCTCACTCACTACTTTTAGGGATTACACCTCTGGTATATCAGTGATTTGGGGACCTTAGATTATCAGTATTTGAATGCATGACATATAAATGGCAATTGCACATGGACTTGTTTTTAGATATTTGGAAACCATTTATACAAACTTATGTCTACATCCACCATCCTGATACTATATTTTTGTCTTGACATATCCTTAAGTTTTGGGGGGTTCTTTTCTTTTCTGTTTTTTAAAGGAAATAAAAAGAGAAGGGGAAAAAGAAACCCAGTTTATCTCACCTAGTCTTCTGAGACTTACATCCAGAGAAATCGTATTTGCTTGTCACTGTCAGAACTCCTGGTCTGTTCAAGAAAAGCACTTCTGTGTGAGCAAAAGTCTTTATTTAGTAACTGCAGTTCAGGTAATATTTGGCATTCAATGTTTATTGACAGAACTGGTAAATGAAAACCCCCTTTCATATAGAAAAGAGAACTTGTCACCCTACTGCAATCCACACCTCCAACCCAGAAAAACCTGACTCTTCCCTCTCAGTTGGAAAAGAATGTGTCTGGCCTTTCTTATTATGTTCTACTCCAGCCAAGCCAACACAGGAAATAACCCCATGTGTCTAGCTAAAAACAACATGCTGTGGATTCCCAGGACTACATTTGAGGGGTGGTGTTGCCAGTCCCTCCGCTTGAAACCCAAGAGGGCACTTTAAGAGGCAGCACCTATCCAGGGCCACATGAGGGGCCAACAAGGAAGCAGGAAGTTTTGAAAGAGTTTGCAAAGTTTCCAGGAGCGACTGCTGGGGGGCATGCATGGTAAGACTGGGGGGCTGCATGGTAAGACTGCTTAAGGGCAGGGACACTGAGCTGAGTGCACCTGGAGGGACAGGAGGGATGCTCCACAACGCCCCTCTGCATGCCACTTGGCTGCAAATGTGGTGCAAAAAGAAGCACTATCCGCCCCCCCCCCCCCGTTGAATTTACCAATATCCCCAGCCAGGCAGCTCTTGGGTGGTGCCAAGATCAAAGCATCATCTCCAGTGCTGGAGCCGGAGCCCCCCCCCCCCCCCCGATGCTTGGAGGAACCAGCCTAGTTCTTCTCCGGCTTTGAGCTCTCCTAGTTGTGGTGAGGCCGAGGGGCTTTGTTGTGCTGGTCCCTTTGTCTGCCAGTTTTGTGCTTGAATCCAAAGAGGAAGGATTGAATTTTGGGCCTTTTATGGTATATATTTTGGGAATACTTCACAGTTACGAGAGGGACTGAAATCCTCTTCTTGGAGGATTCCCCCAAATCCTTCTTTTTGGGACAATTGTCATTTTTTTCTTAAATGAAAGCTGGGACTTTGGAAATGATTGATGTGGCCTCAAAGCCTGTGTGGATGGAAAACAAGCTAACTAGAACTTGGAAGTGTCCCCCAGATAGAATGGGGACCAGTGTGTCAAGTTTGCTTTGTTTGGAGCACCTGAACTGGTGCCAAAGAAAGCTGAAATTGTTTGGGGCAAGAAGCTGAATTCTGTGGCCTATAGAAGTTTTTATGCAAAGGAAGCACACTTTATAAAGGAAGAAGCCAGGGTTTGTAAATTCTGACTCCTTTGTACTTGGACTTGTGAGATTCTCTGCAACTTGATTGCATGCTTTTGAAGCCAGGCTTTGCAACTAAAAGGCTAGAAACTGCAAAGACGTTAAAGTGGAAATTCATAAGCAAGTGCAAGTTGTATTTAGGACAGCTATCTGGTTAGTAAGGTGTAATGATTAAAGTGTCAGACAAGAGTCTGGAAGACTTGAATTTGAATCCCCGCTCTGCCATGGGAAACTTTCTATGTGTCTTGGGCCAGTCAGATGGTATCGGTCTAACCTATCTCCTAAGATTTGCTGACCATGGGGATGGGCCTGCCCACCCTGGCATTGTTGCCCTTATGTCAGTTCCCCCCCCCCCGCCGCCCACTCATCCTGCTGCCACTGCCCAGTGCCACCTCTCCTTCCCCCTGGGTGAGATGACCTGGTGCAAAAAAAATTGTTTGGTCATGGTGGGGGAGGGCGGCTACCCATGGTGGTGTAAAACTCAGATTTTGCACCGGGCTACATTTTCCCTAGATGTGCCGCTGACTGTGAGCATTTGTGTCACGGTACAACGAAGGTCAGAAATAGCCCTTATAAATCAGATTTCTGGATTTTCGCAACTCCTTTCAATAATTTCCATGGGATGAAACAGTGATGGATTAAAGTGGAAAGGGCTCACAGTGTGTTCTGTGGCTTGGTATTTCTTTTTTTAATCATTTTTTTATTTCCTTTAAAATTTTCTACATACACATAGCACTTTAGATAAAATCAATATTTATAATCAATTAGATAATAAAAACAGAACAAATCATTTAGGTATTTAAAACAAAAAAGAAACTAATATATCAAACTTCTAATTCAAAACATCATTATTTATAATTGAATTCTAGTATATATAGTTATTGGCATTTCTAAGTGTGAAATGATCTTTTCTACTAAGATATGATCAGTTGCTAGGAGACCTGCAAGGAGCATCAGCCTCAGACTCACCTGGGGCAGCATTTGTAGCCCAGGACCAGGAGTGGGCAAAGGAAGGTCCAATGCAAGGACTGGCTACAGGCTGTTCTGGGGAAGGGCCAAGGCTGGTGCAGGGGCCTGGATGACCTGCACATGAAGGCAAGGTGGGTCTGTCCTGCCCCTTTTCTGTGCAGACTGAACCCATGAAAAGATAGGGAGGGAAAATATAGTACTACTATCTTTCATTGCTGTTAATCGTCATGTGTATAGTTCATAGGGGAAACCACTTAAAAACAAAATAGAGACATGCCTTTCCATAGATTGCACTGCACATTAGGAGAGCTATACTTTTGCCTGATATGATGTGATAAGGTTACCAATGCAGGTCCATTGTAAAGAAAGACAACACCAGTAGATGTGTTTAGTGATGTAAAACTTTCAATGAAGCTAATAGTAATGAATACCACATATAAGTGCTGCAAAGTTTGGTTCTGTTTATATTCTGGATAGGAACACATGCAATATATGATATACAATTTTTTTTAAAAAACAAAGCTTTCTTGTATGAATTGATAAGAGTTATTATACTAGAGAGATAGACTCTCATTAAATGCTTTCGGAAAGATAGATAGAAAATTTGAATATGTAAATATTTCACAGGATTGATAGTTAAATTACTATATAAGCCTTTCTGAATAAATATTAAAACAGCTAGATACTCATTCAACTTGCAGCATTTATGACCTATTCCAAGGAAGGTGTTTTCCCCATGGCCAATATATCCTGGGATAAGGAATTTGAACCATCCCGGTTTGGGCATGAATTCCACAAGGCCTCCGTGCCTAAATTGGGCCCGCTCCGCAAGATTTGCCTTATCATGTGGCTT
This sequence comes from Sphaerodactylus townsendi, assembly GCF_021028975.2. Classification (NCBI taxonomy): domain Eukaryota; kingdom Metazoa; phylum Chordata; class Lepidosauria; order Squamata; family Sphaerodactylidae; genus Sphaerodactylus; species Sphaerodactylus townsendi. The sequence continues at coordinate 63,297,878 of NC_059425.1, forward strand.
TCAAAAAACAATAAAATTGGCGATTTTTTTGAAAAAGCACGTGCCAATCCCACGCCCATGCAAACACTGCGGCAGTTGGGCCGATTTATTTTTCCGGCATCACCACCTGCTCTCCCTGCCTCTTAGCTGCAGCCAATCAGAACGTCGGAAAAGCGGAATCTACATAAACTACGTAAACGTAAACGTTCATGTGGAAAATGAAAATAAACTGGGGGCTCATGCATAATTCACTGGAGTTCTTCCTCCCGGCCTAAACATGCTGATGGGCAGCTGTGCAAAGGGAAAAACAGGGATAAAAATACCCTAGGATATATGATCCCAGGTCTATCCCAGGATAGTTTGTCTGTGGCGAAAACTCCGGAGTGTACTAAAAAAAATGCCATTGAACTTAATGTATGCATAATCCTATTACAATTACTTGGGTATGCAGCGTGCTAATGTTAATGACTCTCCAGGTTATCTTAGCATGACAGACATCTGCCTAAACTTTATATCCTTAAAATTTTTTTGAAATGATTTATTGTGTAATGTCTGCGTAAAGAAAAACACCACATGACATTTTATTCTTACAGATGATCATTTTGGAAACTTTTTCTTCACCTTTAACTCCTCAATTTCAGTTTCTCTGCTCCATGGGTCGATGATTTGCCTTCAATAATGAGTTAATTGATGAGCAGACTGATATAGCTGTGGGAATGGAGTTGCTCCCCTGCTGCTTTCAGCGCTGCTTAGGAATAGCCTGTGGCTTCTTTCATACTGAGTCTCCAACACAGTGTTATTGTATCTGACCTAATAAATGAATTGGGAGAGTTCAATTCTTTACATTTTCCCACTGTTCAGAAACAAATCTCTTGGAAGTAAAGGCCATTAAAATGCTATTAGGAACAGCATGCAATACGTCTGAAATGCAGTAAAATTGTTCTATGAGGAATGAGTGAAAAAGGAATTGTACTTTATTTGTTTTCTATTTGGACTTATTAAAAAATCAAGCATCTGCTAAATAATTAGGAGGCATTTTATTTTTAGAACGTGAACATGTTGTTCTGTTCATTACTTTAAAGAGAAGCTTTGCACCTGCAGGGTATAGTCAAGGAATCACACAGTGGCAGAGCTTTGTATTATGAATATTTAAAAACAAATCAAAAGCAGCTTAGGTTGCTTCATAGCTTGTTCTGATTAAGATGCCAGGAAGTAGGCACTACTGAATAAAATGGGACTTACTTTGAGTAGATCTGCTTAGGATTTCTTCCTAGAAGTTTCTACAGTGGTGTGAACTATTTATAATACCTGTGAAGATATATTCTTGCTGGGAACTTATTATATTTGCCTGTTGTTTCTTCTTATGTGTCCCATTGAGTGCATCTTGCACTTTACCAACATTGCTGTTTGGATCTTCCCTCCTTGCAATGTTTCTTGTATTAAAAATGGATGTATAATACTGCCAAGATGTAACCATTCTCTCTGCACTTTCTTTGGATTATGCACCCAACAATGACCTCCATAGAAATTCACCATTGTTCCCCCAAGCACTGGATGACCACAGAGTTTGTTCAATAAGTAGAAGATTAGCTGATCTTCACCGACACTCTGCTTCTCTTTGCCTAGTCATGTCTCACATACGCAAAGCAATTTTAATCCTTTCTTGAGAGGGAAGTGACATGTTCACAGAGAACAGAGCTATCCATGGCTACTAGTCAAACTGGATGCATATCTATTCTCTCTAGTATCAGAGAAGCATGCCTATTATCTTAGGTGATGTGGAACATAGGCAGGATAATACTACTGCAGTCATCTTGTTTGTGGGCTTCCTGGAAGCACCTGATTGGCTACTGTGTGAACAGATTGCTGGACCTGATGGCCTTGGTCTAATCCAGCATGGCTTTTATTATGTTCTTTCCCCCATTGTTCATCCTCATGGTTAGCCATTCCACCAAGCAAAGTACTTGGGATTTAGCATTGCTTCAAAATGTGGGAGGGGGGGGAGAGAGACTTGTCTTAAAGGCATAATTACTGTAAAAATTAATTATCTTTATGCTGACTAAATTATCAGAAAAAGAAAATCTAAATTTAGCTAAGTTGGCAGATATAGTGGCCAGGATCAATGGGATATACAGTCAGGATAGCTGGACTTATACTGGTTCTTCCATGTTGAATTTCTAAGCTAATGAAAGGAGAACTATTGATTTAATCACTCCTTCAGAAATGGTGCTTATCTAAAAAACATAGCTATTGAAAATAACACACGACTTCTCCCCTTTGATAGGGCTACACATACATTCAGATCTTTTGAATGACTATATCCAGATTACAGGTCATAATGTGTTTTGGATACCTCACTGGTCAAATCTACTAAAATTAGTCATGATGTTCTAAGATACAGTTTTTTGGAATCACTTATACGATTGAGATGCATATGAAGGCTCAAATGAAGGTAACTACTTCGTGTGGAGGACAATATTCTGTCATGTTCGGAAAGACAATAAGAGAAAGCAGAAGTCTTGACCTCTAACTGTCATCCCAGGTAATGCACTTTCTTCACATTATTCCTCTCACAGGGTATTGTGGCACATGGTTTTGGGCTACCGCTGCTTCATAACTGGGCTTGAATTGCCTTTTCCACTATACTGCCATGTTGATTTGACAGTCCTTTGATCAATTATAATGAATTCATGGAAAAGCTTCTAAACTGCTTTTCCTCACAAACATGAGTTAAAGATGGTTTACAGCACAACAGTAGTACACACAATTTTAAATCTTGTATATACACCAATAAACTACTCAACAGGTCTCCATTATAAAAATCAACAAAAAGCTTTTCTAAACCAAATAGCTTTACAAGCTGTCTTAAAAACCTATAGAGATAAATTAGTCCTTATTTCCACTGGCTGCTTATTCAAGAACAAGAACCATCCATACTTTGATATGGGAAGTGAAGCAAGGACAGCCTGAGCATATCTAATATACTGCAGGATAAGAAGGTCTTCACATATCAAAATGTAACAAGTATTTAAAACATATCATAATAATCCACAAGACAGAACAATACCATTGAACTGTATAGTAAACTCATCTTTTATTACCAAAATCATTTTTAAAATACCATTACTGGATAAATACAGAGTTATATTATCTACATTTTTACCTTCTCCTTAAGACTGTAAAACACCACTTCAACACTTGCTGAATACTAATGCAGATGTGGCATTTCATATTCCCAGTTGAATGACTACACTTCTCATCAAGCAGGCTGAAAGGGAAACATATCAACTACTTCATGAGCGTGACAGTTTTATGAACAAAATGCAATCAAATGGTAAGCCTTATTCACAAAATATATAGAGGGTATGTTTGTTTTTATAATTAGGAAGTACTCAGCAGAAACAACAACTAGGCTATATGGTATTTGTTAACAGAATTTCTGAATGAAGCCTTACAATTTCTCACAAATGCAAAGGATACAGGGGAAATGAGTTAGGATCTTGTAAATAATCTCTACCTCCAACTGCTTTGAGGTGGTTTATTACATCTGCGTAGCATTTCTCATAACTGGTTCTGGTGGGTTTTCTGGGCTGTGTGGCCATGGTCTGGTGGGGAACCAGGGTGGGGAACCAATCATTAACATGGACAATATACCACAGTAAACTTTCCCTTCTCACTTAGGCCCTTTCCGCATGAGGCCAAAAACAGCGGCCCAGGGATGGAAAAACACCGGTCCCTGGGCTGCCATTCACACAGGCAGTGCTGCTGCAACACAGCAGCGCCGTCCTGTGCGGCCCCAAGAGGCGTGAAGGCGCTGCTTTGTTTTTGGAAAGCGCTGCCTTCCCATCGGCGCGGTGCGAACTGGAGGTCGAAAGGCAGGTCGAAAGGCAGCATGGGCGGGTCCCTGCACCCCTGGAGGTCGAAAGACAGACCCCTGGAGGTCGAAAGGCAGCATGGGCGGGTCCCTGCACCCCTTCAGACCGACGCTGGAGGACGAGGTGAGTGGGGGGGGGACGCAGAAGAGGCAGATCTTCTGTGCTGGCCTCTGCGGGGGCCGCTCGCACGCTACCGTGCGAACGGCCCTCTCCCCTCCACCAGCATATTTTCTGTGGAGCAGCTTTAGACACAGTGTGAAACAGACTTTTCTCTGTGATACATCTCTGAAAAGGCCAGCTACAGATGCAGGCGAAACTTTAGGAACAATATCCACCAGACCATGGCCACACAGCCCAGAAAACCCACCAGAACCAATTGAATCCGGCCATGAAAGCCTTTGACAATACATTTCTCATAACTTTGTTGTTAGCACTCACACATAAACACACTACATGCAGGAATAATTGTAGACACACTATACATTCAATATACAAGTCATCCAAAACAAAGAAAGAAATGATACACCTCTGAAGATGTCAGCCACAGATGCAGGTGAAACATTAGGAACAAGATCCACCAGACCACGACCACACAGCCCAGAAAACCCACCAGAATCAGTTGAATCCAGCTGTGAAAGCCTTCGACAACTTATTGAAATAAATAATGATAAATATCCATTGAGACACATGAATAGCATTGATACATGAGAGCAGCAGCATATAAGTGGCCAGTTATACACTGCTGCTCTCCTGCTCAGCAAGGGAACATTTCCTTTGCAGTAGAAATTTCCATACAGATATGCTTACACTTCTGTCGCTAAAGATCCTGAAAACCTCACAGTTAGTGAGAGTGGGGAAATCCCAATGTTTTTTCTTGCTTTGGGGTTTCTGCTCCTTCCAGTCTCTACCCCCACCAACTCCTTGCTCCCTTCTCTGGAGGGAGGGCAGAGAGAGAACTTTCAGAGGGACAGGGAGAAAGAAAGGAGGGGGAGGCGGTGGTAGCAAACAGCAGCAGCAAGGGAAGAGCTGGGAGAGAGCAGAGAGAAGGATCCCATGGTGAGCACAAGCAGACCATCAGTGCCCCACCAAGACAAGTCTGCTTCCTCCCTCAGGTGACAGCTGGATCTGCTTCTTTTGTTTCAAAAACACAGCAATATTGATATAGCAAGACTGATATAAAAGCAACAGCAATATCAACACAAGAGCAATGTAAAGGGCTTTAACAAAGCCAGCAATCTTGTGTCTCCTGGAGTGACTCAGAAGTGGGAACAGGCAAGCCATGTAGCAGGCATTGGGGTGCCATCTTGCTTGGAAACAGAGAAAAGCAAGGAGACCCCACTGTGCAGAGCCCTGAGGAAAGGACTGCATTGGTCACTGACCAATAAAGACTGGTGGATAATTTTCCCAATTGAGACTCAGCCCTGAGATAATGAAGGTATATATGTGTTATCTCAGTACGATGTAAATCAGCTTCTGTCTCAGGTAGCTTCTAAAATACTGCTGAGCTTCTATTGCAGGAAGCTTCTAAAACACTACAAGACCTAAAATACTACTGATTGGAAAGGCATCAGATGCTGATGATAACATTTAAACTGGGATCCCTAAGGCTAGTGGCAACTACCTTACTGTGGAAATTTCATAGTAAACGTAGCATAAAGAAAAGATACCCAATGGGCATAAGAATGTACCTCTTGTCCATATGTGAAAAATAAAAGAAATAGCAATATCTGCAACAATGACAGAGGACTCTCCATATTAGTTGCAGCAGGAATTATTCATGCAAGAATTATGCATTACCACTTTGCTAAGGAGCTTTTTTTCCCCTGATAGTCAATGTAATTTTCAGGAAGGAAGATGAGCTGCCACTTTTCAGCAGGTCAGATTCAAGACAGAACTGCACATTAGTCTTTACATATGCTTTCTTAATCTCACAAAGGCATTTGATACTGTTTGTTGAAATGAAAAAGAAAGAAACTGGCAAACATTAAGTTTCTAGCTTCCTGCACACTGCAGATCACTAGGTGAAGGAAAGCATTACAGGCAGTTCAAGGTGGGACCCTCACACAACAGGCTGTTCTTGGCCAGATGAATTAAGGGATTCCAGAGGCCGAATCTTTTGCTGCAACCAGATACTCCCCCCCCCCTTTCTGCTGCACTCCAACCTGACAGTGAGAGCCCCATCCCAAGGGGGGGGGATCTGCTGTGGAAGTATCGGTACCAGTGGGCTTTCCCCTTTAGGGCACTTACCCTGGCAGAATGGCAATTTTGCTGGCATGCAGCCGCCACCCTCCCCCAGCACTGGAATGAGGTGCCAGCTTGTTGGGAATTTGCAAGTGTCTGTCACAACTCATTTATAACAGGGTTAACTGTTTATATGTAAACAAGTTGCTGAAGTCACTGTTTATAACCTGATCTATTGATTAGCTATTGGTCAGTGAGATAGCCATTGCTTACATGTTAGTGAGCACGTGCATCTGATCTTATAAAGTTAACACTGTTTCTTTGTTTGAGCCGGCATGACACCACCACCACTATGAGCATGAGACAGCAGATAAGTACCAAGATATAACCAAGCTTACTGTAATGTAGACGTGTAACAGGAAAGAAAGAATTTCTTATTTTATCTCCATGTATCTCTTTATAGTTAGTAAACTCATGTATAAAAAGCAACCGATAATCTGTTCTGTTCTACTTTGCTAATATATATATTTTATATACATACCCAGCACAACTGAGGTGCCAGAGTTCCCACACCCTTGTGCCTATGTAGGCACAGTGGGGGTGGTCCAGGGGTGTGGCTTGGAGAAAGGCCAACTTAAGTCGGCTCCCTCCAGGCCATTCACTGCCATACGCCAATGGTGTTCAGTTGAGACTCAAGCTACCAAAAACAGTGGCTTATGTCTGAAATGCCCCATAGAGGCTGCTCAGCAGTGGTGAGACTTTTGCACTTTTGCAGTCTCCCTATGCCCCTGGGAAGCCCCTTTGGGAGTGGTGCGGGTGTAATGCTGTGGTCAGACACCTGCCTCGTGGATGGCACTGTGAGAGTGGCCACTGGCCTCCAGGTTCTCTGTCTGCACTGCCATTCTACTGATTTGCCAGTTGCCTGATTTTCAGCTGGCTGGCCTAAGAAATCACAGTCATTGGTACAAAGAAAAATCTTTTATGAAAGTAAAGAATGGCATGGTTTTGTGTTCCCATTAACTATTTCATTTATCTTTCTAATGCAATCTACTAAACAGAGAACTTAAGATCCAAATGTAGTTCCAGTAAAGTGATTTCAAACATTAACAGTAATAACCTCATTACTGAAATTTTGGGTGATTAATGATAAAAAACTAATTAAGCCATCTCTACTTAAATGTCCATTAGTGTTCTATCTCAATATATAACTTAGAGACTAAGTCAGTGCTTCTCAGATTTTAAATGTTTTTTTATATAAATGATTTTATTAGTTATATAGAGTTACAGAGGTTTACAAAAAGTTTTTAAAAAGAAAATTTACATATAGCAGGTATAATGCTTAAATATCGTCATAACTCTTCATTTTACATTTTTTCTTCTAGGTCAAGTACGTCATCATCTTGAGTCTATTTCAAAGAATAGAAGAGGAAAGAGAGTTTTTTAGGAAGGTAAGTTTAAAGAAAGAGTGGGGTAGAAAGAAAAAGAAAAGAAAGAGAAGAAGGGGAGGAGAGAAAGGAGGGGAAAAGAATACATAGAGAGTAGTATTTTGTGATGTCCTCTATGAACACCCTTCGTATTTTTCCTCTTATCTAACTGGTTATAGACTTCTTCCAAGAGCTAATGCTGTCCTATAATAGGGCAGCTGTTATATTTCATCACTTCAAATGGTTTACAGAAGATTAGTACCAACTATAGCTTAAGATATTTCCGTGTCTAACTTACTTAATAAACTATGATCTATTTTCTTTATTATAGTTCTCCTAGTTTATACATCATTACATCATAGTTAATCTTTCAGAAATCAACTGGGTAAATGTCGACCTTTAGTTCTTCGGTTATGAAATTTGTCCAGAGTTGCCAATTAGCAACATAGGTTTCAGCCGGAATAATCCGCATTTGGTATAAGTTCTTGTCCATGATATAAAAGTATTGATTTTTGTCTTCCAATCCTCAAGAGTTGGTATGCGGTCCGTCTTCCAGGTCTTTGCTAGGACCACTCTCGCTGCTACAAGTAAATGAGTTATTAAATAAGCATGTTTTTTCACAACAGGTTCATTCGACAATGCTGGACCCAGAAGGTAAGTCAACATCTCCTTTTTAAAGTTTTTCCCTATAATTTTTTCAATTTGTCAGTGAATCATGGCCCAATATTGTTTTATTTTACTACATGTCCACCATTGGTGGATAAACGTACCGACCTCTCTATGGCACTTCCAACACCTAGGTGGATATTTATTACTTATTTTGGAGAGTGTTAATGGGGTTAGGTAGTTTCTGTGAAACATTCTTAGTTGGTGTTCTCTAACATCTGTGTTCAGTGAGCATTGATATATGCTTCTCCAAAATTTCTCCCAATCACTGAACATTATCACTTTACTATGGTTTTGAGCCCAATTGACCATGCAAGGTTTAATAATATCAGTCTCAGTTTCCTGTTCCAAGAGTAGTCTATATATGTTACTTATTATCTTTTGATCTCTTCCCATGAATATTTTATCTAACATTGTCGGATCTCTGTTAATGCCCCAATTTTCTTTATCATATTTCCAGCAACTATTTAACTGTGTATTTGTGAACCAGTGGCATTGTGTATTTCCTATTAGTACCTGATCTCTCGTTTTTAATTCTACCGTGTTATTGTTTAGTTCGATAGTATCTTTATAAGTAAGCCAATTTGTTTTATTGTTTCTATCCAGGATTTGAAGACTCTCCATTCTCGAAAGCCATGGTGGAATTTTATTGTAGAATATGTTTCTGTATTTGACCCATATGTTCAATAAAGGTTTCCTGATGAGATGTTGATTAAATGATTGGTTTCCAGGCCTTTTATTTTGGTGCATGGGCCAAAGGTAACTGTGCCAACCTTTATGCATATTTAGACTTTCGATGTTAAGGATGGTTTGATCAGACAAATTAATCCAAGTTCTTATCCATGCCAAGGCTGCGGCATCGTGATACAATTGCAGATCTGGGAGTGTGTATCCCCCTCTCTCCTTGGCATCTATTAGTGTCTTATATTTCAGTCTGGGTTTTTTTCCACTCCATATAAATTTTCTGATATCTGTCTCCCATTGCCTGAAAGTTTTCTGAGTAGTGATCAAGGGAAGGTTTTGGAACAGAAACATCATTTTGGGCAAAATGACCATTTTTATTAGGGATATTTTGCCCATTAGGGAGAAGTTCATATGCTGCCATCTGGTTAGTTTTTGTTTGTTTTCTATCCAAACTGGATCGTAATTATTTTTGATGATGTTTTTGTTGTTGTTCTCTATAAATATTCCCAGGTATCTTATCTTTTTTTCCACTCTAAAGTGGGTAACTTCTTCTAACCCCTTTATGTCTTGTTTACTTAAGTTCTGGGTTAGCATTTTTGTTTTAGTGTTGTTTAGTTTGAACCCTGAGATTTTTCCATATTGTGAAATCACCTCCATTAAGGGTTGTATGGTTTCCAGTGGATTTCCCAAAAAGCAGGCCACGTCATCTGCGTATGCTTTTGTTTTGTATTGAATACCTCTGTGTCTGATCCCTTGAATTCTAGAGTCCATGTTTATTTGTTTCAAGAGCGGCTCTATTGTTAAAATAAATAGTAAAGGTGAAAGGGGACAACCTTGTCTTGTCCCCCTACTTATTTCAAATTGTTCAGTTTTTTCATTATTTATTTTTAATTTAGCTGTTTGTTTTGTGTATATATTTCTAATGCCTTCATAAAAGTTACCTGTTATTCCTACCTGATTTAATGTTGTTAATAGGAAGTCCCAATTCACCCGATCAAACGCTTTTTCGGCGTCTAAGCAAATAATTGCTAAGGGTGTTTGTGGATTCATGTTGCCGTATTCGATTATGTCTAAAACAGTTCTTATGTTTTGGCTTAGGTGTCTTCCTGGTAGGAAACCTGTTTGATCCTTGCCAGGGGTGTAGCTAGGGTAAATGGAGCCCGGGGCAAAATCTGAGTTTTGCGCCCCCCCCCATTTGGGCAGCCTCCCTCCCCCACCACGACCAAACAACATTTTTTGCACCAGGTCATCTCAAAGTCACCATTGCATTATAGAACATGGCCCAACACACAAATCTGAACACACCCAGGGCTCCCTAGTTTAAACAACATTGAAAGTGATGCTATTTTTTTTAAGGAGGGGGAATCCACCCTGAAACAGCATCACTTTTAATGTTGTTTAAACTACAGAGCCCAGATTCTCCTTTTAAATCCACCTTAAGGGGATACTCTGGGCTCCCTAGTTTAAACAACATTGAAAGTGATGCTGTTTCAGGGTAGATTCCCCACCCCAAACAGCATCATTTTCAATGTTGGTTATTAGGGTTTTCTGGGCTGTGTGGCCGTGGTCTGGTGTATCTTGTTCCTAATGTTTCACCTGCATCTGTGGCTGGTATTTTCAGAGGTGTATCACAGAGAAGTCTATTATACACTGTGTCCAGCCTTCTCTTATAACAGACTTCTCTCTGTGATACACTTCTGAAGATGCCAGCCACAGATGCAGGCGAAATGTTAGGAACAAGATCTATCAGACCACGGCTACACAGCCTGTAAAACTCACAACTACCAGTTGAATCTGGTTTTTGAAAGCCTTCAACAATACTTTTAATGTTTTTTTTTAATCTAGGGAGCCCAGATTCTCCCTTTAAATCCACTCCAAAGGAGGTGGATTTAAAGAGAGAACCTGGGGAAAATGTGAGGGTGCCTGTCAGGGGAGCAATGTTTATGCTAACAGTGCCAAACTTTTAGGCTATCTTCAGAAGACTCTCCTGATTAAACCACCCAGGTTTAGTGAAGTTTGGTTCAGGAAGCCCAAAGTTATGGACCCTCAAAAGGGTAGCCCCATCTACCATTAGCTCCCATTGGAAACAATGGCGGATGGAGCACCCCTTTTGGGGGTCCATAACTTTGGACCCCCTGAACCAAACTGCACCAAACCTGGGTGCTATCAGCAGGAGACTATCCTTATGATACCACCTAGGTTTAGTGAAGTTTGATTCAGGGGATCCAAAGTTATGGACCCTCAAAATGGTAGCGCCGTTTACTATTAGCTCCCATTGGAAATAATGGAGTATGGGGTCACCCATTTTGTGGGTCCATAGCGTTGGACCCCCTGAACCAAACTGCACCAAACTTGGCTGGTATCATCAGGAGAGTCACCTGGCAATAGTCTGAAAGTTTGGTGCTGCTAGCCTAAAAACAGCGCCCCCTGCAGGCCAGAAATGGGAAAAACCCTGAAAAATAGAAAAAGCCACTAACGAACCTGCAATTTTTGCGCCCACCACAAGGTGGCGCCCGGGGCACTTGTCCCCGGATGTCCCCATGGTAGCTACGCCTCTGATCCTTGCTAATATATTTATTTAATATGTTTTTGAGCCTATCTGCTAGAATTACGGTATATATTTTGTAATCAATATTCAACAGGGATATTGGCCGATAGTCTTTAGATTCTGGAGTGTGTTCCTTGGTTTTAGGTATCAATGAAATTTCAGCCTGGCTCCATGTAGGTGGTATCCTTTTCCCTATGAATGTTTCATTTACTACACTAGTTAGTGGCTCTACAAGTTCATCTATAAAGGTTTTATAATAGATTGCTGTGATTCCATCTGGGCCTGGAGTTTTATTTTTCAACTTCTTTATTGCTCTTTTTACTTCTTCGGTGGTGATTAAATTGTTTAGCTTCTCTATAGCTTCTTCTTTCAATTTGGGCATTGGGTACTTATCGAAATATTTTTGTATATCTTCCCTAGATATTCTTTCTTCTTTATAAAGAGATTCGTAGTATTCTTTAATTATCTTTTGGATCTGCTTGTTTTCTGTTATGATTTTATTATTGCTTAGAATTTGGTGGATTAATCTGCTTTCTGCTTCCTTTTTGATTTTTTTTCGAGAGCCATTTCTCTGGTTTATTACCATAAAGGTGGTATTTTGCTTTATATTTTAATGCATTTTTGGTCACTTCATCTGTTGTTATTAATATCAATTGATCCTGGTAGTATTTTATTTTCTTTTGGATTTGTTTATTACTACCTTTCCTAGCTAGTTCTTTCTCCAGCAGATATAGTTCTTGTTCAATTTTTTTATTTTCAATGACTCTTTGTTTTGTTTTTTTAATGGCCATACCCTGAATGCAACCACGCAAAACCGCTTTATGAGCGTCCCAGAGAATTCCTTCATTTTTCACTGAGTTCTTATTGTTTCATCTCTCTTTTGAGTTCTTTTATACAGTCCTTATTTCTTAACACCCAGTCTTGTATGTTAAAGGTCCTGTTTCTCCTTTTTGGGCCTAGTTCCCAACCAATTGGATTATGGTCAGAGAATGCTCTACATCTGATCTCTATTTTTCGAGTTAGTACACTCAAGGATTTTGGTGCCCAGATCATGTCTATTCTTGAGTGTACATGATGTCTAGCAGAATAAAAGGTGAACTCTAAGGAATCCCCCGAGTGTTCCCGCCATACATCAATAAGGTTTAAGTCATTTGTTAAGTCAAAGAACGTTTTAGGTAATTTGTTGTCTTTTGTCAACTCTCTTGTTAATTTTTTGTTATTCTTTTTATCTTTCCCTGGGTCAACAACCCCGTTTAGGTCCCCCATCAAAATCCAATTCTGTGTATGGAAACTATTCATATGGTTGTGTAATTGTTGATAAAATTTTGCTTTGTTATCATTAGGGGCATATAAACCCATTATCAACATTTTTTCGTTATTCCAAGTGACCTCTACTATTATGTACCTCCCTTCATCATCTTTGTATATCAATTGGGGTTTTAAGTTGTCTTTAACGTAGAGAGCCACCCCCCTTTTCTTTTTCTTTTGAAGACCCGCATGGAAGAATATCCCCAGTTTTTTATTTTCTAAACGTTTTTCGCCATTTCTAATAATGTGCATTTCATAAAGCCCAATTATATCTGCCCTTTCTTTTGACAGTTGACAAAAGACATTTTTTCTTTTGACAGGATTATTTAGGCCGTTCACATTCCAAGAATAAAGTTTACAATCCATCCTTACCACCTAGGCTTCAGTTGTCCTAAGATTTTTCTTATTTCTGCTCAGGAAATCTTGAGCTTTCACCACGTTAGTGATATTGATACGCCTAGAATTAAATTGGAAGGAGAGACCCTCAGGCATCAACCAGCGAAAGGTGATCTCATTTTGCCTTAGAACATCTACCAATTGGTTATAGTCTGTCCTCTTTCTCCTAATTGAGATCGGTATTTCTTTTAAGATAATCAACTGATTTCCTTCTAACACTAAAGGTCTTGATGAATGCTGCTGCAGGATGACATCACGTAGACATTTTCTGGTGCAATTTATTATAATGTCTCTGGGCAGTTTTTTATCTTTGGCAACCTTTGAGTTCTCACGATATAGACGGTCTATTTCTTTGAGTGCTTCTTCTTCTTGTATGTGCCATGTTTGGCATAACAAGGGGAGGATCCTGGCTAATAAGTCTTCGTTGTCTTTTTCAGGCAGTCCCCGGATCCTCAAAAATGTTTCTTTTTGCTTGAGTTCAAGCATCGCCATCATGTCCACTTGTCTCTCATGTTGATCTTTAAGGGTGTCAAATTTTTCCTCTACATCGTCTATTCTGGTTGCATTTTCATTAAGAGTCTTCTTGATTTCGTGCAGTGTGTCATCAATTTTTTTGAATTACTGCATTTCTTTTTTAATACCCAATATTTCCTGTTCCATTCTACCAAACTGATTTTTTAGTTCATTTTGTGAGGTAATAACTACTCCTATTAGTTGTTCCAGTTTGGATTCATTGTCTGGTGTCTTTTCTGGGGTAGCCCCCCCTTGGTTGGGAATATTTTTCTGTCCTTTAGTCCTAGTCGCCATATTTCAGGTGTTTGATCAGTTGTTAGAATTCAGTTCAAATTCAGTTCAGATTATCCCCTATGTTATATTTTTCTTGGTAATTAGTAATTATCACACCAAGATGTATGTTGTTAATGAGGAAAGGAAGTGGGAAAAAAATAAATTCCTCCCCTTCTCCCTCCATTGCTGGTAAGATGACCGAGGGTCTCCTCAAATTCAACTAGGCTGAGTTCATCATTCCAGAAGAATTTAAGCAAAATTAAGGCAGTCTATTTTGTTCTTTTGTTTTTAGATGGCAAGTCACTTATCTGTTCATTCCTATCTTCAGCTGTCTCTCCGTTGGTTTCTTTTCCCGTTTCTGCAATGTGTGTATACCTTCTGGGGTCACCTGGTTCAGTTCCCTGTTGCGTTGTGAAATCAGCTCCTCCAGAAAAATTTACTTCCAGTGTCTTTCTTTGCAGGGAGGGGGTAGGGACGCATTTAAAGGAGTATACCTTGAATATCACCCCCTTTCCTCTCACCCCCTCCTTCCCTGTCTCCGATTTCACGACTGGAACACTCACCCTTCCACTTCAGACTTGGGCAAACTCCATTAGCTTGTCTCTTTCCAAGGCACGGCAGAGAGGAGAGAGAGAAAAAAAACCGAGGAGAAGCGATCAAGCGCAGCCTTTCCTTTGCCAGTCACTTTGCTCCCGCCGCTGCCCCCATTAATCACCCAGATGAAAAGGTTTGAATCTTCACTTTCTGTTTGTCTTTAACAGTTGGTCTTTTTCTTCTTTTCTTAAGGCTCTTGGACCTTGTTTATACTTCTAAGATTTTATCACGTACTTCTCCTTACGGTTGAGGTGGCGCTGGCTTGTTCCATATAGGTCGGCCCTTCTGTGGTGTACAGAACGTAAGGTTGTGATTCAAATAATCGCTAACGCCTTCTGTTCTTGTTAGCTTGTTTCTCCTCTGCTTTCCCCGAGGAGAAAATTCCCCCAGCCTTGAGGGTATTACTGTAGGGTCTCGATTCTCTGGAGCTTCTCCAAGAGACGTCCGTCAGCCGCCATTCATCAACCGGAAGCCCAGATTTTAAATGTTATAGGCACATTTTCTGTCTTAACATTGTCAGCCAACTTTTATTAGGGGTCAGGCAGCATACTGAACACCAAATCACATGACCACTCTGACATGTTTATTAAAATCTATGCAGAAATAATTGAGCCATTTCTGTGACATGTGGCATTGGTCCCAGAGTATGACTGGAAGGCACTGAACTATGCTAAAGCAAAGCAGATATAATTGTGGTCAATGCCTTCATGGAAGACCTCTTGAAAATCCTGTGCTTGCTCCCTTGAGTTCCATAGAAGAAAAGTGGAATGAAAATGTAGTAAATAAATAAATATTACATTAATAAACCCACTGAACAGCTGATCAATGGGACTGTTAATAGGTCTTCCACCTGACAGGCAAAGATCTCCAGACAGATTCTGGGGATTAGGAGAAACCAAGAATCTGCCAATATAAATTCTAGTGCCAGGTTCAGTTCTTAAATCTGTGCAAGTCTACCCATGCGATGGACAGCTGCATTCTATGGAACTGTCCTGGTGATAGAACCCCCATAATTCGCAGGGAGTTCAATCTGAATTCTGAGAATGGTAACTGGAGAGTTCTGACAGTTGAGAACTGACAGTTGACAGAGTGAGAAGCTAACAGAAAGAGCTGCAAGCTGTCTAGTGGAAGATTCTATTCTGGAGTTAAAAGGAACACATTTGGGTTTTGGATCAGGAAAGATCCGTAACCAGTTACCTCTAATGTTGATAGAGAGATCCCAAAGAGTTTAATGGGAAATAGCTCTGATGAAAGGGGTGATCCCAGGCCAGTTTAAAGGAAAAACTAGGGAAGTGTGTCAATGTTCTCAACTCCTCCAACTAAAGAACTGTGTAAAAGAAGCTTATGTGAACTATATTGATATATCTGGAATTATAATATATCACTTGAATGTAACCATCTCAAGTTCCTCAATTCTATTATTCTGATACATACGATATTGCTATTAAGAAGATTTGCTAACATGATTTTTAAATTCCTTCCAAAAGGGACAAATAAAAGTTATACTTCAAAAAGCCTCTCAAGTGCCATATATTTCTGACCTTTAGTTGAGAATAAGGAATCTGTCGTAATTATTATTGTTAGCACAGACCCTAGATTCCAAACAGTCTCAATGGAAGACAGGAATCTTTCCTTTTAATAGGTCCCAATTGAGATTTCACCCAGTCTCAATGGAAGACAATGAAATCTTTCCTTTTAATATGTTCCAATTTAGATTTCACCCAGTCTCAATGGAAGACAATGAAATCTTTCCTTTTAAATAAGCCCTGGTTCAGATCCCAATCAGTCTTACAAGAGACAGGAGCTAGGTTCCGATCAGCCTCTATAGAAGACTGGAAAACCTGTTAGCACAGAGAGAGAAGTTCCCTTTTTTACCTCACTGGAAGGCAGGGTCTCTCATTTGCCTTAAGCCAGGATACCAAGTTTAGATCATTAAAGCAAAAATCAAAACCAATTAGAATTAAAGAATTTTATTCAGATTAAAAGGCTCTGATCAGCACCAAGAGAAAAGTCACACAGAATGACAAGTATCAGAGCTTCTTAAAGCATTTTTCAGGATGCGAGCCCAGAATAAAATGTGTACTAAGCCAGAACATTTATGGATACTTTCAACTTGTCAGAGTCTTCATTATTCTCACACAGTTGGTATAATGAACAAAGAGAACACACACACTTCTGACAGGCTCCTATCTTGCAAACTAATGTTGCCAAAGAACCTGGTTTAGAGAAAGACCTGTGTTTTGTTACTTCTATAACTGAATACAATGGAGTTCTCTTTTATTCTGCTTACCAGTAGTAATGATTTCGTGCTGGCAGCTTACAGTGTTATGGCAGACATGAAAATGATTTTTGCTCAGGTCCTGTTACCTGCTCTGTGACCAGTATAGGGGCTGGTGCTTACATTATCATTCATGTCATAACAAATCATAAGTTTCAGCGCAGATAGCAAAAGTTGGTGAGCGTGAGAACAATGTTTTTTAAAAAATATTAAAACAAGAGGAGTTTCGTCATATCTCTAAAAAGTTGTTAGATCGTCTCACCCCATATGTCTCTGGTAGGCCTCTGCGTTCTGCTGAGGCCAACTTACTGATGATTCCTGACCCCTCCATGATGTAGCTGGCCTCTATCTGGGCCAGGTCTTTTACGGCCCTGGCCCCTGCCTGGTGGAACACACTTCCATCAGTTGTGTGGGTCCTGCGTGATCTTAGTGATTTCCATCTTAGTGATTTCTGCATTATTCCACCGGGCTTTTGGGGAGGCCAGCCGCAGATTGGATATCCCGGTGCTGTGTGCCGTACCATCATCGGCATTACCTATGTGACATCTCTTTGATATTGTCTGTCCCCTTTCGGCCTTGGGATCGAGCGCCATCATCAGTTTCATCAGTTTTGTCTTAATTGGGTTTAGAATGCTGCTATTTTCTACTGAGTTGAGTTATGAATTTTAATTATTTATTAATTATTTATTGTGCACTATTGTTTTTAGTTGTTCTGTTGTACACCGCCCAGAGCCCTTTGAGGGTGGGCGATCAATCAAGTTTAATAAATAATAATAACTATCTAGGAATCTTCGCTGCCAATTAATCATGTGATACTCATGCAAAATATCCAGATTTCACAAAGAACTCCCCACAGCTGAACCTCCGAACATGGATTCATCCTGATTCTGGTGCTCCCGCACCCCCTTATCACATTTTTTAAAGAACCTGCATGGAAATGCACCTTTAAAAAAAAACACGCACCAAATCCAGATCGGAGGGGAGGATTGGGGGTAAAATGTGGATTCAATTTCCTGCCATAGAGAGTGATGTGGGGCCTTCCGGCCAATCAGAACATGGTGGGCTGTGCATGATGTGTGCACAGCCTTTTTTGTTGTTTGCGCTGGCAGAGGCAACAAGGCATTGTTTAAATGTGGGCACAAGGAGCAAAAGCTGTTTAAACGTGGGCACAAGTGGCAGAAATTGTTGAAACTTGGGCATGTTTTTGCACCAATTTTTTTTTTAAGTTCCCAGCCCAACACAGCACAACGGCCAATCAGGACATGGAAGAAAGAGCAGCTGAGCAGATCGTGCATTCAATCGGGCGGTAGTGGGGATTGCTGCACTGTTTGAAAGTCTGATGAACATTGAAAGTCTGATGAACATCGATGAACACACACGCCGTGGTGGGGAGGGTGAAACCTCAAAGAAAAGGTGCCATTTCTTTTGAAACCTGGTTGTATCTATATTTAATTTTCAGCGGGGGTTCAGCCTATGATCTGGGAGACCCAGGTTCGAATCCTCATTCTGTCATGGAAGTTTGTTGGATGACTTTGGGCCAGCAACACACTCTGAGCCTAACCACTTCACAGGGTTGTTGTGAGAATAAAATGAAAAATCGGATAACAATGTATATCAGTTTGGGTTTCCAATGGAGAGTAAGGTGGAATATAAATGAAGTAAAAAATAAAAACAATTATGAACAGCTATTTGACTGCATTTAGTGCCTATTGGATTTGCTTGCTGCCCTACAAGTTCTTTTGCTCTGTCTTATGAATATGCAATTGAATGGTAACTAATTAAAACCCCAAACTGAAAGTGATATAATATTCTGCAGTACAGGCATTATAAACAACTGACTTGGAAAACAGATGGCATTTGATATTTGAAAGCATTCAAATGTTTGTTTTCTTGGCACCTGGCTTAAAGTTCAAGAATATCCAAAGAAATAGGGAGAGATGGCAACTGATTGTCTCTGCAAATATATATATAAATGACAGAGACATTTACCAGTCAGAAAAGTTACGTACAAATCTTGAGTGAATTAGACTGATAGAGTCTGTTTTTCCAAATACATTTTACTCTAATAACTGCTATGGGAAGAGGACTTTAACTTCATTTTTGTGCAAACATAATGGCTCTGTTGGCTTGCTCTCTTGGTCTGTACCAGGCACAATGGCAAAGGTTTTCATTTTTATATTCTGGCATACAGGCAGCTGTGATGGACAGCGAAATTCTGAGGAGTTGTCTTTGTCATAGAACACCTTCATTGGCAAGGAGTTCAAATGGAATTCTGAGGATGGCAAATAGAAAACTGACAATGGGGTTCAGGGAGCTGAAACAGCTATTAACAGACAGAGTTGAGGACAACAGAGTGATATGGAAGCTGTCTGTAAAGGATTTGCCTCTGGAGTGAGAGGGTGATCCCTAAGTGTTTAACGGGAAGTAGCTCTAGTAAAAAGAGTGATCTTAGGCCAGTTTAAAGAAAACAACTGGAAAATTGTGTATATGTTCCAAACTCCACTTTAAGAACTACTGTTTGAAAACACTTATGTTCATGAAACAAAACAGTGACTGGAAAGAGAAATCAATCTCAGTACTTAATAAAAGTATCAACACTTGTCTGAGAATTACCTTGGATACATCTTGACTTACAAAATATCATTTGTATATAACCATCATAAGTATATAACCATCATAAGAAACTTGTTCTCTTGCAATCCACATTCTTTATTTATTAACCTGACCTTCACATTCCCCTCAAAGGAGATAAATAAAACCATTTTGTTTCACTTCAAAAAGCCTTATGTGCCAAATATTTCTGACTTTTATATAAAGAAAAGTAGAGCAATTCTGTCATAGCAAGCTATAATACTGCAGACTGGGATGGAAAATAGATGCAAATGTGGACCTCCCCCCCCCCCCCCCCACCATAGGCAGTGTCTGGCCCCTTCTGTTACTACCGAGTAACAGTTTAAATAATAAAAGCTCAAAGAAGCTCAAGTCGAAATGAAATACAGATCTGAAAGACTTTATTTAGCCAACTACGGGCAGAGACAGGATCAGGGGAGCCACACAAAATGGCAGTGTGTTCTCACTTTTATAGTATTAATGACAGGTTACATCAAAATGGCAGCAAAGAATACACCCCAAAGTACCTACATCATCAATCAATCATACAAAAGGTGGAGATTTTCCCTGTTCCCACAGTATTTTGGGGTTGTCCAAAGTCCTCATTGGAAGATTTCAGCATTTCACCCTTTGACGTAAAGTGAACTAAAAACCCTTGTTTCTTCTTATCATTAATGTTTCTTGTTGCCCTGTTCTCTAAACAAGGAGTGTGAACATTCCCATAGGCCTTTCTATTGTTTTAGGAAAAGGGCAACTTTAAAGTATCTTCTGGGTACAACAGGATCTCAAAAACAATATAGTTTGCACTTTTTGTATAACTGTGAACAAAGAGGCATCTTTGGAGCTATTTGGCTGAGTTAGCATTATTAGTGAAAGAATAGGTTTGAGGCCTGCATGAATTCTTTGGTCAGCAGCTTGTATGGTTGCCATCTCTCCATTATAAGGAAAAAATAATGGAGGGAAAGAAGAGTTTATCTTTCCTTTATGAATCTAAAATCCTTTTCCCTTTCTCTTTCTTATATTTTCTTTATTGCTCTCACTTTCTGTCACTTGCTGTTTCTTTCTTTCACTCTTTTCCTTCTGCGCTTACACTTCCACACATGCAGAATAATGCACTTTCAATCCACTTTCACAATTGATTGCAAGTGGATTTTGCTATTCCGCACAGTAAAATCCAGCTGCAAAGTGCATTGAAAGTGGATTGAAAGTGCATTATTCTGAATATGTGAAAGGGGCCTCTGTTACACTGATAACTTACATATGAACTTAATCACAAATTATCATGTGCCGCTCTTATTAGATTCAGGAGGTTTCCACATTGAATATGTGACCTTTCTCAAAAATGTAGAATCCCCCTTCCCTGGTAGGCATGTTTTGTGCTGTCTGTGATGACACTGCAGCATCAGTTTAAAGCTATGCTATTCAGAAGGGTATTTCGGCCCCACATTCAAAGGTATTTGTGCTATAGAATTTTTTGTGGGTGGAGGGTTGCTCCTTAGAGATATCTCCTGAATTTGCTACTCTGGCTTGATGACATATGATTATTTTTTATCTTGTATTATTGAAGGTTTTGTGAGGCTTCTTGGGAAATTATATAATTTTAGTATCCCCAACTAACAAATCAAATGAACAAAATAAAGTGTATTGCCTATTTCTGCAATACGAATGCCATGTGATGAAATGGTTTCAGGATTACTTCAGCTCATGTGGGAACTACCACAAATTCTACACATGCAGCTGGGCAGTTTGGAAATGTTCATTTACCCTTATTGTTCCTTACTTTGGTATGGGTCATGTTTTCAAAGAATAAATGGGAATACATTTGCCAAATTCTGGGAAAATCAGAGGCGAGTTGATAAGGCTGCATTTTGAAGCATAGATATATCATCACTCTTTCTTCATTATTCACTTTAATGCCAAATGTGGCAACTTCTTTTATTTTACTTCTGCTGTTCTAAATTAGCCTCAAAGGACTATTGAAATGCAGTCACTGGTTGACTTTATACAGCTGGCACACATTGGTATTTTCTGCTACATCTTTAATGACTCTCCATAGCTAAAATAATGCCTGCAGATTGCAAGGTCATCAGAAGCCCTGTCAGTTTATCTTAGAAGAACATTACTTCACTGGCTGCCTCTTAAGGCAAAATGTCAAGTCTAATAAGGTAGAAATGTTTTGAACTCAAAAATGTGTGTTGTTTATTTGAACCTTGCATCAGTTCACTATGCCTAGCTGAACGACAGGGGCAATATTTAGTGTTTACTGAATGCAAAACACATAACGCTCCTTACCTACCAGTAGAAAAAGGTCTCTGTTTTCAGAAGATAGGTGAATGACAATATATGTGATGAATCTGTAATATAGGCTTTAGTGAAAGAAGAACTCAAACTAGTATCAACATGGAGTTGACAATTGTGAAAACATAAGCGATAACATTCCGCTATTGATAAACTAATCAAGAGTTTTGACTGAAATAAAGCCTTAAATATTTTGTTTATTAATTTAAATTAAAATGACAATTGTTTAAATTTGATCACTTGCAAGAACCTCTCATTGTGGATATATTATTCTTTAGTACTTTCAGTATATAGGTGAAATTTTATTTCCATATATAGTGAAGGTTTTTTTGCAGACAAATTAAAGATATGTCAGTTCTATGTGGACATCAAGTCAACTGTAACACCATTGATCAAACTGAATTAGTAATAAATACATTTTGTTGTTTCTGAAGGCATTATTCTTAGCACACGATTGCCTAACCTACACAACAAAATGGAATATTGATATAGTAAAAGGAAAAAGTGCTAAAGCAGGACTACAGCTGAACATCAAGAAGACAATTGTTGTTGAGCAAACAATTGTTATGTTTGATCATGTTTATTTTTTATTTTTACCTTTCATTTCCTTTCTTTCTGTTTTCTTCTAAGTGTTTGAATTGCATTGTTTTGTTCAGTTTATTATATATTTACTGTTTTTCAATTATTGTTATTGAAATTGTTAATTATGCATAGTCCCCAATGCCTTGCTGCTAGCCTTAAGCCGGCTAGACACCAAGGCATGTGTAACTGAGTCACTTATATTCAAGGGCGAGGGCGAGATATTGTCCCACCACTAGCCACCAATTGTAATGGGACAGGTGGCCTACAATCAAGGTTCCCACTAAACTGACCAGTGGGGTTTCCTTTGCCACCCAAAATATCCCAGGCTAGTGTTCAGGGATCTTAAGAACATAAGAACAAGCCAGCTGGATCAGACCAGAGTCCATCTAGTCCAGCACTCTGCTACTCGCAGTGGCCCACCAGGTCTTTTTTTTACTCTGCTGCCACCATTAAAGAGAAGGAACTAGGAATCCCAAAACTGCTGCTGGCTGGGATTCTAGTCTCAGACAGGCACTCTTCAACCTCTCACACACAAACGCAGGCTGGCACGAGGGTAACTTGAACACAACAAATTAAATTTATTTTAAAAACAAAAGAAAGGCTTCTTAAACTGGCTCAGAGAGGTAATAATGCTTGATGGTTTCAGAGAATTCTTTTCACTTAAAAATTACAGAGATTCAGATGTTACTTAGGTTTTACACACACACACACACACGCAGGTGTCTCTTCAGGAATGATTTTACTTTAGATCTACTAACTTTCTTCACAGACAGACACTAGTCCTTTCTGATCCACAACCCACTGAATACACACACACACACAGTCTGGCATACAAAGCCTCCCTCTCTCACACTAATCCCAAACTGGCCTCACTGCCACTGGATCGGACTTTTCCCAGACTGGTGTTACACAGGGGTAGGGCAGACTCTAGGTCTGCACAGTATTCACTGTCAAGCCACTGACTGGCGCGTCACTTTGCACCAAACTCAGGGCCTCCTTTCTCTGACAAGCCTCCACAGCTTGTAGAGTAACTGGACTTCTGTCAGCTAACACTGCTGAGACAGAATCCTTCAGTTCAGATCTGACAGACCGATCTCTGTCAAACTCTGGCTCTTCCTGAATCTCTCTCCCAATCTTGACTCCTTCTGATCTCTGTATCAGAATCTCTTCAGAGAGAGTGTATCTCCTGACAGGCTCTGCTCTGTCTATTTATACTGCCAGCACTCTGGCTCCCCCTATCCCTGGCCATAGGCAACTGTGCCTCTGCTCGACCAATCAAATGGGGTCCTTAGTATAGTGGAGCCTGCTGCCTTAACTCTGGCTGTTACTAAGGCCTTTTTATTAGGCCTTTTACACACACCAGCCCTTCAGGGTGGGGCAAGTCCATTACAGCACATCTCATTGTTTTACTGGCTCACAGTAATGGCGAGGGGATCTGAAGCCACTCAGCTCCCTCTGCTGCCTTCTTCACTGATCGCGTCTCAGCTTCAACTGAGCCAATCAGCATACTAATGTCGTTGATTTTATGCCCTGTGCAGGCTGCCTTGCCTACTAGTGCCATCAACCTTTGCCAACTCTTCCAGGACCCTGGGCCTGGGTAGCCTCTGTGGGAAGTGCAGATGCTTGCTCTGCTTCTGCTTGCTTTCACCAAATGTGCCTCCCTCCTCGAGAGGCGGCCCTGCTGCAGTTCTGCGCAAAGATTTCCATCGGACTCTTGGGGGTGGGGTGGGAGCAGCACTTGCTGTGAAGTCTCGTGCATCCACCAATGTCTTTGGGTGCATGAAGTGGGATGAGCAGAGACTTTGTGAGCAACTTCTGTATCACAGCTTCAATCAGTTCTGCCTTTATTTATCCATCCACATACCTCATGTTTTTATGTTGAGACTTGCTTTTAATTGTAGATTTATTGGTATTTTTAATTGATTTGGGCTGTTAGTGCTGATTTATTGTTATTGTATTTGTATGTTTGATATTGCTTTATTGCTGTAAGCTATCTTGAACAGGTCTGGAGAGGTGGTTGTTAGCATGGCCTTCATCCCCTGCCTTATAAAATATTGGATTTCATATTATTCCTTACACTGTGTGCTACAAAATGCCAGTTTCCATGTTTGTATGGGTGGATAGCAGTGTCCAAGCTGAAAGCAAGCCTATGGCAAACCAATCTGTTTGCAGAGATTAGATCTATGAGTTACTCCAGTGATACAGTCTGGACGCCTCATAACAAGGACATGCATCTTTGATTATCCCATCCTGCCAGAATACTCTGTTAACATAATGGAATCTGTAGAACTCCTGAACACCACACCTCGCTAAGCTGTTTTTTTGGAAGCCGCTGATTCTGTGCTCTTGAGAAAAACATTTCTCCAAACAATTGCCTCTTCCCTGCATTTCCCCAACCTCTCAGGTATGATCTCCCTAACAACAAGATCTCTTCCTGATTCACTCAAACCTCAGCCAAATTTGAATACTTAAGGCAGAGACTTTAGGAAGCACCTCTGCATAAACCATTCAAGGTATCACTGATATAATCTAGGACCAATTGACCCCATTGTCCCAGGGAGTAGATAGATAGAGCTGCTAATTAGCTCAACCCCGCAAGTCCAGCAAGGAAGCCCCAAGCAGTTGTAAAGAAACGAAACTTAAGTTTGAATTTCCCGCCTTACCTGCACAAAGGGGTATAAAAGTTCTGCTCACCAGAGCCCCATTGCTCATTTCTAACCTGAACCTCCCTTGGTCAAGTTGGTGTGAGACACAATATATCGTCCTTCGCTTGGGTCCCTATGCTGGCATAGTTCCTTGCCTTCTTCTGGAACTTCTCTGCAGATTTTAGGTAACGTATAAGTCCCCTGCTTCCCCAACTCCCATTCTATCATCCAACCTATCTTTTCCTCCCTATCTATATATCTAGGAACTGTGTGTATGAGCCTTGACATCTCACTGTGTGATTGTTTGCAACCAAAACTTATATAAAAATATTTAAACTGCAATTCGGTCTTTTGTGCATTCTCTGCGGATACGTTTCAAGCCGTTTCTGGTATAGTTGTCTAAAAAGATTCCCTCCCAGCCTACCTCTTGCATTGCCAAGCTGAGTAATTCCACATTGCTATATAAAAATAAGTTCGTATACTGTTAAGCTGGGTAACGTGGTATACAAAATTTCTAAATGAATAAATAATCAACACCTGCCAAAATTTTATTTTTGTGATGATTTTCAAAAGGAATAATGCTTAGGGTAAAACAAAACATGATGGTGTCCTTGTATTTGCCACCATAATGCCACTGTTATTTTCAAGTAATTTCACAAAACTGTGAGGACTTTAGCATAATGCTCTTGTTTTCCCTCCCCCCATACTTTTTCACTTGCTGAATCTGTTAAAGGGTGGTGGGTACACAACCATTTCAGAACTTGAAAATGTGTGGTGGGGACGCCTTAGCATGTTGAGCTGCAGGCCCAAATTGGGCCCTTTATGCACTTTTAAATCACTTAAAAATGGCAACGGTGGTAGACACAATCATATCTAGCTTGGTTTTTTTAGTTCAGCTGCCTGAATTGTTTAAACTCTGAATCCATGCCTTTTAAAAATTCTTCATTAAATGCAGATTAAATAGATGCCTAGTTCTAATCAAACAATTCATGAGCCTTGTAGTCTGGTCTGGACTTGTATCTCATTGTGCAGTGACATTTCAAAATTAAAACAAAAAGTTCCAGAGTTTTAAATTATGTAAGTGAGACATTTTACCTTATTATATATTCATTATCTTTTTCGTTTTCTCTCAACTCTTTTAATTTTAAAGTGAAATATTGGGATAACACATTGTGATTATAGTCTCCTAGCAACACTAAGCTACCTGTTATTTCAGTTGTAGGAGAGGCTGTGTTGTACTAAAATGTTTCTACATATCCGTTGTCTACACAAAGGTTTAATTTAAGGTTAATTAAATACTCTTGATTCTTATAGCTTATATAACAGGACATTGCAGTAATGATTTTATTTAATTTTTTAGAAAAGAACAATTGCCAATAACTGTACAATAATTAAAAAAGGATACTCTGATGGCAATGTTGCAGCTTGAAATTAAAGTTAGACTATTAATAAGAAACTGAAGGTATTTTCAATTGCCATGAAGGTGTGTTGCTGTGCTAGAACTTTGCCTCCATTACTTTATATAAGATTGTTCTTTAGTTGTTCGTTAAGTAATGACACTTCACATTGATCTCCAACTAGGCTAGAAAGAAAAGAAAATAATTTTCTCTTTAGTGCTGACTTTGCTGGTTTCCAAATGCTGGTCTGCATGGGTTTGTCAGCAGGTAGTCAGAAGCAGAAGATGAGGGGCCATTTTATTTTATGTAGAATACCCTTGATCTGTTCAGTCTAGTACAAAAAACACACACTGGACACCATCACTCTGACTTCTCTTAGTGTCCTGAAGCAAACTATGATCATGCACTGTTGACATCTGAATATACACAGACATTCTCCAGCCTCTGCCTTGGTGTCATTTTGTACTTAGAAGTCACATGTGTTATTGTTGGACAAAATGGACTGTGTAAGGGTGCTTCATGTTTGCACAGACTTTGAAATCTCAGGAAAGGACATTAGTGAGTTAGTATCGGGGTAGATAGGGTGATTTATCCTTTCTCCACTCCTGTTGCTGTCCCTTTGTTGCCCAGAATGATACTTTCATGGGGTCCTTCCTTCTGGTGATTCCCTCTCTACCTCTGTCCACCACGAGGACTGGACATACTTTCTGCAATCTTTCTCCATTGTAGTTTAGGTAGATAGCTAGAAGCCTTTCCTCTGCCTTTCCTATATAGCATGGAGTTCTCTCACAATAATAACTTCTATTTCTTTTCTAAGGAACAAGGCCAAGGGTGAATTTATTCCTCAAGCAGCAAGACCACAGAATTTCTCTTGCAAAGACTAAGCTCTGCTTTCAGTTGTTGCTATGTACCAGTGCCACCAAGTAGCTTTTCAACTCTGAACATTCCACACAGTCCATGAAAAACCTGTTGGTGTTGCCGGCTGCTGTCCTCATAAAACTTTCCCAAGTTGGGACCAGCTGCAGCTGCCGCCATGCTGGCCTACCCATTCACTTCTTCTCTTCCCTTGGAGGAAGTTAATCCCCAGCTCCAGTTTATTCCCCAAGGCCTGTGCTGGTCACAGTCACACTACGTAGGGGTCTGCAACCTGCAGCTCTCCAGATGTTCATGGACTACAATTCACAATTGGTCATGCTGGCAGGGGCTGATGGGATTTGTAGTCCATGAACATCTGGAGAGCCACAGGTTGCAGACCCCTGCACTAGAGTATAGGCACAGTTGCCAACAGGTGTAGAGAAAAATGTCCTGTCCCTCCAATAGAGCTGTAATATGTGGAAAATTTACTTTATTTATAGCCCTTTTTTCTCACTGAGACTCAAAGCATATTACTCAGTGTAAGACCATGCAATAAAATGTTATCAGACATCCCTACAAACAATGCAATAGGACTAGGGTTACAAAACCAGAAACTATGTAGAACAAAATCAGACATATGTTATAAATAATGCAAAAACGTGGTATTGTAAAGATAGAAAACAGTGCAGTAAGAGCTAGGTAAAAATACAATAAACAGTGGAATAGCCTGATCTGTCCCTTTTAATAAAAGTGCCCTCCATTCAATGAAATAGCTGAAGCTTTTTATGGCATGGTGACAAATAACCTGGTAAAATATATCTTATTAAACCTCTCTTCAAAAGCAGGACAATTTTTCTCCCAGCAGCCTGGCATGTATAGCCTTGGTTAGGATAATAGTCAAGTGCAGGATTCGTTGTTTCGTTCCCCTGTCTTACAGTGTTCCAAGTAGGTTTACAGCGTATTAGAGGAGCATTTGGAGGTTTTAGTCAGTCTATAATCCCTCCAGTTTCACTGCCAGCATTATGCATTGCACAACCAATTCTATTGCTGTTGTTTAGAGGTGTTCTTGGTACTAGGGACTAGGATTGAATTGGACCTAACTCTTTTAATTCTGTAGCCCAGGATTTTCCTAGAGGGCTACAAGGACTCTTAAGACCCAAAACTCTTGTTGGTCTTAAATCAATATCCCAGTCCAACAGTTCCAATGGTTCTTGAGGGGTTTCCTTAAAAGTCAAGGGAGAGTGTATGAGTGCCAAGGGAAGTGGATGCTCTGGAGGAGCTGGAACAAGCCAATCATCAGAGGATGTTCGTATTTTGAATTCCACATTATCATCATTACAACTAATGCCTAGGGATTCCAGACTCCATGTGGGACCTGGGGATCCCCCAGAATTTCAGCTCATCTCCAGACTAGAAAGATCAGTTCTTCTGTAGAAAAAGGATGATCTGGAGGCACCGTACCCCTATAATGTACCTGTCTTCCTCAGACTCCACTCCCAAATCTCCAGGAGTTTCCCAACCTGGATCTGCCAGCCCCACCTCCACCTCTCGTGGCCAGTGAGGACCTGGCAACTCTGCTAATGTCAAAAATATAAATTGACAAACCCACAAAATATGACTATGTATAGAGAAGGGTGTTTCCCCTCCCCCCAAACTTGGGGGAGGGGGTTGCAGAAAAATACAAAAATTAAAAATGCAAACTGAGATCTCATGAAAGCTTGTGAGGTTGCTATGGGGCTGCCTAGCAACCAAGTCAGTAGAGTCTGGGGCTAGACAACTCCTGTCCAGTCTCCACACAGTCTGGAAGAAAGTGGCAGGGAACTTGGTAAGTGGACCCGGAATGAGAGAAGGGTGGAGGAAGAAAAAGTTGTTAAGAGGACATACTGGCTGAAAGAAGGGAGATTAGCATCACTCTACCCATAAGAACATAAGAACATAAGAACTAGCCTGCTGGATCAGACCAGAGTCCATCTAGTCCAGCATTCTGCTACTCGCAGTGGCCCACCAGGTGCCTTTGGGAGCTCACATGCAGGATGTGAAAGCAATGGCCTTCTGCTGCTGCTGCTCCTGAGCACCTGGTCTGCTAAGGCATTTGCAATCTGAGATCAAGGAGGATCAAGATTGGTAGCCATAGATTGACTTCTCCTCCATAAATCTGTCCAAGCCCTTTTTAAAGCTATCCAGGTTAGTGGCCATCACCACCTCCAGTGGCAGCATATTCCAAACACCAATCACACGTTGCGTGAAGAAGTGTTTCCTTTTATTAGTCCTAATTCTTCCCCCCAGCATTTTCAAAGAATACCCCCTGGTTCTAGTATTGTGAGAAAGAGAGAAAAATTTCTCTCTGTCAACATTTTCTACCCCATGCATAATTTTATAGACTTCAATCATATCCCCCCTCAGCCGCCTCCTCTCCAAACTAAAGAGTCCCAAACGCTGCAGCCTCTCCTCATAAGGAAGGTGCTCCAATCCTTCAATCATCCTCGTTGCCCTTCTCTGCACTTTTTCTATCTCTTCGATATCCTTTTTGAGATGTGGCGACCAGAACTGAACACAGTACTCCAAGTGCGGTCGCACCACTGCTTTATATAAGGGCATGACAATCCTTGCAGTTTTATTATCAACTCCTTTCCTAATTATCCCCAGCATAGAGTTTGCCTTTTTCTCAGCTGCCATGCATTGAGTTGACATTCCCATGGAAATATCAACTAAGACGCCCAAATCCCTTTCCTGGTCTGTGACTGATAGCACTGTAGCGTGTATGTGAAGTTTGGATTTTTTGCCCCTATGTGCATCACTTTACATTTAGCTACATTGAACTGCATTTGCCATTTCTGAGCCCACTCACCTAATTTATCAAGGTCCGCTTGGAGCTCTTCGCAATCCTTTGTGGTTCTCACCACCCTACATAATTTGGTATCATCTGCAAACTTGGCCACCACACTACCCACCCCTACTTCCAGGTCATTTATGAATAGGTTAAAGAGCACTGGTCCCAAAACGGATCCTTGGGGGACACCACTCCCGACATCTCTCCATTGTGAGAACTCCCCATTTATACCCACCCTTTGTTTCCTGTTCCTCAACCAGTTTTTTTAATCCATAGGAGGACTTCCCCTCTTATTCCTTCATTGCTGAGTTTTCTCAACAGTCTCTGATGAGGAACTTTGTCAAAAGCCTTTTGGAAATCCAAGTAGACAGTGTCCACTGGTTCCCCCTTATCCACATGTCTGTTTACACCCTCAAAGAACTCTAGTAAGTTTGTAAGTCAGGACTTGCCTCTACAAAAGCCATGCTGACTCTTCCTCAGCAGGTCTTGCTTTTCTACATGTTTAATAATTTTATCTTTAATGATAGATTCTACTAATTTACCAGGAACAGATGTCAAACTGACTGGCCTGTAATTTCCTGGGTCCCCCCTAGACCCTTTCTTAAAGATTGGTGTGACATTGGCCATCTTCCAGTCTTCAGGGATGGAGCCTGATTTCAGGGATAAGTTGCATATTAATGTGAGAACATCAGCAATTTCATGCTTGAGCTCTTTAAGAACTCTTTAAGAACTCTTTAAGAGCTCTTTAAGAACTCTTGGATGAATGCAATCTGGGCCAGGGGATTTGGTAGCATTTAGTTTATCAATGGCTGCCAGAACTTCTTCCTTGTCTACTACTATCTTCGCTAGTGCCTCGGATTCACCACCCAAACACTGTTCTCATCTCTTTCAAGTTCATAGCACTTTCAAACAACTGCAAAGGATCAGTGGGTAGCTGCTTATAGGGGTCTCTCTGGAGTCAAGCAGCAGATGATTAAAGTGGACGCAAAGTCACTGGAGAAATACATTGGGCATCCTGAGAAGATTGTAAATGGGTTCAAATATCTCAGGTTGAGCAAGGGAAATATCCCAGTTTGGTCAAGAAGTTTGCATGGTTCCCAGTCCTAAAGTGGGTTTGTCCTGCAATATTTCCCTCATCCTGGGATTTTCAAAAATCGCCAATTTGGCGATTCTTTTCAAAAATCCTGTGTTGAACCCACTACCGTGCAAACACCACGGGAGCAGGAACAGTTTTTCCTGCCCAGTCACCTGATCTCCCCATACCCACCCCCTGCCCCCGATCTCTGCACCTGATGTGATGTCAGTTTTCAACTCTGCTGAGCTGCCAACGGCTGCAGCCTGTTCTTCGCAAAATGTTCCCCAATGCACATTTTCTGCTCATAGTATTGACTAGGTGCCATTTCACCTGGGTTAATCAGGAGACCCAAAATGTCACTATTTTCTTTTCTGCACATTTCTGGTTGCTTTGGAGCTCATAGCTAGGGAGATGTGCACTTGAGGCTGAATGTTAATGGGCATATCGGGGGGGGGGGGGAGTTTCTTATTTTTCGCAAAAATATGAGAATGTGAGTGGGAATGTGATGTGATGCTGTGTCCCTTTTTTTTTTTTTGCTGCTGCTTGCTGTGTTGAGGCCTGCGCCAGGCCCTATCCAGAACTAGAAAAAAAGGGGGGGCATTGTTTCCCCCTGCTTGCTGCGGGTTGACCAATCAGAAGTGCAGCCTTTTTGTGGTCCTGCATTACAAAAGGCAGGGTGGAGACATTAATTCAAGTTGCAGCCCCAAAACAACAGCCAATCAGAACACGGAACATCGGGCATGTTTGCGCATGTGCAGATATGCTTGATGTGTAAAAACAAACGACCCAGTTTTGTGCAAAACAAACTGGAGTATTTCGTCTCAGTATTCACTCAATTCCTTCACAGAAATGGGCAGTCATGCAAGGGGAGAAACTGGGATAAAATACACCCGGATTGTAAGATACCGATTGTAACCCAGTATAATTGTGGTATACCGATTGTAACCCAGTATAATTGTGGTATACCTCAGTGGTATAAAAGAGCAAACTTCCTGTAGTGCAATTGCTTTTTTGCATTTTGTGAGATGTGTGTGTTCCAAAACTGCAGAGATGGAGTACACGAAAAGGACGGAGGGAAAGGGGAAGATTAGAAAGGCATTCAGATATATTAAAGGTTCAGAATTTGTTCTGGTACTGTTAGACTGATCTACTTTTACTTTTCCCCTCACCTGTGGCTCTTACCTACTGTTCTGTTAATCTGAGAGGTTTATTTTTATTTATAAACAATGTCTACTATTGGCACAGTGTATTTAATTTGAACTACTTTGAGCAACTTTAAAATATTTTTTTGTTTAAAAAGCAGGATAAAAATATTTTTAAAAGATGAAATGTTCAGTGATGGGGAAGGATTAAATGGCCATTAGTCCTTGTGACGGATTAGGCCCAGGACAAAAGGGTTAATTTTTAGAAGGTGCAGAAAAGCTGGCCTTAGCAACACTTAATGTAAATATAGGCACCTTCTGATTGGCTGGCAGAGACGCAGTTAGTCTAGAGCCATAGGTAGGGGGAGCTAGGTGCTATAAAAGGAGGAAGAAGCCTGTCAGAAGGGAGTTGGGGAATTGAGAGTCTGGAAAGCAGACTGAGAGTCGGTGTGACTCAAAGAGATCCCCGTAGTTTCCTCAGAGTCAGTCAAAGGAGATAGTGTCTAAGGGCAAAGAGAGCCAGAGACAAAAGGCAAAGGTGGCTTGTATTCTCAAATTTCTCAGACTGAGGGGAGACAGCCTTGTTTCCACAAGAGGCTAGAGGTCTGGTTGGTGGGAAACAAGAGTGCTTCTAACTGAAATAGCCAATCTTACTGAAACTGACTGCGCTGTAACATCTAAGAAGAAACTGCCTAAAGTAATGCTTATGTGTCTCTCTGAACCATCCTGAGAAGAGAAGTTTGTTAAATAAAAATTCAGGTTTTGTGTTTCAAAAAGCCAGGTTGTGTGTGTGTGTGTGTGTGTGTGTGTGTGTGTGTGTGTGTGTGTGTGTGTGAGAGAGAGAGAGAGAGAGAGAG
Source organism: Sphaerodactylus townsendi (assembly GCF_021028975.2). Lineage (NCBI taxonomy): Eukaryota > Metazoa > Chordata > Lepidosauria > Squamata > Sphaerodactylidae > Sphaerodactylus > Sphaerodactylus townsendi. The sequence continues at coordinate 63,330,888 of NC_059425.1, forward strand.
AGAGAGAGAGAGAGAGTTAGTTGAGGGGAGTGCCTTGGGCCAACAAAGTCAGCTACCCAAATACATCCACCCTCAGGCATCAGGCTTCACTCCCTGTTTGGGGCCTCTGTCTTCCCTCAGGGAGTGGGTGCTGTGGCAGTCCTCATTAGACTAATGGACAAGTTTCACTTCTCTGATGGCTGCTATATAAACTGGCCAGTAACTGCATTAAAATATGATTGAAAAAACCTGCTATACCAAGGCTACTGGCAACGAAAAATCCAACTGGCAAAACAGAGTAGCAATGAAAAGTGCTCAGTTTATGCAACCTACTAGTATAGATAGTGTCATGCAACCTACTAGTATCTATAAAGGGCTAACAGTCACACAAGGCATACATAAAGCAAAAGTAAATACAAGTAAGAAGACAAGTAAATACACAATATGCACACTAGTGCAAACCAAATGGAAAGCATTAAAAAGTCCTCATAGGTAGACAACGCGACAAGTCCTGCAGTTTACAAGAAGACATTGCATATGCTTAGTCCTTTAAATACTGGGAATATCTACAAGCCACGTTATATTCGCCTTTGGCTTGATTCTGTCACTCCCACTATGGGCAAGCCTGACGAAACTGCTTTGCTGAGAAATGGGTACGATCTGGAATTTCCCATCTACTTACTTGTATTCATTGATGCATATGAGTATACAGAGATCGACATGAATTGAGACTTCTTGTGTTCTCTACCTATAAGAATTTTTTTGTGCTCATTAGTTGGTTTGCACATGTGTGTGTATATTGTGCGTTTACTTGTCTCCTTGTTTTTGTTTTATGCATGATTTGTATGACCATTAGCACTTTATATATACTATTAAACTGAGCACTTTTTGTTGCTACTCTGTTTTGTTGGTTGGTTTTTTTGTATCCTATAGGCTCGGTGAAGTAGATTTTTCTGTCATTAACTGCATTAGACTGCAATCCTATGCATAATTACTGGGAGGGGGGCTTACTGAGCTGAGAACAGCTTATTTCTGAATTACCATGCATAGACTTCATTTTATGTACAGTGCAGTCCTAAGAAGACTTACAGCCATCTCAATTGACTGAAGTTTTGAAGGGCATGACTCTGCTTAGAATCACAACACACTTTGTATACTCAGTTGCATGTGGGCTGCCCAAGACATTTTACTGTCAGATGGTCCAAGGACGTAGGTAAGGGGGGGGTCCCAGGTTTAACCCCCCCGTTACATGTCTGAAGCTCTGCCCCGTTTGTGTTTTTTTTATTTTTAAAGTGTTTTTTTTTCAGTTTTTGGCTTGCAGAGGGCACAGTTTTTAGGCTAGTTAGTAGCACCAAAATTCCAGAGTATCTTTAGGAGACTCTCCTGATGATACCACCCAGGTTTGGTGATGATATCACCCAGGTTTGGTGAGGTGTATCACTTTCAATGTTTAAACTGGGGACCCCAGATTCTCCCTTTAAGGTGGATTTAAAAGAAGAATCTGGGCTCCCTAGTTTAAACACTATTGAAAATGATGCTGTTTGAGGGTGGATTCCAGCATCACAGTGGCTGCCCAAGGGGGGGGGGGGCATGCAAAGCTCAGATTTTGCTCTGGGCTCCATTTTTCTAGCTACGCCTCTGCCCGGTGGGGAGGCAAGAAGGGATTGCCAGCTGCCGGCTGGGAGCCCAGTTGGGGGGGCGGGGCAGGGGAGGGGAGTCTGCCATCCCTGGCCTCGGAGAGCTGCTTTTATAAGCACTGTGACTGGGGGCAGGGCTTGGGGAAGTGTGGCCATGCCCCCAGGGGTGGGTGGGGGTGTGGCCCTGCCCTCCCACCCCCCCATAAAAATCTATACCTATATCCCTGGTCAGACCTTAAAAAGGAGCAATCAGTTTCAGAGCCACTTTGTTTCATCTTTCCTTGGATCCTACACTGATCCTGCACTAGCAAAAACTGAGAATCTGGCCCAGATAAATCTTTCTATGAATAATCTTTGGAAGAGAAGACAGTGCTATACTATTTTTGTAGTATTAACATGTTAATGACTTCACGGTTTTGCTTGTATATTAAGACAGAAAATCTGAATGTGTTTTTGTAATTCAATGCCTTAAGCTACTGACAGAATACTAATGCACAGCCACAACACTGCAGTTAAATTTCATAATTGTGTTCAACTACTGCCATTGCATTTTCTTTTAATACAAAGGAGCTACTTGATCTTTCAATATGCATATAGAAATTATTTTTCATAACAGGATTTTTTGTCCTAAAAGATAAAAATATAAAGCTACATAAATAACTTGTACAACATATGAACACCTGCATATGCCCACAGGGACCTATCCTATACTGAATCAGACTATTGGCCCACCAAGGTCAGTACTGTCTACTCAGACTGGTATCAGCTCTCCAGGGTCTTAAGCAGAGGTCCATCACATCACCTACTGCCTGGCCCTTTTCAGTGGAGTTTCCAGGAACTGAACTGGGGACCTGCTGAAGGCTGAGCAGAAGCTCTTCCATTGAGGCACATTCCAGAGGGGCAATAATGCAGTCCATTGCACTCAGAAGAATAAAAGAATCTCACAGCACCTTGAAGACTAGCACATGTTTATGGCATAAGCTGGTTTATGAAAGCCAAAGCTTACTTCATCAGATTCACAATATTTATTTCTTTATATTTTCAATTTACATTCTGCTGCCCCCCTCCCCCCACCCTCAAGCAGAGCTTAGGGCAGCTAACAACAATAATTTAAAACAAAAGATGTAATACAAAATCCCAGTATACAATTCATAATCAGTCAACAATCAACAATAGATGGGGCACTAGTGCCCCATTCTTTAAAAGTTTATTTTTTTACCTGAAGGTCATGCTGACTCAGTTAGGGATATCTATGAATGTAATATGCAAGTCACTATGTATGAACATCTTTTAAAGCAAAAGTGGACCTAAATAATGGCATGCTATGCAATTTAGCTGCATTTTTATGCAATAGTGCATTCTAACCTCAGAAAGAGTAATTGCTCCTAACAAGATTTTGGGGATATAAGCTTTCAAGAGTCTAAGGTTTGAGTTTTGAAAGCTTATACACCAAAAATCTTATTGATGGCTAAGGTGCTGATGGACTCAGATCTAGCTGGTATTATATTGTACCAGTCCATTGATGCATCAAGGTTAGTATTATCAACTCAGACTGTCAGCAGCTCTGCAAAATCATAGGTATCACATCATCTCTTACCTGATCCTTTTACCTAGAGATGACAGGGATTAAATTTGGGACCTTCTGCATACCAAGTAGATGCTCTACCTCTGAGCCTAAGCACTTCAGTTGTATCCATCCCTGTGAAAACTGACATAAATTTACAAGTTAACTATCTTACTTTCATAAATCTTGATTGCTACCTTTCTAATAGTAGCCCTGCTAATCTTGCTTAGAAAATAATGCACTAGATTGTTAATCATTATAATGTCATGTGGTCCTTTTGAATTAATTTCTTTTCATAGAAGCAAAGTAATATACCATCTGTTATACCTTCCATATATTTCACAGTTAATGTTGATTTAATTAAAAAGAGTTTAAGGTATAATTCATCCAGATTTCAGAGACATACATACCTTGTATTCACAGTATCAGAGGACAAACTTTAAAGAGTACAGTTGTTCTATAATTCAGCCTTGTTTCAATGTGTTTAGGAGTCTGACCTGACAACATTTCTGGCTTATAATTATATGTAAAATATTAGGAGCGTAAACTTCATATAAAATTGTAAATTAATACATAATAAATAAAAATTAGAATCTATTAGTTGGCTGATCCTGCAAATGTTTTAATAAAACTGACTCTTGATCATACAACAGAAATTCCCATTAGCTTTAATGGCACTTTCCTGTCTAAATCTGTGCAACAGTGAAAAATAGATGAGTCAACTCAGTATGCAATTATCTGCGGGTTGTGTGTGTGTGTGTGTGTGTAAGTATATTAAATCTCCAAGCCTAGTTCCTTGGTGTGACATTTGTTCCTGATTCATCCAGTCAGACCTAATTAAAGTAAATGTCTCCACAAATTTCATATTTGGAGTTAAGAATTTCAGATTAAAAAATCAAAGATTAGTCACTATTTAAATCTTTGGAATACCCACATAAAGATAAACTAAGTATGGATTAACCAGATCTGAGCTGACTTTTTATATACTGATCAGTTTTTCAACAGAGCCTGGGAGCTTAGATAAGATACCCTTAAAATACATTATTTTTACTTACTTTAATTATGGATACATTTTACAGTTCATATGTCCCTAGATTGTAACCATCACCCAAATATGAAGGCTTTAAAGAAATTTTCACATAATTTCATTGAACAGCCAGCCTAATAATTTAGGGCACAAATCTTCTCCATGAAAGGGTGAAGCACCAGTTTGCAAAGGAATCCCCACCCACATGGGTCAATAAAATATGCTTTTCCTCTTCTACTATCTCCATGACTGGGGACATACATATCCAGCACATCAAAACATTTACAAGGAATGCAAGATCTTTAGCTGTCTCCCATATCATTCTCTCGCCCTCTGTTTCAGAGATCTAAGCACTTTTTAGGATTATGAGACAAATATTTCCTGGCAGTGTTTTAGCAGCTTTGCATACTGTGGTGTACAAAGAAACTAAACAGTTCTTTAATCCCAATAGGATCCTTCTGCATATGCTCTGGCTGTTAGTTAGATGACAATCATACCACCCTGCACCTGAAAGCTAAAGGGTGAAAACACCCTACAGATTCCAAAAATAAATTTCAAAACATCTTTTTACTCACTGGTATACAGAACAAAATATCAGGCATACACAGATGCCTTTACAATAATTAAATATTTACAAAAAATGTGTATTAAGCCAACTGCCTTTACAAAGAAAGGACACAATAGGCAATAACACTTCCGGATTAGTTATTTCACCCAGGCTTTATCAAGCCTATTCTTTTCCTGGGGCGAAAGTCACTATATTCAGCCCCTTAGGATCACAGCATATATGTATCAGCTTTCCTAGACCCTGGTTTCTCTTATCACCAAACCATATTCAAATGAGTGACTTACAGGCAAATATAAACTGACTCTAGTGAACATAAATGTCCCGGCATGATCACTAAAGGGTGCAATCCTAAATCACACTTACCTAAAAGGAAAATCAGTGAAATTTCCTTAGACAAAACATGAGTAGGATTTGGTTGCAATGGTGCCATTTAGCAGGTAGCCTGACCTCCATCACCCCAAATTTTATGTTGAGCAGTTACATTTTTTCTTTAACCAAAAGTACAAACACTATCTTTGCTTTTGTAGAGTAAATGAAATTAACATTGTAAATGAAATTAAGATAAAGACAGGCTATTGTAGAGTAAATGAAATTAACATAGCATGTAAATTAACATAGAATGTAAAGTGGAGATGTGCTCAGACAAGGGTATTTGGGTTAAAAATCGGGAGTGAAGCACACAATAATTCTGTCTTTTCATCTGTGAAATCCTGGACATATGTTCACATATTTAAAAAATAACGGGTGAGTCAGGTCACTTTGGGTACCACCGCACTATCAATTACATAATTTACAATAATGTTTTACTGGATGGAGGCTCCTACTGAATTTTACTGCCTTCAATAATGCCTACTACCTCCCCTATTTGCTTTTCACCATAACTTCAGTAATCGTTCTGTTTTTGTCCAGAGTTAGGCGAAATCTTTGAGAGGCAAAGAAACTGACGCTCAAGGGCTCAAGTAGCAACAAGGCTAAACACCGCAGTTCACCCCACTCTCAAGTTGACGCGCTCAGAGCGCCCTTGCAAAGCTGCGCGAGCCAGTGTAGGATTCCAGCGTCTCAAGTGATACAAGAAGACGAGTCTGCTGAAAACCGTGGAATGATGTCGCGACCAATCCCGTGCAGGAAAGGGGGAGGGGACTCCTACCGTTTGAATAACGGATTGGGATGCCCGTTGACGCAGATGAGGCAGTTTGGCTTGGGAATATGAGGAGGCTGTAGAGGTCTCGTAAACTCGCCCTTTCCTGGAGAGAAGCAGCCGAGGAAGCCTGTTTCCCTTTCTAACCATTAGGTTGGGAAAGACGACGTTTTTCATCCAGGGGTGTGTGGGGGGACGGAAGGGCAAAGGCAGAAACATGAACGAAACGATGCAGGCACGGACTGGGAACCCAGAATGAGAGCACCATCCACGCCGTGGCTCTGTCCTGGTTGCAGAGTGGAGGCACCGCGGTGCTCGTGCTCTTTCTTGCAGGAGTAGTTGCTGTGGCCCAGCATGACAAAACTCAAAGTGGGAAACTGAGTGTATGTTTCTTGTAGGATTGCCAACAGGCCTGCAGGAGAATGTCCTGTCCTTTTAACAGGGTTGTGTCGTTTTCATGCTTGCATTTGTGTAAAAACAACTATATTTTTTCCTGTTTTGCGTGCCTTGTTTTTTGTGTGATTAAGTGACTGACTTTTCATTCTTTCCTCAATTTAAACGCATTCATTGTTTAGAATATTATTGGTAGAAGAGTAATCCTGTCAAAACTGACGCTTCTCAGAAACTGTTGATTCCCTCCCCCCAAAATCAATTTTATAGTAACTTAAGCTTTTTTATTTAAATACCATATATTAGGTTCCACTGTAGTTTATGTAGAGCCTTGAAATGCTAACATATTAAAGGCAATATCTTACAACTTAGAATTATGAAATGGACAAACACTATGTGATCAGAGGTTTCACATTCATGTTTTAGGACAGATATGGTTCTTGTGGGACTCTTGTGGCACACACATTCACAGAGGCAGTGGTGCATCCATATTGCAGTTTTAGCAACACTTTCCCTGCCTCAACATGGCCACCATTCCCCCTTGCACCACTAGTGGACTGTTTTCAGACTTAAAAAATATGCAGTAGCTAGATTTCTGCAGTGCAGGAGTTTGCAATGTAGTAATCATGGGTGACATGGTGCTCCCAGCACCTTTTTTCTGCCTGCCAAATATGTTTAGAAAGTGAGCGTGACTAGACAGGACTTCAGCCTGGCCAAGTTTCTCATTGGCTACTGGAGATTTGTTTGGCTGTTCAGACTTTTTAAAATGTTGCTTTTACAGCAGCTGCCACCATGACATAATATTCTGTATTGTGTCAGTGATGGTAAATTTTGGCATCCATTTTGTGGCTGCTTCCCCATCAATGTCAGAATTCCAGAGGTGCCCACAGGCTCAAAAATGTTAAGGACCTTGCTTTAACCATCCATTGAACCAATGGAGTAATTCCTCAGAATTTCCAGCTGTCGTTTTAGAGACTGCACTAAAAAGAACTGAGACTTTAAAAAAAATGCTAGCAGCAAATGTCACAGTACTGTAGCTATTTATCTATGATAGTGGCATAGCAGAGCAAATGGTGCTGTAAGGGGCTGAGGGAAAGAAAATGATGCTTATGTGTGTGAAACCTTGGTTAACATGCACCTTCCCATTCATACTGCCTGATAACCGACTTGGGGCTTTTCTGCATGGGATTTTTTTGTTGGTTCTGACTGCTTTGATTTATTACCCTAGTGCATAATATTTCTATTGGTTTCTTTGTCCCACCCACTTCCAGCCCACTTTTCAGGGACTGGACCAGTGATTCCCAAAATGGGTGCCACCGCCCCCTGGTGGGTGCTGCAGTGATCCAGGGGGCAGTGATGGCCACAGGTGCATTTGGGGGCGATGAATAACTGTAATTAATACATATATCTTTCTGTTTAATTGCTATTAAAAATTTAAAAAAATAATTTCCAGGGGGTGCTAAGTAATATTTTTTCTGGAAAGGGGGCGGTAGGCCAAATAAGTTTGGGAACCACTGGACTGGACTGTTGTTATCATTGTAAAACCACTTTGCCCCTCCCCAAGACAAGTGATTTCAGTTTTTTTAAGACCCTAAAATATTGAAACAATGGTGTAGTGTTAAAATGGTAGCTTAAGCAGGTTTTCTGCAACCCAGCTTTCATTTTAAAAAGTAAGCAAGTCTCTAGTCTTTTCCTTTGTGGCTCATTCCGCACACGCAAAATAATGCACTTTCAAGCTGCTTTCACAACTGTTTTTGCCATTCCGCACAGCTTCAAAGAGCCCTGAAAGCAGCTTGAAAGTGCATTATTCTGCGTGTGCGGAATGAGCCTATGAGAGAAGAAGCTCAAGACTTACTTTAAAAAAGCTGGGAATTCAGAGAACCTGCTCAAACTATCAGTACTACACAGCAGTATTATACTGATATTGTGGGACTTGTTTTTAAAAAGGGGGGGTGCTTTGACACCACCAATAATATCGATGAGGACAACATCCTCCCTTGAAAATTCTCTTGATTTAAGCCACAATAGGAAAAAAATAACCAACTGCACAACTGTAAAATACACAGGGGGGCTGACATTCAGAAGGAACTTTGGACTACATTCCTCCCCCAAAAGATAGCAGAAAACCAGGTTTAGGAAAGTGTATTTCAAAGGCAGGGGAAGGATGATTGAAACATGATTACACCATAATGCTGTGTGGATGGTGAAAAGAAAAAAAAGTGCTATATTTTTTGGCAGCTAAAGCAGAGAAAAACCTGGTGGAAGCAGCCTTTGATTAATTAAGTTGGCTGTTTAATGCATAGTGTAAGTCCTTTAAAGATGTAATATCTAGGAAAGTCGGTGCCAAACATTTATTAGTATCCAAACACCAATTTCCAGCATGCCCAGATTATTTTATTTTAAATACTCAGCAACCATTTATTGACCCTGGCCTTCTATCCTGTTTTTGCGCAAGCAAAGTATAGGATGTGGGTCCCCCTCCCAAGGCTTTCATATCATCTGTGTTCTCATTCCATGCCATTTCCAGTTGCAGAGACATCAACAAAAAAGCCTTAATTTTTTAATGAAAGCTGAGAATTGCAAGGAACTACTACGCTACTGCAACAAATCGTTATAAACCTACAGATATCCATTACCATTTTTTAAAAGTCTGATAAAGCCCTCTGGTGGCATCAGAAGGAATGGCAGCTACAAGAAGCTGAGGCAAGGAAAACGTTGGGGAAACTGTCTCATTGCTACTGTGAATTCCTCTGCCTGGCATTCTGTTTGTTCAATGTGCAAGATTTTATCCCAAGCATATATTTCGTCTCATAATATATGACCTAAGATAGAGAAATGCCAATTCTGTGTAATTCTTCATGGATTTGAACTTCATTTGGCTTAAGCTAGAACCACTTTTGAATCAGAAATTCGAAAGAAATAGAAAGTTAAAAGTACACTTATAGAAGCTGAGTGGTTTTGGCAACTGAAATTGATGCACATCAAGTATACTTAGGGCATAAAGCACTTTAGGCAATTTCAGATGTTACTTTCAGAGATAAAAAATAAGTAAAAATGATTATAAATTCTGTTCTTATGAGAACACAGTGTCTATGAAAATAGGTTGTTTTACTTAAACGTGTTATTTAATAATTAGGAACAAAGATACCAAGCCCAGATGGACAAGAAGGAAAAAGTACCACAAAAACCACTGATAGCTCGTCTCCAACTTCAACCAGAGGACACCGAAGTACCTCACATGGTGAAAGGAAAGTTTATTATGCCGGAACAGACTTCAAATACTGAGGAAGATGAGAATCCACTAGTAAGAGATTTCATAATTTTTAATTTAAATACTTTAATATATTTTTGTAATATTTGAAGTAAAACTCTGGTCCAGGATCTCCATGGATAATCCATCAGTTGCTGACAGTTCTAGATTAAGGCGCTACTTCTGCCTCATGTAACTCACTATGTAGCACCCCCTACCTCTTGAGGAAGTCCAGTAATCGACACCTCTACACTGGTGGCTGGCAGTCTCAGGAAAACACTGCTGTCCAGGTTCTGCCCCAAGTCTACTTACTTTACCAAAACATTCTTAGATATCCAAGCTTTCCTCTAATTCATTGGGGAGGTATACCAATTCTACAGTGAGAACCAAGTGGTTTGTCCACCTTCAGATTCTAATCACCAGTAACATATCCACTATCATCTACTGTCTGAAGTTTTGCCCTTCTTACCTATGACAGAGAAATCGAATAACCCATCTCAGCAGTTTCTCTTATAAAATACATTGGACAGACCTCCTGGAGTGGTGCCATTGAAACAGAGCGATAAATGAGTGTTTCATGCCTCACACACCTTCAAGGCTTGTACCATCCTTCTCCTCCCCAATCCTTGGGGAATCCAAGCAGACCTGTGATATCAAAAAAGTTACTTAACGGGTTCTATTGTTTCCCTACCTGCCAGTGAACAGGGTATATTAAAGCTGGTCCAGCATGCGGCAGCCCGCTTGCTCACAGGAGGCGCCTTTAGAGAGCACATTCAGCCTGTGTTGCGCCAGCTGCACTGGCTTCCGGTCGAATTCCGAATCATCTTCAAGGTGTGGGTTTTGACCTTTAAGGCCTTGCGCGGCCTGGGACCCTCGTACCTTCGGGACCGCATCACCCCATATGTCCCTACTCGGCCTCTGCGATCAGCAGAGGCCAATTTGCTGGTGATCCCCGGCCCCTCGATGATGCGGCTGGCCTCCACACGGGCCAGGGCTTTTACAGCACTGGCCCCGGCCTGGTGGAATACCCTTCCTCCAGCTATCCGGGCCCTGCGGGACCTGGGTGAGTTCTGCAGGGGCTGTAAGACCATGTTGTTCCACCGGGCCTTTGGAGTGTCTGGCCGCTGATATGGTGCCCCCTACTGCTCTCTATTGCCCCTTGTTTTGGGGCTGTTACATCAGGGTCCCTCATATTGAGGGGCCCACCGTCCCCCCCTCTTTTGGGGGTAGGTTTTAAATTTGGGTTTGGACGCCTGTTTATTTATGTATTAATCTGTTTTTGCTGTTTTTAAGTTATTTTATTGATGACATGAGATGGAGCCTATGTATTTATATTGTATGTGTGATTTGCTCCTGCTTGTTGCTGAATTTTGTTGTTCACCGCCCGGAGCCCTTCGGGGATCGGGCGGTATAGAAATTGAAACAATAAATAAATAAATAAATAAATAAAATATGTGACAGCTTTCTCAAGAGACCTTATTAACAGGAAGTTCCCAGCCAATTTGGGCAGGCAATATACCTATCTCTTTAGATATATTACATTTCTAATGGTCTTCCTATTTTCATGTTTACTGTCTCTTTTGTTCAGAGCTATACAACATTTACTTGGTACCTTTTTACAGATTTCTCTTTGAGTTTTAGGATAAATTATTATACAGCTTGGGGACCATAAGAACTGAGGAGGTGGGTGATCCCTTCACCTGGGGACAGGAAGGTTGAAACTAAGGCCTGCCTCTTCAATGGATTAGGAGAAGAAGTTATTATACAAGTTATGTCCTTTCCACTGAATAGCCAGCTCTACCTTTATCTGTGCCTCTGCTTTAACTTCCATCCCCACCACCCCAGTAGCATTTACCTAGGAAAACTGTGGCCAAGGTGTATGATACTGGCTGCTGGGCCAAGCCCACTTGCATAGTAGGGAACCTTCAATTACTGGCTGTGGGGGGACCTCACCTTTGCCAGTTTCATCTTCCCTGTACAGTTTCCTCTATCACTGTTTCTGGCAGCTCTATGTCTTCTCACCTTTTCCTGTCTCATTTTCTTCTTAGCTGTTCATCAACCTACTATTATCTGCCTTCAACCCTCAGCTTTGTCTGTCTGTCTGTCTGTCTGTCTTTCTGTCTGTCTGTCTGTCTGTCTGTCTGTCTGTCTAATCTATTTATTAGCCTACATTTTTTCATAGTATATACCAAACCAGCTTACAACATTCTCTTCCTTTTTATCCTAACAACAACACTGAAAGTATGTGACTGGCCCAACATCAGTGATGAAACTACCATGGGGACATCTGGGGACAACTGTCCTGGGTGTTTCCCTGTTAGGTCACTTGGGGGCAGAAAATCGCTCCCCAGACCCCTTCCCCCCTCAGCTCAGCCTGCCCCAACAGACTGCTCAGACTGCTGCCGGCAGAGCCACCCAAAAAAGGCCAGCCGGGCTTGCAGGGGTCTGGCAGAAGCCTTCCCTCCCCCTGCAGACGCATTCAGCCTCAAGCCTTTCTCGGCTTATAAAACCCCCCGGCCGAGGCTGCAGCATCACTCACGCTCTGAGAGACTCACTCTCAGAGAGAGAGAGGGGCACTCCAGCCTCCTCTGTCCATGGATCCTGTGATCCATGGACAGAGCAAGCTTGATAGAGATGGGGTGAAGGCTGGGAGATCTGGCTCTGCTCATGGATCACAGGATCCATGGACAGAACCAGCTCCTCCAGCCCTCACCCCATCCCAGCTATCTGGCTCTACCCATGGATCACAGGATCCATGGACAAAGCCAGCTCTGCCAGTCCCCCCCCCCATTCCCAGCAATCTGGCTCTGGCCATGGATCGCAGGATCCATGGACAGAGCCAGCTCTGCCAGCCCCCCCATCCCAGCAATCTGGCTCTATCCATGGATCACAGGATCCATGGACAGAGCCAGCTCTGCCAGCCCCCACCCCATCTCAGCAATCTGGCTCTGCCCATGGATCACAGGATTCATGGGCAGAGCAAGCTCTCCCAGCCCCCCTCCCATCTCCCTTGAAAATGATCTGGTGCAAAAAATCATTGTTGGGTTGTTGGGGGGGCAGGGTGGTTGCCTTTAGTGGGACCCCCTGCAAAACTCAGATTTTGCCCCGGGCTCAATTTTTCCTACCTACGCCTCTTCCCAACATGACCAAGGATGTGTGCTTCCATATTGGTGATTTGTACCTGGATCTCCCAAGCTGTATTCTGAAACTCTAACTCCTACACTACACTGCCTTTCATAGGGTGGCTGTTGTTGAACAGTAACAAGCAGCCAGGCCTGGGTGAGTCATGTAAGTCAAGTGGTGTCAAGTCACCTGGTAGTTGCTGCGAAGCGTGACCCCAGTGAGTGCTCCCTCAAAGGCCAAAACAGCCCTGCAAAGGGCTCTGCCCCTTCTCACTGCTTTTTACTGACAAAACAAGCCTGTTGTGGTTGCCTGGCAATGGCCAAAAAGGGCATCCATTTTTTAAAGCTACAAGTATGTGTTATCGTTTGGGGTTTTTTTTTTAAGGTCACCAAAGCTCTACAATATGAGGCAGAACTACTTTTGTTAAGGGCAGAAGAATATTTTCCAGTTTGAGAGTGCATCAGTTGCATTAGCAAGATATTTATTGTTTAAAATTTATCAAAAACGTTTTTATGCTGCCTTTTTACCTAATTAGCATTTTTAAGACAGTGCATATGAAAGTATTAAAATGTTTGAACCCTCAAAACACCTTTTAAAAATTCAATACAACTTATAAAACAATTAAATAAAAATACAAACAAGGAATATCAGAACCAAGGAAGAGGGCCAATATCAGTTATTGGAGGCATGCCAAGTGAAACAAATTTTTCATCCACTGGTAGAATACACCAGTCAAGGGAGACAGAAAGATCCTTTCAGGAGAAAGATCTCCAGGAGAAGACAGTTCAAAACATGGGTTACTCAGTTTGAACTTCTTGAGATAGTGTGGTAATTTGGCAGCCCTCAGGTCCTTTTATTTGCTTACCTATCATCCACTCAGCAGGTTCTGTTCTGAATCTGCCAATCCACTCCACTTCCCTTTTTGGAGACTCAATGCACTGTAGTCTTACAAGTATTGTCACAGCCTCTTTTTGTATCTCACCAGGGATTCCATTAAAATGGTTAATATTTATCATGCTTTTCTTGGTCACACTAATAGCTTTGCTGTTTGAAAAGTTGGCATTGCAGTCAAGAGTGCCTTCTGTCAGCTGCATATGACTTTCTCTTTTCTTAGACTCAGCTAATCGGTCTGTACTAGCTATGCTCCTGTAACCTCATTGTTGTTCTACTGTACATTGGGTTGCCCTTGAAAACAAACTGGCAAGTGCAGCTGGTTCAGCATGTGACAGCTTAGTTATTGTCAGTGGCTGACTAATAGGAACATAGATCACCCATCTTGAAACAGCTGTCTGGCTGCCAGTTTGTTTCCAGGTCAATTTCAAGGTGCTGGTTATGAACTTGAAAACTCTTCATAGCCTAGAACCCATATATCTAAAGGACCATTTCCCCCTACATGTCCCTATGTACCAACTATGGTCCTTAGGCTATCACTTACCTTCAGAGTTGGACCCTCTCTATCAAACCATGGTTAAATACTTTCCTTTAAAAACAAGATATTGTATAAGGAGAGGTCATATCTTTACATTTTGGTTAACAGGGAAATTCACAGATCTCAAGAAATTTCTCCTTTTTTCCTGAAACCCACATGCTAGAAAGAAAATTATGCACCCATGCATGTATATATGCATACATATATACATCTGTTTCCAGGAAGTTTAATTTTTTTGCCTGCTGTCTGTCAAAGGCCAAAAAGCCCCAAACACATCTTCTGTCAAATGGTAAACAGAAAATATTCAAACTGCTTAAGAAATTCAGGTTATCAAGGATCTGCTGAGCAATACTGACCATTAGGTAAACAGTGAGGCTACAATGGCAGCCTTCAATATCAACATCAGTAGAAGACTGCCGCTGCACTGCTTTTGGGTATCTTTGTCAGTTGTAGCCTAGACGTTGTACTGGCTGATGTGGCTTTGGTATATAATGTTTTTTTAAAAATTCTGTAAATATTTGGTATGATTTGTTCCTTGATGGGATCATAATTTTATTGTCTTTACAGTTTACTGAAACTGTTCCTTCTACTCTAAAAAGTGCAGAAGATTTACCTTCTCTCTCCCACACTTTAAGGAGGGGTCAATTGCCAATTATAGTCAAATCTCTGTTAATATGTGTTCTACTGTCATGAAATCTGTATTTTTCTTTTTGTTCTTATAAGTAGTCTTATCTTTCTTATTTTTCCTTGAACTGCTAGTTGCACAGAGTTATATTAGAATATAGTTATAAAATATTAGGTTAAAATTGTTTTTTCATGCTTGAGGCCACTGGGCAGAAGTCTCTGATTTAGAAGAGAAGGGAGCCTCTCAGTGGTGGAGATTGGAAACTACCATGTCATTTCCTGCCTCCAAAGTACAATGCAAGGAATAACTCACCTATCCAGTATGCCTGCCATGGTTTTTAGTAGAAGTAATAATTTCAGTAAGTATAATGTTCTAATCGAATGTACAGAGTGTGTCCCCTGCTTTTAAGCAGAGATATTCTGTGTTTGGCTGCTTGTTCCATGAGAAATGAATGTCCTACTTAAGAAACTGTGATGTAGTAAGTAACTTGCCTTTCTCCTAAGATTGCAGGACTTAACTCACTAAAATTAACAATGGTATTGTTGATTCTTCTTTTCCAGCCATTTTCTGTTGAGATTTCTCCTTTTCTCCGCACAGCTGTGTATAAAGCAGATTCTTCAAGAAAAAACAAAAGAACGACAAAAGAAGGAAAAATGGGTTTTGAATATATGTATGTAAACTACACATTGCTTTTTAAATTGTTCCACTGTTTTATAAAGATTAAAAACATAGACATCTGTTTTATGAGATCCACATATTGAAGGGGAATTTTCTGTCTGCTCCTCAATGAGAGCCAAACTAGACAAGTTTGCCAGAGGGACTTGCAGCCATATTGCTGGTCCAAGTCTTACTGGCAACTCTGGTGTAAAAAGCACAGAAGGGGCAGATTCTGATTGGGATCTCAGCATGGAGAGAGGGAGGCTGTTTTCAGCAGCCAAAATTATCTGAGAGTTTTGAAAGGAAGAGATATTCACTTCATTGGGAGGCTCCAGGTGCACGGAATGCTTGCACTTGCAGCCTCCCAATGGATCAAGGAACTCCTGCAACCATAGGTAGATGCTGAAAATAGTGTGTGGGCAGAAGATAAGAGCCCCTTTCCCCTGCCTTTTCACTCAGTCAGAGACTCCAAGATGGCACACATAAAAAAACATTAAATATATTGAGCAATTCAAATTAACATTTAAAGTTATAAAATATTTCAATGAAAACACATAATATATCGATATAACTCTAGAGAAGGGGCTGGACCCTGTCCTCTTCCCCCCTTCACATGTGTGAGAATCACCAGATTTTCCCCTGTGGAGAAATTCCCCTGTGGAGAAATGCCACTCTAAGATTCAACCCAATATTTAGACATTTGGGACTGCAAAATGTTTTTTTTTTTTACACAATTGCCTGCTGAATTGATTTTTGTCTGAAAATGTTTCTTCTCTTCGATCAGACTTACTTAGTTTTGGAGCCTGGCTGGCTAAAATTGTCTAAAAATGTAGCTGGGGGAGAGGCACTGGTGTAGAGAAGTGGCAGCTTTGTTAAGGATTAAACTAGCCCTTTCACCAATTAGTTTCTTTTATAAGTTTTTTTCCCCATTAATATTGTGAAGGAAATCCAGAGCTGTCATTATAGTGTCCTAGTTATGTCCCTTTAAACTACCATTTTAAAGGAATAACTTCTTTCTTAATGTGAAGTGCTTTGTTTCTATAGTGTGCTTTGTTTCTATAGTAGCACTGCGTGCTCCTGGTATGTGACTGTTAACTTTTTACGCTAAAAGTATTCTGTAGAGTGATTTTGTGGTTTCATTTCATTTTAGCCTTTCAAAAATGCATAAGGAAAAGGCAAAACAAGTGGTGTGTCAATCTAGTGAAATGGCTGGATGGGATTTACGCAGCAGTATGGACTATTCTGAGCTAACAAATAAGACTGGAAAGAAATTTTCTATGATTCCTTCTCATGACGAACTTAGCTGTACTACTGATACATCAGCTGATATTTCCACTGTTACTGAAGGAAAGTATAATAGTTAGACTGGAAAAAATGTGAACACAAGAAAATAATTATTGAATATCTGAGTATTGTAAAATAATTCTTAAATAATTATGTACTGAAATTGATTACCTTCTAAAATGTACATGAACATTTTCTGATGTACATAACACAATTGTTTAATGACTACATGAGGAGAATCAGATTTTATCTTGCAAACTATGTGCATTGAAGTTTAATTTTATGGGACCAACTAAATGATTTTTAATGTGAGACACAACTTAGTGAAAGATTGAATCCTCTGAAATCATTGATATTAGATGGTGATTTATATCCTCTTTCGATGGCATGCCTGAATGCTTTGAAATAAAGTGCTACAGTAAAGGGCTTCACAGATGTGAATGCAAGCCTGTAAAATGCCAGTGACGTAACAGTGGCCATTTCTACACAACTTACTGAAACATTTGCAAAACATTTTCAGTCCTCTCTGTTTGTCTGCACTCACCCACTTGAAAACTCTTCCCGGCTATTATTTTGTTTTTCTCTTGCTTTATTTTAATGTCTCCATGGATTCATAGCTTAGATGCTTCAAAGCTTCATGCTGCAATTCTTCATGGGTTGTGTCTTTGTATGTTTGAAGATATCCCCCCCCCCCCCATTAAAAAAAATGATGGAAGTAAACAGGTGAGATGACGAAGCAAGCTCAGAAAATGACACTAAGGAGGAAATCTGGGGACTACAGAGAGTGGTAGGAAACGTTTTAAATATCGCTGCACAAGTGAAAACATTTTGAAAACGTTTTCACAAAAAGAATCACTAAGATAGAGAATGCACATAAAACGTTTTGAGGCTGGAAATAAAATGTTTTGGTCTAAAAACTATTCAGAATTCTTCAGAGGAAATGTTTTATTTTCTGCCTCAAAACATTTTATTTTGGTTGTGCGGAAAGGGTCAGTGTGGCCTCCAACAAGTAGGACCTCTGTAGTGCGACAAGCCAAGTATGCAGATGTACTCTTTGGTGGGCTAATCTTTGGTTCCTGCCATTATGTTTCCACATGCAACTTTGTCTTTCATAATGATTAGCATATTACTAAAATTAAATATTTGAGCAATTTTGATATTCAGCTTAGTGTTGAATGTGGTAATTAATCTCTGTTCTAAAAGAGATAAATTCTTATATTTATTTTAAAATATTTTATTTTGTTTCTTTTCCCCTCTTAATTGGCACTGCAAATAAATAAGATACAAAATTAATTATATAATTGGTTGTTGGTATTTATGACTTAAGACTCAACTGCTTGAAGGACTGACTCCTGATTTCCTTGCTACCTTTGGTTGGTTCAATACTTTTATTTGAAGGTGCTTTTCTTTTGTGAGGCAACCCCTGAAACCCCTGTAGTGTATAGGGGGGATTCACAACATCCCTGAAAAAGCGGGGTGCTGAGTGCATGGGAACGCTGTGTGTATGGCAGGACCAAGTTCTCTCTGTTATTATTACAGTGAGATATTGATATGAGAATTTAGAGGTTGATGCTTTTTGGCTAAGCCCATGTTGTTGAGCTTCTTTTCTTTGACATCCACTTGCTTGCTGGCTTTAAAGTCCTCTCCCTTGTGAATTTGCAAAGATGTTGGCAAGACAAATAGGAAGCAGGAAGGAGCCGGCAACATGGAAGGGGAGGGCAAAGGGGAAAGCGTGGGTGCAGTGTGGGAGTGGAAAGGAAGAAGCGAGGTAGACTGGCTGTGGGTGGAGAGAAGATGAGTGGCGCAAAGCATGCTCACTGGCAAATCTGCCCCACCCTAATGGCGAAGCAAATTAAAGCTGTGCTAGAAGTGGTGTCGCTTGCTGTAGAGAGAATGGAAAGTGAAAGTGGGGCTCAAGGAAATATGTCCGTACAAGAAATCTTGCCATGATGGACATTCACCCCTGCAATGCAGCAGACACCTTGTGCATAATCAGCCCTGGTCTTTGATAAGCAGCCTTTTCTATGATGGCTGTAGAACAATTTCCTAGAGGAGATGTAGAGAGTAAATTTTCTGGTGAAGTTTCATAAATGTTGCAAGGTCATTTTATTTCAACAACCTTTGGCTGATTTTCTGACTTATGATCTGTTTTGGTGCTATGCCAATGATTGGTTTGAAGGTGCAGCACAAACTTTTAAAATTAATTAGATCAAATGTTGATTTCAAATGAACTTAGTTGCCAAAAGCCATTGACACTCATTTTGTGATATAAATCCTCTATAAAGCAATCTTCTTCACTTACATCTATGATTAAGATCTGCAGGTCTACCTTAGTACCAGAATCTTGGGGTCTGCTTTACAGACCTCAGGATAAGGTAGAGGAGATCAGTATTGGCTCTGTTCCTTCTGCACACTTTATATATGTATTCTCTGCTATGAAAAATATGCATAATGGTGTTGCTTCTCAGATTAGAAATAATATTTTTATGATGAGACCAGGATCAGAGAAAGGAACTGAAGTGCCCCATTGATTGATTGAGAGCTTTCTATAATTGCATGGCATACAGTAGCTTGGTTGTACCTGAACTCTGCTGTGTATATAAGGTTTGTTTTCACATGAGAGCTATTCATTTATTTTCTCTGTGGTCTCTTCAGTTTAAAAGAATGTGTGAAGAAATATCAGTGTAAATAGTAAAGGTCAGTAAGGTAAAAAGTCACCAGCTTTGTATGTGTTTCTATGCGTTTGTTTTAGATCATTATCATCTTCTGTGTAAAAGCAGAAATAATGTAAATATATGAGAGTAATGTGGTATAAGATATACAATAAAATAAACAGTGTAGAAAATATTAAATATACAACAATAAGGACTTTAGGTAATGAATACACTCTTGTCTCATATTTAGCACATTAGTTATTTACTTATATTGGTTATCTGTCACAGGTGCAGATGAGCTGGTTGAAATTCAAACTATTGGTACACAGTTAAGTTGCCATACAAGGACATGCAGGATGTTTCAAGCTGGTGGTGGTGGTAAGCAATTTATCCAGGCAAAAACTTCTTGTTCATATGACAGAACAGGTATGTACATCTAAAGTCAAATGCTTTTACCAACAATTATATTGAAACCAAGATTACTTTGTTCTTCTCCATTTATTTTTGCAATATGAAATGCCCTATGATCATCTATTGATAAATTTTGCCTGCCATTGATTGAATTAAAATAAAACATTTATTGATGTTTGAGTTAGATTATTTGCATGTTGCAGTTTTCTGAAATTTCCAGTAACATATATGGGTCAAATATCTATATGTTTGATAGGAATGTGTGGTCCCCACCTGTGGATACCTAAATCCTTGGATCAGGACCACCCTGACGCTAAACTGATTTTTCTGCAAACTTTAAGTACTCCCCTGGTGTGCAGAAAAATCTGAAAAGTTATAAAAAACCATTGGTGTTTAAATTCCCCTCAGATTTTAAGTTGAGTTGAGGTGGCTGTCATTGCAGGAATGCACTATAGGCTTGGCAGCTATTGCAGAGGATGCCAGGAGCTGCTCAGGGCCCTATTGCTGTGGCAGCAGATGTGAGGAATGGCTCTGTGTCTGACCATGGTGGCAGTGGACACTGGGAGAGGCTCTGGACTCAGCTGCAGTGACAGAGGATGCCAGGAGAGGTTCTGGGTCTGGCTGCTGTGGTGGAGAATTCTGAAAGCTTCCATAGCAGAGGACACCAGGAGCTGTTCTGGGCTTAGAGTGGATGCCAGACACTGTCACTGTCACCCCCAGGTTTAAAGTGACTAGTGGGGTCTGGAGCCATGACTGGGGAGAGAGATAGGCTTTCCCCCATGTGAGTCTTGTGCCTCTCTAATAGCCAAAGTAATTCACCTGGATGGTGTAGGCCATCTTATTTGGGTTGTTCTCTACTGTCAATCAAGGAGGCAGGAAATATACTTTGGTCACTTCCTGTAGGCGGGTCATAGCCGTCTTGCCACAGTATCTTCCTGCCTCGTCAGGGAGTGCAGCAAATTCAACAGGGTCTTTGCTTATTGATAGGCTTTGTGTCCTTTGGATCCCAAAAACTCCTTTCTATGTCTGTGAGAGTTTGTAGTCTTTTTTCCTTGTAACTCTGTGTTTGTGGTCCTTGCCCTCCTTGTGTTTCCCTCTTCCCACCAAAAAAGCCTCCCCTTCAGCGGCTATGGTGTAGGTGCCATTTTTTCCTCACAAGGAGGGATTCTGCCGCTTGGCAGTGGAGAACATGAAGGGCAGTGACCAGGTCTGCCAGTCGAGCCTCCCGCTCTCCCCCGAGCAGCCATGTGGCTGGGAGGGAAGTGTGCACCGGCCAGTCCCAGGGCAGCCGTGGGGCCCGCCAGTGGGCCTCTTCACCATCGCCCTCTCGGCGTGCAGGTCGGCGCGCATGCTCGACCAACCCCAGTACAGGGTGCCAGGGAGCGTCTGGATGTGAGAACCGCAGTCCCAGAGCTGCCATGGGGCTAGCCAGCGGGCCTTTTCGCCATTGCCTCTTGGCATGCTGGTCAGTGCGCACGCTCAACCAGCCCCTATACAGTGTGCCAGGGAGCATCTGGGCATGAGAGCTACGGCTGCAGCCATGAAGAGGGGAGGCACCGAGAGGACGGCGAGCCATCTTCCCACCTTGATCCCATTTCCACTGCCGGTGTTCCAACTCTGCAGCCGATGGACGCCTCTGTGGCAGAGGCCTCCAATCCAGCTGGACTCTCCAGGCAAGGGGGAGAGAGGAGGGGGAGGGAAAGCAACATGGCAGATGCCATTCCCTCGGAGTGAAGCATTTTCTCCCCTCACTGGCTGGAAGCCTTAATGCGTTCCTCCATCAGGGAGGAGGTCTCTAAGCAGCTTCAGCCATCCCCTGCCCTCCCTCCTTACAGACAAAGGCCTCACTCTAGATCCAGATCCCCCATTCCCAGTAGGAGGGATAGGGACTGGCTGGCTCCTGTGTATAACTCAGAGGGCAGTGACATACTCCCTCACAACACAAGAAGGGATTGGTAATCTGTTTCTACTGTTCAGGAAGGACATTTGACGGGACAAGAGCTCTCAGATATCAGTGTTGCAGGTTTCAGAAACCTCACGCTCAGTCCCCAACCAAAAAGGTCCAAACTGCCAAATGGGCTAATTCTGACCCAAAGCCAGTTGCTAAAACACAGGAGGCCCAAACTGTCAGTGCAGCTAACGTATTACAGGTCTCGACGGCTCAGGAAGGAATCAGTAAGATTTATGGAGCCTGTGATAGGGATTGAGGTGACTCTGATAAACCCCCAGTTTGTACAGAAGATCAGAGTGTACTAGGCCAAAAAATTAAGGTCAGAGGGATCAGTAGCCCAGCCTTGAGGTGAAATTGGCTGAAGCCCCCCCAATAACATACAGGGACTTCCATGGAAATTGGGAGTCTATGGAGGTATTTAGATCCCAATTCTATTGGGAATGCTATAGCTTCACAAGCTAAATCTATGAATGAAATATCTGGAAATTAGGAAGTGCAGTGGAGACCGAACAGGGACACCTAGATGAGAATGCAGAAGTGAACTGAGTATCATTCTGCCAGTCTGTAATGCTGAAGGCAGCCGTACCTTCCAGAGAAGTGGTACAGAGTGTCTATGAGGAGAAGGTGCGCTGCTATTTGGGAAGCTAGAAACCAGCTAGTCATCCCCAGAAAGTATTAAATGCAGCTGTCACACAAAACCACAATGTCAGCCCACTTAGGCATTAGCAAAACCTGAGTGAGGCAGCAAGCTATAATTTATTGGCCTAACAATGGGGAAGGACATCCGTGAATTCTGCAATCCTGTCCTATGTGACAGCTGGTGGGCAATCCAAAGTATAAAGGCAGAACTCCTTTGCATTCTGCAGGTGGAGGCATTTCCAGGATCCTATGGATCCAGCCTATAACTGTCCTGGCTACTGAGTAGATGGGACAAGAGCTCTCATAGCTGAGGCCAGCTATTCATGGGCCCTTCTGAGGGACACCTTTGAATGCTTATCTGGGGTGTCCTTGATGTTCCTCTCACTGTCCCTTGAGACTGGTCCCCCCGGTTGGAGGGCTTCCACTGGACATCTACTAGGAGCATTTGTAACATCCTATGGGGTTCCATTTGAAGCACCTCAGTGAGGGGGAGATTGATCTGGACTCTAATCACTTTTCAGAGCCGGAAGACCAGGATTCTGAGGTGGCTGAGGACCCAAATTCCTCCGGTGCAGCGAAAGGGTTGCCCTAGGGGCCTTTCCTCGGTTTTCCCAGTGGAGGAGATCTCCTATTTTTTCCCTTTGCCTGAGGCAAGTTCAACAGACAATGGGATGGAACTGCGGCAAACAAAAGTTTTCCCCCAGTTTTTTTTTCAGAAGCTATATCTGGCTCCTGACCACCTTAACCGTCTTATCAAGACTCACTGGTCAAAGGGCCAGTGGCTGCGTGGTCTGGGTGGTCTGGTGGTCTGGTCTGGAGGGACAGAGGGGGAAAACTAAGGGATCCCCTGGATAGAAAGGCAGACTACAGCCTTAGCAGGATTCATGAGGGCACCGCTATAGCTTCTAGGATCCTTGCCTCCTCTGTGACGGCGGCTAGATCTACTATCATCTGGCAAAAGTGCCTTCTAGCAATCATTTCTCCTGAGGACCAGGGCCTCAGAGGGTACCGAAAGGGTACTCATGGCTGTCGCCTTCTTAGTGGATGCCACCCTAGATGCCTTTTTGACAACTTCACGTATAATGGCAGCGGTCTTGGTGGTGTGCTGGCTACTTTGGTTTAAGCCATGGCAGGCGGAACCCATTCTAAGACAGTGGTATCAGTTTTGATTCTCAGGGGGGTGCTCTCTTTGGTTAAGAGTTTGATAGGATCCTGGTTGAAAACAAAGATAACAAGAGAGCCATGCCCGGATCTGTCAGGTTAGACAAACCCAGGTTTACACCCAAGCTGGCCTTTAGGACCTCTCGCTCATCCTCTCCCCCCTATCGGGAGGGAAGGACAGCGGGCTGGCAGACACAACCCTTTTCTCTGATTAGAGCTTCTGTGGCTTAGTTGGGTAATGCAGCCTTTGTGTTGCAGTCTAAAAGCTTGCCGGTTCTAGTCCTGCCAGGGATGAATAATTTTAAGTGGCAGGATTTTCGCGGCCAGCACAAATCCAATAAATCCTTTCAGCCTGACTCTGGTACCAGCAACAAGGTGTGGCTATGTGGGCATTCGGATAGGCAGGCATCTCCTGTCTTTTTGTCACCAGTGGACAGAAACCCATGTCGCCCAGTGGGTCCGGAACATAGTTTCTTCCGGTTTCTCCTTAGAGTTCCGTTCGTTGCCACAAGACAGGTTCCTCCCTTCACCGAGCAGCTTCACTCCGGAAAACCGGGACAGGCTTAAGTGGGCAATCTCTCTTCTTACCTTAATCAGGGCCTTAGAGTCCGTGCTGTTGGACCAAGTGGGAACGGGGGTATACTCCCAGTTCTTCTCAGCCCCCCAAGAAAAATGGGGATGTCCCCAGTGAAATCACAATTCTGGTGCACTAAACATTTTAACCAGAGTTTGACAAGTTATTTATTTCAAATATTTATATGCCACATTCTTAAAAATACATTCAGACTTGTCTGGAATCTTTCACAAAGGGGGGCAAGAGAGAATGGGTTACCTTTGGCAGCCATTCATTTATAGAATAAAGAACTGATTTTAGAAGTAATAATAATTAATTCTCAATTCTAAAAGGAATGTCAGTTCTCCTTGAGTCAGTGAGTTAACTAACTAGCATTACAGCATGAGGCAAGTTTCAGTCTAACTCCACCTGGCGTTGTAGAGTGGCTCTATAAAGGCTGGGCTTGAGACCAACTTGTGAGTAATCTAGGATGATATTTAGTGACAGAGTCTCTGGTGTGATTAGCTTCCCCCTGCAGCAGTGAACAAACGCTTTCCAGGAAGATCTGTGAATCCTGGTGGTGGACGGACAACATGAGGCTAGCAACGTCTCAGTCACATTGTTTGAATAGCTCTTCTTTCTCCTACTGTTCTGTTCAAGAACCATGCGGTTAAACTGAACCAGATGCCACAGATACCACAGGTGACCCTGGGATAACCAATCTGGAACCATCAAAAGGATTAAGAACGGTGTCTCTGATAATCCTTGAATCACTAAAACCATGGGGAAGGCCAGTAGGGCGCCATCAAGATGACTCTCGCTCTCTGTCATCATCATATCCCAGTGGTGACAAGTTGTCATCATATCCCAGTGGTGACATCGTATCCCATCATATCCCAGTGGGATATGAACAACAAGCCTAAATCCACTGTCCTTATTAACAAAAATAAATATTTTTAAGTTTGAACCACCCAACGACAAGGAGGCGGTTCTGCCTAACTTTTGCTCCAACTTTACCCATCCCAGGGAACGTTTATGGCACCACCTGGATGTGCGTTGGTCCCTGAGGGCCTTTCTCATACACAAGGAAAATATCAGAGAATGTGAGTCCCTGTTTATTAACATGGTTCCCCCTAGGGTAGGTGAGGCCATGTCCTCTGTGGCCGTTAGTTCCAGCATTAGCACACATGTCATTGAGGCGCACAAGACCAGCTGTCTACCGGTTCCCAGTGGCATCACGGCCCACTGTACCTGGACTTTGGTCAAGCACGTGTCCCTAGAATAGATATGTAGGGTGGCCACTTGGGCCTCTCCCTTCTCCCTTTGTGAGGCACTGTAGGTTGACCTCTCCGGATGCCATTCAGGCCTCCTTTGGAAGGAGAATCCTGGAGCACATTATTGGAGATTAACAGAACCCACCCTACGGGTCACTGCTTGGGGAGTACCCAAACAAGATGGCCTACATCATCCAGGAGAATGACCCATTGGATACTCACCATGAAGGGGTCTTCTCCTGGGTGGTTGTAGGCCATCTTGGCCCTCCCTGTTCTCGTTCTTCTCCGATAACGTCTTTCATACCTAAAATTGCAAGGTTAACATTCCAAGATAGAGTTTCAGAGCCTGTGAGAATTCCTTTGAGCTTTGGTCTCTTCCAGAGTTGTTAGGTTAGGTTTGTTTTTTCAGCATGTTATTGTGTGTTTGGTTGTGGTTCCATTGTTCTTGTCTCATTGTGGTGAGTCTGATCCTGGGCTAGTCAGATACTAGGGCAAGACGGCTACGACCCGCCTACAGGAAGTGATCAAAGTATATTTCCTTCCTCTTTGATTGATGGTAGAGAACAACCCAAACAAGATGGCCTACAACCACCCAGGAGAAGACCCCTTCATGGTGAGTATACAATGGGTCGTTCTCCTGGATAAATATAATTGACAACTAGAGATGCCCAATGAATAAGAAGAGGGGAACTGCCACCCTCCCAGCCATACTCTACTACTGACTCCTTATTGCTTCTCTCTCCATTTTTCTTCTATCTTTCTTCTATCTTTGATCTCCTCACTGCCTGCCTCACCCCTAATTTCTGTGCTTCTGTGTCCCCACTCCACCCTTGTATATCTCATTTAAACTTGTTTGGGGTTTCTTCAGATCTGGGGTTTCCATTGACTTTTCAGAAAAAATATATTCCACATGCAGGTGGCCCCAAAGGCACAATTTTTAAAATTCACATAGGGGCTACTCATAGCTACTATACATACATATTCATGCTTGTTAAATGAACCAAGCCACCTCCTGCTCCCCAGTCAAAACTATTGACTAGACATTCGCCAATAGTTTGGTTTTGGTGATACATGCATGCCCTGATATTCTGACTATTCTGGTTTGGAGACCAGAATATAAATCACTGAATCATTTTTTAAATAGTAATAATGATGGCCATGCTTTATTACTTATGTTAGTCATAATTCAACCATGATTACTCTGTGGTTCTTTTTTTTAATGGTTCAGAGATTTCATTTTGTATATTAGCTAAACATAATAGCATGAATATATTGATTGGAAACATAACAATGACAACATTTTGAAAATGGACTTTACTTCTCTCCTAGAGCCCATTAATGATGATGTGATATATTATATTTTGAGACTGAGAGATAAACTGGGATGGCAGACACTGGTGCCACCATGTGGATTTGTATCTAAGCCAACAAAATTAGATGATATTCAGAAGATGACATCTCCGGTATTTTCAGTTCAATTTCATTTGTTAATTTTATTTATTTAGGGTGCAATCTAGGCCCTGTGGACTTAAGAAAAACCTTTAAGACCATGAGCGGTTTTGGACCTGCATACCTACGGGACCGCCTCTCCCCATAGTGCCCCACTAGATCCCTCTGCTCAACGGAGGGAAATTTACTGGAGATCCCTGGTCCAAAGGAGGTCCAGCTGGCTTTCACAAGGGCCAAGGCTTTCTCAGCCCTGGCCCCTACCTGGTGGAATAAACTCCCTAATGAGATCAGGGCTCTGCAGGACTGAATGAGTTCTGCAGGGCTTGCAAGACGGAGCTTTTCCACCAGGCATTTCCATCTAGCCAGCTGGCCTAATCAGTACTAACATTGGCCTCCCATGAGTATTGGGGGTGTGCCATTTTAACAATTATTTTTCTGGCTGTTTTATCTTTGTTAAATTTATTGGGCTCTCTAGTTTAAACACCATTGAAAATGATGCTGTTAGGGGGTGGATTCCAGCATAACTTGTTTAAACTAGGGAGCCCAGATTCTCCTTTTAAATCCACCCTAAAGGGAGAATCTGGGGTTCCCAGTTTAAATAACATTGAAAGTGATGCTGTTTCCCCCAATTGGAGGGACTGGATACAACACCATACAATGTTTTCATAGCAGTTATAAAACATTTTGAAAGCATTTTGAAATTGTTTTCAAAAATTATTTCTGCTGTGTGGCATGGCCCATTGATGTTCAGATTTGTGAGTTGGGGCATGTTCTATAATGTGATGGTGACTTTGAAATGACCTGGTATAAAAAATAATTGCTTGGTCACAGTGCGGGAGGGTGGCTGCTCATGAGGGGTGCCAAACTCCAGTTTGCCTAGATACGCCACTGGGAGTAGCTACAAGGGGGGGTGCGCGTTGCACCGGGCATGCGCCTGGGGGGGGGGCGCATCAAACTCAGGTTTTGTCCAGGGCTCCAGTTTGCCTAGTTACGCCACTCCTAATTACTTTGGTTTCTAAATGCTTAAAACAAGATGATCTAATTTTAATCTTAAAATTTTGTTTTTACTTTGTTAAAATGGCAGTGGAGATTTGACTATGGTGAAAAAATCTGAAAGGAAAAATGACTACTATGCCCATGATAAATTTACTCAGGAATTTACTGACACTTGACACAGAGTGAATAGAACTATTCTCAAGCACTTTCCATTGATGTCATCAATAAAGGGGACCAGCTTCTATAATAAGCTCCTATTCATTCAGTGTTAAGAAATAGGAACATGAGAACATAAGAAAGAGCCTGTTGGATCAGACCAGAGTCCATCTAGTCCAGCACTCGGGTACTTGCAGTGGCCCACCAGATATCTTTGGGAGCTCACATGCAGGATATAAAAGCAATGGCCTTCTGCTGCTGCTGCTCCCGAGCACCTGGTCTGCTAAGGCACTTGCAATCTCAGATCAAGGAGCATCAAGATTGGTAGCCATACATTGACTTCTCCTCCATAAATCTGTCCAAGCCCCTTTTAAAGTTATCTAAGTTAGTGGCCATCACCACCTCCAGTGGCAGCATATTCCAAACACCAATCACGTGTTGCATGAAGAAATGTTTCCTTTTATTAGTCCTAATTCTTCCCCCCAGCATTTTCAATGGATGCCCCCTGGTTCTAGTATTGTGAGAAAGAGAGAAAAATTTATCTCTGTTAACATTTTTTATCTCATGCATAATTTTATAGACTTCAATCATATCCCCCTTAGATGTCTCCTCACCAAACTAAAGAGTCCCAAACGCTGCAGCCTCTCCTCATAAGGAAGGTGCTCCAATCCCTCAATCATCCTCATTGCCCTTCTCTGCACTTTTTCTATCTCTTCGATATCCTTTTTGAGATGTGGCAACCAGAACTGAACACAGTACTCCAAGTGCAGTCGCACTACTGCACTTTATAGTATATTATAAATAATAATATAATAAAATAAATAAAAATAATAAATAAATAAAAATAATAAAATAAAAATAAAATAAATAAATAAATAAAATATAATAATAAGGGCATGACAATCTTTGCAGTTTTATTATCAATTCCTTTCCTAATTATCCAGGGGCGTAATGAGGCAGCCCTGGGCAAACTGTAGCCCTGGGCAAAACCTGAGTTGGATGCCCCCCCCCATGGGCGGCCACTCCACCATGACCAAACATTTTTTGCACCAGGACATTGGTGCCTGCAGGGGGTGCATTTTTAGACATATCAGCACCAATATTTCAGCATATCATCAGGAGACTGTCCTTATGCTACTCCCCAAGTTTGGTGAGGTTTGGTTCAAGGAGTCCAAAGTTAAGGGACTCCTCAAAGGGGTGCTCCCCATCCCCCCATTGCTCTTCCAATGGAAGCTAATAGGAGATGGGGGCTACAGTTTAGAGGGTCCATAACTTTGGCCCCCCTGAACCAAACTGCACCAAATCTTGGGGGGTGCCATCATCTCCAGATGATACACTGAAAATTTGGTGTCGATACATATCCAAAAAAAATGCACCTCTGCAGGAACATCCTAGAAATTCTGTCTCCAAGAATCTTTTGTTCTGCACTGGAGTTTTCTGCATTGCTGTCATTAATGGGGGTTGCAGGCTGTGGGGCACATTTCTTGAAGGCATACAGTCTCAAAGCTTTTGGGGGTCTCTCGATCAGGAGACTGCTGCCCTAATGATACCCCCCCTCTAAGTTTGGTGTGTAGTTTAAGCTTCAGGGGGGCCAAAGTTATGTGGATCCTCAAAACTGTAGCCCCCCATCTCCTATAAGCTCCCCATTGGAAACAATGGGGATAGGGGCACCCCCTTTGGGAGAGTCCATAACTTTGGGACTCCCTGAACCAAAACCCTCACCTCAAACCTCTGGTGGCAGCATAAGGACAAGTCTCCCTGGATGATACGCTGAGATTTGAAAGCTGTTAGGCCTAGGGGTAGGGAACCTTGCTTCTCTTCCAGATAGCTTCAGGAACCACAATCCCTTATCAGCCCCTGGGTCAGCATGGCCAATTGGCCGTGCTGGTAGGGGCTGATGGGAATTGTAGTTCCTGAACATCTGGAGAGCCGCAGGTTCCCTACCCCTGCGCTAGCCTAAAAACTGCGCCCCCTGCAGGCCACAAATGGAAAACCACTAAAATACCCAAAAACGAACCCAGCATTTTGATGCCCCCCACAAGGTAATGCCCTGGGCAGCTGCCCACCTTGCCCAATGGGCATTACGCCAGTGTAATTATCCCCAGCATAGAGTTTGCCTTTTTCACAGCTGCCATGCATTGAGTTGACATTCCCATGGAACTATCAACTAAGACACCCAAATCCCTTTCCTGGTCTGTGACTGATAGCACTGACCCCTGTAGCATGTATGTGAAGTTTGGATTTTTTGCCCCTATGTGCATCACTTTGCATTTTGCTACATTGAACTACATTTGCCATTTCTTAGCCCACTCACCTAATTTATCAAGGTCCGCTTGCAGCTCTTCACAATCCTTTGTGGTTCTTACCACCCTACATAATTTGGTATCATCTGCAAACTTGGCCACCACCCTACCTACCCCTACTTCCAGGTTATTTATGAATAGGTGAAAGAGTACCAGTCCCAAAACGGATCCTTGGGAGGTCACCACTCCCTACATCTCTCCATTGTGAGAACTTCCCATTTATACCCACCCTTTGCTTCCTGTTTCTCAACCAGTTTTTAATCCATAGGAGGACTTCCCCTCTTACTCCTTGATTGCTGAGTTTTCTCAATAGTCTCTGGTGAGAAACTTTGTCAAAAACCTTTTGGAAATCCAAGTAGACAATGTCCACTGGTTCCCCCTTATTCACATGCCTGTTTATACCCTCAAAGAACTCTAGTAAGTTTGTAAGGCAGGACTTGCCTCTGCAAAAGCCATGGGAGGCCTCTGCAATCCACAGGAAGATTGTGGATTAGAACATTAAAGCTGTTTGTTAATGTGGTAATTTAATTTGAAACAGTTATATAGTAATCAATGTTTTTCTATATCTACAAATCGAAGATAAAGAGAAGTGAGATACTTAGAGGAAAAACCAAGTTTGAAATATTGATTACAGAAGGAAGCAATAATTTCTCCATTGAGTACCAGAACATCTGGGTTATTTGAGCATCCAATCAGGGCGGCAGGAATCTAAGATAGATTTCAACTTCCTGGGATCGCTGGAGACTGCCCACTCTCTTCCAGTTCTGTTCCTGCCTCAGGGGAGAGCAGTTGAACTTTTTAGTTGTTCTGCCTTAGTCTAGATATACCTTTTTTCTACTCTATCTTACCTGTGGCTTTGTACCTTTCTTCTTTGTCAGTTTTCTCACTGCCTTGTAGGGGAGATGAACTACCTTTTCATTGCTGGTGATAAGGAGCAGTTAACGCCACAGCACTTTTTGGTGCAGAGGGTCTCTTGTTCAGCGGCAGCCATTTTGTCAGGCCTTTTTTAGTGGGCACACAGATATGCCCCAAAGAGAGGAGCATTTTCTTTCCTCTGAAGAGAATCTTCACCGGTGGGTGAAGGCAGGTCCCCAGACGGGGTTGCCCACTCCCCCTTCCCCGCAGGGGAACTCAACCATCAGGTGAATCCACCTCATGGAGGCCCATGCGCCAAGGAGAAAGGTGCCAGCAAGATGGCTGTGGTTAAGGTGGGGGAAGTGCGATGTGGCTGCAAGAGCCGCATTGTGTGCCATCGCCTGTGTCAGCGGCCAACACCAAAGACTCGGAGGACGGTAAGAGATCCTGCTCTAAAGCAGAGGTGGCCAAGTTCGTTAGGGAGTCTCTCAAATGGCAGCCATGAGAGAAGAGGTCCATGCCCTATTCAGGGCTCATTTTCCCAGCGCCTCTGTCCAAGGATCCCACAGAGCTAGCTGTTCTGCTTCCTCTCTCCCTTCCACATCAGGTGAACTGAAACAGGGAGCCTTAGGCTGGAAGACCAAGGCTGTGCTTAAAAAGCCTCGTCTTAGTCCAGTGTCTAGATCACCAGCTACTTCAGATTCTGATACAGTTCTTCAGAAAGAAGTGGGGTTCTCCTTGGTTATTAATTATCATCTAACTGATGATATTACAGTTCCAGAACAGGTTTCCCACTTCTTTAAGATGGAGGATTATCAATACTTTCTCTGAAAAGCGGTGACAGCCCTACAACTAGATGAGACTACTGGTGAGGAGGAAGCTAGTCAGCGCAAACGCACATCAAGGCTTGGGGCAATGCTGCATATTTCACACCAGCAGGGCCTGAAAAGAAGGTTTTCCCCTTCCTTGAGTATTTTGAGGACCAGCTCTCAAATGAATGGGATAAACCAGGAGCTAACAGGCACTACCCTAATTTCTTGTGCAAATTATATGCCTTACCTACCTATACTAACGATATGTTACAAGTGCCTCTTATAGATGCTCCCGTGGCAGTATTACAATCGTCCAGTCTGGTGGTCAAGGGATACATCCAGGACACTTAAGATAGAAGAGCAGACCAATTCTGCAGACGCTCACAGGAGGCAATGGTTTTATTGCTGCCAGGGCTTCCATTGTCTGGGCCAAGAATCTACTAGATCTTATCCCACCAGGTGAGACAAGGTTGCTAGGGGGTATTAATAGAATCCTATTAGCAGCCTCCTTTGGAGCCAACGCCACTCTCAACAACTTAACCTTTGTGGCTTGCGCAATGGCATTTTCTGTGGCTGCCATAAGACTTCTCTGACTGAAACCATGGCAGGTTGACTGGAAAACCAAGTCTCCTGTTTCTGAGTTTGGTTTTCAGGGTAACAAGCTCTTTGGGGAGGAGCTCAACAGTATCCTAGTAGAATCTAGGGATAAGACTAAGTCAATGCCCAAGTACATTAAAAAGCAGGAGTGTAAATCAACCTCCAACCCTTCCCTTTATTCTTACCAGAGCTCCTTTCATCCCAGACAAGATACCAGAGGCTCTTCCTGGAACATCAAAAAATTCCAGCCCAGAAAAGGTTTTGCTCCGTGCAAGACATTTGGACAAGACAAGTTAGATCAGTACGGCAGGTCTGCTAAGCCCTGACTCCAAAAGCGTTCTGGTGGGGACCAGGCTCTTACATTTTGCCACCATTTGGTTCCAGGTTGTCCCAGGAAATAGTAATGGCAGGTTACCCCATAGAGTTCTGAGCCCTCCCCCCAAACAGATTCCTTCTATCTCCCTTGGTAAACAACCCAGATAAAAGGAAAAGAACATTGGATGCTATCTTTCATCTAAAACAGATAGGAGCCATAGAATCAGTTCCCCCCAACCAGAGAGGCAAAGGGGTGTATTCCATCCTCTTTACAGTTCCCAAATGGAATGAAGAGTGGCTCTGCCACTTCAGGATGAAGACCCTCAGGTCCACTGCCGATGCTCTTCAGCCCGAGGAATACTTAACATCAATAGACCTGTCAGAAGCTTACTTGCACATTCCAATCCTCAAGGGTCACAAAAAATTTCTTCGATTCGGCATAGGGAAAGAACAATTCCAATTCAAAACCTTACCATTCAGGCTTTGCACCGCTGCAAGAGTCTTCTTGAAGGTGCTCATAAATCTCATAGTAATCCTAAGGGAGTAAAGCTCCACCCTTACTTAGATGATATTCTAATTCGATCAGGTTCCAGAACAAGCTGTCAGGACTCACTAACGACCATCAGACTTTCTCATCAGACTTTCTCAAGATAGGTGGCATACTTCTTGGCTGATGTATCCTGCCTGCTCACTCCACCAGCATACAGGCATTGTCTGTTGCAATTCTGAGTGAGATATCAATGTCAGACAACTGCAGAGCAGTCAACATAATGCATGTTAGTGAAGCACTATCCTTTTGATGCAGACTCCAGAAAAGAGGCAGCTACGGGAAGTGTGGTACTACAGTCACATTTTCACTGACCAGCCAACACCCCTCTTTTCAGTAAGTGAGCTTGCTACTCTCCCATGTGAGAATGCATAGAATACACAATGATGAAAACAGGGTTGCATTTATCTGTAACTTTTGTTCATCAAGTGATCTTCTGTGCAGGCACACATCCCTACCACCTTGTGCAAGGAGGTCTTTGCTCCATGACAATGGAGACCTGTGTCAGGTCGCGACCCTCACACAAGCCTCTACTATAGGTTAAATTTCTGTTTCCCAGCTCTCCCCATTCCTGCCACTGGGAAGGACCACCCACCCCTACATGTATATTTACGGGAACTGAGAGCAAGAACCCTCAGTTCCAGCACCCTGTATCTTAGGGCAACACAATTCAATAAAGTTCGTTCCTTTGTTGCAAAGTCGACTTTGTCTGAGTGTGTCCAGCCTTACAACCTGAGCAGTGGCATAACTAGGCAAACTGGAGCCCTGGGCAAAACCTGAGTTTGATGCCCCCCCAGGCGTGAGCCCGGTGCAACGTGCGCACCCCCAGCCCCCTTGTAGCTATGCCGGGTGGCGTATCTAGGTAAACTGGAGTTTAGCGCTGCCCTCCATGGGCAGCTGCCCTCCCCCACTGTGACCAAGCAATTATTTTTATACCACGTCGTTTCAAAGTCACCATCACATTATAGAACATACCCCAATTCAAAAATCTGAACACAGCAATAGGCCATGCCACACAGCAGAAATAATGTTTTTGATTTTCAAAATGCTTTCAAAATTTTTTATTACTGCTATGAAAACATTTTATGGTGTTGTAACCAGTCCCCCCAGTTGAGGGAAACAGCATCACTTTCAATGTTATTTAAACTGGGAACCCCAGATTCTCCCTTTAAGGTGGATTTAAAAGGAGAATCTGGGCTCCCTAGTTTAAACAAGTGATGCTGGAGTCCACCCCCAAACAGCATCATTTTCAATGGTGTTTAAACTAGAGAGACCAGATTCTCCTTTTAAATCCACCTGAAAGGGAAAATCTGGGGTTCCCAGTTTAAACAACACTGAAAGTGATGCTATTTTGGGGTTGATTCTCCCCAACCCTGAAACAGTGTAACTTTCAATGTTTAAACAGGAGACCTCAGATTCTCCCTTTAAATCCATGCCAAAGGTGGGGGGGGGTTGTTAAAAGGAGAATCTGGGGAAATTTGGGGGCTGTTTGCTGTCAGGGGTGCAATTGTTAAGCTAGCAGCACTTAACTTTCAGGGTATCTTTAGGAGACACTCCTAATGATACCACCCAGGTTTGGTGAAGTTTGGTTCAGGGGGTCCAAAATTATGGACCCTCAAAGGTGTAGCCCCATCTTCTATTAGCTCCTATTGGAAACAATGGGTGATGGGGCACCCCCTTTGGGAGTCCATATCTTTGGACCCCCTGGACCAAACTTCACAAAACGTGGGTGATATCAGTAAGAGACTCTCCTGATGATACCTCCCAGATTTGGAGAAGTTTGGTTCAGTGGGTTCAAAGTTATCAACCCTAAAATGTGTAGTCCCATCTCCTATTAGCTCCCATTGGAAACAATGGGGGATGGGGCACCCCCTTTGGGAGTCCATAACTTTGGACTCCCTGAACCAAACCCCTCCAAACCTGGGAGGTATCATCAGGAGAGTCTCCCAAAACATCCCTGAAATTTTGGTGCTGCTAGCCTAAAAACTGTGCCCCCTGCAGGCCAAAAACGGAAAACCTATTAAAATACAAAAAACACACAAACGAACCCTGCATTTTTCACGCCCACCACAAGGGGCGCCCTGGGCAACTGCCTGTTTGCTGCAAAACAAAAGGACACCTGATATTGAGGAAGTGACTCTTGCTGATGGCTCTGCAGCTGTTGTGCATTCACAAGGGGATGTATTTTTACATGCTATGGATTTCACCCTGAAAGATGTTTTATATACACCAAGTATGGCTCATAATTTGCTAAGCATAGCCAGATTGGCACAAGATGGTATGTATGTACTTTCACCGGAACGGAATGTTCCATAGCCAGAAATGGGGTCATTGTGGCACAGGGTGTGTTAAATAACAAACTTTATAGGGTGACTATGGGTAAAGATACCACTGTAACTGAAGGGAGACAAACTGTCTGTGGGATAAATGACCCATTACACCCAGCTACTTGTGTGCACAATTTCCACAGAAAATGTGGACATGTGAACTTCGGGGTACTTAAACAAACAGCACAAATGTGTGATGTGCAGTTAGCTAAATGTGATCAATTTCTAGAGTGTAAAGTGTGTTTGAGTGTAAAGGTAAAGACCCATTCAGTAGCTAAACAAAGCCCAAGCGTTACTAAGGATTATTTTGATTTGGTGCACTGTGACATAGCACAAGTATATGGTATATAAATAGGAGGTGCAAAATATGTGTTTGTAATAATAGATGATGGCACACGTTTCACATGTTCATATTTTTAAGAAAAAAGTGTGACGCTTTTCAAACATTTAAGTTGTGGCATAAGAACATTCGTACACAGTTTGGTTGTCATGTGAAATGAATACAAATAGATGGTGCTGGGGAATTTTTAAGTGGTAAGGTAACTTTACTGAGTGGCTAAACAAACAAGGAATTGAAAGACAGGTGTCCAATGCATATGTACATTCTGAAAACGGAGTGGCAGAGAGGAAAATAGGTTTATTAAAGCAGATGGTACGATGTGCAATGTTAGACGCAAATGCAAAGGATGCTCTGTGGGCAGAAGCATGGGCTTATTGCACATATGTTATGAATAAGTTATTCAGCGAGGCACTGAATGACATTCCATACAGGAAGCTGTATGGGAAAGTGCCAAAGTTGGACCATTTGCATACTTTTGGGACATATGCTAACGTTCTGTTGCCACCCCAGAAACGAAAACGCAAGGCACATTCACAAAGACTGCAATTTGTAGGTGTGCAAGTAGGAATGAAAGCTTACAGATTCCTACTGCCAAATGGCCAAGTGTTATTCTCTAGAAGTGCTGAATTCGAGAAACATGCAGGTTGGGTGAGGCTGCATAGCAATTTAGACTCTCTAGTCAGCAAGCAAGAAGACCCTTCTGTTGTTCTGCCTTGTACTGAGAAACAGTTCGTAAGGGTTGAACAGAGTGCTGATAGTACAAGCTGAAGGCTGTGATATGCAAAAGCCAGGTGTTAAACAAGAGACAGAGTTAACTGACATTAAAGAAACAGAACCAGTTATTAGGAGATCTTTACGTGTGAATAAGGGAAAACCACCACAAAGGTATGGTTATGACACACAGTATAGCAGTAAAACGGGAAGTGGAGCTGTGAACGTGTTGCAAACAGTTAAGAATGATTGGGCTGAACCAAACAGCTATCAAGAAGTATTACAAAGAGATGAAAATGAGCAGAAACTATGGTTTGAGGCTATGAATGCAGAGTTCAGCTCTCTAATAGCTTTAGATGTTTTTACTGAAGTTGACATACCAAAAGGGAAAACCCTTTTAGACTCTAGATGGGTCTATAAACGAACACACACAACAGATGGTGAAGCTTTCTTCAAAGCCAGACTAAAGGATTCAAACAGACTAAAGGATTCAAAGCTAAAGGATTCAAACAGAATTTCCCGGAAGACTTCACTGATACCTATGCTGCCACAGCTAGGTACGAATCCATTAGGTTGTGTTTGGCTATAGCTGAACAAAGGGGATATGTGTCTAAACAGCTTGATGTGTGTACAGCTTATTTGAATGCAGAAGTGAAGGAGGAAATATACATGAGGCCACCACCAGGGTATCAATGTAAAGCGAACAAAGTGTGGTTATTGAAACATGCTCTTTACGGTTTGAAACAATCAGCACATATGTGGAGGAACCATTTAGATCAGGGGTAGGAAACCTTTAACACTCAAAGAGCCATTTAGACCCGTTTTCCATGGGAAAAGAAACACTGGAGCCGCAAATAATTTTTGACATTTAAAATAAAGATAACACTGTATATATTGGGGTTTTTTACCTTTTACTCCGCTCATTCTGAGAAGCGCATGGATGCGTCTGCCCTGCTGCCTGCAGGGCGGGCAAGGATGGGGCCAGCAGCTCAGCCTCGCCGGCCGCCGGGAAAACGCCTGACCCGCTCAAATGGGGCGGGCGAGAGGGGAAGTCCGTGGAGCAGCCCAGCTGGCCGTGGGCAATTGGTGCACCCGCCCTGCTGCCTGCAGGGCGGGCAAGGATGAAGCTGGCGGCTCAGTCTCGCCGGCCACCGGGAAAACGCCCGCCCCGCTCAAACGGGGCAGGCGAGAGGGGAAGTCCGTGGAGCAGCCCAGCTGGCCGTGGGCAATTGGTGCGCCTGCCCTGCTGCCTGCAGGGCGGGCAAGGATGAAGCTGGCTGCTCGGTCTCGCCGGCCACCGGGAAAGCGCCCACTCCGCTCTAATGGGGCAGGCGAGAGGGAAAGCCTGCGGCGCAGCCCAGCCGGCCGTGGGCAGTTGGTGCACCTGCCCTGCTGCCTGCAGGGCGGGCAAGGATGGGGCCGGCGGCTTGGCTCGTGGAGCCGCAGTGCAAGGGCAGAAGAGCCGCATGCGGCTCCTGAGCCGCAGGTTCCCTACCCCTGATTTAGATGAACTGTTAGTCAAAGAGGGCTTCCACAGTTGCAGTACTGACTCATGTGTTTATAAAGCAGGAAAACCAGGTGCTGAGACATGCTTAGTAGTTTGGGTTGACGATCTTATTATAGTAGCAGAAACTGAACAGGAATTAAATCACGTGGCTCAGAGGTTGAGTAAACACATTAAAGTGTGTGATTTGGGTAGGTTGACCTCTTATCTAGGTATGGAATTCATGCAAACTGCATCAAAACAGCAAAATAAAAGAACTTCTGGAAAAAGCACAAATGGTTGATTCCCTTGGTAAAGAAACTCCTATGGTTGTAGGTTTTCAAGACTTAAGTCAAGGACAACCCTGTGGTGATTCAGATCTGTTTAGGAGTATTGTGGGATCATTGCAGTATATTGCATCCCTCAGCAAACCAGACATATCACACACTGTAAATGGGCTTAGTAGACGTTGCCAACAGAAACAGAGTGGTCTGGTGTAAAAAGAGTATTAAGATATCTTAAAGCGTCAGCATCCAGAGGTATCTTGGTGTGTCCAGATCAGTCTACCGACATTGTCAGCTATGCAGATAGCAGTTTTGCAAGTGATGAAAATAATGCATCCTGTACTGGATACATCATCACATATGCAAATGTGCCCATAATATGGGCTTCATTTAAACAAAGGCTGGCAGCACAAAGCAGCTGTGAGGCTGAATACAGTGCCGTGAATAGTTGTGCTTTGGACTTACTTTGGGTGTCTCAGTTAGCCAAAGAATTAGGCCTCAACGTGCCAAAACCATACAAACTATATAACGATTCACAAAGTTGTATACAAATGATCAAAGACGAGTCTGTTAAATCTAGAACAAAATAAGTTGGAGTACGCTACCAGAACATACAGCAGATGAGCCAAACAGGTATTATAGAAGTGAGCTTTATTGCTTCACAGGATAACAAAGCAGATGTATTGACAAAACCATTAACCACTGTGAAACATGAAAGATGTGTAGATTTGTTAGGTATAACTGATCCATCTCTGAAATAACATCGGTAAATAATGGTATGTATTGACAAAAGCCAGGCATCCGGGAAGGGGTGTCAGGAATTGGTAATGTAACAGCTGCCTCGCAGAAACTACGGAACCAGCTGATACTGCAGGTTCATCTAATTGCTTGTTAAATGGTTAAATAGTCACATGCTCCGTGCATGCATCAGTCATTGGTTATAGAACTGTATAAGTGTAGTAGATATCAATAGTCTGATGTCCTTTGCTGAGGACAGATCTCAAGCTGGAGGCTCTGTCAGTTTATTCTGTATATATGCAACTACAATAACATACCTTTCCTTGATTGAATTACTTGGCTCCAGGCATTTGTACTACACACTGCACTTGATTGATGGTTCAGCTGCTAACTCTGTCAGCCCAATGGGCATTACGCCCCTGAACCTGAGGGAAGACTACTCTCCCTGCCTCCATGAAGTACCTGTTTGGACATGAAATGGGGTGTAAGATGGATGGAAGGAGGAGCAGTCCTAACATTTTGATTCTTCTAGGAAAATGTATTGTTGAAGGCTTTCACAGTCAGATTTAACTGGCTATGGTGGATTTTCCGGGTTGTGTGGCCATGGTCTGGTTAGGGTTAGGGTTAGGGTTAGAGGTGGAGAGGGCTTAGAAAACTTTCCTAGAAGATTGTGGTGGGTTTTCCGGGCTGTGTGGCTGTGGTCTAATGGATCTTGTTTCTAATGTTTCGCCTGCATCTGTGGCTGGCATCTTCAGAGGTGTATCACAGAGGGATGCAGGCAAAATGTGAGAAACAAGATCCATTAGACCACAGCCACACAGCCCGGAAAACCCACCACAATCTTCTAGGAAAGTTTTCTAAGCCCTCTCCACCTCTGGCCCGCACCTGTACAGTCCCATGTGTGCCTACACAGACTACGCAATGAACAACAGTAACAGGTAAATGCTACCCCAATTTTTTAAATGATGTTGTTTACTTTGTCTACTTGCCAAAATGAATAACAGATTTCTAAAATTATAATTTTAATCTTTACATACAGTCATCACATTTTCATGTTACTCTTTTGATTTTCTACTTTCAGAAACTTCCAGTCCATAGAGATGGTGGAGAGTATGCATATTGTCTCATAAGAAGCAGGGAGGACCCTAAAGCACCATATAATCCTTATGATCTTCAAGTAGTATCTGCAAATTCAGCTAGACAGAGTAAAGAATATTGGACAATTACAGCTTCATATGTGTCCAAGGTAATGCAGTTGATCTCTTTCTCTGCTCAGAACTGATCTCTCTGTATACTTAAATGTTGCCAGGTTGTGAAATTGGAACCTATAATTCAGACCTTTAATTGAAGAATCTGAA
The DNA here is from genome assembly GCF_021028975.2 of Sphaerodactylus townsendi. NCBI lineage: Eukaryota > Metazoa > Chordata > Lepidosauria > Squamata > Sphaerodactylidae > Sphaerodactylus > Sphaerodactylus townsendi. The sequence goes on from NC_059425.1 coordinate 63,371,473, forward strand.
TCTGCACTTCAACATTCATGTTTTATCCAGTATCAGCAAATGCAACAGATACAATTTATGGTGACCTGTAGGGTTTTCAAGGCTAGTGATAAACCGGGTGGTTTGTCATTGCCTGCCTTTGCCTAGCAACCCTGAACTTGTTTGGTAGTCTCTCTTCTAATTTTTTACCAGGGCTGATTCTGTTTAGCTTCTGAGATTCAATGAGACTGAGTTTGCTTATATAATCCAGATCAGGGTGATTTTAAATTAGAGCCAGAAAAATAAGGAAGTAGTATGTTCCTGTGATGGGAACAGTGCAAAGTATTCTGTTTATGATTTCCAGTGGGTTATTGATGAAGAATTATAGGGAAGGAAAAATTCCTCCTCCCTATTGAAATGAAGCAATTGGAAAATCACATGCTTCATTGAAGTTGAGGGTAATTGGGAATTAATGATGGATGCAACAATACGCATTTATTTTCACAGTGATGTCCAGTCCCTAATGAATTGTTTTAGACATTATGCACCTTACAAAGTATAACTTTTATGTGCTCCAATCCTAATGAATATTTTCCATTTAAATGAAGGGGCATAACTAGAAGGTGTTTTGCTTTTATACAAAAAATGAGATTTTGGGAAATATTGAAATATAGGCAATGTTGTACCTCTTTATTTATTTTGTGCTGAATTTCTCCTACTGTATCTTCTGTTTTGTTTTTCCCTGGATGAGTTTTTGGGGAAAAACTGAGGAAAAGAAGGTGTTGAGTAGTTCTGCCTTTTCTCCATCCCCTATTAGCATATTGCAATTTTCTCCATGTAGTGTATTCTATCTTTTTCTTCCTTTTGCTACAGACATAACCAAAAAAGCCTTTTTTTGTTTTTAACCTCTCTGGCAAGCCTCAACTCATTGTGAATTTTAGCTTTTATAACTTTCTCCCTGTACAACCTGGTTATTTGTTTGAATTTCTCTTTGGTGATCCCCCCCTTTCCCATTTCTTGTACATGTCCTTTTAAAATCTTAGCTCAGTTGAAAGTTCTTTCGACAGCCATCCTGGTTTCCTTAGATGCCTCCCATTTTTTCTCCTCATTGGAATTGTCTGAAATTGTTGTGCCCTCAAGATCTCACTTTTAAGAAATTCTCAGTCATCATGCACTCCCTTCCCAGTGTGGGACTGTACAGATGACAGATGATGAAAACAGAATTACACTTATCTGTAGCTGATGTTCATTGTGTGTCTTCTGTTCATTGGCACACATCCCTCCCTCTGGCCCTGCTGCAAGCTCTAGTGAGTCCGATCCCATGGTTAAAAATACTAAAAGAGAAAGGAGTGCATGATGGCTGGGAATTTCTTAAAAGAGGAATTCAAACAAATAACCAGCATGTGTAAGGACAAAAGGAAGAAAAATTATAAGAAAGATTCACTGCATGGAGGAGATGGCAAAATACTAACAGGGGATGGAGATAAGGCAGAACTACTCAACACCTTCTTTGCTTCAGTCTTTTCCAAAAAAGGAAATGGTGCACATCCAAGAGAAAATGAAACAAAAGATGCCGTAGGAGAAGTTCAGCACAAAATAAATAAAGAGGTAGTGCAGGAACATCTGGCTACTTTAAATGAATTCAAATCTCCAGGGTCTGATGAACTACATCTCCGGGTATTAAAAGAACTGGCAGAAGTCAGAAGGGACTGCTGGCTGCCAGCTGGGAGCCCAGCTGGCGGGGGGAAGTCGGGGGGGGCTGGGGGTAGGGGGGGATTCAGGAGTCGGGCACTCTAGACCTTGCCCATGTCCATAGTGACCTGGGCGGGGTCCAGGGCACTTGGAACCAACGAGGCAACAGGAAGTCCTGCTGCCTCATCGTTTTTGCTTGCCTTTGCCCATGTGTCATTCATATGGGCGGGGTCAGGGGTGCTCAGAGACAGTGAGGCAGCAGGAAGTCCTGCTGCCTTGTGGTCTTTGAGTGCCCCTGACCATGTCATTGATACATCGGAGGGGTCGATTTTTTCCACTTGGTCTCCCCAAAATCACCTGCACATCACCCCTAGACACATGTCTGAACACAATAATCCTGCATCCCATGTTCCATGACACCACAGTGGCACAAAAATGTAGTTAAAACACATGGATCCTCCTGATTTTTGCACTTGGTCATCCAAAATCACCAGCACATCACAGCCCATACCCCTTGCTACATGTCTAAACATAGCAATCAGCTATGAAAAATGGAGCCTGGAGAAAAATCTCAGGGAAGAGGTGCTGGAGAGCTGTTGAGGGCAGAGCTGCAGGATTTCTCTTTCACCAAGCCGTGGCAGCCTAAGAGCCACCAGCAAAGTCCAAGGGAGAGCATTGCAGCCCAGCAGCTGCTGGGAGCCGGCAGGGTCACAATGCAGCGGCAGGGGGTGTAGGAAGAGTGGATGGGCATGGGAAGAGTAGAGGCCAAGCTGAGGATAAAGAAGCTTACCAGGCAGGCAGGAAAGGGGAAAGCTCCATCTGTTCGTGTACTGCTCCTGTTCCTTTTCTAATATGTCACTGCTTGCGCGCATGTGGTGTGGAGGCCCAACCATGCCCCTCCTCCTTCCCAAAAGTGTGGGGAGCAATTTTTCCACCTCCCCATGTGACTCCACAGGGGCTGCCCAGGATATTTGTCCCCAGATGTCCCCATGGCAGCTTCGCCACTGGCAGGCATCCATGTAGGAAGAAATAATTATTGAAAGTACAATATTTTATAATGATGAAAAGTAATTCCACAGCAATATATTAATCTGAAGTCTTGAAACAGGATTTTTGCTTCTGTTTTTAGTTTACCTCAGTACTCGGAATAGAAGAAATGGAAATAACACCTGTAATTGAATGGTTATATGAAAGGCAACTTTATTATGCATTATGCAAATTCAGTATCTATATTAATTTCAGGTTAGCAGTTATATTTTTTAAATATTTATATCATTAGAAATGTGATCTGTCATGACATTACATTCGATACTCAAAATGTCAACCAGAATTCAGTTTATAATTTATAAAACAAAAGAGACCTCCTGCTGACAGTGCTGCTTACAGCTGACAACAAAATGTAACTAAAGCAATTTCACACCTAGATTTTTAAATTGAATGCGGACTCAGAATGTGTGAAAAAATGTGGACTGGACTTTGAGAAGAAAGAATGTTGAGCATTCTTTCTGCTCCAAGCAAAGACCCCTGATCAGCTGACTGATGGTGGCTGGGGGAAGGATTTAGAGTGGAATTTTATTTTGCCTACTTTCTGCTCTAAATTCACCCTCCATGCAGGGCTGCTCCTAGCTGGTTGATGAGGGTTTAAGGAAGACCATGTCTTGTTACACTTTCTACTGCAAGCACAGTTTATCCCACTCAACTGACCAGCCGCAGGGGAAGATTTTCTTATTGGATTCATAGAGACTGGTAGGAGAGAGAAGAATGGGATATGACCTCACCAGTGTGTCCTTGCTGATCCCCCACTTATTGCTTCTAAGCCAAATCCCTACACAGAGAACTCTGTAGATGACCAAATATCTAGTACCAGTAATTTTCTTATGGCCTTCATTTAAGCATTATGCAAGTTGCTTTGGAAGGAGACAAGTCCAGACAAAGTTCTTTTTCCTTGTAGGTACACTGAGCCAATGCCCAAAACAGGCTCCCCTATTTTGGCACAGCTGCATTTTGGCTGTCCTTTGCCTATGCTAAAACCAATCAGGAAGTTAAAATTTGTAGCTGAAAGAAATGAGGTTATCAGAAATACCAGGGTTCTGCAGCCTTTCTCCTCTAGAAACTTCCAGATCTTTTGAAAGAACTAGCAAACAACTAGTCAAGCAGAAAAGTGAATGAGACAGAGACTGGGTTGATTGGAGTGCTGTGTGGTTTCCGGGTGGTATGGCCGTGTTCTAGCAGGATTCTCTCCTGACGTTGGGTTGATTGTTATGCATAATTATGCAACATTTAAGAAAAGTTTGCCACTGCTGAGTTATGAAGTAATTTGTCTTGTTTTATTGTTGATGTTTAGACATTTTGTACTTCTAACATTATTACTGTATATAAAGTAGTCTTTATTTATATTTAATTATTTATACCCAGGATTCTCCCCAGAGAGAATACAAGGTGGCTTACAATGCAGAACAAATAATAGAAGTTAACAGATTCCTGTATTAACCTTTTCTCTTTCTTCAAAAGATGATGGCATCCTGATAAGAGGGTATTTCTATAATCTAGCTGCAGAGCTAACTGAATTCATCAATGGGAAGATATCCCTTTCAAGTTCTTGATGGGTTTCAGAGAAGAAAGCTCTGGATTGGTAGCAGAGTTTCAAGCCTATAGGGATTAATTTACAGATATTGGTGGACTCACAGAGTTGTCTTTTATAGTGAGAGATTAATCCTACTTTTTAAAGATTATGTATATCTCTTTCTGATTTCAGCCCAATATTGGGATTGAGAAGTTGGAATGGGTTCAGAGGAGGACAACCAAAATGAGAAAAGTTCTGGAATCCTACAAGGAGAGATTTAGTTTAGTTTAGTGTGGTGAAGAGAAGGTTAAGAGGTGACATGATAGCACATTTAGATATTTAAGAACATAAGAACAAGCCAGCTGGATCAGACCAAAGTCCATCTAGTCCAGCTCTCTGCTACTCGCAGTGGCCCACCAGGTGCCTTTGGGAGCTCACATGTAGGATGTGAACGCAATGGCCTTCTGCGGCTGTTGCTCCCGATCACCTGGTCTGTTAAGGCATTTGCAATCTCAGATCAAAGAGGATCAAGATTGGTAGCCATAAATCGACTTCGCCCCCATAAATCTGTCCAAGCCCCTTTTAAAGCTATCCAGGTTAGTGGCCATCACCACCTCCTGTGGCAGCATATTCCAAACACCAATCACACGTTGCGTGAAGAAGTGTTTTCTTTTATTAGTCCTAATTCTTCCCCCCAGCATTTTCAATGAATGCCCCCTGGTTCTAGTATTGTGAGAAAGAGAGAAAAAATTCTCTCTGTCAACATTTTCTACCCCATGCATAATTTTGTAGACTTCAATCATATCCCTCAGCCGCCTCCTCTCTAAACTAAAGAGTCCCAAACGCTGCAGCCTCTCCTCATAGGGAAGGTGCTCCAGTCCCTCAATTATCCTTGTTGCCCTTCTCTGCACTTCTTTTTTTCTTATCTCCCTCAATATCCTTTTTTGAGATGCGCGCTGACCAGAAACTTGGACACAGAGTATCTCCAAGTCGCGTATCTAACCACTTCTTTTATATAAGAAAGGGCACGCGGTGACAATCTTTGCAGCTCTTTATGATCAGATTCCTTTTCTAATGATCCCCAGCGTATAGAGTTTGCCTTTTTTTTTCACAGCTGCCATGCATTGAGTTGACATTCCCATGGAACTTCTATCAACTAAGACGCCTAAATCCCTTTCCTGGTCTGTGACTGATGATAGCACACTGACCCTCTGTAGCGTGTATGTATGTGAAGTTTGGATTTTTTGCCCCTATGTGCATCACTTTTACATTTTGCTACATTGAACTGTAGCCATTTTGCCATTTCTGAGCCCACTTTCGCCCTAATTTATCAAAGGTCCGCTTTGGAGCTCTTCTCACAATCCTTTGTGGTTCTCTACCAACCCTAAGCATAATTCTCCTGAGTATCATCTGCAGAGGAAGCTTGGCCACCACGCCTTACCCACCCCTACCTTCCAGGTCATTTTATGAATAGGTTAAAAGAGCACTGGTCCTCTAAAGAAAGCGGATCCTTGGGGACACCACTCCCGACATCTCTCCATTGTGAGAACTTCCCATTTACACCCACTCTTTGTTTCCTGTTTCTCAACCAGTTTTTAATCCATAGGAGGACTTCCCCTCTTATTCCTTCATTGCTGAGTTTTCTCAACAGTCTCTGATGAGGAACTTTGTCAAAAGCCTTTTGGAAATCCAAGTAGACAATGTCCACCGGTTCACCCCTGTCCACATGCCTGTTTACACCCTCAAAGAACTCTAGTAAGTTTGTAAGACAGGATTTGCCTCTGCAAAAGCCATGCTGACTCTTTCTCAGCAGGTCTTGCTTTTCTACATGTTTTATAATTTTATCTTTAATGATAGATTCTATGCAAGTTGAAGGGATATTGCATTGGTGAGAGTGCAAGCTGCCCCCCTGGTCCCCTTGTAGCTCCGCCTCTGCGCCTGTGTGACATATTAAATTGCCTGTTAGATCCATAATAACCAAAAGGGAAGAGAGGTGAGAAAGCAGTTCACCCTACTCCTTTAGACCATGCAAAGAAATATGTTGGTCTACTCGGTGACTAGAAAGGGGAGCATAGCCTTTAAATGGCAAGGTGTTTAAGTGCAAGTCTGTGGGCAATTGGCTTGTAAGTGGTGATACCAAGACAGAGAGCAGGTGTGGAAGGAGCAGGGCTGGGCTGAACAGGAGGTCTCGGAAGTTAACTTGCTCACTTGGAAGCTTATTTCCCACACAATGAATTTACAAGCTGATATTACTGTGTTACTCAATGAATTGGAGCAGTTTGAGGAGATGCTTTCAATTTGTCAGCATTCTATTACATATATTAGTGTTAAACACAAACCATATTCTTGCTCAGATTCTTGATTTGATACATGGAATGCTATGATTCTAAGAAGTGAGTGCCTGGTGTATACTGCAGAGAGTCAAGCCCAACAAACGGACAGTACAGAAGAGTTGTAAACAGAACGTCAGAATGTTTTAACCTATTAGCTGTAAAGTATCTTAATTTTTCCTGTTAATTAAAAATGTAGTTGAATAATCAATGATTGCATGATCTTCCATGTCTTGTTGAATTTTTTTTCCAGACAGAAAAAATACTTTATTCAGTGGAAAACCAATGTTAAGAGATCAAAAATAATGAAGAGCAAGTGAGTGCTAGGGTAAATGCTGTGGTTGGGAATCTAACAGACTACTTGTGTGAGCAAAAAGAACTTTAGTTTGTACTGGGAGGTCTGTATTTTCCACTGATTCCTCTTTCCAATTTCAGCCCTGCAAGTTATATTGTATGTTATTCTCAGCCACCTCTAAACCTATCACAGTGGCTTTTGGGGAATACAAGGAGAGTGTAGTGGAAAGTATGAGAACCCAGTTGCACGAGCAGAATTTAGTCACAAAAGAAAAGGAAAAAGAACAAGTGGAACTGTGGAATCAGAAATGGCTCCATTTAAACCAATGTTGTAAAAAAAGGTTGCTTCTAATGATAGTACAAGGAGATGAACTAGGAACCACAATTATATTGTCTTTGGTTTTGTGAAATTTAATATTTCATAAAATATTTCACAAAAATAACCAATTCTAGCCACAGCTATTTATTGGCGATATTACATTTTTAATTTCTCCATCTGAGAAAAAACCCCTATAAAAACAAATGTTTAAAGCAGCTCAATAGGTTACACCCCATTCCATTTAGGTTCCCTTTTAGAAGAATTCTTTTGAGGCTTAGGAGCGCTTTGAATGTGTCACAGTGTAACTGTAACCATTATTCAGGAATGGGCGATAAGAATATGCAGACATTATGAGACATCCTCAGTAACTGCTCATGTGGAACCTTCTGAATACATGTACTGTAAAAGCCAATTTAGAGTCTTTAGAAGCTGTTTCATTGCAAAGGAAATGAACAAAGGCTGTGTGTTTCAAATTTAAGTCATAATGATTAAAGATAGTACCATGATCTTGAGATGTGATATTCGTGGTACTGAAATCAGTGGGATTGTGTCTTAAAATGAATTACTGTGAAGGGGAGCATTCTGTTCACTGTACACTTTGGACTGCTGTTTTTGTTTCTAGAAGAGTGATGTATGAACAGCTATTTTTTGCCGATGAGACATTTCAAAGCTGCTTGCTTTATATCCAAGGATTGTGCAACGATGCATCTAACACCAAAACTTATAAATCTGTTGAAGTCAAAGCAATTCATTTTATTAAGGTGAGAGGAGGTATACTGAAAGTGATAGGACAAAATTTCAGTTTTTTAAAATATAAAATTTCCTAATATTGAAATATATACATCACAAATATACTGCCTTGAATACCAAATTTCAGTGCAGGACATAAATATTTTAATAAATATATTACCATAGCTTAATGTTATGTGGTTAAGCATACTAGACTATTATGTAATTAAACATTTTAGTTAGAAAAGCATACAATTAAATAGAGAAAATACAAAGAATACATTATGTTGGTATAATTATGATTCCAAGATTGGAATTGGAGATATTTATTGGTTATGTACCTTTTTACATGAAGGCAGCCACAGCACAGCAGATTTTATAATTTAAAATATGAAGAGGCAAAACAATAAAAAATGGCAGAAACTGATAGTCTCTTCAGATGGTGTGAATTCCCTGGTCTTGGTCTTTTCCTCCCTTCTGCCCAGGACAAAGGTCTTTGGAGAGGTTGGATACTGGGTGGTCCAAACTGAGTTCTCATGCAATTGGTGCTATTGGGCTCCTTTGATGAACACAGTGATTCAAAGGGACACAAAAACTTGTGAAATTTTCAGGAAAATTTCTAGTATCTCTAATATTTTTCTTTTCATTTTCTTAGATAGACACAAATCACACATATACGTTGGATGAATTTTGTGAGAAACAGTATCAACAAAGCAAACAAGCACTCCATCAGCTTCAGAAATTTAAAGAGAAAGTAATTAAAGCAATTAAAAGCACATTTTTAAAGGTAATTATTTTAGCATCTTTTGTTTTTTATATATAATATTAGTTGTTATATATAATATTTTTATATATAATATTATATATTTTTATATATAATATTAGTCCTGTGGCTGTGCAAACTGAAGGAGTTGGCAGCAAAAGATCTTCCCATCCCATTCAATCCCGTGTACCTCAGAAACCTTCTGCTGAGGATTGGGGAGATTCTTGTGAGTAATGACCACTGCAGTCAGAAGAGGGAATCAGGCAAGTGGTTGAAGCAAGCTTAGTTCAAAGTCCTCCTGCCCAGACTTTCAAACAGTGGCATTTTCCCAGACATGGAAGACAACAGCATGCCCTTATAAGTACAGACAATACAGCAAAATTTTATATGAACAAACAAGGGGACACAGGCTCCGTCACATTGCTGAAAGAAGCATCTCTGTTGTGGTAAAGAGCCATGCAACATTGCAGAACCATACACTTTGCTGGAACTGCCAATTCAACAGAGGACTATCTCATCAGGGATACCACCTCTACCCTCAAATGTTACTTCAAAGACTGCTATCTATTCCCCTTTTTCTATTTTCTTCTGTATGTCCCAGGAAATTGTTCTTTCTGTGTTTGTTCCTTCTCCTGCCTGGGACTAAGAATGCACTCTCTACATACAGTACATTAAGATATATTTTCCTTTTTATTTACACAGCACTAAGACCTTCAATGAGGAGAACCATCTTTTAGTATGTTTTTCTGGTCCATGTAAGGGACAGGGAGCTTCTGCACAAAGCATTTTGCACCACAATCAGACTCGCTTGCAGTGTTTCGAATGATGACTGCCCTTTCTTGATAAAAGCTTACTCTGCCAGGTCCCTGTTCTTCTGTAGCCTTCCCTGAGAACGCTCTCTTAGACAGCATCTGTATGGCAGATATTCGATCCTCTCCATTGATCTCCATCAAACACTTGTCATCAGTGTGTACTCCAGGAATGAGGCGGTTGTGTGAAAAGCAGTTCTACAACCATCATTTTGCTGACCTCCTTGTGTATGTGAGCTCGCTATTCTCCGATGTGTGACCTCACAGAAACCACAATGATGAAAGCAGGGTTGTACTGTTGTTCATCAAGTGGTCATCTCTGTGGGCACACATCTCTCCATCCTTTTCCTACTGTGAGCTGTTTGAACAAGGAGGCTTTTATGGGCAGGAGAATGCCAACTTGCACCAAAAGGGAGGACAATCTCTCCTAGTCTTCTGAAAAGACCTAGAAAGCTTTAAAAATGTTTCTCTGTTGCTGGCCTGCATAATCATGGTCCCATGTGTGCTTGCAGAAAAGACCATTCAGAGAAAAATACAGGCAAGTACAACCTTGCTTTCTAGAACACAGAAATAATTCATTTACATGATATTTACCTTTGCCCATCCACACACACATACTCAGTAAAGCAAACTTCCTTCTAAGTGTAAGGTTTTTGGAATATAAATGTTTGACTTGCAACCACACATGGGCATACATGATCTCAATATTATTAGTTTTGCTATGACAATAAAATGTTTTTCTATGAACAAGTATTTTAATTGAAGACAATCTGATAATGAGGAATAAGTATAGCAAAATATTTTATCTAGTGAAACAATATTCAGAAATACATTGATTCATTTTCCTAATTTACTCATGCTAAATGTTATAGGTAGCAGAAATGAAGGGAGCAGGAAGGCTTTTTCATCATTCTCAAGATGATGTTGCAGAGAAACCAAAATATTTTGAGATAGCTGAATGGCGACATGTGATAGATCAATTTTGTAGGTTTCTTCAGCTTGTGGACCGAATCTTCCAAGAATTACTCCGGAAACTTGTACACAATGCTTTAGATCTCCTTTTGGACATATTTAAAGGTTCTAACAGTGTGACAATTTCAAAAGAGAAGAAGAATGAAGATCTTATAAGGTTACTTTTGTCCATTTTAGATAGTATTTTTAGATAGTATTAGATAGTAAAATGTCTCATATGCTATTTGTCATTCACACACAGTCTGTAGTCAAAATTCAGTCCAAGGTCAACACTGGTAGTTCCTACTTACAAGTGTCAGCCCAAACAAGGGCAATCTGAACAACACAAATTCAGGGGTCCAGGCCAAGGTCAACATGAAGAAAATAATACACAGACAGAAAACACAGTTCAGGCAGCAGCATGCTGACTTGTTACTTGCATGCTGCCTTCTGTTTCCCAGCCACTTTTCATAGGGAGCTGCTCTAGCATCTGGAGAGAACTGTCACCTGGCTGTTGTGTGAGCACTGCTCCTGCAAACACTCCTATTTGCTGTTGAGGCTAGGATGGTGCAGGACTGCCAACAAGCACTCCTCCTTCAGCCCTGCAGGTCATTACACAGCTGTCTTCAGTGCTGCTCACATGTTAAGGGGAAGCAGGGGGAGAGCAAGCTAGAGTCTCTGTGGCTGCCCTGCTACCAGGAGGCTGAGGGGCTTCTGAGCTTGTCCCTGGCTTTGGCTCAGGGGCTAATCCTACAGCCTCCATGCAATTTCCAGTTGTGGGTCTGACTCTACAGGGCCCATTTGCTCCTGCAGCTTCAATGCTGCCAGCTGTGAGTGGATCATCATCTGGTTTCTCATCAAAAGAGACCTCAGAGTCCCTGAGTTCAAGTGCATCTGGTTGGGCCATGACATGATTAAACACAGACTGCTATTTTTTTACAAATTATAAAAATAATTTTTAGGACCAAATTTTTGGAGTGAAATTTGGAGGAGGAGTAGTAGTTTGGATTTATACCCCCTTTCTCTCCTGTAAAGAGACTCAAAGGGGCTTCAAATCTCCTTTCCCTTCCTCTCTCACAACACTCTGTGAGGTAAGTGGGGCTGAGAGAGCTCAGAAGAGCTGTGACTAGCCCAGGGGTCTGCAACCTGCGGCTCTCCAGATATTCATGGACTACAAATCCCATCAGCCCCTGCCAGCATGGCCAATTGGCCATGCTGACAGGGGCTGATGGGAATTGTAGTCCATGAACATCTGGAGAGCTGCAGGTTGCAGATCCCTGAACTAGCCCAAGGTAAACCAACTGGCATATGTTGGAGTACGTAGGCCAGTGGTGGTGAACCTTTGGCGCTCCAGATGTTATGGACTACAATTCCCATTAGCCCCTGCCAGCATGGCCAATTGGCAGGGGCTGATGGGAACTGTAGTCCATAACATCTGAAGTGCCAAAGGCTCGCCACCACGGACATAGGCTAATCTAGTCTCCCAGATAAGCCTCCACAGCTCAAGTGTCAGAGTGGGGAATCAAACCCAGTTCTCCAGATTAGAGTATACCTGCTCTTAACCACTACACCACTGCTGCTCACCCCTTGACTGAATGGGTGATTACAATAAGCATCCACTAACTGAAATGTTAAAAATAGCAAGAAATAATTAAGCAGTATTGTCCACATTTTAAGATAATTAACTGTAGAATATGTATGTATTCCTGATCTTGTTTGGAAAAAGGGAAGACACAAAAGTATAAAAAATGTAATTTAAATGTGTATATTCATATAGAGTTCCCCACCATTTTCTTCCAATTCCTCTAATAATGATCACTTACATGAAGCCACTTGGAAAGGCCATCCAGATATTTGGAGTGATGTACTGTCAGTATGAATTACAGTGCTTTATCCCAAGTACAGTTTACCGGTTTTGACTGATCTGTCACCTGTGCCAGTAACAAAAGATAATCCCAATTCATGACCATATGGAGGTGATCATTAAATTATCTGTAAACTGTACTTGGGATAAAGCACTGTAATTCAGGTTCTATGCGATATGGATAGAAGAGAGACTATTACAACTTTGATCCATCAGTTCATCTTCATGGGTATTCTGTGCAATTTCATATTGTGACTGTGCAAGCACAGGGCCAGCTTCAGAATGAGCTAAAAGCTTTTTCTTGTCCAACTATCTCTCTAAGGAGCACTCACTCCCCTTGGGAACCTTCTTATCCAATCAGTCATGTGAGGAGAGGGAAAGGAGTGCCTTTCCCTCAGTTCCTCTTTTTCATCTGGGAGGAAAGAAGCTTCTTCTCTACCTGTGGAATTTTTCCTCTGACTGGTTTTTTGTTGAATTTCTCTTTCTTGTTGGCTTCCTCATGGAGCCCAAGAAGGATGCAGCTCTATTTAAAAAGTGCTCATCATGCAGGTCAAGATAGCAAAATCTGGCCCACACAAAGAATGCCTAATCTACTTGGGATGGGCACATGAACCAGCGGCTTATAAGGCCTGTGTCACTTGACTCCCAAAGCACAGCAAGGTAGAGCATTGCATTTGAAGGTGGCACTCTATGGGAGAGCTTTAGCCTCCGAAGAGCCTTCCACCTCACCTCAGTGAGGACCCCTTCAATGACATTGGTCCTGGTGCAGTGCTTACCTAGGCAAACTGGAGCCCTGGGCAACCTAGGCAAACTGGAGCCCTGGGCAAAACCTGAGTTTGATGCCCCCCCATGGGCAGCCACCCTCCCCCACCATAACCAAACAATGATTTTTTCCACCAGGTCATTTCAAAGTCACCATCACATTATAGAACATGCTCCAACTCACAAATCTGAACACAGCAATAGGCCATGCCACACAGCAGAAAATATTTTTTGAAAACAATTTCAAAATGCTTTCAAAATGTTTTATTACTGTTATGAAAACATTTTATGGTGTTGTATCCAGCCCCCCCAAACAAGTGATGCTGGAATCCACCCCCAAACAGCATCATTTTCAATGGTGTTTAAACTAGGGATCCCAGATTCTCTTTTTAAATCCACCTGAAAGGGAGAATCTGGGGTTCCCAGTTTAAACAACATTGAAAGTGATGCTATTTTGGGGTTGTTTTCCCCCCACCCTGAAACAGCATCACTTTCAATGTTTAAACTGGGGACCTCAGATTCTCCCTTTAAACCTATGCTGAAGGGCGTGGATTTAATTATAATAATAACAACCTTTATTAGGCATTGAGAGCGAGCGAGCAACAAAGTCGCTATTTACCAGGAGCAGGACCATCTTGATAATCACCCTGAAGTTGTCCCCCCCTCCTCCAGTTGATTTTTTCCTGTCCCTCTTGCTAGGCTCCTGAGGATGTCCTAGGACTCTGCCTTTCCTTCAGACAAAAAAGATCTGGACTAGTTTTGGTTGCTCATCTTTATGGGGCTGCTTTTGACTATTTGACAATTTTGTAGTATGATTATGATTTAATTATTTAATTATTAAAATAATCAATTACTAAGACTTATTGGGAATTAACTTGCTGTATGTATTTGTATGTACACACATGTCTATACACATATGCACATACTGGCCTAAATTAAAAATATAATTTAGCATTTTTTCACATATCTAGACTATATAAGAAGACAATAGAAGAAGCACTTTCTTTATCTCATATAGAAAACAGACATCAGAGGATATTTCAACAGTGTTCTGTAGAGGCAACTCAAGAACCCTTGCGCCATTCAAAAGAACCTGAAACACAATGTGAAATCGTCACTGTGAGAGATATAGATAAGGTAAATTGAGTTCAAAAAGGAAATCTAACTATTAAATGGTGCATAAAGGTTATATCATGACTGGGATCCTAAAATATTTCAACTACTTCCACAGAGAAGGATTGTGCAAGCATTTGGAAGGAGACAAGTTCAGACATAGTTCTTTTTCCTTGTAGCGACACTGAGCCAATGCCCAAGATAGGCTCCATCATTTTGTCACTGCACTGCTAGGGACCCCAAGGATTGGCTTAGGTGGATAGAGATGCCACTCTCTTCCAAATAGGGTCCTTCTGGTACATCATAATTTATGCTTGGCCTTTTGGTTATGATTGCTGCAACTCAACTTCAGTAACACAGCTTCAGTAACACAGCTGCTGCCAAGGCAACTTTTTAACAAATCTGCATAGCCAACCAAAAGCCTTGCTGGGGAAAAAAAGCCTTATCTTGCCCCATTCACCTCCTGAAAACTAGAAGATGGGTGTTGGATGTTGGGAATGGGCAGTTTCACTGCTTGCCTCAGGTGCTGTTTCAGGTGCCCTGGAAAAATTCCTGGAAAGCATAAGTGGAAACAATCCCTGTTACCCCTCGTCTTGGAGCGCAAGGTTTGTCCCTGCTAATTCCCTAACCTAAAACATGACAGACCTCACTGATTTGGGAAACTGAGTGTCCCAGCTGGGGCTAGGAAGAACACTGTATTTTACATGGATGATCCAGAGGAGCATGGGCTGAGAGGACCAGATACCATCCTCTGATTTCTGTATAGCACAGCCACTAGATATTATAGAGCTTTGGTTGGATGAGAACAATCTAGGAAGAAAGGTGGCTCTCATCCTGTCATGTATGGCATGGACTGATCTGGAGAGATGCCTGCAGATGTTTCTGGGCATTTAGAACGTCTGGTCTGAGCAGATGAAAAGACATGATTGGTGGGATAGGTGAGACACCAGAAGTATCAATGGTGCACAAAAGAAGGTCAGCAAAGCGGCACAAGTCCATGGACTGAAGTAATTCAGAACCCAGGCACTTATCATGATCAGGACAGCCTCAGCAGGCCAGATAGTGCACCTCTACAGTGAAGGCAATGATATGTAGCTGCTAAGGGATCACAGAGGTGAACTGCTTTGAATACTGCAGCATCCTTCGGTCTGGTGCTAGAGTCAGACAAGTTTGGCTGACCAGCTCCTGTGATATTTAGACATTGGGTTGGGGAACATAGCCCAAAGTTATGCAGGGGTGGACTCCCTGCATGATCCAAAAAGGGTTCCCCTTATGGTCTTGGGCAAGGGACATAGCAACCGCTTACAAGGTGGGCATACTGACCATCTTCCAATGAGGCAGGTGACAGCATAAATAGTGGTGTCTACTGCTTCAACCCTTGTCTGGGCGCGAGCCCCTGCGCGGCGCCTGGACTTGTAAAGCCGCCGGAGGACGCGGCGACGCCCGCTCTCCTGGAGGAGATGGTGCTTCGCGATCCGCCGCCCCTCCTTTCGGGCAGGACGTTGCCTCCCTGCTGCGTCGACGCACTGACCCAGAGACCCGATCTCCCAATCCGTCGATCCTTCGATGGATCAATCAACCGGCCTACCAGCACGAATGCACCAGGACAAAGGAGTGAAGGGGCAGGGCTCTGAGCCCCTTCAGTCCATGGGCCATTAAGTTTTGTTTACCCAGATGAGAAATAATTTTAGCTGAACAAGGAACCTTTATAATCCTTTCTGATTAGAAGAGCCATAGACCAGTTTTGGTAGAAGTATAATTTTGAATCCCAGGAATTCTTTATTGTCCAGGGAGCCAATGGACCTGTAGTATATTGATTTTTTGTTGTTGTTAAGCACGAAACACTTCAGTTTTCCATAACTGACTTTATACTAATTGCAGCACTGAACAATTGTATTCTACTATTTCAATCTGAATAAGAAAAAAATGTAATAAAATGTCCATTTCAATTGTAAATTTTATCTTTATATAAATTATATTTCTACAATTATATTGTTTAGTTACTGGAAGATGTGAGAAGACAACTGAAAAGAGAGGAAGGCTATTCACCACTGTTTGAAGTAAACTTGTGCCTGAGAATTCCTTTCGAAAAGGATTATTGTAGGAAACATTATCAAGAGACTAATCTAGAATCTTTGAATGATAAAGAACATGCTATTACACAAAAGGTGTGTACATCCAGCAGTCAACAACCAAGTGTCATTTCAGGTAAGATTAACTGAACTATTTTAGAATAGAACTAAGATTCAGGTTACACAGCCTTGGATCCAAAGTTCTAGTTCTCACAAGATTCATAACCAACCTGCTACCTTGGAAGCCCAGGGAGATTTGTGGCCTTTACATGTGCATTTTCAAATGTTAGGCTGGTACTTGGGGAAATACAAGAAAGAGAGAAAAAACCTTATTTAGTACAATGATGGAGACATATTTTTTTTAAAAAATACGATGCAATAAAAGCCAAACATAGCTCCCCACCCCCTCCCCCCCGCCCAGTTTGACATATACCTGTTTTCAAGGTGTTGGTATTGACCTTTAAGGCCTTACGCGGCATGGGGCCCTCATACCTATGGGACCGCATCACCCCTTATGTCCCACATAGGCCGCTGCGGTGAACTGCGGCAGAACTGCTGGTGATCCCTGTGTTAGATTTCGTTTAGAGTCATGGATGTGCCCAGTAGTGTGTGTGAATGCAGTTGCTGTAGATGGTGAGACTCCCTCGCTCAATAAGTACACCACAACGACAGGCTGGAAAGGAATGGGCCGCAGCCCGTTTATTAAACAACAAACATATAAACAAGAACTATATACATCAGAGCTGGGCGGCAAACGGGTCGCACATCACATCCCAATGAATGGGAAACTGGCGGGAAGGGAAGCCCAGAGATCATACTCCTGAATGCTTCCACACTTCCCGCCCCTGCTGAGGAGACGGGCACCGGCTGAGCCCCAAGGCCGCCCCCAGCCCGTCTTCCTCCCGTGCTCGCTGGGGTGTCGGGCACCGGCTAAGCCCATGGCCGCCTAATGGCCCAACCCAACCCCACTCCCTGGGGTGTCGGGCAGCGGCCCGGCCTGCCGGCCCGCCAGCCTGCCCGCCCCACCCCCCCGGCCCTCATAGGGCGCAAGCCTGGGAGCCCCAGCCGGAAGGCTCGTTCTCTCCCCAGATGTGCGACACCGTTGCAAACCCGCCACGAGCTGCCCACCCTTGCAGCTCACCGCCCAAGCTCCTCAAGCCTGAGCCTGTCACAAATCTAACCACCGACGAAGGGTAAACTGAACTGACTGAAGCCACAAGTCCATGCCCCATTGGGACAGGCGGACGCCATCCGGCTGGAAAAGGTCCATGACGTCCCGGGTGATTTCGGAGTGTTCTGCCACCGCTCCCCCGAGGGAAAGCACCACCTTGGCGGCCGCCTTATTAACTTTTCTGCAGGCCCTATCCACGGCCGAGGGATCCACCGCTCCGCTCCAATGAGCCCGCTGCACCATCTCGGACCAAACCAAGGTCATATTAGGCCGGTGCCTGGCAAAGCTCCTGAGCGTGGCGGCCACCGCAAAACGCAGGTCAAGGCCCGACCTGGCAGAGAGATCTTCCTCCCCAAGGTGGATGACCAGGAGGTCCGGTGTAGCCAGCTGAAAAATGTATTCAATGACCTTGGGCTTTAGCTCATGCCAAAGCATGTGCCCCTGCCCCAACCAGGAAATTCTTACGTGCGCCCCGAGTCCGAGATGCCGGCCCCATTCGGACTTGCAGGCGTAGTCCCCGACTCTGTTGACGAGGCTGTGCCCCACGACCCACACCTGCCGATAGACAGTCTGCGGCGTCCCTGGAGGCACTGAGGAGGGAAATCAACAAGTCAGGTGTGGGCGAATGTACGCCCGAAAGGCCCCCGACCGCCACCTGCCCAAACAGCGGATATCCTCCGGGGCCCTGCCTACTGCTGCCGCGGCCGTGGCGGCCCCTATTCTGAAAGAGTGCAGGCCGAACTCCGCGGCCGGTAGCCCGGCATGAGCCAAGCATGCCCTGAACACCGCCAGCATTTGGAACCTGGTGAGGGGGGACCCATCCTTGTGCACCAAGAGCATGCCACCCACCCGAGGCCTGTGCCGTAGCCACTCAATAAGGGGAGGGAGGGGGCAGGTGGCGCTTCGCCCGGTGGGGCCGGTATGGAGACCCAGGCCCCACGGCCCTCGTGGTCGGTTTTTGAATGAGCCAGCAAAGCGTGGACCATGTCCCCCGACAGGGCGAGGTGTTCCCATTGCAGCGTAGCGGTGCTGGAAGGTCGAACCCTGGTAAAGGCGACCAGTTCCCCAGGCCTGAAAGCCCCGTGGTGAGAGCCAGGTGGAAGCTGGCGGCGAAAAGCGAAGCGCTCATGGCTGGCGAAGCGCACACCTGCCCTAAGAGCCCCAGTGACCGCCCTCAACACTTCCTTGGTGACCGGTACTGAGGTCCCCCTGTCTGGTGCCCACCCATGCCATCCAGCCACTAGGCGGCGAACTACAAGCGCCTTGGTGGCGTCAGGGAAAACCGGAAACCTTACGGTAGAAAGCGATGCCCGCCAGGTGCACCCCCATAGTGCTTGTGGTGCATCCCCTGCCCATGGAGCCGGATAAATACTTTCGAGGAGGAGGCCCGTCCACCCCACCGCATAAACGAGCGCCCGGAGGAGGGGCCAGCGAAAGCTCAGGAAATCGCGCTACGGCTCTGTCATTATTGCCTGCACGTGGCCGGTGCCAGCGAGTTCAAAACACCTGTGATGGCGTCACCGTTGCCAAGGCTCCAGAAGAACGCCGGCACTATCGCGAGGAACGGCTCTCGCCCCGAGGGCCAGAAGCGAGAAAGCGATCCACCTGCTGGCGAGATAAAGCACATCAACAATCTCATTTCTGCAAACCTGGAACAAAAAAGCAGCTTTGAAAGATATGTTATGAGTGAGGCAGGTAAGGAGCAAATTAGAACCAAATGACCCGAGGCGATTTGCTTTCGACTGTCTACGTACCACATACCTGCTGCCTGGTTGGCGCACCAGTAAAGCACCCGTTTGTTTTGCCAGAGGTGGGTGCCAAGTATGTGCACCGCCACCAGGATGGGGAACAGCTCCAGAAAAGTAAGATCCCTGGTGATGCCCTGCGGCGTGCCACTCTCTGGAACCAAAGGCCCTGTGCCCACTGACCCCTAAAGAACGCGCCGAAACCAAAAGCCCCAGAGGCATCAGAGTGCACCTGCAGCTCCAGGCCAGGTTCCAAAGCAGATTGCCACAGGGAGATGCCGTTGAAGTTTAGGATGAAGGACAAAGCCAGACCTGTAGGTCTTCTTTCATGCCCGGGGAGACCCTGATGTGATGGTCAGGGGACTTGCAGCCCGACAAGGACCTCTCGCCAGCCGAGGGCAAGAAAGCCCTGCCGGGAGCCACCACCCTGCAAAGCAAAATTAAGGTGGCCGAGTAAGGACTGGACCAGGCGCACCCTGCATTTTTTGGAGGAGAAAAACGGACTGAAGCAGGGCTGCCAAAGGGCTGTAAGCTTGTCAGCCGGAAGGAAGGACGTGCCTAGAACCGTGTCCAGGTGAATGCCAAGGTAGCTGAGGGCAGTGGCGGGCCCCTCCGTCTTGTTGGGAGCCAAGGGGACCCCCAGCTCGGTGGCCAGGACCTGCAAAGCCTGGAAGGGCCAGCTCACACTCCCGGGTGCCCTGCCTGCCGATAAACAAGAAATCATCAAGGTAATGAGTCACCAAACCGGAGGGCACCAGCTGCCCTGAAAGCCCATTCGAGGAAGGTGCTGAAAGTCTCAAAGGCGGCGCAGGCAAAGGAGCAGCCCATGGGCGCTGGCCTTGTCCACATACCAATTTCCTTGGAAGTGGATGCCCAGCAGCTTCCGAAGTCAAGGGGGGAAATGGGCAGGAGGCGGAAGGCCGGACTGAATATCACACTTTGCCAGGGATGCCCCCGGACCCGCCTGCCTGATGCAGGGAGATGGCTTAAGTCCAAGGTGGGCGTAGCGGACCCGAACAAACCTCTGGGTCAATGAAAAAATTCGCAGATGCAGCCCCGGGGGTAGGAGAGGTGTTGAATTAGCGAAACTCCCCCGGGGCTTTCTTAAACACGACGCCAATAGGGGAGACCCTGAGGTTGGGGAGGGGAGGGTGACAGAAGGGGCCAGCAATGCGGCCGGCCTAGATTTCCTTGTTGAGCTTATCAGCCTCCGCTCCAGGTATATCGGGGACAGATTTTTTGAATTGCTGGCATGGTAAAGCCCTCGGTGGGCCTTGATAGGTCATGCGGAAGCCAGAAGAGAAACCCTCCCCCAGCAGGCGCGCAGCCCCCCTGTCTGGGTAGAGGCGCAACCACTCCAACAGCACCCCTACTTGAGCGGGGGAAGGGGCCGAGAGACTGCAGCTGAGTGAGCACCCTCAGTGTTTTGCGGGGGCGGTAGAACACCGCCCTGGCCACCGCGGCATCTTTATTGGAGGGGCCGGCGCCGGGCGACCAGGCTCACCGAAAGGGAGGGCGTCCGCGCCCGGCTTGGGACAGCTGATCCTGCTGTGGCTGCGAGGAACAAAGGGAGTAAGAGTGCTCATATCTACATTTTACGCTGGCAAGCACCTTTGTTGAATTCCCAACACAAGCCCTTGGCCCCCACCCGCCCCGGGTAGGCTCTGCCGGGTTTTGTAGGAGCGGGAGGATCCGCCCGCCCCTCCCATGGCGGGCTGGACCCGCGACCATCCAGGTTTGGTCGTGGATGAGGTCCCAACGCGAAAGGCACTTGTCGCGAAGCGTTCTTACGGATAGCCTGCGTGGTGAGCGATGGCCGTAGTCTCCCCAGCCAGCGCCCGAGCCCGCAGCACATAGACTGGCCCATGTAATTTCGCGAGATGCCAGGCTGCGCCAAAGGGGCCATGCTGCCCCGATGAGGGCCAGGAATTCCGGTGAAGCCCTGCAGCCAGTTGTTGAAATTCCATTTCGGCAGCTGCCTGGTCCTTCCGTTTTTTGTCGGCCTTCCCGCCCGACAAACCTTAACTCCCCCTCCCGCCGCAGGAACTTAAGGCTTATCCACACTAATACCCATCCAGCGCCGGCTCCCGGAGCTTCCTGGGGAGGTGGGACCCGAGTAGTTGCCTTGATGCGTCCTGAACTGGGCGAGGGGATGGCGCTTAGCCGCCCCCGAAGCGCCTCGCGCTTTGCAAACCCGCGGTGGGAGAGCAGGCACCCTCTCCCCCAGCACCCAAAATTCCCCAGTAACTTTCTTAGCGTCATCATCCTCAGTAGACTCACCCGGCGACGCCGAGCTGGGGGATGCCCTGGAAGAGCGGGGACGCCCCGGCGACCGCTAAGCCTCGTCCTGCCCTCAGCGCCCCGAGGGGCCGGCCAGACGCATCCACCGATGTGGGCAGCGCTAACCGGAGGCGAAAGTTGCAGCACATCCGTTGCTCCTTCGAGGCCCCCTCTGGCGCCATACCCGGCCTCCGCCGGCGTGATGGGCTCAGGAACCCCCAGCGAGGTGGGGCCCGAGCTTCCGCTGACATCCGCCGAGGACTTGAGAAAAGATGCAACAGGGTATCCGCCAGGTTGCCGGACCAGAGCAGGATCGGTGCCCATATGGCGGCGACGTGTTAGGCGGGAAGATCACCGGGCCGGCACCCCCCGGGACAGCGAGGAGGGCCCCTCCCAATGGAGACTGTCCCGCCATGCCGACCGGCCGCCCACCTGCCGATGGGAGACAAGCCCGAGCCCGCGGCCGCCCTCGCCAGCTGCTCCGATACGTAGCGACCGGGCCGTCATCCGGCGTCCCCGGGCCAGTCTGGAGCGGACCCTGTTCAGCAAATTGCACGCGCCCTGCCCGATGGCGCCCGCGCCGCCCTCTGCAGCAGGCTGCCTGCTCTTGTCAGCACCGGCCCCCATGGCGGCTGCGAGACCGGCCCAGAAAAGCGAAAAGGAAGAAAAGGTTGAAACGCGAGAAAGTAAAGGATAGCCAGAGGAAGAAGGAAAATCAGCTAAAAAAGGAAAGATAAGAAAAGGCCAGTCTCCTTCCAGGCCTTACAGCGAGACGCCATAGCGACCACGCCTTGCTGGTTCGCCGCCCGGCGGGAAGAGCGTAGCGGACCGGGGAAGGATGAACATATACCCGGGCTCCTCCCGCCTTTTTCAGGGGGAGCCAATGTTGCACCCAGTTCTGCAGCTTGCCGCAGGCCATGCATGCCCCTTATCTTGCTGCGTTGCTCACCACGGCAGCAATGGCTGCCCCTGGTTATTCAGGTGCATCTTATTTTGTAGAAACTTCTCCAGAGACATAAATGTAAAAGGTAAAACTTACATTTATTCAATCATCTTCAGTTCACAACTTTGTTCCAGAAGATTAGATGAAAGAACCTAGACTAAAGAGATTACTTTCCTATGACAAGTGGGCACAACCTAGCAGCCATCCGTTATTGTGGAAGTGAAGGATGCTGCAGTGGCAAAGGTACTGAACGAGCTGCCATTGACCATCTTTCGAGTTCAAAGGCTGAGAGCAGAGTAGAGAGCTAGCATGGGAAGAAGGAAGTTAGTGGTCTCCTGGCAGACAAGGAGGAAACTAAGAAGGCAACATCACAGAGTGAGATACAGCACCCCCAGTGTCAGGCATGCAGAAGTCACGGCTTATTCCAACACTCCCTCGACACTGCATGCTTTCCAGGTATACAATGTTCAGTTTGTCACGCAGGCTTTGGAACTTGTCTCTTGGCGATGGTTTGGTCAAGATGTCTGCTGTCATCATTATCAGTAGGACAGTGGCAGTTTCACAGTTCCTTCTGCCTGTAAGAGTCTTACATATTGATCCTTAATTCCAATGTCTTTGAATGCGTGTGCCTATTCTTTTTTCTGAAGAAAGAGCTATACCTGGTTATCTTCTAGCATTTGTACAGGTAAGGTTCATCAATACCAAAATCTTCTAACAGCATTAAAAGCCATTGTAATTCTCTACATGCCTCAAACTGATACTAATTCTGATTCAGTAGATGCGATGAGCTTAACACTTTGTTTCACGGCTTGCCCAACACAGCACTTTCCCCATAGAAAAAAACACATAGCCACTGGTAGATCTTAGGTCCTGTTCTTTCTCCAGCCCAATCTGCATCCAGCATATCCCAATAATGTGGGATCTTTAGTTGCTGGAAGTTTCAGTTAAAGTCTAAAGTACCTCTTAAGTACCTCACCACTCGTTTAACAGCAGTCAGTCTCTTGTGGTGGGTGTGCTAACCCTTCTGGACAATATGCTCACAGCTGTGGCAATGTCCAGGTCTGGTTGTCATTGCTAGAGTATAAAAAGCTTGCCTATTGCAATCCTGTAATCATTGTTGTCGGGTAGCAGAAGTCATCAGGTAGTACTTGTCTGTGAGAAATCGAACTCGTGGGGTAGGCATTGGATTGACACCTTCAGGTTGTGAACTCTGTAGCTTGGTTAATATTTTTCTGCTTCTGGCTAAGAAGATAGCTTCCATCTGGTTCCACGTTGATTTGGATCCCCAAGTAGAAGCTGGCATCTCCCAGGTGCTTGACTTCTACTTCCTTATTCCCAGTGGGATATAATCTCAGCACAGTCAATTTCATTTTCATGTAAATAATCAGGTCATCAACATATGTCGGGATAAATGTCATCTCCCATTCTGTGCCTGCTCCCCAAAGACCAGGGGTCTGCATTGCCTTGTTGAAGCCCTGACTTAGTAGCATCTTGGCTGAAAGCTTATCTGACCAAGCTTTAGCGCAGGTTTCAATCCATAAAAGTCCTTTCTGAAGTTTGAATTCGTGACATTCTTTCATCTATGAACCTGGTGGTTGCTTCATATAAAGCTCCTGTTCAATTTAAGCCACATCACAAAAAATCGCGGTTTTAAGTCAAAATGCCAGTTCTCATGTTTCCTAGATTGCAGCAATGGCAGAGCATTCTAATTGTAGAATGCTACAACAGGTGCAAAAGATCTGATCATAATCTGTTCCATAGTCTGAGAGAATCCTTTAGCAACAAGTCTGGCCTTATATCTCCTCAATCTGACCTTCATCTTGTTTAGCTTTAAAAACCCATTTTACAACCGATAGCGTTCTTACCCTTAGGTAGTTCTGTGAGGGGTCATGTTTGGTTTTATGTAGTGCAGCAATTTCTTCTTATTAACCTCTTTCCACTTCTTTGCTCCTGGTTCAGGCGACCGGCTGTAATTCAGCCCATGAAGCTGGTTCATGCAGTGGCAGTAGCCCGCTAGCGAGGTAGGTAGTTTCGGCTGGAACTCCCTTGTTAGGCTGCGATGGCCTGAGGCCAAAGGTCTGTCTGCCTCCGCGGTAGTCTGTGACTCCTCTGCCTCACCTGTCAGGTCGCAAGTTTCCACCGCTGCTCCCTCTTCAGGTTGGGAGCATTTTGCTGGCATCTACGCGATGTCATCCTGGACTCTGGGCGATGTAGGATCAGCTGGTCGCTATCGCCATCTCCCTCTGAATGGTCATCCATCACAGCAGGCTTGCCATCTCTGGAGTGCATTTCGTCAAACTGCACAACTCTGCATATATTAATTTGATTTAGTTTCTGGATCAAAAATCCTGTATCCTTTACTTTCTGGAGAATAGCCCAAAATATGCCACCTGCTAGCGTAGTAGGGTCTAGCTTGGATCTCTTTTCTTTGGTATGTGAGCATAAGCATCCAAAGACCCTGATGTGTTCTACATTTGGTTTCACCATGCCATAACTCTGTATGGGTTAGCCTTCTGTGACTTTGGTTGGCAATCTATTTTTATGGGTAAAGCTGCAGTCATTTCTGCCTCTCCCCAGTGCTTACGAGGAAAGCCTGAATCAATGAGCATGCACCAGATCATATCCATTATATAACGGGTTCTTCTCTCAGCAATTCCATTTTGTTCTGGAGTATGGGCCACAGTAAGTCTGTGTTGGATCCTATGTTTCCTCAAGAAATTGTTTATAGATATGGAATTGTATTCACCACATCTGTCCATTTGGATACACTTGGGTTTTCTATTGAACTTATTAGATACCATAGCAACATAGTCTCTTAGTTTCTGTTCAGTCTGTGACTTTTCTCTTAGCAAATAACATACAGTGTATATCAAGTAGTCACCAATGAAGGACAACAGATAGGTGTTATTACCAGTTGATGCTGGCTTGATAGGTCCACATAGATCAGAGTGAATCAAGTCAAGAGGTTGCTTAGAGCGTCTTTGGCTTTGCTTTGGGAATGAAGAATGGATTCCTTTCCTCTTAAACAACAATCACACAATTGGTTATCATTTGGGACAGTCTTTTATGGAAATACCTGCTACCAAGTCCTTGCTTTTTTAGCTTCAGGATGGCCTCTTTATCACGGTGGGCAAACCTCTATGCCAGAGCTCAAAGACTGCTGGGTAGAAGTTACCTTAACATGCAGGCTTATTGGTTCCCTCACAGTCCAGTTCAAAGACTCCATTTCTTAAGTGCCATATTGGAATAGCAAGCTCACATCATTGAGATAGTGCTTTTACATTATTCTCAAAGTGAACAGCAAAATCCTTTTTTCTGATAATGGTGTGGGGACGTATTTGATCAGATTAGCGCAAGGTCTGCAATGTACAGGACATTTCTGCCACAATCTCAGTTCCATTACCATCCAGTTGGCAATGTAAAAGTAACTTGCCCTTTCAGTCACTGGAATCTGTTTTCCATTGGCTAAATACACATTGCATCCAGCATCTCTGTCTAATTCATTGAACAAAGCAATATCTGAAGCCATGTGCTAGAAGCACCGCTATCAATAATCCAAGGCTTATATATTTTTCATTGGTTTGTATCATGGGTTGTGCAAAAGTTGAACGAATTTTAAAGTAAAATCCCTTTGTCGTGAATAAGCAGTGTGAGATGGCTTGCTGCCAGTCTCAACATTCTTGTGACGCCTCCCTCTGGAGTGACCAGGTTTATTACACTTGAAACAGATGGGTGGGCTCCTCCTTTCCCACCATGGGATTGGATTTTCTGTATTCAAATGATTTAGTTCTGCCCCCTTGCCTCTGGCTAGCGACAATGTAACTTGAGCCATTCTTCCCTCTGCTCTCAGGGGAATACTCTTGCTGCTAGCAGAAATTCAGGCCTAGTCCTAGAATTTCTCAAATGTCACCGTCTTTGCCATTTTACACAGTAGAGACAAAAGCTGAATATTTCTCAGGCAATGAGGTAAAAGCAGTCCAATTTTCAGTTCTTCACTCCAAGAACTGTGCCAGTGATTTACTAACTTATCAAATCAGATTCAGCAATTTCTCTATATGGCAATCAGCATCTCCATTTCTTGTAATTTGATTGAAAATAGTTGTTTGAATATAAACTCACTTTGCTATTTCTGTCTTGCTCTCCAAAGACCCTTTTAATGCTTCTAGCATGTCTTTGGCAAGAATCTTTGTCCTTTAACATACACCAGTTGTGAGTTTGTGGAGGGTACTAACAATTACATTCATGGCCTTTTCATCTGCTCTTTGCCATCTAGTCTATTCATTTCCACTGTTTTGGTTTTTTTGGTGTAGTTAAAAACAAAACCTATGCTCCTCTTTCCTTTACTTGTGACTGAATCCTGCTGAGCCAATGAGTTAAAATTCGGGCTTGTAAAGCTTCTCAGAATTGCCTTCACATTTCAGGCCATTTTTTAATGCAAAAGTCTTTCTCTGCAATCTCAATAGATTCACCACACACACAAGAAAGAGGAAACAAGCCTTCAGGCTATGCAACCTTTGTTACTCTCAGCTGGCCTATATTTAGGTAGGTGAGCAAGAAAAAAAACGCAAGAACCAAGGCAATGGCTGCTAAGCCATGCAAAGGAAAAAAAAAATCTGCTCCAACTTCAAAATATCTGGGCTTCAAAAAATAAATCCATCAATCTCTGCTACCAAGTTAGATTTCTTGTTTAGGAGTCATGTGTGGATGTACCCATTAATGTGTGTGTGGAATGCAGTTTGTAGAAACTTCTCCCAGAGACATAAATGTAAAAGCTGTAAAACTTTGCATTTGATGTTCAGTAATCTTCATAGTTCACAACTTTGTTCCAAGAAAAGGTAGATAGAAAGAACCCTAGACTAAAGAGATTACTTTCCTATGACAAGTAGGCACAACTATAGCGGCATACCATCCATTGGTGTGGAGGTGAGAGAGGATGCTGCAGTGTAAAGAGCCCACACTGAGCAGGCTGCCATTGACCATGCGCTCGGTTCAAAGGCTAGAGCAGAAGTGAAACTAGCATGGGGAAGAAAGGAAGTTAGTGGGCGGTCTCCTGGCCCAGACAAGGAGGGGAAACAAGAGAGGCAACATCACAGAGTGAGATACACAGCACCCCCCAGTGTCCAGGCATGCAGAAGTCGCTTATTCCAACACCCTGGCCCTGCGACGATGCGGCTGGCCTCGACCCGGGCCAGGGCCTTTATGGCTCTGGCCCCTGCCTGGTGGAATGCTCTACCTCCAGCTGTCCGGGCTCTGCGGGACCTTGGTGAATTCCGCAGGGCCTGTAAGATGGAGCTATTCCACCGGGCTTTTGGAGGGGCTGGCCGCGGTTCTATTGCCCCACACTGAAATTGGAACTAAGCTGCCTTTTCCATCCTGGTAGGGCCCTGATTCCATCCTGGGCCCTGCCTCTCCTCCCTTCTCCTTTGGCCTTTAGACCGGGCGCCTGTGTGTGTGTTTTTACACAACGTTGTTGTTTAATCTGTATTTATTGTTTTAATTGCTGCTGAATTTTAATGTTAGATTTTATGTTATATTGATTTACTGTTCTGGAAACAGTCATGTTGTGAGCCGCCTCGAGCCCTTTGGGGATGAGGCAGCCTATAAATTTAATAAATAAATAAATAAATAAATATCCAAATAAATACAACTGCTGCTGAAAATGATACTTAGGTCTTACTTAGACCCTTCTCTTAAACTGTGCTCTTTCTTGATGATACAACAAAATGAATTTCCAGATCTGTTTTCTACTTTACTGGCTGCTATAAACTGTTGGTTCAACACTCAGAGAAATATGCAGCCTCCATAATATCAAAACACAGGTAAGTTGCACTCGATACTAAAAATCAGGAAGCGGTTACCTTGTAGGAGACATTTTGCTCAGTGTTTCTTTTTTTCCTTTCAATTGTAGATCCACGGTCCAGTTCTGCATTGTTCAATGAAGAGCTGAGATACAATGCAAGGTACATATAATCTTTAAAAATTGTTCTATGGGTAATGTTATCATCGGGTATATTATTAGTATATTGGGTATTATCATAGCAAATCACATACAGCAAATACTTATAATAATGTTGCAAAAAGATAGAATTTGCTTTTATTTAGGAAGGTTGAAATTTAACATTCATGTTGCAGTGGAGAGAAGAGAGAAGTCTAATCAAAGGAATGCTGTTCCCTATCACAAATGGCCAGCTAATATAATAATACATGTGTGCAAACATGGTGGCATAGCTCTACAGAAGAGATTACTACCATAGATGCATCCTGCTTCATGGAGATCCATGAGGTATGAGAACATAAAGGGCACAGGAAGAGGAGCAGACTGAGAGAAACTCCCAGTTTAGACAAAGCGAGACATCCCATTCATTAAGAAGATAATGCATACACATATCTGATTCTAGTGCAAAGAACTATAGTGCAAAGACCACCAGGATCCAGGCATGTTTAGTTGCCTTCATTCCAACAACTGTAACAGTACAAAAGCAGTAAATGTTGATTTCTCACTTTATTTATAGTTATTTTATTTCATTTAACATATTTTGATAACATTTGGATTCTTACATCTACAGTTAAACAAGAATATGCAGCTTGCTTAAAAGCTGTGTTATGAGAGAAATCTCTTGCCACACCTGGATTAGATTTGGGTAAGAAATCCCATACTTCCTCTGGTGTCTCCAGGACAGTGTCTTTTGCTTTGGGAGCTGTCCCTGCAGCTGATCTTCTGATAGCTGCCTCTGAACTTCCAGCCAAAAATCAAGCTCAGGGATGTTCCCCACTACATGAAATTCAGCACGTTACCTCTGTTGAGACCAGCGTCTGAGATCTCCTTGACATCAGATGCCCCTGTCTTGACCATCCAATTCTTTTTTAATAATACATTTTTATTATTTTCTCACTTATATAAAACATCAGATTATAAAAGACAGAAAAAATGAAAAATAGGGTACAGAAAATGAAAACACAAAAATCATAAAATAAATATATAATACTAAATTTAAAAAATTAATTCAGAGGTTTCTTATTTCCCCTTACTTAATTACCTCTGCTATGCTAATAATATATTAACTATAATTGCAATGCATACTCATTTGGAGAAAAAAAATCTAGCCATTAATTTTTTAATCTACAAAATTTGCAAAAATTATAAAAATACCATATATATGTATATGTATCAAAATACAACCTCCTTTTTTTAACCACTTCAGCACAATATGTAAAATATAGTTTCTATTTCTTATCAAACTCCTGTTTTGGCCTTCTATTTACAAGATTAGTTAACTTGGCTTATTCTTTGATGGACCACAGTCCTGTTTGACACCAATATCCCTTGGCTCAGCTATCTCCTCCTGCAGGCAGTGGCATGTCATCTTAGTGGATTTTTATTAGCTCAGTGACCTTCACCAGGTCAACATCATTCATCATCTCAACATCAATCTTCTCCAATATTAACCTCTCATCAAAGTCAATCAGTTTCTTGTTGTCAATCTCCTATGCCTTCTATGGATTCTTGTTGACACTGATTGACTTCTCATTGACATCAGTCACCTTCACCAGAGCCAGTGCCAAGACCTTGTATGCCTAATCTTTTGATCAAAGAGGCTCCTTCAATTGCCTCTGACAATAATGTTATTGAAGTCCATCCTTCAACATTTGCCAGTTCATTCTCCATCTGAGACCTGGGTTACCTGACCCTGATACCCATATATTCAGTGCCATTGTTGCCCCCCATACTTACCACCTCTGTCACATGGCCATTCTTCCAGACATGAGCCAACTTCTTTGAGACTGAAACACTCTCAATGAACATTAGCTCCTACTCACTGTTGCCATCATGATCCATCACCTGAACCATGGGTGTCTGATCCAGAGGAGCAAAATCATTATTCAGAAGATGAGTCTGACTCTACTTCTAGGTTATCTTCAGACAATGTGGTTGGGAATCCTTCCCCTATTTTGCCATCCAATGACATTAGGTTATACTCTGAACAGTTAATTAGGATAGCTAGATGTTTGAATCTTGAGTATGAGCCAACTGTTCCTCCTGAGTTGGATCCTATGTTGGACATACTTTATTCAAAGAACAATGTGTCAATGTGTCTTCCATTAATTAAAGGGTTCTTCAATATGGCACATGCTACTTAACGAAACCAAGGTCTCATTACACCTCCGCTAAAAAGGTGAAAATCCTATATAGGATCAAGCCTGAAGGTTGTGATTTTCTTTCCACTACACTCAGGTGAATTTAATGATCACCAACTCCCTACTATCTAGGCACAAGGGGTATGTGTGTGGTTCTCATTCATTTCTATTAGATCATCAGTTTTAAAGGCTAGTTTTAAAAGAAATGGGAGTGCCACATTATCTGATTGTTTTGATGAGCAACCTGAACAAGGGGCTACTGTTAGGAAAAAATATGGAGAAACAGAATGGTTTCCAGTTGGCAAATGTGTTAGGCAAGTATACCTCTTCATTCTGTATGCAGAACATATAAGGAAAGCTATATTAGTTTTAGATGAATAAAAATTGTGGGGAGGAACATTAACAATTTGAGACATGCAAATGTTGCTAAATTACTGGCAGAAAATCTTGAAGACATGAAACGACTACTGTGAAAGTGCCGAAGAAGGACTACAGCTGAATATCAAGAAGACAAAAGTAATGACTACTGGAGAATTACTTAGCTTTAGGGTGGACAATGAGGAAGTTGAAATTGTTGAAGATTTCCTATTCCTTGGATGCATGACCAAACAAAAGGGAGACTTCAGCCAAGAAATCAGAAGGAAATTAAGACTGGGAAGGGCAGCCAGGAAGGTTCTTAAGTGTGAGGATGTGTCACTAGAAACCAAGATCAAGTTAATTCATGCCATAGTATCCCTATTACTATGTATGGGTATGAAAACTGGGCAGTGAAGAAAGCTTACAGAAAGAAAGTAGATTCCTTTGAAATGTAGTATTGGAAGAGATTTTTACAGTGTGTTACAGGTACTATGGACTGCCAAGAAACAAGTGGGTTTTAGATTAAATCAAGCCTGAACTCTCCCTAGACGCTCAATTGGCTAAACTGAGAAGACAAGAATCACTGTAAAAGACAATAGTGCTGGAAAAGATAGAAGGCAGCAGGAAAAGAGAAACCAAACATGAGATGGATGGGCCTGTAAAGGAAGCCCCCCCCCCCCCTCAATTTGCAAGACCAGAGCAAGGCTGTAAACATTAGGATGTTTTGTAGGACAATGATTCATAGGCCCCTTCCGCACACGCAAAATAATGTGTCTTCAAACCATTTTCACAACTGTTTGCAAGTGGATTTTGCTATTCCGCACAGCTTCAAAGAGCACTGAAAGCAGTTTGAAAGTGCATTATTCTGCATGTGCGGAATGAGCCATAGGATCATCATGAGTCAGAAGCAACACATTCAGTGGTATGTTAGATGTTTAGAGATAATGGCAGAAGTCTTCAGTCCTTGCATTATCTCCTGTGGCTGTTTTGAATCCTTGAAGAGAAAAGTGGGTTAGAAACATTGTGAATAAATAGAAATATTATAATGCAAGCATTATAATGAGAATATATTATAATGCAAGCATTATAATATAATCTTATTATATTATATAATATAATGCATTATATAATATAATGCAAGCATTATATTATAATGCAAGCATTATAATAAGATCCTCTGAAGATGCCAGCCACAGATGCAGGCGAAACGTCAGGAGAGAATGCTGCTAGAACACGGCCATGCAGCCCAGAAACCACACAGCACCCAAGAAATATTATACATTTCTCCCTCTGCAGCTTTCAAAGCATTAGTGAAGGAGGGTAGAGGCCTAAGCAGGAATTGGGTCCAGGGATATTGGGAGATGAAATTATGTAGGGGAAATTGATTAGCCTGCTGGGTAGAATTATGAACTGAGTTCAGGCAGGTTCACATTACTGTTGATATTAATTTATTCTGTTACAGTGTTGCTTATACTCCTGTGGGGACAGATTTTTGCATCTGGTCTTGTTGGTCTTGTTGCACAGTTTTTGTTTGTTTGGTCCATTGTTGCTGGTAAATATCCATTTTAGATTAGGGTGCTGTTTTGTAAGCAAACATAGCTTTAGAATTTAACATTTTAGAATTTAACATTTAACATTTTCTGAGGAAATCAATTATTTTCTTTTAACAGTTCTTCAACATTCACAACAGATCTGTATGTAGAGCCTAATAGAAATGAGTTTTCATCACAATTACAAGGAATTGTGGATGGATTTGAAAACATCATTGGTATGTAATCCCACTTAAGCATTGTATTGGTATAGTGCATATCTACTCACACTTTTATCCCTCTCTTCCTCTGAGAAACTCAAAGTGATATATATATAATTACTTTTCTGTGGTCTTTGTTCATCATATCAATGAGGTTTATGCCTGTGTAGAACTAATGTTCAGGAACTTATTAGCTTTGATGTGCAAAAGTCTTTCCCTATCAGTAGCACACCTGTGACTGTACAGGACTAACAGAAGCAGACCAATAGTGTATGGGGGGGGGGGGGGGAAGAGGGGCCAAGTGACCCAGGAAGCACCTGGGTCACGAGTGGGGCACATTTTACCCATCTGCCCCTCCCTCTCCCCCCATGTGCAGACCTCAGATGAACTCCCCCTGCCGAGCTCTCCTCTGCAAAAAAAAGTTCAAACCTTTTGCTGAGCACATCAAGGCTAGCAACACACTGAGGGCAGGGATGAGGCCAGGGAAGGAACGCCCCCTCCCTGGCCTTGTCCCTGCCCTCAGTTTTTTGCTGGCCTTGGTGTACTTGGTGAAAGGTTTAATTTTTTGTGGGGTGCGACTCAACAGGGAGAGTACAGCTAGGGGCTGGGTGCAGGGGGGCAGTGCCCAGAGCAAGCCTCAGGTGCCATTTTGTACAGGTACACCACTGGAGGAGCCGCACCTTACTGCTCATCTCTCATCTCTTTATGGTATCCTCCTTATTACTTAGGAGCAGGAAAACCATTTGTGTGTGGATTGGGAGTGGCATTCCAAATCTCTGTACCATTCAGGATCTGAGATGGATCAGTGAGTGCAATGGACAGAAGTTCAAAATGGTGGCCATTAAATCTACTGTTCCCCTTCTGTTATTGGCAGACTTGTTTGCTTCTGATATTTGAAAGGCAGCTATTTCTGTATCTCCATCTGAGCAACATACTGCACATTTTTATGGCTCCTCATGGCGTCATCTCATCTCTGCTTTCTCCATGGAAAAGGCATAATATACCTTATCTATTTTGGGCCTAAATGTCATTGGGAAGGCAGCACCTTTGCCTTGTAAGGATAGTCCATTTAATAGGGGCAACTCATCACTCTCTGGGAGAGTCTACCTGCTCTATGACATTTAATAGGAGCAACTCATCACTCTCTGGAAGAGTCCACCTGCCCTAGGACAGAATGTTTACCATCATCCTTAAAGGGCAGTGTTTTATCTTGGAATTTGATTTAGTTAAGTTTGAGAACTCTTGCCTAAACCCTTAACAGTGACAGAGCTCATAAAAAATGATTGGAGATAGCATTAAGAACTCTTCTTAGTTCCAGAGGGGTTCCTGTGCTTCTCATAATCATGACCCCTTAGAAGTATAAGAGTTTAGTTATGTATTTTTTGTTTAAAGAATTATCTTCATAATAGTATAAGAATGGACTCCAGTATTAAGCTCTTATTCAGTCTGAGATCACTTAGATTTCAAGTCTAATCAGAAGTGTGGTACTATGGCTTGCTGGAACTCATCACTGGAACTGGAGTCAGTCAGACCATCAGCAGATTCAGGGTTGTGTCTATATGGCTACAATAAAATTCTGTGGAGGCTTCAATAGTATTTATACATTTATTCATAAAATTTTGCTTTGATTTTTTTTACTCAAGATTTTTGCCAATTGGTTAACAGAAGTTTAAAAATACAAGTAAAAACAGAAAGACAGTAAAACTCAGCTAATGAAAACAAAATTTTAAAATTACCTTAGAATAGTAGGAATGTCTACTAACCTCCAAATATTTGGAGTAATGAAAGCATATTTGATCTGCCTACAAATGGATGTCAGGAAAGAACACAAACAGATTTCCCAGGAAAAAGCATGTTCAACTTTCAAAACTCCATAGAAATGGCCCTACTTCAGTTGAATCAGCCTTCCTAAAGGAAGGAACTGGGAACAGAGCCAAACATTTATTTAATTACAAATGGGAACCTACAAGAACCTGTGGGAGGCATCTCATTTTCCCCTCTCTCACTATTTCCTCTTTCCTGATAGCTCCCATAGCCTCTCCCTTTTTCCTGCTTCCTTCTTTCCTTCCAGGGTTGCCAACCTCGAGGTGGGGCCTGGAGATTCCCTGGAATCACAACAGGTCTCCCAACTGTAGAGAGCAGTTTGTTGGGATTGCCAGCTCCAGGTTGGGAAATTTCTGGAAATTTGGGGGCAGAGCCAAGGGAGGAAATGGGAAAAGATGTGGCCTCAGCAGCATATAATGCAATTAGAGTCTACCCTCCAAAGCAGCCATTTTCTCCAAAAGAACTTATCTCTGCCATCTAGAAAACAACTGTGATTCCAGGTGATCTCCAGGCCACCTGGAGGTTGGTAACTCTCATTATCTGGAAGAAATGACTACTTTGAAGGAGTAATACCCTTCTGAGGTTCCTCCCCTCCTCAAAAATCTCCAGGCTCCCCCCCCCCCAAACATTCTAGGAATCTCTTTCCCATCCAGCAGCCACCTACCTTTACCTGCATTTCCATTTTAAGCTTCCCTTCTCCCCCTAGCCCAGCAGCCTCTACCTAGGAAAACTGTGACCCAGTTGTGTGGTGCTGACTACGGGCTAGACCCAGTGGCAGGGTAGGGGACTTTCAAGGACTTGTGGGGCGGAACCTAACTTTCCCCTATATTCACCTCCCCACACTATTTCATCTTTCCTCCTCCTGGCAACCACCTTGCTCTCTTCCCTCTCCCTGCCTCATTCTTGCCTTCTCATCCATTCATCAACCTCTCTTTTAGCTGCCTCCCACCTTCAGCATTTATTATTAGTTTACTTCATTCATACCACACATTCCTCCCCAGTGGGTACCAAAGCAGCTCTCCTAACTTTGTAAGGTAGGTTAGGTTGAAAGTATAATTGGTCCAAAATCACCAAGTGAGCTACCACAGCAAGATAGGAACCTCAGTCTCCCAAACCAAATAACTGCCATATCACACTGGCATTCATAAGATAGCAGCTGAAGAGTAGCAAGCCAGGCCTAGTTGAAACATACAAGTCAGACTGTGTCACATCACCCAGAAGTTACTTCCAGTCCTTGGTTTGCCAGACTTCAGGTGAGAGCTGGAGATTTCCCAGAATTATAACTAAACTCCAGAGGATAGAGACCTGGTCTTCTGGAGAAAATGGCTGATTTGAAAGGTGGACTTACTAGACAGTACTGGGGTCCTTTGCAGGTTTGTAGAAAGATCTGTCTTGCCCATTTAAGCTCCAGTTTAAGTATCCTCAGATTTGGGTGATTTTTCTATTATTGTTTAGATTATATTTTTATCTTGTCTTTCCTCTACCAAGTTCAGTTCATACAAGATTCTCCTCTTCTTCAGTCTATCCTCACAAAAACCATGAAGGCAGGTTAGCCTGAGAAAAAGCAACTGATCCAACTGAGCTTCATGGCTGAATGGCCAAATAAAAATATGAACCTGTTTCACCCTATGAGCACTGGCATATGGAAGTTGTCTTTATGGCCATTGCCATGCAACCTGGGCTGCCTTTTTTTTTTAAAGAGCATTTGTGTTCATGAAAGTGGCAGAAGCCATGTCAACAGCCTTATACAATCAGCATTTTTAAGCAAGTCTCACTTCACGCATTCTCATAGGCCCATGCAAAATAATGCACTTTCAATCCACTTTCAATGCATTCGCAGCTGGATTTTACTATGTGGAATAGCAAAATCCACTTGCAAACAATTTTGAAAGTGGATTAAAAGTGCATTATTCTGCATGTGAGGAAGGTGCCATAGATTATCATACTGAGAATTTCAAACGTATAAACCAGAACCGACTTATATGAACTGATATTTCTGTCTCTGTCACAAAGATGTCTGATGTTTGCCAATGTTCCAAAACTTGTTTGCCATATGTAAATATGGTATTTAAAATGTTGCTACTTAAAATGTTGAAAAATATTAGTGTCCTGAGCTAGTTGTATAGATTGTGGTCTTTACTTTGCACTGCCATATAATTTGTTTGTTTAAATATTTTAATTATCTCTTATTAGATCAGGTCACACCATTTTTTCAAGAAGCTGAGCTGTCAAGTTTTGTCAGTCAATCTTCACATAAAGTGATGTATCCATATAAGGATCACATTGATTCTGAACAGTATTTAACATCATGGCCCAATTGTGATCTAATTCTGGGAACGGATCCAGACTACCACAAAAAAGTATGTTTTGAAATCTAAACTATGTGAGAATATTGTTTGGCTAACACAACTATATATTTTTTTAAAAAATTGCAATGCTATTAAGATCTTCACTCAACTATAAAAAGAGGTAGTAGATATTACATTAGTCAGTTACTTACTACATTGTGAATTGTTTAATGATTTCTTCAGAGGCTGGTGAATAGTTGTACAGGTGGACTTCTGATTTCTGCATTTTACCAGGATATTGGAAATACTTTATATTTAATATGTTATTAATCTTTAAATATGTGTTGTATATCATGGAAAGATTAATCTTGCAGCAACATTAGGATAACCACACATTTAAAAATAGATAAAAATGGAACTAATTCCTTTTTTTACATAATACTTTTTATTAATTTCCTTCTTTAAAAACACTGAACATAAAACACACATAAAACCATTGAAACACATAAGACATCAACAAATATTAACATGTAACAAGTATCAAATGACCCACATTTACAGTTACCCAAACATAATCTATCCTACCACAACTATCCATGACATAAACACATATTTCGGTACATCTAAATCAAATCAGTTACTTCACTTTTCTTTGGTAATTTATTCTTTAACTTTAACTTAAATATCTATACTAAACTACCTTATTTTTCATTCCATATTTTTAATATTTAACCTACAAATATATCTTACAATTCATATTTTAAATTAATTTAAAGAAATTTCTCTTCTTATCTAGGCCCTTTCAATATCCTATAGTCTAATCATAATGTTATCCCTTTTATTGTGATGTAACTGCCCAATACTTATTACTTTGGACTTCCCCTATTAAGTAACTGAATCCCTATTTATTTTTCCCTTAATAAAGGTATGCAATTAATTCTATGATACAACTATTTTCAGATTAACTTATTGCAATATAATCTTGTAAACCGTTTCATATTATATATTCTTCAATCATTTTATTCTTTGAACTCTTTTCTAGATATATAATAAGCTTCCCCCAAGTTTTCAAAAACTTTTCTCGCAGGAGTTCTTTCAATCTCGTCGATAATCTGTCCATATTTAGGTATTTTATAACTTGGGTCATCCATTCTTCTTTTGTTGGTGAAGCTTCATTCTTCCATACTTTGGCTATCCTCATCCTTGCAGCTGTGGAACTAATTCCTGAACTGGCTGCATGTGTTGATGTTGGAATGTACCATCATGTTCAAAGCAGATGCACAGTTTTCTGTTTCTTCCCCTGGTTTTGGTGAAATCTGTTTTCCATTGCTTGTGGTACATTTTACAGTTGTTGACCTCTTCAAATTGGCACACTGAGGGCTTATGTGGGAATAAAGTTCAAGAATTTCAATTCTGCTTCCCAGTTAAAGGTTTTTTATGGTACAAAGCTTTTGGGCACCACATGAAAATCAGCACATGAGAAGAGTGTCTGATCCCGAAGAAAATTACTTTATTCTCTTGGTGGGGTCAGTGCCATTTATCAACTCTTGGCTCTTTGGAAATTGTTGAAGTTTTTTATTATTTTTGTCATCTTTCTAAAATTAGTCACAATATCATCCTATTTGTCCAAAAAAGAGCAATAAAGATATCTTCTTTCCCTTTTGTTAATAATCTCTTTCTATTTATTTTTATACCTCTGTATATCCCTGAGTCATATCAAAACATAATTTATCTACTTATACTTTTGTAATAACTCTAACTTCATTAGCCTTTACCCATCTTAAATATCTGTCTTACTTTCTTGTCTATCCTTCCTACCCATCATATTTCTCAGTTTAATCCCTTGCTCTTTGTTCCTCTCTCGTAATCTAACAAGAAAGAGGGGAAAAAAGAAAGTTCCACATTCAGACTGTCTGGAGTTCTTTTTTTAATTCTTGTTGAAGAACTGTCTTGCATCCTGGATGTCTGTGATCTTCTGATAGGCTCCATTAAAGGTAAAACACAGTCCTTCTATTAGTAGCCATCTAAAGGTATCTTCTTTTTCAAAGCACCCATAAGAAATTTGTATTTCTTTTCAGTAGTATTTCTCATGACAATTCTCTCATTATAGCTAGTTCTTGACCTCAATATTGCATCTTTTGTTTGTAGTGCATGCAGAGGACATCTTCTAGTAATCTTAGGCCCTTTCCACACGGGCCGGATACAGCACCCTAGGGACAGCAAAATCGCCATCCCTAGGGAGCTGTTTGCATGGGGGGCGCAGCTGCTTTGCAGCCGCGCCGCTCTCGCTCCTCCCCAGCGGCTCGAAGCCGCCATTTTCCCACCTCGCTCCCCAAGCGAGGTTTTGGGAAAATGGCAGCTTCCAGCCACTGCCGTGCAAACGGCAGCGGCTGGAAGGCGCCATCTCTCCCCCCTTTCCCAATAGACTTACCTTCCCTGGCGCACCGTTCCGGCGCGTGCTGTGCCTGGGGACATGCCCCCTGCCCTGCGTAACCTCCGAGCGGGTCGCGACAGGGTAGCAAGGGGCGTAATGTCCCCTGGCCTCAGCGACGGGTGGTGGATGGTGAACGCAGGGAGAGCATACGCCAATCGAGGCGCACGGCGACTCCAGCTGGCACCCGCTCTTCCTAAATGTCGTTCTCGGACCGTTTGTGTGAACGGTCCCAGGGGGGTTGGCTCGGCGTCATGTACGCCGACCCAACCCCCAGCGTGGCCATGCGGAAGCAGCCTTAGTGTCAGATACATCACACAGCCTTAGGAAAGATTCTTATTTTTGGTTGCTGCTGACCTTACATGGTAAATTTTGACTAACCCCGGTTATATTTCTCCAACAGAAAGAGAAATAAATTTCACCAACTTTGGAATATAATCTTTTTGATCTTTGTCCTGTTTGAGCATGGTACAGATCCTTATGGCACATTCCGTCTGCTTCAAATCTAGGCAAAGCACTTTCTCTGCTTGGCAATGAATTTCTTTGTCTGATATTGCCTCTTGGCACTGGTATTCAGAGGTTTACTGCCCCTGAATGTGGAAGTTCTGCACAGTTTCAGCACTCAAGACAGATTTTTCAAGAGCCAGTCAAGAAAGTAGATTCTGAGTTTGTGCCCAAGCAGCCCACAGAATCATCTGGTCTTGGCTACCCAGGCCTACCTATGGCTACCCTTACCATATGTTCAAAATAATACATAAGGCTCCCACCCCTCTCTCTCTGGGAAGAACCTTTGGGTCATCCAGGGGTTACATTGGGCTGCACTCTTAGCATTTAGAGGATGAATCAGCAGTGCTTGGAGTTCTTGTAGATACAAGTATGAAATAGGCATTCAAAGAAGAGATGCAAATTCAGGCTTACTTGTACTGTGGCTTATTTGGGCAGATTTGGTATTAATCTAAATTGG
This sequence comes from Sphaerodactylus townsendi, assembly GCF_021028975.2. Classification (NCBI taxonomy): domain Eukaryota; kingdom Metazoa; phylum Chordata; class Lepidosauria; order Squamata; family Sphaerodactylidae; genus Sphaerodactylus; species Sphaerodactylus townsendi. The sequence goes on from NC_059425.1 coordinate 63,411,581, forward strand.
CTATTATTTCTGGCAATGCTTGGGAGAAATGCAAAGGAATGAGTAGAGGGTAATAAAACATTATTCACAGCAGTAATAACACATTTTGAAAACATTTTAAGTCATACGACACTTAAAATACTTTTAAGTGTTGTAACAGTTCTTAAACATTTTGAAAGCATTTTGAAAATGTTGTCAAAATTTTTAATCTCTGCTGTCTGCCATGGCCCATTGCTGTGTTCAGATTTGTGAGTTGAGACATGTTCTATAATATGATGGTGGCTTTGAGATTAACTGGTGCAAAAATTGTTCTTTGGTTGTAGTGGGGGAGGGTGGCTGCCCATATTGGGGGGGGGCGGCACAAAACTCAAATTTTGCCAGAGGCTCCATTTCCCCTAGCTACGCCTCTGCTGGGGACAATAGCCGCTTGTCCACTCCAAACTGCATGGCTCATGATTGGGGGGTTGATGTTCCTGCCTTCCACAACATTCCTTTTGAGCTCCTCATAGGCCACCCTGTTGATACCCAACACCCTGTTTTGTTGCACAACATGCTTGTATTTTCGCCACAGTGTGGCATTTGCCAGAAGTCCTGCTGTGACCCTGACTCCTCATCTCTGCAGCCACCTTCTTGAAAGCATCAGTGTTCCTATGGCTCTTTATAAGGGCCCGTTGGACCACCCGCTTGTCCCAGATCCTGAGCAGATCCCTGGTTTTCACCTCCTTCCAGGCGATAGCTCTCCCTGGTGCCTTGGCAGAGCTTCTACCATAAACCCCAACAGCATCTCCACTTGTTCCAACCATCATCTGTGCACACAAATCACTCAAAATCACACCAGTGGTTGCTGCCGACCCTTCCTTAACACTGAACTCAAACTGGTCATGTCTTGCCCAAGGTTCATTTCGGGCCATTGCCACCTCTACAAAAAGGCTGCACTTCTGATTGGTCATCCCACAGCGAGTGGGGGATAAAAAAGCCCCCCTTTTTCCAATTGTGGATAGGGCTCGGCACAGGCCTCAACATGGCAAGTGGCAGCAAAAAACAATGTGGCACAGCATCACATCACATTCCCACTCACATTCTCATATTTTTGTGGAAAACAAGAGACCACCCCCCCCCCCCGTGATATGCCCACTAACATTTGGCCCAAAGTTCACATCTCCCTAGCTATGCGCTCTGAGCAACCAGTACATGTACAGAAAAGAAAACGGGTCTCTCCTCCTGATTAATCCAGGTGAAATGGCACCTGGTCAATACCATGAGCAGAAAACGTGCTTGGGGGAACATTTTTGGAAGGGTGGGCTGCAACAGTCACTGACATGACATCAGGTGACAAGATCAGGGGGGCGGTGGGCGCGGTGGGGAGATCAGGCAGCTAGATGGGGAAAATAAACTGGTTCTGCTCCTGTGGTGTTTTCAATGCAGTAGGTTCTACCCAGGATTTTTTAACAGAATCACCAAATTGATGATTTTTGAAAATCGCAGGATGAGGAAAATATTATGGGGCAAATGCGCTTTAGGACTGGGAACGTCCTAGGATATTTCCCTTGCTCAACCCAGGATATTTGGACTGTGCAGAAACAACTGCTGTAAACTCAACACCGCCCCCCTTTTTTGATATTTAAATTGGATCCTATTTCACTCCTGTTTTGAATGTCAATGAGACAGGTTTGGATTAAAACACAGAGATTTGTTGACATCATTTCTAATTTGACCATGAGGTGCTATTGCTTCTAAAAGGATCAAGACTGAATAGTAAGTCAAGTGCCTTCTCCCAGTGATGCTTTAGTTTGGCCTTGTTAGTATGATGTGTTTGACATTCTAACAATGAGACCAAATACAGAATATAGAGCTTCTATCCCTTTAATATTTAAGAGAAGGTAGTTTGGTCAAATACAGATTATTATGCAATGATTTAACAATCAAATGTATAGGAATCCTGCCTATCTACCCTATTTTCTAATGTGGGGCACATTGGGTTAGTTATTTGAAAAATCACCCATGGGAAAATTAAAGGATAAGATTAATTCCTCAAAATCTTACTGAATATCGGGGTTTATCATTCATTGCTGTTTTGTCTCTACAGATTCTGACCCTTTTATCTATTCAAAATAGTTGCTTGGTCCAAGTAGAATGTTACAGCAGAAACTTTATGAACTACTGTGAAATGGTGGATAAAGCAAAATATATAACTGACAAGATAATAGCACGGAAAAGAGAGCTATCTACACACGATTTTAGATACATGTTGCAAAATTATACAATTGATACTATGGAAATTGTATGCATGATTATTGAAAGGCGTATCTGTATGTTCAAGGTCAACAGTTTTCAGTTTCAAGCTGATTGCCTACCATATTTTCAGGCTCTGCTTAATATTATTCATTCATGCTTTTATGCAGTTATTGAAGCAAAGAACATACATCTTGTGGAAGTAAGTGAACAATATATTTTTACTGAAAGATTTAGGGTAAGATTTCTAGGGGAACTTTTATAATTGACAATATCCTTATGTTTAAAAAGAATAGTTAGACCCAAACTTAAAAAAAAAAATCTTACAGTGTTGTCATCACTAGAGATTAAGGTTCTGAAAATCATGAGGTAAATGCAAGGTGTTGCTGAAGTCAGATGGTTAAAAAAAAGTAGGAAGACACACACACCCCCACACACCAAATGTTAAAACAATGTCTGCTCCTGTAGAGACACTGAAAAATTTTGGATGTCATATAGAGTTGTTTCTCAAATTTACCTTCTTCTAAGTAATAATGTCATCACATATCAATTAGCAACCTAATATGACACCCAAACTTCACCCTCTCTTCCTCTATTTATGGATCCTATTGGATTACAAAATGCTCTGAGGGACCCAATGCCTCCCAGCAACTCATTAGATGTGCTAATAGAGGACAGGTGTGAACAGCAACATCAATGAGAAGGCACCCTGATACCGTGTTAGCTCCTATGCCAAAATAGCCCATGGTATGAACCTAAGCTAAAGATGAAAAAGCAGGGGCTAAGACAGCTAGAGAGAGTTTGGCAGAGAACAGGTGATGAAATGGTAAGAACATCTTATAAGACACTTATGAAAGCAAATGAGGTGGCAGTGAAGGCTGCAAAAAGAGATTACTTCCCAACAAACATGTCATCCACAAGCTCTCGCCCAGCTCATTATTTAGGGTAATTTGGCAATTGATAGCATTATCTGAAAGAGCCCAAAACAGTACAATCCTGGCCCTTAGCTGTAATACTTTTACGAGTTTTTTTGCAGGCAAGATCTTTTCACTCTACCAGGACCTTCCTGCCAATTTGGAGGCAGTAAGTAGACTAGAGACCCCTTGTCTGTCTTTAGGTCCTACACTAAACCACTTCAATTGGCTTTCCCAGGATGAAGTGGATGGAATCCTGAGGGCTGTGAAGCCACCACATGCTTCTTGGATCCATTCCCATGCTGGCTGGTGAAAGCCAGTGGGGACATGGTCCAGACTACCTTAAGAAAATTATTAATCTGTCCCTAAGTATAGGGACCTTGTCATAGGGATTGAAAGAGGCTCTTTAAAAAGCCACCTTTGGTCCTGCCAATTATCACCCAGTATCCCACCTTTCCTTTCATAAGAACATAGGAACATAAGAACAAGCCAGCTGGCTCAGACCAGAGTCCATCTAGTCCAGCTCTCTGGTACTTGCAGTGGCCCGCCAGGTGCCTTTGGGAGCTCACATGCAGGATATGAAAGCAATGGCCTTCTGCGGCTGTTGTTCCCGAGCACCTGGACTGTTAAGGCATTTGCAATCTCAGATCAAAGAGGATCAAGATTGGTAGCTCCATAAATCTATCCAAGCCCCTTTTAAAGCTATCCAGGTTAGTGGCCATCACCACCTCCTGTGGCACACCTTTCCGGGAAAGGTAGTTGACTGAGTGGCCACTGAACAGGTCCAGACTTTTCTGGAAGAAACTTCTGTCCTGGACCAATTTTAATCTGTCTTCCACACTGGTCATGGGATGGAGACCGCCCTGGTCTCCATGGATAATCTCCAGAAGCAGCAGGACCAGAGTGGGTCAGCACTGCTGTTACTTCTTGATTTGACAACAGCTGTCTTGGCTGCCTGCCAACTGTTGGTTTCAAGTTAGAGCATCTCTCAGCTGTAGCAAGACCAGTCAAGAGGGAATTCCACAAGGGTAGCCAAACAGTTCAGGTCAGGGAAGGCAGAGAAGTTACAGAAGCCAATAATACAGTCCAAGGGTCAAAATTCCAAGACTCAATCAGAAGGGTGTCAGCAGATTCAACATTAGTTGAGCTAGTTGCGTCTTTGCCCAGCACTTCCTCTTAGAAGGCTTTATAGCCAACTAGAAAGCATTCGCATACAGCCTACAGGAGTTATCTTATGAAGACTCATCTTCACTGTCAACCTGTAGCTGAGCTGAGCAGCCAAGCACAAACTGCATTTTTGCACCTGCAGTTCTGCCCTCAGCTTCTTTCTACAGGATTCCAGGGGGACTGGTGACCATGGAGACCTGGGGATGGGTGGCTGGTCTGTCCCGGCTGCCTCTGAGTCATGTGTTGGAGGTGCCTCTGAGCTAACTGTTGGCTGCACCGCTGAGAGTACCTGATCTCTCTGCCGGTCATCTGCTGCCTGCTGTGGGCCTGCTTGGAGGAGGGCCTCTCCTCCTACAAGGAGTCCTCACTGTCAATGAGTTGGACCATGACAGCAGCATTTGACTTGGTTGACCATGACATCCTGACCAACTGCCTCACTGGCATGAGGATCCATGAATCAGCATTGCAAGTGGCTAAGCTCATTCCTCCAAGATTGGGGACAGAGTATAACAATCAATGAGAAAACATCTGCTCATCAATTACTGGTGTGCAAAGTCCCACAAGAGGCAATTCTCAATATTATTTAACATCAAAATGCACCCTCTTGCTAGGTTGATCCAGAGGTTTGGGCTGGATTGTCATCAATATGCTGTATCAACTGGTGTATCAACATGTCTAGGTTAGACATCTGCAACTCACTGTACACAAGGCTACTCTTGGGCCTTCTCTGGAAACTCCAGTTGGTGCAGAATGCAGCTGCACAAGTCCTCACAGGGACTGTGTGGCAAGCACACATAGTCTTTCACCAGCTGCATTCACCCCCGGTAGAGCATCAGATTAGGTTCAAGGTTTTGGTATTAACCTTTAAAGCCCTGAACTTTCGGGGGTCCATATACCTATGGAACCACGTTTCTTGGTATGTCCTTCAAAGATTGCTGTGATCAGTAAGTGAAAATCTGCTGGTGATCCCTGGCACAAGAGAGATATGGCTAGCCTCAACCAGATCCTTTTCAGTCCTGGTCTTTACCTGGCTGAACACTGTGTCTGGTAGACCAGGGCTCTGCACAATCTAATTCAATTCTGCAGGGTCTGCAAGACAGAGCTGTTTCACTAGGCATATGGTTGAGGCAGCTACAGTGGTTCCATCGTTGTGGTCTCCCCTCTCCCCCCCCCTCTCTTTTATTTTCCTCCCTTTCCCCATCTCCCACTTCCCTTCCACTTTATCATTTTCTGTTATTGCCCCTCCCATCTGAAATTAATTATGCAAGCTATTATGAAAGCAAGGCCATAAATTCAGATTAGACATCAAAGTTAATTGTTAAATCTAACCTTGTAAATTTCGTTGTGCGTGCACAATGACAATAAAATGCTTAAATGCTTATGCTTATATTTGTATTTTTATTATATTGTGTTTTATGAAAGTTGGAAACCACTTTATGAAGGGCAGTATAGAAATTTCAGATAAACTGATTAGATAAAAAACAGTATTGATGCAATTTATCCAGCCAGTTACAGACCCTTTCCCCAACCTTTTGGATGAGAAGTAACTTTGCAGCTTCAGGCACTTTGGAATGCCCTCAGCTTTTCAAATGCCTACAGTACTGAAGAACTCCATCATGGTACTGAGATTGCACTTGTGGCTTTCATCATTATTATTTTGTTGCTAGAGGTTAGATGCATTTCAGCTTTTTTGCAACTCCTTATGGAACTTGGAATGTGTTTATGAAATCAATGTCAGATAGTTTCTTAGTTCAGCAACACTTAATCTAGCAAAGCTGAGAGATGAGATACCTAGAGACCAAGAGACTGAAGCAATGGTTTGGAGTAGGCACTGGGCTGAGAAAGAGGGAACCTGAAAAGTAAAAAAAATAGAGTTTGAGGCTGGAGGAAGAGAAGACGAGCTGAGGCTAACAGGGTGCATTTGAAAAAAAAATACAAGGGCATTTTAAGATCAGTAAGGCTGTCTGCTCCATGGGAAGAAGAGTACAAAAGAGATTTGTTAAATGGCTAGCTTAAAAAAATGGGCACAGTGAACTGGAAAATATGGACCTAAATAATGGATGGAGTAATAAAGAAAGGAGAAGCCAGTGAGTCCAGGGCAAAGTTATACATATATGAGCGGCTGTGTGTTTTATCAGTTGAAAGAAAGCAGACTGCCATGGGAAGGTTAGGGATGTTTGAGCCATGGAGTCATGCATGTATATCATTGTCAGTTTTAGACAAGATTCTGGCAGAGAAATATTCTCAATAGTATCTTCTGCTGTCACTACAGCATTGTGACATAGCAACTGTAAAGGAGCAAAAAGACCAAAAACTGAGAGTGGCATTGAATTCACATGCTTGAGGAAAATCATCAGTAAATTCAAGTCAGTTAGGGAAGGTATTTCCATGTGTTCCATCTTCCTTCTTACTTCCTTGAATGTTATTTTTATCTTGGTGGCTTCAATTCTAAACAACTTCCAGAAGGAAAATTTCTTGTTTGCCTCAGGATCCTTTCTTTCCCCTGGAAATTTGCCTCCAAATTTGTCTCTAAATATGTTGTCTAGTTTGAGAATCACTATTCAGGTGAATAGTTTAATGTGAACTGGTATGTACATAGGTTTAATCAATATTTTGTTGCATTTAGGTCATCCAGACCGCAGTAACAAAACTGAGCAAAGATCTTACATCAGTGGATGGATTCGTTGATTATTTACTAAGTCTCCAAGAAATTGAATCACAACTACCCACACTAAAGGCAGACTGTCATAATCTGTCTGAATTCTACTTTATTTCAAAAGACTATGACATCTTTCTTCCACTTCAACAACTTGCTCTGTATCAGACTGCAGTGCGTTCTCTTCAGTATCTTCAATCAGTTGTCATCATTTGTGAAAAAAATAAGGATGAATATGTTATAAAGTTTAATGAAGATTTGGGAAAATATATTGATAATGTGCAGACTGAAATCAGAGAATTAAAAAACAAGGTAAGTTACTATGTAATAAAAAGTACATTAAGGCCCTTTCCGCACCGCAACGGTGTGGGGGTGCATCGGCATAAACAATGCCGATGCACCCCCCTGGGACTGTTTGCATGGACGGTCCCAGGAGAGCAGCAGGTGGCGGGACAGCCTTTGCACAGGCTGCGCCGTCGCCGAATGCTTACCTTGTCTCCTGGCTTCCGGCTTGTCGCAGAAGCCAGGGGACAAGCCCCCGCAGCCTGGAGTGACGGCTCTGGAGTCACAGGCCAAGGGGCGTGTCCCCTGGCCTCTGCAACAAGCCGGAAGCCAGGAGACAAGGTAGGCTTTCAGGAAAGGGGGGTATGGCACCTTCCAGCCGCTGCCATTCGCACGGTAGCAGTTGGAAACCGCTGTTTCTGAAATACCTCGCCCAGGGAGCAAGGTTCAGAAACAGCCGCATCGTGCCGCTGGGGGGTTGCGAGGCTGCTGCCGCTGCGATGCAGCAGTGGCAGCCGTGCAAACCCCTCCCCAGGGATGCTGTTTTTAGCATCCCTGGGTCGCTGTATTCTGCCAGTGTGGAAACAGCGTTAGATTCTGTAAGGCAAGATCAAAGCAGAGATGCAGTTAATTTCCTTGTTAAATCATGTCTTCAGTTTGTTTCGGCTTTATGGTAGTAATGGGGAAACCCCTTTGCAGATTAAGTGATTTTTACTTGTGCCTTGTGTAAAAAGGTTACACAGAGACATAAGATAAAGAAGCAGTGCAGGCATTCATTTTTTATAAAAAAGCAGTTAACTGAAAATTATACATGACACACTCAGGACTTCTGAAAATTAGCACAAACACTCCAAGAAAAATATTATCTTTTGATACACTGGCTTTGCCCAATCATTCCTTGCTGCCCTTTCTACTGATTCCATCCCTTGATCCTATACTATAGGCCACAATCTCTTCCTCATTAAAACTTCCTCTCTTGGGATTGATTCCAAAATCCATTTATCCCACAAGTTTTGCATCCTACCCACCTTGACTTGACTTGAGACTCCATACTACTGTGCTGGTGCCAAGAGTTATAGAGCCTACCTGAAGATCCCAAACACTTTGACTCAGCTGATTATTCCAGACCCAGTTTACCAGACAGAATCATGAACCCCCATTATTTCTTTATCACCGTCCAAAGAAGACAAACAAATTAGATAATGCATCAGGCTCTCTTTTGGTTCAATGGGATTTGATGCCAAATGACTTTCTCCCACTGAATAGGTCAAACAACTTTTGCTTGCGACTAGAGCTGGAGTTTCAGTTTTCTAATGTTCGACCATATTTTCAGTCTCATGGATGCTGACCTGGAAACACCTGGACCACTTCAATGCTATTTAGACTTCCATGCTATTCATATTGAGTTTCTGTACCCCATCTCACGTCCAAGAGACTAGAAAGCCTCTGTAAGATTCAGAAATCAGGCTATTCTTTTCTCTTTGCTCATCCTTTTCCAAATTCTATCACTGTGAAGACTTCTTAGGACAAACACTGCACACCATTCCAATATATAAGAGAGAAAATTGGATAGTATGGACAGGAATGTCTATTTGTTAGTTGTGTTTTCATACCTGTGTGCCAAGGTGCCAGTATTTTCTGTGGGGGAAAAATCTCCAAGTGCTCAACTGTCCTCCAGACTCTAGAGATCAGGCTGTGACTTTTAGGAATGAGGTTCTGTGGCTCAGAAGCAGCAAGTCATCACATCTTGCCTTATTGCTGACTGTGGTGTAAATACCATGGACAGGGTTGTCACTCCACTACAGAAGCTGGTTGCCCTGTACAACATTGTCCCCAGTGGGCTATGGATTTGCCTTTTAAAGGATAAGGCTTTGTCAGTAGCAAAACAAGTACTCCTGAGAGGATCCAGGAACTTGCATAAACTATTTGCTTCTTGGTCCTCACACCCACCACCAACAGTACCAACAGGAGGAGCAGGAGTCTGGTTTGTCTCGTCAAAGCAGACCATTGTGCTAGTTCAGGTCTTTCTCTTCATGCAAATCCTTCTCCCATCACCAAAGCTCAGATTCCCCCTCAATACTAAAGTAATCTGGAGTTTCCAGATGAGAATGTAGCTTCTGTATCTTCTTCTCTCAATCAACAATCTAATGATTAATTACCACCTGCCATTGAGAAGCTATTAACAGTGACACATGGGTTCTGACAGTCATCATTCTCAGGTATACAATAGGGATCCTTTTGGTTCCCCAATCCAGGATATTCAAATGTATTCTCCCTGACCTCACCCTTCTCTCCAGGATGGACTCTCTACTGCTAAAAGAAATTATAAAAGCAGTACTGCACTCCCAAGGTACACTAATCTGAAGGCAGAGATCTTAAGCAGATCTTAAGAGGAGCAGCAGTGGCGTAGGAGGTTAAGAGCTCATGTATCTAATCTGGAGGAACCGGGTTTGATTCCCAGCTCTGCCGCCTGAGCTGTGGAGGCTTATCTGGGGAATTCAGATTAGCCTGTACACTCCCACACACACCAGCTGGGTGACCTTGGGCTAGTCATAGCTTCTCAGAGCTCTCTCAGCCCCACCTACCTCACAGTGCTTTCCTCCAACATTCCATCCCCCTTCTCAAAGGGTATTGGGTTCTGGAGTGGTACTCCCATAGGGTCATCTGAGTGGCCAGAATAGCCTTCAGGTCAGAATAGCCTTTTGCCCATTACACCTGCTCACTCCGTCTTTTTTGTCCTTATAGTCCTTTTGCCATTGTTTCCATTTATTTCTCCACTGCAAGGGCTTAAATCAATTACTAAGTTCCAAAGGTGCTGAGTGCCATTTCACTGGCTACCTTTGGGTTCACACTTCATCTCTCAAAGACTTATTAGGGAAGTCAAACACTATGTTGTCCCATTGACTGGTCTTCCCATCCTATTTAGAGGTTCATAGCATGTGTTAATGAAATCATGAAGGGTAGTGAAAAGTGAAGTCCATCTTGTCCTCAGGGTAGAGAACAAGCATGGCACACTACTTACAGGCAAATGTAAACAACCCTTAAGCATTCATTGTCAGCTTCCAAATAGATTGCTTCACTCTAGAATTTCCTTTGAGCATTGATGTAAACCTGCATCTTCCAAGCCTGACTTAATGTCTACCAAATCCAGAAATACTAACACACTTAGAATGAAAAATGTATTATCTTCTTATAGGGCCCTGGGGTCTGATCCCCAGTCTAAGAAATCTTTAGCTTTTGCTCTTCAGCTTGTGCTGCTGGTGAGGAGGAGCCTTACAGTTCAATGCTTAACAGCAGAGCATGAAATCAGAGCATCAGCCCCAGGCAAAGAGATCCTCCCCAATCAGCACAATCAGCGTCCCCAATCAACTACAACCCATGTACAAGAAACGAATTCAAACAAACTGCATCAAATAGACACCATTCTCCAGCAAGCTAGAAACATTCACACACCCTGAAACACTGTCCTCTCACACTGTAACCTCAACTAATATTTCCTATCAGTTTAGGAAAGGCCAAAAAAGTGCACCACTCCACCAGCTCTCTTTCTTGGTCCTCAAAGCCCAGTTGACTCAAGTCCCCCTCTGGTGAGAAGAAGCCTTACAGTTCAATGCTTAACAGCAGAGGGCAGGGCCAGCAATCAGCCTCGGTCAAACAGAACCTGCACATTCAGCACAGTTGCTTTCCTCAATCTGCTGCAAGCATCACTTCAGCAGCACTCTTTCTTAAAATCCAGCTGACTCAGGTCTGCCTCTGACCAGGAGGAGCCTTACAGTTCAATACTCAACAGCAGAAGCCGGGCCAGCAATCAGGCCCAGACATTCTCTTCCCAATCAGCACAGTCATCCTCCTCAATCAGCACGCCAGCAGCTCTATTTCTTGTTCCTTCTCAAAGCTCAGCTGACTCAGGTCTGGATGGAACAAAGTGTGAGACACACAGCTTCTCCCATTCAAGTATGTGTAGTGTGTTTTTACATCAACAAGAAGGGGATTTTTGTGCTTTTTTATAAATTGAGAAATTTTCAAATATTGGCTTCTACACAAGTGTAGCATCCATCTATATGAATGTATGGAGGACTACTCAATGAACAAACAGTTACAGGTAAGCATTTCTGTTTTTACAGTTAAGTACTCTTTTTATGCAGAATGCACACAAATCCTTATACCATTCTGTTGCTTATTGAAGCCACATGCATACACCACAATAGATATCTATGTCAGGACAGTTCTGGTCCAGTTTTGTGAAAGAAATACAGTTTGTACATTTTTTTTCTTACCTAGGTGAGAAACCCTGTTCTTCTTCTCAGTGAAACATGGGTCAAGACAGCAAAAGAGATGATCCAAAGCCTCATCGCAGAAGATGAAGCTATTCGTGAAAAAATTGTAAATTATGCACATTACCGAGAAATTTTTGACTTTTCTATTGCTGACATGAAATCAGTGTCACTGGAGAAGCTTTCACAACAAAATCAATCTGGAGATACTCAAAGGGTGAATGCTGAACTGTCTGAAATTGAGGGTGAACTGGGATTACGCCAGTTGTTATGGAATTCACAGGAAGAATGGACTAAGCTTTTCTTTAAGTGGAAAAACACTATTTTTTGGAATCTTGATGTAGACTTTATTCAAAAAGAAGTTAACAGATTCATTCACATTATACATATTTTAGAAAAAGGTAAAAACATGGAGAATTATAATACTAACTAACTTGAAATAAACAAGTTTCCTTTGAAGAGTACAAATTTGATTTTCAGATCACTTAATATAAATAATAACTATTTTGGCTTCAGTTCAACTCTGAAAATGGCTAGGCTTGATATGTTGGTTAAATGTTTTAATGGCACTGAAAAACAGTGATTATTATTATTATTTATTGAATTTATTGTACCGCCCACCCCCAAAGGGCTCTGGGTGGTGTACAATAGCACATAAAATACCATTAAAAACGTAATTTACAATTAAAGATTTAAAACCATAAACCAGAACAAGAAATAGAACAAGCAAATCAAATCAAGATAGCGGCTTTATGTATAGCCTACCCCTCTACCCTGGAGAATTGGACATAATGATGTTTCACTGCCCACTATAACAGCATGTAGAGGATGGCATATCAACAACCGGCTTCCCCAAAAGCCCGGTGGAACAGTTCTGTTTTGCAGGCCCTGCAGAACTGCTCAAGGTCCCACAGGGCCCTGACGGCAGGAGACAGAGTGTTCTACAAGGCAAGGGCCAAGATAGTAAAGCCCTGGCCCAGGTTGAGGCCAGTTGTATCATCAAGGGGCCAGGAGCCTTCAACAAATTAGCCTCTGCATAGCGCAGAGGCCTAGTGGGGACGTATGAACCAATGTCAGAAACAAAGAGAAGGTAAGCCCCCCTGCCCTTGGTTCCTGAAGTGATGCAAACTAAATTACAGGGAAATTATTTCCCCCTGGATACAGGCAGGATAGTGAGCTTTGTTTTCTGTGTTTACTCTGGAGAAGAGGAGATTGAGGGAATGCATAATTGCTCTCTTTGAATATTTGAAGGACTGTCAGTTGAGAACAGGTAGCTGTTCCAGTGGTGTGATTCAGCAGGTTCACACCACTTTGGCAGAACCAGTTAAAATGTTGCTTGTAAACAAGTTGTTAAATTATTTGCATCCCACCACCGGAACCGGTTGTTAAATTATTTGAATCCCACCACTGAGCTGTTTCTATTGGCAGTAGAGGATAGGGCATGCAATAATGGGTATAAATTATGGGAAGAAAGGTTCTGACTGGGTGTTAGGAAAAATCTTTTACTGTTCGAATTGTGCAACAGTGAAATCAGCTGTCTAGGAATGTGGTGAAGTCCCCCTCATTGCCAGTAAAGATATTTCCCTTCTAATCCCATTCAGTCCTGTCTGACTATGAGGCAGGATGCTGTGTATCTTGCATTACAGAGCTGAGCAGACTCCAGACCTACAGCCATTTTTCTTATTTTCTTTCCTTTTTCTCTTTCTTCCTTCATTCCAAGTAGGAGGGTGTTAGAGGTTGTGGTCATGTCTTGAAACTGAGAGGGAATTCAACTCCTCTGAGAGCAGTTTTCCACCACTTCAGGCATGGCTACCCTGCACACCTTAAAAGAGTGGAAAAATCTGAAACTCCATCCCAAAATAGGATTACCCATGCCAGTGAAGGAACAATTGCAGAGACCATCTTGCCTCAGCTGTATCCCAGGGAGTTTGCCAAATGGCCAAAACTCCAGCAGCAGTTTCAAACCCTTGGTAGGGTGGGACCTATGTTGGAGTGTCAAGCCAGAACTCATCTAAGCCCAATTTCTCAGGGTGAAAGGCAGCAGTACATAGAACCAGCAACCAGCTGCAGACATGCCTCCAGTGACCTAACCTACTCCTCCTTTCCCCAACCAGAGGAAAAAGGGCTTCTCTTCCAAACTTTATCAGTATGCCTTTTCTAATCTTTTAATAGATGAAGAGGGGGAGATCTGTCTAAAAACTATAGTGTTCCATGGACTCTGCTGGACTTTGCTGGACATGTGTTTATCTATGGAGCCACAAAGAAGAATATCAAATACAGACATAAATCTAAAAATTCATTGTCTTGTCTTCAGTGCCAGATGTTCTGACCTTCTCCAACCCTGACATGAAAGTAGCTGGGAATGGCTCTGATGGAGGAAGCCTCTAATGAGTCATTAGTGTCAGCTATTGATTCTGTTGCTGTTGACAGAGCTGAAACCAGAACAGAACAGATAAGCAGCTCAGATCGTGGTGGTCTAACACCTCCCACTCCTCCTGATTCTGGGTCCTCAGAACCTGCTGCTGTTCCCAGTCCACCAGACTCTCCCCAACCCTTAGAAAGGAGTTGCAGGCAAGTGAGAGAAGACACACAAGAAAAAAGGAAGAGTCTGAGGGTAGCCAGATGTCAGCTATTGACACTCAGCTCAGCTGATGATCCTGATTACACCTGAAACAGCCAACTCTCAGGCATAAAACAGAAGCTCAGTACACTGCCTCTGTGAAAGCAACGAACTCTGTGAAAGTTTGGAGTGTGCTCCTACTCCCTGCAACCTGCTTGCCTGATCCTGAACTGGCTGTGACTTTGGGCTGTTTGACTGCTCTCTTGTACAATCCTCTGGTTTGGACTCTCTTTGTCTCCCTGTTTCATTGACTTACCTGGCCTACTTCGACTACTCTCTTGAGAACCTGCTTCATTAAACATTCCAACCTACCCTTTAAATTTTCTTCTCTTTGGATGATGGCTTTATTTTAAAAGTGTGCAAAGTGTGGCACTAAAATACCTAAGAGTCATGAGTGAGACCCATGACTCCAAGACTTGTCCAACTTGTCATCTCCTAACTCCCACCCCCACCCAAAGTCAGACACAAATGAATTTCAAGGCTGAAGTGGTCTTTGGGAAAAGTCCCTTTCTTCAAGTGATAGTCCCTTGACTAAGTCATTGAAAAGGATCCATACTCCATTGGCCTCATCAGGGGCATGGGGTCTGTTGCCCTTTGTAAGGTAGCCTCCTTTTTCTGAAGATGGGTAGTAGACAATCAAATCCATCTTTTGGCTATTCATGTAGTGGGAAAGAACAGCTCCATTGCTGATGGTCTGAGCAAGGATTTGAGGGATGATCTCAAGTAGGCCTTCAGCTGGAGCTATTTGCAGCCAGCAAAGGCAGAGCAAGGGGAAACTGCCCTGCACCCCTGTAGTGGCGTCAGTCACCCCCACCCCGCTCCTGCCCCAGAACACCCCCACCATGCCCCCTTGATGGCCCGGCCACGCCTCTGCTGCTGTTCCGCTCAGGGCATTGCCCCCCCCCCCCCGTCTCATGGACTCTACGCCACTGGCAGCCAGTGTTTCAGCGGTGGGACACACTGGCCACAGACCTTTTTGCCTCTGCAGAAAACTCCAGATGTCCTCATTACTGCTCCAGGGCAGGTCTAGGAAGTCAGGCTATCATGCATTGAAGTGGCCCCATTTTGGACAAAAAGGTCCTGGTGCCAACTCTTTGGAGACTATCCAAGCAACAGTATTGGTAGTTTCCACCTCACAAGGACCTGCTACAAGCCTACTGCCATACTACGCTGAACACACCCGATCTCGTCTGATCTCGGAAGCTAAGCAGAGTCGGGCCTGGTTAGTACTTGGATGGGCGACCGCCTGGGAATACCGGGTGCTGTAGACCTGCTCCATATAGATCCATTGCACCACCTCAATGTACTATCACTTCATTTGGTAGAGTAATTTATTCACCTCTGAACCAGCAGTCTGAAAGAGTCTCCGAAATTTTATTGTTTGCATGGAAACTTACCAGATGTTCTTAAAGTATGAAATGGGCTAAAGTAAGCAATGATAAGCATTAATTCAGAGACGGGTGACATTTCAAATGTATTTGACTACTTGTTGACTCTGAAGGATAGTGGTCTTGAAAATTCATGAATTAAACTGCACTTAATGGCTATTTCTATGTTCTATGTTGGTGTAGATGCTAGATCTTTATCTTCTCACTCTTTGCCAAAAGGACTCAATAGCATGTTTCCTCTCATGGAGCCTCATATCCCAAAATGGAGCATTTCCCTGGTCCTATCACAACTGATGGGAAGCCATTTCAACCAATGGCAAAATGTGACCTTTCACTCCTTTCACTCCTTTCATTCCTCCCTTTTGGGGGGGGGAGGGAACTTATAATCAGTATGCTGGACGCCACCCCTCCCCTTTATGGGAGGGGAGGGAGCTTTTAAAATAGACTGTTGAACGCCATTTACTTTATTGGGTTTATGGTTTATCTATTAGAAATAGCTTTATGGTTTTATCGCTGCTTTTAAAATGTTTTAATTATCCTACATTGTTATCCCTATGTTGTACACCGCCCAGAGCCCCTCGGGGATGGGGCGGTATAAAAGCTTAAGGAAATAAATATAAATAAATAAATAAAAATGTTTTTCTGGTAGCTATAACTTCTGCCAGAATGGTAGGAGATTTGTGGGCATTGAAATATGATTCCCCACTTTACAAAATTTCACAATGATAAGGTGGTCCTATGTCCTAACTTAGAACATCTGCCTAAGGTTATATCCCAATTTCATTTCATCCAGGATATTGTGCTGCCAGTATTTTTTTGCCAGCCATCTTCTGAAGTAGAAAGGGTACTACATGCTTCAGATATTAGAAGAGCTTTATTATTTTATAGCCCCAATTAAAATTGACAATAATCTGTTCATGGGTTTCATCGGTCAAAACAAAGGCAAGGCAGTTCCTTTACAATGGGTGTCTAAGGCTGTTCAGAGGGTCTGTATATCAGCAAAAGACAATGATTCTTTCCTGGTCAAAGCATATTCTACCAGGCCACAGGCATTGTCAGCTGTATTCTCTGACAGGGTAGATCTCCTGGATGACTGTAATGCAGCCACCTGGTTGCCACCATTTATCCAGCAATATGCCATGAACATGGATTCTCAGACAGAGGCAGCTGTAGGGAGAGCAGTTCTGCAATCATCGTTTAAATAAGTTGAGGCACATGCACCTCTTTAAAAACACTAATTTGCTACTCTCCCATGTTTGACTGCGCAGCAAGACCACGAAGATGAAAAACAGCATTGCACTTAGCTGTAACGGTTTTTCATTAAGTGGTTTGCTGTCCAGGCACAAAGTGGTCTGCTGTCCAGGCACTCCTTTCCTGCTGTGTGTACCTGTTTATCAATGATGCAAAAGATGTGTGGCTGTGGAAAGAGAACCAAAGGTGGAGTGCTACCTCTCCCCTCTGTCATATGATTAAATGCTAAAAGGCTCCTTCAATGTCATTGGCAGTGAGGGGAGGGCACTCATAATTTAGAGCTTCACAGAATCTTGTCATACTCTCCATGGCAGGCTAGCACATGTGCCTGCACAGAGTCCCATGTGTGCCAGCACAGAAGGACACTTGATGAACAACAGTTAAGGTAAGTACAACACTTTCCCTATCATCCATCCCCTCAACATTAAGAATCCAAGTCACCTACCTGTCTAAGTATCTGTCTTAGTTGTGGTCATAGTCCAGGTGTTCATGTTGAAGTTCCCGCTCTCCTTGTCTCCATCATAGTTGTCTTCAGTTATGAACTCCAATGTCCTTGTCAGTCCTCAATTCTGTTATCCAAAGACACCCTCTCCTATTTTTTTCAGCAGTCCTCTCTCTTTTTTGGAGGTGGTGTTTTTGTGATTTCTCTACTGCCATCAAACAGCAGCAAGGGCTTAAAGTCAAGACCATTGTTATCCAAATTAGTGGAATCTGTCCCATTTTAGGATCAAGAACTAGTTAGGACAGACTTTGTGCTGTAAAAGTATGTGCCATGGGGACCTCTACTGGTTTATGCCCTTAGAAATCCACAGGAAACCAGATGTTAGTGAAGTTTTAACAATTTTAATGTTGAATGGAAATAATAAACATTACACATGTAGTCTGACAAAAAATATACACACACAAAGAGAAAAAGTCTATGTTGTAGGTTTGGAATAGGTTTGGAATAGGATAGATCATTGTGGGATGGGTGATAATTACAAGATCTAGAAAAGGAAGGTCTAAGGAGGCAAAATCCAATGCCTGCTTTGGATGCAGAAAAGAAGGGGTGACAACAGGCACACAGCATGACTGAACCAAAGGTAATCTGGAGAACACTGGGCAAGGGGTCTTTGTTTGGGCAGGCTAGATATAGCAAAAATTGACTTTCTGGCAATGTTAAGAGAGGCAATCTTCCTGGACAAAGAGGAGTTCCTATTCTCAGGAGAGAACAATACAGTGGACAATAGCTTAGATGAGTCAGAGCTTGGGGATGGTCCAATTTTTGGTTAGATTTTAAATAGAGTTGAAGATTTTACAACATGTTGTCAACAGCCAGGCTATAACCTCTGCAATCATACTGCGGAGACATGCTTGGTTGCATGGCTCTTCTTCACCCCCTGACACTATATATATAGTTGAAGACCTTCCCTTTGAAAGCAAGACCTTCTTTAG